>NC_080395.1:15327500-16562500 GCF_030265065.1 Corythoichthys intestinalis | reverse complement strand
AACAGACATGTCGCCCATCCCACATGTGTACACACAGAGCAGCCAAGTGACAGAGTCTACATGGCTTTGGAATGACAGAGGTGACAGCCCTCGTGTGCATTTGTTGCTCGTGAAGCATCCAGAGGCGACGGCTGTATGTAGCCCCTTTTGTATTGTTCATTATGTGTTTTCAATTGTGTCCGAATAGGGGGCGAGTTTATGTGATTGTTTTGGATGATTTGCGGATGCTGACACATGCAAATCATTTGCTATGGCTGTATCAGCACCTACTTGTAAACGCAAATTTGAATTGCTGTTATTGAAGATGAGACTGATTTAATTTCATTTATTTAGTTTAATTATGCAAGTGTTGATGTCATGAACAACTGAATCAAGTCAACAAACCACATGGACGTCTGATATTGTCATTTCGGAGCGTAGCTGTCTAGCTAGGACTTACCGCCAACGTATTAGCGAGGACAGTACAATGACGAATAATACATGTGTTTGGATAGTTTTTAAAAAAAATTATTTATAGGGTGTTTTGTGTTGTTTAAAGGGTTATTTCCGATTCACACTGAAATATATATATATATATATATATTTATATCGCCAGCGCAGGAACAGAACCCGTTCGTATACCGAGAACTACTTGTATTGTGAAAATAAATGAGTACTGTAAATGTTGATCCTAATTTGGTGGAAAGCTTTTTTTTTAAATACTAAAACTAGATTAAAACATTTAGAAATAATTCAGATATGACTTTGACTAATAAGTATTTTTGTCCAACAGACAAAGAGGGCTGTCAAAAACAACAATGATGTGAATATACATGCCATCCACACTTTGGCAGGTCTCACCTTAGGGGCCTTTTCAGCCTTTAACTTCCTGACCACCTCTCCTTGATGAGCCACATTCTCAAACAGTTCAGCAGCAGAGGAAGTGTTGTTCTGAGCTGGAGTCGAGGCGTTTTGGACGGGAGCGGAGGCTTTCTGGGCCGGTGCCGCTCCGGGTTGGTACTCCTTTCCCGTTGCCTGCTTGTACTCAGCCTTCAGGGCGAGCAACTGCTTGACCGCGGCATCCACTTGGTCCTAATGGAGAACAAAACATTTACAGAAGTAGAACTTGAAAGTCTAAAAAGCCAAGTTTTGGTTTGTAGTAGGCCAGGGTCATCAATCGAAAAATAATGAATTGTATTTTTTTTTTTTGGGGCCAAAAAGTAAATAGCTACTAATTATTACCGTATTTTCCAAACTATAAGGGACACCCAAAATCCTTCAATTTTCTCAAAAGCTGACAGTGTGCCTTACTATCAATATTGGTTAATCATGGCTTGACATTCCCTTTAGCGCAGTGCCAACTAGTAGACACATAACGCAACACCAGCCACTACCACTACCACTGCGCTAAAGTTCTAAAATAGGCCATTGATAGAGGTGCGCCTTATACTCCGATGTGGCTTATAGTGCGAACCGCCCTACCCAGCACTAACGCTAATGTTGACACAAAATCCTGATTCATGTTTCAAACTCGTCAGTTCAACTTGACCTGGATTTAAATCCTTTCTAACAAGTGTGGTTGACTATACCTTGGGTGCTTTTTGCGACTTGAGTTTCCTCACAAGATCACCCTGCTGTGCGACACGCTCGTACAAGCAGGACGCAGAAGAAGAAGAAGAGGAAGAGGAGCAAGAAGGGGAGGAAGGGGAGTTCACAGCAGATGAAGCAGGGGACGGAGTAGACGGGCCCATCCCGGGTTTATAATCCTGACCGGTCAGCTTTTTAAACTCGGCCTTCAGCGCCAGGAGTTGCTTGACCGCTGCGTCGATCTGGTCCTGGTACCAATAGCATATTAGCTTGTAGCGGCGAAACAATTGAACGTAAAACAATACGAAGGGCGAAAACCGATGGCAAAAGATGAGACGAGTGATGAAAATGAGGATGAAATTGACGAACAAGATGAGGGACAACATGCCTGGCGTTCAACTAGACAACTGACTAGCAATGCATGCATGGACCAAAAAGATAGGGAGTTATTCTTAGATCTAAAGGAATGGATTAATCCACATCCTGCCTTATCAATATAGGTTTCATGATTAGAAAAGGAATGTACATGACATTAAGACATTGTGGCATGTTACCTTTGGTGCTTGTTCTGCTTTCAGCTTCCTGACAAGCTCTCCCTGCAGAGAGACGCGCGTGTACGGGCATGGGGCGGAGTCTCCGGATGGGGAAATTGGAGCTGCCGCAGGGGTGGGAGGAGACATACCAGGCTTGTAGTCCAATCCTGTCTGTTCCTTAAATTGAGCCTAAAAACAAAATGAATAAACTAATTTAATCATTGATATTGTAACTTTTACCAATTCAAATCAACAATTATTTTGGTAGCCAGAGATTAGTGTGTGAAAGTTCTACCTTGAGGGTAAGAAGCTGCTTAACTGCCTTGTCCACTTCCTCTTTGGGCGCTTTGGCCGTTTTAAGTTGGCGGACAGCTTCTCCCTGAGCGACAATACTCGAAAAGAGCTCGCCATCTGTGGCAGGGGCGGCGGCTGGGGTCGCTTTGGCAGCAGCGGCGGGAGCCGGCTAAGGAGGGAGGACGTTAGCTATGTCCGTACACATCACCGTTAAAGGGACAGACCAACGCCTAAGTAAAAGATTTTGTTGCTCAACGTATTAAAATTAGGGCTGTCAAACGATTAAAATTCTTAATCGAGTTAATTACAGCTTAAAAATTAATTAATCGTAATTAATCGCAATTCAAACCATCTATAAAATATGCCATATTTTTCTGTAAATTATTGTTGGAATGGAAAGATAAGATACAAGACATTCAACATACGGTACATAAGTACTGTATTTGTTTATTATAACAATAAATCAACAAGATGGCATTAACATTACTAACATTCTCTTAAAGCGATCCATGGATAGAAAGACTTGCAGTTCTTAAAAGATAAATGTTAGTACAAGTTATAGAAATTTTATATTAAAACCCCTCTTAATGTTTTCGTTTTATCAAAATGTGTAAAATTTTCAATCAAAAAATAAACTAGTAGCTCGCCATTGTTGATGTCAATAATTACACCATGCTCATTCATTGTGCTTAAACCCATAAAATCATTTGGACCCAATCGCCAGCAGAGGGCGCCGAACACCAAAAAACAAGTAACAAGCGGACATTACAGTGCTGTCATTTTAATCTGTTTGAGCGGGGCATGTGCGTTAATTGCGTCAAATATTTTAACGTGATTAATTTAAAAAATTAATTAACGCCCGTAAACACGATAATTTTGACAGCCCTAATTAAAATATGCAAACCCTGTATAGGACACTCATTTCATTGCCCGTCAAAACAGATTCAACGTCTAGCGCCATCAATGTGAGCCATTGAGTTAATATTTGACAAGAAATATGCTGTCAACATATTTCAAAACATTTTTATAAAACGTACCTGGAATCCTAATATGCGGAATGAAGCTCACATTTTCAGCATTGTTGTTTTCGTCAATGATGATGAAAATACTTTATCGCCACACAATTTTTGATGACTTTGACGAGCTAAAAGTATGTCTTGGGAGATGAAAATGCGCAATAGTTTCCATCATATGTTCATATGCGTGACATTTTTTTAATGTATGGGTAGTTAGTAGAGCTGGGAATCTTTGGGCACCTAACGATTCGATTATGATTACGATTCAGAGGCTCCGATTCGTTTATAAAACGATTATTGATGCACCCCCCCCCCCTTTTTTTTTTTGTTAAATGTTTTGTACATTAGTTCCAAAATTGTTCAAAAATCCTCTCAGGCTAAACCAAACTACTATTTCAGTATCAAGTTAACATATAACAGTAAAGAAATATACAAAAATAACAGTAAATAAAAAAAACTCCAGTTCCCATTCTGTATGAGCAGCTTTAAACTACATTCAATTTAATGTTGTGAATCAACTATTACAGTTGTTAAAATTGCTCCCATTATTCCACAATTTCCCTTCTGTCTACTTTTGTCAAAGTTTTAAAACTTTTTCCTCATTTAAAGATGGATTCAAGACAAGATTCTGCCGATTTAGGAGTATTTTAGATAAAAAGTTAATTAGGTTCGCTACAACAAAGCCTTCTAGAGAGGTCTACTGCTTTAAGATGGCGGCTGTTTACATACGCCGGAAAGTCTGTCATTTCGCATCTCTGTTCAGTAATACATGTTCTAACACCGACGTCGTCTGTCATTGTGCATCTAGTGCTACATATATATGATATCTACTGTAGCCATATGTTTGTAGCAACTAGCAACTGGGCGTTGTTTGTAGCGGCTGTCAGCCGCAGTCAGGTATGATTGTTTTTTTTGTCTAGCGGCATGACTTGAACATGATATTTACTCTCGGTCTGTTCCTCATTGCGTCCCAAAGACTGCGCTGTGTTTTACTTCCGCTTTACCTGGTATAATTCAATAATCGGAATTTGGATATTTGTGAATCGTTCTCGAATCTTCCATGGCCGAATCGCGAATAATCTAAGAATCGGAAATTTCGCACGCCTCTAGTAGTTAGCTTGCATCTTAGAAGTGTTTGGTTGCGTCAATCATGTGACGTGCTGTACAGCCCCCCACTTGCCGTTGCCCTCTTCAGGCTTGCCTGTTTTGAAACACATGATAAGATTTGCTTTCTTATTCTTGCTCACAAAAGAGAATATGCAATGTTGCTGTATCCTTTAAAGCAGGGGTCTCCAAACCGGTCCTCAAGGGCCGCTGTGGGTCCTGGTTTTTGTTCCAACCGATCGAGTACCGACAGATTAACCAATGAAGTTTCTGCTAAAACAAGCAGCACCTGACTGCAATCAACTGATTATACTTGTAAGACACCAGATTGGTGCATAGGTGTTGTCTTGTTTTGTTGGAATGAAATCCTGCGCCGACAGCGGCCCTACGTGGAATAGTTTGGAGACCACTGCTTTTAAGGTCTGTGCTGAGTGTTAACATATCAGTGGCGTTAGCATTAGCGTGGCAAGCGTTTTCAAACTATCGGACAATCTTATTTTATTAATTTTTTTATACATACAGTTTGTGGTGTCTAGGTGGGTATAATTAATTGAAAATAATGTGCTTTTGTAATACTGCTGTTGCTGAGTGTGTATTATCACGAAGTTGGCATTGTCCTAGTAAAAACTACAATACGTCCTCTTCTGTTCATTCAAAATTGCTGCAAACCATTAATTTTTTAACTAAAACTTTTTAATTTAACAGACAAAAACATTTTGAGTGAGCATAGACTAAAACTAGACAAAATTTGTCTCAGTTTTTGTCAACAAAAACTAGACGAAGACGAACACATTTTGAGTTTACTAAAACTAAGTACAGTGGTACCTCGACATACGATAGCTTCGACACACGATTTTTTCGACATCCGACTTGGCATGTTTTTACATCTGACAACATGCTCGAAATACGATTTATGACAGCGGCGCAGTTTCTTCGTTTTACCGCAAGACGGACTCACTGTGGATTTCCTTGTCAGAGAAATCAACATGGGTTCCAACAAGGTTAGTGCAGGTGGTGATAAAAGGAAAAGGATCCTCCTCTGACCTCAGTTCGCCAGTCTTTATAAGGTAACAATTATTATTGTGGTAACATCGCCAAAAAAATCACCAGTGTTGTCAGGTTTTTAATCATTTATTTCGGAACTTGTGCAACACAACACACCGACTGTCCGCCGCAGTTGACGCCAACAACAGAACATTGAAAGAGAAAGTGAACTCTACCACACTTATCTCACTCGGTCACATCAGCCACATTGTACGTTCAGGGACAGCATGCAAAACACATCTGCCAAATTAGAACCCGATTTGTTACATTATTACAGAAATTATTATTATTTCGATTTTTACTTCGAATTTGTTTGTTTTGCTATGTGTAACTGCCATTTGTAATAGTACCAGCAGTAAGGATTTAGTGTAGGTTTCGGGCTGTGGAAAGAATTAATGGAATTGTAGTGTATTCTCATGGGAAAATCCTGCTCGACATACAACCATTTGTACATAGAAACAAGGTCCCGGAACGAATTAACTTCATATGTAGAGGTACCAATGTATTTTCGTCCAAAAGACTAAGACGAAAATTAAAAGGATTGCCAAGAACAATGTTGATTTCGAGTCATGTAGGCCAGACTTTGTCAAAACGCAATGTCCATGAAACTGGATGCCTAGCCTTTATTTTTATTTTTTTTTTTCATCCATCTTCTATTGCTCCAATTTGATTGGCTAAAATAGTACCTACATTAATAAAATGTCTGCTCTGATGTCAGACACTTTATGGAAATTCTAGCTTTTAATTACGTTATTTTCTTATTTATTTTTGTACACAATTGCACATCAGAAAAATGTATTTAAGGTGTCGTCTGTCCCTTTAAACGGCATGATTTAAAATGTATGCTCACTGTGTTGGCAGATGCTTGGCCCTTGCTCTTGTCCTTATCTTTGGACCCAGCAGTAGGCATCTCCTTTACGTGACCATCGGGAATGTAGATGAGGACACATGGACTGTCCTTGCAGCTATTAGGGCTGCAAAAGAAAGTCAAAATTATCATCAAAATGGCCTTTTTTCCTTTAAAACTCTTCCTCCTTTACCTGATTGGCTCATAAGGCTGGTCACAGATGTAAAATCCTCGCCTCTGGAGCTGAATAATGTCACCTTTCTTCAGTGTCTTGAGACAAGGGTCGCCCAGCATCTTCTCCTCCATCTAAAACATCATGCAATCGCATCAATAAATCCATGTCCACTCAGATGACCAGACTCCTCACACACCTTGCTGTTTTTGTTTATGTAGTCCTTGAAGTCGTCATCCTTGGTGATGACTGCTTTGGTGATAAGGGGCTGGAAGTTTACGCAGACGGTTGGCAGCAAGGGAGCGCTAGCGGTCTCCGTCAGCCAGGTGATCTTGGTGGTCTTTTTGTAGTCCTTGTTGTCCAGGTCAAGGCGCGCCTCCATGGATAGGACCTTACCATCTGATCCTCTGAGTTGACGGTGAAGAAAAGTCAAGAGCACAAGATTAGAATTGTAATGTCACCAGATATATGTAAAATATGATATAAAACAGACATTTTACACGTCTATCATTATCATCACTATAAATCGCAGGAACCCTGTATATCGTGAATGCACTGTATTATATACACTCACCGGCCATTAACCTGTCCAACTGCTCATTAACACTTAATTTCTAATCAGCCAATCACATGGCGGCAACTCAGTGCATTTAAGCATGTAGACATGGTTTAAGATAATCTCCTGCAGTTCAAACCGAGCATCAGTATGGGGAAGAAAGGTGATTTGAGTGACTTTGAACGTGGCATGGTTGTTGGTGCCAGAAGGGCTGGTCTGAGTATTTCAGAAACTGCTGATCTCCTGGGATTTTCATGCACAACCATCTCTAGGGTTTACAGAGAATGGTCCGAAAAAGAAAAAATATCCAGTGAGCGGCAGTTCTGTGGGCAGAAATGCCTTGTTGATGCCAGAGGTCAGAGGAGAATGGCCAGACTGGTTCGAGAAGATAGAAAGGCAACAGTGACTCAAATAACCACCCGTTACAACCAAGGTAGGCAGAAGAGCATCTCTAAATGCACAGTACGTCGAACTTTGAGGCAGATGGGCTACAGTAGCTGAAGACCACGTCGGGTGCCACTTCTTTCAGCTAAGAACAGGAAACTGAGGCTACAATTTGCACAAGCTCATCGAAATTGGACAATAGACAATTGGAAAAACGTTGCCTGGTCTGATGAGTCTCGATTTCTGCTGCGACATTCGGATGGTAGGGTCAGAATTTGGCGTCAACAACATGAAAGCATGGATCCATCCTGTCTTGGATCAACGGTTCAGGCTGGTGGTGGTGTAATGGTGTGGGGAATATTTTCTTGTCACTCTTTGGGCTCCTTGGTACCAATTGAGCATCGTTGGAACGCCACAGCCTACCTAAGTATTGTTGCTGACCATGTCCATCCCTTTATGACCACAATGTACCCAACTTCTGATGGCTACTTTCAGCAGGATAATGCGCCAAGCTGGAATCATCTCAGATTGGTTTCTTGAACATGACAATGAGTTCACTGTACTCAAATGGCCTCCACAGTCACCACATCTCAATCCAATAGAGCATCTTTGGGATGTGGTGGAACGGGAGATTCGCATCATGGATGTGCAGCCGACAAATCTGCACCAACTGTGTGATGCCATCATGTCAATATGGACCAAGCTCTCTGAGGAATGCTTCCAGCACCTTGTTGAATCTATGCCACGAAGAATAGAGGCAGTTCTGAAGGCAAAAGGGGGTCCAACACGTTACTAGCATGGTGTACGTAATAAAGTGGCCGGTGAGTGTATATATATATATATATATATATATATATAAATTATTTTTTTTTCAAAATAATTTCTATGGACAGTACACCGTCTTGACTGAAAATTGCATACTTGTTGATCTTTGTTATGATGAGGTTGCCCCAGTTAATGAAGGTGACCACCTCACCCTCGGAGAACGTCTCAGCATCTGCTCCTTCCACGAACACTCGGGGTCCGTACCACACTTGCTTCATGCCTACCTCGGCATTCTAGTTGGAAAAAAGCGACTCATTCAGTGTTTGTGTTTTTGTGTGTGCGTGTGCGTGCAAGGTTTAACTGCACACCTTCGGATGTTTGGCTACTTCTTTCATCTCTTCTTTAGCCTCCGGAACGGATACGGGAACCACGTAGGAACTGGATAACGCTGTGTATCTGGGCGCAACTGGATCAATCACCTACCACACACACACAATGATTGAAGAATATTTTAAACATTTAAAAAATGAATCATCTTTCAAGAGACATGAGTGGACGGAAAAAAAAAAGTTCATGAGTAAATCGCAGCTTCATGCGGGTAATAAATAAAAACAAGATCTTGTTCAATGCTCAACCAACTTTAGCAACTTAATTATTTCGAAGCTCTTTAAACCCTAAATGCCCGAATTCACGGTGAACTCTTTCAGTGTCTCTGATGATGATAGATGACCAATTGTTGTGTCCAATCATCCTTATGCAGTGAATTTAAATGAGTTTGTCACTAGGGGATGTCCAAACCATTTGAAATTGGTTCATTCGTTGTTAGACCTCCAAATGAATTTGAGGTCTAGCGCCATGAACGGGAGCCAAAACAGTTAGAAAATTTACGTAAAGCACTGGAGGAAGACATATGTACGTTAAAGATATAGTATTGTTAAAAAAATACTTAATATAACGGATTCAACTGAAAAACAGCTAAAAAATAAAATTCTACAGTAAGTATAAAAACTAGAACCACAAGTAACTAGAAAATTGTTTATTTTTATTAAAAGGTTAATACATTTTTTAAAAAGGCGGAATTTTAAATAAATTCCTTGTTTTTTTTTTCCATTTTTAAAAAATTATGTAAACATTTTTTTTTACAAAATGATTGACAATTTTCTTCATTAAATCTTTATTATCTTTACCTTTATTTCTTTACTAGATTAAAATCTATGATTTTTAAAATTTTGGATTTTCCAATTTTTTGTTGCTGCAATTTTCCATATATTTTTCTTCTTGTACTTATGTTGCTCTATGTTCCTCCAATGCTTTTTGATTATAGGTATATATTATATACACATACATAGAACACACGTTCCACCCCCCCACACGCATACAGACATATATACATACATACTAAGAGTGTAGGTATCTGTGGTCTTCCCGTACCGTCACGGTTTAGTGCACTGTGAGTCTGTGACGGCCCCTGGCCGTTTAATAGTTAATTTTCTGAGATTCTTCCAGTCAGCTGATCATCACTTCCACCAGCTGGCTGCTTCCCCTCCCACTATGACGGAAGCTGATCGATGCTGGACAGACCGACGACGACGTCGCCGCTGCTGATTGGCCACGAAAAAAGGCGGCAAGCTTCAAAAACCTGCTGCTGTCAACGCTCTTTTTTTCTTTTTTTTTCCCAAATACCCTCCTGTTCAAAATTTTCTTCCCCCAGAAAATTGAGATTTTAAACTTTCCAATGATGAATCACACATGCATCTTGGACACTTTTGAAATTTGGCCAAATTGGGGGTCTCAGAGTGGAACTTCAAGTCACCTGAGTGTTTTCCGCCATATATAAGTATATGGTCGAATTGTCTCAAAATATGATTCTAATTCACATAATAATGCTATTTAAGAATGTTTTTAAGCTGTCACGGGCACTTTAACTGTTACCGCAGTCGATCCCAACAAAAAAGGGCATGTTCTATATTTTTGCACATAAACTGTGAAAAGAATGATAGAACAATAAAAACACAAACTGAGAAGTTCCATGTTTTATTTATTTTGCATTGATTTTTTTTTTTCTTGTTCTTATTGTCTGGTACTTTCCTGCCTTTTATTTATCATTTACTATATTTTGCTTTGCTATATCGCACTTTGAGGACCTCTCAGGTTTTTGTAAAGTGCTATATACTAGTAAATAAATTTAATTTGAACTCCATACCAAGGTATAGTATGCACCGAACCGTGAATTGTGTGTTCGCCCCTAATACATATATACATACTCATATTTTATTATATGTTTGTTAAATGCAAATTCAGGCATCAAGGGGTTAACCAGCATGAAGCCCCCACCCTGAATCCCACCTAAAGCAGAATGAAATCTGAAGCAATAATGACACAAGGAGGGTGTTTGAGAGAATGGGATGTGGAAAGGAGGAATACCTTGACACAGCTAACAGGCAGCTTGGAAACACAAAAGTGTGGAGATGCAGTCACGTACGCACAAAGTTGGAAAAAGGTAGACCAGCCTTCAGAGTGTAACCCTCAAAAAGTAGTACAATATGACTCTTGAGATCCAACCATCAGCATCTGAAGCAACCGCGGCAAACTTTTGTACTCAATGTCCATTTTTAATGAAATTTGAATAATAAGCAATTATTTAATAGAAATATTCTATGTATTTCCAATGTATGATTTATTTCTATTATGATAAAATAAATGGACACCTTAATGCTAATCACAATTGATGGCAGATATTTTATTCAATTAGTAGCTTGTTTTGTCACTTATACGTTGATATTTCCCATTCTCACAATTACTTTGTCTTAACTGCTACTTATCATTCATCACTGACCCCAGTACAAAAAAAGATTACACGCATACATGACATAACTATTCTTTCAAAATACTTGAAAACTACTTGTGAAGCAGCCAGCCAGGAAAACAACATGTAGCAAATAAATGAGGATGGGGAAATGTTGGAAATGAAGGACACGAGAGGGTACAACTTATACGATGGTCTGGTATTAAGGGTGAAGGTTTGAGTTTTAGTAGAAAAGGAAATGAAAGGATGAAGCCATGCTAGCTGTGTGACTGAACTAATCACTAAACAAGCTTTCACATTTATACTGGTTCGGCAAACAGTATTTGCGTTATAATACAAGATGAGAAGCTGTACCTTCTTATTAAATGCCCAGATCTTGTCCCACTCCATGTTTACCACTGACCTGGATCCACCCTACAGAAAAAAAGGTACACTTGTCAAGATAAGAATTTGAGTGGCTTTCTTATAATTAATTTTTCATATAACAAATCATGTTTTACATGTAAAATTGTCTATTTCATTCCAACCTCTGCTAAGACACATTAAATTTGCTGTCACGTCGTCTGATTGCCTTTCTTTATTTGTAATGCTTTGTCGCCCTAATGGCGCTTAAATGTGACTACCGTAATTTCCCGAATATAACACGTACTTTTTTCCCCCAAATTCAAAATCATGGTGCGCGTTATAAACAGGTACATGGATGGAGACAGAAATATGAATATATTACATATGTGTATAAACCGATTTTTTAAATTGACTCGGCCACATTGTGTTGAAGAAACGTATGCGGCGACCCGTTGCCGACCATTACGGTATGTGACGTCACCATTTTGTTTCGGTAATACTTCACTCTAATCGGCCGAATGATTTCGTTTGTGTTAAATTCAGCTTTTTTCACTCTTCATAAAGCACATAATTTAGTTTCTTGAACTCATTTGAGTCAACATTTATTGCAACTCCACAACTTGGACCATAACAAACGTAACAACACCCTTCCTGTGTGTGTCCATCAACTATATCTGTCCGTCGGGAAACTCAAACCCAAATAACAATAGTTCTTACTGTTACTGTCGTGTTGACAGCGATGAGCTCTCACGGATTTCCGAATTAAACTTTCTCACTTTCATTTCACTGTATCAATCCATGGAAGCAGGGGTCGCGTTAACCGAATATTTTCCGTCGTTGACCGTTTTTTTTACAACAGTGACGGAAAAAAACTGAAGTCCATCTGTCATTTTGACAGGTTGCAATTCACACCCCAGACCACAGGGTGGCGAGTGAGCATATTAATTAGCTATTGTCTCTCTTGATGCATGACGTCGTTGGCCTTACGAAAAATGTCAAGGCAACTGAGTGTCCGAAGTTTCTTCAAAAAGCCCCAAACGACGATGGTGTTGATAAAAGAGGTGAAAAAAGAGGGACTGATGCAGTGAAGGATGACAACGAATCAAGTGAATCGCCGGTTCACTCCTCACTGCGGCGAGCAGTTGAAAACGCCGCCAATTACCAAGAAGAGCAGAATTGGTAACACGGTGAAAGCGGCGTAAAGCCAAAAAAGCGGACCACACTAGCCAGAGCCTGAAAGTATTTCAAGGAAAATATGGAGGGTGCCACCACTGTGTGTACTCTTTTTGCTAAGCTGAGCTCGCATACCACGATAGCACGTCGGCTATGAACGAACACTTGACGCGCCGTCACCCAGGTATATTTCGGAAGACAACAGGAAACAACAAGCTCGCGGATTGTAAGTCCATACAACTTTCTAACGATTTTTTTTTAAAAATTGGAAGTTGCCTTTATGTGCGTCGTATCAACGTGCATTTTTATTTAATAATAATAATAAATAAATAAAAAAAAAATAAATATATATATATATAATTATACATATATATAAAATGGAATTATATAATATTTTATTATTATTAAATGTATTAGGATCATGGAAGGTCCCACTTGGGGGAAAAAAAAAAATACATATATATCCTGTATATACATAATATAATAAAAATATATATGGAAACACAGTACTGGCCTGCTGACTGCAATCCATGACTGCACTAATGTTAGTTACTTTATATTATAAAGTATTATTGTATTGTTGTGTATATACATATAGTGACTGCATCAAGATATAGTCATTTTAAAAATTTAAGTGACAGGTAAAAATAGATTATGACCGGATTTTTATGACCCTGTCAGTCAAAATGACAGACAACGAAAAAGCCTAGGGCAACCTCTGCATGGAAGAAACATTTATTCATCATGATGAAACGAGCAAGTTATACAGCAGCCTTTAAAAGAAAAGTCACATCTTTTTTGTTTTCTCCAAGATTCTGGTAAGTTGGAGAAGTTGTCAAATCATATCATTACCGTAAATATTGTCAATTTATGGTAATGTTTTTAACTACCAATGTGCTATGCTTGTGCTGTGTTTCACCAGTCAGTGAAATGACATTTCTGTACCTGTACACAAGCTGTTTTCTTGTATTCTTCTATTTATTGGTGCTAAAATTAGGGTGTGCGTTATAAATGGGTACAATAATTTCTCCTAGATTTTACAAGTAAATTTGGGGTGCGCATTATACACGGGTGCGCCTAATATTCGGGAAATTACGGTAGTTTGGTTGGTTCGTTCTACAGACGTTATCACATGACTGCTCAAGCTCACAGCAAACACAGAGTGCTAAAAGACGGAATAACTTTGGCAGCCATTGCTTGCTATTGTTTCTGCCTTTAAAAAGCATCGCTTGTAAGTTATATTCTTTTGTATCATATACATGAACTTTGTGTAGCAAATTGTGGTGTGTATATTTCGCATCCTTACAATTGTAGTCAAACGTAGCATTTCTGCCATTGGTAATTATCTGTTACAGTACGTATTATCTTTCATATGATAATTTTTTCGTAACATGAAGCGAAAAAGCTTCAAGAAACTTTTTAATTACATTTTCGTATACGGAAGCTCTTCATATCTCAATGTATTTAAGCCTTTTTAATACTTTTGCATGAATAGCGCTCAATAGGAAGAACATACCTGTGCTGCTATGAACTGTTTCAGGCCTTCCACAGTCATACCTCTCCTCAGCACTCCTCTGACTGTCGGGAAGCGGGGGTCGTCCCTGAAAAGGCATCACCGTGGCATTAAGTTGTGTATTGTACAAGGCATTGTTGTTTTTGGCAGCATTTGTAACTCCTTCTTTGTCTTTTGGACGAAAACACTTATTAGTCTTAGTCATATTTTAGTCATTTCAAAATAGGCGAGTCTTCATCTAGTTTTCGTTAAAGAATACTGAGGTTTTCGTCTAGTTTTAGTTGACGAATAAAGCGTTTTTGTCTGTAAATTTTTAAAGACTTTAGGCAAAAAAAAAAAATTAGTTATGAAAACTTGATCACAAAAACATTGTTTAAAATATTACACAGCATACATTTTGAAAAATGTATGCAAACGATTATAATCAAACGCAGGTTCATACCCACTGAATGCAGTACTTCTTCCTATGATAATACACTCAGCAGGAAAACCGTGCATTATTATTGATTAATTTATCGACCTGGATGCCACGGAAAGTAAACTTTAAGAGGACGCTTGCTACATTGACGCTAATGCTAACGTGAACGCTACGCTAACACTAAGAGTTACATTTAGTGTGTGTAGATCACTCAACACAGAACTTTAAAGGCTAAATCGACATTCTTAATCTCTTTTGCTAAAATAAGAAAACATATGTTACCATGTGTTTCAAAACAAGTGAGCCTAGAGCAAAGCCAAGCTTGAAGGACACCATAAACACAAGTGAGGGTGTCGGGGGAACAGCACGTCACATGAGTGACACGACCAAACACAGTGAGGATGTAGGTTGTCTAACTACATGTGCAATAAACAAATGTCACATATGGTGAACATATGACAGAAACTATCTTTTTCGTCTCGTTTTCATCACATAACACAAAAACTGGCAATTGTCTCGCCATGTTACAATCATCCAGGATGCGTTTTTAGCTTGTCGTTGTCATGTCATCACTGTGAAAAAAACTTTGTTGACAAAATATTTTCGTTACTGTCGACGAAACCAACAATGGTACAAGGGTTACAGTAAACAAGCCGAACCTCACCATCCATCAACGTATCCCTCCTCCACGAACCACGTGAGCTTGCGCTTGGAAAGTACTGTGTTGTTCAGGTTGAGGCGTGAGTATTCCCAGATGTACGGTTTTCTGAGGCGCAAAGCGTCGATGAACCAATAGTATTGCTCGTCGCGGTCGTGGTACTCAGTGGTCCTCAGAGCGTGCGTCACGTTCTCCCGGCTGTCCACAATAGGGCAGGCGAAGTCGTACGTGGGGTAGACCCTGAAACGGAAACAAGTCATTAGGTTGGAAATATTCCATTGCAAGAATTGTATTAGTATGTACTTGTATGTGGCTCCGGTGCGAGGGTGGGGGGTGTTCTTGCAGCGATACAGCGTGGGGTCCCGCAAGCAGCCGTTGTTGGAGTTCATGTCGATTTTGGCCCGCATACAGCACATTTGACCTCGCTCGGTGCCTGCTTTCATCTCTGCCCAGAGCTTCATGTTCTGCTCCAGAGCTGGAAAGAAAATATACACATTCATACACCATTTGCTTTAACAAGAACAACATTTTCATTTTAATTTAATTTTTTTTGTGTCGAAATAAGTTATTGACAGTCAGTCAAATGAACAAGTGTATGAATAATTCATATAATAATATATTATGTACTGCATTTTCCGCACTATAAAGCGCACCTTAAATTAATGGCCTTTTTGAAAACTTTTCATATATAGGGCGCACTGCATTATAAGGGGCAGTAGTAGTAGTCGCATTACGCACCCACTAGATGAAGCTGCGTTACAGGGAATGTCATGCCATGATTAATTATTATTGATCCATATACGTATAAAACACATCGGATTATAAGACTTTTGAATGTGGCCTGAATGTGTCGTGTGAATGAGCATTCAGCTCTGCTCCCCGGCTTTGGAATTCACTACCACCCGACCTCAAGAACACCAACTCACTCCCCCTTTTTCAATCCAAACTCAAAACTTATCTTTTTAGACTCGCCTTTCCATAATAATCCCTGATTTCTTTGTGTTTTAGTTTTTTGCCAAGTATTTTTATCCATTAGTGTTTTTTATGGTTTTAAATGTTCTAAAAAAATTTTTTACCTCTTTTTAGTCTTTGTTTTTTTTTAAATGACTGTCTGGAGACCTTGAATGCCAGAAAGGCGCCTTCAAATTAAATGTAATATTATTTTTATTTTAGGTACACCTTATAGTGCGGAAAATATGGTAATTAAAAATTTATGAAGCAGAAAACTAACAACGGTTTCAAATGAATATTTGAAAAATATCATAAAAAGTATCATTTTGTTGTAAATGACAGAATTAATTGTTAGAACCCCCCCCCCCCAATGAAATTCCATTATAACTCATAAGGGTGTACATGTTCCAGACATACTATTATTCCTGCACTTTGACTCTGTGCGCTGCTCCCGCTCCTGCTTCATTTGCTCGGGAGGTGTATCGTCAATGTATGCCTTGCCCTCGGCCATTAGCTGCTCTGCCAACTGCATGATGATGTTGAAGTGATCGCTGGTATAGGTGAACTGGTCCGGCTTGATCTGCAGCATAGCCACATCCTCCAGGATCACCTGAGGAGATGCACGGGTGTTCATTGTCGCTGTAAAAATGACTTTTTAAAATCCTATCTCACCTTTTCAAAGTCCTCCTTCTCTTTCTCCGGGTTGGTGTCATCAAAGCGCATGATAAGCTGGCCTTTAAAGGTGACCTGGTAGTGTTGGTTGAGCAGAGCAGCCTTGGCATGGCCAATGTGTAGATACCTGACACCCAAGACAAAATCTAGTATTAATAATTTGAGATTTATGTAACCAATTGTGATGGGATCATGGAATTAAAATGAGTGTAATGAGTAGGGAAGTCTCGATCATATATCTTTACATGCAAATCTGAGTCCGAGTCACCTGATTTTGAGAATCTGCCAATACTGAATCCTAATCTAACACCTAAGAAACATTGTTTTTGTCAACGATGACGATAATAAAAATATTTGACTAACATTTTACTATGACGATAATGAGCTAAAAATACTTCTTACGAGACGATATAACCAGACGAATTTCAGTTTCACTCTGATGAGAAGACGATGAAATATTGATTTACATTTTCATCTGACGAGAAGAAATTGGGACAGTTTAAGCATATTTTGGCGCATACAAGAATATAGGTAGTCCCCGGGTTACGAACTACTTCTGTTCCTACACTGGCGACGTAACCCGAATTTTGGCGTAAATAGGAATTAACTCCTTAAGAAAAAAAAAAAAAATCCAAAAAGGCCAAAAGTATTTTATTTTGTTTAATGATGGAGGATGTGCTGCCCTCTGGTGGCAGCGTTGGGTGTGGCTGGACTCTCACCTTGGCTTCTGTGACTTAGGATACTCGTCTGACATGGATGTAGGATAGCTGCCCTCTCGTTTGGCCCACATAAGGATGTAATTTTTTTCAGCTAATATATATTTGTGTATTCATTTGTAATTAAGTTTAGAGTAACAGTTTGTGAAGTCATGTGTGAGCGATTTGCTAAGAATATTATAAATAGGGTTGTTCCGATCATGTTTATTTGCTCCCGATCCGATCCCGATCGATTTAGTTTGAGTATCTGCCGATCCCGATATTTCCCGATCCGATTGCTTTTTTTTTTTTGCTCCCGATTCAATTCCAATCATTCCCGATAATTTTTCCTGATTATATACATTTTGGCAATGCATTAAGAAAAACATGAATAAAATTCGGACGAATATATACATTCAACATACAGTACATAAGTACTGTATTTGTTTATTATGACAAATCCTCAAGATGGCATTTACATTATTAACATACTTTCTGTGAGAGGGATCCACGTATAGAAAGACTTGTAATTCTTAAAGGATAAATGTGACTTTGTATATTGTGACTAAATACTGCCATCTAGTGTATTTGTTGAGCTTTCAGTAAATGATACTGTAGCCATCTGTTCTGCCCAAATGCATGATGGGATGTGCACCCATGACTGTGCGTAGTGGGTTGGGAAATAACGTAGGTTAATAAGAAAAAGATCAATTAATACCTTTCTTCCCCACATTGCTTCCCACGATGTTTCTAATCGTAGGGAGAGGGATCGTAAGGCTTTAGCCAATTAAAAAAAGGCTCCAAAGGCTGCTAAAATTCACTCTACTCATTTTATGCTGCCTTTTAGCTCTATATATAGGTAAAACGGCGCCATTACAGATTGAACGCGACAATGTGCGAGTGGGCCGTGCAGCGCATGCATTAATTGCGTTAAATATTTTAACGTGACAAATTTTTTAAAAAATTAGTTACCGCCGTTAACGGGATAAATTTGATAACCCTACCTTAAGCCTAAACTAAAGACTCTGGATGAGTGTAACATTATGTCTGTAATGTCAAATACAATTAGAAAACGATTTATTTAATAAATATATATATATTAAAAAAAGGCATGTGTGATATTTTTTTGCCGATTCCGATACTTTGAAAATAACGTGATCGGACCCAATCGATCGGCATCTCTACTTATGGGTACACGTTTTCCAGTGGCACCATTATTGTAAATAGTTTTTGATCATGTGTTCGGCTTGGTGACATCCTGAGTTTAGAAATAACTCACCCGCTAGCTTCAGGCGGGAATCGAACCACCACTTTGCCCATCTCAGCTCCGGGCAATTCCACAAACTTCCCGAGGTCGGCCTTCTTTTCCTTCGGCTCTGACTGGCAAACATATACACAATGTTAAATAACTGTTTAGTAATAATGTATTTAATGCACACAATATAACATACATGACACCAAGTGTTAAAAAAAAAAATCAACACAAAACATTTGACAACAATTGAGATCAATTGTGAAATCACTGCAGGCCTCTACAATCTCACTTGGCTTACATTTGATTTGGTTGGCAGAGCTGCCTTGCAGGTGTATTTGTTGTCCAAGTTAGTGAAGGGAACCTGAGAACTAAGGAAGGAGAACCAGCGACTGACGTGGCTGAAGGCTTTGTTGTTGGACCAATCGCTATGACCTTGAGAAGACAAAACCATCATGAATAATGATAATTTTCAAACTAAGTACATCCACTTCATTTCAAATGGGAGGACTGTCTGTAAATGCTTATCTTTCAATGCCAATGAGTTCAACCAACGACTCCCCTATAAAGGGCTATATGCACTCACCTTTAAGGGCGGCCCACACGGAGAGGTCGGCTAAGGTGAGGGCGTGGCCTACCAAGAAGGTTCTCAGTGACAACGCCTTGTTCAGCTCAGCCAGAGGCGCACGTAAATCAGGCTGACCACAAATACGACGAGCACTGAATTCCAGCCAGTGATCCACCTGTAGACAAACGTCCATTTTCTTTTAATTTCCCGACTATATTACATTTTAAAGTGCAAAAAGCATGTTTATTTCATATTTCGCGCGGTATTTTATGCTCCTGAATCAAATGGAGCGCTTGGATGTGTGTGGTTTTATTTATTCAATTTTATGAATTCCACACCATGAAAATGACTTCCTGTTTTGAGGAGGAATGTGAATGTGACATCACCCGGGTCAGCATCTCACAATACAGCATTGCTTTATTGCATTCAGATGGACTGCGGATTTAGCCGATTTTGCGGATTAATTTGTTTATTTTTCACATCACGCCAGCCAAATGTGCTGCAGGGTTTTGTTGCTGCATCAGGGAGAGGCGTGTGAGCCTTTTTGGGTTTCAAAAACCCCCACCCCGAGATTGGCCAAAACAAGTCTGACAACTGTGAGACCATCGGACTTACGAGGAAGTGAGTAAACATTGTTTTTTGTATTATGTCAAATACTGAGATCATGGCACACGTTTTAATACGGTGGTGGCTTGCATTTTGTGGCTGACAATGCTCCTTGTCCACAGAGAATGCCACTCAGCTGACGACTGGCGGCTTATGCTCGCGCTGTTCTCCATATCGTCCAGGCTTCCAGCCTCCTCTGCCCTGTCTCGCCGCCGAAGGAGTTGCCGATCAGTGAAGACAATCGAAAACCCTGCCGCCGTGTGATATGATCCGGTGTAGTTTTGTGGGATTTTTCGATTCGAAAGGCGAGAATAAGACTTTGAAACGCGGCTCGGTTCGGGTTAGCATGTCGGCTAGCTGTCACGCCTCCTGGTTTTTTTACGCTCTTCGAACCGGGGCAGGGAAATGACAAAAGTCGGGCTAACTCCGGTGGCATAAAATTTCGTTCGGAAGGTGCAAGAAGTCAATAGTTTTGACCAATATGGAGTAATTTTGCCTTGTCGTACTGAATAAATGCATTTTGAATATTTCATATTGCATTTAGCGCAAGACGGTTATTTGTTATGACCATACCATTTAATTCGGAATTGGGGAAAAATACTTAGATAAAAAGAATATCCTGGGAGTAGAGAGATTGAAACAATGACATTTTACTGCTCTCTCCGTCGCATTTTCCTCGTTCTGAATAACTCTCCCTCAATGGGCTGAATTCTAAATCAGATGACATCGTGACCCTGCCGACGTCATCCTCCACTTGGGGACTCTAGAGCGCTACAATGACAGGCAGGAATAAACGGCAGTTTAAAAGACTAATTTCTCGTCATCTTCGCCTTGCCAAATTGTTGTATATAGTCAATTCGTCTCAAAATGATTCTAATTCACATAATAATGATATTTAAGCTTTTTTTATGATGTCGTAGGCACTTAAAACCAACAAGTGCTGACCTTTAAGCTTATTCTGATAAATTCTTGTTTATTCTACACACCTCAGTCTGCTCCATCAGGTTGGCTCCGTAAAGGCCGAGAGCCGGCGCTACCCGCGCCAGGTAGCGGCTAATAGAGTTAGTATCAGTGAACTGGATGGCACTGTGAGGAAGACAAAAAAAAAAAAAAAAAAGGTTTCAAATTCTCAGTGGTGCCTTCAAGTACAAGTGTAATACTTTCAGTGACTGTACTTTTACTCAAATAATTGTGACAAATCATCTTACCTCTTAAAATAGAAATGTTGCAAAATGTTAGCATTAGCATTAATTCTAACAGATTTAAATATGTTTCTAATAAACAAACATGTAATCAGTTTTATTTTTGGAATGACTGTGAACTCTGAACAGCTTGAGGACTTTTTTTTTTTTTTTTTTTTTAAAAGAATTGTCCACTATTTACCAAAGAATTTGAATTTCATGGCCACCATAAAATACTCACAAAAATATACAAACAATTGTCTTATTGATGGTTCGTAGCACGAAAAACTCGCAAGGTGTGTGACTGGTATCTCGAGGCAAATCCTTACTCAGAGACGTGAAGGCGGGTGTCCTTGCCTTCCTCCACTGACAGCTGCACACTTTCTTTCACATGCTCGGCAGTCAGGAGGGCTCCTGGAATGTGAAATCATCTCAGAACAAAGAGGAAACGTATATTCTTTTTGTAGTCAATTGTCAACTTCAAATAACTACTATCATCCAAACCCAGTCTTGCTAAAAATGTCTAAAAATAGATATAATAAGATTAAATAATACTACAAACGTTGGCAATTAATGCTTCATTTTCAGTTGCTTTGTGACCTTGAAAATCATACAAATCTGATCTCTACAGTGTTTCCCACCAATGAAAGAGACTGTGGCGGCCCCCCACAGTCTCGTTTGGGCCCGCCACAGTCTCGTTTGCGCCCCCCCCCGCCGAAAAAAAAAAAAGAGATACTAATCAGATGCGTCAGTCAGCCGATTACACAGCTGTAGCCCACTCCACTCTACTACCTGCGCGAGTGAGAGCAGCATTTTAGAGTAGTATTTTATTTATTTATTTATTTATTCATTTAAGAGATGCAAGGGGAACGAGTAGGAAGAATGGGAGAACGAGCGAGATAGCGGGAGATAGCGGTCGCATTTCGTAGCAGCCCGCTGTTATTTTGTTATTGTTTTTCTTTATTATTGTTACCACAATCAAGTGGGTAAGCAAATACAGACTTCTCTCCTTCTTCCCCATATCCGGGGCATTACAATAGTTTGGATCGGACTTTTCGGCGAAAGTGAGCGGTGGACGGCCGTCTTGGACGGAAAGCAAACTTTGATTGAACTTGCGCAGAGAGGCGGGGCCCAAAATAAAGCCTTGCTCTATTTTCAGAGTGTTGGTCACAGTAAAGTATTTATTAGTTCAAGCAGAGTAAAATGATACATATTCACGGTACAAGAACGACGTTTCCGTGTCCATCGATTGGTAAGAAAAGGCTGTTTGTACAAGTGACGTGTGGGCGCTCCCGTCGGGGGGACATTTCGCGTGGAGTGGCTATTTTTCGGCACAACACCGACGCGCCAACTTCAGACAATTACGGCTGACGAAAGTTGGATAAATGCGCCCCCCGCCCCCCCAATTTCGCGAGCTCTGGGACACTCGAAAAATGACTCTCATACCTCTCCTTGCTAAGTTAATGGTACCTCGATGTGCGTTTGTGTGGAAATTTAGTTCACGAACAACGGGGAAAAAACTATTCACCTTCTCACCGAATCAAGAAAAACTTTACACGGCCATTAGAATTCCCCCAGTCCTGTAAATGGGTCAGTTGACAGAAGGACTGTTATTGTTGTGGTAATGTAGTACTTATGAGGGTCAAATAAAAAGGAAAAAGGAGGGCTACGACGGCGGTCTGAAACCCGCGGCTCTTGGGCCGCATGCGGCTCTTTAGTGCTGCTTCGGAGCTTTTTTTTTTTTTTTTTTTTTTTTTTTTTTAAATGGAAAAAGATGGGGGAGGGAAATATATTTTTTGTTTTAATAGGATTTGTAGGAGGACAAACATGATACAAACATTCTTTCAATTCATTAATATTGTAATGAAGTTAAACTTTTGGTGTCATCGTACAACAGAGTAGTCACGTGGTGCGCTATAGGATCCACTGCAGGGAAAATAAACATTTAATCATGAAGGCTAATTATGTATTTCTAGCCAACTTATTCATTTTTATAGTAGGCTAATATAGCTAGTATTGATAATTATAAGGCTTGTACAAGGCTTTTAATTTTTTGCTGCTCCAGACATACTGTATCAGTTTTTTTTTTTTTTGGGGGGGGGGGGGGGGGGGGGGGGGTCAAATATGGCTCTTCCAACAGTTTGGGTTGCCAACCCTGAGTCACTACGAGATGTAAGTCGTACTATTGCTACGAGAAAAAAAGGCGCATTATTACATAGGGTAACGTAGCTGTAATCAGCAACGCATTTTACATACATGTACCATAGCTGAGAGCTATAACATTAGCCTAGCTAATGAAATATTTCAAATATATCTTTGTTATGGTTCTTCTTGGGGGAAAAAAATAATGAAAAAAAAAAAATTCGCCGTGGCACGACATGGTGTGGCTGTCCGACTCCGATGCAGCCCACCACCACAGTTTCAAAAAATCCTATGGTCAGAGAGCCTCCCACCACAGTCTCCTAAAATCCTGTGGGAAACACTGCTCTATCAGCTGAAAGTTACATGACCAGGCCTACATTTTACCATCATGTGATCAGATCTGGACAATACCTTTAGGCAAGCATGCTTCAACTTACTGTATATTTGAAAAAAAGTTCGAGGGAATCATTTGTTTCCTCCAAATGTCTCCTGTTTTGTTTTACTTGACAGTTTTAATGTGGTTAAGTTCTTTCAAATAATGTGGTATTGGTACAACCATATTAAAAACATTTTTAAATCATCTGGTTTAAGTTTGGTTCCAGAATTTTTGGCCTTTTGGAGTTTGCGGGTGGTGTTACACTAGGGTTGCCAACCGTCCCTTAAAAAACGGAATTGTCCCGTATTCAGAAACAAAAGTAGGCGTTCCGTATTAAACTTACAAGGGACGCGCTTTGTCCCGAATTGTCATGAAAATCAAAAATAGTGTCAGATTTGCAGAATAAACGAATACTGCTATGGTGCTTTTCAACAATATGTAAGGGAACGCATTCCGCCGCCCCTCCTGCTTTTTGACCAATGAGCTGACAGAACAATTACAATCTCACTCATCTCATTGGTCGAGGTACTGTTGCTTGTCAATATGATATTGGAAGACAACATAGAGTGAGGGAGATAAGATGTTTGACGCTACATCTAGACTAGAACGGCTAATGGCTTTAAATGTGTAATTAGTTTGACTATATGGCATGTCGGCTACACTACTGTGCCTCTTATCCATGCAAGAACTTAACTTTCTCTGTACAACAATCGGATATGAAGAAAGTGACGTTATGGAGCGTGCATCGCCATTTTTAATGTAGTAAACAATGGAGGCGGACGATCAAGATTTGGCATTCCTGCTGCCCTTTTCTTTTCCACAGTCATTGTTTGCAGTTTATCATCTAAAGTGTAGAACAGGTTTCAGGAACCTATGTCTTCGTGAGTCATTTCTGGCTCTTTTGATGAGTGCATCTGCCTCTCCGCCAATCCGTATACTCAATGTATACGGTTCGCTCGACATGAACGAGCTGTGATGAGCTGATAATGCATTCAGACATTTGTCTTTAATCTTCAAACGTACTTCGCAATGATATGCTTCAATTCAGTGCTCATTGGCGGTCCTCCCATCTGGGATTACACGGAGATGAGCGTTTTATTACACAGCTCCTCTCTCGCGTTTAGTCTCCGATCAGCCAGCTGTGGTCCTGGCCCCTCCCAACCGAACTGAAGGAGATAAAAATGCGTGGGGGAAAATTAAACCATGAAAAGTGAACTGCGTGGTACCCCAACTCACAAAAGCGCGCAAACAGTTTATTTTTTTTCATGACATTTCCGCCTGTCAAAACTGTCGCCACTTCCAGGATCGACACTCTTATGCACAAGCACGCCTGGTTGCGGTTTCCACTTCCTGGATATATATACAGTGCCACACCATGTTTTTATTTGAATTTTTCATGTGGTGAGTGCACAACTAGGCATCGACAGTAACATCTTAAGTAAAGATGTCTGGTTTTCGTTGTTGTTTTCTAAAGATTTACTTCAATCACAACTCGGCGACTGCTCGTAAAAGCCGAGTGTTCCCTCAGTCCCTTCACTCTAGTTCCCGCATGATGCGTTCAAATGCATTCATGAAAAAATAGTGATCACGAAACAGAGTTCCTGATTCCTGCTCTAGAAGGTGTAGTAATTTCGAAACTTCCTGCCGGTGAGTAACAAATTTCTGTTCGTTCAAAATGATGATCACTTGTTTTTTTGTTCTTCTCCGTGTACTTTATTGTCACGAATTGTATTATATTTTTGTGCTCTGTCAATTCATTTCCATATTATATTTGGAGTTATCACTTGCGAAACTGTTATTGTTCAAGGGACTTTGAACGCACCTCAGTTTACCTCTGAGCTTGTTTGTTTTTACAGCCTTCGGTCACATTCTCTCTCTGTAAAGGCCATTAAAATCGGGTACAGTTTACCACTCTCCATCAGGAAGTGTCCCACAATACGAACCTTCAAAACTCAGCTCACCTAGTGGCTGAAAGTAAACCAGTCCAGCAATCACAGACTTTTAAATTCTTAGTAACCTATTATACTGTGCTGTTTTATTATAATCTTTTTTTTTTTTTTTTTTTTTTAATTAATTTTTATGCCTTTGTGTTACCTGCCTAGGGACTGCGGATGTAAGTTAGCATTTTTGCTACAATCCGTCATAGTTACATCTTTTAGATGTTCATCAATGTGCACTGTTCCTAATACGTAATAAAATAATTGTGCACTTTTGAAAAAGTATACAGTTTAAATTAAGACTCCTTAATAGGACTAGCTATTAAAGATCCCTAATATTCAGCACATCAATCGAACGTCGGAGTTGTCCTCTTGGGTGGGGTGGAATTTGGCAATGATCACGTGGTGACACCAGCGCACCACATCATCAGTTGCTTGCCTCCGGTGTAAATTTTGTTCTAGTATTTTTAATTAGATATTGTTTTTCCATGTGCTAATATCACAAAAAAAAATCACCTAATTCAGGTTTGAATAAAATCATTATACGACAAATTTAAAAAAAAAAAAAAAAACACTTTTCACAAACAATTTTTTTTTTAAATTAAAGGGTGATGGTTATCAGGCCAACCTGCCAGTTTTACCAATGAGGTGTCCTTTACTTTTATTTTCA
The DNA here is from genome assembly GCF_030265065.1 of Corythoichthys intestinalis. Lineage (NCBI taxonomy): Eukaryota > Metazoa > Chordata > Actinopteri > Syngnathiformes > Syngnathidae > Corythoichthys > Corythoichthys intestinalis. The sequence goes on along the minus strand of NC_080395.1, from coordinate 16,536,256 downwards.
GGGAGTTGGCAACTCTATGTAACACTGTCACGTGTATGAATGTAGTTATAATTGATCAGTTATCAGATATAAATGTTTAATTTGATTAGTTTCTTAATCATGGCTTACTAATGATATAATAAAGCTATTGACTGCTACTTTGCCTTGACTTGATCTTTAATTTTGCTCTGTGACAGACAACGGTACATTCCGATTGACATAATCCGTGTCAATTCTGTTTGCAATCTTGCATCAGCATGCAGTACCTACTCAATTCTGGGTCGCTGTTTAGTCGCTGTCGAGGTTCGGACGACTCAATAAAATGTTTTTGTTAACCTTTAATGCACTTTCTCACTAGCAGAAAGGAAATAAGCATTGAAATTGTTGTGCATTTAAACCGCATGCATGCTGGAATTTCGCTAAAGGCACAATCTTGCTTGCTTATGCAAAAACATTCGCGTCACAGCCAAATTCACAGTAGTTTTAACTCTTAAATTCGATGGGAGATAAACACGCATAGACATAAGCGAAGCAAAACAATATATGAGATTGTTTGTATGACGTTCTTGCAATTATTCAGGGTTTTGTCGCTTGTTATGAGTGCCACGAAGACAGAATCACTAGCAACACGCCCCATTCATGCTTGCTAAACCAGACTTGAGTTGGTTAAATTTATAGCAGGAACGATGTTGACGAATTTTTGCCTTGGTGATGCGATCATATATACTTAAAGAGGCCAACACACGAATATTTCATTATTGGGCTCGAGATTTCATCATTGTTTGAATTACACTCATGGTATTCATAATTTCAGCGGGTTTCCACTAAATTATTTATATGAATATAAAAGACCAATTAGACGTAGAAATGAGGCTACAAGGCCACTTAGAACACTATTTTACACCAGTGCTTGACACGTATCCGTGCTAATTATAGCTAGTTAGCAACCTAGCCAGCTGTCACTCGTGGTTAAAAAAAAAAAAAAAAACTTAGCAGAAGGAAAAACTCACCTAAAGGTGGGTTGCTAGTGTTGACGATTAGGTTTAACGCCATGATGTGAGATTATTGAGTCCTTTCTCGTTGGAAGAAGGAAGTCTCAAACTATAAATTTGCTAGCAGTCAACGTAAACCCGACTAGCACGCCACACTCAACTGCACAGTAAAGGCCATAGATAATTTAGACTAGATAATTTATGCGCTCTGTGAGCCACTGGGGTATGAAGTCCTCGAATTGGCGGCCATTTTAGAGCAGTAACAGTCAAAAGCTTGGACTTTGAAATGCTCAATTTTTTGACTATTTTAAAATGGCCTTGCTTGTCATAAAAGTCAGATATGCAAAAGAAATACTGCGTTCTATTTTTTTTTTAAAGTAAACTTCCAGAGCCTGAATAAAACCACTTTAATCCGGTTCCGATGGTTACGAACGCCGCTCACACCCCTCAGACCATCTCGCCTATATAGACATATATCTATGTATAACGTAACAAGCCTGCCATCTTCGTAAATACGGCAAGTACAGTAAGACAAAATGCCAACGATGCCAGCTAAAAAATAGAATCTCTTGCTCTTTGTTTTTACATGTTAAGTCAATACAGTACTCAATATTTTGTTTTTTTATTCTTCTTTTTCTTAAAATTCCATGGTTATACTTTTCACAATAAAACATTAACATTACCGTATCTCTGACATTTAGGACATTCGAACCGTTTCAAAAAATGTTTAAAATGTGCAACTAAAAGTTATTTCAAAGTACACGCTCCATTGCCTATGTTTGGCATTGAATGGTCCTGAAGCAAAATGGCCGACAAGTGGCGGCTATCATCCCTACTGTCTAATAATGAGAGTCCGGCATCTAGGTTTACATGTACATATCTACGGAACTAGCATCTCCAAACCCATATGCCTTGTTAACATCGCTGAGTTAGCTGCTTACAGAGATGACGAAGGTGGCCAAGTAACAACATAATGACAAATTTAAACATTTTTAGGGCAAATTCCCTTGTTAAATTAGTTGCTTGTTAAAGTTTTGCGGCCTAGCCCAGCTTATTTCAGTTTAGCCGCTAAGTGCGAGCTCAAAACTGGGGGAAATGTACTCGAGAAGTACAGCAGCAGTGAAGTTGGAGGAGGAACTTTCTGAAGTAAAAGAGGAGCCACGACCACTTGATGTTGTTTTTAACAAGCAGCTTCGGGTTGTGCTACACAGAGCAGGTTTGTTTACTTCTCATCAGTACTTTCACTGTGTAACAATTCCATCCTCATGATTGTGACTGACCGAAGAAAAGGAAATATACTAGGAAAAAATATCAAAATAACATTCATGCTGTTCTGCCACCTGCTGAACGCTTTAGGTACGACGAAATTAACTAGATAGTGACTTATTGCTCTTAATTTCACCTACTCATGAGTAGTAATGAGATATTAAATTTTGAATGTTTGCAACCAAAGGCGTGTTGTATGCTCTACTAAAATTCTATTAGGCTCGAGCGTTTACGTCACAGCAGCACGGGATCATGCGAGATTTGCGACAACGCAGCCATTTCGGAAGCACGTCTGCATCACGGGACATTTAAACTTAACGGCAAATACAATTCAACTACGAGTGCCAAAGATGGAAAAAAGTAAGGAAAACTTGCCAGTTCGATACAGAGACAAACTTGTTACCACGGCGAAGGACAGATATGTGAGCAATTTTAAGGATGTGAACAATGTTGACCCTTACGAGCAAGCCGAACACAAATGGAATAAAGATGTCGACAAGCTTCCACACCTACGCGAAATGGACATCATGCCGTATTTAGTGTTTGGTGTAAGTTACTACACTCATCAGTAATTCCGTAACTACAAATCGCTATAAAGCTACGAACAGTTTTGCTGCGGATGGGTGCAGGATCTGCACATTATGACCATAGTAAACGGCAACACCATCTTTCTAGCAAAGGTCGGCAATATGTGTTTACATTAGTCTGTGACCACGAATGTACAAATTTTTTGTTGCAGAAATGTAGCCTGTGTACAAATTCTTTGCCACTCTCTCACGTCAAAATATTACAGCTTTTTCATTTAGCAACGACAGGAATTATGTCTTATGAAGACAATGCACATGTATGCATGCTAGTTGTTTAGCTGTAGCTATAGCTAACAACAGGCCGACTTAGGGCACAAAGTTACGGAAATTTGCGTAAACAAACGAAATTAACTTACCGGAGTGGAAGTGCATACAGCAAACTCTGTGTGTAACTGGAGAATCAAACGTTATGCCCTTCCTTCTGATCGAAGCCACCCATGCCATTCTTCGACGTTTGGTAAGTTCAGATATGACCTTTCCCTCGACTTTTCTTCATGTAGGGATCCGGAAGAAACTCAATGGTGTTCCGTCGAGCTGTACATTCTCCTTTCTATTCGATCGGTTGTTGCAATTCTTTACCGCACAATAATTTCCAACCATTTTTAAAGAGCGACCTGTGTTGAAATGCCTCACTGTTTATGTTTCCCGCTTCCAAAATGGCGATAGCGGCGGAAAGCTCGCGAGTGCCACGTCATATGCTCGAGCCTAATTGACACTAAAGCCGATTGATCAAATTTGTAACGGTGGTAGCATTTTCATTTCATTTCAAAATTCAATAACTTAAAGCAACACTTGGTAACTTTTCAGTTTTGGTTGATTTAAGTGATGCCGATAGACCAAAAGGGGTACTGTTTTGCCTTAAGAAAGACTGCGTTTCCCATGAGGACCAGCGCCAAGGACGTAGCTTTGCATAGGGACGGTAGGGACATAACATTACCAACTCGGTTTTGAGGTCACGGTTTGGTTCATTTTCGGTACAGTAAGAAAACAAAATGCAAAATATAAATGTGCTAGTTGTTTATTACACACCTTTGTGCTTTCAACAATAGGAACATTAGCCTATACAAAGCGAGAATTCTGCTCAAAAAGTAGCGGGTATTTAAAGATAATCCAACAACAATTTGCCTTTCAGACCCCGCATATTGGTCAGCTTTCTTTCTGAAAGAAAGAAGAAAAAAGAAGTCCCGTGCTAAAGAGAAAAGCAATCCCAATGACAAAGATTTTAACATGTATTTTACAAATAAAATGCCTCAATGAATCTTTTTTTTTTTCTAATGAACGGTTTTCAAAAGCTTTATTGGTGGATTTTCTCAAGTTAAAGCGCCATTAATCCATTAAAATGTGTAAGCAGGATCTGTGTATTATTATTATTATTTAATTACAGGCGTTTTAGCTCATTTCAGTTTATTTTATTTAAATTAGGGCTGTCCCAAACGACTAATGTCATCCCGATTAGTCAGCCGACTATTTTTACGATTAGTTGACGAATCTAATATATATACATATATATATATTTTACTACTTCAATAATGAAATTTTTGTTGAAGCTTATTAATTCACAAAAAACATTTTGGAACACCTAAATTCTTTATTAACGTATAAATAAATAACATAAATATCAATAATAAATCACAAACAATGAGGTCGAATGCTGCTGGCAATTCAAACCATCTATAAAATATGCCATATTTTTCTGTAAATTATATATACTGTATATTCTGTAAAATAAATTGTTGGAATGGAAAGATAAGACACAAGCTGGATATATACATTCAACATACGGTACATAAGGATTGTAGTGGGCATTTCACTCTCCTGTCATTTAAATCTGTCTATGCTGTCCTCACTCCGAAGCGTCTACTTTTTCCAAAGCTAGACAGCTAGTGAACGACGCCTTAATAATCAGACTTCTTCCTTTTTCATCTGATTTATTAACAAAATGGCCTCAAACCTTTGTCCTCTTTAGACTGTAGTGAAACTACAAAAAAAAAAGTACACAAGCATTGCATTAGCAACAACGTTAGCTTAGCACGCTATACAGGTTCACTAAACATAAACAAAAAGCGTCTCATACAAAAAATATAACATTTCGTTTACTATCATAATATGTACATTCTTTACAACAACCATACTTACGGACAAATCTTGTCCAAGGATCATATAAGCACAACATTACAACGTAGGCGTCAGCCCGAGACGTCATGCAGCCATATTGAACTGGCAAGAAAGCAATAAACCATGTCGCAAAGCGACCACAAGAGTTCGCTGTTAGACAGCACAAAAAACCTTGCTGTAAAACTTACCAAAAGGCAGAATACTGTCTGAGCGGGACATGTACGTTAATTGCGTCAAATTTTTAACGTGATTAATTAAAAAAATTAATTAACGCCCGTTAGCGCGATAATTTTGACAGCCCTAATAAATTATTTTACTAAATAAAAATGCACGTTGATACAACACACATAAAGGCAACTTCCATTACACACAAGTTGTATGGATTTACAATCCGCTAGCTTGTCGTTTCTTGTTTTCGAAAATTACACTTGGGTGACGGCGCTTCAAGTGTTCGTTCATAGCCGACGTGCTACCGTGGTATGCGAGCTGAGTTTAGCATAGAGTACACAGAGTGGCACCCTCCATATTTTCCTTGAAAAAATTCCAGGCTATGGCTATTCTGGTCCGCTTTTTTGGCTTTATGCCGCTTTCACCGTGTTACTGATTCTGTCCTTTTTGGTAATTGGCGGTGTTTTCAACTCCTTGCCGTAGTGAGCAGTGAACCAGCGATTCACTTGGCTCGTTGTCGTTGGTTCGTCCGATTTCCTCCTCAGGAAGGCGGCGGCGTGCATAAAAACACCGAGAGGGGTCGGATGGCTTTTATGGATACTTTATTGACCAAAACAAAACGTGGGGGATGCAGCCACTTAACTCCACGCTACCCGGCCCGCACACTTTCCAAACTCGCCTATCTCGCTCCCTCTCTCTCACTCGCCCACTTTCTTCCCCTTTGCTCAATCTGACAATGCCGGTCATATTGAGAATAACAGCGGCTCCCTTGGGGGTGCCAGTAAGAACCGGTTGCATCGCGAGCGCCCGCCATTCTAAACTTTTCCGCATGCAATTTTTTAAAACCCGTCATTACCCATCGACGGTATGTTTTGCCCGTCGACGCATTTACATCATCAATGACGTCGACAACGTCGACTAGTCGGGACAGCTCTAATTTAAATGGGCTATTATTTATTTCATTATGTGTTTATATTTTACAAATGTGATGTAGTATTCTTTTATATTGTATATTCTATGTTGTATAAGTTTAGTTCCTATGTGAATCTTAGTTCCTACTTGTTTTGTTGCGGTAGGAGGGTTTTGTATTGAACACGGGGCCGTGTTGGTTATTATTATTGCAAAGAAGACCGCAGTAAATCAACAAAGACAAGTCACCTGTGCCCCGATCTACCACTCAAGAGATCTGATGTACTCAAAAAGTGGGTTACGATTGCATATTAGTCTGAAAATCGACCGGATCCACCGTATTTTTACACGAGTGACTTCCGGTCTCCCCGATCCTAGCTACCAGTAGTAGTATTGACGCAGAAGGGTCGCGTCTCGCGTCAAATAATAAACTCCGCCGTTCTTTTCGCGTGCGTCGTGTTGAGCCGCTTCTGGGACACGTCTAACACGCGGCCGCACTGCGACTGGTGTGCATTGGCTGATTGACTTTAATGCCCGCGTTTCACTGCGTTCTCACGGCGGCCACGTTGTCGCGCCGTTGACGTTTCTGGGTTATACTGTCCTACCGTGTTGGTCCTCATTATAGTAGAGAAGACGGAGGAAATATAATCTACACAAAGAAACTGTAACCAGATCAACTCACAGCCTCGAAAAGTAAGGGTTACATTACGTCTGAAACTCGTTTGGTATGCTTCCGTTCCGAAACGAGCACCACATACCAAAACGGTTCTATACAAATACATGTACCGTTACACCCTTATTATTTGCAATATATAATGACTTCAGCTATGGGAAGACAATCAAAATTACCCATTTATGTTGTAAGGATAGAACTGACCATTATTAATTGAATTATTTTCATTATGTTCAGACTTAAGTTTACCCCTTTTTACTTGCTGAATGTGCCAGTGCATTTCCCCCCCCCTCAAATGCACGTTTGATTGGCTGATGACTTGACCCTCCCCCACCACACACACTCTAAAAGCCCTGACAGAAATACAACATGAGGACAACATGCCGCCTCCTCCGCCCCCTTCGAAGAGGAGGGACATCAGAGGTTTTTTTTTCAGCCAGCAGCATCCAATTTAAGTAATGTAAAAATATGTCAATGTTGTTGAGGTGGGGAACACACCACTATTTTTTTCACTGAAAGTTGAACGTGCATCAGAGATAGAATAACATTAAATTGTGTGAATTTGCAAAACTCCAATAGGAAGCTGCTTGGAAAGAAATGTCTACCTGTATGTGTTTTCTACTATAACATTAATTAAACTGTGAGAAATGTTTCATTTCATTTATGTGGTCTTAAAGCAGCCCAAAGGAGCTTTCATTTTTTTTGAGTTTGGCTGTGCTTGTTGACAAAAGCAGTCGTGTTTTATATGTAAGAAGGCTCTTTTTTTTTTAATTTATGTTATTCCCTGACTAATACATTTTTACAGTTACATTTAATATCTTTATTTAGACAATGTTGAGTGGTCTTTGGATAAATGTAATTTTTTTTGCATTCTTGGATAGTTAAGAGATTATGGACAAGCTTGTATTTATTGTGTATGTTCATATATGTTCAAATATTGCAATTTAAGTTTGCTAATAAAATCCAGACATTTAATCTGGAATCTTTTAAAATCTTTAATAGTTTTTGAAAACAAAGGTTTGAATCAAATGGTGTATAGCCTGACTCTTGACACTTGGTGATACGTGCTACATGGGAGTTTTTGGATCGAAAAGAGGTAAGTACGCGATAATAACTCGTTAAAATCGTGGCGTCTTTAATTATGCTCTCTGCTGCTCTCGCCTTCAGTTAGCGTTTTGCTGTTTAAAAAAATTTTTTTTTAAATGCCCTCATGTTCAAAATTTTTCTTCCCACAGAAAATTGAGATTTTAAGCTTTCCAATGATGTATCACTAGGGGTGTAACGGTACACAAAAATCTCAGTTCGGTACGTACCTCGGTTTTGACGTCACGGTTCGGTTCATTTTCAGTAGAGTGAGAAAACAAAATGCAAAATATAAATGTGCTAGTTGTTTATTACACACTTTTGTGCTTTCAACAATAGGAACATTAGCCTATACAAAGCTAGAATTCTGCTCAAAAATAGAAAATACAATATTCTGAAATGTAGATATTTTGAAAAACAAAATAAAGATAAATAACTTTGGGTTAGGGTTAGGGTTAGAAATGTCTGATGTGCAAAATTGAATGGTTGCAACACTGAACAGTTTCAAGTTTCTCATATTAACTTTATGACCACAGCCTCGAAAAGTAAGGGTTATTACGGTTCACTACAAATACATGTACCGTTACACCCTTATGTATCACACATGCATATATATGTTTTCCGCCACATATATGACCATATATATGGCGGAAAACAGTCAGGTGACTTGAAGTTCCGCTTTGAGACCCCCTATTTGGCCAAATTTCAAAATTGTCCTATAGACCCTACCCACGTGACGTCACAACTCCGCCCTCCTGACTGGTGCCGCCCAATTGTCCGTCAACACATCATGTTTACCTGTTACGGCTACGTACATTCCTCCTATTTACGGCGTGTTTTTCTGCTCGTTAACATTAATAATCAAAATGGTGAAGGCGTGTGTGGTGGTCGGTTGCAATAACAGAGAAGATAGACGGAGAGACTTGAAGTTCTACCGAATTCCGAGAGACCCGGAGAGGAGAGAGCGAGATGGGCTGCTGCAATTCGACGAGAAAACTGGGCTCCAGACGATTACCACAGATTATGTAGCAGTCATTTTATATCTGGTAAGATGCATTTAATATATATTTATAGGGTTTTGGGCTGACAACCACAATTAAGATCATTGCTAGGCTAATCGCCGACAACATACACGTATGTATGTAGTGAGAGTGCTATCGCTAAACCATATAAACATTAAAAGCCCTAGCTCCATTGACAAATGACATGAAATACATTAGACTTGACAGTGGATGTTAGCAAGAACAAAAGATTTTGAATTGAAAATTTCGTAACTCACCTTTCCAAGCACAAGATAGATTCTTGCCGAATTTTCGTGGACGAGGACCTGTTTCACCCAACCAGCAACGAAGTATTTATAAGCCTCCAAGCTCTTAAAGTTTTTCAAACTTTCGTGAGAATAGGCTAATTTTGTGTGGACAAGATAGTTGTAAATATCAGGGCAGCTAGCAGATGTCAGGCAAATACGGCCAAGACAGCGGGTCGAAAAACATCGATTTAGGCATCAAATATGGATCTGGCGAATGGATAAACTGAAGCTTTTCCACATAACGCCTTTTATGCAACGCATCAAGTGAGTTTACGGCATCCGAAAGCACCGGGTCTTCCATGAAATGCATTATAAATTGCTCAATCAATTGAGACCATTGATAATACAGACACAAAATGACGGACAAGGGGGCGGAACAATACAGCGATCACGTGATTTTGTGACGTCGGTGGGTAGGGTCTATATGCATGTTTGATACATCATTGGAAAGTTTAAAATCTCAATTTTCTGGGGGAAGAAAAATTTTGAACATGAGGGCATTTAAATTTTTTCTATTTTTTAACAGCAATATCCTAACTTGGGGTGATAGCATGAGAGAGCAGAATTAAAGACGCCATGATTTTAACGAGATATTATCACGTAATTACCTTATTTCGATCCAAAAACTCCATGTAGCATGTAACACCGAATGTCAAGACACAGCGTTGAATGGCCACAGTCGGATTTTGGGGGAATTTTAAGGGTGAAACATGGTAATATAATAAGGGTAACGATGCAGAAATCACAGATATCAAGGAGTTTTCGAGATTTTCTTTTTCATATATTTACCCTTTTAAACTTTTTTTTTTTTTCAATTTTTCTATGTTTGGATCGATTATTTATCATCTCAAATAACGGGGAAAATGCGACAGTAACAAAAAAAAAATACAATTAAGTGATGGTAATGAGGTAGATATCCATGAGTTATTTACGGACACCGTTTTTTTCATTGTGAAGTAATTTGTTTACTTTGCCATATATATGGTGGAAAACACTCAGGTGACTTGAAGTTCCGCTCTGAGACCCCAATTTTTTCCGGGGGAAGAAAAATTTTGAATAGGAAGGAGTTTTTAAAAAAAAAAAAAAAAAAAAAAAAAAAAGGTTTTTTGAACAGCAAAACCCTACCTCGAGGTGAGAGCACGCGAGAGCAGAATTACAGACGCCATGAATTTAACGAGATATTATTGCGTACTTACCTTGTTTTGATCCAAAAACTCCATGTAGCATTTATTACTGAGTGTCAAGACACAGCTGTGAATGGCCACAGCTAGATTTTTGGGGATTTTATGGGTGAAACATGGTAATATAACAAGGGTCGCGATGCATCGCAGACATCAAGGAATGGTCGAGATTTTCTTTTGCATATATTTACCCTTAGAAACGTTTTTTTTTTTTTTTCTTTGTTTGGATCGATTATTTATCATCTAACATATCGGAGAAAATGCGACGAACAAAAAAATACAATTAAGCGATAGTTATGAGGTAGATATCTATGACTTTTTTACAGACGCCATTTTTTTCAGTGTGACATAATTTGTTTAAAAGTTTAAAATATGTGAGTGAATGATTTTTTAAAAGTCGTTTAGAGTAAAGTTGTTTCAGGTCGAAAAATGAAACATCAATTAATGATTCCAAGCTAAAAACGACAGACATTTTAAATAATAAATATAATTACCTTTGTTTTATGGCTGGGTTGAAACAAAAGCGGTTGCGCGACGTCTGTAAACGGGGGTTTTCAGGGTAAAACGGACAAATTAAAAATAGTTCGGAGGCTTAGTGCGCCATGAATCTGCTATGGCAGCATATAGACATATTGTTCTATCAAACACAACAGTTCTTTTGGCTTAAAATACAGCAGTTTATTTTAAAGAGGGTTGCAAGAGCAGAAACTGCTTTTTCAGTCTTGTCTGTGTTTTCCGCCATATATACACTCACCAGCCACTTTATTAGGTACACCATGCTAGTAACGGGTTGGACCCCCTTTTGCCTGCAGAACTGCCTCAGTTCTTCGTGGCATAGATTCAACAAGGTGCTGCAACCATTCCTCAGAGAGTTTGGTCCATTTTGACATGATGGCATCACACAGTTGGTGCAGATTTGTCGGCTGCACATCCATGATGCGAATCTGGTGTTCCACCACATCCCAAAGATGCTCTATTGGATTGAGATCTGGTGACTGTGGAGGCCATTTGAGTACAGTGAACTCATTGTCATGTTCAAAAAACCAGTCTGAGATGATTCCAGCTTTGTGACATGGCGGATTATCCTGCTGAAAGTAGCCATCAGAAGTTGGGTACATTGTGGTCATAAAGGGATGGACATGGTCAGCAACAATACTCAGGTAGTCTGTGGCGTTCCAACGATGCTCAATTGGTACCAAGGGGCCCAAAGAGTGCCAAGAAAATATTCCCCACACCATTACACCACCACCACCAGCCTGAACCGTTGATACAAGGCAGGATGGATCCTTTCATGTTGTTGACGCCAAATTCTGACCCTACCATCCGAATGTCGCAGCAGAAATCGAGACTCATCAGACCAGGCAACGTTTTTCCAATCTTCTACTGTCCAATTTCGATGAGCTTGTGCAAATTGTAGCCTCAGTTTCCTGTTCTTAGCTGAAATGAGTGGCACCCGGCGTGGTCTTCTGCTGCCGTAGCCCATCTGCCTCAATGTTCGACGTACTGTGCGTTCAGAGATGCTCTTCTGCCTACCTTGGTTGTAACGGGTGGTTATTTGAGTCACTGTTGCCTTTCTATCAGCTCGAACCAGTCCGTCCATTTTCCTCTGATCTCTGGCATCAACAAGGCATTTCCGCCCACAGAACTGCCGCTCACTGGATATTTTTTCTTTTTCGGACCATTCTCTGTAAACCCTAGAGATGGTTGTGCGTGAAAATTCCAGTAGATCAGCAGTTTCTGAAATACTCAGACCAGCCCTTCTGGCACCAACAACCATGCCATGTTCAAAGTCCCTCAAATCACCTTTTTTCCCCATACTGATGCTTGGTTTGAACTGCAGGAGATTGTCTACATGCCTAAATGCACTGAGATTAGAAATTAATTGTACACGAGCAGTTGGACAGGTGTACCTAATAAAGTGGCCGGTGAGTGTATATATCTTTCCACTCCAACAATAATTTACAGAAAAATATGGCATATTTTAGAGATGGTTTGAATTGCGATTAATTACGATTAATTAAATTTTAAGCTGTGATTAACTCGATTAAAAATTTTAATCGTTTGACAGCCCCAATATATATACAAATCTTTTCAAATAAATAAATAAAAAAAACATTTGCAAAACTCATTTGCAAGGCATGGCGGCTTTTATTTGGTGTGGCGGTGTGCCACAATCTTTTTATATGTAGGGAAAACCTTGATGCTATGTGTGTTCATGGGCCAAGAAAACACATTTGTGTCTGGTTTGGGATCTTTTACCCTGAATGAAAAAAGTTCTCTATTTAACTGAGCTCTTCTTTTTATTCATGCTTATTAAATATTGAATACCAAATATGGTTAGGTCTCAGATCTTCATGACTTCCACTTGATATTAAATTGACTTCACCAAACCATAATTATATGTTATTATGTGTCTTGCAGACGTCACTGAAGCGAATTGTCCTGAGTGTCAGGTATACTCTCACGTCAAGGAGGAGGAGAAGGAAAGGTATTTACCGGTAAACATTAAAGAGGAAGAGGATGAGCATTTAATCCAGGTTCGTCACCCTCACGGTGAGGAGCAGCCGCGATCCCCCGGCATCAAAAAGGAGGAAGAGTCGCCATATGTCAAAGAGGAGCAGGGGAACTTCTTGAAGAGTGAAGATGAAGTTCCAATTTGGTCGAGTGGATGGGCAGAGCCTCTAAGCAGCGACATCTTGACAGAAGGTGATGGCGACCACAGTGGCATATCATCAGGAAACGGCCACGTAGCGCAACTAACAGGAAGTGACCATGTGACATCACAGTTGCCTCACACTGATGATGATGAAGAGTGGGAAAGTCACAAGAAGGTTCACAGTGACAAAAGATGGAAATGCTCTCAGTGTGGGAAAACATATTGTAGAAAGTATGGGTTGATAAGTCATATGAGAATACACACTGGGGAGAAACCTTTTGTCTGCTTGGTTTGTGGTAAAAGATTCACTGAAAAGGGAAACTTAAAAAGTCACACAAAAATACACACTGGGGAGAAACCTTTTGTCTGCGCGGTTTGCGGTAAACGATTCGCTGATAAGGGAAACTTAACAAGTCACACAAGAATACACACTGGAGAGAAACCTTTCCCCTGTTCAGTTTGTGGCAAAAGATTTGTTCAGAAGACGCAGTTAAAGAGTCACACAAGAAAACACACCAGGGAGAAACCTTTTTCCTGCTCAGTTTGTGGTCAGGGCTTCGCTAGCAGTAGGAGTTTAAAATCACACGCGAGAATGCACACGAGCGAAAAAACTTTCTTCTGCGGGTTTTGCAGTCAGCACTTCACTCATGGACGAAATTTCAAAGAACACACAAGAATTCACATGAGGGATAAACCTTTCTCCTGCTCCGTTTGTGGGAAAAGCTTCGCTCTGAAGGAGCACTTGCATAAGCACACGAGGAGACACACTGGGGAGAAACCTTTCTCCTGCTCAGATTGTGGTCAACGCTTCACTGAAAATGGAACTTTAAGAAGACACATAAGAACGCACACTGGGGAGAAACCTTTTTCCTGCCCGCTTTGTGGTAAAAAATTTGCTCAGGCGACAACCCTAAAACGTCACACAATGACACACACCAAAGAGAAACCTTTCTCTTGCTCGGTGTGTTGTCGAGTATTTGCCCAGAAGCAATCCTTAAAAATTCACGAAAAAACACACACGAGGGGGAGTTTTTTTTCCTGCTCAATTTGCGGTCTATGCTTCAATTACGAGGGAAACTTAAGAAGACACTCAAAAACACACATTGTAGAAAAACCTTTCTCCTGCTCAACTTGTGGTCTGGGATTCTTTTACAGCTTTCAGGTTAAGGACCATGAGTGTGTTGGTAGCAATGCAGTGATCAATGAAGGTTCTTCCTAGTTCTGGTAATAAATGGTCATTCCTAAATTCATGTCATATGTTTTGCATTTATATGTATTTGTTTTGTTGTCCTTTGCTCTCTACTAGACATGTGCCGATTACCGGTTTCAAGATATACCGTGGTATGAACACGTCAAGGTTTCAAAGCCGCAAAAATTTGCCGTCATGTCGTCCCTAAGGTTTTAGCTACTCTTTATGCCCCAAAAATGCATGGAGAAATCCTTCGCTTGCAGCTGCAAGGCTCAACCCTCCCCCACCGGTTGTTGCTCAGTGTCAGTGAGTCAGCTGTGCTACACGATTGCTGGAGATGGTGAAACTCTTGATTTTTTTCCTCCACTGGAAAAAAAAATGAAATCATTGGTATGGGAATACTTCGGCTACAGACGGCCGCAGCTTAGAGAAGGAGCGCCAACCGACACGTAAAACATATTTGCGGAACGTGGCTGCTGGAGAAGCAATACCTCCAATATGACTTTGCATTAATACAAAATTAAAGGTTAGTAAACACTGTCGTGAAGGTTTCCCACCAGCTAAGAGAGTTAACTCCAGTGTGTTTAGTGTGTCTAGCGGTGGTAAAACGTGGTGTTTTTTGGTCTCTGTTGAGAAAGAGTGTGTATACTGTAAACATGACACGAGTAATACACACGTGTTTTTTATGGAAAATAATTCAATTATTTTTGTTCTGATGTTGAGCTGTTCCCTTGAGTTTAGGCTCACCTAATGGACAGCATTTATTTCAATTTTATTTAGAATTTATATATTTTTGTCAAATAAAATCCTGTTAAGCGGAAAAAAGTTGTTTTGTTGTTTTTTTTAACTCTGATATCTCATGACGGATATATTTGATTTCAACAATGCATGAATATAGAAGTAACGACGAAGAAGCCGACGAAGGCAAAGAGACAGGCTCCATGAAAAAGCAGAAAATATCAAAAGTGTGGGAGCATTTCAAGCTGTACATCAAGGCGAACACTGTTTCATGTATTCACTGTAAGACTGCGCTTGCATAACACTACAGCATGCTATGCTACAGCTCCACCGAAGGCACCCCGTTTACCCTGAGAGCGGAGGAGCGATAGCGCTAACTCCTCTTGCGAGTCTTGGTCCGGTTTTTTGAGGACAGCGGCCTCGCGTTAAGAGAGGCGACCTGAGCGGCCATGATATCCTCACTCTCTCGCCACTCTACTCTTTCCATAGCGCCCTTTTCTCTCAGCAAACTGATTCACTTGCAAGTAAAGCCCAAAGTTTTTTTTTTTTTTTTTTTTTTTTTTTAAGCCTGAATAGTCATTCAATATATTGGAATTTAACACAGCGTACCTCACAGTTTTTACTTGATCTTAAAACGTTAATTCCGACTTAGGCTGAAATTCGTGTTACATCGCAAGCCTACGGAACTCGTTCGTAACCCGAGGGCTACGTGTATTGATTTTTCAAACATACAGATGAACAAATAAAACTGAAGATCACACAAAGTTTGATGAGATTGAAATATCTTTAAACAACATTTGAAATTCTTCCAATATTCAACTTTATTTTAGCTATTATAAGTTACGTGTTAAAACATTACGTCTTACAGTGCTGCCACTTGCTCATGTCCGTACTTAAAAAATTTCCGTCGTTTTTCAACAGTGGTCTAAAGCATATTTCAAGAGTGCATTCATACAGAGGCACATCTTTTTAAAGGATGTAATTTTGAAGACAAAAAAAAGTTTCTTAAATGGCATGTTTTACGGTTCTAATTACTGTGAATAAGTATTTTTCTTTAATTTTTTTTTTTTGGGTCACCCTGTACTTTTTTTACTCCATGCATGCTCCACCAATGCCCTAATGAGTACACAGAGCCCTGACATTTGAACTGAGACTGCCCAAAAAAGCCCTTTTACCTACCTTCAATAGAGAGACTTCGGATCGACCACTTTTTGCGAACACGCGCCTGTGCCTGTCCACACGGCAACAGCGGTTTCACCAAGCCTTCACCTTGTCTCCACGTGGCAAAAACACTTTTCTAACCCACTAAAGCAGTGGTGGCCAAACTATTCTACATAGGGCCGCAGTGGGTGCAGGTTTTTGTTCAAACCCATCATGAGGACGACCTTTCACCAATCTGGTGTCTCACAAGTGTAATCAGTTGATTGCAGTCAGGTGCTGCTTGTTTTAGCACAAACGTCATTGGTTAAACTGTCTGTGCTCGATTGGTAGGAACAAAAACCAGGACCCACAGCGGCCCTTGAGGACAGGTTTGGACACCCATGCACTAAAGACTTGCTACTGAGTGTTTTTACGTTTCTGGTGCTGATTTGATAACGCCAAATGCTCATTGCTTAATGTTCTTGCTCGTACAAGCATGTGTGGCATGCACGCGCTAGCCTGGAACTCCAGATTCACCGCTGTTCTAGCTGTAGTCTGGCGACTGTTCAGTGGATCAAATTCGCAGAGCAGAGCAAGCCACAGTGGAGTGGACCAATCGGCGACAGGCGGATGTGATGTTGGTAAAGCGACAAAAAACTCTAGCACGAGGACGTAAACATATGAGGAGAGCGGAGAAGTTTATTATACATGGCTAGCGCGAGACAGATTGTTGGTTTTAGCGACTCAATGTGTTTTTGGTCATTTAAAACTGAATTTACCGCAGATAGGAACATTCTCGGCTCTCCCGTTCGCCATCTGTGTTGTTGTGGAGACGACTTCCGACGCCCAAGAGTTGCTCGTTAAGAACACGTCACGCAAATAAACGAATCTGATTGCATAGACGATTTCGTTTGGGCTCGAGAGGCCAATAAGGAGCTGGGTCCCAGATTCTATAGCTGGAACAGCGGTGAGTCTGGAGTTCCAGGCTATGCATGAGCTGCAGTTAATCTTTAGGCCAGAGGTGGCAGTTGCGGATTAAAAAAAAGTGATACTCTACCTGTACATAGTCTGTATAGTCTCTTTAAAAACCCCTTAAATACCTGCAACATGAAACAATTATCGGAGAATCCTAAAATTTGAAAAATAAGGTCCTAATGAAACCTTTTTTTCATATTTGTAAAAAAAGTCAAAATGAATATGTGTAATAAGCACTCTAATATCTATAACCCTTGCTAAATCCTGTTTTTTTTTCTCATGGAACCTACAGATGCATGTGTTGACTTGCATCCATCTTTTTTTCAAAAAGAAATGTCAAAGTTAGTCTCAAAATCATGAAATTTTAGGTGTATCAATTGTGCTACATTCGGCAATAAAGGGTTGAATAAAAGAAAGATAAATAGGTATGTGCGTATACAGTATATTGTATTGGTAGTGTACCCTCAGCATAGGCGAGCTGGGCAGTTGCCTAGGTTGTCATCTAGTGGAGGGGGTGCCAAATAAACCACCGGGCCGGTGACCGGTACCAGTCCGTGGCGCATTTGCTTCCGGGCTGCACACAAATAAGAAACTATTTATTAACGACCGCATCCTGCCCTTTACCTCTTGACAAACCAATCTGCCTGTCTACTCTTAGATATATGATAATAAACTGGATAGGATGTGGATGATCTATGGCCAAAAGCTAGCAAACGAGACAATGAAACCTTCAAAGCTGTTTCGATACATAAGAGACGAGGCACCCTGGAATACTTTGGAATTTTTTTTGAAAGGAAAAAGAGCACGAAGGACAGAAACAACGACTGAGGGCCACCACATCAACATAAGCGAATGCACAGAGACCATCATACCACGTGGTGAACCGTAGTGCTAAAGCCAAGAAACCATTCACGATCGGAGAACTCAATGTGTCTGCGACCAAGGATATTTGCCGTCAGGTTCTAGGAGAGGCCGCTGTTAAAAAAAAAGGGTTAATAAGCATATGGTTGAGTTATATTGCACTTAATGTTCGTTTTTAGCCCCGTCGTGTTATTTTATACGTATTTACTGTATTCTTCTGCCACACATTGCCGGCAGTGTTGTTTTTGTCAATGACGACTATAACAAAAATATTTCATCGATGAACAATTTTTTTCGACTACAACGAAAATATTTTGTCGACAATTTTTTCTTAACGAAAACGAGAATAAAAACATGTTTTGAGAGACTAAAACATAAGA
The DNA here is from genome assembly GCF_030265065.1 of Corythoichthys intestinalis. NCBI lineage: Eukaryota > Metazoa > Chordata > Actinopteri > Syngnathiformes > Syngnathidae > Corythoichthys > Corythoichthys intestinalis. The sequence goes on along the minus strand of NC_080395.1, from coordinate 16,518,055 downwards.
GGAAAACCAGTTTTTTGTCTGATGAGAACGAAATGGAAATGCGCAATAGTTTCCGTCACATGTCCACAACGTGTGACCTTTAATGTGTAGTTAGTCAGCATCGTAGCAGTGTTTGTGTCACTCATGTGACGTGCTGCTGCTCATTAGTCTTCAGGTATGCACACAAGGACATGGTAAGATTTGTTTTTTTAGCCTTGGCTTGAGGGAATATGCAATGTTGCTTTAGCTTTTAAAGGTCTGTGCTGAGTGATCATCACACACTAAATGTAACTTGTAGCGTTAGCATTAGGTTAAAGCAAGCATCCTCTTAAACTTAAAAAAAAAAAAAAATTATACACACTTCATGGCGTCCAGGTAGGTTTAATTAAATGAAAATAATGTACCGTTTTACTGCTGAGTGTGTATTATCACCAAGGTGTAGACGCAACAATATGTGCTCGTCTGTCAATATTCTTTCAAAATAGTTGGAAACCATTATATATTTTTGGGGTAATTTTAAAAATATTTAGAGACTAAAACATTTTCAGTTCAACTTCGACTAAAACTAGACGAAGACGAACACATTTTGAGATGACTAAAATATGACAGACTAATACTGTAAGTATTATCGTCCAAAAGACTAAGACGAAAATTAAAAGTGCTGTCGAAAACAACTCTGATTGCTGGTCTGTGATAAAAAGGCTCTCCTCTCCTCCGTGGTTTAGGGGGGGGGGGGGGGGGGGGGGAATACTGCGCTTGGAAAAAAAACACGTACATTGCTTCCTTAACATATCAAGTACATTTCAATATTTTGCATTTGAAAAAATATATCTTTAAATGACTTATGGTCTGAAACCGTAACCATGCCTCAGATCATGAAACTTACTCGTTTTGTTCAATCTTGCAGTGAAAGGCGCAGGATGGGGTTGTGCATCATCTGTGTTAGCGGCTAGCACTATTGATGAATAAATGTCTCACTTCTGTTGCTGTCAATATGGCATTTTACAGTTTTAATGTGAAAAGGTCAAGGCCCTCAGGTGCTGTTTTAAGAAAGCGACAAAAGAAGCTGAAGGAAAAACTTGATACAGTATGTATGGAGAACTTTTAATCACTCATTTCAGGTGGACCATTAAGCGACAGACTTACAAGCTTGAAGTTTAGCAAATAGAATAGTTACAACATATACAGTACATACAATACTTAATATATATATATCGTCATTTATGGGGGGCTCCTAGCTATGCTTTCTCCTATAGGACACATTGTCACCCAGGGCCTTGTGTACTGTCTTCATTTTCTTTCACATTATTGATTGATTTTTTTTTTGATTGATTGATTTTTATTTCGAGCAATAACAACCAAAAACAACAAGTATGGGAAAAAAAAATTAAACAGTAATGATGAATGTAACAAAAATTATAACAATACATACACGTGTAGCTCGAAAAGGAGTGGGAAGAAGCCGAGCTTTTTGAGTCCCACCCCCATTTCACTCCAAAAATTCCATAGGAATGCAGTCACTTCCCTACAACAGCTGTACTAATCATACTGATTACATCGATAATAATAATAATAGTAGTTGCAGTAATCATAATAACACCAATATATACAGTGCCTTGCAAAAGTATTCGGCCCCCTTGAATCTTGCAACCTTTCGCCACATTTCAGGCTTCAAACATAAAGATATGAAATTTAATTTTTTTGTCAAGAATCAACAACAAGTGGGACACAGTCGTGAAGTGGAACAACATTTCTTGGATAATTTAAACTTTTTTAACAAATAAAAAACTGAAAAGTGGGGCGTGCAATATTATTCGGCCCCTTTACTTTCAGCGCAGCAAACTCACTCCAGAAGTTCAGTGAGGATCTCTGAATGATCCAATGTTGTCCTAAATGATCGATGATGATAAATAGAATCCACCTGTGTGTAATCAAGTCTCCGTATAAATGCACCTGCTCTGTGATAGTCTCAGGGTTCTGTTTAAAGTGCAGAGAGCATTATGAAAACCAAGGAACACACCAGGCAGGTCCGAGATACTGTTGTGGAGAAGTTTAAAGCCGGATTTGGATACAAAAAGATTTCCCAAGCTTTAAACATCTCAAGGAGCACTGTGCAAGCCATCATATTGAAATGGAAGGAGCATCAGACCACTGCAAATCTACCAAGACCCGGCCGTCCTTCCAAATTTTCTTCTCAAACAAGGAGAAAACTGATCAGAGATGCAGCCAAGAGGCCCATGATCACTCTGGATGAACTGCAGAGATCTACAGCTGAGGTGGGAGAGTCTGTCCATAGGACAACAATCAGTCGTACACTGCACAAATCTGGCCTTTATGGAAGAGTGGCAAGAAGAAAGCCATTTCTCAAAGATATCCATAAAAAGTCTCGTTTAAAGTTTGCCACAAGCCACCTGGGAGACACACCAAACATGTGGAAGAAGGTGCTCTAGTCAGATGAAACCAAAATTGAACTTTTTGGCCACAATGCAAAACGATATGTTTGGCGTAAAAGCAACACAGCTCATCACCCTGAACACACCATCCCCACTGTCAAACATGGTGGTGGCAGCATCATGGTTTGGGCCTGCTTTTCTTCAGCAGGGACAGGGAAGATGGTTAAAATTGACGGGAAGATGGATGCAGCCAAATACAGGAACATTCTGGAAGAAAACCTGTTGGTATCTGCACAAGACCTGAGACTGGGACGGAGATTTATCTTCCAACAGAACAATGATCCAAAACATAAAGCCAAATCTACAATGGAATGGTTAAAAAATGAACGTATCCAGGTGTTAGAATGGCCAAGTCAAAGTCCAGACCTGAATCCAATCGAGATTCTGTGGAAAGAGCTGAAGACTGCTGTTCACGAACACTCTCCATCCAACCTCACTGAGCTCGAGCTGTTTTGCAAGGAAGAATGGGCAAGAATGTCAGTCTCTCGATGTGCAAAACTGATAGAAACATACCCCAAGCGACTTGCAGCTGTAATTGGAGCAAAAGGTGGCGCTACAAAGTATTAACGCAAGGGGGCCGAATAATATTGCACGCCCCACTTTTCAGTTTTTTATTTGTTAAAAAAGTTTAAATTATCCAATAAATGTTGTTCCACTTCACGATTGTGTCCCACTTGTTGTTGATTCTTGACAAAAAATTAAAATTTTATATCTTCATGTTTGAAGCCTGAAATGTGGCGAAAGGTTGCAAGGTTCAAGGGGGCCGAATACTTTTGCAAGGCACTGTATATATACATATATATTATATATATACATATACACATACACACACATCACTAATAATAAATATTAGTAACTATTACATATGTACTAAATATTATACATAAAACATGTAATATTTCTACATACACCCAAGACATTTAAAGACCTCTTTCCATATATCGTGACCAGACCTGATGTTTATACAGCAATTTGAATTTCTGGATACTTTGACACTGCTTATAATGTAATCCCAAACTGTTCCAGAGTTTTACCCCACATACAGACACGCAGAATCCTTTAAGAGTAGTACGAAATTTTGGTTGTGAAAAGTTAGCAAATCTTCTCAAATTATGAAATTGCTCTTGCACTGTAAAAAGACATTGTAAATTGAGGGGTAATAATTTATGAAATGCTTTGAATAAAAATATTGATGTGTTGTATTTTACAAGATCATTAAATGTTAACAGTTTTGATTGAGTAAATAAATCATGAGTGTGATCTAAAAAAAACCACTTTGTGTATAATCCGAATTGCTCGCTTCTGTAATGTAATTAATGGATATCATGCACTTTGGTAAGTGTTCCCCCATACTTCGACACAATATGAAAAGTGTGGGAGTACCAAAGTGCAGTATAAAATCTGAAGTGCATTTACATCAAGGTATTGTTTTGCTTTATTTATGATTGACAGACATCTGGAGATTTTGTTTTTCGTGTATCTGATATGGGGTCTCCATGACAGCTTGTTATCAATTATAACACCGAGAAATTTAGCTTCATTTACATTTTCAATTTGTAGACCTTCAATTATTATTTTCAACTCAGAATTAGCTATTTGATTACCAAATAATATTGCCTTTGTTTTCTTAATATTGAGAGATAATTTATTTATATCCATCCACTTCTTTATGGCTTTTAGTTCCTTATTAACGGTAGTTACTAGCTCGCTATAATTATCACTCTAATTGTTTCAAGTAGGAGAACTTGCACAATTGGTGGTTGACTAAATACTTATTTGCCCCACTGTACATGCATACTATTTTAGTTTTTATTGTATTTTTTGGCGCCATGGTGGTCGAGTGATTAGCACGTCCGCCTTACAGTTCTGAGATCAAGGGTTCAATCCCGGGCTCCGGCCTTCCTGTGTGGAGTTTGCACGAGAACATGAGTTTGCAACCCTGTTTTCTCCGGGTACTCCCTCATCACAAAAACATTCATTATAGGCTGATTGAACACTCTAAATTGTCCATAGGTGTGAGCGTGTGCATGATTGGCTGTTCGTCTTGTTCCCTGCGATTGGCAAGCAACCAATTCGGGGTGTACCCCACCTACTGCCCAGAGTTGGCTGGGACAGGTTCCAGCATCCCGCGACCCTCGTGAGGATAAGCGGCTTGGGAAATGAAATCCGACTTATGGGGGAATTCGGGTTACGTCGCCAGGGTAGGAACGGAACTCCCTATATTGTTCAAGATCGCTACATTATAAATAAAAACATACAGTACAGTGATCCTTCGTTTTTCGCGGTTAATGGGGACCAGAACCTGCCGCGATAAGTGAAAAACCGCGAAGTAGCCCCCCCCCCCCCAAAAAATGTGTGTGTTCAATGTATTTATTCAGATTTAGCATTGGAAAGATATATATAAATATGGCATGTTTTTTTTCACTTTTTTCCCCCCAAAGTATATTTTAAAAAACATACACAGTGGGGAGAACAAGTATTTGATACACTGCCAATGGGTTTTTCCCATTGGCAGTGTATCAAATACTTGTTCTCCCCACTGTGTATGGCGGAAAACACAGACAAGGCTGAAAAATCAATTTCTGCTCTTGCACCTCTTTTTAAAAATTCGGTATTTCAAGTCAAAAGAACTGTTGTGTTTGATAGAACAATATGTCTATATGCTGCGATACCAGATTCATGGCTCAATAAGCCCACAAACTATTTTTAATTTGTCCGTTTTACCCTGGAAACCCCTGTTTACAGACGTCGCGCAGCCGCTTTTGTGTCAACCTAGCCATAAAAAGAAGGGAAGTAATCGTATTATTCGAAGTGTCTGTCATTTTTACCTTAGAATCATTATTGTTTAATATTTAGTAAAAAAAAAAAAAAAAAAAACTACTTAAAAAAATTACTCGCATATTTTAAACTTTTAAACAAATTACGTCACAATGAAAAAATTGGCGTCCGTAAAAAAAGTTAGATATCTACCTCATAACTATCGCCTAATTTTTTTCGTTACTGTCGCATTTTCCCCAATATTTTAGATGATAATCGATCCAAACGGAGAAAAAAAAAAAAGGTTTAAAAGGGTAAATATTTGAAAAAGAAAATCACGTTACTCCTTGATGATTTCTGCATCGCGACCCTTGTTATATTACCATGTTTAACCCATAAAATCCCCCCAAAATCCAGCTGTGGCCATTCACTGCTGTGTCTAAACACTCGATGATACATGCTACATTTTTTTGGATTGAAAAGAGGTAAGTATGAGATATCTCTTTAAAATCATGGCGTCTTTAATTATGCTCTCGCGTGCTCTCACTTCAAGTTAGGGTTTTGCTGTTTAAAAAAATATTTAGAAAAGATGTCCTCCTGTTCAAAAGTTTTCTTCCCCCAGAAAATTGAGATTTTAGGCTTTCCAATGATGTATGACACATGAACACACTGCAGCAGGGATTTTGGCCCACTCCTCCATGCAGATCTTCTCCAGAGCCTTCAGGTTTCGGGGCTGCTGCCAGGCAACATGGACTTTCAGCTCCCTCCATAGATTTTCTATCGGGTTCAGATCTGGTGACTGGCTAGGCCACTCCAGGACCTTAAGATGCCTCTTACGGAGCCACTCTTTAGTTGCCTTGGCTGTGTGCTTTGGGTCGTTGTCATGCTGGAAGACCCATCTTCAGGGCTCTCACTGAAGGAAGGAGTTGTCAGCCAAGATCTGGCGATACATAGCCCCATCCATCCTCCCATCAATACGGTGCAGTCGTCCTGTACGCTTGGCAGAGAAGCAGCCCCCAAAAATGATGTTTCCTCCTCCATGTTTCACGGTTGGGATGGTGTTCTTGGGGTTGTAATCATCCTTCTTTTTCCTCCAAACACGACGAGCTGAGTTTAGACCAAAAAGTTCAATTTTGGCTGACTGCGCATGCGCGTAACAAGAGTAGCTCGTAGTTTCTTCTTTCCTACATTCAAATGAGGAAAGGAGCGCCATCTACTGACTGGGCAGTCTACTACGAATTCCCTTTGAAAAATGTCTGCCACTGTCGAAGAAGTTGTAATAATAATAAAAAAAAAAAAATAATAATAAGAGGTGGTTGTTAAAACTAAACATTTGAATACAGGCAAATTCGGAACTCCCTACACAAACAAAAGTTACCAGAGGAGAGGAAAGAGCTGGTGATAACTTATGCAGTGGGGGACGAAGTACTCACTGTCCTTTTTAAAAAAAGAAAATTTGACTAATGTAAAAGTACAGATAGAGGTGCAAAAAATTACTTCAGTAAAAATACAAGTATCTAAGAAAAAAAATTAACTCAAGTAAAAGGACAAAAGTACTTGCATTAAAAAGTAAAAAGTATTTCCTTCCAATGCAAAAATGTTATATAAATACACATATATACATAATAAACACTACCGTTCAAAGGTTTGGGGTCGCTTTGACCCCAAACTTTTGAACCAGACTGTACATAATAAAAAATCCCGTATGATACACTACGGTTCAAAAGTTCAGTGTCAAAGCGACCCCAAACTTTTGAACAGTAGTGTACAGTTGTGGTCAAAAGTTTACATACACTTGTGAAGAACATAATGTCATGGCTCTCTTGAGTTTCCAGTTATTTCAACAACTCTGATTTTTCTCCGATAGAGTGATTGGAACAGATACTTCTTTGTCACAAAAAACATTCATGAAGTTTGGTTCTTTTATGACTTTATTATGGGTTAACAGAAAAAGCGATCAAATCTGCTGGGTCAAAAATATACATACAGCAACACGAATTAGCAATTTCTTGTGATTGATTATTGACTTGAACAATCATTGACTTGAACAAGTCAGGAAAGTCACTTGGAGCCATTTCAAGGCAGCGGCAGGTCCCAAGAGTAACAGTGCAAAAATTGTTTGTAAGTATAAAGTGCATGGCACTGTTTTGTCACTGCCACGATCAGGAAGAAAACGCAAGCTATCACCTGATGCTGAGAGAAAATTGGTCAGGAGGGTGAAGATTCAACCGAGAATCACCAAAAAGCAGATCCGCCAAGAATTAGAAGCTGCTGGAACACAGGTGTCAGTGTCCACAGTCAAGCGTGTTTTCTCCATGGACTGAAAGGCTGCCGTGCAAGAAGGAAGCCCTTGCTCCAAAAGCGGCACCTTAAGGCTCGACTGAAGTTTGCTGCTGATCACATGGACAAAGATAAGACCTTCTGGAGGAAAGTTCTGTGGTCAGACGAAACAAAAATCGAGCTGTTTGGCCACAATGCCCAGCAATATGTTTGGAGGAGAAAAGATGAGGCCTTAACCCCAAGTACACCATGCCTACCGTCAAGCACGGTGGTGGTAGTATTATGCTGTGGGGCTGTTTTGCTGCCAATGGAACTGGTGCTTTACAGAGAGTAAATGGGATAACGAAGAAGGAGGATTACCTTCAAATTCTTCAAGATAACCTAAAGTCATCAGCCCGAAGATTGGGTCTTGGGCCCAGTTGGGTGTTCCAACAGGACAATGACCCCAAACACACATCAAAAGTGGTAAAGGAATGGCTCAAATGGCCTTCCCAAAGTCCTGACTTAAACCCTATTGAGAACTTGTGGACAATGCTGAAGAAACAAGTCCATGTCAGAAAGCCATCCAATTTAACTGAACTGCACCAATTCTGTCAAGAGGAGTGGTCAAAGATTCAACCAGGAGCTTGTGGATGGCTACCAAAAGCGCCTAATTGAAGTGAAAATGGCTAAGGGACATGTTACCAAATATTAGAGCTGCTGCATGTATATTTTTGACCCAGCAGATTTGATAACTTTTTTCTGTTCACCCATAATAAAGTCATAAAAGAACCAAACTTCATGAATGTTTTTTGTGACAAAGAAGTATCTGTTCCAATCACTCTATCAGAGAAAAATCAGAGTTGTAGAAGTAACTGGAAACTCAAGAGAGCCATGACATTATGTTCTTCACAAGTGTATGTAAACTTTTGACCACAACTGTATATATATGGCGGAAAACACAGACAAGGCTGAAAAAGCAGTTTCTACTCTTGTACCCCTATTCAAATAAACTGCAGTATTTTAAGACAAAAGAACTGTTGTGTTTGATAGAACAATATGTCTATATGCTGCTATAGCAGATTCATGGCGCATTCACTCCAAAAACTATTTTTAATTTGTCCGTTTAACCTGGAAACCGCGTGTACAAACGTCGCTCAACCACTTGTTTCAACCTAGCCATGAGGAAAAAGGTAAGTAATCGTATTTATTATTCAAAATGTCTGTCATTTTGAGCTTAGAATCATTAATTGATGTCTAATATAAAAACAGCACTTTATAAAATTATTCACTCATGTTAACTTTTAAACAAATTACATAACAATAAAAAAAGGATGTCTGTAAATAGGTCACAGATATCGTATATTGTGTATATATATTGTATTTTTTATGTTACTGTCGCATTTTCTCAGATATTTTAGATGATCGTTTCAAACAAACAAAAATAATAATAATAATTAAAAAAAAAAACCTTTCAAAGGGTAAATATTTGAAATAGAAAATCTCAACCACTCCTTGATGTCTGCATTACGACCATTATTATATTACTGTGTTTCACCCATAAAATCCCCCAAAACTCCGGCTGTGGCCATTCTCAGCTGTGAAATGACACTCGGTGAAACATACTACACTCATAATGTCTCGTTAAAATCATGGTGTCTTTAATTATGCTCTCTCATGCTCTCGAGTTAGGGTTTAGGGGTTTAAAAAATATATATACATTTTTTAAATGCCCTCCTGTTCAAAATTGTTATTTCCCCAGAAAATCGAGATTTTAAGCTTTCCAATGATGTATCACACATGCATATGGAACAATTTTTAAATTTGGCTAAATTGGGGGTCTCAGAGTGGAAACTGAGTGTTTTCTGCCTTAAACACACACACACATACAGAGATCTGAGTAGAGTAAGTAAAAAAAGAAACAGAAAATTCATTGACTGCTCAGTTTTATTTAGAACTGGGCAAAAAGAAATAAAAACAAGCAATAAAATTGACTGCACTGTAAACAGAAGCTTTACAAGCTCAAAAACGTCAAAACTTAGCTAAATGGCAGATCGCGAGCAACTATCAGGTGGATACGCCACGTACTGTACAAGAGTGTGCAGCACCATCTGAAGGTGCGCTGCGCTCACTGTTGGTTTTATTGGTCAATATATTGCTGACGTATTTCCATTATTACAATGGCGAAACATTAACCCTTGTGCCATTTTCTTCAAAACAAAGTACAAAACACATGATTCAGAGGGACTCAACTGCTAAAATGAGATGCCATACAACTCTGAAAAAAATTGGGGCACAGATGGTCTGTAAAGAATGGCTGACCACAAGATGAGCAGGATAAAGTTTTCTCAACGGTGTGTGTTCTTGCGTGACGATTTAAGAGAAACTTTTCAGAGAATCTCTGACCACAATCTGAGCAGGAATAAGGTTTCTCGCCAGTGTGTGTTCTTGTGTGAATTCTTAGTCCACCCTTTCGGGAGAAGCTCTTACCACAAATTGAGCAGGAGAAAGGTTTTTCACCAGTATGTATTCTTGCGTGGAGTTTTAAGGTTCCTTTTTCAGTGAATCTCTGACCACAAATTGTGCAGGAGAAAGGTTTCTCACCAGTATGTTTTCTTGCGTGGAGTTTTAAGGTTCCCTTTTCAGTGAAACTCTGACCACAAACCGCACAGGAGAACGGTTTCTCTCCATTATGTATTCTCGCGTGACGTTTTAAGAGAAACTTTTGACCGAACTTCTGACCACAAATAGAGCAGGAGAAAGGTTTCTCGCCGGTGTGTATTCTTGCGTGATTTCTCAAGGTCGGCCTGTGAGAAAATCTTTCTCCACAAACGGAGCAGCAGAAAGGTTTCTCTCCTGTGTGCGTTCTTGTGTGGCTTTTTAAGCTTCCCTTTTCAATGAATCTCTTACCACAAATTGTGCAGGAGAAAGGTTTCTCTCCGGTGTGTTTTGCCATATGCCCTTTCAAACCATGCCTCTGACGATAGGTCTTACCGCATTGAGTGCATTTCCAGTGTTTGTCACTGTGACCCGTCTTCTGACCACTCGACTCCCCCTCATAGTCAGAAGAGTGTGACGTTGCCTGGTCACTGTCTGATACAAGTTCTACGAGATCATCTGCTGGGGATCCTCCACAGTGGTCTCCATCACCTGTTGAGCTGCTGCTCGGGGGCTCCGCTTCATCTTCACTCTTCAAATGGACACCACTCAAGCTGGTGATGTCCTTCTGCTCCTCTTTGATAAGTGGTGACTCTTCCTCCTCCTTTTTAACGCGAGGGGGTTGCGACTCCTCCTCAACGTGAGGGTGCTGAACCTGGATGAATATCTCCTGAATGTGTAGGAACTCTTCTTCTTCCTCCTTTTTGATATGAAAGGACTCCTGCCGTTCAGGATGATGCTCCTTGCTGACGTCTGCAAGATATGACAAACATTTGCGGTTTGCTTGAAGTATTCAAGATAAAGCGTTACCATTAAATACTGTAACGTTATTTTGTCCGATTTTGCACGTATTTAATGTTGCCATACACGCATCTCCAAAAAGAACGATCTACTAATGTCAGATTTTCATACAGAAGTGTAAATAACAAGCATAATAAAGTGCTTGTGTAGCGTAATACGTTTCCACCGATATTTGTTATTCCATGTTGTACTTCTTACTGTCTCTCTGTATCTGACAAGTCGGTCGCTGAGGAAATGCAGGCAGCAAAACAAAAAAACAAAAAAAAAAAAAAAAAACAAACCCTGGACTCAATTCTGCTGTCTGTTTAATTGGCTGACATACTGACATGTGATCAGCATCTATCGTTAGCTCTGGTTGGTTCAAATGCACGTTATTTTTTTTTAAACTTGTAATTTCTGGACTATTGGGCGCATCCCTGATTACAAGCCTCACCCAGTATATTTTTGAAGGAAAAAACATTTTGAACATACATAAGCCTCTCCTGCCTATAAGCCGCGTGTGCCCAATTAGTAACATGAGATACTTACATAGAAATACACAGAGTTTTCACAATTTTAATAATACACCTTAACTTTTCTTTCCAAACAGCGCTAGCAAACATAGCAGTTATATAGCAGCGGTACGGAAGTTACATTGCATCAACACGGCAGTACAGCACTAACTGGGCTGGTTAAAAACATAAAAGTCTTTGTTAGCAATCTTCGTCTTCCTCCTGTGCACTCAAACCATGGAAGTCTTCACCCTCATAGTCGTATATGAAGAGGCTCAGATTAGGCCTGAACGATATATCGTTTAAACATCGCCATCGCGATGTGCGCATGTGCAATAGTCCCATCGCAAGGACGTGCGATAGTTTTTTAATTTCATTTTTTTTAATCCACAAACGTTTGTTTTGAGGAAGGAGAGGGAAAAAAAAGCGCACAGCTTCTCTTTCTCTCCAGCAAGTCATCGGCTCCTCCCCCTCCCCCTGCAACAGCGGAGTGGAGGGAGGAGGGGCCGAACAGCAGAGCGGAGGGAGGAGGGCCCGTTCTCAAAGTGAAAGCAAGCAATCAACACGTTGGAGGAGCAAGGAAGACTGTATCCAAAAGGAGTTTTGGAAGTATTTTGGCAAGAACAAGACTATAAGGGACAAAAAACAGCCCTGTCGACAGTGCCTCGCCATGGTTGCCTCAACAAGAAGTAATCTGTCAAACATGTGGGACCATTTAAAACGCAGGTATCTATGCATTCCTGCTACGAGCTCCCCATCAGAGGCTTTTTAGCACAGGTGGGAACATTGTTACGTGCCAACGTTATTGTCTCAAGCCTGCTATAGTGGATAAACTAATAGTCTTGGCCAAAAACCTATGAGACCCAGTTGAGAATTGCTGAGCAAGGAAGGTGGACGATATGCAGACAAATACATAACACAGCTGAAGGAATGTCTTTTCTTCTTTTAATGTGACAGCTATCAGGAAGGCAGGAAATGTGGGAGTTAAAATGGTTCTGTTATTCATCACAGTTATTTGCAGTTATTCAGTTCAATTATTTACAAGTTCAATTGAGTTTGTTTCTTTTATATTTAAATTTATTGTAAACCGTATTTTTCAAATAACTATATATAGTACAGCTGCACATAAAGTTTTGATACTTAATATTTTTGTTGAAATATTTTTACAACTTTGTTGCCGTTTTGCAGTTTTATATTGTTATATTTTGTGTAAACAACTCAGGGGACTAATGCACTTGCACTTTTATTAGTCAGATTTAATATTTAAGTTCAAATATGTTGACAACTTTGTTGTTTAACTGAGGTTTTTATGTATTGTTATAGTTTGTGAACTCTTTTGTCATATTTAATATTTTTGTTCAAATATGTTGACAACTTTGTTGTTTTACTGAGGTTTTTATTTATTGTTATAGTTTGTGAACAACTCTTTTATTTGTCATATTTAATATTTTTGTTCAAATATGTTGACAACTTTGTTGTTATTTTACAGAAGTTTTTATTCGTTATATTTTGTCAAAAACTAAGGGGACTAATGCACCTGCTCTTTTATTTATCATTTAATGTATTTGCTGCTGTTGAAGTGTAAAATATTGTATTCAATAAATGATCTATTTTGTGCAGACATGACTTCCTGGATACCTTCATACAGAAATCTTCATCATTAACAAATTAAACGGTATTATATGAATACACTGTGGTCACGGTGTGTTATGTAAAGTATTTCCAAACACCTATTCAAGTCATTTAGTGAAAATTTCTTTAAAAAAGATAGATCTTTTTTTTTTTAATATCGCAATATAATATCGCAATATATTGCAAACCTAAAAAAAATCGCGACAATAGTTTTTTCCAATATCGTTCAGGCCTAGCTCAGATACACTTCGCCATGCACCTACTCAGCCTCTCCTTCGCTGTCACCTTCAATGTCTCCCATAATGAGGCAAATTCACTCCCGAATTCCTCGAAACCCGTTGGTGGTAGCGGACTTCTTTCACACCGCTTCACTCTGCCAGGCTCCCCCAGCAAACCTGTGCAAAAGCTGCTCTTCGCATGCGGTGAGTCTTGGCAAATGATCTCTCGCTGCTAGTCATCCAAGCTTCCCATACAACTCGGATGGCCACTTTAATTTCTTTGAGCATTTTCCATGATGCGGGTCTGCCAATTCTACTCATGCACAAAAATGAGGGTCCGCCACCTCTGTTCATGCGCAACGCACAAAGTTAAACCACCGGTAATAGTGCAAACTAGCGTCTTCCTCGACACATATATTCCATGTGTCTCACTCCCACATTCCATGCTCGAGCGTCCTTAGCGGCCATCAGAAAAATGCACAAATTGGCCGCATCATTGCACACACCGCAGGACCCAAAATGAGGGAAAAAAGTAGCGGCTTGTGGTCCGGAAATTACGGTACAAATAGAGGGAAAAAAAACAAGCTTGTTGAATTAAAAGGGCAAGACAAGGGAAAATTGATCAAATCTTTACGAGAAAGAGTTGATGAGGTTTGTTTTATTTATTTTATTTCTGAACATCTTACATGTTAATGTGCACTTTGGTCTTGTTTTTGTCCATTTACGTAAGGATACTCATTTATTTCTTTATACAGTGGTACCTCGACATACGATCGCTTCGACACGCGATGTTTTCGACATCCGACGTAAAAATACGACTCCAGTATGGCTCAGAAAACTCTGAAACCTGAGGATCTGGATGAAGTTAAATCCTCCATCCAGAAAATAGTGGCCCCTCTGACGAACCTGGAGGCTTCTCTGACTAACCTGATTCAAAGCCAGAATCGGAAAGTCATGAAAGAATTACAGCTGATGCGCGCTGAAAACGAGAAGCTCAAGCAAGTGGTTGAGGAGAAGGAGGCTCGCATCAAAAGGCTGGAAATTCTGGCTGAAGATCTCGACCAAGGAAGACGCGCAATTGATCTCATCATCTCCGGATTACAAGTGACGCCCAGATCATATGCCGAGGCCGCTAGCCCACCTGTGGCTCAACAGGCAATTGCCAAGCTGCAAGAATTTGGAATAAAGGTGGACCCACAGGACATCCGCCACTGCTTTCTGCTCCCAACTGGGGGGAGAGGACCGGCGACGGTGGTTGTGAAGTTGGCAGACCACAAGAGCAAGGTTGCCTTGCTTGACCAGCGCCACCGCCTGAAAGGAACGAAGATTTTTCTGAGTGACAACTTGACTCGCCGAAATGCCCAAATAGCGAGAAAAGCACGTCAGCTCAAAAAGAGGGGAAAATTGTCAGCACCTGGGTCTCTGATTGCAAAATCCTTGTCAAGTTGCAAGACATGAAGATAAGAGTCGTGAGAAGCCTGGAAGAATTGACCTCATTCGAAAATTAATGATAACACCTGTTACCACCTTTCTGGATGACCAGATTGATGAGTACCATGATGACCCAACTGATAATCTTGATCCTGACCTCAATTTTTACGACAACATGTCGAACAACTGTAAGTACTACACAGCGGAACAGTACTACACAGAGCTTCAATAACAAGTTTGATGTTATTGCCGTCTCCGAAACCCGGCTTAAGGAAAACAAAGAAACTGACTTTAATTTGCATTGATACAACATTGCTGTGATATCACCGACCATCTGCTTATCTTCACAAACTACACTCCACGCAACCACTGCGTAAATCCGACAGAGACAGTGTACAAAAGAATCAGAACTGATCAAAACATTGAAAACATGAAAAAAGATCTCTAAACTCAAGACTGGAATGATGTTTACAATGCAAACAATGTGAATGCAGCTTATGGGTGCTTATGAATACACTTCAGCACGATAAGCACTAGAGGTGTGCAAAATTTCCGATTCTTAGATTATTCGCGATTCGGCCATGGAAGATTCGAGAACGATTCACAAACATCCAAATTCCGATTATTGAAATATGCCAAGTAAAGCGGAAGTACAACACACTCAGCGCGCCGCGCGGTCTTTAGGGCGCAACGAGGAAGAACGCAGCGAGAGTAGCTAAACATCATGCTTCTCATTACCCGGCCCCTCGGGTAATGCCAATGCTCAACTCACGGCTCTAGCTCAACTCATGCCACAAGATAAAAAAACCCAACAACATACCTAACTGCTGCCGAAAAGCTGCTATAAAGTACGTCATCCACATAATGTAATGGTAGATATCATTTATATAGGACTAGATGCACGATTGATTCGGTAGCGTGAGCAGCACATCTACAAAAAGCTAGATGCGAGCATTAGTAAACGGCCGCCATCTTAAAGCAGTACACTTCCCTGCAAGGCTGTTGTAGCAAACCTTCCAAGCAAACCTAATTAACTTTTTATCTAAAATACTCCTAAATCGGTAAAATATTGACTTGAATCTATCTTTAAAATAGTTTTAAAACTTTCACATGTCGAAAGTAGACAAAAGGGAAATTATGGAATAACGGGAGCAATTTTAACAACTTTAACAGTTGAACCACAACATTAAATTAATTGAATGTAGTTTAAAGCTGCTGTTACAGAATGGGGACTGGAGTTTTTTATTTACTGTTATTTTTGTATATTTGTTTACTGCTATATGTTAACTTGATACTGAAATAGTAGTTTGGTTTAGCCTGAGAGGATTTTTGAACAATTTTGGAACTAATGTACAAAACATTTAATTAAAAAAAAAAAAAAAAAAAAAAAAAGGAGGGGGGGTGCATCAATAATCGTTTTATAATCGAATTGGAGCCTCTGAATCGTAATCGTAATCGAATCGTTAGGTGCCCAAAGATTCCCAGCTCTAATAAGCACTACCTGATTAAGTTGACTCCCACGAGACAAAGAATGCAAAACAAACCTTGGATGACCAAGACGCTTATCAACGCTTGCAAAAGAAAACAGCTCTGTATATGTTTATCTGACAATATGTCCATGGCAATCAATGACTTTTGAATGATATGTGAAAAAAAAAAAACACACACACACACACACACACACACACACACACACACATACGTGTTTTCATGATATATCAGGACGTGTCACAGAAACGTGAAAAATGGGTACATGCCTTTCCCGTGGTCCTACAGGCTCCAAAAAAAAATCGTATGTACAAAAAAAAATTAGGAACACAACCATCTATTCAGATTTTAGCTAGGGCTTAATTTATTTTTGATTTATGACAGGAATACGACATATGAGGACATTAACTTGTTTTTGTGAAATATGACGACCATCACCTCACACTCTTTGCTATTTCATGTTTTTGTGAAATTTGAAACCCATGACACACAAAACTGTCAAATATATGTGACATATAAAGACCAACTCATCTTGATTTCAGTATTTTTTCTCAAAAGCCCCTAAGTATAAAATCTGATTAACAAGGGTTATGTGCTCTAATCAAATGACCTCAGACAGAAAAATTGGTCTTCACATGTTCATTCCACATGGGAAAACTGGCAAAAAAGGGTGTTGAAGCTTGTGGCAAAGCATCTTCGATCTTTACTTCACCTTCAAGTACAGTATATGTGGCATAGACTGTAAAGACCAACTCATCTTGATTTCAGAATTATTTTCCTCAAACACCCAAAGTATAAAATGTGATTAACAATAGTTATATGCTCTAGTCAAATGACCTCTGACAGAAAAATATGATATTCACACGTTAATTCTGCATAGGTAAAGTGGAGGTGTTCAGGTAGAAAAAAGTTGAAAATGGGATCTCAATCTACTGTTCTTCAGGTATCTCTATTTTTGCTTTTATGGTCAAATGTGAATTGCACACTGGAGACAGTAATGATGATCAAAATCTCAAATTATTTCAAAATGTAAAACAATGATTAGAACGTCTATTTAATGCCATTTATATCTTTATTAAGGACATTTGTTTTTCCATTTATGTCTGAACCAACTTAATAAATTTTCTTGTCAGATCTGGTTTATACAAAGCAAGCTGAGCAAAGTGTACTAATTGCTGACAAGTCTGACACATGTCATTTAAAGTGTGTACAGGTCATAATAACATCGCTTGTAAAGGTAAAGTTTAAACTCAAAATCTAATGTCCCTAACTTTTTGGGAGTATTTTTTTTTTTAACAGTAATAAACATTGAAACATAACACATTGAAAATCAACCCCAGCCTCACCCTCCGCACATGTTTTTTGAGCTTATTTTATCTGATATTGAACTGTACCTGTATGGTGGACCAAAGCTGCCAAACTTAAAAGGGAAAAAATACAATCGAAAAAAATAGTGACTATAAATGAAAAAACAAGAAATGAGATCTAAAAATACCCAAATATATATGGAAATAAATACATAATTAAATACAAGTAAAAAATAAAACAATATAAGAAAAAAAATGAAATAAGATTTAAAAAAACAAAAAACAAAATAAAAAAAAAAGGTCCTCCATATACAGTACCTGGGCCAGATCAAATGATTAAGCTCTAATTATTCATCTTTCTCTTTAAGGTTACTATTCTGTTGTGAATGTAGTATTTAATAGCAACCCAGTCTCTCTCTTTCAGAGCTGCTGGCTCAGCTTGGAGGCAAGCCTCACAGCTCTTTTTACCTGGTACTTTCAGGTTGCTTATGAAATCCAACATGTGCCGCTCAACAGCTTTCACTTCACCCTCTGTCCACTTACTTCTCGCCTTTCCACCTATGAAAAATGAAAACAAAAGAAATTTTCTTTATAATGATATAATGGATTTACCATTATGAAAAATGCGGGCTAGGATTGAAAATTCATTCATCCATTAATTTTCCGAGCCTCTCATCCACACAAAACTCGCAAGAGTGCTGAAGCCTATCCCAGCTAACTACAGGCAGCAGGTGGGCTACACCCTGAATCAGTTGCCAGGCAAACCCAGGGCACAAGGGGACAACCATGCTTGCACACACTAATACCTAGGGACAATTTTGAGCATCCAATCAGTCAACAATGCATATTTTGGGGATATGGGAAAAAAACGGAGTAACCGAAGAAAAACAGAAAAGCTCTTTAACCTTGCTTCTTCTTGCTGGAGCACCTTGACCGTGTTTGGGGTGAACTCGGTTGAAGTGCTGTCCTTTGCTGGGAATCTGAAATTAATATATATATCAATAGAATATGCAATTACTATTTAAAAAAATAATGGGCTTTTACTTGTTTTTGGTATTTGGTGCCCTTTATACAGTCCTGATCAAAACCTTAAGACCAGTAAAAAATATGGCAAGAATTTGCATTTTGCACTGTTGTATCTTAGGTTCTAAGTAGTGTTTCAAAATGCAAAACGGAGAAATGAGAGCAAGAGACAGTAGCCACGTTTACATGCTGACTTTTATTCATACCGATTCAAATCATTCCGAATGGAAATTTCAGATCAGCTGTTACATGTTACTTCATCTATTCCGATCCACCGTTTACATGTATCCGCCTTTATTCCGAAAGGACGTTTGACAACTGCCGTCTGACATGCGCAGATTAATCAAAACAAAGCGTCACGTTGCAAAACATGGAGATCGATCGTCAGAGTGCTGCTGTTTTAACTTTTACCCACTTGTTGTGTTTGTGGGGTCGTATCCGCTTCTGCTGTTTTGCTCTTTTGCCTTGTAGTAGCCGGTTTTCAGCGTTTTCCACCGGTTTCTAATCTGGTCAACGCTCCGGTCTATTCCGGCTTCGGGTAACCGCTCGTGAACTTTTTTAAATAGTTCACTGTTCCTCGTTTTACGCCCGTCTAAGCGAGCAATTATATTCAATTCTTTTAAAGTTTGAATTAAATACAAACTTTCCGCCGGACTCCAATTAGGTGCGCTGTGCTTGGAAGCCATGTTGCAAGTGACGTTACTTACGTCACCAAGTGACGTCACCACGTCAGTATGGAGCATGTGCAGAAAGAACGCAACCAGACACCATTCCGCTTCCCTGTTTACATGATATAATTTTACTTCTAATCGGTTTGGGAAAAGGAATATTCCACCCCTGTGAAACGGAATGAAATTCCATTCAGTTTGGGCCTGTTCATTCCGAATGAGGTGTTTATATGGAACACATTTATTCGGTTTGAACATCTAAACCGATTGTAATTGAAATATTTGGCTCCATGTAAACGTGGCTAATGTTTTGAGCAGGCAATTTATTGAAAAGAACAATATAACTGAAATAGGCTGTTCATCAGCTGATCAAAAGTTTAAGACCATAGCTAAAAAAAAAAACAACCTAAAACAGAAATTAAAGTCTCAAAAACAGACTCAGTAATGAGTAGCCCCACCATTATTGTTGATCACTTAAAAAATTTGTGTTGGCATGCTTGATGCGAGTGTTTCCAAAAGGCTTGTAGGAATGTTGCTGCAAGCGGTGAAGATGGCTGTCCATTTTTGTAAACTTCCCTCGCCATCCATCCCCAAATGTTCCCAATTGGATTTAGATCAGGGGAACATGAAGAATGATCCAAAAGAGTGATGTTATTCTCCTGTAAAAAATCCTTTGTCAGACAGGCATTGTGAATTGCAGCATTGTCCTGCTGAAAAACCCAGTCATCACCACACAGACGAGGGCCCTCAGTCATGAGGGATGCCTGCTGCAACATCTCCACGTAGCCAGCTGCTGTTTGACACCCCTGCACAACCTGGAGCTCCATTGTTCCATTGAAGGAAAAAGCACCCCAGATCATAATGGCGCCCCCTCCGCTGTGCCGTGTTGAAAAAATCTCAGGTGGCATCTTCCTGTCATGCCAGTATCGTTGGAAGCCATCAGGACAATCAAGGTTAATTTTTTTCTCATCAGAGAATAAAACTTTCTTCCAACTTTGAACGTCCCATGTTTGGTGCTCCCTTGCAAAGGCCAAATGGGCAATTTTGTGGCGTTGAAGGAGACGTGGCCTTTGAAAACATTTTTGGTTTTTGAAGCAGTTCCTTTGCAGTTGCCGCCTGATAGTTATTGGGCTGCAGTCAGCACCAGTACTGGCCTTAATTTGGGATAAGGATCGTCCCGTGTCTTGACGGAAAACCCTTCGGATCCTCCGGCTCAGTGCCGTGAGATTTTTTTGGGTCTACCACTTGATTTTTTTGTTCCATAAACCTCAGGATCTTTTAAGAAATGCAAAATGACTGTCTTACTGCGTCCAACCTCAGCAGCGATGGCATGCTGTGAGAGGCCTTGTCTATGCAGCTCAACAATCCTGCCATGTTCGAAGGCAGTGAATTTTTTTGCTTATCCCATCAAGAGGTCTTGACAGTGTGATTACTTGACAGAAAATGACATGAAATCCAAATTTTTGCACAGATTTTGGCTTGTAAAGGATGTGGTCTTAAACTTTTGATCAGCTGATGAAAAGCCTATTTCAGTTAAATTGTTCTTTTCAATAAATTGCCTGCTCAAAACATTTGGTCTCTTGTTCCCATTTCTTCTTATTGCATTTTGAAACGCTACTTAGAACCTTCTTAAGATACAACAGTACAAAATGCTAATTCATACGATTTTGTAACTGGTCTTAAGATTTTGATCAGAAGTATATGTTATTAATTCTTGTTCTTCCAAGTGGTTGAGAGAGAATTCTTATGACTTTGAAAACAAGTCAACTTTTCTCGTTGTCTTTAAAAACATTTTACCTGTAAAACCCAACATGAAAGCCTGTGTTATCTGCCATTTGAACAGCAGTCACAAAAACACAACTTAACATCTGCTAAGAAAACTAGAAAAATCCAGTTCAAAAGTTCAGTACCCTAAAAACTAAAAATTAAATAATTTGGATGACTGACAATATTTACATGGACTGTGAGGAGAATAGTACCATCCATGTTGTCAAATGATGTCGAAGCAGGTATGTCTTCCATGTCACCAAACAAAGTTGAGGCAGAAGTGTCTTCGATGTTATTGAAAGAAGTTGAGACAGCAGTGCGATCCATGGTGTCCGGCATGGTTGAGGCAGGCACATGGCTTGGGTGTCCAAAGGTCTCAGTTCTTGAGCCTAAAATGTTTATTATATAATTTAATTAGACTTTTTAGCATTTCATTTGTATGTGACATTTACTAGTTTTTTTATTTCTACCATCTAGACCAGGGGTGGGCAAACTATTACACAAAGGGCCGCAGTGGGTGCAGGTTTCCGTTCCAACCCATCAAGAGGAAACCTTTTTACCAATCTAGTGTCTTGCAAGCGCAATCAGTTGATCGCAGTCAGGTGCTTCTTGTTTCAGCAGAAACCTCATTGGTTAAACTGTCCTTTCTGGATCAGTTGGAACAAAGACCAGGACCCACTGCGGCTCTTGATGACCGGTTTGCCCACCCTTGATCTAGACTTACTGGTTACAATATCTTCATCTTCAATATTTTCAGATTTGATTTGCACCATTTTACAGCTGATGTCTACCGTTGTCTCATTATGATTTAAATATAGTTGTTCCTAAAGCCTAATATTAAGATGTCTCTTTACTCTTATAACCTTAACATCTAAACAAAGATTATGAGGGCCAGGTTACCTTTTTGTTCACGAAGGTCAGTGGTCATTTCTTTGCTCGAATCATAATCATCATCATCATCATCATCACTAGTGGGTATGTCATCTGGGTTGATATAGAACATACTCAGGACAAAGCATTTACATTCAAAGCAAAACACAAAAATGCAAATATTGAGTCTTTATAAACAAAACAAAACAAAAAAAATCACCTTCAGGATTGATCTCAATATCATCCAGCCCTTTTCCCTGAAAGTCAGAGAGTTGTCCTTTCTCCATTGCCATCAACAGTTTGCTGACTTTTGCAAGCTGCAGGGTACTGTCTGGGAGGCGGTAAAATTCTCGGTGGACACGGATGTCGTGTCCGAGAAAGGTGGCAAGTTGATCCATTTCATTTTCTTTTAGGTTCAGTACTGTGGACAAGGTGGCAACTTGCTTCCTAAGTTTTGTGGAAGTGAGTGCTTCTGGGTGTTTTGCACCACATTGGTTTGCAAACTTGTGGAGGCAATCACAGCCTCTGTAATGTGAAAGTACAATTGGACGGGCAAACAGGTACACATTTTTTGTGTCGACTTGACAATCATTTCTCTTGTTCACAAGGAACTCCATTGCAGAAATCATACTCGGGGTGAGAAGCACAGGTACCATTCTTGACCTTTTACCACGGATCTCAACTCTGTCAAAGTGCTTTGCAAGCTTTCTTTCTAACTCAGAAAGACACATCATAATGTCCGGATTCAACTCTGCGCGATTCCGGGATGTGAAAGACTGTAGGTCCATTTTTGAAACTTCCCCTTGCCTTTTTCTGTTAAAAAGTATGACTTGTGTCAAAGTCACCTTAGCAAGATTTCCATAGGTTATGCTGTTGGGTTTTTCCTCCAAGTCCTTCATACACTTAGCTGACTCAGTAGCAAGAAAGTTGTGCAGCAGTGAAACATCCTGTGTAAATGGTAAAACCTGTGGTTTATTCCACTTCGCTTGTTGAAGTGTACCCAATGCGGAAGCTGAAATGGTTTCATTCCAATTTTTCTCATATAGAGTAACAAACTGCTTGGCTGACTCTGCAATACTACTACAATTTGCAATAATGGCACTGCACTGCACAATGCCTGCAACTTTGGCCAAACTGTGTCCTAATTTCAGAGCCAAGGATGGAGTTTTATAAGAGTTGCTTTCCAAATCATAACCTGCAACAGCCCTCACTGCTTGGATGACATGGGGGAAGTTACCCGGCATAACAAGGTCTTCTGTGGTTTTCAACGGGGTTATAGCTCTTGCTGTTATCAATAATCTTGCCATCTCTCTCATTTTTTGGCGAATGTAGTCATTTCTTCTCTCTTGTGGTTTTCTGGCATTGTATAATGACTCACCAAGGGAAAGGATGTGTCTTTCACTCCTTACTACAGAGGAAATGTTGTCCTGGTTCATTTCACAAGCAATCTTCCAAACGGCTTCACTGACTTGTTCAGGTCTCGGTAAGACCAGCTGAATTCGTTTTTGCCCAGCCGAAGGTCCCACCTCAAAAGACTTCTGAGGGCAGTTTTTCACATGCCTCCAAAGGCTAGCTCTTGCATATAGTCCTTGACAAAACCTGCAGTGACGGTAGCCATCAGACTGTGTTGTCTTTTTGGGTCTTCGACAAGCAACCATTTCCCCAGCACCACAGTTGATCACTCTGGCATTATGAGTAAAATTTCCCTTCTTCTTAAGAAAGCGTAACAAATCTCTTCTTTCCCGGGACCTTTTATCGTAACTTAAAGCCTTTGCAACATCAGGCTGTGTACTGTGGGCAGATTCAAGGTGTCTTGCCAACTTAGAAATGGGCTTTTTACAATAAAAACAATGCTGTTTTTTGTTGTATTTGCTTTGTTTTGATGTCCTTGGCAATGGTGCTACCGTTATGGGGTGGCTAATGTATGATGTGTTCCCTGAACAATTAGCATTGCAACTTGTCACTGAAGTGCAATGATTGCTGCTTCTCGGTGATGAACCTAAACTTGTAACTATCGCTGAACTGGAGATTTCCCCACACTGTTCTGCATCCATCTCCAATGGCACATTCTTAATCACATTTTGGGGAGCAAGAAATTCTGTAATGCTCAGATCCTTACTGCAAACACTTCCATCTGAGGAATTCCCATTTGAGTCTGGAATATAGTCGATGTCTTCATAATCTGTACAATCTGAATACGGATCAGGAGAGCTCTGAAAGAAAATAGTTTTTTTTTTCTGTTTTCTTCCTCTTTTTCATTTTACATTAATATACATTTTGGATATCTATCAACACCCACTACTGCAATTCCATAACACTTGAGCATTCAAACTTTTACAGATAACATTGAAAGTAATATTTTGATTCTGACACAATTGTTTCTTTTTCCATAATTGACCATATAATCGTCAAAGAACACGACATTCGTATATTAATGCTTTGTAATTACCTGTTGAGAAGATATGGTAGCGTTCTCAAGAAGTTCGTGGTCCCTAGAAGGTTGAATGAGGATATTGATGCTTGTTATCTAAAGCAAACAAATACAGTATTAGAAATATTATACAACATACACAATACGAGGAACTTGACGATGGTTGAAAAGTCCATGTTCCTCTCATCTTAATAATCTTTACTTGTCAAAAAAAAAAAGCTCTAAACCAACATGAAATGTGAATTGATTAAATGTAATCGCCTGTTGGAATTACACATGGTTGCTACAATAAAAGACATTTCATTGTCAAAAAACTTCTGTACTATGGCGTCAAATTCAATTGTAAAGAATAAATATTTAAGCTAACATTATCCATTGAAGGCTCTAAGGTCATTATGCTAGAATAAAGAAATTATTTATGCTGTATCACGCTGAAGACCAACAATACAGGACATGGTAGCAGACACTCACAGTGTTTGGTTGAGACAATATGAGGACATGAGTTAGGCTCAGACAAAAGATTTTTCTAAAAACACACTAGTTTTCCCACTCAAACAATATCAGGACGTGACGATGGGTAATAATTAGAATCCATTTTCCTGACGTCTAAATCTTGTTTTGATGTCAAACAAAGCTGTAAACCAACACGCAATTGTGAATTGATCAAATATAATCACCTGTTGGAATTCTCTCTTGCTCGCTTCTTCATTTTCACTTGTTGAGTCAGGATCTCAACACATGGTATCTATAATAAACAAAAATACAGTGTCAGATAACATTTATACTATGGTGCTAGACTCAGTTATAAAGTAATAAGTAAATATGATGGAGTGAACATCGTTTACAGAAGGATCTGAGGTCATTATGCTAGATTATAGAAACTGTTTACGCTGTACCAACAAAATAGGGACATGGTAACACACACTCGTTCTTGGATGAGACAATATAAGGACATCAATTTGGTTCAGACAAGGGATTTTTCCTGAAACACACTAAAGCTTTTCACACTAAAACAATATCAGGACGTGACGAAGGGTAATAATTAGAATTCATTTTCCTGACGTCTAAATCTTGTTTTGATGTCAAACAAAGCTGTAAACCAACACGCAATTGTGAATTGATCAAATATAGTCACCTGTTGGAATTCTCTCTTGCTCACTTCTTCATTTTCACTTGGTTGAGTCAGGATCTCAACACATGGTATCTATAATAAACAAAAACACAGTGTCAAATAACATATATACTATGGTGCTAGACTCAGTTATAAAGTAATAAGTAAATATGATAGAGTGAACATGGTTTACAAAAGGATCTGAGGTCATTAGGCTAGATTATAGAAACTGTTTACGCTGTACCAACAAAATAGGGACATGGTAACACACACTCGTTCTTGGATGAGACAATATAAGGACATCAATTTGGTTCAGACAAGAGATTTTTCCTGAAACACACTAAAGCTTTTCACACTAAAACAATATCAGGACGTGACGAAGGGTAATAATTAGAATCCATTTTCCTGACGTCTAAATCTTGTTTTGATGTCAAACAAAGCTGTAAACCAACACGCAATTGTGAATTGATCAAATATAATCACCTGTTGGAATTCTCTCTTGCTGGCTTCTTCATTTTCACTTGGTTGAGTCAGGATCTCAACACATGGTAGCTATAATAAACAAAAACACAGTGTCAGATAACATTTTAAACTATGGTGCTAGACTCAGTTATAAAGTAATAAGTAAATATGATAGAGTAAACATGGTTTACAAAAGGATCTGAGGTCATTATGCTAGATTATAGAAACTGTTTACGCTGTACCAACAAAATAGGGACATGGTAACACACTAGTTCTTGGATGAGACAATATAAGGACATCAATTTGGTTCAGACAAGAGATTTTTCCTGAAACACACTAAAGCTTTTCACACTAAAACAATATCAGGACGTGACGAAGGGTAATAATTAGAATCCATTTTCCTGACGTCTAAATCTTGTTTTGATGTCAAACAAAGCTGTAAACCAACACGCAATTGTGAATGGATCAAATATAATCACCTGTTGGAATTCTCTCTTGCTCGCTTCTTCATTTTCACTTGGTTGAGTAAGGATCTCAACACATGGTAGCTAAAATAAACAAAAACACAGTGTCAAATAACATTTATACTATGGTGCTAGACTCAGTTATAAAGTAATAAGTAAATATGATGGAGTGAACATCGTTTACAGAAGGATCTGAGGTCATTATGCTAGATTATAGAAACTGTTTACGCTGTACCAACAAAATAGGGACATGGTAACACACACTCGTTCTTGGATGAGACAATATAAGGACATCAATTTGGTTCAGACAAGGGATTTTTCCTGAAACACACTAAAGCTTTTCACACTAAAACAATATCAGGACGTGACGAAGGGTAATAATTAGAATTCATTTTCCTGACGTCTAAATCTTGTTTTGATGTCAAACAAAGCTGTAAACCAACACGCAGTTGTGAATTGATCAAATATAGTCACCTGTTGGAATTCTCTCTTGCTCACTTCTTCATTTTCACTTGGTTGAGTCAGGATCTCAACACATGGTATCTATAATAAACAAAAACACAGTGTCAAATAACATATATACTATGGTGCTAGACTCAGTTATAAAGTAATAAGTAAATATGATAGAGTGAACATGGTTTACAAAAGGATCTGAGGTCATTAGGCTAGATTATAGAAACTGTTTACGCTGTACCAACAAAATAGGGACATGGTAACACACACTCGTTCTTGGATGAGACAATATAAGGACATCAATTTGGTTCAGACAAGAGATTTTTCCTGAAACACACTAAAGCTTTTCACACTAAAACAATATCAGGACGTGACGAAGGGTAATAATTAGAATCCATTTTCCTGACGTCTAAATCTTGTTTTGATGTCAAACAAAGCTGTAAACCAACACGCAATTGTGAATTGATCAAATATAATCACCTGTTGGAATTCTCTCTTGCTGGCTTCTTCATTTTCACTTGGTTGAGTCAGGATCTCAACACATGGTAGCTATAATAAACAAAAACACAGTGTCAGATAACATTTTAAACTATGGTGCTAGACTCAGTTATAAAGTAATAAGTAAATATGATAGAGTAAACATGGTTTACAAAAGGATCTGAGGTCATTATGCTAGATTATAGAAACTGTTTACGCTGTACCAACAAAATAGGGACATGGTAACACACTAGTTCTTGGATGAGACAATATAAGGACATCAATTTGGTTCAGACAAGAGATTTTTCCTGAAACACACTAAAGCTTTTCACACTAAAACAATATCAGGACGTGACGAAGGGTAATAATTAGAATCCATTTTCCTGACGTCTAAATCTTGTTTTGATGTCAAACAAAGCTGTAAACCAACACGCAATTGTGAATGGATCAAATATAATCACCTGTTGGAATTCTCTCTTGCTCGCTTCTTCATTTTCACTTGGTTGAGTAAGGATCTCAACACATGGTAGCTAAAATAAACAAAAACACAGTGTCAAATAACATTTATACTATGGTACTAGACTCAGTTATAAAGTAATAAGTAAATATGATAGAGTGAACATGGTTTACAAAAGGATCTGAGGTCATTATGCTAGATTATAGAAACTGTTTACGCTGTACCAACAAAATAGGGACATGGTAACACACACTCGTTCTTGGATGAGACAATATAAGGACATCGATTTGGTTCAGACAAGGGATTTTTCCTGAAACACACTAAAGCTTTTCACACTAAAACAATATCAGGACGTGACGAAGGGTAATAATTAGAATCCATTTTCCTGACGTCTAAATCTTGTTTTGATGTCAAACAAAGCTGTAAACCAACACGCAGTTGTGAATTGATCAAATATAATCACCTGTTGGAATGCTCTATGGCTCGCTTCTTCATTTTCACTTGGTTGAGTAAGGATCTCAACACATGGTAGCTATAATAAACAAAAACACAGTGTCAAATAACATATATACTATGGTGCTAGACTCAGTTATAAAGTAATAAGTAAATATGATAGAGTGAACATGGTTTACAAAAGGATCTGAGGTCATTAGGCTAGATTATAGAAACTGTTTACGCTGTACCAACAAAATAGGGACATGGTAACACACACTCGTTCATGGATGAGACAATATAAGGACATTGATTTGGTTCAGACAAGAGATTTTTCCTGGAACACACTAAAACAAAATCAGGACATGACGAAGGGTAATAATTAAAATCAATTTTCCTGATGTCTAAATATTGTTTTGATGTCAAACAAAGCTGTAAACCAACACACAATTGTGACTTGATCAAATGTAATCACCTGTTGGAATTCATTCTGGCTCGCTTCGTCATTTTCACTTGGTTGAGTCAGGATCTCAACACTTGGTAGCTATAATAACCAAAAATACAGTGTCAGATAACATCTATACTATGGTGCTAGACTCAGTTATAAAGTTCTAAGTAAATATGATAGTGAACATCATGTACTGAAGGATCTAAAGTCATTATGGTAGACTATAGAAATTGTTTATGCAATACTGCCCTAATAACCATTAACACATTGGCATGGTAGCACACACTGTTTGGATAAAAAAAGTTGGATGTTCAGACAATGAAGACTGAAGACTTCTAAAACACTCTCAAGTCCTTCCGGCTTAAACAATATGAGTAGAGGACGACGGGTGCTAACGTGTGTCCAGCTTCCTCTTGTCTTTATAGTCTTTAGTTGTGAAACAAAGCTCTATACCACCACGCAAATGTGAACGGATCAAATGTAATTACCTTTTGGTATGATGCAGATGATCTCAGACTCACTTCTTCGTTTTGTATTGGTTGATTTTGTGTCTGCAATAAAACAACAAAACAGTATCAGAATAGTTTAGTACCATAGCACCTGACTATTCTATTATGTGATGTTCACACTTGTGTTTGGGAAAATTATTCACAGAATAGTTTGGGTTATACGGACATCCATTAGTTTTACAATAAGATATCAAACACGCAAATTGTTCTTGCTAAAATGAAAAGAGAGCAAGGTGATGGAAATTAACTCTATTTCATTTTCTTAACTTCTCATTGTTTTTTTTTTCTTGTGTGTGTTTTTTTTTCTTCGTTGTTTTGTTTCAGACAAAGCTGCCAAAAAACACACACATGTGAACTGGGCAAAAGTAATCACCTGATGAAATGATGCATATATCTGACTCTGTTCTTGGTCTCCAGAAGGCTGAGTAAGGGTCTTAACACTCGGTATCTGTCACAATACAGTATCAGAAATATTCAGTTAGAAAGCATCTGATTAACTCTTAAATTATTGTTGATTCTTGTTTCGTTTACTGAAGGATCTGGGCTCATGCCAGACATTAAAAACATATAACTGTACACCTGTAAAATCCATGTATTTGAACTTATCTTTATCAAGGATGTACTTTTAAAATCGGATCGCCAAAAGAGAGCGAGAGATGTTTTTTTTTTTTTTTTTTTAAATAATCTAACAATTAATCAGTTTCATTGTCTATAATTGATTAGCAGTATTTCCTTACCATTGCTCGCCATGGCCACTGACATTCTCCATAGTCGTAGGTTATTTCATCCCCTGCTTGGATGTTTTCAAGAGCAAACAAGCAAAGATGTGGTTTACCCTTTATGGTCAACTTTTTCATTCTGCAGTTTGGGCCTTTATTAGCATCATTCGCCAATCGGCCCATTGAGTCATCTTCACGTGAGGCATCAATGCTGAAATTGAACACATCACAAATGTTTTATCTGCTTAAACCTTAATGTTAAGAACAAATTTATATTTATAAAGTCCTTTACTTACCACCACGTGCTACCATTCCATTCAAAATCAAAGAGGAAAGAATTTTGTTTTTCTGTGTACTTTTTCTGCCTGTTCTCCCGTTCATACTGTGAGATTAACTCCCCACGGTACTCCAACACAAAGGATCCCTTTTCAATTAGTTCATTGGTAAATACACCACGTCCTAATAGGAAAAAAAATCCTTATTAGTGTAATGTAAAACAACCTAAATTAAGTTGAAACTTAAACTTGAAACTTGAAACCATGAAAGACAATGAAACCATGAAAGACAATGTGGAAAAAAAAAACAGAAAATGACATTGTTTGATTTTTAAAGTATTTCCAAATTACAGTGGAAAAAAAGTATTTGGTCACTTACAAACAAGCAAGATTTCTGGCTGTCAAAGAGGTCTAACTTCTTCTAACGAGGTCTAACGAGGCTCCACTCGTTACCTGTATTAAAGGCACCTGTTTTAACTCATGCATCCATCCATCCATCCATCCATCCATCCATCCATCCATCCATCCATCCATCCATCCATCCATCCATCCATCCATCCATCCATCCATCCATCCATCCATCCATCCATCCATCCATCCATCCATCCATCCATCCATCCATCCATCCATCTTCCGCTTGCTCCGGGGTCGGGTCGCGGGGGTTTTAACTCATTATCGTTACAAAATACACCTGTCCACAACTTCAGTCAGTCACACTCCAAACTCCACTATGGCCAAGACCAAAGAGCTGTCGAAGGACACCAGAGACAAAATGGTAATCCTGCACCAGGCTGGGAAGACTGAATCTGCAATAGGTTAAACTAACCTGTAAAGCAGCGGTCTCAAACCGACTCCACAAAGGGCCGCAGTGGGTCCTGGTTTTTGTTCCAACAGATCCAGCACAAACAGTTCAACCAATGAGGTTTCTACTAACATAAGCAGCACCTGATTGCAATCAACTGATTACACTTGTAAGAAACCAGATTGGTGAAAAGGTATTTGTCTCGTTTGGTTGGAATGAAATCCAGTACCCCCTGCGGCCCTTTGAGGACCGGTTTGAGACCACTGCTGTAAAGAAATCAACTATGGGAGCAATTATTAAAACATACAAGACCACTGATAATCTCCCTCGATCTGGGGCTCCATGCAAGATCTCACCCCGTGACGTCAAAATGATAACAAGAACGGTGAGCAAAAATCCCAGAACCACCTGGGGGGACCTAGAGAATGACCTACAGAGAGCTGGAACCACAGTAACAAAGGCTACTATCAGTAACACAATGCGCTACCAGGGACTCAAATCCTGCACTGCCAGACGTGTCCCCCTGCTGAAGAATGTACACGTCCAGGGCCGTCTGCGGTTCGCTAGAGAGCATTTGGATGATCCAGAAGAGGACTAGGAGAATGTATTATGGTCAGATGAAACCAAAATAGAATTTTTTGGTAGAAACACAGGTTGTCGTGTTTGGAGGACAAAGAACACTGATTTGCATCCGAAGAACACCATACCCACTGTGAAGCATGTGGGTGGAAACATCATGCTTTGGGGCTGTTTTTGTGCAAAGGGACCAGGACGACTGATCTGTGATCAATGATCCCAAAACACACAGCCAGGGGAACAGAGGAGTGGCTGTGTAAGAAGCATTTCAAGTTCCTGGAGTGGCCTAGCCAGTCTCCAGATATCAACCCCATAGAAAAATTTTTGATGATGTTGAAAGTCCGTGTAGCCCAACGACAGCCCCAAAACATCACTGCTCTAGAGGAGATCTGCATGGAGGAATGGGCCAAAATACCAGCAACAGTGTGTGAAAAGCTTGTGAAGAGTTACAGAAAAGGTTTGGCCTCCGTTATTGCCAACAAAGGGTACATAACAAAGTATTGAGATGAACTTTTGGTATTGACCAAATACTTATTTTCCACCATGATTTGCAAATAAATTATTTAAAAATCAAACAATGTGATTTTCTGGGGGGTTTTCCCCCACACATTCTGTCTCTCATGGTTGAGGGTTACCCATGTTGACAATTACAGGCCTCTCTAATATTTTCAAGTGGGAGAACTTGCACAATTAGTGGTTGACTAAACACTTATTTGCCCCACTGTAATTATAAAAATTATAAGTTTTTAAATTTATGTTAAAGACTGCCTCTTTTTTCCTCCTCAAGTATGCTTCTTAACTGACTATTGTTTGGTCAATTAATCAATTAAGCAATATTACCCAAACACTTTTTTATGGGCACAGATAATTTGATACGCATTTTATACATTTCAAATGCATGTTATTTTATCCCCAAAATTCATGAAGAGCAACGGCTGGAATGGCTGGAATTTTGTCAATGTATCCTGTTGATACTGTAATTTGTGACTTTTCCAGCCCCAATAATACGTTTTCAAATAAATGGATTAGTGACAATGCCAGTCAGTCAGTCATCCAGATGTTATCAACTTATTTCCTTCCTATGTTTTTTTGTGAATGTGATTTCATTAATGATGACATTGTTTTAGATATTTAATTTGGATAAATGCTTATGCGGTATGTTTGATTAAAATTATTATTATAATCATGAATATGTACATATAAGTGAAAAATAGTTTTTTAATGATAAAAAAATTCGCAATTTTCCAATTCGATCACCTAATTTAGTAAATAATACCTCATAAAAGATACTTATAAGTGATCTCCATGCAATAACCACAGGAACAATACTTTATGTATTTCAGTACATACCTTTATAGTCATTGATCCACTGGACTTTTAAGCAAGGCCTGTCAACTCCAGATAAAATAAACTGAGTAGCCTCAGATTCAGGACTGAGCCTGGCTCTTCTTTTCATCATGCTCATCACCATGGAAATATCTACAAACATTTATGAAAAATTACAGATTTCAATAAATTTGGTGCGAAGGCCAAAAGACAAGGGAACATGTTTCAATCTGTTAACAGCAAAACATTACATAAAGTATTAACCTAATGAAGTACCAACAAATCAAACAACTGCCATACTTCAATTACCAAAGTATTTTACTTCCACTACACGTAATGAGTAATTGATATACATATGCATTAGCGGTATTTATGTTGGAAAATATCAGCTATGATATATATTAGTTAATATATATTATAGCTGATATTTTCTGGTAAATATATAGAATTATCTACTGTTAATTCCAATACATCTTTTTCCTGCAATAAATTTTGGTGACCAGTTAAATGACATCGCAGCTTAAACACAGCAGGTCTATGAGACATTTGTATGGTGAGCTAGCTAGCACATACTGTAGCTATCTAATTATTTCCAGCTAGCACGGGTGGGCATTGTTGAAAAAACAGTTACTTTTAACACCAACTTCTACTCTCTGTTACTTCTGATACAAGTAAAGCAATGACTTACCATTTATTGGGCAGACATTCCACAGTTTGAGTCCAAACTCCAGAGCATGTTATTTGGCCTCAATTTAGCAGGCTAGCTGGCTAATTAGCCAACCTAGTGTCAGCTGCTGTGCGTGTAATATTGAAGAACACTGCATAAAGAAGCTTTTACTCCTGAGGTGGATGTAGGCTTGGTTAGCCTAATAACTATCTTACCCTACTAGATGTATTGTCACTCAAAACTAGAATCTGGTTGTGTCTTTTTCAGAGAATTTACTATGGTGTGACTGCAGGCCTATCTTAATCCCGCCTCACCTGTTGTAATGTGTTTGTGAGTCAAAAAAAAGTGAAATCTGAGGACCTGTGAAGTGACGTCACTGAAAGTGTGTGAAAAGTGTGTTAAAGTACAGAAGATGGCCACTAGGTGTTAAAATAAAAAGTGAGTCGATTGTTAAACACACTTTCACACTGAATTTCCCAAAATTATGACATTTTAGGACATGCGTTTTTTTTTGTGTGGGAGCATTCTGGGAGGCCTCCCGGTGTCGTAGACGGCGTGGAAAAATGAGGACCCGAAAAATGTCCTTATTTTTCCACAGGTCCTGAGAGTGAAGGTGTGTTATCATAAAATTGTCCTGATTTGTCATGAAAACAAACGCACACACACACACACACACACACACACACACACACACACACACACACACACACACAAAAAAAAAGATAACAACTGGACTGTAACCCAAACATGCTTGACTGTGCGTCCCGGGCTGTTGGGGGACGGGTATCGATAAGCATTTGCTTTTTCCAGTCTTTCCTTTGTCTGTCATCGTCTTTCTTTCGGGCTAATTCCACATTCTGACACTGTCAATGATTATGATGATAATGACAATGACAATAAATTCATTCATTCATTCAAAATTTGTTTCTACTTCCACGACATGCTCGAAATACGACGATGTATGACAGCACTGCAGTTTCTTTGTTTTCCCGAAAGATGGACGCATGGCAGATTTCCTTGTGAGAGAAATCAACATGGGTTCCAACAATGTTAGTGCAGGTGGTGAAAAAAAATGAAAAAAGGTGATGCTTACCGTTAACATTGACATGAAGATGAATATGATAAAAAAAATATGAGCGCAGGGTGCGCATCCGCGATATGGCTCGCTCAATAATACAGCCGTAGACAGTCTATGACTGTCCTCCTCTGTTCGCCAGTCTTTATCAATTAAGGTGGCAATTATTATTGTGATAACATCACAGAAGAAATCTCCAGCTTTGTCAGGTTTTCTAATAATTTATTCCATCAACTTGTGCAACACAACACGCCTAGTGTTCCCCGAAGCAAGTAAACAAAGTGAAACTAAAAAGGCTCAATCTATCAAGTCAGGCACGTGATGCGTTCAGGTACACCACGCAAACACATTCGCCATATTAGAACCATTTTTTTATTTATTTTTTTTTACATTATTACAGGTATTATTATTATTATTTCTATTATTGTTTTATTATTATTCCAATTTTTATTCATAATGTATTTGTTTTGCTCTTTGTAATTGATATTTGCAAAAGTAACATCAGTATTTATTGAGAATTTAGTGTAGGTTTTTGGGCTGCGGAACGAATTAATGGAATTATAATGTATTCTTATGGGAAAATCCTGCTCGACATACGACCATTTCGACTTACAAACAAGGTCCTGGAACGCATTAACTTCATCTGTAGAGGTACCACTGTAATTAAAAAAACAAGTCAATGTTTGCTTTATCTTCAAAATATATTCAATTTCACTGTGCATTTGTACTTATTTTTGGGTAATGTATGTTATTCATATCTTTATTATCTTTTTTAACCTAATCTTTACCTCCAGTTTTAATGTACATCCTGTGTTCTTGAATAGTTAAAATTGAGGTTTTGCATTTAGATTTGAGGAAATTTGGGAAAATACAAATTGGATGGAGTTTTAGATGGAATTTTTATGTATTTATTTATTTTCCCTTCAGGCATGACAAATCCAAACAAACATACAGCATTTATATGTGTTTACAATTAATTCAACCCGAAAAGAAAAGGGCTGACGGGACAAGCCGAAGTTTATGGAAACCCGTCCCCAGTATACTATATAGGACGCAGAAAATATCAAATATAAATTTTTGACATTCAGATTTCGTAGGGATTACAGTTTTAAAATTTTTTTTTTCATTTTTATATATAATAACTAGAGATGTCCCGATTGATCGGGATGCCGATTGATCGGGTCCGATCACGTCATTTTCAAAGTATCGGAATCGGCAAAAAAATATCGGACATGCCATTTTTTAATATATATACTGTATATTTTTTAATTAAATTGTTTTCTAATTGTGTTTAACGTTACAGACAAAATGTCTTACACCCATCCAGAGTCTTTAGTTTTGGTTTAAAGATTGGTTCATAATAACAACAAACATCCTCCCCTGCCATTTATTGTGATGTCACTTTTAAGCCTAGTAAGTAGGTAAACTACCTCTTTTGAAGATTTTTGTTATTGCACTATTTTGCACTGAATGTTTAGTTTACATGTTTATTGTTTACATATTTTATGGCACAGTGCTGATAAGCTTTGTTTTGAACCAAAGCAGTGGAACAATGTCCAGGCATGAAAATGGGTCAGGGGTTAAAAGGTGAGAAGGGTGTGGAGGAAATATGTTCCGGTACACTGTACAACCCAACAAAATATTGAGCTCTGTCGACCCACACTGTGTTTCAGCAGGGCCGTGCAGAGACCGGTGGAGGTGCGGGTGCTCATAGATCAAAAGGGGCACATGAACAAGTACTTAATACACCTTAAAACAACATGACTTCAATTTTAACCAGCTTTAGATAATAATTGGCTGCGGCTGTGACATGCTTTAATTGGGAGGGGGCAACAGTGAAAAGAAATCAACACTCTCATCAACACTTTCTGGCTGTGACTCAGTCAGTCTGCCTCTCTTCTTCCTTGAACCTCTGCATCAAAACTTCCTTCCTCAACTTGTTCATCTGAGAACAAACCACATGAGATGGTCACTGAGCCACCAAAAGCACAGTTTTCTCAAAACTATTATTTCATTATTATCCATACTTAACAACTCTAGCACCTAATAATTAATAAAGCAATTACATAAAATCTTATAGAAAGATAACATTGTAATTGTGTTTATAATTGTATTTTATACCCGACTATCCTTGCAAACTTATTCTTACCAAGTGTGCTATTCACTCAGCTGATGAGGTATCCACGGCCTTTCGTAGCATCATTCAACTCTTTTTTTATCCCTCAATCTCCCTTCCTTACAAGGCATGTCTATATAATGAAATATAAATCTTAGAAAAAAAAAAAAAGAAAAAAAATCAGACTCCCCGGTGGCTTTTATTTTTAAAGCTTTCTTAATTTCTTTCTCTCTCAATAACTATGGAGGTGGATTTGTGTCTTTATTATTCAATCAAAAAAAAGTTGCTTCAATCAAAAACAAAGTTGCTTCAATCAAAATATATATTTTTAATCCCAAAAAACTCACTTCAATAAAAAAAATTGTTTTTGATTGTAAAAATAAATTTGAGACAGAAAAAGCATTTGAAAACTATTTTTCTTGATTGAAACAACTTTTTCCATTGAAGTAATGTTGTTTTGCATTCGGCCACATTTTGGCTAGGACATTTGTGTCTTTATTATTATTATTCAATCAAAAAATAAGTTGCTTCAAACAAAAAAACAAAACAAAACAAAAATTCATAGAAAAAGTTTGCACATGTGTCAATCATCGTTTAACAAAGTGAGCAGCCTCAGAGGGTTTGAGTAGACTCACTATGAAGCATTTAATAAAGCCAAGCATTTTCTTACAATCAAAAAATAAGTTGCTTCAAACAAAAAAACAAAACAAAAACAACAAAAAAAAATTCATAGAAAACGTTTGCACATGTGTCAATCATCGTTTAACAAAGTGAGCAGCCTCAGAGGGGTTGAGTAGACTCACTATAAAGCATTTAATAAAGCCAAGCATTTTCTTACTACTTTATTCTTGTTTTAAAATAATTCGGTGGGGCAGTAACAGGTTTAAAACGTATCATAATTCTTACATTTTGAAGTGCTTAAAAATCATTTATAAATGATACTTTGGGGGGGAAAAAGTGAAAAAACATGTCATATATTTATCTTTTTTCCCCAATGTAAAATCTGAATAAATACATTGAACACGCACAAAAAAATTGAGAGGGGGGGGGGGGCGCTACTTCGCGGTTTTCACTTATTGCGGCGGGTTCCAGTCCCCATTAACCGCGAGAAACGAGGGATCACTGTATTTCTGAAAAGAAGCAAGAATCATTCCCACCACTCGTCGGGCCGGTGTTGTGCCGACACCGGCCGTCAGCTCAAGTCCCAGCCGAAAATAACGCATCTTAGGTGGACGACGGGAGCGATGCGAGGCGCCCCCCTCCATCCGAGAGCATGCCGCTTAATTTGACTCAACAGTGTGTTTCTTCGTTTATATTACCGCTAAATACACAAGCTTGACGCTGATTTAACGGGAGCTATTTTTTTCGGGAGATTTGGCTAGCTCTGGCAGAGTTCAACGCAAGCTGCAACGAATGGTAGTAACTTTTTTATATCGCGAAATATGAAAACGATTGAAACCATTACTCACCAAATTCAATCTGCTGGCAAATACAGGCAAGTGTGTATGCTGCGCTCTGTTCTGCCCCGGTCCGGATAAGGCCTGCTTTTTGTTTTCGCAGCTTTGCAATGCAACCAAAGGCTCTCCAAGCACTCCATGTACACGTAAAGAGTGTGCTCGATTGGAATAATGGAACGCAGTTTGGGCCGATGATTGGTTCTCGTCAGCGAAGCATCTAGAAGGACTTGCTGACTGTCCAAGTGTCACTTTTTTAAAGGACCGATTTCTGAATTGCTCAGTTTGCGTACTAAGTTAATTACATGATGATAATAATAATAATAATTAATTAAATAAAATCTCACGACCCCCCCCCCCTCTAAAAAAGGATTTCTTCTCGGATCTATGCAATTTGCGTAGGTCACCCTTTTTGACTTCAAAACGGTGAATTTCACCGAAACATGAGAGATTTTCATGCCTGAATGTCATGTTGGACAATAAAAAAAGATACTTGGAGCAATTGAATTGAGTTTTATTCTTTTTTTTTCTTAATGCATTGCCAAAATGTATATGATCGGGAAAAATTATCGGGAATGATTGGAATTGAATCGGAAACAAAAAAAAAAGCAATCGGATCGGGAAATAACATCACTAGTAATATGAGCTCAGACAACCCATTTATCTCGACTATGGTAAGGTCACCAGAAATCTAAATCTAACCACCATAAATTTTCAACTCACTTACCCACACTGGGCGACAGAGAGGCCTGGTCGGGAATGTCATCGCCTGCAATGTTGTTGATGGATGCAGCAGCACCTTCACCATCTGGGGCTTTTAACAGTTGATCGAGCATGACGTCCAGGTGAACTGCACTGAAATGTCACTGTCATTGCACTGCTAATGTCACAACATTGTCATATCCATCTTACTAAGTAATATGTCCCTAGAAATCTGTCTCAATCTTGGTACTGCTTAATCTGCTTAATCATTATTGCATGTTTGCACTGTTACATCAATATCGATTCAAATTTAAATCAAATCAATCATATCAGGTCAGCCAGCTGCCTCCTTGTCTGAGTACTCTAAATTGTCACATACGCACTGTTGCGCTTTGTTATATTACAATTACACCACCACTTGCTTCTAGTCACTTAGTCATTGTCTTCCCCAATCTGTGTAGCGGTCACCTGTGTATTATATTCGTCTTGTTATACTTTTTGTTTTTCTATTACGTTGTGCATGTTACTGCAAGGTTTTACATCTCTCGATACTCTGTACAATGACAATAAAGGCATTCTATTCTGAACACGACATTGTAATTCACGTTCTCAGTGGAAAACTACTAGCACCAGCCATTCGTCACTTCGACAAAACAATAAATGTACTGGTTCAAACTCACACAGAGTACGTTCGAAATGTCTGTAAACATATTACTGAAGGTTAACACGCGTTTTAGCATCCTAACGGATAGTTAATATTTTATATAAATGTACCTGTGAATGTTGAGGGACAGACACGTTAGCTTGTTTTGCCTCGCTCTTATGACAGCGGTTTATTTTTGACTGCGCATACGCGAAAAGACTCCGCAAAGACGATAGTGGTTTCTTCCTTCCTACAGTCATACGAGCACAAGAGTGCCATCTATTGACTGGGCGGTTTAGTACGATCACGTGAAATCATAGTTGTAATAAGCTTAAAAAAACAAACGTGTCTGTTTATTCTAAACTTGTAAATAGAGGCAGATTTTGAACCCTGTAGACATGCTTGTGTACTGTCTGTTTGTGTTAATCCATAAACTACAAAAATAGTTATATTGTAAACTGAACAGTAGTGTTGTACCCAATGTAACCAAGATCAAATTGTTAATATTATAGCTGACAGAATACCTCTTCCAAGGCTAATGGGGCCAATAATCTGAAGGCCCAAGTACACTGCATGCGTGATCGTTGCGGTTCCGGTCCGGTTCAGTGTTGCCTGCGTGCCACGCAGTCCGTCAAAAACAGGCAAATCATACCGGCTGCTGCACGGCTGCGGTCCGCCAACTCCGTCCCCTCGTGAGCTCTCGCGTGATCGCGCGCGATCATGTGCCATTTAAATCAACGACAAACACACAGAGTCTGTAGTATGTACTCATCAGAGAAGCAGAGAGAGAGCACATTTTTTTTCTTGCATATTGATAATGTAACGTTTGCTAAGCGGAAGTTTGGCCGCGAAAACAACACACGAGCTTCAACGCCTTTTTCCTCTTTTTCTTTATTAACTTCCCGCCACCTCACCAATGCAAAAACAACAACTACAGTGGGGAGAACAAGTATTTGATACACTGCCAATGGGTTTTCCCATTGTCAGTGTATCAAATACTTGTTCTCCCCACTGTATTTACACTGACGCTATCTAGTCCACCAATCGGAGCGTCGCGCTGGTGCACCAGCACACCAATGACAGCCCCGCGTTGGTGCATAAATTAACCCACCGATGACAGCCCCGGCGACACTACAATATTTTATTTGTGTCTGTCTCTTAATTCCAGATTGACTGCATCATGTTGAGATCAGGGCTCCGTGTGTGGAGGGAAGGGGGGCTATTATGCCCTTGGTTGTGTCGGTGCGTTTATATCTTTGTGCACATTTAAAATTTATGGCACATAACATCTCATAGAGCTGTTATAAACAACTGATAAATAATCTGTCATATTTATAAAATGGATAGCGAATTATATTCGACATGAACTAAAAAAACAGCGTACTTGGAATTGGTGTCTCAACACTGCAGATTCATGTGGCCAGCGCAAACTGTTGTTTTTTCTATGAAGAGTCAAGTGAAATGTAGGAAAGAAAGAGAAACGTCTTGAATAGACCACCAGGTCGAAACTTGTGGGTGTCTCTTTTTTCTCTTTCGTCTCTTTTTTCTCTTTCGTCTCTTTTTTCTCTTTCGTACTTTCCCCCCTCGACTCTGTATACAAACCGAGATTGTTTGTACGCGGGGCACGAGAATTTCTGCAGTGGAACCACTTCCAGATACGCTCTTTTTTTTTTTTTTTTTTTTTTTTTTTTTTTTTTTTTTTTTTTTTTTTGCTTAGCACGTCGTGTTTGATATCATTGCCAGAAAAACACACATAATAGGACACTTTGCAGTTTCGCTTTTAATGGTGTCCTTATAGTAATATCTGCTGCATGTATATCACTTTGTGGCTTTCCACCTCCATGATGAAGCGCTCATCATCCATTTTCGCTCGTGTTTAAACCGTGATTAGGCACCTGGGCTTTTGACGTCAGGCCCAGCTCCGCCCATTTTGCCGGATGCGTGTCCGGCAAAAATAGAAAATAGCCTATACCATCCGGCGGGCATGCGGCACGCCGGAGGTGGTTCGCAGTCAAGCCGGAGCACTGACGCGGCCGGTATACGTTGAACAATAGGATATAATGGGAACGGATTGGCTCCGGCGCTATTTTTTACCGGAGTCGGACCGGAAACGCAACGATCACGCATGCGGTGTACTTGGGCCCTGAGGGTTTATGAGTGCAAGCAATGTATTGTTCTCAACTGTTTTTAATACATAAATTAGGTGTTGTGGAGTGATCAGGAAATGCCGGGGACCCAGTTGCAGAGGTAGTTAAGTCCTTTTTCAAAAAGCAAACTGTCAACAACAACAAAAAATCACCCTAAAGGGGAAAAATGCACTACAAAAGAGTATTTGTGGAGCGTGGTCTTCTCAGGAGTGAGGCTTCTAGCGTTTGTGCTGGAATCTTCTAGCAACTAGTTTGTGTTTGGCCTGCGCTTAAAAAGGCTCTATCAATAAGCCACAGGTGTTGCCAGTTAACCTCAATCCTGAGGATATACTGTAGGACCTTGTCGCACCTGTGCAGCCTGCAAACAGGGAGAAAGGCATCAGCATGGAACAAAAGGCAGGATCACAACATTAGGACTATTAAGGCCAAGTCAGGTCAATCTACAAAAGACCTAACCCTTTTAGGTACCAGATAGTCGTAATAAAAAATGGTTGCATGCAATGTGAAGGGGAGATATAAATCTCTGCCACATTTAAACCACTCACAATTAAAAAAGAAAAAAATGTGCACAATTTCCCCCAAACAAGCAGAAACAAAACTAAAAATGAAGAGTTCAGTCACAATACATTTTATTAATTATTGTGCACATTTTCCACACTTTAGCTCGTATTTGGCGATGTACTGGTGTCAAAAGCGCCTCGTTGTTAGCGGCTAAGCTTATATGAACTAAAACAGGCACCAGGGGGTGATAGAGGCTTTTCACTTGTGGGCCCCTACAGAAGACGTGGGACCATCCAGAGTCTTAACATTTTAGGTTTGTTTCACACAATCCCCTCGCCCAACCACGCCCCCTTTGGACCTGCAAACCGGGCCCCCTAGAGACACGGGTCCAGCTGTATCCCCCTAAGCTCCACCCCTGGATGTACGATATGATGATATACTGTATATCGCTGTGTTTAACAAATGAAAGAAAGTGGAAGGATTTCAAGATGGC
This sequence comes from Corythoichthys intestinalis, assembly GCF_030265065.1. Taxonomy (NCBI): domain Eukaryota; kingdom Metazoa; phylum Chordata; class Actinopteri; order Syngnathiformes; family Syngnathidae; genus Corythoichthys; species Corythoichthys intestinalis. The sequence goes on along the minus strand of NC_080395.1, from coordinate 16,475,513 downwards.
TCTTGCATCCTTTGCTCATTCTCAAAGCGGCCTTCGGAAAAAAAGGTTTGTACACCCTTGTTGAAAGGTTTGCATATGCAGCTAATCCTCGACGCTTCAAATCAATTTAAGAATTTGCTGCCAGCCATTCCCAGTCAAAATGAAGTGGGTGTTTAGCATTGTAAATGGCAGCAAATTAGTTATATGAGTGCCTGTTAAAGGGTTTACCTTTTGTGGACACTCACCACACTCCATAGGCGAGCTAGGCGGTTGTTTAGGGCGCCATCTAGTTGGGGGGGGCGCCAAATTGCTTTGAGGAAAAAAATACCCTGGAAAAAAAAAATCTCATGCTATGCTTCCCGAACGTTTTCTAACATATCAAGTACATTTTAAGAGGCAACATATAAAAATATATATAGTTCCCGACCTTGTTCAGATCAGCCACCTGCTTTCAGCGACGGGGGGAACATTTCACACTTACATTATATAAGCAAATCCCCTTCATGTAAAATCACAAATCATGGCAGCAAATTAAATAATAGGTTGTTTAAAGTCACGGTTTTAGAATAAAAGCAAAATTATCACATTACACACTAAATAGCATAGCTAGCAATTAATGAAACACTTGGACCATCCATCCATTCCATCCATTATCCTACCGCTTAATCCAGGTTCAGGTCATGGGGCAGCAGCTTTAGCAGGCAAGCCCAGACTTCCCTCTCTCCAACCACTCCAACCAGCTCCTTCGGCAGCATCCCTAGGTGTTCCCAGGCCAGCCGAGAGACATAGTCTCCGGGGTACACCTCTCCAGGGAGGCGTCCAGGAAGCACCCGAACCAGCTGTCCGAGCCACCTCGACTGGCTCTTCTCAACACAGAGGAGTCGTGGCTCGACAGCGAGTCCCTCCTGGATGACCGAGCTTCTCACCCTATCTCTAAGGAAGAGCCTGGTAACCCTGCAGAGGAAACTCATTTTGGCTGCTTGCATGCTGCTTGCATCCGGGATCTTGTTCTTTCGGTCACGAGCCACAGCTCCTGACCATAGGTGAGGGTAGGAACGTTGATCGACTGGTAAATCGAGCGCTTCGCCTATCGGCTCAGCTGGTTTTTCACTACTGCGGACCGGTAAAGAGGCCGCATCATTGCAGACGCTGCACCGATCCGCCTGTCGATCTCCCGCTCCCTCCTACTCTCACTCGTAAACAAGACCCCAAGATACTTGAACTCCTCCACTTGGGGCAGGATCTCATCCCCAACCTGGATAGGGCACGAGACCCTTTTCCGACTACCATGGTCTCGGATTTGGAGGTGCTGATCTTCACCGCAGCCTCTTCACACTCGGTTGCGAACCGCTCCAGTGAGATTTGGAGGTCATGGCTTGATGAAGCCGACTGCATCACACCATCAGCGAAAAGCAGAGATGCAATGCTGAGCCCACCAAACCGGACCCCCTCAACACTTCGGCTGCACCTAGATATTCTGTCCATAAAAAGTATAACAGAATCAGTGACAAAGGGCAACCTTGGCAGAGTCCAACCTTCACTGCCAACAAATTTGACCTACTGCTGGAAATGCGGACCAAACTCTGACACCGGTCCTACAGGGACTGAACAGCCCTTACCAAAATGCTCATAACCCATACTCCCCAAGCACCCCCTACAGGACTCCCCAAGGGACACGGACGAACGCCTTCTCCAAATCCACAAAACACATGTAGACCGGTTGGGCGAACTCCCATGCTCCCCGAAGACCCTGCCGAGGGTGTAGAGCTGCTCCACTGTTCCACGGCTGGTACGATACCACACTGCTCCTCCAGAATCTGAGATTCGACTTCCCAATGGAACCTCCTCTCCAGAACCCCTGAATGGACAAGGAAGCTGAGGAGTGTGATCCCTCTATAATTGAAACACACCCTCTGGTCTGCCTTCTTAAAAAGGGGGACCACCAGGTCTGCCAATCCAGAGCCAATCACAGAAAATTATTAGCACAGAACATTATTTTGAACAGTATTTACAGAGCCGTATAGCATGCTAGGAGGTATGAGGCACGGGTGGCAATACGTTGTACGACAACAGTGTTGACAGCAGGTGGAAGCAGAGGCTGTCTGTCTCTCCCACTATCAGTGATAGCCAAATGAAGCTTCTTGAAGCAATGAATTTTTGCAGCCAATTAATTCAAAGCTTCACGGTGGTTCCTTTGCTTTAATGCTGTATCAAGTGGTCTCGAATTCCAAGAGGTAAACATAGTTGAGAATTAGATGGCTAATTGTAAAGAAAATGATGTGAATTTGCTTGTGTTACTATATGAACAAAATGCATCAAATGCTGTAAGTATAATTTGCTATTCATTTTTATTTATAAACACTACCCAAGCTTTCCCACACTGTTTTGGCTTTAACTGTACACTCTTTATGTTGTGAAAATGCATGGCTGACACGCCAGGAAGAAGCCTCTTATGAAGACGGTACACAAGAAAGCCCGCAAACAGTTTGCTGATGATATGTCAACAAAGCACATGGATTACTGGAACCGTGTCCTATGGTCTGATGAGACGGGTGGGCTTTCTTGTGTACGGTCTTCAGAAGAGGCTTCCTCCTGGGGTGATAGCCATCCACACCAATTTGATGTAGAGTGCGGCATATGGTCTGAGCACTAACAGGCTGACCCCCCACCTCTTCAATCTCTGCAGCAATGCTGACAGCACTCCTGTGACGAGTTACATGACATTTTGGAGGGAAAATGACAAGCAGTACTCAATTTGGACATTAAGGGATGCACATAGTTTCCATGCGGTGTACTCACTTTTGTTGCCAGGGGTTTGGATATTAATTGCTAAATTTTGAGTTATCTTGTGAGGAAAATAAATTAACTCTACTATATAAGCTGCACACAGACTACTTTTCAGTTTCAAAGTGTTCTTTTGTCAGTGTTGTCCCATGAAAAGATATAGCTAAATATCTACAGAAATGCAAGGTGTGTACTCACTTTTGTGAAACACTGTATATATAAGGCGGAAAACACTCAGGTGACATGAAGTTCCGCTCTGAGACCCCTGATTTGGCCAAATTTCAAAATTGTCCGATATGCATGTGTGATACAGCTTAAAATCTAAGGGCATTTAAAAAAAAAAAAGTTTTTTTAAACAGCAAAACCCTATCTGGAGGTGAGAGCACGCTAGAGCAGAATTACAGACGCCACGACTTTAACGAGATATTATCGCGTACTTACCTTGTTTCGATCCAAAAACTCCATGTAGCATGTATCACCGTGTGTCAAGAGACAGCTGTGAATGGCCACAGCTGGATTTTTTGGGGATTTTATGGGTGAAACATGGTAATAGAACAAGGGTCACGATGCAGAAATCGCAGACATCAAGGAGGGGTCGAGATTTTCTTTTTCATGTATTTACTAGGGTTGTTCCGATCATGTTTTTTTGTTGCCGATCCGATCCCGATCGTTTTAGTTTGAGTATCTGCCGATCCCGATATTTCCCGATCCGATTGCTTTTTTTTTTTGCTCCCGATTCAATTCCAATAATTCCCGATCATTTTTCCCGATCATATACATTTTGGCAATGCATTAAGAAAAAAATGAATAAAACTCAATTCAATTGCTCCAAGTATCTTTTTTTATTGTCCAATGACGACAAATATATACATTCAACATACAGTACATAAGTACTGTTTTTGTTTATTATGACACTAAATCCTCAAGATGGCATTTACATTATTAACATTCTTTCTGTGAGAGGGATCCACAGATAGAAAGACTTGTAATTCTTAAAGGATAAATGTGATTTTGTATATTGTGACTAAATATTGCCATCTAGTGTATTTGTTGAGCTTTCAGTAAATGATACTGTAGCCATTTAACTGTTCTGCCCAAATGCATGATGGGAAGTGCAACCATGACTGTGCGTAGTGGCACCAATTGATATATCTTCTCTGCGTTGGGAAATAACACAGGGTGTTAAGAAAAAGATCAATTACTACCTTTCTTCCCCACATTGCTACCCACGATATTTCTAATTGTTGGGAGAGGGATTGTAAAGTTTTAGCCAATTAAAAAAAGGCTCCAAAGGCTGCCAAATTCACTCTACTCATTTTACGCTGCCTTTTAACTCTTTATAAAGGTAAAACGGCGCCATTATAGATTGAACGCGACAATGCGTGAGTGGGTTGTGCAGCGCATGCGTTAATTGCCTTAAATATTTTAACGTGAAAGCCAAAACTAAAGACTCTGGATGAGTGTAAGACATTTTGTCTGTAACGTTAAATACAATTAGAAAACGATTTAATTAAAAAAAAAAGGCATGTCCGATTTTTTTTGCCGATTCCGATACTTTGAAGATGAACTGATTATCCCGATCGATTGGGACATCTTTAATATTTACCCTTTTAAAAGTTTTTTTTTTTTTTTAATTTTCTTTGTTTGGATCGATTATTTATTATCTAACATAGCGAGGAAAATGCGACAGTAACAAAACAAAACAAAAAAAAACAATTTAGCGATAGTTAGGAGGTAGACATCCGTGACTGTTTTACAGACGCCATTTTTTTCATTGTGATGTAATTTGTTTAAAAGTTTAAAATTTGCGATTGAATAATTTTTTAAAGTCGTTTTTTTTAAAAAACAAAATATTAGACATCAATTAATAATTCTAAGCTAAAAATGACAGACATTTTGAATAATATATATAATTACTTGTTGTCATGGCTGTGTGGAAACAAAAACGGTTGCGTGACATCTGTAAACGGGGGTTTCCAGGGTAAAACGGGCAAATTAAAAATAGTTCGGGGGCTTAATGCGCCATGAATCTGCTATGGCAGCATATAGACATATTCTTCTATCAAGCACAACAGTTTTTTTGGCTTAAAATACAGCAGTTTCTTTTAAAGAGGAGAGTGCAAGTGCAGAAACTGCTTTTTCAGTCTTGTCTGTGTTTTCCGCTATAGTCGTTTTTGGGGGTGGGGGGTACGAGTGACACGTTCACCAGGGGCACCTCGTCACCTAGTACCCCTATACATCCACTGCAGTATAGTATAAATGAATGGGATGTAGAAAAAGGGAGAGGATGCAAGCAGGAAGTGGGGATGCTGAGCAGTCAGTCAGGTCTGCAGTTCATCAGTGGAATAAATCCAAGCTCAGTCAGCCGGTGTTTGTGTGTATGCCTGTGTGTGTATAACTGAGCCTCATGATGCTGATGATGGTGTTGGTGGGCATACACTGACTCAACACGCTGCAGAGTGGCAGACGCAAACATGCCACACTACATTCTGCCAGGTAAGAAGTATTTTTCACTTGATTTGAACCATACTGTATCCATAAAAAAAGCCTTTTGGAGCTGCAGGATTAAAAAAAAAAAAAAAAAAAGATAGTAGGACACAATGTGAATTAGATATGTTTATCATTCTCTCTGCTTGTTGAATTCCAGGTTCATGATTTAGGGATCTGCTATCATTGTAGCATGACAAAGCTAGTACTTTTCCATTTTTCTTTGCTATTTTCTATTTGAAAAAGTATTATACTATTAAATTCAAATTCCACAGTAATGATTTCCTTTTCTCATAATTATGTAATTAGAGTACAATATCTGGTTATCTCAGATCACCTATACTATTAGTGAAACTGGCCAAGACACCTCCTATTGTCATTTACTCTGTGTAAAGTTGTATACTTTGTCATAAGTACCCGTACGTGGTATTTTTATTCATGGCGGCAAAACCATGGATGTAATCATTATTTTTTTGGCCATTACAAGCCATTAAATGAACTAATTTATACGAGTCGACCGATATGGGACGTTCATAAGCTGATCCAGATAGAAATTCAGCCGATTGCCAGTGTCTAAAGCAGACTATGTGAAGCGATAAACGTTTTCTTTTTAAGCACTTTCATTATGAACAGCAAGTGTAACACACATTATTGTACTGTACACGTATACTGTATATTAGGGTTGGGAATCTTTGGCATGAAGCCGATTCGATATGTATCTAGATACACAGTTTACGATTCCATTAAAAAAAACGATACATTTTTAAGGCCGAGCGATTCGATACGATTCGATAGTTTAAGAACGATACGGTTCGATGCAGAGTTAAAACGATACGATAGTAAACATTTGTTGTGTGTGTTCGTACAGTATTTTAAACATATAAAAAGAGATTAAAGATTAAATTAAACAACAAAATTTCATACCAATGTTTTATTTTTTTATTAAAAAAAATAAAAAATAAAGCTTACTATTAGGGTTGTTCCGATCATGTTTTTTCGCTCCAGATCCGATCTCGATCGTTTTAGTTTGAGTATCTGCCGATCCCGATATTTCCCGATCTGATTGCTTTTTTTTGCTCCCGATTCAATTCCAATCATTCCCGATAATTTTTCCCGATCATATACATTTTGGCAATGCATTAAGAAAAAAATGAATAAAACTCAAATATATACATTCAACATACAGTACATAAGTACTGTATTTGTTTATTATGACAATGAATCCTCAAGATGGCATTTACAATATTAACATTCTTTCTGTGAGAGGGATCCACGGATAGAAAGACTTGTGACTTTGTATATTGTGACTAAATATTGCCATCTAGTGTATTTGTTGAGCTTTCAGTAAATAATACTGTAGCCATGCCCAAATGCATGATGGGAAGTGGAACCATGACTGTGCGTAGTGCTACCAATTGATATATCTTCTCTGCGTTGGGAAATAACATAGGGTGTTAAGAAAATGATCAATTACTACCTTTCTTCCCCACATTGCTTCCCAAGATATTTCTAATCGTAGGGAGAGTGATTGTAAGGCTTTAGCCAATTAAAAAAACGCTTCCAAAATTCACTCTACTCATTTTACGCTGCCTTTTATCTATGTAGGCAAAACGGCACCATTACAGCTTGAGCACGACAATGCGGGAGTGGGTCGTGCAGCGCATGCATTAATTGCGTTAAATATTTTAACGTGATACATTTTTAAAAAATTAATTACCACCGTAATCAGGATAAATTTGATAACCCTACCTTAAGCCTAAACTAAAGACTCTGGATGAGTGTAACATATTATGTCTGTAACGTTAAATAGAATTAGAAAACGATTTAATTAAAAAAAAAAAAAAATTTAAAAAAGGCTTGGCCGATATTTTTTTGCCGATTCCGATACTTTGAAAATGATCGGACCCCATCGATCGGCATCCCGATCGATCGAGACATCTCTACTTACTATATGACTGTTATTTTGTTGGATGGGATTGATAATAAAGTAAAACTCCAATGACAGACAACAATAAAGTGCAGTAATTTAAGTGCAAACTTTATATGTAAACATCTTACAAGCAAAAAATATAAATTATATGCAGCAGCTCTAGAAAAAAATAATTAAACCTGCTATTGTTGTCATAAATAAATAATAAATTATGCTTTACCACTGGTATAACTGGGGAAATAAAAATATGGCATTTTAGACAGACAGGTCTATAACCATTACTTTAACCTTATACACAGCAAAGTCGTTCACTTATGCCTGTGCTTCCACATTTTTTTTATTCCTCATCACTGTCTATATCTTTTTTGAAGGGCAGATTTTTCTTGAGAGAGATCAACTGATCCACATGTTCATGTTTAAGTGGACTGCGTTTCGTGGAAACAATATGCCGTCCTTTCCACCATTGTAGTGGGTTATTTTTCAGAGTTAAAAACTCACGATCTCTGTGCCACTTCACACTAGGTCTATCCCATGCGAACAGATCTGGCTGCCTTCGTCACTTCAAAGTCCGACTTTTGTTTTCTAGGGTGCGTTGAAAATCAATTGCTGCACGTCGCTGGCGTGGTGCGCAAACTGTCCATTGTTTTAGCATGTTGCTTCGTTGCCACTACTAGTTTCGTTTTGGGCTGTGAAGAAAACGCTACGGAGCGTGCGTTACAGTGGTTTTGTTAGGTCTCACTTTGTTATGACACGCCAGTGATGATCGGGTAATGACGGCGACTACTAGCGGTTCTGCCGAAATTAATGGGAAGTTGAGGCAACTACGACGGCGGTCACAATCTAAGTGCTCTGTGTGGTGAATGACACAAACGCAGCATGTGAGGTAAAAGCTAAATTATCATATTAAGCAATGCATTGAACTAGGCATTAGAAGCCAGTTCTTGTGCTCGCGATAGCCGAATTCTATCTCTACTATCGGTTCATTGAATATTTAATGGATAATTACTGTTGAACGGTAACTTTACTATCGATACAGCTGTATCTCTCACCTGTAAAACCGGATTTCCGGTCGTATTGGTTTATCGTTCTCAAGCTTAGTACTGTATATATAATTGAAGTAAAATGTCACTTTTGATAGTTTCCTTTATATCACTGGCCACTAGGTGGTGCAAAATCACACTTAAAAAAAAGATCATTGACCAAACGGTGAAGTCATTGTGCTGTTGAAGGTGTCCTTTTAATGCAGACCTTTCACATAGTTTGGTCTGGATGGTCGTCGCTCACAGATGAAGTCAAAATTAAATTCTATTAAATGAATATAATACAGGGATCGCCTGCAAGGCTATCGGGAAATTTGACCTCTGTCTGGCTCTTTGACAGTGAGACTGTCGTTAGCAATTGTGATGAATGAGGGACATTTCCTCATTGATCTCATTAAGATAAGTGTAATTCATTTAAGTCTGATATTTTAGTCTGATCCCTGACCTGGTTTGATCTCCACTGTCACCAGTCTGCAAAATCATCAAGGATGCTTCAGTTTATCCTTTATTGCAGGGGTGGGCAAAATTTCATAAAACTTCAAATCCTGGCTCTTATTACCATTCAAAATGTACATTAATCCACCATTTAAAATAGTGGTTGTTCTTCTTCTTCTGCGGTGTTTGTAATCGATGGCCATCCTTGCAAGGGTGACGAGCGCTGCTTTTTAAAAACGGCGTTTATGGTAGCAGTCATCTTTGAAGAGTACATATTGTGCAGCATCGGCGCCTTATTTCTTAGTACTATCCGATACAGATGCCTGCAACGTATGGGAGTCCTTTGTGATACTAGTACTTGTAATGGTGCAACAATAGTTCCAGTTAGTTTATCAAAAACAAAAAGGGCGATGGGTAATTGAAACTGACATTTTTTTTCCCTTTTTTAAGTGTTTTACTGAAAAACAAATTCACAAAGAGGTGAAGCAGTTTTCAGTATTATGCAGTCCAGGTCCAAACCAAGAAAATGTCCAGTATGGCTCCAGATCCAGTTTTCCATTCAATATTTTTTTTTTTTTTTATCAAACTGGATCTTTTTACAGTGTTGTTGTTCTATGGTATTAGTACTAGGGCTGCAGCTATCGATTATTTTGGTAGTCGATTAATCGATGAACTAGTTAGTTCGAATAATCTGGTAATCTGATAAGGAACATGAAAAATTAAAATACCTAAGCTGACCCTCAAACGGTATAATCTTTTTTTAAAATGAGGATCTATGTACAACAAAAAAACAATTGCTAACTTACATAGCAAAAGTCCGCTAGCTTAAATGCTATAAAATGCAATTTAAAAAAAAATTTTTTTTAGAATGCTCCTAATAAATGGTTCAGACACATATTCGCTCAGAAAATGGCTAAATATACCTACAAACTAATTTACGAATGCGTTACAAAACATTAGCTCAAACAAAAACTTGGTTTACATTGGACCTAACAGGGAGCAGTTGGATTCAGCCATGTGAAATGAGGCAGACCAGAGGGCAGTGTATCCCCCCTAATCAATAAAACTCAATGCAAACACTTTCAAAATAAACCATTACGCCACTTTAATTAAACGAATATTCGAAGCAACAAAATTTAATTTGAATAATTTTTTTCTAAGCGAATACTCGAGTTAATCAATTAATCGTTGCAGCACTAATTAGTACATAAGTTCAATAGTAAGCATGTTTCAGCTGAAAATCGGTGTTTTTGTCACGGTCTGCGTATGCAGAAAACAAGATAGAACCCAAGCTCATACAACAACAGAGGGGAAGTGTTCAAGGATTTATTAAACACAAACAAAACAAAACAAAACACGTGATCGTGGAAAAAAGTGAATAACAAAAGGGGTCCGTGACAATAGGTTGACGAGGATTAATAATGTGAACCTAAGCAGTGGGTAGAGAGACAAAATGACAACAAAAATACGCTCAATACCTGCACAACATAGAAGATCACAAAACAAAGACGGCTGACGAACAAAATAGCAAATACAAAGCGACCCGAAAGTAGTATGTATCGAATGACGACCAGCAAGCTAATATCTCGGCACCTTTGTCTCGGATCACCGGCGTTTACAATATATACTACTGTTGATCAGCTGGTATCAGCTGCAGGTGCAATGTCGGGACCACCTCCACAACCGGCTCTGTAACAAAACAAAATCTAACCAGCAGCAGAATGTGACAGTTTGAATGTGTGACGAAAATTACAATGCATAAGAAACCAGTCTCAAAGGCAGTGCTTAAAGATCAAATATGGGTCTGATGGGTTTCTGAAAGAAAACTTGTTTCAAGTTGTTTAAGTTCTAACTAGTGATGTCCCAATCGATCGGGTCCGATCACGTCATTTTCAAAGTAACGGAATCGGCAAAAAAATATCGGACATGCCTTTTTTAAATATATATATATATATATATTTTTTTAATTAAATCGTTTTCTAATTGTATTTAACGTTACAGACATAACATGTTACACTCATCCAGAGTCTTTAGTTTAGGCTTAAGGAAGGGTTATCAAATTTATCCCGTTAACGGCGGTAATTAATTTTTTTTTTTTTTATTTATCACGTTAAAATATTTAACGCAATTAACGCATGCGCTGCACGACCCACTCACGCATTGTCGCGTTCAATATGTAATGGCGCCGTTTTACCTATATATAGCGCTAAAAGGCAGCGTAAAATGAGTAGAGTGAATTTTGGCAGCCTTTGTAACCTTTTTTTAATTGGCTAAAGCCTTACAATCCCTCTCCCTACGATTAGAAATATCGTGGGAAGCAATGTGGGGAAGAAAGGTAGTAATTGATCTTTTTCTTAACACCCTATGTTATTTCCCAATGCAGAGAAAATATATCAATTGGTACCACCACGCACAGTCATGGTTGCACTTCCCATCATGCATTTGGGCAGAACAGTTAAATGGCTACAGTATCATTTACTGAAAGCTCAACAAATACACTAGATGGCAATATTTAGTCACAATATACAAAGTCACATTTATCCTTTAAGAATTATAAGTCTTTCTATCCGTGGATCCCTCTCACAGAAAGAATGTTAATAATGTAAATGCCATCTTGAGGATTTATTGTCATAATAAACAAATACAGTACTTATGTACTGTATGTTGAATGTATATATTCGTCCGAGTTTTATTCATTTTTTTCTTAATGCATTGCCAAAATGTATATGATCGGGAAAAAATATCGGGAATGATTGGAATTGAATCGTGAGCAAAAAAAAAAGCAATCGGATCGGGAAATATTGGGATCGGCAGATAGTCAAACTAAAACGATCGGATCGGGAGCAAAAAAACATGATCGGAACAACCCTAGTTCTAACAGTAAATTTTTCAGGACACCGTACAAGATAAAAAGTAAAAATAAGTTCAAATACACACTGTTGATAAAACCTATAAGAACATGAAACTACAACATAAGATTGATGGAATTATGAATAAGAATAAGAATAAACCTGTCTGAATAGATCAATTTTAAACTGTTACTTTAAAGCTGAGCGACTGAAGGCTCTGGACCCCATGGTGGTCAAACGGGCAGGTGGGATAATGAGCTGATTGGATGAATAAGACCTGAGGGTGCGGATAGGAAAGTGCATATGGACGAGTTTAATGAGATACTGTGGGGCCAGGTGGTTTAAGGCCCTGAAGGTTAACAGAAGGATTTTGTAAATAATACGGAATTTAATGGGAAGGCAGTGGAGTTGCTGCAAAACTTGTGATTTTGAACCAATTGCAGTTTATGAATAAAATTTGTTAGGTAAACCAACTAATAGAGAGTTGCAATAATCAAGGCGGGACGTGACAAGTCTATGGACTACAGTTGCAGTGTCCTTTGGTGAGAGAAGGATGGAGACTGAAGATATTGCAGAGGTGATAATACGCTAAACGGGTAATGGTATTTATATGGCTCGGCGGCCGAGAAGTGTCAGGCGGACTGCAAAATTGCCAGAACACGAACACCAATTCCAAATGTTTTGCAAAACAAAAAAACATAAATGGAAATAGGCCAAATCACGATTGCAAATAGCCAGGACACAAACCCCAAATGTCACAGCACAAACCTGAATTTGACACAACATGTATCCCAGTTGCCTGCAACACGAACTCCAATTGCCCACAACACAAATACAAATGATTCGCGACACGAATGCTACAGAACTGCAAAAGGCTCGAAGCACAATTGCAAAAAAGAGGAGTTGTCAATGGAAATTAAGGAGTTTTTTTTTCATTTTAGATATGTTGGATTTAGTGACAATTAAAGGAAGTCAAGTTTTAATACCTTTGTGTTTGAGAAAATTGATAGAGAACAAAGTATTTATTTCCTGTAAATAGAGAGGGACGAAAGGTCAAATCAGGTTTAGCTGGTTGACATTCACATAACAATGAAAGGGAATGTTGTATTTTAGATATATCCTACCAAGGGGGATGAGATAGTTGATAAATAGGAGAGGTCCGAGAACAGAGCCTTGCGGAACACCAGAGGAAAGGGGAGAAAGAAAATCTGAAGCTCTTGACAGAAGAGACATTTAAAGAGAAAATATTTGAGTATATCAAGAATAATAAAATGAAGCTTGTAAACAGCTCTCAGAAAATTATTGTTGTTTCCTCTAGTTAATTTGCAAATCCTGCTGGCCGTCCTCCTGGCCGTCTTTTGCTACTGCTTGGTGCTCGCCTTCATCCTCTGCTGCCGGCCAAAGAAGAGCTTACCCTCAGAGGACAAGGAGATTGGCATGACGTGCCCTCACCCCAACGAGCGAGTGACCGTAACGGTGACACCGGCACTGTGCACAAGGCCTGTCCGGCAACAGTACGAAGAACTGGACGGCGACGTGCTGGATTTCACGTCCTCCAAAAGCAGCTCATCTCCATCCGAGGACGATCTCAGCGACCTCCCGTTTGATTCCAGGTGCGCGTCTCCTTTCCGCCGCCTCAGTTCGCCAGTCGTTCCTTTGGGGTGCCGTCAGAATTCCAACCACAGTGGGGCATCTTTACCATCGCTCACAAAGCTGGTCCCTAAATCCCGCTGGGCGAAGGGTCGGCGCAGCACCGTGAGCGGGGAAAGTTTTAGCCACCAGGCAACGCTTTCTCCCCCGCAGTACGGATCCATCACATCGCCCAAACCCGCCAAGCCGGCCCCCTTGCTCCATTTTTCCCTGCTCTACTCCTCAAGCGGTACCCTGGTTGTGAACATTCTAGGGATGTCCGGCAGGAGGCGCGGCAACAGGGTTTTGGTGCGGGCCAGCCTGCCTCCGCTGTGCCCGTTGCCGCAACAAGTGGTCTCCCGGCGCCGCAGTGTCAGCCCTGAGTTGCAGAACCAGAGCGTCGCGCTTCAAGCCGGCTCCGTGGAGAGGCTGCGTTTATGCACGCTGAAACTTGAGGTCTACGGCCGCGACTTTTCGGGACTGCGAGAGGTGGCGCTTGGTGTTGTGGAGTTGCCTTGCCAGCACCTGGACTGGGAACCTGACACCACAGCAACGTGCACTAGGCAGCTCAGTCCCGTCAAAAGCAAACTCAAAAAGGTATCTTTTTCTCTTATTTTCTTCTTTTTTACAGTAAATACTGGAGTTTGTTGACAGAAAAAGAAATTTTGTGACCAGTGTTGTTTTCGTCTACAATGACGATAATGAAAATATTTCGTCGACGAACAGTTTTTTCATGACGATGACGAGCTAAAAAGGTGGCTTGGGAGACTAGAACATAACGAGACAAATGCTAGTTTTCGTCCGGCGAGACAACTACGAGAAAAAAAGACATTGTTTCTGTCATGCATTCCCAATGCGTGACATTTTCACATTGTCCATTGTCACCACTGTCCCTGAAAGGGTTAATAATAATGATAACAACAACAAAAAAAAACACACAAATAACAATATCTTAATATTAAAATTTTCTTACCCCACACAGGGATTTTTGCACACATTTGTAGCATACCATGTTCCGTCAGTGACGCTTTATAGCATACAATCAACTATTCCGTTAGTTATCCTTGTATTCTGTTCTTTTTTTGCCATGGTCAAAATGATCAGCAAATTGGCATTGCACCCAGACTGAAAGTTTGCCAGGGAAGGCATGAATAACTCAGGAGATTCTGAAAATTGGCAAGCCACGTCTAATTTTTGTGAAAGCCGGTCCCGCCTATCGCTCTCTCCCCTCGATTTGAATCGACTAATGTGTTTGGACGTGTGCATGAGTTGCGGCGGTGGTGACGTAGACACCAGGCACCCACACACTCAATTTACGAGCAAAGTCGATCTTTTCAACTCAGATGCGTTCTGAAGATTTGATTCCACGAGATGCAAAACACCCACTGCTTTTATCAGCAGAAATGCGCACAAGAACATTCAAACTACACACTAGAAGACTGTGGCTGGGATTTAAACTCAGATATGTCTTAAAAAGTCACAAAATATTTCTTGCATATATCTTTTCACAAATGTAGTACAGTCTTTTGCAACTTTATGAAAACTAGAATGGATGTACAGTGGGGCAAATAAGTATGTAGTCAACCACTAATTGTGCAAGTTCTCCCACGTGAAAATATTAGAGAGGCCTGTAATTGTCAACATGGGTAAACCTCAACCATGAGAGACAGAATGTGGAAAAAACCCCAGAAAATCACACTGTTAGATTTTTTAAAGAATTTATTTGCAAATCATGGTGGAAAAGTATTTGGTCAATACCAAAAGTTCATCTCAATACTTTGTTATGTACCCTTTGTTGGCAATAACGGAGGCCAAACGTGTTCTGTAACTCTTCACAAGCTTTTCACACACTGTTGCTGGTATTTTGGCCCATTCCTCTATGCAGATCTCCTCTAGAGCAATGATGTTTTGGGACTGTCGTTGGGCAATACGGACTTTCAACTCCCTCAACAGATTTTCTATGGGGTTGAGATCTGGAGACTGGCTAGACCACTCCAAGACCTTGAAATGCTTCTTACCAAGCCACTCCTTTGTTGCCCTGGCTGTGTGTTTGGGATCATTGTCATGCTGAAAGACCCAGCCACGTCTCATCTTCAATGCCCTTGCTGATGGAAGGAGATTTTCACTCAGAATCTTTCGATACATGGCCCCATTCATTCTTTCCTTTACACAGATCAGTCGTCCTGGTCCCTTTGAGGAAAAACAGCCCCAAAGCATGATGTTTCCACCCCCATGCTTCACAGTGGTTATGGTGTTTTTCGGATGCAATTCAGTATTCTTTCTCCTCCAAACACGAGAACCTGTGTTTCTACCACCTGGACGTGTACTGGCTTCAGCAGGGGGACAGGTCTGGCAGTGCAGGATTTGAGTCCCTGGCGGCACATTCTGTTACTGATAGTAGCCTTTGTTACTGTGGTCCCAGCTCTCTGTAGGTCATTCACTAGGTCCCCCCTTGTGGTTCTGGGATTTTTGCTCACCGTTCTTGTTATCATTTTGACGCCACGGGGTGAGATCTTGCATGGAGCCACAGATCGAGGGAGATTATCATTGGTCTTGCATGTCTTCCATTTTCTAATAATTGCTCCCACAGTTGATTTCTTTACACCAAGCGTTTTACCTATAGCAGATTCAGTCTTCCAAGCCTGGTGCAGGTTTGCAATTTTGTCTCTGGTGTCCTTCGGCAGCTCTTTGGTCTTGGTCATAGTGGAGTTTGGAGTGTGACTGACTGACATTGTGGACAGGTTTCTTTTATACCGATAATGGGTTAAAACAGGTGCCATTAATACAGGTAACGAGTGGATCCTCGTTAGACCTCATTAGACCTTGTTAGAAGAAGTTAGACCTCTTGTCACCAGTAGGTAGATGGCAATGTAGTGTAAAGCACTTTGAGTACCTTGAGAGATAGAAAAGCGCTATACAAGTATAACACCATTTACCATTTACCATTTGACAGCCAGAAATCTTGCTTGTTTGTAGGTGACCAACTACTTATTTTCCACTGTAATTTGGAAATAAATTCTTTAAAAATCAAACAATGTGATTTTCAGCTTTTTGTTTTTTCCACATTTTGTCTCTCATGGTTGAGGTTTACCCATGTTGACAATTACAGGCCTCTCTAATCTTTTCAAGTAGGAGAACTTGCACAATTGGTGGTTGACTAAATACTTATTGCCCTACTATAAGTGGGTAGTAACACGTTACATTTACTCTGTTACATTTACTTGAGTAACTTTTTGAGAAAAATGTACTTCTAAGAGTAGTTTTGTTTTTACGCTAGTAAATTTGCGAAGAAGAAATGCTACTCTTACTCCGCTACTTTGGGCTAAACTAGTAGTTATTTTTTCCCCTCTTTATTCTACATACAGTATTAGATTTTGCTTTGTTTTTGCCAGAGACGCCAACAGTGGCAAAACCAGTTTCACCAATGACACATCGCAACAATAATCAATTATACCAATCAGACTCAAGCTTGCCGTTCTATGATCACGCAGGCCTGTTTAATCACGTGGAGTCTTTAAAGCACTGTAAAAAAGTATTTGACATAAAGTGCCGTCGTCAACATGACTCAAAGTGCGAATTTTAATGTTTCTCAGTTTTTATTTGGTACCGATTCACCGCGGAAAACCGAAGATATGATCCCTTTAGTTTCATTATAGAAATATGTTTTCTCCACTAGAGGGCACTCATGCTCTTTGGACAAATAATGCTTCATTTCTGTTGGTTTTTTCTGTTGCTGGAATTCAGTGTTTTGTCTTTTTTTGTATTTCTTTGGCTAAAGGTGGTGTTAAGCTGGTGTTTACTTTTACTTAAGTAATATTATTTTGAAGTAAGCTATTCTTACTTGAGTAGAGTTTTTGGCT
Source organism: Corythoichthys intestinalis (assembly GCF_030265065.1). NCBI lineage: Eukaryota > Metazoa > Chordata > Actinopteri > Syngnathiformes > Syngnathidae > Corythoichthys > Corythoichthys intestinalis. Next base: position 16,458,520 of record NC_080395.1, on the reverse strand, counting down.
ACTCTACCCACCTCTGGTCCTTGATAAAAAATGGTTCTGCCTCTTGATTTTTTAAGACCACTATTATTTTAGTTCTTGGTACTTCCTGGAACTAATCAGGCCCAATTATATATCTTCAGATTTTCTCCGCCTGCTTTAAACTCTCTTGAACCTTGAAAGTACTGTTTTCAATAGGAGATGTCATATTTTGGCCTTTGTGAATTACAACTTTGTAAAAAATTTAGGCAATCGCACACGACACATTAAAAAAAAGTTGTTCTGATTTGTTGAGGTTCCAGTGATTCAAATGTCCAAACTTCTACTAAGAAAGGTGTAGGAAAGTTGGGGACTCACAGCATTTTATTTTATTTTTTTCAACAAAATTTATATAAACCAAAACTACCAAATGGCTAGGTTTAAAGTTACAGCTAGAGTTAGGGTTATGGCTAGGGATAGAGTTGCAGAAAAAAAACTTGTGTTAAGGTTAGGCAATGCCAGTGATTCCCATCTACCCTGATATTGACTGCCATTTTCTGTGTGTCAATGCCATTGACGTCCATGTACGTCAGTTTCATTGGGTGATTTCATCTGTACTATTAAACTTTAAATGGTTTTGCTCGCTCCTAATGAAAAAAAGGGAACATTTTCACCAAATAACTTTGCAATGGACCAAGGGTTTAGGTTTGGGCTCAACATTGGTAGGGACGATATAACAGCATTACCTACATGTACACTTTTTGCTGGGGACGGGACATTAATAAGACCAAACAGATTGGGTAATCAGGGGTCACGGGTACATTTCTTATGAATACAAACCTAATTAATTGATAGGCAAACTGATTATTGCAAAATAAATCTGTATTGAGTTATACCAGTGCTTCTCAATTATTTTCTGTTGCGCCCCTCATAGGAAGACACTATGCGCGCATGCGTTGGTCCTCATGGGAAACGCAGTCTTCAAAAAACTACCGCTTTTGCCCACCAGCGTCACTGAAATCGACCAAAACTGAAAAGTAACCAAGTGTTGCTTTAAGACCACAGAAACAAAATGTCAAGTTAAAAAACAGACCCTTAGGTAGACATTTGTAAAATTACCCAAAAATAAGCAAGCTGGAGACACCCATGTGATTTTGGTTGGCTATGTGTGAGCATGTAGGTGGAACTAACTAAATACACGTATGTAAGCAAGGGCACTTAGGTAAAGTGGTCACAATGACCCAGACACTTCAGTTATGCAACGCTGCGGCCATGGAAGATGTCCTCGAATGGAAGATTGTCCTCGAAAGTCTAGACGAAAGTCCAGACGTAAGATGTTGAAGATGTCCTAGAAGGTCTAGTTACGCAATGTTGCGGCCATGAAGCAAGGCAGTTGTCACCCCGACCCTTTTTAACACTTTGTAACACTTAAACATTATACCTAGTATAGCAAGCAATAATCATTTACAGGTTTTGTCAAATAAGAAAAAATATGGCAATATGTATTATGTATGTATTAGGTATATATATGAGCACAAACAAAGTTCAATCAATCAAGCAAATATTCAATCAACCCTCGATAATTAACTCAACACAAAACAAAAATGCAAATTGAGTAGAAGGGCGTAAACCTCGGTTCACTACATTTCTCACAGTTTACTCACAGTTTAATTTACGTTAACAGCAGAAAACACATACAAGAGGGGAGGACACTTCTCTCTAAGCAGCTTCCTACTCGAGTTTTGCAGGTTAGCAAATTAACACATTTTATTCAATTCAGTTCAATTCAATTTTATTTGTATAGCCCTATATCACAACAAGGTTGTCTCAAAGGGCTTTGCAGAGGCAATATGATACACAGTCAGAAACAGCAGATGAAATAAATAAAGTTCAAGTCCTTGGTATCCCCCATCCTTAGACCCTCCATGTCGGCAAGGAAAAACTCCAAAAACTCTTTGGGAGAAAATGAGAAACCTTGGGGAGTACCACAGTCAGGAGAGATCCACTCCCAGGACGGATAGACAGGATGCACCAGGACTGCTAATGAGAATTAGCAGACAGAGTTACAGTTTGTAAAGATGCAATAGAGTAAGGGAACAAGAAGATGTCCATCTAACCAGATGAGACGGGGTGGCAACGAGGACGTCCATCCAGCCAGGGGTCCGGATAGTCAGGAGGCTGTGGCTGAAAAATAGCCCCTCTCCAGAAGGGAGGGAGGAAAGGGGACACCGGGTGATTAGTGATGAAGAGACAAGTCAACTAGATATTAAAATTAGAAAATAGAAATAAAGTAAGACAAGTGGTAGGTAGAGTGAGAAAAAGGAGACAGGACTCAGTGGCTGTACTTCCCCCAGCATTATAGCTTCTAGTGCAGCTTAGACTGAACTGTGAGTCTAGTCCGATTTGAACTTGCCTAACCATAAGCTTTATCGAATAGGAACGTTTTAAGTCTAATCTTAAATGTACAGACTGTCTCGGCTTCCTTAATACTAGCTGGAAGCGGATTCCATAAAACACGAGCTTTAATGCCTAAAGGCTCTAGCTCCGACTGTACTTTTAGAAACCCTGGGAACTACCAGTAGACCTGCATTCTGAGAACGGAGTGTTCTGTTGGGGCTGTATGGAACCAGAGCATCGGTGAGAAAAGATGGCCCCAACCCATTAATGGTCTTAAATGTAAGAAGGAGGATTTTAAATTTAATAATAAACTCGAATGGAAGCCAGTGAAGGGCCCGGAGCACAGGGGTGATGTGCTCTCTTCTATTAGTTCCTGTTAAAAGTCTTGCTGCTGCGTTCTGGACTAGCTGAAGACCTTTTAAAGAACTTTTAGGTCAAGCTGCAAGTAGGGCGTTACAGTAATCCAATCTAGATGTAACGAACGCGTGAATTAATTTTTCTGCATCGTTTTTAGATAAAAAATTTCAAATTTTGGCTATGTTGCGTGGGTGAAAAAAGGCCGTTCTGCAGGTTTGTTTAATATGAGCTTTAAATTATAAGTCTGGGTCAAATAGAAGTCCTAGGTTTTTAACTGTGGTGCTGGAGGCTACACTTACATTGTCCAGAGTGACTATCTGGGTAGTTAAAGAGTCTCTCACACTTTTTGGGCCTATTATAAGGACTTCTGTCTTTTCAGGGTTGAGTAGGAGATAATTAGTGCTCATCCAGGTATTTATATCTCGGATGCAGGTGCTTAGTTTATCCACTTGCCTGATCTGCTCAGGTTTAATTGATAAATACAGTTCTGTGTCGTCAGCGTAACAATGACAGTTAATGCTATGTTTTCTGATGATATTGCCTAAAGGAAGCATATACAGCGTAAACAAGATGGGCCCGAGAAATTAATGGGATGCAAACTCTGATGAAGGTTGTAGCAAAATTTCAGTAGCAAAATTAGTTGTTTGTTCCCCACCTCCACAACATTGACGTCTTTTTACATTAATTATAGTGGCTGCTGCTGCTGGCTGAAAAAAAAAAATTCTAATGTCCCTCCGCTTTGAAGGGGGCGGATGAGGCGGCATGTTGTATTTTCGTCGGGTCAGTACGTGTGTGTGTGTGTGTGTGTAGGGGGGGGGGTGTCAAGTCATCAGACAATCAAACGTGCATTTGAGTGAAAAAATGGACTAGCACATTTAGCAAGTGAAAAAGGGGTAAATATAAGTCTGAACATAATGAATATAATTCACTTAATAATGGTGGGGTCAATTGTATCCTTACAACATATCGGAAGGCAATCTAAATTACCTATATAACCGAACTCATTATAAAATGCAAATAAGGTTGCTTAAAAGTTGGTGGGGACAATTTCAGCATCCTGAAAAGTTCCTAGTGTTATGTCCCAACCGTCCCTATGCAAACCTACGCACTTGCAATGGACTCTATGGAAATCCACGAAAAACCTCCCATTGCCTGCCATTCATATTGAACTGCAACTCAAAGAAATTTCCATTGGGTTCAGTTAACGGTGAGTAAGACCCACAAAATCTTTGGCCATTGGCTCCCATTCACTCTGAAAGTCAGACACTTTTTTTTTTTTTTTTACTACAAACTTCACCATTCAATTCAAATGATAAAACGGGGGGGCGACACAAATACCATATAAAGGGAGCTTCGTTTCGCCAAACATCTTCAAAATAAAAATAAAATATATACTTGAAAAAACAAAACCCCAAAAAACAACAAAAATACATTAAATACAGTTTGTAAGGTGAAAATAAGTCCAAAAGATGCAATAAAATACTCAATTTCAAGTAAATTTTGTGAAGCGTGAGTGTAAAAAAATCCGGTCCAAATCTAATATGATAATATATCTGTATTCAAATACTGCGTATTGAGCAATTTGTCTCATGTCCATGAGCATTTTGCACGATCGTATGAGTCAGTACATGGATACAAGGCGAAACGATGACGACCTATCATGCTAGCTTGAATGAATGTACGAAGTGTCGACAGGATGTGATGTAACATCTCTTAGAGAAGCCAATAAAAGTCCTATTTGTGTGCGTCACAAAAGTGACAACAACAACAACTCGGAAGTAAAGTGCATGATTCCGCCATGAACCATGAAGAGAACATCTGCTGACTAAAAGATTCCTGGAGTGTGAGTTTGATGAAAAAAATCATGTTACTGTGTTCATGTTCCCCAGAGTGTGAGCTCTCAGGACACCTGGTCTCACAGGAAGAGCTCGCTGTGTCCGCCACGATCATTAGGCCAGCTTTTTGTGCTGCTCCAGTACCAGGCATCGGCCGGCCGCATCAAAGTGATGGTCCGCAAAGCCGAGCAACTGGCCAAGCTCATGCGCATCCCTGGAGCACCAGGTAATATCACAATATGTACTGTCTGTATGTCACTCAATTAAAGAAATTTAAGAATATTGAGGTTTTGCCTGAAAGTGGTGCAATTACAGTGCCCTCCATAATTATTGGCACCCCTGAAAAAGATGTGTTTTTTAGCTTCTAATAGTTTTTAAAAAAAATTCAAATAATATGGGACCTTAATGGAAAAAAAGAGAAAAATCCAACCTTCAATACAAGTGCATTCATTCAGTGGGGAAAAAAATCCCACATGAAGAAAAAATTATTTGACATCAAATAATGTGTGTCACGATATTAGCACCCCTGGTGTTAATACTTTTTAAAAAACCCTTTTGCCAACAAAACAAGGTCTGGGAACTGAGATAGCCATGGGAGGAGCTTGATTTTGTGTCTGGTGAACCATTTCTGTGTAGATTTGGCCATATGTTTAGGGTCATTGTCTTGCTGAAAGACCCAGTGACGACCCATCTTCAGCTTTCGGGCAGATGGTAACAGATTTTGATTTAAAATGTCCTGGTATTTCAAAGCATTTATGATGCCATGCACCCTAACAAGGTTCCCAGGGCCTTTGGAAGCGAAACAGCCCCACAGCATCACTGACCCACCCCCATACTTCACGCCAGACCCACTTAGAGTGTTTGTTGCCAAAAGGCTCAATCTTGGTCTCACACAAAAATACACACGGTCCCAGCCTGGGGCATTCCGTAACCCCGGAATGCCCCCAAACCATCACGAAGTCATCTGAAATCAAGATTGCCAGGAAACTCCTCTTTTTCAAGACTCAATTTTGAAAAAAGACTTTTTGAACACCAAATTAGTTTTTATACAGAAAATAATTACAGTACATCTAAAACAAATAATTATAACAATATATTTGAGAGAAAAAGCATGTTATTTTGCCTCATTCAAATCTTAATATCTGAAAATTTAAATATGTAAACTTAAGTGCAATCACATTCGTAAAGGAATGGCTTCTGGTTTTTGAAACGTAAATAAAACAATCTATTGTGATAAACAACAAGATTGCAATAACTGCATTAACCATCAAAGTGAAGTCTAACTGTAACTGTAGTCTTGAAACAAATCTGAATAAGGAAAAACATTGCAATAAAATAATGCAAACTGGTTAAACTTGAGAGTAGCTGAGATCTGTAATGACAGAACATCGCTTCAATGATATCTGGCGCCATCTAGCGTCGTGAATGGGTATAATGTCTAGACCGCGAATATAAGACGACCCCCACTTTTTCAGTCTTATTTCAATGCAAAAAAACACTGTCTTATATTCGTGCCAATACGGTAATAACATTGATTGTATGCGAGGGCGTGTTCATGTTGACCCACTTCAGGGTCTGATAGCGATGTCACGGTCTAAAAATAACATTCATGTGGCACGCTATTGCCATGAATCTGGCTTTCAAACCAAAATGAGTTTGACATAGGTTTTACTGTCTTTTTATCAGACAGACTACTATAAAATCCCAATTTTTTGAGCCTGTGACGTATAGTCCGAAAAAAACTATATGTAAACATACAGTACAGTGCTCGTCTTGTTGTATAACTGTATTAGGAAGCCGTGTCGCATCCCCTCGCGTCTGCTCAGCATCTCATTTCCAGCCTCGCTTCGCTGGCGCACAAGAAGCAAAACAACAAAACCAGCATTGACATTTTCAGACAAATTCATTCCACTTTGTTTCCCCCAGCGAGATTCCTACGCTTCCAAGAATGTGTCACCACTATACTACATACACATGACGCATTGCTTTTTAAATTATTACGCAATCCAATTAGAACGCTTGAGTGGATTAAAAAGGGAAGTCGTATTTATTCTGGACCGCTGATAATGCTGATGCTAAATGTTGGGATTGTATTTTCCATCCTCAGACCACTACATCGTCATCAACTTGCATCATGATGGCAAAGTGATCAGCACCAAGGAGACCAAAGGAGCTGGAAGTTCCAGTCCAGTTTGGAATGCACCATTCCTGTTCGACCTGCCGCACGGTGACATCGCTCAACTGCCGTTACTCCTCGAGTTTATCGTCATGCAGGTATCAGCAAAAAAATTGCACACGGGGACTCCATGATGATTCTCTCCTGTTACAATGTGATTTAATCTAAATTAATACAATTCAACAAGCTAAAGTAATACTTACAAATAGTCCATGGGTGACCAGGTGCCGAGGAAAACGTCTAGTCTGTATTTTTTAAATACTGTATATTTTGTAAATATTGTATTTTGACAACTTAAAGGGTGAACCGTTTCAAGCCAAAACACTATGGGAAAGCTATTATTTAAATATAAAAATTAGGGCTGTCAAACGATTACAATTTTTAATCGAGTTAATTACAACTTAAAAATTAATTAATCGTAATTAATCGCAATTCAAACCATCTATAAAATATGCCATATTTTTCTGTAAATTATTGTTGGAATGAAAAGATAAGACACAAGACGGATTTATACATTCAACATACGGTGCATAAGTACTGTATTTGTTTATTATAACAATAAATCAACAAGATGGCATTAACATTATTAACATTCTCTTAAAGCAATCCATGGATAGAAAAACTTGTAGTTCTTAAAAGATAAGTGTTAGTACAAGTTATAGAAATTTTGTATTAAAACCCCTCTTAATGTTTTCGTTTTATTAAAATTTGTAAAATTTTCAATCAAAAAATAAACTAGTAGCTCGCCATTGTTGATGTCATTACACCATGCTTACTCCCCAAACCAATCAAATCATTTAGACCCAAGCGCCAGCAGAGGGCGCCAAATAACAAAAAACAAGTAACAAGCGGACATTACACTTCTGTCATTTTAATCTGAGCGGGGCATGTGCGTTAATTGCGTCAAATATTTTAACGTGATTGATTAAAAAAATTAATTACAGCCCGTTAACGCGATAATTTTGACAGCCCTAATAAAAATGAATAGCAAATGATAGCACTTGGTGCATTTTGTTGACATAGGAACACAAGCACATTCATATCATTTTCTTAAACAAATAGCCATAGAATTATCAACACTGTTCACCATGAAGCTTTGAATCAATTGGCTGCAATGCTTCATTGCTTCAAGAAGCTTCATATGGCCAGCACTGCTTAATGTGATCTCTCATTTCCCTTGGGAGAAAGCTCTGCTGCCACCTGCCACTTGTCAACACTGTTTTCGTACAACATGCCTCCCAGCATGTAACACGGCACTGTAAATAATGTTCAAAGTTTATATTTTGTGCTAATTATTTCTTTGGTTATTGTTCCAGTTGTTACATTAATTGCTAGTTGCACTATTTAGTTTGTTATTATGTGATAATTTTAGTTTCGTTCGGAAACCGTGAGTTTGAATGACCTTTGATTTGCCGATTTTCGAACTATAAACTGCTACTTTTGTCCCTCATTTTGAATCTTGCGGCTTATAGTCCAATGTGGCTTATTTGTTGATTTATTGGTTAAATAGGTAACACTTTATTTGACAGTGGTTTCATAAGACTGCCATAAGACTGTCATTTTTATGACAAGCCAAAAGGAAAAGAAGAAGAGACTACCATGGACGTTAAAGAATGCTTATGACAGATGTTATTAAGTGTCATCCGGCAAATTATGTCACTAACTTCATTTATTCCCATCTCAGATCTTTTACATCAATTCAAAAGTGAGATAATTTGCCAGATGACTCAAAATGACATCTGTCATAAGCATTCATTAACGCTCATGCCAGTGTCATGTCATAATTCTGATGGTCTTATGACAGTATTATGGCGCCACTGTGAAATAAAGTGTTACCAAATACCATAACTAGCAATTAATGAAACAACTGGAACAGTAACTGAAGAAATAGTTGGCACAGAACATGAATTTTGATTGTTATTTAGATCTGTAGCGCTGCAATGCATGCTCGGAGGCATGTTGGACGACAACAGTGTTGCCAGCAGGTGGCAGCAGAGGTTGACTGTCTTGGCCGGATGAAGGTTCTTGAAGAACTGAAGCTTTGCAGCCAATTGGTTCCAAGCTTCTTGGTGGTTCATTTGGCCATATAACAGTCTTACGATGCCACCTTCAAATAAAGTGTTAACGGTTAATATCTTTTGGTATAAATATCCCATAATACAGTGAGGACAGCTGCGTCCTATAGTGCAGTGCGGCTTATCTATAAACAAATGCTGTTTTCGTGTCAAATTTGGTGGGTGGCGGCTTATAGTCCAAGAATTACGGTAATCACCTGCCAATTTTCGTGAGGTGGATTGACTTGCATCGTGTAATGCATGGTTTATGCTTCTGCGTTGGGCCAACGGCGCAGCTACGGCGTCGATGAGCATTTGAAACTCTGCGTAAAGGTGATGCATTGCGCTGTAATGCGCCGCCCAGTCGCTAGGGGGCCCTTTTAATGGCAGCTGTTTCTCAAACTGGAGCTAATCGAAATCGAAAAACAATTGCTTGCAACTCCAAATGTTGAAATGTAGCAGACACAGAAAATGTTTGCAGTGGTGGTCGACCGGACCACTGAACCAGTCGAGGCAGAGAACGGGTGAATTTGCCAAACTTGTTCATCCACAGAGGGCCATGCATGGACGAAAGATACACTTTTACTATTTTCGGATGTCAGCGGCCAGCTTTGACAATTTTCTTTCCGAAATTCAGCTGTTAATACTGTAAATAGCAGTCACGGAAATGACGTTTTGTGTGGACCAATCACAGTCCTTGCCGTTCACGTAGCAACGTGTCACTGTGACGCGTAGTCAGGATTATTGGGAGAAGTACGTCAGGCTACGGCGTAGGGTCCAAGCAGTGTACACCGTACGGCGCCGCCCTGACGCAGAAGCATAACAGCCCCTTAAGTGTGAACAGTTCCTCCCTGCCTTGTGAGTGCCACAAAATATCAGGCAGCTAATCCGATCCAGGTCAGAAACCGCAATTTTTTTTTAATATGTAGCCAATTTTAATGTACTTGATAAGTTAGAAAATGTTCAGAGAGCGAAACATGACAAATGTTTTTAAGGGTAGGTTTTTTCCCCTCAAAGCAATTTGGCACCCCCTTCTCTAGATAGCGCCCTAGGCAAATGCCTAGCTTGCCTGTGCCCTGCAGATAGGATACGACTTACTCTAAATACAATGCAGTCAACTCAAACTGTGTTGCAAAACAATTGACTCCAATTACATTGTGACAATCGTTCCAATACTCTCCACAGGGTCGTCTATATACTAAGAGCAGCATTCTGGGCCGCGTGCTGATTGGTGGTCATGTTTCGGATGAGGGGCGAGGACACTGGAAGGAAATGTGTAGTCGAGGACCAGTGGAGACTGCACGTTGGCACGCCATCCAGTCAGATGTGCAGTAGACATTATGGACAGATAATTTGATTGATTTTTTTTTTTAGTTGTGTTTATTCAATTTCTAAAGTGTCCATGTACTGCATAGTATGGTGTGTTATAATTCACATGTGAGCACTAGGTCGATACAAATGTCACAACCTGGAGCATGTAGCTGGCCCCATTAGCTTAAGTGGCTAATGTTGGCACGTTTCGTGTGTGTGTTTATTTTTGCATTGTACTTAAAGAAATGTCTTTTATACACCTGTAACCTTTATCTTTCATTCTGTTTGATGGTATTGATGTTATCACTGTAATGCAAAAGTTGCTAGATAGCTAGCCATCAGCACGGATCATAGCATCGTAAGATGATTTTAGCACCAAACAGGCTAACCTTTGTGAGTTATGGTTAAAGTAGAGGTCTGTTTAATTAAATTCAATGGATTGATGAATGAAATGGCTTTTTTTAAACAAGTATTAAAATACACATACATTTGAAATATGCCAATGTGTACAATTGTACCATTAAGTATACTTTACCCATTTTACGCATAAAAAGTACAAATCCGATTTAAAAAAAAAAAAAACATTCTGTACAGTATATAACTTGAGAAATTTTGAAAACATATTTTTTATGCCATACAATTTTTTTTTGTTAATGAATCAATAAATGTGAAAATGTGATATATTTATCATTTTTAGCATTTTCTCCCTCTTGCAGGTTTCATCTATTTTAAGAACACTTCTGTAACAATATTTATGCTTTGTACGTAAAATGCAGTACTACTTGGGGTTTTGCCCGTCAAGGTACTGAAATAAAAACCTCGTTTGCCATGATTTAGGTCATTTTTGTTCGCTTCAGCTCTATAATTTGGTTTTATTTGCCTAAAAATGTTCAAGTATCACATGCACATTTCTAATTATAATCTAAATTTCCCATACAATTAAGAACGAACACATCCACTCCTATCATTCTTGTCATGGTTATAGTTCAAATAGGTAAAAATAAACCACAACTGTGATGTAATCTCCGTCTTCAGGCGCTATGATGTCATAACACATTAGCCTGCACGTGACGCCGTGACATTAACGTGTGGTGTGTAATATGCCAAGTTATTAAAATCCGGCATAATGTGAAACTTCATTGGTTTGTACATTCAAGTCTGCTCTGCTGTTATCATAATATAAGACTGGACTGGACACTGAAATGTGGCATATATATTGCATGTTTTACTTTGAGCACATTGCCGCGAATAAACTTCGGTAGTATAGTGGTGCGCACCAGCAACAATGTGGTTCTCACCAGATAGTAAGTGGTACGCACTAGAAACTATCTGGTGGGCACGAGATAGTACGTGGTGCACACTTGAAACTCTCTGGTGCGCACTATGTGGTGCGCACTTGAAACTACCTGGTGCGCACCAAATAGTATGTGGTGCACAATAGAAACTATCTGCTGCACACCAGATAATATGTGGTGCGCCCTTGAAACTATCTAGTGCGCAGCAGATTGTATGTGGTGCACTTTAGAAACTATCAGATGCACACCAGATATTATGTGGTGCACACCAGCAACAATCTGGTGTGCACCAGATAGTAAGTGGTGGGCACTAGAAGCACCAGCAACAATCTGGTGCTCACCAGTTAGTAAGTGGTACCCTTGAGAAACTATCCGGTGCGCACCAGCAACAATCTGGTGCGGACCAAATAGTATGTGGTGCGCACTTAAAACTCTCTGGTGCGCACCAGATAGTATGTGATGCGCACTTAAAACTATCTGGTGCGCACCAAATAGTATGTGGTGCACACTACAAACTATCTGCTGAACACCAGATAATATGTGGTGCGCACTCTAAACTATCTAGTGTGCAACAGATTGTATGTGGTGCACGTTAGAAACTATCAGGTGCGCACTAGAAGCTATCTGGTACGCTCCAGATAGTATGTGGTGCGCAATAGCAACAATCTGGTGCTCACCAGATAGTAAGTGGTACGCACTAGAAACTATCTGGTGCGCACCAGCAACAATCTGGTGCGCAGCAAATAGTATGTGGTGCGCACTTGAAACTATCTGGTGGGCACCAGATAGTATGTGGTGCGCAAGCTCGACTCCCAGTATTGCTCCAAAGAATCTGAAACCTGGAGACTTGGATGAAATAAAATCCTCCATACAGAAGTTGGAGGTCTCCTTGACTGGTTTGATTCAAAACCAGAATCAAGAAATCGTCAGAGAGTTCCAGTTACTTCGCGCTGAAAACGAGAAACTCAAGCAGGCGGTCAAGGAGAGAGATGTTTGCATCAAGAGGCTGGAAATTTTGGCTGACGATCTCGACCAGTGCCGACGCGCAGATGAGCTCATCATTTCTGGATTACAACAGACACCTAGCCCAGGGGACAAGGTGGCGCAACTTGCAATTGCTAAGCTGAAAGAGTATGGAATAAACATGGAACCGCTCGACATCTGTTGCTGCCTTCTGCTCCCATCTGGGGGGAGAGGACCGGCGACGGTGCTCATGAAGCTGGCAGACCACAAGACCAAGACTGCCCTGCTTAACCAGCGCCGCCACCAGAAAGGGTCGAAGATTTTTTTGAATGACAACTTGCCTCGCTGAAATGCCGAAATTGCAAGAAAAGCACGTCAACTCAAGAAAGCTGGGAAAATAGCCAACACCTAGGTCTCGGATTGCAGGATCCATGTCAAGACGCATGATATGAAGATAACAGCTATCACAAGTCTTGACCAGCTAACTATAATAGCTGGATAACTGTAAACACCACACAGCGGACCAGTATAACAACTCGTGGATGTGGACGGTAAGCTGAAACCTATCAACGGCAGGACTCTCTACAAGTATCTCGAACACACTAAGGATTATCTACTAAAGATAACAAAGGCTCTGACTTTAACTTGCACGTGCATCTAAGAGGAGGGGGTGTTGCAATTATGATTGAAAGTCTCCTTGAATGTATTACAATTGAGCTCCTAATCCCCAATTGTAAAAACATAATTATCTGCTGTGTCTACCGAGCTCCTGATTCAAATGTCTAGTATAGGGAAAAGATACAGTATAAAACAAATAATAAGCATGTTTTTGTTGTGGAGACATTAATCTTGGGATAAAATATGTACAGCATGTTGTTTGATTTTATACATACATGTCTGATGAAACTCTTACAGTGACTTTTGTGTGCGCCAATTGTTGCCGCTACTCACAGCAGCTGTGATAACACATAATCACTTTTGCCACACACATAGCCACAACAAAATGTTCCACAGCAAACAGATGCAAAAATATCAGGGACATGACGAAGCCATAACCTTGTATGCCCTGAAATTAAATGAGCTGCTTGACTAGACGCTAAGTTACTAAACTCAGATTGTTGATTGTGTTATTGTACAGTTTTGATGTATGTTCCATGCCTGAATGTGCGTCTTTAGTTGTATGGGGGACGGCAAACTGATAAGCATATGCTTCATTTCGTCCGCCTTTGTCTTCTTCTTCGGTTCCTTCGGGCAAATCATATCACATTTTGTAATTGTCAATGATTGTCAATGATGATGACAAAAAAATTCCAAAATTCCATTCCACTTGAAACTCTCTGGTGCGCACCAGAGAGTATGTGGTGCGCACTAGAAACTATCTGCTGCGCACCAGATAATATGTGGTGCGCACTTGAAACTATCAGGTACCCACCAGATAGTATGTGGTGCGCACTAGAAACTATCTGGTGCACACCAGAAAGTTCCCTTTTATAGCCCACAAACTGCAGGCGCGCATTGGACAACAGCAGTTTTGGCATGCTTAAAATAATACATGGATAATAATTCTGCGCCGCAGAAATGACATCCAACCATTTACTTTATACATACATATTGTAACTTTAAGACATCTCGTGCATGAAACCGTGTACGGGCATATCTATTAAGCTCAATCATTTTCCGTTCTCATGGATAACATTACTTCCTGAATTTTCCACATGCAAGAACAGATCAGACAGTCGGTTCAATGATCTCTGAGTCATATTCCCAATTTAGCAACAACCTTTTCTTATTGATCAAATCGCACAAGTTTGTCCATGTGTCCACGATTATTTATTTTCCTCCACATTCATATTAAAATACCTCTAAAATGAATCCCTGGTATGTAAAATGTGATTTGACAGTTAACCAATATGGTTTTTCTCACTTCAATCGCGACAGTTAATCCATGGTATAACCTTTAACTCATGGCACGGCACATTGATTTTCATTTGAATATAATTATTGTTAGAAAGGGGTTACATCAATGTACATGGAGTGAATTGTATGACGCTCAGACTTAAAATTTTTGGGGATGGCCCAGACCGATCATGTGATCAGAAATCGGGCCCGACTACTTCATTCTCAGAGGAACGGAATCAGGCAAAAATGATCGGGTTTTAAATGTATTTTTTAAAATTTGTGTTTCTATTTATTTATTTATTTATTAATTATTATTATTACAATTTTTTTTTTAAACCTGTCCTGTTCAGCTGCTTGACACGGAGAATGGAAGTCTGAGTGTCCTATTGGTCTGAACAGTTTTAATGTATCACATGGGAGTATGACATACTTCCATTGTGATCATTCAACATGCCTCGTTTATTAGTAGAAAGTAGCAAACAGGAAGGAGTTATGGGGGGACAGAAGAAAGAAGGAGAGAGAGAAGTACAATCAACAACAAGAAATATATTGAACGCCTTCACTAAATATAAATATGTTGGTGCTATCGTTAGCAAGTTGTATTCCTGTTGAAACCATGTGGGGCCCTGATAGCCAATGAAAAAAGAAGGGGGGGGTCAGAAAGATAAGTTATTGGGAGGGGTGGAGTGTACACAAATCAGCGATGTGAGGTGTAGAACCCAGTATTTGTGTGAATTCCTTGTGAGTGTAAGTATGCTGGCATCCCATTCTATGCTATCTGATCGCCAATCCTGACACCAAATTTTTCTATTTGAGTGTGTCTCATTGCACCTAGTCATGCGTGAATCCCATCAGACATGTGCAGACAAATGGAAATGCCGGTGAGAGCATATACAGTATATATGCATTATATACACATATAGTACTTGTAATTACATTATTAAAGTTAACTTGGAGAACAAAAAAAATATATATTCAGCTACGCAAAAAAATCTAGGAAACCACAACCAAGCTCATTCTACCAATCTATCACATTCAACACAATCTATGACGCTTACAAGCAGGTGATAGGCAATACATCTAGAAGCCCATGTCTGCACCACCAAATCCTCCGATCAGCTCTTCTGGACAGTCCAGAACAAATGACGGGACATCTTGTCTTGCCACAAGAAACATCTGATATGGAGAAACCGGCGACCAAGAAGTGAGCACTCAGCACTTATGTGGCGCTGTGGATGGCAAAATCCTTAACTCTTATTCTCCTGTCCAAATCCAAAACAGATAATAATCCTGAACAACGCCCAAACACACCCATTTTCTGTACCACAGCCCGCCTCACCAGAGCCTTTAAAAGACTGAATGTTTAACTGATTGCTGTCATTTTTCTCAGGAAGCTTTTGTTGACTAGTGATATGGTGACCCGGGATCCAGTTAACCTCCGCGCCTGGGTCTCTACGTGCTGTATAATTGCTGCCGACTTGGAATAAATGGTGAACTTGTGTTTCAAAGCCTTTTTCCAGCTTTAAAAATGGAGTCAGTACAAGGGTAAGCTACAAGGGTACACTACATGGTTAAGACTAATATGAATGTGCTGAGTTTGGCCTTTTGGCCAGGTTGTTGGATTTCTGCCGGCCCGAGTCGTTGCAATTGCGCGGTTCCGGCGGCTCGGGTGCCGTGATTCCGGCAATCTGGCTAAAAGGTCAAATTCCTTCAGTTGGTTTTATTTCATGTCTGTTTCCTTCTCTCCCTCTCTGATTTCCTCACTATTTGTTTGTCATTCCACCATCTCCACCTGCTTCTTGAGTCAGCACCCTTCAGCAACATTCTCAATCTGTTTGCACTTAGTTCCCTGTTTTCTTTTGGATCACCTCAGTTTGCTGTCGTCATGTTGTCCCATCATCCGTGGCGGGGAGTCCCTTTTGTTTCTTGATGAACTGCTTGTTTATGCAAATATGCGCTATTGCACACCTTGAAAAATATTTAGATTAAACTGATGAAAAATAGCATCCCGAAATGCTTTGACTGTTTGATTATTCAGATAATATGCTGATAAGCACTGCCCCTTGGTGGAGAGCTTTGGTAACACAGCTATACACACACACACTCACACACCCTCACACACACGAAGAGGGCCACAACATCTGGAGGCCACCACTGTCCTGGTGCAGGATCAGAGAAAGTCTGGGATCAGATCTGGCGCTTGTCTCTCAGCACTCTCTGCAGCCATGATTAATGAAGGCTCCGTCACGGTGGCGCGACGCCATTTCACGCTTTCGTGTGTGGACCCCGTGACTCAGGTTGCAACATAATCAATCAGAATGGTCCAAAATTGGTAAGATTTCGAGTGCAACTCTAAAAGGCTCAACTCATGTTAACAAAATCTTTCATCTACAGTGCCTTGTGAGACTTTATATTAGCGAGAAACTGCACTTTTTTTTCTTTAACTTTTTAAAACAAGCATTATTATTTATTTTTTTCTTAAATGCTTTTTTAAAAATGCGTATAGTGGAGGGAGGAGTTTTAAACATGCAATCCACGGACATCCAATTGTCGTATTATTGTTGCCTGCGCATATTTTGAGTTAGGCAATAAAAATATATGCAGTCATGGACAAAATTATTGGTACCCCTGGAATTTTTCCAGAAAATACAGCATTTCTCACAGAAATTAATGCAATTACAAATGTTTTCAGTATGAATGTGTTTTTCTTGGAAGCGCATTGGAAAAACATAAAACAACAAAATTGACACAATTTTAGACAAAACTCAAAAAATAGGCTGGACAAAATTGTCGGCACCCTCACCTCAATATTTGATTGCACATCATTTGGAAGAAATAACAGAAATCAATTGCTTCCTATCACCATCAACAGGTTTCATGCACTTTTCAGATAGAGATATTTTGGACCACTCTTCTTTTGCGAACTGTTCCAGGTCTCTAAAGATTTGAAGGGTGCCTTCTTGCAGCAGCAATTTTGAGATCTCTCCATAGTGTTCAAAATGATTTAGAGCCGGACTCATCGTTGGCAACCTCAGAATTCTCCAGCGCTTTGTCTCCAACCATTTCTTGGTGCTATTTGAGGTATCTTTTGGGTCAATGTCCTGTTGGAACACCCATGACTTCTGACACAGACCCAGTTTTTTGACACTTGAAGGAGATAGTCCCTTTTCTCGCAGGCACCGTCTAACTGTTTGCATTATTTTAACACACTTAATACAATAAATCATGGAATAGTATCTTTTCTCGTATTTACTGTTTGGCTGTTTGTATTACTCTAACACACCCAATATAAAATAAATAGCACTTATACAATAGTTTAAGGAAAACAAGCAGAATATTTTTGCCATAGGGCATATGACATACATGACGCCTTATTATCACGGAAGCCCAAAGTGTGCGTCATGCAACTGACTGAGCAAGATTAACGCTAACGAGGCAAGACATATACAAGCCCACGTCTGCACCACCAACTTCCCCAATCAATTCTCCCGGACAGTCCAGAACAATTGGCGGGACGTCCTGTGCCAACACAAGGAACACCAGAGAACGCCCGATATCCAACTGACAACACAACTGATAAGACTCCAATGGCCCCTTTGACGCTGAGGTGGCAAAATCCACAACACTCGTTGCCCTGACAACAGTCTCTCCTGAATCCTCCTGTCTAATCCACAAACAGACAATAATCCTAAACAACGCCCCCGCACAACCTTCTTCTGCCCACAGCCCGCCCCGCGAGAGCCCTCAAAAAGACTGAATGTTTAACTAATCGTTGTCATTTTTCTCGGGAACCTTTTGTTGTAATATGGTGGCCCTGAATCCTCGTTTGGGTCCCTCTGTGCTGTATGATTGCTGTCAACTCAGAATAAATTGTCATAAATTGTGTTTCAAAGCCTTTTTTTCAGCTTTCAAAATGGAGTCAGTACAAGGGGTTAAGACTAAGGTGAACGTGCAGAGTTTGGCCTTTTGGCCAGGTTGTCGGACATGCCTGGGTCGTTGGAGCTGCGCCAGCGCGGGTCCGGCGGTTTGGCTGACGTGATTCTGGCAAACAGGCTAAAAGGTCAGATTCTTTCACATTACACGCTACATTCCGGCCCAAAACATTTTGATAGTCTCCATATTTCATGACTCTTTGCACACTTGTAACGGTCACATCTGTAAATGGTGTTCCTCCTGACATCCACCACGCGGTGTCGCTGCTTTATTTATACTGAATGTTTTCTTCTTTTGTTACTGCTTACTTTTAAGTTGGAGTTCATCTGCGAACGCGTGTGTGCGAACCGCTGAGCTCCCGAGTGACGAGTGGTCAAGGTGGAATTATTATTTTTTGTTGATAAGTGTGCATAAGTGGAAGCCTGTCCCCTTTTTGTAATTTTATGCAGGCATCCTACCTGTCACGCGTTACACACTGTAGAGGCATCAAGTGCCAGAGGCAGCAAAACAACCCCAAAACATCATTGGACCTCCACCATGTTTGACTATAGACATTGTGTTCTTTTCTTTGCAGTCCTCATTCTTTTTTCTGGCACTGGGCACAGGAAGCTAACCATTTCTTGGTGCTATTTGAGGTATGTTTTAGGTCATTGTCCTGTTGGAACACCCATGACCTCTGACGCAGACCACTTTTTCTGACACTACACCCTACATTCTGGCCAAAGCATTTTGATAGTCTCCATATCTCATTACTCTGCACACTGTCAAGGCACCCAGTGCCACAAAAATGAACAAGGCCTACAAAGAAAAGAACACGGTTAATAATTTTAAATTAAATACATTGATTAATTGAAGGATTAACTTAGAAAAAAAATAACAATTGTTTAAATAGTTAAAAGTAAAAAAAAAAAAATACAATGAATGGACAAAAACTAATCTTAAAAAACTAAATTGAAACAAATTGTAATTTATTGAAAAAAAAAGACAAGGCAAGGCAAGGCAAGGCAAAACAACTTTATTTGTATAGCACAATTTAACACAAGGTTATTCAAGCTGCTTTACATCTCATGAAAATCCAAAAACACAAGTAAAACCATACTCAAAGTCACATTAAATCATTAAGACAGTTAAAATCAATCAAAACGGGAGATAATTTGCCTGGTATACCAGACTCACCGCTATTCCAGCGATTGAGTCTGGCGACCGTCCGGCGGATCAAATTCCGAGGGCGGAGCAAGCCACAGCAAACAGACAGCGGAGTGGACCAATCAGCGACGGGTAGACGTGACGTTGTTAAAGCGACAAGTACGGTAATTAGCGTGAGCAGAGAATGGAGGAAGTCGGCGTGATGTCACGATTACGTCACCTCGCTTAGCAACGTGTTGCCATTTTGCGAAAGGGGCACGCACAGCTTAACTTTCCGTAGACAAACATCTGAAATTCATATACAGTGGGGCAAATAAGTATTTAGTCAACCACTAATTGTGCAAGTACTCCCACTTGAAAATATTAGAGAGGCCTGTAATTGTCAACATGGGTAAACCTCAACCATGAGAGTCAGAATGTGGGAAAAAAACCCCCAGAAAATCACATTGTTTGATATTTAAAGAATTTATTTACAAATCATGGTGGAAAATAAGTATTTAGTCTATACCAAAAGTTCATGTCAATACTTTGTTCTGTACCCTTTGTTGGCAATAACAGTGGCCAAACATTTTCTGTAACTCTTCACAAGCTTTTCACACACTGTTGTTGGTATTTTGGCCCATTCCTCCATGCAGATCTCCTCTAGAGCAGTGATGTTTTGGGGCTGTCGTTGGGCAACACGGACTTTCAACTCCCTCCTCACACCGTGGCGTCAAAATGATAACAAGAACGGGGAGCAAAAATCCCAGAACCACACAGGGGGACCTAGTGAATGACCTACAGAGAGCTGGGACCACAGTAACAAAGGCTACTATTAGTAACACAATGCGCCGCCAGCGACTCAGATTCTGCACCGCCAGACGTGTCCCCCTGCTGAAGAAAGTACACGTCCAGGCCCATCTGCGGTTGGCTAGAGAGCATTTGGATGATCCAGAAGAGGACTGGGAGAATGTGTTATGGTCAGATGACACCAAAATAGAATGTTTTAGTAGAAACACAGGTTCTCTTGTTTGGAGGAGAAAAAAATACTGAATTGCACCATACCCACTGTGAAGCATGGGGGTAGAAACATCAATCTTTGGGGCTGTTTTCCTCCAAAAATGAAATAAGCATCTTGAATTTGAAACTGTATGTTGTTGGCGATTAGCCTCGCAATGATCTTAATTGTGGTTGTCAGCCCAAAACCCTCTAAATTTATATTAAATGAATCTTACAAGATATAAAATGACTACATAATCCGTGGTAATCGTTTGGAGCCCAGTTTTCTCGTCGAATTGCAGCAGTCCATCTCGCTCTCCTCTCCGGGTCTCTCGGAATACGGTAGAACTTCAAGTCTCTCCGTCTATCTTCTCTGTTATTGCAACCAACCGCCAAAACCACCTGAGGACCGAAGAGGCAAGATGAATATGTGTAATTTTTTCAAACCAAAGCTTTCAAAAGCGACAACAACTACTGAGCAAGAACCAACGATTGAAAATGTGGACCATGAAATGCCAGAGAGCACCGCCAAAATGGTGAGCGGAGTTTCAATTTGCCTTAATAAAGACAGTATTTGTACAACAGAGCCACCACCGGTGTCTTGCCAATGTTGTTACTCCAGTAAAAAAATGTATCCCTTGGCCGTGGGGGCGCACACATACACATTAGTTATGAGTAATGTCAACTTAAACAATTAATTGAAGCCAGAAAAGAACCACAGTTATATATTTTGGACATCGATGTTTATGAAACTGGACAAACTCCATACAGTACTTGAATTACAGTAATAACAGCTATTGGTCATCCTACGAGTAAAACAGTAAAACGTACGTATGTTACGATATACGAAAGAAAATAAAGTTTTATTTATTTATTTTTTTAATCAATTGGCCATGTTTTAAAACCTCGTAGATAACTACACCACCAAAACATGGAAATCAAGCAAATAAAAACAGTGCAGAGCAGCGACTCCACCCAGGGGATACAAATTTTTGACTAAGGTAACTACATTGGCACGACACCGGTGGGCGTACCATATTGGATGGATGACGATCTTGGCGAAAAGTACAGCTGTCCTATGTGACCTGATTTAGATTTCCCTTCAAGAATGATGGGAAACAAAAAAACGCTCATTTTCATCTTATTATTATAAATATTCTTGTAAGTTAATTTTATTGCTGACACTGTGTTTCGCGGTCATCAACATGCTGTGCCCCCCCCTGCCCCAAAAGTCAAACTCTGCCTATGATCAAAACCCCTCAAAAAAGACAATAATTGGAAATACTGCCTCCATCTGCCATCATCACGACATCGGGGGACAACATGTTCATAAAGGCAGATGTGGAACCAAGCCTGTGCCGCCACAACGACCGGGTGTTTATGTAGCCATTTTGCCGCTGGTTTTATGGAAGGTACGTTCTTCCTATCCCTGCATTTTCATGTGTCCGGTGCTCAAAAGATACTAAAACTAAAATATTGTACATGAAACGACTTGTTGTCTTTGATATTGTTATTACGATGATGACTGTAATTATGATGATGTTTAATATTATTTACTACAACTACTGTACTGCTGTGGCTACAACGCATGCTATCTGCTGCTAGCCGGTTGCTAAGCAGTACGTGTAGGATGGCACAATTATGGAAACGCATAAATGCAAATGTTACAAGTTTTTTGTTCATTTGTTTACCGGTGGAAAACGCAAATTTCAAATTGACGTGCCTCACAACAACACTTACTGCACATCGATTGACATATATCGAGACTATGTGCGTTCTACTTTGATGATGGAAGGCTCGACTTATGCTCCACCTTCGTTAATATTTTCTAATAATTCTATAAATTGTGATTTATTGACCTGTTTTGCACATGCACCAATCGTTTTAAATAACATAAGAAATGGAATCCTGTTATCCAAATGTTTTAATTGTGATAAATATCTGCAATAAAAAAGAAAGATGTACTAATTGTGTCTATATGTACATACCTTGTAACAACAAAATCCGTGTCAGCTCTTCTGCATTCGGCAATTGTAATATTATTTTCACCTTATTTTGGTCACTCAAGTGGCCGGCGTATCAATCTACGCCTCAGGTCACCACAGGCTGCACAGGTTGTTATAATTTTGTCTACACATGATCTACGAAATGATAAGAACAAATAAAAGCTCAATCTTGGTCTCACACAAAAATACACACAGTCTCAGGCTCCAACTGGGACCGTGTGCTTTGGTCAGATGAGACCAAGATTGAGCTTTTTGGCAACAAACACTCTAAGTGGGTCTGGCGTGCCACGAAAGATGCGCATGCTGAAAAGCACCTCATACCCACTTTGAAGTATGGGGGTGGGTCAGTGATGCTGTGGGGCTGTTTCGCTTCCAAAGGCCCTGGGAACCTTGTTAGGGTGCATGGCATCATGAATGCTTTGAAATACCAGGACATTTTAAATCAAAATCTGTTGCCCTCTGAATGAAAGCTGAAGATGGGTCGTCACTGGGTCTTTAAGCAAAACAATGACCCTAAACATATGGCCAAATCTACACAGAAATGGTTCACCAGACACAAAATCAAGCTCCTCCCATGGCCATCTCAGTCCCCAGACTTTATTTTGTTGGCAAAAGGGGGTTGTACAAAGTATTAACACCAGGGGTGCTAATAATTGTGACACACATTATTTGTAGGGCTGTCAAAATTATCGCGTTAACGGGCGTTAATTAATTTTTTAAATTAATCACGTTAAAATATTGACGCAATTAACGCATGCACTGAATGACCAGCTTGCACATTGCCTCAAACAGATTACAATGAGGCCGTTTATGGACATTAAGAGTGAAGAGAATGCCACCGGCCGCTTGGGGGCAGCGCCGTTCCATACTCATGTTATTTCTTCTAAACGTGGGAGAATTAGTAGTTGTGAGATGTTTATGCTGTATTAACAATGCAATGCAAATTGCTATTTGTGCTCCACACATATTTCGGTAAGTTTTCTTTCTTTTAGTGGCAATTATGTCTCTCTTGTTGTATTTTGGGTAAGATATGTGCAGAGATATATATCTTATAAAGGCGAGTGGACACAGGCGTTCTTAGGACTGCGCCGTTTATTGGCATAAGCTTCTCCTTCACAACAAACATAAGTATCGTTTAGTGAAAGCACAACAAAAATAATATTCCTATCTCTCTCAAAAAAAATAATGTTCACAAAATGAAAAGCACTTCAGTCTATAGTAATGAGGCCCTATTCTGACAGCTAAACAACAATGCAAAATGAACTGGCATTCCATATCAAAATAGCTATGCAAAATACACGTAAAACTTACTCAGACTTTGGTCACTCTATTCTTATTATTGTTATTTTTATTCTTATTATTATCATATTAACTCTACTTTTGATGGAAATTTTTACAAATTTTATTAAAACGAAAACATGAAGAGGGGTTTTAATTAGGGCTGTCAAACGATTAAAATTTTTAATCGAGTTAATTACAGCTTAAAAATTAATTAATCATAATTAATCGCAATTAATCGCAATTCAAACCATCTATAAAATATGCCATATTTTTCTGTAAATTATATATATATTCTGTAAAATAAATTGTTGGAATGGAAAGATAAGACACAAGATGGATATATACATTCAACATACGGTACATAAGGACTGTAGTGGGCATTTCACTCTACTGTCATTTAAATCTGTCTATGCTGTCCTCACTTCGAAGCGTCTACTTTTTCCAAAGCTAGACAACTAGTGAACGACGCCTTAATAATTAGACTTCTTCCTTTTTCATCTGATTTATTAATAAAATGGCCTCAAACTATTGTCCTCTTTAGACCGTCGTAAAACTACAAAAAAAAGTACACAAGCATTGCATTAGCAACAACATTAGCTTAGCACGCTATACAGGTTCACTAAACATAAACAAAAAGCGTCTCATACAAAAAATATAACATTTCGCTTACTAACATAATATGTACATTCTTTACAACAACCATACTTACGGACAAATCTTGTCCAAGGATCATATAAGCACAACATTATCAGCCCGAGAAGTCGTGCAGCCATATTGAACTGGACTGAAAACAATAAACCATGTCGCAAAGCGACCACAAGAGTTCGCTGTTTGACAGCACAAAAAGCCTTGCTGTAAAACTTACCAAAAGGCAGAATACTTTCTGAGCGGGACATGTGTGTTAATTGCGTCAAATATTTTAACGTGATTAATTAAAAAAATTAATTACCGCGCGTTAACGCGATAATTTTGACAGCCCTAGTTTTAATATAAAATTACTATAACTTGTAACTAATGCATTTGTCTTTTAAGAACTACAAGTCTTTCTATCCGTGGATCACTTTAACAGAAAGAATGTTAATAATGCCATTTGTGGATTTATTGTTACAATAAACAAATACAGTACTTATGTACAGTATGTTGTATGTATATATCCGCCTTGTGTCTTATCTTTTCATTCCAACAATAATTTACAGAAAAATATGGCATATTTTATAGATGGTTTGAATTGCGATTAAATGTGATTAATTACAATTAATTAATTTTTAAGCTGTAATTAACTCGATTAAAAATTTAATCATTTGACACCCCTAATTATTTGATGTCAAATAATTTTTTCTTTATGTGGGACTTTTTCCCCACTGAATGAATGCGCTTGTATTGAAGGTTGGATTTTTGTCTTTTTTTCCATTAAGGTCCCATATTATTTGAATTAAAAAAAAAAAACTATTAGAAGCCAAAAAACACATCTTTTTCAGGGGTGCCAATAATTATGGAGGGCACTGTACATTTTTTTTTAGGTATATCCTTAGGTTTAAAGCACATCCTTAACTTATTGTCTGCAGGTGGTTTCGATTTAGGGTGTATGGCGAGGTAGATCCACACTGGTGCTTTGAAGCTGGACGCTGTTCAAAACATTCCACTTCCAACCATATTTATGCGTCCAGGAGTTCATGCACAGCACAGAAAGTCTCGGAGTCTCATCTACATCATGCCGAATCCATTTTTGGAGATTCTGTGGGTTCCTCTAGTTTGATTTTGCAGTTTTACCATTGTCAACGCACTGCTTATTTAACCACACTTCATGTTGTTCTGTCAAAACCGGTAGTTAGGAGCAGAAATTATCAAAGATGGCGCTGCCCATGTTTCGCTCAGGAAACTTGTTTATATCAAAAAATAATTAGCAAAAGTACCACCTGACAAATAATTTCATTTTGAAGGATTCGCTGTGCTTTATTTGTACATCCATAGAAAATATACAACACCTGAAAAACAGGTGTCCCAGCGTGGTGCTGAAGTGGGCTATGGGAAGCGTATTCCGGATGTTCCGGAGCAGCAGCTGGTCTGAGTGTACTTCTCCCTCCATCTCTGTTCCTCTCTCACTTTCTTTTTCTCTCACCGGGCCGCATAAACAAAGCGCCGGGGCAGCATTAAGCAAAAACACATGAGGGGAAGACAATTTTCTTTGTTTCTTTTTTTCTGCTTCTTCTTCTTCCAAATTATCGGCGCTGATGTGTTCTCAACTGACAGCAAAATTCCCACTTGGGGAAAGTCATTTCATTTTTAGTACGGCTTAATTATATGGATATCATTTAAGAAAGAAAGCGCTGTGGCCAAAGCTAATCCAGATCAAAGGAGAAAAATCATGTGTTTTGCATCCCAAAAGGATTAAAAGAGCAAAAATCTGATGTGGCAGGGAAAAAAAACATTGTTTGGTAACAGAATAATTTGCATGTGCATCCGTGTAATTCACAAATGTACTATTGTTGTATTCATTTAATTTCAGATGAAGTTACCAATGTTTTTTTACAGTGTTAAAAGTTATAATTTCAACTATGTGAGTCTTTTATTATGGCTTTTTTTCCCTGTCCTCTATCTCTATTTTTATAAATACATTGTTGGATTTTTTTGTCCAATCAGATTTAAGCTTATTACGACAGAGTATTGGGCAAAAACAAAGAAAGAAAAAAAATAGACTAGAAAGACTAAAAAGAATAAAGTCATAATATTATGAGATTAAAGTGCATGTGACACCACGAAAAAAATCTTAAATAAAATTATTATGTGAATTAAAATCACATTTTGAGACGATTTGACTTTAAACAACAATTTGGCAAAGCGCAGATGACGAAAAATGAATTCAAATCTGCCGTTTAGCTCCTCCTGTCATTACAGCGCTCTGGCGCCTCCATCTGGGTGATGACGTCAGGAGAGTAACGATTTCAGCTGATTTAGAATGCAGCCCAATGGAGGAGGAAGATTCAGAACGAGAAAAAGGTACCAGAGAGCAGACTGCAAAATGTCATTATTGTTTTTATCTCTCCAATATTGTGACAGGATATTCTATGAATCAACATGTTTTTTCCCAGTTGCTTAATAAATTGTTTGGTCATGACAAATAACAGTCTTGTGCTAAATGGAATATGAAATATTAAAAATGCATTTATTCAGTACGACACAGCCAAAGTGCTGCATAATGGTCAAAACAGCTGACTTCCTAAACTTCCTGAATGGTATTTTATGCCACCGGAGTTAGTCTGGCTCTTGTCATTTCCCTTTGGGGACTCGGAGAGTAACAGCTAGGCTACATGCTAACCCGAACCGAGCGGCTCTTCCAAGTCTCTTCCTCGCCTTTCGAACACGAAAAATAACACAAAACTACCCTGACTCATGTCACACACGACGGCAGGGGTGATTGCCTTCACCGATCCGCCAGCCCCTGGCGGCGAGCAAGTTTCGGCTCGTCGTTCTCCTGCTGCTGCCATGACAGGCAGACAGTGCTTGTCGCCGACGACGCAGCATGAGAGTGAACGCAGAAAATGGCGTATTCTCAGCGGACAAACCGGCCAATGTCGTAGCGCGTGGCTGCCTGAGCCTAAGCAGAGGATAGCGCTCTCTAGGCGGGCACGCGAAGAGGGCCGAGGAGGGTGGAGGTCTCGACACAATAGAGAACCGGAGATGAGAGCGCGTGGCTGCCGAGCACGGGCGCTCCCGCCTACACTGGCCGGCGACCATGGTATGCGATGAGCTGCCAGTCATTGGCTGAGGGAGGAGGCCACTCCTGCCTTCTTGGCGGACAGGGAGCCTTGTCAACCACAAAACGCTAGCCACCTCCTTATTAAAACGTGTGCTATGATCCCAGAATTTGACATAATATAAAACACGTAGCTTACTCACTTCCTCGTCTGTCCAATGGTCCCTCGGTTGTTGGACTTCTTTTGCCTGTTCTTTGTGGTGAACAGGATGTTTTGGAAACCCAGAAAGGGCCACACCACTCTCCCTGGTGTAGCAACAAAAGCCTGCAGCACATTCGGCTGACATGACGTGAAAAGTAAACGAATTAATCCGAAATATCAGCTGAATCCGCAGTCCTTTTGCATACAACAGTATGGCTGTATAATGAAGATGATGTCACCTGTTAACATCAGATTTGCCTTCTTCCTCAATCCGAGACCGTGGCCGTAAGTCTCGCATTTTCGTAGCGTGGGATTAAAAAAATTGAATAACTATACCGATCGCTTCTGCACACATACAAGTAATCCATTTCATTCAGGAGCATAAAATATCGCGAGTAATATGAAATAAACATGCTTTCTTTTGTCACAGGCAATTTAAAGTGTTAAAACTCTAAAAATACTGTTGGTACAGCCTAGTTGCATTTTAGTATATTTTGATTATAAAGAGGGGAACACATTTCTTACTCGCATATAACAGTCAAGAATGCTAACATTTGACTTAAAACATTCCTTGGATTGTGAAAATTAGGCATTGCTTGTGCAATCAATAGAAGCTACTGTAAGAGGTTTTAAGAGTTTTACTTCATTGTAGTTTCATGATACTGCTCTTATATTTATACAAATATATGGCGGAAAACAAAGACAAGACTGAAAACGCAGTAAAACTGTAAAAGAAACTGCTGTATTTTAAGCCAAAACAACTTTTGTGTTTGACAGAACAATATGTCTTTATGCTGCCAAAGCAGATTCATGGCGCATTAAGCCCCCGAACTATTTTTAATTTTTCCGTTTTACACTAGAATTTTTAGCTTAGAATCATTGATTGATGTCTAATATTGAGTAAAAAACAAACACAAAAAAAAAAACGACTTTAAAATATTATTCACTCGCATATTTTAAACTTTTAAACAAATGATGTCACAATGAAAAATTGGCGTCTGTAAAAAAGTCATGGATATCTACCTCATAACTATCACTAAATTCTATTTTTTTTGTTACTGTCGCATTTTCTCCGATATGTTAGATGATGAATAATCGATCCAGACAAAGAAAATTTGGGAAAAAAAAAAAACGTTTAAAAGGGTAAATATATGAAAAAGAAAATCTCGACCTCTCCTTGATGTCTGTGATTTCTGCATCGCGACCCTTCTTATATTACCATGTTTCACCTATAAAATCCCCCCAAAATCCAGCTGTGGCCATTCACAGCTGTCTCTTGACACACGGTGATACATGCTACATGGAGTTTTTGGATCGAAACAAGCTAAGTACGCGATAATATCTCGTTAAAGTCATGGCGTCTGTAATTCTGCTCTGGTCATTTGCTTTGCATATAATAATTAAAAAAAAAAAAAAAAAAAATAGGGGAGGGCAATTTTATTTTTCAAATGATTTTTTTCTTTGATTGATTTTTGTTTTTGTTTTTTTTGATTGAAGCAACGTTTTCTTGGGATAAAATGATTTAGACACAAATGTCCTACCCATAATATGGCCCAAACACAAAAAAGGTTGCTTCAATCAAAGAAAACTCGGTGAAAAATTGTTCAAATGCAAATTTTTCAATCTCAAATATTTTTTCACATTCAAAAACCTTGTCCACGATTGAGATTTTTATTTTTTTGATTAAAGTGATTTTTCTTTTTGAAAATATATATTTTTTGAAGCAACTTATTCTTTGATTGAATAATAAAGACAAAAATGTCCTAGCCAAAATGTGACCGAAACACGAATCAACATAACTTCAATCAAAAAAGTTGCTTTAATAAAAAATAAATAAATAAAATGACTTCAATAAAAAAAAAAAAAACCAAAAAAACAAACAAACAAACAAAAAAAAATCAAAGAAAAATAGCTTTTACATGCTTTTTTTTTTTGGTTTCAAATTTATTTTTGCATTTAAACACATTTTTTTTTTTTATTGAAGCGAGTTTTTTTTTTTTTTGGTTGAAAATATATATTTTGATTGAAGCAACTTTTTTTTTTTTTTTTTATTGAAGCAATTTTTTTGATTGAATAATAAAGACACAAATCTATCCCCATTTGGCTGCGCCAAGAGGATACCATTTTTGACTGGGGTAACTACATTGGCACGACACCGGCGGGCATACCATGTTCAATGGATGACGATCTTGGCGAAAATTATTGCCTAAGCAGCCTGATTTAGAATTCCCCAAGAATGATGGGAAACAAAAAACACTCATTGTCAACTTATTATTATAAATATTTTTGTAAGTTAATTTTATTGCTGACACTACGTTTCGGGGTCATCAACATGTTGTGACCCCCCTGCCCCAAAAGTCAAACTCCGCCTTTGGATAAAATGTTCAAAACACAAGATTTGTTTTTAATTACAGTAGTTAGCAGTCAACATTGTTGCCAATAATAACTGTAAATGTGTTCCTTTTGATGTCACAGTCCAATCAAAAGAATTAAAACACCTACTCGTTGCGTATGCAGTGCGTGCGTCGCAAATGTTTTTGTTTTGTTTTGTTTCTTTTAACAAGCTACAAGACACACCGAAGCCACGGCCAACAGACTCTGCGTCACCTCGCCTTCGTCGGCCTGCCAGTGGCCAATAAATAAATAAATGAATCAATAATGGAAGTCAGATGATGTGACGTGCAGCGCCAATGTTACGGGAAACATGTGATGCACAGAGGTTCATAAACAAAAAAACAAGGAATAGCAGGATTTAATATCTTCTAGCTGGAAGCTTAGAGAAGTTGGGTTCATTTTCTTGTACTGCTTGAGTTTCAAATTGAATGGTCATGGCTTGTTAAATACTCAGAGATGTTTCTTGTAATGATGGTTTGAAAAGCAATTTTTTTCCTCCAAAAGATTTTAGATGGTTTTATTTTATTCATCTAATTATTTAGTTTAAAAAAAAAAATTTTTTTAATCCCACTATTCCCTGATGTGAGGAGCTAGAACCTATTATATCTCTCGACAGTTACTCACATGAGCTCATATAGAAACAAACGCTCGTCACTGGACGTGGGAGCCTTTTTTGACTAATTTCACAGTACTCAAACCAAACCATGAGATAGGCATTAATGTGGCCCTTGAAACGTATAAATAAATATTAAAGATGTGATCGAAAATTCGGTGCCGACATCTTTCGGCCGAAAATAGCTAAAATTGCATTTTCGGTTTTCGGTTAAAAGACCGAAAGTTTACTACTGAAAAGTGTGAAGAACCGTTGTCCTCTTGTGATGATGTAATCAACGTGGCGAGAAACAACACGGTCGCTGGCTACTACTAGCTCACGGCCAACATGTCCACAGATTGGAAGTATTTTGATATATATATATATCTATATCTATATATATATATATATATATACACACACACACACACACACACACACACACACACACACACACACACACACACACACACACACACACACACACACACACACACACACACACACACACGTATATATGTGTATATATATATATATTATATATATATATGTATATATATATATATATATATATTAGTGCTGTCAAATGATTAAAATTTTTAATCGAGTTAATTACAGCTTAAAAATTAATTAATCGTAATTAATCGCAATTAATCGCAATTCAAACCATCTATAAAATATGCCATATCTTTCTGTAAATTATTGTTGGAATGGAAAGATAAGACACAAGATGGATATATACATTCAAAATACAGTACATAAGGACTATTTGTTTATTATAACAATAAATCAACAAGATGGCACTAACATTATTCACATTCTGTTAAAGCGATCCATGGATAGAAAGACTTGTAGTTCTTTAAAGAAAAATGTTAGTACAAGTTATAGAAATTTTATATTAAAACCCCTCTTAATGTTTTCGTTTTAATAAAATTTATAAAATTTTCAATCAAAAAATAAACTAGTAGCCCGCCATTGTTGATGTCAATAATTACTTACACAATGCTCATGGGTGCTGAAGCCTATAAAATCAGTCGCACCCAAGCGCCAGCAGAGAGCGGCAAAACTCCATAAAACACAATTAACAAGCAATTCATTGTACTGTCATTTAAATCTGTCTGAGTGGGGGGAGTGCGTTAATTGCGTCAAATATTTTATCGTGATTAATTTTAAAAATTTAATTAATGCCCGTTAACGCGATAATTTTGACAGCCCTAATATATATATATATATATATATATATATACACAAAGTGGGGCAAAAACCTATTTAGTCAACCACCAATTGTGCAAGTTCTCCTACTTGAAAAGATTAGAGAGGCCTGTAATTGCCAACATGGGTAAACCTCAACCATGAAAGACAGAATGGGAAAAAAAAAAAAAAAAAAAAAACAGAAAATCACATTGTTTGATTTTTTAAGAATTTATTTCCAAATTGTAGTGGAAAATAAGTATTTGGTCACCTACAAACAAGCAAGATTTCTGGCTGTCAAGGAGGTCTAACTTCTTCTAACGAGATGTAACGAGGCTCGACTCGTTACCCGTATTTATGGCACCTGTTTTAACTCATTTTCGGTATAAAAGACGGCTGTCCACAACCTCAGTCAGTCAATCTCCAAACTCCACTATGGCCAAGACCAAAGAGCTGTCGAAGGACACCAGAGACAAAATTGTAGACCTGCACCAGGCTGGGAAGAGTGAATCTGCAATAGGTAAAATGCCTGGTGTAAAGAAATCAACTGTGGGAGCAATTATTAGAAAATAGAAGACGTACAAGATCACTGATAATCTTGCTTGATCTGGGGCTCCGTGCAAGATCTCACCCCGTGGCGTCAAAATGATAACAAGAACGGTGAGCAAAAATCCCAGAACCACACGGGGGGACCTCATGAATGACCTACAGACAGCTGGAACCACAGTAGCAAAGCTACTATCAGTAACACAATGCGCCGCCAGGGACTCAAATCCTGCACTGCCAGACGTGTCCCCCTGCTGAAGAAAGTACACGTCCAGGCCCGTCTGCGGTTCGTTAGAGACCATTTGGATGATCCAGAAGAGGTCTTGCGTCTATCATGGTATGATTTGTGAATAAACTGAAACTGGGAGAATGTGTTATGGTCAGATGAAACCAAAATAGAACTTTTTGGTTGAAACACAGGTTCTCGTGTTTGGAGGAGAAAGAATACTGAATTGCATCCGAAGAACACCATACCCACTGTGAAGCATGGGGTGGAAACATCATGCTTTGGGGCTGTTTTTCTGCAAAGGGACCAGGACGACTGATCTGTGTAAAGGAAAGAATGAATGGGGCCATGTATCGACAGATGTTGAGTTAAAATCTCCTTTCATCAGCAAGGGCATTGAAGATGAGACGTGGCTGGGTCTTTCAGCATGACAATGGTCCCAAACACACAGCCAGGGCAACAAAGGAGTGGCTTCGTAAGAAGCATTTCAAGGTCCTGGAGTGGCCTAGCCAGTCTCCAGATCTCAACCCCATAGAAAATCTGTGGAGGGAGTTGAAAGTCCGTGTTGCCCAATGACAACCCCAAAACATCAGTGCTCTAGAGGAGATCTGCATGGAGTAATGGGCCAAAATACCAGCAACAGAGTGTGAAAAGCTGGTGATGAGTTACAAAAAACGTTTGGCCTCCGTTATTGCCAACAAAGGGTACATAACAATATATTGAGATGAACTTTTGGTATTGACCAAATACTTATTTTACACCATGCTTTGCAAATAAATTCTTTAAAAATCAAACAATGTGATTTTTTCCCCCACATTCTGTCACTCATGGTTGAGGTTTACCCATGTTGACATTTACAGGCCTCTCCAATATTTTCAAGTGGGAGAACTTGCACAATTAATGGTTGACTAAATACTTATTTGCCCCACTGTATACAGTATATAGACATATACGCAATGTGTTTTTCAGAATATAAATTGCAGTATAAATCCCATCTGAGTATAAAGTCGCACCAGCCAAAGAATGCACAATGAAGAGATAAAAAAAACCATAGAAGGCACACTGGAGTATAAATCGCAATTTAAGGAGACAATTTATTAATTTATCTGGGCTTTTAGCCGAGTGGTTATCATGCTCGCCTGCTGCGTTGGGGGCTCAGGTTCAAGTCCTGACCTGGTCGAGGGTGAAGGATCGCATCGTGGATCAGACCGGTTACAAAAGGATGCAAGTTAGAATACAGCAATAGCAAAATGAGCAAAAGACTGAAGGAAAAACTAATGTTGTAGAAAAGGAAAACGAGAAAAAAATGTTAGAATAGAGAGAAGAATAGAGTAGAACAAGGATACAGCGTGAAAGAGGAAAGAAGAAGAAGATAATAAGGAAGATAATAAGGACGAATGAAAACAAACACAAAGAAGACACAAGAAGGCCACAGTCAAGACACCAATGCAAGAACGGCACGAGAAATGTTATAACTTTTGGTTCGTAAGACCACCTCTAAGGAGGTAACGATCTTTCTAGTGGGAAATTTTACAACTTTTCAGTTGGTTTTCATAAAACCACTGAACACTGTTTATAATGCAAATCATTTCATGCCAGTGACATCACTTCCGCCCTTCAATTTACAAGAAACAGTAAAGACAGACCGATAATAAAAAGAAAACTATTCGGGGTTTGACGACTGGCACTGGCGTCCCACATCTGCTCTTGCTTATGGCACTGCTTTACAGTTGCACTGGTACAGAGGCCGCCTTGTTAAAAGCTTACATTTTATTGCATATTACGGAGTCTATAGGCAATTTTAAACCTTGTTTGGAGCGGACATCAATTACTCGGGGTGTTCAATTATCTATACTTCGACGAAAGCGCAAAGGCAAGTCCTTTTTGCAAATATCTTCTATTACCTGAAGTGGCAAGTGCATGGTACTGTCCATAAAAAAACATACCCCAAAACATTTGATCTGGGTCAGCGACCATGGGAACATGGCAGGCCTGTCTCATATATAACGTTTTAATTTGTATTCTTTGAGCAAAGTGAGTCAGAAGACGTCGTAAAAGCAACAGGTAGTCCGAAAGCAAGGAACCCGATTGGTGCTAGACGTGTACGGATAATTCCTTGCGAATGCAGCTGTTGTTTAAACAAAATCTGCACCACGTGCAGGAAATTGTATTCCATTTGTATTTGTCTCGTTAATCTACTTTTAAAAGTTTCGGGTGGATAAAGACTCGCTTTTTAACATCAGTTTGAAAGGTCACATTTGGGATCATGTCAGATAGTATACAAAAAAACGTACTAATTAGAATGGTAAGAATAATAACATGCAGGACAGTTATTGGACAAAAGGTCAGGATTTGTCAAAATTCTCGTAAATTTTTTTCCTCTGCAATAGGACAACATTTTCCAATCAGAATGTTTTTCCGTAATACAGTGGTTCCTCGAGATACGAAAGCTTTTGTACACGAAAAACTTATGTAGCTAAAAGTTTTTCTTTGCTTTTTTCTAGAGTAATCTGACCCCGATATCAAACCGATGCCAATATATGTGGTCGTGGACTTAACATATTATGGTGAATGGTATTGTGATCTTCCACTGGATGCTTTAATAATGATAAATGTAACAACTTGAAGGGTTTTCCAAATAAACATTTTATGGAAAATAAGAGAAAAACCTCAACTTAAGTTATGGGGAAAAGTGCCTCTATTGCACCACTACATTTATTGTTGAAATTAAAAAAGTGCAAACATCAGTTTTGTGGGTCAAGTAAAAGTAAAACTAAAAACAATAAACCATTGTGTCATAACATCACAGCATAAAGCAAAATATACACCACATGTCAATTTGAATAACATCTGGTAGTACTGCTTGGAAGCAATGAAATAATGTAACCACAATTTAGCACAAATGCAAAAAGGAAAATATACACATCTCCAATACACACAACGCTCATGAATATAAAACAAAGGAAGAATATAACTTATAAGCGATGTTTGTATAAGGAACAACAACATGGTGAGATGGCAAGGACTGCTCTGGTCCACTGACTGCAGACGTTAGCTCTCTCTATTCGCAATGCAGCAGAAAGTGCTGGAACTTTTCAGAACTAATTACACCTAAACGCCAGCAGGAGGTGTCAAACCACCAGAAACACAGGCAGGCAATAAGTGGACTTGACAGAACTGCCATATGCATATTGACCCAAAACCGCTAATGAAAAACCGATGTCAGTATTATCCAATATCATTTTAAAAATGCTTTTATCGGCCGATATTATCGGCTACCTATGAAGGCCTTTTCACACTAGCGTCAACCCAGAATGAAGAGCAGTCCATGGCAAGCGCAAAATGGGAGGAGTCACGTAGCCTGATGTAGACACCGTCAAAAAGTGAAAAGGAGTAAGCATAATTACTATAGTCCAAAGCACCAATGCGTTTTTCATTGCTGCAAAAGAAAACAGCGACTTTTCCTATTTCAAGGAGTAGGGGGCATTGTAATAGCCGTGCAAAGAGTTTAACTAGCTTCAGTGAGAAGGTGAATAGTTTTTTTGTTGTTGTTTGTGAACTACATTTCCACACAAACGCACATCGAGTTACCATTTAGCTTAGCAAGGAGAGATTTGAGAGTAATTTGTCGAGAGTCCAGGAGCTCGCGAAACTTTAACGAAAGCGTAGTTATCAAGATTTCATCAGTCACGAGTTGCGTATATCCGTATGCCGAAACAGCCTGATAGCACAGATATAAGTACGGCTGCCCCTCTGCTATTGGATGCATTGTTGACGTCAGCGCAACAGCGCTGTGAAAATAGAACAAGTTTCTAGTTTGGGCCCCGAACCCTCGTCGAAAATTCACTCACGACTTTCTGCTTCATCCAAACCGACCGCCACTGCTCACTTTTGCCGGATATCCCCTCCCATATACAAAATGAATGGGTTGGCGCTGATCCCTTGACACTAGGCTACCGCTAGTTTGAAACGGCCTTAATATCGGAAAGCTTTACTTTTTCACTTCATTTGTAAGATAATACTTACTGTCATAGATCATTCCCACTTGTAGCATTGCAATAATGTCATTATGTTTGACAATAAATGTACGGCGGAAAAAACTTGACTTGAAGTTCTGCTCTGAGACCCCCAATTTGGCCAGCTTTCAAAATTGTCTGATACGCGTGTTGGATACATCATTGGAAAGCTTAAGATCTCAATTTTCTGGAGGAAGAAAAATTTTGAACAGGAGGACATTTAAAAAAAAAAATTAAAACTCAAAACCCTAAAATTAAAAAAAAAAATCAAATTCAAAAATGAAAAATTCAAAACCATATTTGGAGGTGAGAGCACGTGAGAGCAGAATTAAAGACGTCATGACTTTAACGAGATATTATCGCGTACTTACCTTGTTTCGATCCAAAAACTCCATGTAGCATGTATCACTTAGTGTCAAGACACAGCTGTGAATGGCCATAGTTGGATTTTTGGGGGATTTTTTGGGTGAAATATGGTAATATAACAAGGGTCGCGATGCAGAAATCGCAGACATCAAGGATTGGTCGGGATTTCCCTTTTCATATATTCACCCTTTAAAACGTTTTTTATTTTTCATTTTTCTTTGTTTGGATCGAATTTTTGTCATCTAAAATATTAGGGGAAATGCGACAGTAACGAAAAAAGTACAATTAATCGATAGTTATGAGGTAGGTATCTATGACTTTTTTACAGACGCCAGTTTTTTCATTGTAACGTAATTTGTTTAAAAGTTTAAGATATGCGAGTGAATCATTTTTTAAAGTCGTTTTTTTTTTTAAACTAAAGATTAGACATCAATTAATGATTCTAAGCTAAAAATTACAGACATTTCGAATAATAAATATATTTAATTACCTTCGTTTTTTGGCTGGGTTGAAATAAAAGCGGTTGCACGACGTCTATAAACGGGGGTTTCCAGTGTAAAATGGACAGATTAAAAATAGCTAGGTGGCTTAATGCGCCATGAATCTGCTACGGCAGCATATAGACATATTGTTCTATTAAACACAACAGTTGTTTTGGAATAAAATACAACAGTTTCTTTTAAAGAGGAGTGCAAGAGCAGAAACTGCTTTTTCAGTCTTGTCTGTGTTTTTCGCCGTATACAAACGAAATATACGCACCATGATATGCGACACAATGCTCATGTATAACCTTTAGCATCCGTGTTTGCTATGAGCTCAAGCAGTCGTGATAACGTCTGTCGAATGAGCTGGAGACTAACAAACTAGTTACGCTTAAGCGCCAGCAGGGGGAGACCAAGCATTATAAATAAAGACAGGCAATCAGAGGACATGACTGCTTCCCTATGGGTCAGAATCTTTCCCATAATGTTCATTACCAAGAATTTTCTCTCCTGTTGACCTATTGTTGGTTTCACTTTTGCTTTTAGATGTCACCTCACTCGAAAGGTTCCAAATTTTAGTATTTTTCTCTTTCTTTTTTCCTTTGCATTATGTTCTATTATCGACTGTATTACAGGTATTAACGTTTAGGTTAGGTATACTGAATAATTCAAATGTGTTTGGCTCTTGTTGTACTCTGGTTTTACCCTGATTATTAAATCGAATGTGGTCTTTTAGAAGAGCTTGGAATGAATTAGGGTGATTTACAAGTAAAACACGGAAGAAATCATGATATGAAAGCCACTCTTGAACAAATTAATTTTGTATCTTGAAGCGCCACTGTATTTTGTTTATACTTTTGTAAAGTTGGAATATTATTGGTGACAGATTATCGGTAAACTCCAGAATTCTTACTCATAAAGTACAATTTTTCCGTCAAATTATGAGTTTCTAGCAAAGGTCTGATTCATTTCGTATACACTTCGACACTTTTTAACTGTAAAATTAAAACCTTTTCTCTTAAAGCTTTGTACTATTTTCTTTTTTTGTAATTATCTTAATGTCGGGGCCATAATTGGCCCCCAGGCCGCACATTTCAGACCCTCCCTTGTCATGTTTCCACAAAGAACAAAGAAAATATTCCTCATTGAACCAAAATGTTTTTACTACAATATCAAACACTGTTAACAAATGTTGTTTTCACCAAAGTCAAAGGTAATTTTGTTGTCTGTATGTGTTTGGGTGAACATGAAAACTATTTACACATGTTTTATAAACATGAAA
This sequence comes from Corythoichthys intestinalis, assembly GCF_030265065.1. Classification (NCBI taxonomy): domain Eukaryota; kingdom Metazoa; phylum Chordata; class Actinopteri; order Syngnathiformes; family Syngnathidae; genus Corythoichthys; species Corythoichthys intestinalis. The sequence continues at coordinate 16,419,943 of NC_080395.1, read as the reverse complement.
ACCGAGTTCACTGACCCTAACACGCATGTTTACATTAACTTCAGTGACAATTTTCTTTATTGAACTTGTTGTATTTGAGTCTTCTCTGGACCAACATCTTGCCAATTTGTTTTTGGAAACATTGAATAAGTCGGAATCGGCAGTGACTCAAAACAAATGTGTTTTTCAGAGACGCTGAAGACAATTCAGAATCTTTATTACATTGCAGCGCTTCACAGCTGACAGTGATTGAGGCTATGAGGGGAAGGTTTTGCTAGGAAAAGCTAACATGTTTTTAGGTCATGTGTTTCCAGCTGCTTAAATGTTGCCGGCACCTGTAATTTTAACCCTTTCATGCAAGAATTATTTTGTTCTTCCATAGATGTATCCCATGGGAAAATATTTTGTGACCCTCTATTGACATCATATTGGAGCATCAGTGCTGCCTGCGCGTATTTTGCTGTGGTTACCATAAGAAATATATTAATAATTTAAATAAAATGAATGTATTAACTATAGGATACATTTTTGATGAAAAAAAAAATGTAATAAAAATGATAAAACGCAATTATAAAAAAACATGAGAAATAAAGACCATATATAAATGTAAATATTAGAAAATTAAGAAAATACCATCCCATCCCATCATCTTCTGCTTGCTCTGAAGTCGGGTCGCGGGGGCAGCAGTTTTAGCAGGGAAGCCCAGACTTCCCTCTCCCCAGCCACTTCAACCAGCTCCTCCGGCGGGATCCCAAGGCATTCCCAGGCCAGCCAAGAGACATAATCTCTCCAGCGTGTCGAGGAACTTCCCCAGGGCCTCCCGCCGGTGGGACATGCCCGGAATACCTCTCCAGTGAGGCGTCCAGGAGGCATCCTAACCAGATGCCCGAGCCACCTCAGCTGGCTCTCTCAACGTGGAGCAGTATCGGCTCGACGCCGTGTCCCTCCCGGATGACCGAGCTTCTCACCCTTTCTCTAAGGGAGAGCCCGGACACCCTGCGGAGAAAACTAATTTCAGCTGCTTGTATCCGGGATCTTGTTCTTTCGGTCACGACCCAAAGCTCGTGACCATAGGTGAGGGTAAGAACCTGTAAATCGAGAGCTTCACCTTTCAGCTCAGCTCCTTCTTCACCACTTTGGACCCGTGCAGAGTCCGCATTACTGCAGACGCGGCACCGATCCGCCTGTCGATCTCCCGCTCCCTCCTACCCTCACTTGTGAGCAACACCCCAAGGTACTTGAACTCCTCCACTTGGGGCAGGATCGCATCCCCGACCTGGAGAGGGGACTCCACTCTTTTCCGACTCAGGACCATGGTCTCGGATTTGAAGGTGCTAATCTTCACCCCAACCACTTTACACTAAGATGCAAACCGCTCCAGTGAGAGTTGGAGGTCATGGCCTGATAAAGCCGAAAGCACCACATCATCTGCAAAAAGCAGGAATGCAATGCAGAGGTCACCAAACCGGAACCCCTCAATGCTTCGGCTGCGCTTAGAAATTCTGTCCATAAAAATTATGAACAGAATCGGTGACAAAGGGCAGCCTTGGCAGAGTCCAATCCTCACTGGGAACGAATTCGACTTACTGATGGCAATGATGACCAAACTGTGACACCGGCTGCATAGGGACCGAACTGCCCTTACCAAGCTCGGTACCCTGTACTCCCGGAGCACCCCCCACAGGACTCCCCGAGGCACACGGTCGAACGCCTTCTCCAGATCCACAAAACACATGTAGACTGGTTGGGCGAACTCACCCTCGCTGACCAGCTCTACACCCTCGAGGACCCTGCCGAGGGTGTAGAGCTGGTCCACTGTTCCACGGCTGGGACGAAAACCACACTGCTCCTCTTGAATCCGAGATTCGACTTCCCGAAGGACCCTCCTCTCCAGTATCCCTGAATAGACTTCACCAGGGAGGCTGAGGAGTGTGATCCCTCTATAATAATAATAAAAAAAAAAAAAAAAAAAAAAAAAAAAAGATGATTGTTTGATTTTTAGTTTGAGCAGTTATAAAATACAACAAAAAGGAGAAAACAATAAGTTTAAGATCTCTCGTTTTTACGGTTAATGGGGACCTCTCCATGAAAGTTGAAAATTTTTCAGATTTAGCAGCAATGGGAATGTTTTTTAAAGCACTGCAAATGTAATAATTATGATATGAATGAGATATATATACAGTATATATGAAAATGATTTGTACATGTATACATGCATCTAACTTAACATTAAAAAAAAAAAAAAATTCAATTGGAAACAAAATCTGCGACGGACTGAGGGCGTGAAGTTTGAAACGCAAAGTACCGAGGGATCACTACATCATTTCAAATAATTGTGGCCCGTGTATATATTGCACCAGGTATTCTTTTTTATTGTTTGTTTTGTTTTATAAATCTCATGTAACCTCACATAGCTTAACTCAGGGGTCAGCAACCCAAAATGTTGACAGAGCCATAATGGACAAAAAAAAACAAAAAAGACATATGTCTGGAGCCGCAAAAAATTAAAAGCCTTACATAAGCCTTATAATGAAGGCAACACATGCTGTATCTCTTTATATTAGCTATATTAGCCTACTATTAAAATGACTAAGTTGGCTAAAAATGCATAATGAACCTTCATGATTTAATGTTTATTTTCCCTGTAGGGCATCCAATGCAACACGTGACTACTCTGTCGTATGATGCCACCTCAAGTTTAACTTCATTTAAATATTAATTAATTGTTTAATTGCTTTTATTAAATTAAAGAAATGCAATAAAGAAATCCAATTTTTGCTGTCATTTATATTTGGAGGTTTCGAAAAACAACAAAATGGAACGTTCATGATATACCCCTTATTTGGGCATGTCTCTGATTTTTTTTTTATACTCTCGGTTTTGTTTTTGAAGTCTGCAAATAGGTGTTCTGATATGTTGATGAATGTCTCCTTCATGTACTTATCATTTTTTTCACGCTTTATTATCTCCCAGGTTGCAACAAAACTTGCATCAGTAGTGGAGTTTGTTGATGTAAGCCCCTTCTTAAATCTATTTTTGCGCACCTCTGTTCTTCAGAAGTAATGGAATTACACTTTTTCTCTCACTCCCAACTGGGTACTCGGCTTCCGGCTTGTTTACAATAGCCACCTGCCTGGCATCCCGCCCTGCTGATAGAAATGTGTGTCGCAGGCTATGACGCAAATCTTCGTTGACAGAAATGTTCAAATTTAATATTTATTTTACACAGTTTTACAGCATTGGAAAACGTTAAGAATGTTTGTGTCATTTTTGTCCTCCTGCAGGAACCATATCAAAACAAAACAAAAATATATTTCCCTCCCCCATCTTTTTCCGTTTTCAAACATTTTTGAAAATGCTCCAGGGAGCTACTAAGGCAGCGCTAGAGTTGCTGACCCCCGGCTTAACTCTTTGGCTGCCATTGATGGCAAATCATGTCATGCGATCGCTTCCAGTTAAAATAAATTGGACATCTCTTGCCATCAAGTAGCTGTTCTCAATATCAACTTCCCTCTTTTACTAACTACGACAACACATACTCTGTGACCTAGGCTAGCAGCAGTGTTGTTTTCATCAGCGATGACTATAATGAAAATATTTCTTCAACGAACACATTTTTTTATGACGATGACGAGCTAAAAATGTGTCTTGGCAGACTAAAACATAATAAAACGAATGCCAGCTTTCGTCTGACGAAAGGAGAATGTGCCGTAGTTTCTGTCACAAGTTCACAATGTGTAACATTTTTATGTGTAGTTAGCCTGCATCGTAGCAGTGTCTGGAAATGTTAGTCATGTGACGTTGAACGTCTACACTAACTACTAATATGTTGGTACTATCGTCAGCTAGATGTATTTCCGGTTGACACCATGTGGGGGGGGCTGTTGACCAGGGAAAGAGGGGGATGGGGTGGGGGGGTCTATAAGCTAAGTGATTGAAAGGGGTAGACTGTACACAAATCAGCTCTGTGATCTAGAACCCAGTAATCGCGTGAATCCCTTGTGAGTGTAAGCCCATTGGCGACCGACCCTACGCCGCCCAATGGCCAATCCCAGCACCGGGACCTCCCACCCGAGCGCGCCCCATCACATCCAGCCGCATGCGAGCCCCGCCAGGCGCGCAACAGCCACGCAGACAAGCAGAGACGCCACATGGGTGCCAACCCAGGGCCACAGCCCCCACACAGCCAGCCCAGGAAGGGAGGGCGGGTGGGGGTAAGCGCAGCCCATCCCTCCTCCCGCAGCCCAGCAAAGGAGCCATCGTCCCCCCCGGGATCCAGGGTGCTCCTCCGAGCCACCCGCGCACCCACGAACCGGCCTTCAGGCATGGTAAGAGGGGACGCACCACCAACCCCAAATGTGATCATCCGTCAATGTTCATTCATGTTTGGAGTAAAACTTTTGTATTTTTCAGGCGAAAACATTTTGAGTAAACTTCGCCTAAAACTAGACAAAATTAGTCTGAGTTTTCGTCAACAAAAACTAGACGAAGACAAACCCATTTTGAAATGACTAAAATATGACCAACACTAATAAGTTTTATCGTCCAAAAGTTTAAGATGAATATTAAAAGGTCTGCCAAAAACAACACTGCCGAGCAGTGATTGAGTTAAGGTAATGATAACGTTTAAATATGAAGTAATCCTTTTTCATTCTGGCAGAGTTCCATATATAACCCGCCTCCAAACATCTCTGGGGTTTACCATTTGATGGAACAGTAAGCAGTGATGCTGCTGTGTTTTTACAAATCCTCACCTATTTGGTCTGGAGCAAAGGAAAGCCCACCCTGTCAAAGTTTTAACGATCGGAGAGAATGTTGTCATCATTGGTTAAAGAGCAACGCCTGTTCAAGCTATCACGCTCACAGTCAAAAAATTTCAGCAGTCACTTCCAGTTTCTCGATATCTGCCTGTGTATCTTTCAGTCCGTGAAGAATGATATGGCTTGTTTTCCTAGTAGATGTAGTACTTCATAAACATGTCATGGATTACACTTGTTTGTGCTGATGCATGTCTCCTGAAATAGATAAATGGTTCTTAACTGCAAGGTGTGAAGCCACAGTTTTGGGTCATTGTAGAATTGGGGGACATTTTAGCTTTAGAATTCTTGAAAAACAAGACTTTAAAGTGCGTATGACACCAAAAAGCATGTTTATTTCATATTTCCGGCGGTGTTTTATGCTTCTGAATGAAATGGGCCGCTTGGATCTGTGTGGAAGCGATCGTTTTATATATTCAATTTTTGGATCCAGCGCCATGAAAATGAGTAACTTCCAGCAAATGTGACGTCACTCGGGACAGCATCTCACAATACAGCATTGCTTTATTGCATGCAGATGAACTGCGGATTCAGCTGATTTGGGGATCTATTTGTTTATTTTTCGCATCATGTCAGCCAAATGTGCTGCAGAAAACTGTTGCTGCACCGGGGAGAGGCGTGTGAGCATTTTTGGGTTGCAAAAGGTTCCCATTCACCGCGGATATCGGCGAAAACAAGCCCTATTACAGTGGGACCATTGGACATACGAAGAAGTGAGTACTGTATTTTTCGGACTATAAGTCGCACCTGAGTATAAGTCGCACCAGCCATAAAATGCCCGACGAAGAGGAAAAAAACCATATACAGTATAAGTTGCACTGGAGTATAAGTCGCATTTGTGGGGGAAATTTACTTGATAAAATCCAACACATAGAACATTTTTCTACAATAGAGAACAACATACTGAATAAGTGTACAGTATGGTAATGTTACATGATGCATGAACAACGAAATGCGAACGTGGCCAGTATGTTAACGTAACATAGCTATTAAGAGTTAGTCAGATAACTATAGCATTAAGAACATGCTAGCAAGTTTACTAATCCATCAGTGTCACTCCAAAACACCAAAATAACATGTGAAATAATATATTAATGTGTTAATAATTTCACACATAAGTCGCTCCAGAGTATAAGTCGCACCTCCAGCCAAACTATGAAAAAAAACTGTGACTTATAGTCAGAAAAATACGGTAAACATTGTTATTGTGTATTATGTCAAACACTGGGATCATGGCACAAGTTTTAATACAGAGGTGGCTTGCATTTTGTGGCTGATTTAAGAAGACCGCCCCCGTCCGACGAGCTGTAACTTGCTCACTGCCGTGCGGGTTGCCAATCGGCGAAGACAATCGACAACCCCGCTGCCGTGTGACATGACCCTGGGTAGTTTTTTGTGATTTTTCGGTTCGAAAGCTGAGAAAAAGACTTTGTCTTGAAACATAACTCGGTTCGGGTTAGTACGCCTCCTGTGTCTCTCCAAAGCCAGGGCAGGGAAATGACAAAAGCCGACTAACTGCAGTGGCATAAAATATAGTTTGGGAGGTGCAAGAAGTGGACAGTTTTGACCATAATGGAGTAATTTTGCCATGTCATACTGAATAAATGCATTTTTAATATTTCATATTCCATTTAGCACAAGACTGTTATTTGTCATGGGCATACCATTTCTTTGGCAATTGGGGAAAAATACTGAGATAGAAAGAATATCCTGTAAAAATATTGGAGTAGAGACTGAAACAATGACATTTTGCGGCTCTCTTCATCGCATTTTCCTCATCCTGAATAATTCCCTCTCAATGGGCTGGATTCTAAATCAGATGAAACCATGTCCCTGCCAACGTCATCCCCCTGTTGGGGACGCTAGAGCCCTGTAATGGTGGGTGTGGCTAAACGGCAGATTAAAAGACTAATTTCTTGTCATCTGCGCTTTGCCAAATTGTTGTATATTGTCCAATTGTCTCAAAATATGAATCTAATTCACACAATAATGCTATTTAAGACTTTTTAAAAAATCCTATCATAGGCATTTTGATATAGAACAGAGGTCTCAAATTTGCGGGAGAACATTTTACAGGTCCACATTTGACATTCAATTGTAGTGCCAGCATTTATTTCGCGATGGACAATAAAATAATTTTAAACAAAATTAATGAATCAATGGAAGGATGCATTTTGTGGGAGATAAACCTTAAAATCTCAAAAATAAGATTTTTTTTTCTTAAACCATGGATAATGCAAAAAAGTGATAAAAAGTAAAAATAATCCCGCAAAAACAGTGAAAAAACCTGTTAAAACAACAACAAAAAAAGCGTAATACTGTGAAACTTGCAAAACTGCAAAAAAAAAAACAAACAAACAAAAAAAAAACCAACAACAACAAAAAACACACACAAAAAAGCAGAAATAACCTGCGATGTGATGACTGTAATTGACACTATTGCCCCGATTAAGACAAAAACTTTGTCAAGAAAGAAGAGGTCACCCTGGAGAAATGCCATACTAGCTATAAAACAAAAGCAAGTTTGTAGACGAGCAGAACGCAGATGGCGAAAAAACAAACTCCTAGTTTTTTATGATATCTACAAAGAGAGTCTTCGCAAATACAACCAGGAACTGAAAAATGCTAGACAGTCATATTTTTCAGAGATCATTAGTAGAAACACCAACAATACTCGCACACTATTTTCTGACAAACCCACAAGCATCAATACCTCAGGAATTGGCATCTGAGGTGTCCTGTAATAATTTCGCAGCATTCTTTACACACAAAGTACTAAAGATTAGACAGACTGTGTGCAAATCCAGATTAACAAATGTTACACTAAATGCCTCCCAAAATGTCCCCCACGTCAATCTTAGACAGTTTAGCCTCTTGGACTATGCCACTTTAACAGAAATTGTGTCAAAATTAAAGCCCACAACATGCTGCCTTGACATTCTTCCTTCAAACTTTTTCAAAACTGTTTTTCATTGCATAGCCTCAGACATACTTCAGATTATAAATACTTCTCTCCAAACAGGAGAGTTTCTTCAGACTTTAAAAACTGCAGTAATAAAACCTCTCCTAAAAAAACCTAATCTGGATGCCTCAACCATTAGTAATTACAGGCCAATATCAAATCTGACATTCCTGGGGAAAATTATCGAAAGGGTTGTGTTCGAACAGATCCAAACTTTTATGATGCAAAACAATCTTTTTAACTCATTTCAGTCTGGATTTCGGCCACAACACAGCACCGAGACCGTGCTTATCAAAGTCCTAAATGATATTCGTCGGAATACCAATGCAGGCAAATCATCTGTTCTGCTGCTATTGGATCTCAGCGCCGCATTTGACACGGTTGATCACAACATTACTACTCAGCAAATTGGAACAGTGGGTAGGGCTTACTGACACTATTCTTCAGTGGTTCACATCCTATTTACATGATAGGGATTTCTTTGTGTCAATCGGAAACTATCAGTCAGAACGAACCAAATTCACGTGTGGAGTCCCTCAAGGGTCAATTCTTGGACCACTCTTATTTAACATCTATATGCTTCCGTTAGCTCAGATAATGGAAAACAGTATGACATCTCCTATCACGCCTATGCAGATGACACACAACTGTACATTTCTGTGTCCCCACATGATTATAGTCCCTTAGTCTCCCTGAGTAAATGCATTCATCAAATCAATGAATGGATGTGCCAGAATTTTCTCCAGTTAAATGTGGAGAAGACAGAGGTGATCATTTTTGGGCCAAAAAAGGAAAGGTCAAAGACAAGCAGCCAACTTAACACAATGTCACTTACAGCTACAAATCAAGTCAGAAACCTTGGCGTAATTATTGACTCAGACCTAAAATTTGATAGCCATCTAAAGTCCGTCACTAAATCCGCTTATTACCACCTAAAAAATATAACCAGAATTAAGGGGCTTTTGACTCAACAAGACATGGAAAAACTTATGCATGCATTCATTTTCAGCAGATTGGACTTTTGCAACGGTATATTTACGGGTCTTGATAAAAAATCAGTCAGGAAGCTGCAGCTAGTACAGAATGCTGCAGCCAGAGTCCTCACACATACAAGGAAGCTGGACCACATTACACCGGTTTTGAAATCGCTACACTGGCTTCCAGTGAGTCAAAGGATAGACTATAAAATACTACTGCTCATCTACAAAACACTTAATGGCCTTGGACCAAAATACATACTTGACTTGTTGGATTCCTATGAGACATCTAGACCCCTAAGGTCGTCTGGAACCGGTCTTCTGCATGTTCCAAGAACAAGAACCAAGCAGGGTGAGGCAGCATTTAGTTATTATGCTCCTCACCTCTGGAACAAGTTACCCGAACGTCTGAAGTATGCTCAAACTGTTAGCTCTTTTAAATCAGGGCTAAAAACGCTTTTGTTTAGCACTGCATATCCATAACTGTCTATATATTTCAATCTACCTGTTTTCTATTCCTCTTGTGCTTATCTCCATTGCTGATTTCAATTATTATTATTAGTAGTAGTTTTTGTTTTATTTTTATTTATTTTTATTCTGTGATTAAATGCGATCTTTGTCTTGGTTTTTACGTTGTGTTGATTTAAATATGATTTTTATGATCTTCATGTGATGTAAAGCACTTTGAATTGCCTTGTGTTGAATTGTGCTATATAAATAAATTTGCCTTGCCTTGCCTTGCCTTGCTTTAGTTTTCATTTTCATCACGTACTAATTGGCTGCCAATGATGACGCGAGGCGTCCAATCCATTTTGACTGAATCGATGACAAACACGTTTCAGAAATTGCAACTTCTAGTATTAAAAATATCCTTTTAATAAAACAAACTTTCCTACAGGTACAAGAGACTGCAATGAAGCAAAAAAATACAGCAGCTACAATAATGCTGTAATGTAGTAATAGTAAATGGACACCGCAAAGAGGTTAATGCGCAATCGCTTTTCCATCACTGTGTACAGTATTACATAACAACGTCAACCACCAAAACTACCCATGAACCATTGCGGGTGTGACACATGATAAATAACAGTCGCTACAGTCTGAATATCTAGCCGAAATTAATCCCTTAGTAATATTCCGGAAATTTGTACATTTTTTTCAATGCGGATCGTTTTTTTCAATTGAAAAACACAGTATTTTATAGAGATGTCCCGATCCGATCACGTACAGCCTCTCACTCTCCCTCCTGCTGCTTTTCTTGCTCATCAGGCAGCTGGAGACTGAGTTTGCTTGCTAAAGTTAACAATGAGTGACAGGGGTGCTGCTTTGATCTTGCCAGAGAAGCTTAGGAGCTATCTTCCAAGCTGTCAATCATCGTTTAGCTTGTTAAAAACTAGCGGTAGTGTGCTGTGGCAAGAGAGTGAGAGTGACGAGAGGCTGGTCTCAACAGCGTGAGTGGATTTGAGTGGACTCCCGCAATGAAACATTTAATAAAGACAAGCATTTTGCCATGTTATTCTTGTTTGAAAATAATTCGGTGGGACAGTAACATGTTTAAAACATTTTTTGAATTATACTTTGAGGAAAGGGTTTTCCAATGATGAGGGATCACTGTATTTGGTCGCAGGGCAGGTCAATTTCCTCAGAAACGGAGTATTTTGTGAGGTCCGTTTTTAAAATTTGAAGCGTGAGACCTAATATCCATCCATCCATTTCTGAAACTACCCTCATCTAAAATGACCATCACTGTGATGTCACAATTCAGAAAGTCTGCTAGAACTTAAACAGTTTCTTACGTGAGGCAATTTTGCACACTTGCTGATGCAGTTCCCATACATTAAATGTCAACTATGTAAATAATAAAACGGTCCCACTAAAAGTAAAGCCAATTGGGTCATTTTAGCCTGCAATTTGTGGCCCGACTGTGAACCCTTTCCAAAGGCGCTTCTCATCCGACATCACAAAAATCTTGATCGATTGAGGCTGTCAATCCACACGCCGCAGAGACCGACTGACCTCCTTTGACTCTATTTAATTTATCATTATAAGAATATTCATGATGGCCAAAGGTGAGTTGCGCTCGATTTTCAAAAAAAGCCTGCGGCTCCTTTCGGGAAAGGTTTTGCAGGAATTCTTTGCATTTCTAATTGGGGAAGTTTGATCCTGGTGAATGCCGAATAAAATGAAAAGCAGATAAATGGGAAACACAGAGGGACTCTCCATGATGGGAAAGTGAACCCGTGTGGTGAGAATAATGAAGACCAGTCTGCCATTTCAGCAACAGCTGCACCCCTCTAACAACTATTTTTTTTTTTTGAATATTCAATATTCTTTATATAATAAAGATTTATTCTGTTTTGCATGGAGCCAAAGTAAAGCGTACAATTGAATCGGTCGCACTAGGTCGGGTTTACTTGCGCTTGTATTCTTCATTGTAGTCGGAATAAAAAGCACATGTTTGTGTTGAGTACTGGCCAAGAGCCCCCCTGTGTGGAGGGGAGGCGGAATGGTCGCTATGACTTGACGGAGATAGACCTTTCAGACTCAAAAAAAAAAAAAAAAAATATATATATATATATATATATATATCTATAGATATAGATATATATATAGATATAGATATATATAAATAAAATAAAATCACCTGTAATCAGTAGTGCTATCAGGATGCCAGTGTGGGTGGGCATTAGTCTTACCTGGGGGGCGACAAAAAAAAAAAAAAAAAAAAAAAAAGCTACAATGCTCAATAGGGATGGGAATTGATACGATTTTTACGATTCCGATTCCATTATCGATATTGCTTAACGATTCGATTCTTTATCGATTCTCTTATCGATTCTAATTTGGGGAAAAAGAAGAACATTACGTTTTGATTGGCATCGAGTTTGTTTAATCAGAAGTCACAACGAGGTCAAAAGAGGCCCAAAGCCTCAGTGTCAACTGTGGCAATAAGTGGCATAGGCACAAGAATGTGTAACATTTTACTGAAATATTTTTCTAATAGAAATAAAAAATATTGGTATATATTGGCATATAGGACGTTGTTCTACCTTGGCAATATGTGTTAAAGGGGTCCCCAAACTTTTTCCTGTTAGGGCCACATACCTTTTCCCTTTGTTGTAACAGAAAAAGTATGACGATTGCGGGAGTGCCTAAATGTAAAAAAAATATTGTTTTTCAGAAAGCTACAACCAAATAACCCTTTTTGGATTATTCACGGAACAAAAGTAAATAAAATAAAAATGATAATATAATATAATATAATAATAATAAATAATAATAACACTATTAATTAAATAGATAATAAACAAACAACCCTCTCTGAGTTCTTCACAGAAAAAGGCCAAGAAATAAATAACACTATTGAGGGAAAAAAAAAAAAAAAAAATTCAAAATGCTCTCTGGTATTGTTCAGGGGGCCGGGCCAAATGTGGACCCCTGTGTTAAAGTGTATTATTTACCAGTAAATTGAAATACATGCCTTTTAGTTTTTATGGTGCTTTCACGCTCAAGTGGGGGCGCCCTTGCGAAGAAGAAGTGCCGCATCCAAGCGAGTTAGTGAGAGAGGAGAAACACTGCTACGAGCCTACGTTCTTTGTTAATGTTTGTAAAATATCTACAGAGGCAACGCCTGTATGTATCATCTTTTGTGTTGTTGTTGTGTGTTTCCACACGCGATCGGACACTTAAACCCAGTTGTGTAGTGGTTTGAATGATGCGCTAATGCTAGCGAACGCATGCTAACAGTTTGTGTTATTAATGTATTAGCAGCTAATCATCGCTGATTTACATTGATGCAAACCTGTTTGTTATTGGGGACGAAATTGATTTGTTTCATTTCTATTTTTAGTTTCATTCTTCAAGTGATGGTTGAATAAAGTCAGCTAGTGAAGAGTTGTGAAGTGAAGACACAATCGAGCGTTTGAACCTACGTGCTGTCATTGTTATGTTTACGGCTGCAATGCTCGTGCTAAACCATCATAACCTTTCATTTTCACCCTCTTTCCTGTTGAAGTGTAGCCATACTTTGGAGCGAGTGGTTCTTGGCGCCATGCTAGCTTGATGCGTCTGGACAACAAGACACGTCACGACGCAATATGCGTCTTTAGGAATCGTTAAAGGGATCTTTAAGGCTTTTTCATTGTGATGTCGAGGCCTCGAAACACTAGGAACCGGTTTGGAATCGGATTTCGATTCCCATCCCTACCTATAAAGGGTTAAAGGTCTGACAGGGACATTTAGACCAGGATTTTTTATATTAATTCAAAATACTTTCGTACTTCACGCATCTGCCACTAATGCCCTGATGAGTACACAGAGCCCTGACAATTTTACTCAGATATTAGCGTTCAAAGCCAGTCCTCCCAGTTTAAGTGAATTGGAAGTCTTTGTAAATGGCATTCAATGAGTTGAATACTTTAAAAAGAAAAAAAAACTTTTGAGCATCACTTCGAATTGTAATCAGCATGTATTTCTGTTTTTAGTAATTGTAATTTCATCAACATAGTTTTTAATATTTCTTAAAATAAATAAATAATATGTATATAGTGACCAGCTGAAGTATTTGCACCCCTTGTGATTTTGCAAGTTCAACCAGTTAGAAAATAGGCAGAGGTGTGAAATTTTGCTGCAATTGCTGCAACTGTTGATTTTTTTTCTCATCAAGCTGCTTTATAATGGTCGCATATCCTTTTACAGCTTTGTGGAGCTCAACAATTTTTTTCTGGTGTCCTTTGAAAGCTCTCTGGTATTGCCCATGGTAGCAGTTGGATTATGACTGACTGTGGGGTGACAATAAAGACCTCAAACGGGTGGTGGGTGGATGGTTACTCATGGGGTAAACTCTTTTTAATATAAACTGACAACTCTTTGAAAAGTTTATTAGCAATTGTCATGATATCATTATTTAAAAAAAAAAAAAATTAATCATTATTGTATTTTAAATCCTATTTTTTTATACAATTAAAATATATTATTAATTGATGCAATTTTAATGAAAGCTGAATTAATTAAATGGATAAAAAGAGAAATACACAGTTTGCGTCCCCTAGTAATGCTCTCAAGAATTTTTTTTCATATTTAACTCATTGCATGCCACTGACAAGGATAGATTTCCAACTCATTTAAACTAGAACTGGCTGTGAATGCTTATCTTTCAGTACCGTTGATGACGCTAGACGCCCAATCCATTTTTGACCTGGAGGTGCGACTGAATGAGTGTTCGTTCAATAGAAACCAATAAACTAAATGAGTGCCCTGTAAAGGTGAAAAAAAGACCCCATAATTCTATCATGAAAGTGTGAAGGGTTTTGTTTGCTGCCATACAACAACAGAGCCTTTTGTTTCTCACTTTTGTTTCATTGTGAATAAAAACAACAATTCAAGTCAGGTCACCAAAAAGCTGAACGCGGATGTCAACTTTCCTGGTTGTAAAAAATATATTGGAAGCTGACCAGAGTTAATAACTTGCAGCTTGTTCCCAGCAACAAAGGAAACCTTGAAGAATGATGCAATAATTCCTTCTCGTTGTTGGTGTCGTTGAGGGGCTCACAAGCCATCTGTCTGCGAAAAGCGCCAAAGTGTTACCGCACTTATCGTTCACCACAATGTACAGTGTGTGTGTTCCCGTAATGTTTTTTAATACCAAATATCATTTTTCATGCATTTTCGGGGTTTTGTTTTCATCACAAACTCAGCATTAGTCATGGTTTTTTGGCTGGAACCAAGCTGTTTAAATTGTATGGAGGGGAAAACAAAAAACATGAAAAAAAATAGATAAAATGAAATTGGGGGGAAAAAAAACTGCAATATTGTGTTGACCTAACCTGGCACGCCAGATTGATTGTTCTGTATACAGTGGTACCTCTAGTTACGAAATCATTGGTTCTGGAAGCACAGGTAGTCCCCGAGTTACAAACGAGTTCCGTTCCTATGCTAGCAATGTAACCCGGATTTCCATGTAAGTCGGAAGCGCCTATGACACGATTAAAAAAATCTTAAATAGCATTATAATGTGAATTAAAATCCCATTTTGATTCGACTATATACAACAAATTGGCTTAAGGTATAAGCAGTCTGTAAATCATCAATTTCATCACAATATTAAATTTGCAGTTATTAAAAAGTCTGTCACGATTCAAGTACTTGCACCAGAGGCGCAGCCAGGGATTTTGGGCCCCATTAAAAAAGATATCACTTTGGGCCCCACCACCAGTGCCGGGACACACACACACACACATTTAGAGTATCAACTACGTGATTTCCTGCATTCTGGTGAATCTTTACACACTAATTTGTGCATTTTCTGCATTAATTTAAGATGAAAATATATTAATGTAAACATACAGCGTATAGAGCAACAATGACTAGATTGATATCTATCAGAAATGTACTGAATGCCATCTTTTACAATATATGTATTTTTTATTTATATATATTTTATAATATATATTTTTTTATTAGAAATATTCTCAAAGCAAATACCATAATGAATGACTCAGAAAACAGTAATTTTTGGACTGTAAGCCGCTACTTTTTTCCCTCATTTGGAATCCTGTGGCTTATAGTCCAGTGCGGCTTATTTGTTGATTTATTTGGGTCAATAGGTAACGCTTTATTTGACAGTGGCGTCATAAAACCGCAATAATTATGACATGACTCGTGTGTAAATGT
The DNA here is from genome assembly GCF_030265065.1 of Corythoichthys intestinalis. NCBI lineage: Eukaryota > Metazoa > Chordata > Actinopteri > Syngnathiformes > Syngnathidae > Corythoichthys > Corythoichthys intestinalis. The sequence goes on along the minus strand of NC_080395.1, from coordinate 16,404,536 downwards.
ACTCCAAGTAAGTGTACTGGGGCATACTTGTATGACAAAAGTGTGTACTTGTACTACACATACGTGTGCTTGTAATACAAGTAAACATTCTATCCTACAAGTACGTGTACTTGTAATACAAGTAAACATTGTATACTACAAGTATGTGTACTTGTGTGTACTTCTACCACAAGTACTTTGTAAGTGTACTACAAGTGCGTGTACTTGTACTACAAGTCCATGTACTTAGAGGGAAAATGTAAACGGTAATGTTATTCAAGTATGATATTTATACATTTCAAATGTTGCTCTACCAAAAACTTCAACACAACAAATTTTGACCTAACATTTTAGCAGTATTTGCTTGTAATATTTTCTCAAAATTTTATCCATATAATGTATACAAGACAGAATATACTGTAGTACATAAAAAACATAAAAAAAAAAAAAAAATAATAAAGTCGACCTATATATAATAGTTTGAAGCTTTTCTAATATTAACTACATCCCCCATGATGCTTTTCAGTGAACCCTGGAAAAATGGTGCCACAGTGTGTCTCCAACTGTTGCCTTTTTTCTTGATTATAGACAAGTTTCCAAGGTACTTCCGCTTTACTTCCGCATTTCAGCTCACGACGTCCATTTTACACTTTCTCCATCCAAAACAAAAGTGGAGCTACGATGACATCACCCATTAAAATCGCGCAAAAAAGAACTTGGAAATACTGCATCCATCTGCCATCATCACAACATGGGAGGACAACATGTTCATGAAGGCAGATGTGGAACCAAGCAGTGCCACCACAAAAACCAAATGTTTATGTAGCCATGTTGCCGCTGGTGTTATGGAAGGTATGTTCCTCCTGTCCCTGCATTTTCATGTTTCCGGTGCTCCAACAATGATGAAGCTAAAATCTTGCGCATGAAACGACTTGCTGTCTTTGATATTGTTATTACAATGATGATTGTAATTATCATGTCAAATATTGTTTACTACAACTACTGTACTGCTGTGGCTGCAACACATGCTATCTGCTGCTAGCCGTTTGCTAATCAGTACGTGTTGGATGTCAACCCATAAATGCAAGAGTTACAAGTTTTTCCTTCGATGTTTTACAGGTGAAAAACACTGTTAGGCAAGGGAAGGTAGCTTGATGTGCCTCACAACAACACTTACTTTACTTTGATGAACATACAGTGGTGAGAACAAGTATTTGATACACTGACAATGGGAAAACCCATTGGCAGTGTATCAAATACTTGTTCTCCCCACTGTATATCGACAGACGGTGGCTCGCCTCGTGGCCGGCTGTCCGCCCGAGATCCAACTATGAGCTTTTTAACTGCAGCAACTTTAAGATACGCTCTTGGAGCTGGAATTACCGAGGACAGCGGGAGAAAGCCCGTCTGGAGGCCACAGAGGGTGCCCGTAATGTCTGGTGAAAGTTTGGTGAGGCTCCCCTCAGCCACTCAGGAGCTCTCATGTCTGATAACACATTCTCGTATGCTCCACCTTCGTTAATATTTATGTAATAATTTCATACATTGTGATTTGTTGCACATGCACCAATCGTTTTAAATAATAGATGTTGTCCAAAGGTTTTATTGCGATCAATATCCGCAAATAAAAATAATGACATACTATCTTTTTTAATAAGGACATACCTTGTAGTATTTCCTTGTTAAAACAAAATCTGTGTCAGCCCTTCTTCATTCAGCAACTGTAATTAGGGCCCGAGCACTCTCAGCGTGCGAGGCCCTATTGTTCTTCGAAGGATTATTATTATTATTATTATTTTTTTTTCATGGCAAATGAAAATGGCCAATTTGAAGGCCTGAACATGCTCAAAAACTCACCAAAATTTGCACATACATCCGGCTTCGCGAAAATTTCGATAATTTGGCAACGTTTGCAAAAAAAATTAAAAAATGGCTCAGTGGCGCCCCCTTGCAATTTTCAAAATGCCCTTTGCTTTGATGTATTTCAACGTAGGGCGATGAAATTTGGGGAGTGGATACGTTGTCCAGAACCGCTTCAAAAAGTCTAAAGCACCCATATTCCAAACCCAACAGGAACTGGGATATTCTGGATTGAATGTTGAAAAACATAGCATTTTGGGCGAAAACCAGCATGCACGTTTCAGACCGTTGCGCTGAGCCAGTACGTTGGATCTTCCTCAAAATTGGTGTAAGTGTTCATGAGACATATGAGATACTAAGTTGTGAAAATGGTGAGTTTTCGTCCACGGGCCTGACCTGGGCGGGGTACCAAAGTCGGGTGTTTTTTTGGCAACGCGCCAATTTCAGTAAATGATTAATAACTTCCTGATACAAGGTCCAATCTTTTTCATATTTGGCATGCATGTAAGGTGTCTTAACCTGAACACGACTGCATTGAAATATTTTCCATTAGGCCTGGCGCCCCCTTGTGGGAAGAGGAAACACCCTTTTTTACTAAAAAGGCTCCTCCTCCTGGTGAAAAATATCAATTGATCTCAAACCTGCATCAGGGGAGCCTTAAGACATGTCTTTAGGTATCTGATGAAAAATATTGAGTTTTCGTTGATGTTGCAGTATCCAAACAGGAAAGTGAAAAGACCCTCGGCATTTTCTCTCAAAATGGCAAATTTCAAGGTCTGAACATGCTCGAAAACTCACCAAAATGTGCACATACATGTGGCTTCATGTAGATTTCATGAATTTAGCAACATTGCCAAAAGATGTAATAAAATGGCTCAGTGGCGCCCCCTTCAATTTTTAAAAAAGGCCTGTCCTATTAGTTTTTTTCGACGTAGAGTGATGAAATTTGGGGAGTGGATACGTTGTGCAAAACTGCTCCAAAAAGTCTCTTGCACCCATATTCCAAACCCAACAGGAAATCGGGTATTATGGATTGAATCTTGCATTTTTGTCAAAAACCTGCATGCACGTTTGAGACCATTACGCCGAAGCAGTAAGTTGAATGCTTCTCAAAATTGGTCAGACATCCCAAAAACATGCATGGTAGGCTGATTGAGCACTCTAAATTGTCCGTAGGTATGAGTGTGCACGTGAATGGTTGTATGTCTCCTTGTGCCCTGCAATTGGCTGGCAACCAGTTCAGGGTGTCCCCTGCCTACTGCCCCGAGTTAGCTGGGATAGGCTCCAGCACCTCCGCGACCCTCGTGAGGAAAAGCGGCATGGAAAATGAATGAATGAATGAATGTTCATGACACATATGAGATGTTAGGTTATCAAAATGGTGACATTTCATTCACGGCCCTTTCCTGGGCAGGGGAGCAAATGTGTCTTATTTTTGACAATACAATTCAGTAAAAGACTACTGTATTTTTCCGACTATAAGTCGTGTTTTTTTTTCTTCATATTTTGGTTTGGGGTGCGACTTATACTCAGCAGTGACTTATGTGTGAAATTATTAACACATTATGATAACATTTCCCATGTTATTTAGGTGTTTTGGACTAATGGTTTTGTAAACTTGTTAGCATGCTATAGTTATCTGAATAACTCTTAATAGCTATGGCCATTTTCATTTGCCATGAAAAAATAATAATAACGAGTGCGCTCCCAGTTAGGCGTGAAAGCGCCACAAACTAAATGCATCCATTTCAATATAAAAAAGTCAATCATACAATTGAACATACATTGCCAAAGGCAGAACGCGAACGTGGCCATAGCTATTAACAGTTATTCAGATTACTATAGCATGCTAACAGGTTTACAAAACCATTAGGCCTGGTGCCCCCTGGTGAGTGAAATTATTAACACATTATGATATAATTTCCCGTGTTATTTTGGTGTTTTGGACTGATGGTTTTGTAAACTTGTTAGCATGCTATAGTTATCTGAATAACTGTTAATAGCTATGGCCACGTTCGCGTTCTGCCTTTGGCAATGTATGTTCAATTGTATAATTGACTTTTTTATATTGAAATGGATGCATTTAGTTTGTGGCGCTTTCACGCCCACCTGGGAGCGCACTCGCACTTGTTTATGTGAATAAGCGCTCGCACACCAGAAGAAGACAGACAGCCACGTAGCTCTGAGTGAGTGAGTGAGTGAGTGAGTGAGTGAGTGAGTGAGTGAGTGAGTGAGTGAGTGAGTGAGTGAGTGGACTAGTTAGCGAGAGAGAAAGACGGCTGCGAACCTACGTTCATTGTTTATGCCTTTAAAATATCTCTACAGAGGCAACGCCTGCGTGTATCATCTTTTCTGTTGTTGTGTGTTTTCCACCCGCGAGCGGACACTTACAGCCAGTTGTGTGGTTGTTTGAATGGTGTGCTAATGCTAGCGAACGCATGCTAATCTGTTACATTATTGCTGTAATAGTACGTAATTATCATTTATTTACGGTGATGTGAACCTGTTTGCTATCGAGGACCAAATTGATTCAACAAATTATGCGGACATCCAGAATTGTCTTTTTGGAGTTCGCTGTCTATAGCCAGGACCGAGCGGTAGCGTCCTGGTGAGGACAGTATATTCGCATTTCGTTGTTTATGCACTGTACACTGTACATTTATTCAGCATGTTGTTCTCTATTGTATCTTTATATTAAATTGCCTTTCAAGATGACATATCTGTTCTATGTGTTGGATTTTATCAAGTAAATTTCACCCACAAATGCGACTTATACTCGGGTAAGACTTTTGTTTCCTTAAAGCAGAGGGGTCCAATAGGAAAGTCATAATGACCGTGTTCAGGTGCCTAATAAACACTTTTGTTTTGTTAAAGCAGAGGGGTCCGATAAGAAAGTCATCATGACCGTCGCCATTTTCTCTCCCCACTAATTCTGAACATTCAGACATGCAATATATCTGCCTGGATATCTGTCTGTTGTCGACTGCCACCGCCCCGACCTGCCTGCCCTCCGACTTTGTTTGACGTCCGAGTTGCGCCATACGCGAGGGCCCGTCAGTCCTGCTTGCAGGGCTAGTATTATTTGTAATTTCACCTCTTTTTGGTCACTAAAGTGGCCGGCGTATCAATCTACACCTCATGTTAACACAGGTTGTTATAATTTGTCCACGAATGAGCAACAAAGTGATACGAACGAACACACAATCTTTTAGGAAGGTTTAAAGCACATTCTTAACTTATTGTCTGGAGCTGGTTTCTTTTCAAGGCTTATGGTGAGGTAGTACCCTGGCGTATTGTAGCTAATAGCTGGTCGCTCATCAAAACATTCCACTTCCAACCATATATATGGGCGCTTCCAGGAGTTCACGCACAGCACATAAAGTCTCTGAGTCTCATCTGCGTCGTGCTGCACATTTACAACATTATTTAGCAACTTAAATATTCATTTTTAAATAAGAAGTTTTGTACCTGAATGTTTAAATCCACAAGTAAATATTTAATTTAAATCTTAAATTTATATCCTATATCCTAAATGCTAAATCTGGAAATGGTTGGAACTAAATATTTGGCTTAATATGAAAATTCACATGACTGGAGACCGGAAGTAACAAAATAAAAGCTGGAGCACACAAAATACCCATTAAATAGTTTCTCCTAAATATGTATTTTACCTATGTATTGTTATTATCACAATGACGTACAGTGGGGAGAACAAGTATTTGATACACTGCTGATTTTGCTGGTCTTCCCACTTGCAAGCCATGTAGAGGTCTGTATTTGTATCATAAGTTCTCTTCAACTGTGAGGGACGGAATCTAATACAAAAATCCAGAAAATCACATTGTATAATTTTAAAATAATAAATTTGTATTTAACTGCATGAAATAAGTATTTAAGTAACTGCACCTGTTTGAACTCGTTACCTGTATAAAACACACCTGTTCACATGTTCAGACAAACAAACAAACTCCAACCTCTCCACAATGGCCAAGACCAAAGAGCTGTGTAAGGACATCAGGGATAAAATAATAGACCTGCACAAGGATGGGATGGGCTACAGGAAAATAAGCAAGCAGCTTGGTGAGAAGGTAACAACTGTTGGAGCAATTATTAGAAAATGGAAGAAGTTCAAGTTGACGGTCAATCTGCCTCGTTCTGGGGCTCCATGCAAGCTCTCACCTCGTGGGGCATCACTGATCATGAAGAAGGTGAGGGATCAGCCCAGAACTACACGGCAGGACCTGGTCAATGACCTGAAGAGAGCTGGAACCACAGTCTCGAAGAAAACCATCGGAAACACATTACGCCATCATGGATTAAAATCCTACAGCGCACGCAAGGTCCCGCTGCTGAAGCCAGTGCATGTCCAGACACGTCTGAAGTTTGCCACTGACCATCCAGATGATCCAGAGGAGCAATGGGAGAAGGTCATGTGGTCGGATGAGACCAAAATTGAACTTTTTGCTCTAAACTCGGCTCGTTGTGTTTGGAGGAAAAAGAAGGATGAGTACAACCCCAAGAATACCATCCCAACCATGAAACATGGAGGAGGAAACTTCATTTTTTGGGGCTGCTTCTCAGCCAAGGGTACAGGACGACTGCACCGTATCGAGGGGAGGATGGATGGGGCTACGTATTGCCAGATCTTGGCTGACAACCTCCTTCCTTCAGTGAGAGCCCTGAAGATGGGTCGTGGCTGGGTCTTCCAGCATGACAACGACCCAAAGCACACAGCCAAGGTAACTAAAGAGTGGCTCCGTAAGAAGCATCTTAAGGTCCTGGAGTGGCCTAGACAGTCACCAGATCTGAACCCGATAGAAAATCTATGGAGGGAGCTGAAAGTCCGTGTTGCCCGGCAGCAGCCCTGAAACCTGAAGGCTCTGGAGAAGATCTGCATGGAGGAGTGGGCCAAAATCCCTGCTGCAGTGTGTGCAAACCTTGTCAAGGACTACAGGAAACGTTTGGTATCTGTAATAGCAAACAAAGGTTTCTGTACCAAATATTAAGTTCGATTTTTGTGATGTATCAAATACTTATTTCCTGCAATTAAATGCAAATTTATTATTTAAAAATCCTACAACGTGATTTTCTGGATTTTTGTATTAGATTCCATCCCTCACAGTTGAAGAGAACTTATTATACAAATTACAGACCTCTACATGCTTTGCAAGTGGGAAAACCAGCAAAATCGGCAGTGTATCAAATACTTGTTCTCCCCACTATATATGTCTAAGAGCAGACTGCCACCGTTGAGCAGGTTTTATTCATTTTCAAGCAACGTAAACAGACAGGCTGAGCTGCTCCACCAGCTTTTATTTTGTTCTTTCCGGTCTCCAGTCATGTGAATTTGCATATTAAGCTAAATATTTCGTTCCGGCCGTTTCCTGATTTAACATTTAGGATATAGGATATAAATTTAGGATTTGAATTAAATATTTAGTTCTGGATTTAAAGAATCCGGTCCAAAACTTCTTATTTAAGAATAAATATTTAAGTTGCTAAATAATGTTGTAAATGTGCCCAAAAAAGTGACTCTAAAAATTTCACACCATTTTAAACACTGTGTGGCGCTAAATGTGAGAAAATGTTTTTCCTAATTTTCAGCATGTTGCCGCTTTACAAAAGGCGCCCCATAAGATGGCGCCGTCCCTCTTTCGCTCTGGAAACTTGTCTACGATATGAAAATATACTGTTCATCGAGCTCACTCGGATGAAACATGTTTTCATCTAACTTTGTGGGTTTTACGGTGTGAATGGGCTCAATAATGTTTTTCTGACCGGGCAACCCCAGTGGTCACTCTTGGTAGGGGGGGCTTTTAGGACTAATGGTTGAAGAGCATCAGCCTCCTGCGTTAGTGACCTAGCATTGTTTCATTCCAAGTAAGTTAAAGTTATGAAATGCTGACTGCTATCAATCTTTGAATGTAATAGTCTACACTTGCAACACAGTCAGTCATGGGCAGTCATGGAGGATTTAGATGACTTCGTCTCATCAACAACATACTTAGAGGAATGCGAGGGCTTAAACGGAGAAAATGGACGAGAAATGACGCTGACGTGCACATGGACAATGTCGGGACAAGACTCAACAAAAATGGGGAGCTTTTATACACACAGACTAGGGGTAATGGGACAACGAGGAACAGGTGGGTGACACAGGAGGATGCAGATTGGAGGATACAATAGAAGTCACAACAGGGGAAATCAATGGGCAATCACAGGGACAAGTCACACTAGGAGGAAACAAACACAAAACCTAACACTAAATTGGCGATTTTTTTTTTTTTTAGTGTCTTGCACTGTTGGTTAGATGTGGGTCAGTGTCGGTTAATTGACATGACCATCACAAAACATAGTAACACATGTACTTCGCTGGGCCAGATGCCAATAAGTACAGGTGACATTGTAAGCCAACAACAAACCTGCTACCAAAATCTTCCTCCATAATAGTGTCTCAGTTAACCCTATGACTGCCATTGACGGCGCACGATGCCCAATCCATTAAGACTGGGAAGGGCGGATGTAAGTTTGTTCATTCGAAATCAGAGCATTCACAGTCACTCTTTCCTATTCTCAGGGCATTTACAGGTCACTTTCTGTTCCTTTTAGGGCATTTATGGGTCACTTCCTGTTAAGTTTGAGTCACTGCCTATTCATTTGGGAGATTCACGGGTCACTTCCTGTTCTGAAACCCAAAGTCAACGGGAAGTGACCTATAAAATGCCCTAAAATCAACAGGAAAATGACTGAAAATGAACAGATAATGACCTGAAATGACCGTTTCAAGTCGGAGAAAAAAAATGTATTAATAATTTAAAAAAATATATAATTGTTAATTAGAGATGTCCCGATCGATCGGCGTCCCGATAGGTCGGCATCCCAATCGATCGAGTTCGATCGCGTCATTTTCAAAGTATCGGAATCGGCAAAAAAATATCGGCCATGCCTTTTTTTAATATATATATATTTTTTTAATTAAATCGTTTTCTAATTGTATTTAACATTACAGACATAATTTTTTACACTCATCCAGAGTCTTTAGTTTAGGCTTAAGGTAGGGTTATCAAATTTATCCCGATAACGGCGGTAATTATTTAAAAATGTATCACGTTAAATATTTAACGCAATTAATGCATGCGTTTCATGACCCACTCACGCATTGTCGCGCTCAATCTGTAATGGCGCCATTTGACCTATTTAGAGAGATAAAAGGCAGCGTCAAATGAGTAGAGTGAATTTTGGCAGCCTTTGGAGCCTTTTTTTAATAGGCTAAAGCCTTACAATCCCTCTCCATACGATTAGAAATATCATGGGAAGCAATGTGGGGAAGCAAGGTAGCAATTGATCTTATTCTTAACACCTTATGTTATTTCCGAACGCAGAGAAGATATATCAATTGATGGCACGACGCACAGTCATGGTTCCACTTCCCATCATGCATTTGGGTTGAATCGCTGCAGTATCATTTACTGAAAGCTCAACAAATACACTAGATGGGAATATTTAGTCACAATATACAAAGTCACAAGTCTTTCTATCCGTAGATCCCTCTCACAGAAAGAATGTTAATAATGTAAATGCCATCTTGAGGATTTATTGTCATAATAAACAAATACAGTACTTATGTACTGTTTGTTGAATGTATATATTCGTCCGAGTTTTATTCATTTTTTTCTTAATGCATTGCCAAAATGTATATGATCTTGAAAAATTATCGGGAATGATTGGAATTGAATCGGGAACACAAAAAAAAGCAATCGGATCGGGAAATATCGGGATCAGCAGATACTCAAACTAAAACGATCGAGATAGGATCGCAGTGGCGCCTCCAGAAATTTTTCATAGGGGTGGCCAGATGGGGCCACTTAAAATCTTGGGGTGGCCAAAACTAAAAGCCATAATTTCAGGTTTTCATTATATTATTGCAGTAAAAAGGTCGGGGGAAAATTATCAGAAAGATTTAAGAACATGGCTACTGATATACTTTGGTGTATTGTGTAATATTTGATGTTACTAATGATTTGATGTGTATAGTCCATAACTGTCCAGTCAACATTTTGAGTTCCACAACAATTCTGTTTTATTGTGTTATGTATTTATTAGGCATAAGGTGTACATTTATCTAGGGCTGTCAAACGATTAAAATTTTTAATCGAGTTAATCACAGCTTAAAAATTAATTAATCGTAATTAATCGCAATTCAAACCATCTCTAAAATATGCCATATTTTTCTGTAAATTATTGTTGGAATGGAAAGATAAGGCAAGACGGATATATACATTCAACATACTGTACATACAGTAAGTACTGTATTTGTTTATTATAACAATAAATCCACAAGATGGCATTAACTTTATTAACATTCTTTCTGTGAAAGGGATCCACGGATAGAAAGACTTGTAATTCTTAAATGATAAATGTGAGTTTGTATATTATGACTAAATATTGCCATCTAGTGTATTTGTTGAGCTTTCAGTAAATGATACTGTAGCGACTTAACTGTTCTGCCCAAATGCATGATGGGAAGTGGTGCAACCATAACTGTGTGTGGTGGCTGCAAATCCTATATCTTCTCTGCGTTGGGTACACTACAGGGTGTTAAGAAAAAGATCAACTCCTGTCATTCTTCCCCACGTCGCCTCCCACAATATTTATAGCTGCTGTGGGAGAGATGACAAAGCTTTTGCCAATTAAAAGCACGGCCCCAATGATGCTTGTATCTACTCCACTCTGCCTCTTATCTCTGTATATAAGTAAAACTGCGCCATTGTAGGCTGTTTGCGGCAATGCGTGAATGAATCATACCGGGAATGCGTTAATTGCGATAAATATTTTCACGTGATTAACTTAAAAAAATGAATGTGCGCCCGTTAACGTGATAAATTTGAAAACTCTACATTTAACAAAACAAAATAAATGCATTCATTTGGGAAGAAATGCATAACTGATGCTACAACAATCTAACGATATACTGGCAAGCGGGGTGGCCAGTGGGGTGGCCAACCAATTTATAGGGGTGGCCATGGCCGCCCCTGGCCACCCCCTGGTGGCGCCACTGTAGGATCGGGAGCAAAAAAACATGATCGGAACAACCCTATTGTAAATCATTATTGTATTTTTATATACGTATATATTTGTGAAATGAAAATGAATACACATTTAATAAAAGCAGTAGTATGTAACTCATTGCATGCCATAGACCCCAGGGGTGTTGAAGAGAGGCACCTTGTAGTTCGTTCATGCTATAAATACAGAATCACATGCTTTTATTTTGACATCGGAGGAAGTGACCCAAAAATTTCCCCAAACCAACAGAACGTAACCTGGAAATACCCAAAATCAACAGGAAGCGATCAATGAACAGGAAGCAGCCTAGAAATGCCAACAAAATCAATAGGAAATAACCCAAATTTACAGGAAGTGACCCGTAAGTACCCTAAAATTACAGGGAAGTGACAAATAATTTTCTCATTGCTATTGACAACTAACGTATTTGTCAAAAAAAATAAACTGGTCCAGCCCACATGAGATCTAATTTCCATGAATGTGGGTGCAATCCAAATTCAGTTTGACACCTCTGCCAAAGACGGTGATAGACGTCCAGTTCATTTAAACTGGAAGGACTGGCCAAGAATGCTTATCTTTTAGTGGCATTGAAGGTGATAGACATCAGTTGAGCTCTGTCAATTATAGTCAGGGAGTTAAATGAGTACCCTGTAAGGGTTTTAAAAACCAAAAAAAAGTGTCATCATGAGCTGTAATGAGCCAATAGTTGTTATTTGTCTTTACTGGCAAAAACAAGGGTATGCATCTTCTTCTTAAGAACAACGGGGGCGGGCTGGGGGCAGGAATGTAAATCCAAGGGGGGGATTAGAGGCAGCGCACTGGTCTGTAAAGTCCTCCTTCTCTGCCTTAGTGCGTCAAGTCGGGGTTGACGGCACTGCGCGAGGAGGGACTGCTGCTCACATGTGTGTGTCACCTCAGTGCGGTCCCGCGAGAGGACGACATCTTGGGTTTTTTTGGAGGTGGCCCACTCGTGAGGACGCCAAGGAGCTTCAGGAGCATCGGACATGGGTCACATTGATGGTGCCACTCTACTAGCATTGTGTGTTGCTCTGCTGTGCGACTTTGGTGCCAGCTCCATCAGGACCACACATGGGATGGATGCCTCACAGTAGGTCCTTCTTAACCACTGGGTGGTCTTTTAGTAATTCAGTAATGGGTAGAGCTATCAATAGTGGGGACAGGTGGATTGATCAAATGTTCTGTAAATGGCTTAATTGATATATTGATGGATTATAATTTCATGGTAGGAAGATATGGACAGGTAGATAAGTGCTTTGATTGGTTGGTTAATGGATTATGATTGTGTCATAAACTAAATTAAAAGTACTCATTGGTTAATAATAGAATCATGACATTTAAAGGATATAAATTGCATTTTTTTTTTTTTAACATAAGCGATTTTTTAAAATATAGTGACAACCATATAATAAAAGCCAAATAATTCAAAACTACCTCATTTTTGTTGATTTTTTTAGGGAAGTGCCATACATAGACATCTTAAAGTATTAATACTGGGAATATTGGGTAACCACTGTAACATAAAACAACTTAAATGACTATTATAAAAGTACATACAGTGACATATAATGGGAATGTGATATAAAAGGCATTTTATAACATGATTAAAAGTCAGAAAAATTTAAACATAACAGATGTACACCATTTTAAAATGTTAAAACAAAACAACTGTGTTTTAACTTTTATAGGGCACTCATTGAACTCATTGGCTGCTATTGACGATGGTAGAAGTCCATTCTATTTTGACTGGGAAAGACTGGCAGTGAATGGCAGTGAAAGATAAGCGTTCACAGACAGATCTACTAGTTCAAATGAATTTGATGTCTGTTGTTGTCAATGGAAGGTAATTAAATATTCTGGAGAAAAAAAATAAACTTACCTGCGTGTATTTCTATTTTTATTCATTTTAATTTGATAAGAAGTTAATCATATATAATTGTATTTGTTCATAAAAATGTGTACTAATAATAATATAACAATATTGTAAGAACACAATAATAAAGTATATAGAGGTACTTTTCTACTAATACTACTACTACGAATTAACCATAACACTTTTATACTACGTAGTGCGTATTCTATGTGTGTATATACTGGTATACACATAATTGAGACTTATGTTGGTCACACTTTTATACCAAATGTTAATATTGCAGTCTACATAACCCAAAACGGGCTGTTGGTGTTGTTTTTAAATGAACCAAAAATGTATAAAATATATTTAAAGTATCCTTTTCCAGAATCAGACTCATTGTCATTGAGTAAGAAGCACATTGAAATTGTGAATGTAATTATCACAAGAACATTGCCTCTAGAGTTTCTAATATTTATTGAGTGCATTTGGAAATTCAACCTCAGGTCCTAACTCTACTCTGAGATTGTGAGAAGCATTCTTATAATTTATGAATGCTTTCTTTTTAAATCCGTTCAAATCCCCCTGTCAGTCCACAGCATTCATATCTTGCTTGTACTGTATGGCTACCAAATTGTGCTGCCAGATACTTTGACGTCCTGTTTCCTCCACTAGATTGGCCAGAGTACACTTTAGCAGTCTTTGCTTTGAAAAATGGTAGCTGCAAAACAGTAAAATCGTGGAAAAAACATTATGCAACTGATCGACATCTTTTTATATCCTCAGAGGTGAGTGTCCTGACAACAAAATCCTAACCTTGGAATATCCCTGCGTCCGAGCTGGAGGGAAAAGCAGTACCTGCTTCAGGTAGGCCACCTATAAGTTCTTCCATTTTCAGAAGCCCCTACCAGCTCCAAACACTCAAATGTTTTTTTACCCACTAATACGCAGACAATTGCACTAGTCACTATAGTCCAATCAATTTGAGTCAAGTCACGAGGTTATGTCAAGTTGAGTCGAGTCACGAGGTTACGTCAAGTTGAATCACGAGGTTATGTTGATTCACGAGGTTATGTGGAGTCAAGTCACAAGGTTATGTCGAGTCGAGTCACGAGGTTATGTCGAGTTGAGTCACGAAGTCATGTCAAGTCGAGTCATGAGGTTATTTCGAGTCATAATGTTACGTTGAGTCCAGTCACGAGGTTATGTTGAGTCGAGTCACGAGGTTATGTCGAGTCGAGTCACGAAGTCATGTCGAGTCGAATCACAAGGTTATGTCGAGTCACAAGGTTATGTCAAATCACGAGGTTCCGTCGAGTCGAGTCACGAGGTTCCGCCGAGTCGAGTCATGAGGTTACGCTGAGTTGAGTCACAAGGTTATGCCGAGTCACGAGGTTACGTCAAATTGAGTCACGTGGTTACGTCCAGTCGAGTCACGAGGTTACGTCGAGTCACGATGTTACGTCGAGTTGAGTAACGTGGTTTCGTCGAGTCGAGTCACAAGGTTACGTCGAGTCGGGTCACTAGGTTTCGTCAAGTTGGGTCACGAGGTTACGTCAAGTCGGGTCACGAGGTTTCGTCGAGTCACGAAGTTATGTCGAATCGAGTCACGAAGTCACGTCGAGTCGAATCATAAGGTTATGTTGAGTCGAGTCACGAGGTTATGTCGAGTCGAGTCACCAGGTTACGCCGAGTCAAGTCATGAGGTTACGCCGAGTCGAGTCACATGGTTACATCGAGTTGAGTCATGTGGTTACGTCGAGTCGAGTCACTAGGTTACGTCAAGTCAGGTCACGAGGTTACGTCAAGTCGGGTCACGAGGTTATGTCGAGTTGAGTCACGAAGTCATGTCGAGTCGAGTCATGAGGTTATTTCGAGTCATGATGTTACGTTGAGTCCAGTCACAAGGTTACGTTGAGTCGAGTCACAAGGTTATGTCGAGTCGAGTCGAGTCACGAATTCATGTCGAGTCGAATCATAAGGTTATGTCGAGTCACGAGGTTACGTCGAGTCGAGTCACGAGGTTCCGCCGAGTCAAGTCATGAGGTTACGCTGAGTCGAGTCACAAGGTTATGCCGAGTCACGAGGTTACGTCAAGTTGAGTCACGTGGTTACGTCCAGTCGAGTCACGAGGTTACGTCGAGTCACGATGTTACGTCGAGTTGAGTAACGTGGTTTCGTTGAGTCGAGTCACAAGGTTACGTCGAGTCGGGCCACTAGGTTACGTCAAGTTGGGTCACGAGGTTACGTCAAGTCGGGTCACAAGGTTTCGTCGAGTCACGAAGTTATGTCGAATCAAGTCATGAAGTCACGTCGAGTCAAATCACAAGGTTATGTTGAGTCGAGTCACGAGGTTATGTCGAGTAATGATGTTACGTCGAGTCGAGTCACCAGGTTACGCCGAGTCGAGTCATGAGGTTATGCCGAGTCGAGTCACGAGGTTACGTCGAGTTGAGTCATGTGGTTACGTCGAGTCGAGTCACCAGGTTACGTCAAGTCAGGTCACGAGGTTACGTCAAGTCGGGTCACGAAGTTATGTCGAATCGAGTCACGAAGTCACGTTGAGTCGAATCACAAGGTTATGTTGAGTCAAGTCATGAGGTTACGCCGAGTCGGGTCACAAGGTTATGCCGAGTCATGGGGTTACGTTGAGTCGTGTTGAGTCACGTGGTTACGTCGAGTCGATTCACGAGGTTATGTCGAGTCAAGTTACGACGGTACGTCGAGTCACGATGTTACGTCGAGTCGAGTTCGCGAGGCAACGTCGAGTCGAGTTCGCGATGTTGCGTTGAGTCGAGTTCGCGATGTTGCGTCGAATCGAGTTCGCGAGGTTGCACGTGTCGAGTTCGCGAGGTTGCACGAGTCGAGTTCGCGAGGTTACGCCGAGTCGAGTTTGCGAGGTTACGCCGAGTCGAGTCGCGAAGTTAGTCAAGGCCTTCACCATTGTTCCACAGCCCACCCACACCCAAAATCTTTGCGGGAAACCCTTCTGTCATTGTAAAAAAATAACTATACATTTTAGTTTGCAGGGAATAAACCGTGTTCCAAGTGGATCACTGGCAAATGGAACCAAGTTTTTCGAGTCATTTTGTCGAGTTTCGAGTTATTGCCCCACGAATCAGATCGAGGCTCGAGTATCGGACCCCCGAGAGTCACCAAATTTGCGACTCAAGTCCACTCGAGTCTGAGTCCGTTTGACCTGAGTCCAATTGGCTGCTTATACATCCAAGAAAACGTACTAATAACCATCATTATCCATGAAAGCATTGTGGCTTTTAAGAAGTCCACTTAAAAGGCATTAATATGATCATAATTCATGTGACTGCATTCCAAGGCATGTTTGATATCCTTACCATCATATCCATTTTTCTCTCAACTTCCTGTCCTCTTGATATTTGACAGCAGAGGATGTGATTCGTTACTTTTATTGCTGTCAAAGTTAACAACTCAACAAACTCCTCGTTTTAGGGGCATTCTTACGGACTAAAATTCTTTAGCATTCAAGCTAGCTGTGTGCTCGTGCCATTAATCTAGATTAGTTTGGTTATTAAATTAGTTTGTGTTTATTTGTGTGTTTTTGGGGGCCACCAATAGACATGTTTAGATTATTTTAGCTGTTTGCCAACCAAGTAGCTGTTTAAGTTGTGAGCTAACAATTTAGCACCATAACAGTCTTGACCTCAAAATTGAGGACAGGAAAAAAAGAGATTTTGTACCAGTATTTGACATATACAGTATTTCTTATTTACATCTTTTCTCAAGATGCTATAAGTTTTATTCTCTACATTGTGGTTACCGTCACACTTAATTTTAGTAGAGCAAAATAGGCAGAACTGAGCATTCAAGTATAGATTTATGTAGGAATGATGAGCGCACAGTGCTTCCCACACGCCAGCGGAACACGTCAGTGAGTCTTTTTTATTGTTTAGACAAGTTCCCCTTGAAGGCAAAATTGGCTGGCTTTTAGTCAGAATGCTCTCGCCGTCGCGGTCGGACTGCATCTTGTTTGCTTTCTTGGCTCGTTGAAAGACGTACGACTCCGCGGGAGGCGCTTTAACATGAAGATGGATGTCATCTTAATATTTTTTTCCCTCTTGGATCAAATTATTCTCTCTTTTTTGAATAATAACTCACATCTGAAGGGTAGATATGGGTTTATTGGGGGCCTGTTTTAACTGGCTGACACCAGAAGCACGCACCTGGTGGACCAATGTAGAAAAATAGGTTTTATAATGTAAAATATTGCACTCTATTACAGTCATTGTTTGGCACTTGCGACTTGAATTATTCTCTTATCAAACCAGTATCATTCGATCATGTAGCTCATGATAGTCAGATAAAAGCCAGAACAGATCCATGTAGACACATATTGTCAAGGGCATTCTGAAGTTGCAGGTGGCGCTATAACCCATATATCAGCAACTGGCTGTTTCCGCCAATCAGGAGGCAGAAACAAGGCAATACGCAACAGCAAATCATGGTACCTAGAGATATGTCCATTTTTCATTAGTTACAGTGCCATCTTGTCTTTTGTTTGTCTGTTTTTTATTTTTGTTGTTGTTTTGTAAACAAATTTACTAAATTCCCACTGTTACTAGGCAGTTTCCAAGAAAATCCAGTTGTTTCCTAGTCATTACTGAATGTTGCATATACAGTGGGGCAAATAAGTATTTAGTCAACCACTAATTGTGCATTTTCTCCCACTTGAAAATATTAGAGAGGCCTGTTATTGTCAACATGGGTAATCCTCAACCATGAGGGACAGAATGCGACCCCCCCCCCCCCCCCCCCGAAAATCACATTGTTTGATTTTTAAAGAATTTACTTGCAAATCATGGTGGAAAATAAGTATTTGGTCATTACCAAAAGTTCATCTCAATACTTTGTTGTGTACCCTTTGTTGGCAATAACGGAGGCCAAACGTTTTCTGTGACTCTTCACAAGCTTTTCACACACTGTTGCTGGTTTTTTGGCCCATTCCTCCATGCAGATCTCCTCTAGAGCAGTGATGTTTTGGGGCTGTCGTTGGGCAACACGGACTTTCAACTCCCTCCACGGATTTTCTATGGGGTTGAGATCTAGAGACTGGCTTGGCCACTCCAGGACCTTCAAATGCTTCTTACGAAGCCACTCGTTTGTTGCCCTAGCTGCGTGTTTTGGGTCATTGTCATGCTGAAAGACCCAGCTACGTCTCATCTTCAATGCCCTTGCTGATGGAAGGAGATTTTCACTCAAAATATCTCGATACATGGCCCCATTCATTCTTTCCTTTACACAAATCAGTTGTCCTGGTCCCTTTGCAGAAAAACAGCCCCAAAGCATGAAGTTTCCACCCCCATGCTTCACAGTGGGTATGGTGTTCTTCGGATGCAACTCAGTATTGTTTCTCCTCCAAACACAAGAACCTGTGTTTCTACCAAAAAGTTCTATTTTGGTTTCATCTGACCATAATACATTCTCCCAGTCCTCTTCTGGATCATCCAAATGCTCTCTAGCGAACCGCAGACGGGCCTGGACGTGTACTGGCTTCAGCAGGGGAGATGTCTGGCAATGCAGGATTTGAGTTCCTGGCGGCGCATTGTGTTACTGATAGTAGCCTTTGTTACTGTGGTCCCAGGTCTCAGAAGGTCTTTCACTAGGTCCCCACGTGTGGTTCTGGGATTTTTGCTCACCGTTCTTGTTATCATTAATACGCCACGGGGTGAGATCTTGCATGGAGCCCCAGATCGAGGGAGACTATCAGTGGTCTTGTATGTCTTCCATTTTCTAATAATTGCTCCCACAGTTGATTTCTTTACACCAAGCGAAGAGTGAACAGTTACAGAAAACGTTTGGCCTCCGATATTGCCAACAAAGGGTACATAGCAAAGTATTGAGATGAACTTTTGGTTTTGACCAAATACTTTTTTTCCACCAAAATTTGCAAATAAATTCTTTAAAAATCCCAAACAATGTGATTTTCAGTTTTTTTTTTCACATTCTGTCTCTCATGGTTGAGGTTTACCCATGTTGACAATTACAGGCCTCTCTAATCTTTTCAAGTAGGAGAACTTGCACAATTGTTGGTTGACTAAATACTTATTTGCCCCACTGTATTTAAGAAAGGCTTTACAAATGAGTTGCTGGCAGTAAAATGGTAAACGTAATCCACTATATAGCACTTCATGATGCCATTTCATGCAGTCATTAATGTTAGTTAGTCAGTATGTGTGTCCATGCTAACATCACGACTAGTTATATTAATATTTCTATGAATAGTAGTTTTTATAGTAATAGTTGGGTAGAGAAGGTAAAATTTCTACTCAAGTAAAAGTAGTGTTACTTCAAAATAATATTACTGAAGTAAGAGGAAAATTAGTCATCCAATAAATGTACTCAAGTAGAAGTTGAAAAGTATTTGGTGAAAATAATACTCAAGTCATGAGTAACATTGTGAGTGACTAGTTACGACGTTTGATTTTTTAAATTTGATTCGTAAAAAATCTATATTAACTGTTATTATTATAGTGTACTACAACCGATCACATAACCACATTAAGCCAAAGAAATACCCCAAAAAAATCTGTAGAACTGTAGCATCATTCAAAGCGCATGAGTACCCTCTAGTGGAGAAAATAGTTCCTAGTTTGAATAGTTGAACAGTTAATAATTCCTTCATAATTCCTATTATTAAATTTTTAAATTGTGTTCGTGATTAAGCGTGATTTTTACGTATAATTTTATTTCCTGTTTCAGTTGTCTTGGTTTTAACTTTCTTTTGATTGAATGTGATTTTTACGAATCGTTTTATTTCCCGATCATATACATTTTGGCAATGCATTAAGAAAAAAATGAATAAAACTCGGACGAATATATACATTCAACAAACAGTACATAAGTACTGTATTTGTTTATTATGACAATAAATCCTCAAGATGGCATTTACATTATTAACATTCTTTCTGTTAGAGGGATCCACGGATAGAAATACTTGTGACTTTGTATATTGCGACTAAATATTGCCAACTAGTGTATTTGTTGAGCTTTCAGTAAATGATACTGTAGTCATGCCCAAATGCATGATGGGAAGTGGAACCACGAGCGTAGTGCTACCAATTGATATATCTTCTCTGCGTTGGCAAATAACATAAGGTATTAAGATAAAGATCAATTGCTTCCTTGCTTTCCCACATTGCTTCCCATGATATTTCTAATCGTAGGGAGAGGGATTGCAACGCTTTAGCCAATTAAAAAAAGGCTCCAAGGCTGCCAAATTCACTCTATTCATTTTACGCTGCCTTTTATCTCTCTATATAGGTAAAACAGCGCCGTTACGGATGGAGCGCGAAAATGCGTGAGTGGGTCATGCAGCGCATGCATTAATTGCGATAAATATTTTAACGTGATACATTTAAAAAAAAATCAATTACCGCCGTTATTAGGATACATTTGATAACCCTACCTTAAGCCTAAACTAAAGACTCTGGAATTCCAGAGTGAAACATATTATGTCTGCAACGTTAAATACAATTAGAAAACGAAAAAAAAAAATTAAAAAAAGGCATGGCCGATATTTTTTTGCCGATTCCGATACGTTGAAAATGACGTGATCGGACCCGATCAGGACATCTCTATCATTTATATTTATTTATTTATTTTTTTAATTGGAAAAAAAAATCTGTGATGGACTGAGGGCGCGAAGTAGCTAGGGAATAACTGTATTTCGATTCGATTGCGCTTAAACCATCGATGCATTGATTGTATCGGAGGTGACGCGCAAGTGGTTCAGCGGGTTGTCCACTGATTGAAGTATCTTTGGCTCGATTCCAGCTTCCACCGTACACATTGTCGTTGTATCCTTGGGCAAGATACTTAACCCTACTTTCCTTTTTGAAATAAGTGTGAGAACAAGTGGTTGGAAGGGCAGATGGCGCGGATTGGCTGCCTTGCTTCTGTTGGACTGCCCCAGGGCAGCTATGGCTACAGTAGTGGCTTACCATCATTGAGTACTGCGTGAAAGAATAATACAATGTAAAGCATATTTGAGTGTCTAAAAGAGGTGCTATATAAATCCAAAGCATTGTTATCATTATTGATGCAAATCCATGAATCGTTTGGCGCATCAAAATATTAAAGTGACTGAGCAGCACTTCTCTTCCACTTCATTCTTTACTGTCTAGGTTGGTCTACCTATCATTTAGCTCTGTTATTAGTCAGCAGTTGTCATCCTTTTTATTTAGTCGTTCGTCAGTCTTGCACATCAGTCAAATTTAAGCAAGATTCATAATAACACTTGGTTGTTATGTCTCTCCTAAATGTCTTTTCTATTAAGTATCTTTAAACAGTATGAGTAGGATATTCCCCCTAATAGTAAGAACAGGTTCTTAGCTTCACCCTCCTGCACTCCAGGACGTGCTAACAAAACACACGTGTCAGTAGAACATACACAAATGTAAATGTAACAGTGGCGACGTATTCTGGGGTTGCGAAAGGGCCACTCAACACTTTCACATAGGTTATTCCCAGACACATCTCAAGAGAGAAAGCGCACGTTTGTTAGCGATGCCGTTCAACCACAGTTGACTTGGAGCCGATATGTCCAGTCATCGCCTGGGGCGCAGGATCTATTTTTCCTTGTGATTGGCGTTGACGTGTTAAGCACTTAGAAGCAGCGACCTGGCCGCTATCCAAACAGTCGGCCAAATTACGCCACTTATGGTGCTTCAATTACAGTCGTCTATGAGCGCTCTTGACTCAGGACGATTACCTGACACATGCTGTCATGTTATACGATTGACGTGTTGCTCCACACAGCTGAGTTTGAGGTAAAATAATTCAAATAATTCAACTGAAATACAGTGGGGCAAATAAGTATTTAGTCAACCACCAATTGTGCAATTTCTCCTACTTGAAAAGATTAGAGAGGCCTGTAATTGTCAACATGGGTAAACCTCAACCATGAGGGACAGAATGTGGAAAAAAAAAACAAATAGAAAATCACATTGTTTGATTTTTAAAGAATTTATTTGCAAATCATGGTGGAAAATAAGTATTTGGTCAATACCAAAAGTTCATCTCAATATTTTGTTATGTACCCTTTGTTGGCAATAACGGAGGCCAAACGTTTTCTGTAACTCTTCGCTTGGTGTAAAGAAATCAACTGTGGGAGCAATTATTAGAAAATGAGTGAGAGAACTTGCAAAATTGCAGGGTGTTCAAAGACTTATTTTCTTCACTATTCAATATTTTACACTGTTTGTCTCCTGTATATAACCTGTTTTGACAGTAGTATGTAGATAGGACAAAAATGCCTATGACCATACCTGTTGCTTCTGTTGAATTATCAAATATAAAACTATTCACTCTCATTTTTTTCTGTTGAATGTTTATCCTAACAAGTTGATAAACATAGGCGGAGTTTGACTTTTGGGGAAGGGGGGGGGCACGACATGTTGATGACCCTGAAACGCAGTGTCAGCAATAAAATTAACTTACAAGAATATTTAAAATAATAAGTTGACAATGAGCGTTTTTTGTTTCCCTTCATTCTTGAGGGGAATTCTAAATCAGGCTGCTAAGGGAATACTTTTCGCCAAGATCGTCATCCATTGGATTTGGTACGCTCGCCGGTGTCGTGCCTATGTAGTTACCCCAGTAAAAAATTGCATCCGCTGGGCAAAGCCATATGGAGGTAGATTTGGGTCTTTATTATTCAATCAAAAAAAAGTTGCTTCAATTAAAAGATATATTTTCAACCAAAAAAAGTCGCTTCAATAAAAAAAAAAAAAAAGTGTTTGAATGCATAAATAAATTTGAAACTCAAAAAACTTAAAAAAAATACATGTGAAAGCTATTTTTCTTTACTTTTTATTTTTATTTTTATTTATTTATTTTTTGATTGAAGCAACTTTTTGATTGAAGTAATGTTGATTTGTGTTTGGGCCACATTTTGGCTAGGACATTTTTCTCTTTATTATTCAATCAAAAAATAAGTTGCTTCCAAAAAATGTACATTTTCAAAAAGAAAAATCACTTCAATCAAAAAAAAGAAAAATTTCAATCCTAGAAAAAAGTATTTGAATGCGAAAAAATATTTGAGATTGAAAAATTTGCATTTGAACACATAATTTTTCATTGAAAAAGTTTTGTTGATTGAAGCAATCCTTTTTTGTGATTGGGCCATATTATGATTGACATCTGTGTCTAAATCATTCAAGAATTTGCTTCAACTAAAAAAAAAAAAAAAAAAAAAAAAAAAAAAAACAATCAAAGAAAAAAATCATTTTAAAAAATATTTTTCGCTAATATATATATATATATATATATATATATTTTTTTAAATTATATGCAAAGCAAATGACTGTCTAAGGTGCTCGAATTTCTTTTTTTTTACCTATTATGAAAATATGTTTTTTTTGTTCATTTCATTCATTTTTGTTTCCACCAATTGTGCAAGTTCTCCTACTTGAAAATATTACAGAGGCCTGTAATTGTCAACATGGGTAAACCTCAACCATGAGAGACAGAATGTGGAAAAAAAAAAAACCGAAAATCACATTGTTTGATTTTTAAAGAATTTATTTCCAAATTAGAGTAGAAAATAAGTATTTGGTCACCTACAAACAAGCAAAATTTCTGGCTGTCAATGACGTCTAACTTCTTTTAACGAGGCTCCATTCGTTACCTGTATTAATGGCACCTGTTTTAACTCATTATCGGTATAAAAGACACCTGTCCACAACTTCAGTCAGTCACACTCCAAACTCCACTACGGCCAAGACCAAAGAGCTGTTGAAGAACACCAGAGACAAAATTGTAGACCTGCATCAGGCTGGGATGACTGAATCTGCAATAGGTAAAACGCTTGGTGTAAAGAAATCAACTGTGGGAGCAATTATTAGAAAATGGAAGACATACAAGACCACTGATAATCTCCCTTGATCTGGGGCTCCATGCTAGATCTCACCCCGTGGCGTCAAAATATAACAAGAACGGTGAGCAAAAATCCCAGAACCACATGGGGGGACCTAGTGAATGACTTACAGAGAGCTGGGACCACAGTAACAAAGGCTACTATCAGTAATACAATGCGCCGCCAGGGAATCAAATCCTGCACTGCCAGACGTGTCCCCCTTCTGAAGAAAGTACACGTCCAGGCCCGTCTGCGGTTCGCTAGGGAGCATTTGGATGATCCAGAAGAAGACTGGGAGAATGTGTTATGGTCAGATGAAACCAAAATAGAACTTTTTGGTAGAAACACAGGTTCTCGTGTTTGGAGGAGAAGAATACTGAATTGCATCCGAAGAAACCATACCCACTGTGAAGCATGGGGGTGGAAACATCATACTTTGGGCCTGTTTTTCTGCAAAGGGACCAAGACGACTGCTCTGTGTAAAGGAAAGAATGAATAGGGCGATATATCGAGAGATTTTGAGTGAAAATCTCCTTCCATCAACAAGGGCATTGAAGATGAGACGTAGCTGGGTCTTTCAGCATGACAATGATCTCAAACACACAGCCAGGGCAACAAAGGAGTGGCTTCGTAAGAAGCATTTCAAGGTCCTGGAGTGGCCTAGCCAGTCTCCAGATCTCAAGCCCATAGAAAATCTGTGGAGGGAGTTGAAAGTCCGTGTTGCCCAACGATAGCCCCGAAACATCACTGCTCTAGAGGAGATCTACATGGAGGAATGGGCCAAAATACCAGCAACAGTGTGTGAAAAGCTTGTGAAGAGTTACAGAAAACGTTTGGCCTCCGTTGTTGCTAACAAAGGGCACATAACAAAGTATTGAGATGAACTTTTGGTATTGACCAAATACTTATTTCCCACCATGATTTGCAAATAAATTCTTTAAAAATCAAACAATGTGATTTTTTGTTTTTTTCTTCCACATTCTCTCTCTCAAGGTCGGGGTTTACCCATGTTGACAATTACAGGCCTCTAATATTTTCAAGTGGGAGAACTTGCACAATTAGTGGTTGACTAAATACTTATTTGTCCCACTGTATGTTCCTACTATACCTTCTTTTTGGAGTTTTCAGGAATAGTACAGTGTTTCTGGGTAATGTCAAGTTAAAGTGAAGCAGCGGAATACATATTGAGTGTTTCAGGCAATGTTAGCTGGCCACATACAGCGAAATGCTTCAAAGCTCTTCAGATATACTAATACAGTTGTAGCAGAGACCTAGCAAATCACCAGAGAGAAAACCCAACGCCTGGTGATGATCACGAGTTCGGGACTTCATGCTGTCATTGACTGCAAAATATTTGTGACAAAACATTAAAACTTACAATTTGATTTATAATTGTGGGGATGTTTTACAAAGCCGCATGTGATATGAAGATTCTTTTTCCCCGTCCATTTTTCCACAGCCCACACACTTTGACCGATTCGCACCGTTCCAACTTTGAACTCGATTTGTTATGTGTTTAGAGCCAAAAATATGACAGTTGTGTCATAGGCGAAGTTTGACTTTTGGGGCAGGGGGGCACAACATGTTGATGACCCTGAAACGCAGTGTCAGCAATAAAATTACCCGTATTGGCCCGAATATAAGACGACCCTGATTTTAAGACGACCCCCTCTTTTTCAAGACTCAAGTTTGAAAAAGACTTTTTGAACATCAAATTCATTTTTATACAGAAAATAATAACAGTGCATCTGAAACAAATGATTATAACAACATATTTCAGAGAAAAAGCATGTTATTTCCTCATTCATCTTAATATCTCAACATTTAAATATGTAAACTAAAGTGCAATCACATTCGTAACTGAATGGGTTCTGGTTTTTGAAATGTAAATAAACCGATCTATTGTGATAATACAACAAAATTGCAATAACTGCATTAACTATAAAAGTGAAGTCTAACTGTAACTATAGTCTTGAAACAAATCTGAATAAGGAAAAACACTGCAATAAAATAATGCAAACTGGTTAAACTTGAGAGTAGCTGAGATCTGTCATGACAGAACATCGCTTCAATGATATCTGGCGCCATCTAGTGTCGTGAATGGGTATAATGTCTACACTGCGAAAATAAGACTTTTTCAGTCTTATTTCAATGCAAAAACACTGTCTTATATTCGGGCCAATACGGTAACTTACAAGAATATTTATAATAATAAGTTGACAATGAGCGTTTTTTGTTTCCTATCTTTCATGAGGGGAATTCTAAATCAGGCTGCTTAGGCAATACTTTTCGCCAAGATCGTCATCCGTTGAATATGGTACGCCCGCCCATGTCGTGCCAATGTAGTTACCCCAGTCAAAAATTGTATCCCCTGGGCGCAGCCATATGTAGATTTGTGTCTTTATTATTCAATAAAAAAAGTTGCACCAATAAAAAAAAGTTGCTTCAATCAAAATATATGTTTTCAATGAAAAAAAACGTCACGTCAAATAGAAGAAAAAAAATGTGTTTGAATGCAAAAATAAATTTGCAACAAAAAAAAAAAAAAATGCATTTGAAAGCTATTTTTCTTTGATTGATTTTTTTTTTTTTTTTTTTTTAATTTAATTGAAGCAACTTTTTTGATTGAAGTAATGTTGATTTGTGTTTGGGCCACATTATGGCTAGGATGTTTTTGTCTTTATCATTCAATCAAAAAGTAAGTTGCTTAAAAAAAATATATTTTCAAAAAGAAAAATCACTTCAATCAAAAAATGAAAAATTTCAATGATAGAAACAGTATTTGAATACGAAAAAATATGTGAGATTGAAAAATTTGCATTTGAACACTTAATTTTTCATTGAAAAAGTTTTCTTTGATTGAAGCAATCCTTTTTGTGTTTGGGCCATGTTATGGGTAGGACATTTGTGTCTAAATCATTCAGTCCCCCAAAAATTTGATTCAATCAAAAAAAAAAAAAAAAAAAAAAAAAAGAATATATTTTCAATCAAAAAGAAAAAAATCACTTGAAAAATAAAATTGCCCTCCCTTAATTTCTTTTTTTTTTGGTGAAAATTATATGCAAAGTAAATGACCGTCTAAAGTGCTAGTCACATGATCTGTTCGAAAAATAATTTTGCTCCCATTATAAAATTATATCTCTTTGTTCATTTCCTTCATTTTTGTTGCAGTTTTATTACTTTACAACCTTTATAAATACAGGAAGGTCAATTTCATGCAATGACACTTTTCGGCCACCAGAGCAAACCCAGCAATCCAATCCTTCCACTTTGGAGCCCGGAACCAAAGGTTTGCGTGTTTGCGTTTTCGCTGTCACCATATAAAGGCGAGGCCATTCTGCAACATTGCTGCGTCTTGGTGTCGCAGCGTCACCATGTAAACTGCCCCTAAGGCTGCGTTCAGACTGCAGGCATGTCTGATTCCAATCGGATTCCTCCTCAGATCTGATTTTTAGGCCGTGACTTGTCACACTATTTCTAGCAGTAGCAAGTGTCCAAATCAGATCTGAGCCTGTTCTGACTGGGTATTGAGTTCTGCTAAAAATTAAAATTGTTTTTAACAAAACAGCATATATTTTGTATTTCAATTGATTCGATCAAATCATTGATTAACCGCTCAACGTACCGATCCAGATTGATGCCTATATAGGCAAGTGTCAGAGGTTCTTCCGCAAACAACTTCCGTTTTAGAATTTTTCCATCCAAAACAACAGTACAGCTGGAGTAACATTACTCATCAAAATCCGTTAAAAAAAGACAATTTGGAAATACCGCATCCATCTGCCATCATCACGACAGGGGAGGATCACATGTTAATGAAGGCAGATCCAAGTTTGTGCCACCACAAAGACAGGGTGTTTTTGTAGCCATGTTGCAGCTGTGTTATGGAAGGTGTGGTCTTCCTATCCCTGCATTTTTATGTGACCGGTGCTCAAAAAATACTAAAGCTAAAAACTTGTGCATGAAACGACTTGTTGCCTTTGATATTGTTATTATGATTGTAATAATAATGGTCTTTAATATTATTTACTACAACTACTGTATCTGCTGCTAGCCTGTTGCTAATCAGTATGTGTAGATGGCTCAATTATGTCAACGCATTAATGCAAGTGTTACAAGTTTTTGGTTCGTTTTTTTAGAAGTGGAAAACAGTGAGGCAAGGGAAGATAAGTTCATGTGCCTCACAGCAACATTTACTGTACGTTTATGGACATACAGTGGAGCAAATAAGTATTTAGTCAACCACTAATTGTGCAAGTTCTCCCACTTGAAAATATTAGAGTCCTGTAATTGTCAACATGGGTAAACCTCAACCATGAGAGACAGAATGTGGGAAAACAACCCCAGAAAATCACATTGTTTGATTTTTAAAGAATTTATTTGCAAATCATGGTGGAAAATAAGTATTTGGTCATTACCAAAAGTTCATTTCAATACTTTGTTATGTACCCTTTGCTGGCAATAATGGAGGCCAAACGTTTTCTGTAACCCTTCACAAGCTTTTCACACACTGTTGCTGGTATTTTGACCCATTCCTCCATGCAGATCTCCTCTAGAGCAGTGATGTTTTGGGGCTGTCGTTGGGCAACACGGACTTTCAACTCCCTCCACAGATTTTCTATGGGGTTGAGATCTGGAGACTGGCTAGGCCACTCCAGGACCTTGAAATGCTTCTTACGAAGCCACTCCTTTGTTGACCTGGCTGTGTGTTTGGGATCATTGTCATGCTGAAAGACCCAGCCACGTCTCATCTTCAATGCCCTTGCTGATGGAAGGAGATTTTCACTCAAAATCTCTCGATGTATGGCCCCATTCATTCTTTCCTTTACACAGATCAGTCGTCCTGGTCCCTCTGCAGAAAAACAGCCCCAAAGCATGATGTTTCCACCCCCATGCTTCACAGTGGGTATGGTGTTCTTCGGATGCAATTCAGTATTCTTTCTCTTCCAAACACGAGAACCTGTATTTCTACCAAAAAGTTCTATTTTGGTTTCATCTGACCATAACACATTCTCCCAGTCCTCTTCTGGATCATCCAAATGCTCTCTAGCGAAACTCAGATGGGCTTGGACGTGTACTTTCTTCAGCAGGGGGACATGTCTGGCAGTGCAGGATTTGAGTCCCTGGCGCCGCATTGTGTTACTGATAGTAGCCTTTGTTACTGTGGTCCCAGCTCTCTGTAAGTGATTCACTAGGTCCCCCGTGTAGTTCTGGGATTTTTGCTCACAGTTCTTGTAATCATTTTGACGCCACGGGGTAAGATCTTGCATGGAGCTCCAGATCGAGGGATATTATCAGTGGTCTTGTATGTCCATTTTCTAATAATTGCTCCCACAGTTGATTTCTTTACACCAAGCGTTTTACCTATTGCAGATTCACTCTTCCCAGCCTGGTGCAGGTCTACAATTTTTTCTCTGGTGTCCTTCGACAGCTCTTTGGTCTTGGCCATAGTGGAGTTTCGAGTGTGACTGACTGAGATTGTGGACAGGTGTCTTTTATACCAATAATGAGTTAAAACAGGTGCCATTAATACAGGTAACTAGTGGAGCCTCGTTAGACCTCGGTAGAAGACGTTAGACCTCTTTGACAGCCAGAAATCTTGCTTGTTTGTAGGTGACCAAATACTTATTGTCCACTCTAATTTGGAAATAAATTCTTTAAAAATCAAACAATATGATTTTCAGTTTTTTTTCTTCCACATTCTGTCTCTCATGGTTGAGGTTTACCCATGTTGACAATTACAGGCCTCTCTAATCTTTTCAAGTAGGAGAACTTGCACAATTGGTGGTTGACTGAATACTTATATGCCCCACTTTATATAGAGACAACGTCGTTCTACCTGGAGGCGGCCAAGAGGCTGGGGCTGGAGGCGGTGGCTGGCCTTGTGGCCGACCGTCAGCTTGATCCCCGAGATCCAACTACAAGTTTTTTAACTGCAGCAACTTTAAGATACGCTATTGGAGCCGGAATTAGGCTGTAATGTCAGGTGTGGGGAGGCTCCAGAGATCTGCTGTCTGAAATCACATTCTCGTATGCTACTTTTCTAATAATTTTATAAATTGTGATTTATTGACCTATTTTGCACATGCACCAATCGTTTTAAATAAAACAAGAAATGAAATCATGTTGTCCAAATGTTTTATTGCAATCCATATCTGCAAAATAGAATGGCATACTACTTCTGTTTATATGTACATACCTTTTAGTATTTCCTTGTAACAACAAAATCTGTGTCAGCGCTTTTGCATTTGGCAGATGTAATATAATTTGTTATTTCACCTCATTTTGGTCACACAAATGGCCAGCGTATCAATCTATACCTCACGTCAACACAGGCTGACATGTTGTTTTAATTTTGTCCATGAATGATCAACGAAGTGATAAGAACAATCATACAATCTCATCTACGTCTCATCTACGTCATGCTGAATCCCTTTTTGGACACACACTGCTTACTTCAACCGCAATTCATGTTGTTCGTTCTAAACCGCAAGTTCAGAGCAGACATTTTCCAAGACGGTGCCACCCATATTTCGCTATTACAAAGTCTACCAAAAGTTGATTCGATACAATGGCCTTCGATCATTATTTCACAAAAATGTACTGTTTGATGATTGTTCTTAGGCTGCGTTCAGACTGCAGGCATATCTGATTCCAATCGGAGTCCTCCTCAAATCAGATTTTTAGGGCATGACTGTTCACACTGTTTCTAGCAAGAGAAATCAGATCTGGGCATGTTCAGACTGGCTCTCATTATTGACACACCTGCCAGGTTGCTGCAGCAATGAAGGTAGCATCCAACATTGAGTGATGTCACAGACAATCAAAAAACCCATTTGAGGTGTTCAGACTGACAGGCATCTTCTCCATATCTGGTAAGAAATTACTTTCCGTATGTGGTTTCAATCTGTCTCGTAAAAGTCAGGTTTCTTTGTGAGCGTTCAGACTACAAATGACCTGTCCGGTTTCAATCTGGATGAGCCACAAATCAGATTTAAAAAAAATGTCAAGTCGTAAAATGAATAATTTGTACCAGAGTGTGGACTTTAAGTATGTTGTAATTCTTAATCCTTTGTGTATTTTGTGTTCATTTTGATACGCCACTTTAGGCAACCTGATTCTCATGCTCTCCTTCACAGCACTTTCATTGTTTTGATGGGTTTTCTAAATCAAAATCCAATGTTTTTGTCTCTGAGGAGTTTTGCAGCGTCATACCGCAGTGAAGCCCCCCTGCCACCCGCTGACAAAACAACCACTTTATCCTGCCTTCTGTGGTTTTCTCAGCAATGATGCTAAAAAATGATTTTTTAACATTCTCATTGTTGTGGTCTTTTCCCGCTCGTATTACTCGATCTTGGCAAGAAGCCACGAGTGCAGCATGAAGGGTCTGCCTTCAATTGTATTGTATTGAAAACATGATGATTTTAGTTTTTTGTTGGGGTGTTTTTTGTGACTAAACGCTCTCAGCTGTGGAAAGCTCCCACAGTTGGAGAGAACAACAAGACAACAAGCGCCTACGGTTTGACTGACAAGTCTTAAAAAAGGACCCCACGCAAAAGCAGTAATTGAAGGCAGCGTAAACTCGTTAAGATTTAATGATCGAACTAGTGGAATTGGATGTCCTGCAGCTATGCAACTCAATAGATGAGAAAGTGTGATGACAGCAATCTGCTGCAAATAACAGGTGAATAATAAGTGGAGAGAAATCGTGCAAAGAAACAAGATTGTTGTATATTTAACTTTTTTTCTCAATTTAAATCCTTAACAGCTGGGCCTGTTTTGTTCGAATTTGCATGCCTTTGATGTTGCCTTTATATTTTAAAGAAAAAAAAAAGTTCACTATGGCCTGGTTGAGTCCCTTTTTTCAGGACACCATAACCTTCATGTCCAAACTGTTGTTTTCCTCACTGACCAATTAAAATCAACATTTCGGACCAAAAAGACAAAAAATTATTATTTTTAAAAAAAATTGTAATATTGATGTCCCATTGACAACCAAACATGCTCAATGAAACGTTTTGAAGCGTGAGAATATTTATCAACATAAGCGGATTTTAAGGGGGGGGGGGGGTCAGGCCCCCCTGGTGGCCAAAAGCGTCATTGCATGTAATTAAATTTCATATACATACATATATACACACACACATATATATATACATATGTGGCGGAAAACACTCAGGTGACTTGAAGTTCCGCTCTGAGACGGCCAATTTGGCCAAATTTCAAAATAGTCTGATATGCACGTGTGATACATCATTGGAAAGCTTTAAATCTCAATTTTCTGGGGGAAGAAAAAAATTTTAACAGGAGGCCATTAAAAAAATAAAAATAAAAAAATAAACAGCAAAACCCTAGCTGGAGGCGAAAGCACGCGAGAGCAGAATTAAAGACGCCACGATTTTAACAAGATATTCGATCCAAAAAGTCCATTGAGCATGTATCACCGAGTGTCAAGACACAGCTGTGAATGGCCACAGCCGGATTTTTGGGGGATTTTATGTGTAAAACATCAATTAATAATTCTATGCTAAAAATGACAGACATTTTGAATAATAAATATAATTACTTACCGTCTTTTTATGGCTTGGTTGAAACAAAAGCGGTTGCGCGATGTCTGTAAACGGGGGTTTTCAGGGTAAAACGGACAAATTAAAATTAGTTCGGAGGCTTAGTGCGCCATGAAGCTGCTATGGCAGCATATATACATATTGTTTTATCAAACACAACAGTTCTTTTGGCTTAAAATACAGCAGTTTATTTTAAAGAGGGGTGCAAGAGCAAGTGTTTTCTGCCATATATATATATATTTATATATACTGTATATATGCACTGTATATACAGTATATATAATACATATATACTAGAGAAAAAATATTTTTTTTAAATTATTTTTTTCTTTGATTGAATTTTTTTTTTTGATTGAAGCAACTTTTTTGGGGGTTGAATGATTTAGACACATATGTCCTAATCATAATATGGCCCAAACACAAAAAGGATTGCTTCAATCAAAGAAAACTTTTTCAATGAAAAATTAAGTGTTCAAATGCAAATTTTAAAATCTCAAATATTTTTTCGCATTCAAAAACTTTTTTGTATGACTGAAAATTTGTGAAAAAGTGATTTTTCTTTTTGAAAATGTACTTTTTTTTGAAGCAACTTATTTTTTGATTGAATAATAAAGAGAAAAATGTCCTAGCCAAAATGTGGCCCAAACACAAATCAACATTACTTCAATCAAAAAGTTGCTTCAATAAAAAAAAAAAGAGTTTCCATTCTTTAGAAATCAGCATTAGAAAATAGCTTAGTTTGAGCAATTTTCCAATTTCCGATGAAAAAACAGAGAAATTGAGCTTTTTGTGAAACCATACATTTCAAACATAAATCTGACTTTAACACAGCTATTTTTGCTTTAGTTACATCCCAAACATCTGCATAATGTTTTCCTTTTAAAAAATAACATAAACAACAAGACAAAACGAGCTTTTGATAGCAAAGTAACAATTTAGTTACACATAACTGAGGGATGACGCTGTTGTGGCAGCGACAGCCAGGTAAACTTTTCCCTCATCGCCACCTGTCTCATAAAGATGGATTTTTTTGAGTCCCTGCGGGGTCTGCTCGGCGAGCAGCACGGACTCAACGGCATCGTCCGCTGTACTGGTGGTTCCGGTCGTTTTGCTCGGTCGTCCAGCGCCGGGCGTCCTCTAGGTTGTTCTCCATTCGGTCGTCTTCCACCGGCGCCCCGTTCATTGCCGTTGAATCGGGTTGCGGGTCTTACCAAATGCGCTACTGCCCTCCAGTGGCCAGTTTTATTGCTTTAAAATGGATTTTGAGCTTTGTGCTTGGAGCTAAATTGAATCAGAACCCAGAGATGTCTCTTGTAGTAAAAAAAAAAAAAGACGTATAAATACGTCTTTGGGACACTGAAACAATTAGAACGCATTTATACGTTTTTGGGAGTAAATGATTTAAAAGTTTTCGGATGACGTCCTTCCTTTGTGAACTCAGAATTTCTCCTTGGTTATGTAGTTTTTTGTGGTGCTTTCCGTTTTGATAAAAGACAAGAAAAGATGGAAATATGGACATAAACACATGGCCCATGCAGCGTTTTAATGTGTATTAATGAGGGCGATAAAACTATAAAACTCATTTGACATTATTTCCCGTTTTACTTGGTCAACTGACTTCAAGTAAAAACGGGCATGGACCTCAACTTTCACACTTTTAAACGTTGGGTAAAAATTTCGAACAGCACGGGTATTAGTACAGTATTGGAATTCGCCTGTTAAAGCACAAATGTGTATCGATAATGCAATCTTGTGCCAAAAATGGTTTTGGAGCAACACTAATAGCTAGACCAAAAATTCATCCAGACACGGTCCTTTCTAAATTGTTTTTAAATATGCGTCTTTCATATTTAAAGATTTAACAATCTCCTAATTCACTTCTATTTAGCATTTATTCATCGTTACTAATTAAATCCCATTTTGTTTGAAAGCGCTAACATCAAAACGGCCAAGCTAACAAATCACCACGGATGAGAAAAAGCAGACATTTTGGGGTCTTAATGACCTCTAAAGAGCTCCTCTGGTTCGGGACTTTGGCGACAAGAGGTTGACCTTACACTTTAACCGCAACCGCTTCCTGTCTTGAATCATTAGGGCGCCCGTGCAGCGTTCCCCCTCCTCCGAACATGCCCAGGAAGCATTCCCATGCATGTCAAGTCTGGACTGTGTCGCCATCAGGGATACTTTAGATGCATTCACATCCTCGCCCGTGTAGGAATGTCAGCCAGGAGTTTCCATCCTGTATCCCTAAAGGAAGGATTCTGCGTTTAATATAAAAGTGCGCGCTTTGAGAGTTTGCATGTGTGTATTTGTTGGCGTATCTTAGCATTTACATGTGTCGTTTAAGATTTTTGATGATCAGTCAGAAATTTTTTGGGGAACATTGTTATTTTTATTTCTGTGTGAATCATGTACTTTGTTCTCTGTGGCTTATTTTATAAACCTAAACCTCAGGCAGATATTTCTGTGAACATGATATATTCCACTCCAAATACGTCTACTTTCTCACGCGCATGTTCATTTCCACTCATAAATGACTGCAAACAACCTTTCTATGAACCCGCTAGTTTTCTTTCGCACACAAGGTGTTCAAATGTCAAAATCGGCATTTGGTAATATTCTGTTATGTTCATGAATCACCAAAAGATGAGAATGCAGTTAAACAAATGTGAAAAACAAACCAAACAAAAAATGGTGACTATTTCAGTAAAGATAAGGACGAGCTATCATTCTTCAGGACATCATGATCAAATTGTCCTCCTGTTAATACAAGTACTACTGTCTGTTGACATGCCAACCCAGAGAGCAAATATCTTCGAATCAATACTGACGAATGATGAAAGATGATGATTTTTTTTTTATTATAGCTCAAGATTCATGATTAAATCATCATTCGCACTGAGCAAAGAATTTCAACCGGCTAGTTCATAAGCGGAGTTTAAGGAGGGCCCAGGTGGGCTAGGTCCCCCCTGGTGGCCGAAAAGTGTCATTACATGTAATTGACTTTCCTATGTATATATAAAAGTTGTAAAGCAAACAACAAAAATGAATGTAATGAAAAAAAAAAAAATCTTTATAATAGGTCATAATTATTTTTCGAACAGATCATGTGACTGGCTCCTAAGGTCGTTTGCTTTGCATATTATTTAAAAAAAAAATAAAATAAAAAAAATAAAAAGAAACTTATGGGAGGGCAATTTGATTTTTCAAATGATTTTTTTTTCTCTGTTTGAAAATACTTTTTTTAATTGAAGCAACTTTTTGGGGGATTGAATGACACAAACGTCCTACCCATAAAATGGCCCAAAACACAAAACGGATTGCTAAAATCAAAGAAAACTTTTTAAATTAAAAATTAAGTGTTCAAATGCAAATATTTGAGTCTCAAATATTTTTTCGCTTTCAAAAACTTTTTTTTTATTATTGAATTTTTTCTACTTTTGACTGAAGTAATTTTTCGTTTGAAAATATATACTTATGAAGACACAAATGTCCTAGCCAAAATGTGGCCCAAACGCAAAACAACATTACTTCGATCAAAAAGTTGCATCAAAAAAAAAAAAAAAAAAAAAATCAAAGAAAATTTTTGCATTCAAACACATTTTTTGATCAAATAATGACGACACAAATCTACCTCCATATGGCTCCACCCAGGGGATACAATTTTTGACTGTGGTAACTACATTGGCACGACACCAGCGGGCGTACCATATTTAATGGATAACGATCTTGGTGAAAAGTATAGCTGTCCTAAGCAGCCTGATTTAGAATTCTCCTCAAGAATTATGGGAAACAAACAAACAACAACAAAAAAAAAACGCTCATTTTCAACTTATTACTATAAATATTCTTGTAAGTTAATTTTATTGCTGACACTGCGTTTTGACGTCATCAACATGCTGTGCCCCCCTTGGCCCAAAAGTCAAACTCCGCCTATGGTCTAGATCAGGGGTGGGCAAACCGGTCCTCGAGGGCCGCAGTGGGTCCTGGTCTTTGTTCCAACTGATTCAGCACAGACAGTTTAACCAATGAGGTTTCAGTGGAAACAAGAAGCACCTGACTGCAATCAACTGATTGAACTTGTAAGAAACCAGATTGGTGAAAGGCTGTCCTCATGATGGGTTTGAACAAAAACCCGCACCCACTTCGGCCCTTTGTGGAATAGTTTGCCCATCCCTGGTCTAGATTCCCTATATTTTTAGACAGAAATTCTCATTCGACCTAGGCTCTCTTCGTTTGACACCCCATTAATGACCATTCGGCACAAAAACGCATTTAAATAAAAAAAAAAAAAATATATATATATATATATATATTTATTTTTTTTTTTTAATGCTACTCGTCCTGCAATGATAAATAAATAAATAAATAAAATAAAAGCACATCATTTATACATTAAAGAAATCAGGACACTAAGGGGCACAAAAGTTTCATTCAGTTTTTGCTAAAAATGTATGGTTCATATAAAATTTGCCAAAAAGATACACATTCATTTCTATGGCCAAAATTTCCCATTCATTTCCAATGGCCCGATTCACCAGTCATTTCAGTAGCACTAAAAATTCCATTCACTCCTATTGGTGTCCAACCCAAGTGACCCGATATCAACAGGAAGTGACCCCGAAATCCCACCAAAGCAATAGGAAGTGACCCAATACGAACAGGAAGTGACCCAGAAATGCCCCCAAATCAACAGCAAGTGACCCTGTATGTCATACTCCCATGTGCTACATTAAAACTGTTCAGACCAATCAGACATTCAGATCTCCATTCTCCGTGTCAAGCAGCTGAACAGGACAGGTTTAAAAAAAAAAAGAAAAAAAAAACAAAAAAAAAACAAAACAAGAATACTCTTTTCAGACATCCTGGTAAATTCCCGTGTAAGGTGATGCAGGATATGGCCATGTCATGGCTTTCACACATGTGAAAACGTCCCTGGAAAAATATGGGCTGTATGTGTGAAAGTGGCTTGATTTATCCAGGGTTGGCTAGTCTGTGCTGG
The DNA here is from genome assembly GCF_030265065.1 of Corythoichthys intestinalis. Classification (NCBI taxonomy): domain Eukaryota; kingdom Metazoa; phylum Chordata; class Actinopteri; order Syngnathiformes; family Syngnathidae; genus Corythoichthys; species Corythoichthys intestinalis. Next base: position 16,367,301 of record NC_080395.1, on the reverse strand, counting down.
GAAGGCAGCTGGCGCGATTTTATAACCCGGACATTATGTCATTTCTGGTCTGAAATTTGGCCGTCACATTCTGTTGGTCAGATTTGCGTTTTGTTACCGAGCCGGTTGTGGGAGCGTTCCCGTCATCTACCCGCAGCCAATTCAAGCTTATCAAGGCTGTATTTAAGCCTAGGCGATCCAAGAGATGGGTGCCGAGACATTAACTTTCTGGGCGCCATCCGACACCTTGTACTCTCAAATTTCGTGCTTTTTCCAGCTTGTCCGTCTGCCGCCACTGTCACGAACCCATTGTGTTAATCCCCCTTTTCCGCAATCGCGTCTATTTTTGTTTGTATTTAATAAACCTTTGAACGCATCCCTCCGTTGTTGTCTGCTTTGAGGTACAACCTTGTTCCCGCAGTTCCGGACCCTAACATCGGCAACGAAATAAACCACACATTTCCAAAGATGGACGATGGACTCTTCCTCGGCTCTACATCCAGTAGCAATTTAATTTTGCTATGTTTTCAGTTTTATATTGCCATTTCCAGTTTGCCATGTTGATAATTGTGATGTTTTTTTTTTTTACCGATTTTTGTCTTACTGTGAAGAAAGAGGAAATGACGTTCGGCCCGCCATGATATTTATGTCATTAGCCTTCGTGCTGTGACCCGGAAATCAAACGCGTGCTTTCACACGTGCCTCAACCCGGGAAAGTCCTGGACATAAAACTAAGACGCGTCCCGTGAAATGTACGCGTAATCTCTGTGTTAGTCGACCCGGAAAATTGCTTTCACACAAAAGGGCTACCTGTTTAAATCCAGGGATTTTAACGGTGTTCACATATGTGCGAAAGACACTTAAGTTACCCTGAAATGCCCAAAAATCTACAGGAAGTGATGCAGGAATGCCCCAAAATTAACAGGAAGGGGCCCAATTTGTACAATAAATGAATCCAAAATGCCCTAAGATCAACGGCAAGTGACCTGTCATCTACAGGAAGTCCGAGATTCCTCAACATCAACAGGAAGTGACCGGACATACCAACCATCAGAGCAAAGCTAACATTGTAGTTTTCTCCAGAAATTGCACTTTCTAGTTTGTGTAGCTGTTCGTATTTAAGCTTCGTAAACAGTACCTTATTGTACCATAAAGTATCTTATTAACTTGACGTGTTCTGGCCTCACTAAATGTGAAGTTGTTCAGCTTGACAGACAGCAAACAAGGCAATTGTGTTTTTTGAAGTTTTTTCCTTCCTTCATTTTTGACAATTTGTAAAGCTATAGCACACATACAGTCAGGCAAAAAAGTATTTAGTCAACCACAAATTGTGCAAGTTCTCCCACTTGAAAAATATCAGAGAGGCCTGTAATTGTCAACATGGGTAAATCTCAGTCACGACAGACAGAATGTGGAAAAAAACCAGAAAATCACATTGTTTGATTAAAAAAAAAATGTATTTCCAAATTAGAGTGGAAAATAAGTATTTGGTCACCTACAAACAAGCAAGATTTCTGGCTGTCAAAGAGATCTAACTTCTTCTAACGAGGCTCCACTCGTTACCTGTATTAATGGCACCTGTTTTAACTCATTATCGGTATAAAAGACACCTGTCCACAACAACCTCAGTCAGTCACACTCCAAACTCCACTATGGCCAAGACCAAAGGGCTGTCGAAGGACACCAGAGACAAAACTGTAGACCTGCACCAGGCTGGGAAGACAATGCAATTGGTAAAATGCTTGGTGTAAAGAAATCAACTGTGAGAGCAATTATTTGAAAATGGAAGACACTGCCAATGGGAAAACCCATTGGCAGTGTATCAAATACTTGTTCTCCCCACTGTACAAGACCACTGATAATCTCCCTCGATCTGGATCTCCATGCAAGATCTCACCCCGTGGCGTCAAAATGATAACAAGAACGGTGAGCAAAAATCCCAGAACCACACGGGGGGACCTAGTGAATGACCTACAGAGAACTGGGATCACAGTAACAAAGGCTACTATCAGTAACACAATGCGCCGCCAGGGACTCAAATCCTGCACTGCCAGACGTGTCCCCCTGCTGAAGAAAGTACACGTCCAGGCCCGTCTGCGGTTCGCTAGAGAGCATTTGGATGATCCAGAAGAGGACTGGGAGAATGTGTTATGGTCAGATGAAACCAAAATAGAACTTTTTGGTAGAAAGACAGGTTCTCGTGTTTGGAGGAGAAAGAATACTGAATTGCATCCGAAGAACACCATACCCACTGTAAAGCATGGGGGTGGTAACATCATGCTTTGGGGCTATATTTCTGCAAAGGGACCTGGACGACTGATCTGTGTAAAGGAAAGAATGATTTGGGCCATGTATTGAGAGATTTAGAGTGAAAATCTCCTTCCATCAGCAAGGGCATTGAAGATTAGACATGGCTGGGTCTTTCGGCATGACAATGATCCCAAACACACAGCCAGGGCAACAAAGGAGTGGTTCGTAAGAAGCATTTCAAGGTCCTGGAGTGGCCTAGCCAGTCTCCAGATCTCAACCCCATATAAAATTTGTGTAGAGAGTTGAAAGTCCTTGTTGCCCAATGACAGCCCCAAAACATCACTGCTCTAGAGGAGATCTGCATGGAGGAATGGGCCAAAATACCAGCATTAGTGTGTGAAAAGCTTGTGAAGAGTTACAGAAAACGTTTGGCCTCCGTTATTGATAAAAAAAGGTACATCACAAAGTATTGAGATGACCTTTGGTATTGACCAAATACTTATTTTCCACCATGATTTGCAAATAAATTCTTTAAAAATCAAACAATGTGATTTTCTGTTTTTTTTTTTCTTCCACATTCTGTCTCTCATGATCGAGATTTACCCATGTTGACAATTACAGGATTCTGTAATATTTTTCAAGTGGGAGAACTTGCACAATTAGTGGTTGACTTAATACATATTTGCCCCATTGTATGTACACTTATGTTCAAAACGACACACATTTTCACAATAAAACACCTGACACAAAACAATTGGTGTTCAAACGTCCATCTCGTCTGATTAAGATGTATATTTAGTAGATTTAATTAGCCTAATTTGCCTGGCAAAAGCTTAAATGCTACGAATGCTAACACATTTACAATTTTCATAGCAAATTGCCCACACATAACTCCACAAACTGTAGCTATAAACTTTATTATAATTGCATACAAAAACATATATTAGCTGAAAAAACTTACAGCCTAATGTGGGCCAAACGAGAGGGCAGCTGTCCTATATCCATTTCAGACGAGTCTCCTACTCAGTCATAGAAGCCAAGCCACACCCACTGCTGCCACCAGAGGGCAGTGTATCCTCCATCATTAAACAAAATACAATATAATTCCGATTTATGTTGGCGATGTAACCCGAATTTCCATGTAGGAACGGAACTTGTTCGTAACCCGGGGACTACCTGTATTCTTTTTACCGAATACTTTTTTACTTGGACTTTTTTTTGAATGACTAGTTTTACTTGAGTAATATTATTTTGAACAAACACTGTTACTTTTTGGCTACGCTACCCACCTCTGTTGTCTTGCTACCGCTGTGTGTAGTACTTTTGAGTTTTTCTTCTGTCCGATTGCCTGTATTCATACCTGTATCCTAGTTTTTGTTCCTGTTCTTTGTAAGCTTTGAACTGATATCCCGCAGTGTTAATCATATGGATGACTTACTGTTTCATTGCCTTTAAAACCTCCTTGGCAGAGGTGATGAATACTGGCACAAAACCCAACTAAAGTAAACTTAAGAGGCTTTTATTGTCCAGTCTGTGTGTCGATTGTGGTCTTTTCTAAACATTTAGTTCATGATTTACTTGCCTTACAACCTATTATTGTTACCACTTGCTTACTCATTGTTTCGTGTGTAAAGTACCCTGAGAAATACCAATGTGGTCAGGTAATGCTATTGCTGGCTCGGTTTACAGATTTAGAGTGCACTTTGGATTTGGAGTCTTCTTGTATTTTAGTAATGTGTAGGTTGGCATTTATCAAAATGTACACGATTTAAAACTGATATTGACATTAACAGCTTGTATACAGTTAGTAAGGTTTCTAGACTGGCGGCTGACCAATCGAGTGCGAAATGAGACACGCTAGTAAATCTTGTGAGCTGCTGAGCTCTCAAAATTGTCAGTGAACTGAAAATTCAGTTTCACACGATGGCTAGACTACTCAGTCTGGAATAATGTCAAGGCTGAAAGCTAAACACAGCTGCATTGAGTTTAGTCGGATGCACAGATTAGCATTAGCTGACAACTTTAGCGCCTGATATCAGGGAACTACCTACTAACATGGTGACGTGACAACGAGTAACACCTGGACAAGAGTGGCTGGGGGAAGCTGACTGGATGAAACACAAAGAAATGGGCTAACAACAGGTGGAGCAAATAAACAAATCAAAAGTCAAGGACAAGAAACACATGGAAACGAAATAAAACAAGGATCGACTAAATATGATGGAGAGGGCAATCTAATTCTTGATACTTAAACTATATTAAAGTGCGTATGACACCAAAAAGCACGTTTATTTCATATTTCACGTGATATTTTATGCTCCTGAATGAAATGGACCACTTAGATGTGTGTGGAAGCGATCGTTTTACAGTATATTCAATTTTTGAATCCCGCGCCATGAAAATGAGTGACTTCCGGCTTCAGTAACAGGTTTAGGACGAATGCGAATGTGACGTCACCCGGGTCAGCATCTCACAATACAGCATTGCTTTGTAGCATGCAGATGGACTGCGGATTCAGCTGATTTTGCGGATTAATTCGTTTACCGTAATTTCTGGACTATTGGGCGCCCCTGATTACAAGCCTCACCCAGTAGATTTTTAAAGGAAAAACCATTTTGTACATACATAAGCCTCTCCTGCCTATAAGCCACGTGTGACCACTTAGTAACAAGAGACATTGACAAAGAAATATACAGTTTTCAAAATTTTAATAACACACCTTAACTTTTCGTTCCAAACAGCGCCGGCAAACACGGCAGTTATATAGCAGCGGCACGGAATTTACATAGCATCAGCATGGCGGTGCAGCACTACTTGTGCTGGTTAATAAAAAAATAAAAGTCTTTGTTAGCAATCTTCATCTTCCTCCTGTGCATTCAAACCATGGAAGTCTTCACCCTCAGTATCAGATATGAAGACGCTCAGATGCACTTCGCCACGCACCTACTGTCTCTTCGTTGTCGCCTTCAATGTCTCCCATAATGAAGCAAATTCACTCCTAGCCCATGCTGTCCTCCTCGTAACGCAGCAGAATGCCCCCTTCAAAATCCGGTGGTGATGGCGGACTCTTTCACAGCGCTTCATGCTGCCAGGCTCCCCCGGCAAACCTGTGCAAAAGCTGCTCTTTGCATGCGGCGAGTCTTGGCAAACGATCTCTCGCCGCTCGTCAATGTCAAAGCTTCCCATACAACTCGGATGGCCAATTTAATTTCTTCGAGCATTTTCCATGATGCAGGTATGCCCATTCTACTCATGCACAAAGGCGGATGCACAACGCACAAAATTAAACTACCGGTAATAGTGCAAACTAGCGTCTTCCTCCACACATATATTCCACGTGTCTCACTCCCACATTCCATGCTCGAGCGCCCCTGGCGGCCGTCAGAAAAATACACAAATTGGCCGCATCATTGCACATGCCGCAGGACCCAAAATAAGGAAAAAAAAGTAGCGGCTTGGAGTCCGTAAATTACGGTATTTTTCGCATCACGCCAGCCAAACGGCTGCAGAAAATCGTTGATGCACCAGGGAGAGGCGTGTGAGCATTTTTAGGGTTTCAAAAGGTTCCCGTTCACTGCGGATATGGGTCAAAGCAAGCCCTACTGCTGTGGAACCATGGGACTTACGAGGAAGTGAGTAAACATCATATTTTGTATTATGTCAACTGGGATCATGGCAACAGTTTTAATACAGAGGGGGCTTGCATTTTGTGGCTGATTGTCCACCAAAAATGCCACTCGGCCGACGACCGGTGGCTTGTCGCACACCCCACCGACGGGAGAGCGCTATACTTGGCTTATTGCCCTATTTGTGTGCCCAGTGTTCTGTCAAATTTTCAACCCCATCAGAAATGGCAACTTTGTGTTAAAAATGGCCGTGAACTCAGCGATTACAAAGTAAACACTACAAACTTTCTTTATATAAAGGACTATTTACTTTCCTAGAAAAGCTCTCATCAGACACACCTTGCCATGTTAGCTGCACAACAACTGCACGCCGCTCTCTGTTTACGTCTTCGCCGTGTAGTAAAGCATTATTTTGTACCATATTCGCGTTGACCATGTGGCAGCTATGCGCTCCTCTGACGTCGGCCGGTTTTTCCAGCGGTACTCTCCAGCTGCTTCTCCGGCGAGCACTCCTGTCCGTAGCAGGGGAAGGAGCTGTAACTTTCTCGCCGCAGGGCGGGTTGCCGATCGGCAAAGACAATCGACAACCTTGCCGCCGTGTGACATGGTCCGGGCCAGTTTTTTGTGATTTTCCGCTCCGAAAACCGAAAATAAGACTTTGAGACGTCACTCGGTTCGGGTTAGCTGTCACGCCTCTTGGTTTGTTTACATTCTCCGAAGCCGGGGCAGGGAAATGACAAAAGCCTGACTAACTACGGTGGCATAAAATATCGTTCGGGAGGTACGACAGTAAAGGTCAAGTCGACAGTTTTGACCATTATGGAGTAATTTTGCCATGTCTTACTGAATAAATGCATTTTTATAATTTCATATTCCATTTAGCACAAGACTGTTATTTGTCATGACCATACCATTTATTTAGTAATTGGGGAAAAATACTTCGATAAAAAGAATATCCTGTAAAAATATTGGAGTAGAGAGACTGAAAGAATGATATTTTGCGGCTCTCTTCGTCGCATTTTCTTCGTTCTGAATAATTCCCCCTCAATGGGTTGAATTCTACATCAGATGAAACCATGACCCTGCCGACGTCATCCTCCTGTTGGGGATGCTAGAGCCCTGTTATGGTGGGCGTGGCTAAAGGGCAGATTAAAAGACTAATTTATCGTCATCTTCGCTTTGTCAAATTGTTGTAAATTGTCGAATCGTATCAAAATATGATTCTAATTCACGTAATAATGCTATTTAAGACTTTTTTTTATCCTGTCGTACGCACCTGGGAACTGTTATATGTTGTCGTTTGTCATGCGTGCTTCTCACAACTTTTCTCATGGATTGAGAATGAGTCATTTTTTTGGTTATTGTCGGTCAATGTCAAGTGGTCCTTAGTCACTGGAAGTGTACACCTGGACTCCATCTTCAGGTCTGAGACTTCCTGTCCCCACACATTGTCTGGACAGTGAAACAAGCCAGACGTCTGTCTAGTAGCCGTAATGTTAACGTCAGGTCAGGTGGGGTAAACGGTACGCTTCGTAAGTGTGACGCTAGCGCTAAGGAGATGAGGTCGTCAGAGGTTGTCGGTCAGGCGTAAATCTAGTCCTTTGAGATGAAGTGTCGAAGTCTGCATGTAAAGTATACATGCCCTCTTGACTTTAGTGTCCATCAATAACAGAGGGGGAAAACACAACCACACTGGTCTCTTACTGTTGGTAAAAGATTACTTTTTTTCTGCGTTTTTTTTTAGTTTTTGCATGTGAATGGCATTAAGCTGAGCTGGGATTTTCCCCCCCTGCTTGTGTAGTTGTTTTATCAATGATGACGATAACAAAAACATTTCATCGACAAACACTGTTTTCATGACGGTGACAAGACGATAACTGTCTAAAAACGTGTCTTGGGTGACTAACACATAATAAGACGAATGCCAGTTTTCATCTGACGAGACAAACAAGACGGAAATGTGCTATAGTTTCTGTCATATGTTCATAATGTGTGACATTTTCTTAATGTATGTGTAATTAGCATGACTTGCTGCGCATCCACCCCACACACACTAACTGATGTCCTTCAAACTAGGCTTCGCTTTCAGGCTTGCTTGTTTTGAAATATATGGTAAGATTTGCTTTTTTATCTTAGCAAGAGAGAATACTGTATATGGCGGAAAACACTTAGGTGACTTGAAGTTCCGCTCCGACATCCCAATTTGGTCAAATTTCAAAATTGTCTTATGTGCATGTGTGACACATCATTGGAAAGCTTAAGATCTCAATTTTCTGGGGGAAGAAAAATTTGAACAGGAGGGCATTTTTAAAAAAAGATTTTTAAACCCTATCTGGAGGTGAGAGCACGCGAGAGCAGAATTACAGACGCCATGACTTTAACGAGATATTATCGCGTACTTACCTTGTTTCGATCCAAAAACTCCATGTAGCATGTATCACTGAGTGTCAAGACACAGCTATGAATGGCCACAGCTGGATTTTTTGGAGATTTTATCGGTGAAACATGGTAATATAACAAGGGTCGCGATGCAGAAATGGCAGACATCAAGGAGTGGTCGAGGTTTTCTTTTTCATATATTTACCCTTTTAAATGTAATTTTATTTTCAATTTTTCTTTGTTTGGATCGATCATTTATCATCCTACATATCAGAGAAAATGCAATAGTAACAAAAAAAAAAAAATACAATTAAGCAAAAGTTATGAGATAGATATCCGTGACTTTTTTACAGACACCATTTTTTTCATTGTGACGTCATTTTTTTAAAAGTTCAAAATATGAATTTTTTTAATGTCGTTTTTTTTTTTTTTAAACGAAATATTAGACATCAAGTAATGATTCTAAGCTAAAAATGACAGACATTTTGAATAATAAATATTAGGGTTGTTCCGATCATGTTTTTTTTGCTCCCGATCTGATCCTTTTAGTTTGAGTATCTGCCGATCCCGATATTTCCCGATCCGATTGCTTTTTTTTGCTCCTGATTCAATTCCAATCATTCCCGATAATTTTTCCCGATCATATACATTTTTGCAATGCATTAAGAAAAAAACGAATAAAACTCGGACGAATATACTGTATACATTCAACATACAGTACATAAGTACTGTATTTGTTTATTATGACAATAAATCCTCAAGATGGCATTTACATTATTAACATTCTTTCTGTGAGAGGGATCCACGGATAGAAAGACTTGTAATTCTTAAAGGATAAATGTGACTTGGATATTGTGACTAAATACTGCCATCTAGTGTATTTGTTGAGCTTTCAGTAAATGATACTGTAGCCATGCCCAAATGCATGATGGGAAGTGCAACCATGACTGTGCGTAGTGCTACCAATTGATATATTTTCTCTGCGTTGGGAAATAACATAAGGTGTTAAGAAAAAGATCATTTACCACCTTTCTTCCCCACATTGCTTCCTATGATATTTCTAATCGTAGGGAGAGGGATTGTAACGCTTTAGCCAATTAAGAAAGACTCCAAAGGCTGCCAAAATTCACTCTACTCATTTTATGCTGCCTTTAAGCTCTCTATATAGGTAAAATGGCGCCATTACAGATTGAACGCAACAATGCGTGAGTGGGTCGTGTAGTGCATGCATTAATTGCGTTAAATATGAAACGTGATACATTTCTAAAAAAATTAACTACCGCTTGGGATAAATTTGAGAACCCTGCCTTAAGCCTAAACTAAAGACTCTAGATAAGTGTAACATATTATGTCTGTAGCGTTAAATACAATTAGAAAACGATTTAATTAAAAAAATATATATATACGTATTCAAAAAAGGCATGTCCGATATTTTTTTGCCGATTCCGATACTTTGAAAATGAAGTGATCGGACCCGATCGATCAGGATGCCGATCGATCGGGACATTTCTAATAAATATAATTAATTACCTTCGTTTTATGGGTGGGTTGAAACAAAAGCGGTTGCGCGACGTCTGTAAACGGGGGTTTCCAGAATAAAACGAACAAATTAAAAATAGTTCGGGAACTTAATGCGCCATGAATTTGCTATGGCAGCTTATAGCCATTATTGGTCTATCAAACACAACAGTTGTTTTGGCTTAAAATACAGCATTTTCTTTTAAAGAGGAGTGCAAGACCAGAAACTGCTTTTTCAGTCTTGTTTTCCGCCATATACAATGTTGCTTTAGCCTTTAATGGTCTGTGCTGAATGATCATCATACACTAAATGTTCATATTACATTAGCTTGAGCATGGTAAGCGTAAAGTTTATAATCCGTGGCGTCCAGGTCTGTATAATTAATTCAAAATAATGTACTGTATTGCTACTTTGAGGCTAATGGGAAAAAAGTCAATGTACTTACCATTTTAGCCTGCTGCAAAACATTAGCCTCCTCCAAAATTGAGGTTAAAAGGTGACGCTTCAAAGATGAAAAATTGCCGGTTTACAGCAGATGCAATTGATAAGAAAAAAAGAAAAACAAGCTATTATTAACACCACATGCATGACGAAAAGAGTAGTGCACTTTTTTTTTTTTTTTTTAATAACAGAGAGTAACGCTTACGATTAACGGCTTAGCGAACGTACTTCTGATGAACATTTCAAGATAAAAGCGTGCATGTTCAACATGTACAGTAAATAAAGATATCTGGAGTTAACCTCACACACTTCAGATTCTACACTAAGAATATTTTTAAAATGATACCCATTATGAAAAAATCTGACAATGAATAATTTGGCTTCAGATTTGCTAATGTGCACTTTGCAGGAGAAGGTGACAGTCATTTTGGATCAAAAAACACTTTAAATGGGCTCTAATTGGTAGAGAACCATTGGGTTTTTCACCTATTTCATATTCTGCAATTCGCTAGCTTTCAAATGACTCATTATGCATTGTGTGTGTGTTTTTTTTTTAAAATATTTATTGTTTTTAATATATAGTTTGAGTTTGATTTAAGAATAACACTTTATTGAATTTGAATAGGTGATTTATTACGGTGTGTTATACTACATTAGTGGTTCAACTGGTTTAAAAAATTTGACAATAATATCACTTACCGGCAATAATTTATGAGAAAATATATCGCATACAAAATTTTTTTTTATCGCGACAGGGCTAAATGGTAGTTGTTTCGACAGCCCTGCTCCTGATTTAGTGCTGATGTGAACCTGTTTTTGAGTTTCACAGTTTGCATCCATTTTTCAAAACGTATGCTGTTGAAGTTGTTTGAAAATTTTTTTTCTGACGAAAACCTTTGAAATGTTGCAATATGTTAGGAATTCGTCGACTAAAACTATATGTAAACTTTGAGTATTCGTTGACCAAAACTAGACGAAAACAGCCATTTTGAAATGACTAAAATATGATTAACAAGTATTTTCATCCAAAAGACAAGACAAAAAAATAAAAGGGTTGCCAAAAAACACTGCCTGCTTGAGCGAAAGTATCAGAAACCACTGTATGTGTTAAAGTGTAATACATTCTCCACCATTTTCTGTATTTATGCCATTTATATATAACACTGACATGGAATTACAAAAAAACCTGACCAGGAAATTTTCCAAGTCAGCCCTTTTTATAGTGCTTGTTAAAACTATGCGTCTGCCTTTTCCAATATTTTTGCAACATACAAACGGCAAAGACACAGAAAATCAATTTTTCGCCTTCGTAGGTGGTGTCATAGCAAAAACAGGCAGGACACAAGGTTATGTAAAGGTGCAAAACTATATCACTGTGTGAAAGCTCAAAAATACAGTCGCCGAGATGTCACTTCTTGTTTGGCATCTGCGTAAAACGCAAAAGCAGGTTTCCTCATGGCAGCGGCACTAGTGCTAGTCGGTGCTAGTCGTTCATGACTCGCGGGCACCTCCAAACGACCATCTGAGCGGGGGTTGCGGGGGCCGCTAGTCGTTCATGACTTGTGGGCCCCTCCAGTCAATGGCGTATCGCAAGCAACACGTCACTTTTGCTTATTAATATTCATGACGTTAGAAATTGTGGCTAGGCGTGTTAACCTCCAGTTTGTCCCCAATAGTAAATGAATGGAAATAGTGTACGAACAAGAGGTTTACTAAGCTAAACCTACCAATTCTGTCCGAAAATGATGTCCTTGGTGCCAAATTCACTGGTAAAGATGTGGAAGAACATACAAATGTTCGGTTAAAGCAGTGCTCCTCAATTATTTTCTGTTACGCCCCCCCAAGGAAGACGTAAAAATTTCGCGCCCCCCCAAACTCTCTGCCGCCACTGTAAATAGTATCATTTGTCTATAGTATTACTATTATAAGTACGCCTCTACAAAACATTGTCCTTTTTTTCAATTACAGACAAAAAAATAACATAGATAAACTTATAATAAAGTATAACTTTATCAACATTGTTTTGTTTGTAACAGAAGACTTAATGCACATCAATTTGCCTGAATTTAAAAAAAGTCACATCCAAACTGTAAAAATACACTGAAGGTACATTTTTGACCATTTGATACTGAAAGATAAAATGTAATAAAATCAGTAAATAAAGCTGAATGAATGAATAACAAATTCAAATTGATTAGAAACATTAACTCATGAGGACAATATGCCAAAAATATTTGACCGAAAAAACAAAACTGAATAGAAGAAAAAAAAAGTGTCTTTGGACAGAAGGACAGTTTTTATTTTCGCTGCTCACAGTTTCACTTCCTTTGCAATGGTGTGGGGTTATTTTCACCGAGCATGCTAACAGTGCTCATTGGTTTACTGATATAACACTGACAAAGCAGGATGATTGTTGGCCATATTCGGCACGTTTTCGCTGAAAAACAATCAATCGGCTTATCAATGAGATTGAGGTCTAGTGTCTTTAAGTGGCGTCTTAATTGATTTGGCTTCAGGCTGTCCGCTGTAATCATTTTTAGACACCGTAAACAGTGGTCTTTTCTCATCTCCCACTGTATTAAAAGTCAAAACCAAAAGGCAAACGGCCCGGAAAAAAGCGCATTCTCGGCGGCCGAGGGCGGTCGTCGTGACGATCCCAAGACGAAAATGGCACTTCTCGGGCGAACACGTGAGAACCAGAGAAAACAGTGGGTCGCTGCGTGAGTCTGGCCGGAAAACGGCTTTCGAAAACCGCACATCTATTCATCTCTTTTTTGTGTGCTCTTGCTTAAGTAAAAAAATACTGCACGCACTCTGAAAATGAGAGCGCCACTGCCTCCCACTGAGTGGATGTGCAAGTACACTTTATTCTTCAGTAGTACGGCAAAAAAAAAGGCATGTTCCCCGAGGTCACATGCGCCACCCCTGGCATCGCTCTGCACCCCCCTGGGGGGGCGCGCCCCACTATTTGAGAAGTACTGGGTTAAAGAGATGGCTTGAGTGTCAAGGGCTGAAAAAGACGGGAAAAAGAGCCGACCTGATCAAGAGACATTTTCCTGTTTCAACAATCTATCCTTTACCACCATATGCCCTGTCTTTCTTATTTTTTATATCCTCTGGTTGTCTTACGTCTCTGACCATTCTTGGGGGCAATTTACATAGCTATTTTTGTGTAGCGACCGCAAATGCTACTTAGTGACAGCCAACAAACACTTTTAATTTTTTTCATTAATAACAACTCTTAATTCTATAATGTATTTACACTTCCCCCTTACTAAAGTTGTTTTTTTTACAACAGAAAATGTAATAGTGGCAGTCAGATACCATTTTAATTTTTTTCAGGTCATTCATTGTCAGACAGAAGCAGCACGGCAAAACGCCACGCTAAAAAATAATTAAAAAAAAGAAAATCAAAATGGCTTACCTCTTTGTCCTCTGAAGGACCATATGGTTTACTGCATATGAAATGTGAATGGCTTCACCTTGCTGGCATTAAACTGGTGTTTTGGACGTCCACGCAAGTTGATCAATTCTTCACATTTTTTCCTCTGAGTTTTTGGTTTCGGAAAACGTATGAAGAAAACATCCTTCATATGTCGTAATGTCTAGAGTTGTTTTGACAAGTTCCATAGCAGCAGTGTTTGATCGGCATGTTTATTTTTGTAAGATTGCCGGGGAAAAGCAGAAATATAATGGATTGTACGCGAGGGCGTGTGTATAATGTCCCACTTCCGTGTTATGATGGCGACCTCACGGGTTAAAAGAAGCATTTGTGCGGTACGCTATTGTCTGAGCAAGGGGAGGGTGGGGTGTTTGCTGGCAGAAATATTTAAAAACCTAAACACTAAATTAAGAGTTCCGCACATGATCTTACTTTTCGGTTTGACCCTCTCGTCACACAACAATGCCCCCTTTACGCCACCAAACCGGGCCCCCAGAGGCCTGGGCCCGGGTGTGGCCGAACCACCCGTACCCCCAATAGCTCCACCCCTGCCTCAAGGTATCTCAAAGTTCTTGCTATGATGCTTCAGCTTTGAGATGATGAAATTTGAAGTCAAGCTGGCAATTTGGCAACAATTTCCGAACTCGTAGCAGATGAACTGGTTTGACGACTGACGCATTGACATGTTGACTGATGAATTTTAATGACAAATGGCTTAAGTGCTGATTCTGTGTATTGTCAATTGGTTTTTAGGCTGCATAAAAAGGGGGATTATCCCCATAAGTGGATTTTAAGGGGGGCCAGGCACCCCCCGGTGGCCGAAAAGTGTCATTGCATGTAATTGACTAGCCTATATATAAAAGTTGTAAAGCAATAAAACTGCAACAAAAATGAATGAAATGAACAAAAACAATTTTTTAAATAATGGGTCAAATTATTTTATGAACACATCATGTGACTAGCAACTTGCTAGTCAGTAGGAGAACTTGCACAATTGGTGGTTGACTAAATACTTATTTGCCCCACTGTATATTTATAAGTTGTAAAGCAATAAAACTGAAACAAAAATGAATGAAATGAACAAAAAAACGTATTTTTATAATAGGTAAAAAAAAAAAAAAAAATTCAAGCACCTTAGACAGTCATTTGCTTTGCATATAATTAAAAAATATATATATATATTAGAGAAAAAATATTTTAAAAAATGATTTTTTTCTTTGATTGATTTTTGTTGTTGTTGTTGTTGATTGAAGCAACTTTTTAGGGATTAAATGATTTAGACACAAATGTCCTACCCATAATATGGCCCAAACACAAAAAGGATTGCTTCAATCAAAGAAAACTTTTACGATGACAATTTAAGTGTTCAAATGCAAATTTTTCAATCTCAAACATTTTTTCGCATTCAAAAACTTTTTTTGATTGATGTGATTTTTCTTTTCGATTTTTTTTTTTTTTTGAAGCAACTTACTTTTTGATTGAATAATGACAAAACTGTCCTAGCCAAAATGTGGCCCAAACAAGAAATCAAGAAATCAAAGAAAAATAGCTTTCACATGCATTTTTTCCATTTTCAAATTTATTTTTGCATTCAAACACTTTTTTTTTTTTTTTTGATTGACGTGACTTTTTTTTTTGTTTGTTTGGTTGAAAATACATATTTTGACTGAAGCAACTTTTTTGATTGAATAATAAAGACACAAATCTACCTCCATATGGCTCCGCCCAGGGGATACAATTTTTGACTGGGGTAACTACATTGGCACGACACCGGCAGGCGTACCAAATTCAGTGGATAACGATCTTGGCGAAAAGTATTGCCAAAGCAGCCTGATTTAGAATTCCCCTCAAGAATAATGGGAAACAAAAAACCCTCATTTTCAACTTATTATTATAAATATTCTTGTAACACGTTTTGGGGTCATCAACAAAAGTCAAACTCCGCCTATGATTATCCCACACGGAATACCTCCAATTCTTCTTACTCATCTGTTTTATAGCATTGCACTTGGCGTTAACCCCAGTCCTTTTTTAAAAATCTACTAACCGTGCTGTCATAAACACACAGATCAGACTTCGTTCCGTTAGTGAGAAAACAAGAGCAATTGTAATGAAGCTGTGCAGAAGGACAGATGAGGGCAAGGGGGCTCCACAGCAGATTAGATTGAAAACAAACAGAGTTAATGAGTTGTCCAGCTAAGCAAACAGTGCAGAGGGAAAGAGGGGCTAACAAGACACTTGGAAGTGCAAACAGAAAAGATAAAGCAACACGAAGACCAGAGATGAATGTGAAAGGCTTACTAATTGGAGGCATAATGAATAATGAAAGATTAGTCAAGAAAGTTAAACTACAATCCTTTCAATTGGTGGACTGCCTTCGAATCTTTGAAGTCCTGTGCATTCTTCAACATTGTGACAGTTGCTACATTTACATGGACATGAGTTCCTTATTCCGATCAGATTTTAGATTGAAACTATAATAGGATGCCCTGTTTTCATGGACACTAAAAATAGAGTTGGCTGATAATATCTGCCCATAAAAGCATTTTAAAATGATATTGGATAATATCGACATTGTTTTTTATTCTTGTTTTTGGGCCAATATGCATCTTGCTTTCAAAGTGAATGTAGAAGCCATCTGCCTTTGTACAAGGGCTGGTCACACGTTAGCACAGCAATTATACGTATTTATATAGTAATGCAATATAGGCCCTTTTTTCGTAAGTTCAGTTGAAGTTCTCTTATTTTTCAATAGAATGTTTATTTGGAAAACCTTGAAGTTGTTACATTTATCATTATTAAAACATCTGGTGCGGTATCACAATACAATTAGCCATAATATGTTAAATCCATGACCGCGTATATCGGTTGCTATTGGTATTGGATTTTTGGAGATGGACAATATCAGGATATCGGTTATTGGTTAAATGTAATTATATGACAACTCTAACTAAAAAATATTGATCCGGTTAGGACTTGCATGTTCATGCATCAGACTGGTCGCAACAGATTTTTTTGATAGGTGCAGATTGATGCTACCTTTATGTGGTGTCGTAATTATGGTAAATATGGTAAGAAACGATACGTTTTTAAACAAGATTTACCGATTGGCACATGTTTTTGATGGCTGCAATAATAACATAGTGTAAACTTTTATTAAGGTTTTATTTTTAAGTTTAAGTTTGCTAAAATGTTCAAAAACTTTAAACATTTTGAATTTTTGATGCCTTCTCTTCTAGTAGATTAATTAATGGGGCTAAAACAGTTTTGCCCACGCAAAAAACCAAACTGAAGTCCTTATCTGTTATGTTTTTTTGTCTATGACAGCAAAAGCACATAAAAAGGACGTACAGGTAGCAACGGTGACGTAACCTGAATTTCCGCGTAAGTTGGATTTAACCCTTTAAGTACCCCTAAATACCCTCTGAATCTTAAAATAACTGTGCAAAAACATTTATGATACGCCACTGTACTGTCCTAGCCAAGTCCTAGCTAGACAGTGAACTGAAGTCCGACATGACTATGTCAGACATCTGTGTGGTTTGCTGACTTTATTCAGCTGCTCATGACATCACCATTTGCAGAATGAAACTAAGATATAAATGACATTAAATTAGTTTCATCTTAAATAACACCAACAGGAAACAGGAAAGTGTTTATTTCCTGCTGATACAGCAATAACAATACACACAAATGATTAGCATGTATCAGTTAGCGTCCGCACATCATCAAAAACAACCGTGCAAACTCACCCCAAATATTCGACCGAAATTGAAATCGCACAATAAACAGTAAAAAAAGGTGTTATATACAGGTGTTGCCTCTGTGGATGCTTCACAAGCAATAGATGTGCGCGTAGCCTTGCAACTGTAATCTTCTCCCTCTCTCTCTCACTTGGCTACCCAACTTCTTTGTGGGAGCAAATGCGCTCTTCTTCGTGTGTCCATGCGCTCGTACTCGCGTGTGGAAGTACTACCTGCTCTACGCTTCCTGCGCCAGAATAAAAGCATGCATCACAAACCAAAAGTCAACATTATTAAAAAAAAAAAAAAAAAAGACTAGACAAATTGGTGGACAAAACTGGTGGCATCGTAAATCGAAACCACGTAATCCGGGGGCTACTTGTATAATGGTACCTTGACATACGATTGAATCTACATGCAATCCTTTCGACATCCGACGTAAAATTTGACTCGTCATATGACGACATGCTTGAAATACGATTTATGAAAGCGTTGCAATTTCATTGTTTCCGTCGCATGTTGAAAAGATCGTGTGTCGAAGCGATCGTATGTCGACTACAGCAGTGCTTTTCAACCTTTTTTGACTCATGGCACATTTTTACAGTGGAAAAAATCTCGCGGCACACCACAAACCAAAAATCTTCCAAAATTATTTTCCGTACAGTATATTTAATTATAAACGAATTTCTCAGAATGTATACTTACTCAGTGTGAAACTTGAGCCTGTTTAGATGAACACAAAGTCGATATCCTTATTCTTCAACAGCTCTCAGTCTTTCTCTGTTTTTATTTTTTTAGCAGCGATGCTTGAAAAAGCTCAGAATTATCAAACAGGAGGACTTGAGCAATGTCTTTAACCACATCAGGGCCGAGCATCTAGCAGATAATGGCTTTGCAGGCAGGTAGTATTAATGTCTCAGTCACGGTGTGGGACTTTTTGGATTTAGCAACAAGGTAACTGGCTTTAAGGGCTTTCTCATTTACCTTTGTAGTTTTTATCAAAAAACTTGCCTGTTTCTCTGTGTTTTCACAAAGGTGAACAAAATAGTCTATCGAGTAGTTTTGGAGTGACGGATGTTTCGTTTGGAGATGACGTTTAGGAAAGCTGCTTGTGTTGCGTTCAAGAACTGCTCGGATTTCTAGCCATCAGCCATTTTGCTCTTCTTGACAATGTGTGGGAATAAAACACAGGAGGAGGATTGACGCTTGTCACGTATGGATGAAATAGAAAGGACTCTTTCGAGTATATTGACATATGACGAGTCTAACCAAATAATGTGCAGTAGACGTGCTGGGGTCCACATTGTCGCGGACAAGGTCGTTGATGGCTAGAAATCCGAGCAGTTTTTGAACGCGACACGAGAAATATTGCGCTCATCTGCATCTTTCTACCTACTAGTGATGGGCGATACCAGTGATTTTGGATTTGATCCGATACCAAGTAATACAAAGGCTAAATATTTCGATCCCGATCCGATATCGATACCGGAAGTTCATATTTTATATATATAATATATATATATATATCCTGCAGAGTTCTCAGCCATTCTGATATCTAATGTACAACAACAGCAAGCACTCAAAAACTAATAAAAGTCTCTTTCTGTCAAATATGCATTGCAATGGAAAAACTGCTGCTTTTAATAACTAGCAAAGCAGTTTCCCTACAAACTAACAAACCAATCCATCAACAACAAAATCTGATTAGTCAGTCTCACTCTTTAAACATGACCCTTAAATTCATATACACAGAACATTTTCCTGCTACACGTTGTATTTGATCAAATTTTAATCTACCTAAGTTAAATATTTTGAATCTAATTAAAGAAGGAATTAATAGTAGCATGTTACCGCCCTCTAATGATAGATCATTAAAAACAAATCCAATAAGCAAAAGTCACTTGCAATAAAAAAAAACAAAAAAAAAACAAACAAAAGGAATAATAGCTAATGTTAGAAATACAGTAAGGGGAGATGTGTGTATTTAAAATGTTAAGTAATAATTCATATATTTTTTATACCCAACTTGCTTGCTAGTAGTTCACTTGACTATCCTATGGAATGTGATGTGGGCTGATTTGTCCTCATTGTATCAAAAATTAATAAAATGGAGACTCACATTTAGGTTACAGTAATACTTCACTATTGAATATGTCACTATGGTCATTTTACCATTTTTATATAATGCGGTATGAACTTTGCTTTTCACAAACAAGATGTAGCTATAACTTTCCATTACAAAGCATATTCAATAGTGCTGCAAAGTTCTTTTTATGTGAGATGACAAAAACGCCATATTTATCATTTCATATTGCACATCAGCCACTAATGCTTATATCGTCTGTGATTATCTATTAGCACCTACGTTACCTGGATAAGTCCTGCCTTTTGCAATCGCCCCTTCTAAAGTACTTTGCTTTGCTTCGGCAGCATGCTCTTGTCTTTTATCGTGTCCTCCTCGGCTTGAGCGGCATGTTTTTCATTTAATTCGTCGTGTGCTTCGGGATGCACATTTCTGAAGTGTTTCGTGAGGCTTTTGGAATAACCAGAATATCTGACAGTTTCGGCACAAACTGTGCACTTAGCCTCGTTGCTATTTATTAAAATGAAATATGTCCAAACCAGACTTCTTTTACGATCCGTCGTCGATGCCGCAGCCATGCTACCACTAGCTTCCTAATGTTTGTTTGTTGTGACTGTGTTGGTGCCTCATGAGACGGGTGGAGGAAAAGCATGCTGATCGACATATGATAGGGACGTAAATGGGGGCGGGAGCAGACACCTGTGCTCTGCTTATGTCCGTGCACTGCTTACGTGCGTGTAGAACGCGAAAGGCAAAAGTTGTACAAACAGTGCACAAAAATATACCCAAAAAACAGACAAAGAAAATATATTTATTCCAAATATCGATACTTTTGCTTGGGGATCGATACCTAAAACTTAACGCACTGGATCGAAATATCGATATTTTGGTATCGATCCGCCCATCCTTACTACCTACTCCTTCCTACCTTACTACTGCAAATCCGCCCGACGACGTAAAAAATCATTGTAATAGCTCCGAATGGGGAAATAGAAAGGAGAGGAGTCGGTGACGACTTTCCAACTTTATTGTGGCGACAATGGAAAATAATAAACAAAATAACAGCAGCATCCGCAAAATGCGACCGCTAACTCGAGAGGAGTCTGGTTGCAGCCCGCCTCTCTCTCTGGCTTGGCTAACTCCGCTCTCACGGCTCATGCCGTTCTCCCTCTCTCCTTGCTTGCTTCCCGCTATGTCACCACTCTGCAGTCTGATGCCCCCTTCAAGGGCCCGCACAGTTATGAACATTGCAATATTTATATATATAAATGCAACATTAGATAATTTCTCGCGGGACACCTGACGATCTCTCACGGCACACTAGTGTGCCGTGGCACACCGGTTGAAAAACACTGGACTACTGTAGTGACGTCACCGACATGTGCGGTAAAGAAGGTTTATTCCAAAATCTTGGAATAAAACTAGGGCTGTCAAAATGATCGCGTTAACGGGCGGTAATTAATTTTTTAAATTAATCACGTTAAAATATTTGACGTAATTAACGCACATGTCCCGCTCAGACAGATTTAAATGTCAGTAGAGTGAAATGCCCACTTGTTAATTGTGTTTTATGGAGTTTTGCCGCCTTCTGCTGGCGCTTGGGTGCAACTGATTTTATAGGCTTCAGCACCCATGAGCATCGTGTAAGTAATTATTGACATCAACAATGGCGGGCTACTAGTTTATTTTTTGATTGAAAATTTTACAAATTTTATTAAAACGAAAACATCAAGAGGGGTTTTAATATAAAATTTCTATAACGTACTAACATTTATCTAAGTCTATAAGTCTTTCTATCCATGGATCGCTTTAATAGAATGTTAATAATGTTAATGCCATCTTGTTGATTTTTTGTTATAATCAACAAATACAGTCCTTATGTACCGTATGTTGAATGTATATATCCATCTTGTGTCTTATCTTTCCATTCCAACAATTTATTTTACAGAATATATATATAATTTACAGGAAAAATATGACATATTTTATAGATGGTTTGAATTGCGATCAATTGTGATTAATTACGATTAATTAATTTTTAAGCTGTAATTAACTCGATTAAAAATTTGAATCGTTTGACAGCCCTAAATAAAATGTTTTCATGCGCGCCGATCGGACATTTTCATTCTGATCAAGTTTTTAATCTGATTAAAAGTGTCCATGTAAACGTAGCCAGTGTTTTGTGAACAAGTCAGAAAAGCTTTCTTTTTGCGAATTTAATCCATGCACCAGCTTCATTCAATATTGCCTTTTTGCATAAAAAGCATGGAACAGAAGATGAAGAGTGACAGAATAACTGAGAAGGTGGAAAGAGACGACGGGAAGTATAAAAGGAAAGCAAGTAAAAACTCTGGGGAGGTGCAGTCATATAAATGTCTGGCATTGGAAGCCCAAAACAAAGCCAGAGAAAGTGAAATAAAATCAAATATTGACAGCATAACGGAGCATTCAAGAGAATTGTTGTGTCAGGCTGCCATTCGTTCGTCGGATTGGCTAACCAACTGAATTCGCCCCCACTGGTGAGTATCTTTGTTTCATCTGGATGAAGAAATCCAGCATGCTTCCAAAATACTTCCATTCTTGTATTCCCAAAGCGAACACGTCACCCATAGCGTGTGTATCCACTTCTCTATTTTAACTGTATTTACTCCTCATTGTTTTCTTCGTTGACCCCCAGTTCATAGAAAATTGAAAAATGCCAAATTCTTCTATTGTTGACATTTCCTTGTTCTGGTTGTGTTACCCTGCTCGGTCAGGATTGAATATCATATTATGGACGGTGTGTGTGTGGGCATGCAGGTGCACACCGATGATATCATCCATGCCCAAGACGAGGAGGTGCGTCGTATTTCCTTGCAAACGTCCGTTGCTATTGAGTCTGATGAGAGACGCTAAATGCTAACATGTGCGCCCACCAAATATTCACCCAGAATCTTCAACTGCAAATGTATTTACTGAAACCAAAACGTGATAGTTTTGACGTTAAGCGTAGGGCAGTATCGGACACAATGGCGCCCTCCTGACATAACAGAAAAGGATTTGATTAAAAAAAAAAAAAAAAAAAAAAAATCAAATTATTACAGACAATGTAATTAATTAGTCTTGTTTAATCTAGTTTTAGCAATATTTGTGCCAAAAGTTACTTTTTTGGAAGAATGAATTGAATCTAGATATCCTGAAAAATGTATAGAAATTGCATTTTGGTACAAAATACAGTGATCCCTTGCTACTTCGTGCCCTCAGTCCATTGTGGATTTTTTTTCCCAATTAAAAAAGAGAAAAATAAATACAAATGCCCTGTCCCGATTCGATCATGTAGTCTCACACTCCCTGATTTACATTTGATCTTGACAGAGATGCCTGGAAGCCGAAACTTCAAAATGCTGCATGCGTCAATTATCGTTTAACTCAGTACTTCTCAAATAGTGGGAGGCGCCATGCCGGAGGTGGCGCATCTGACTTCAGGGAAACAATTTTTTAGCCGTATGAGAACAAAGTGTACTTCCGCACCCACTCAGTAGGTGGCGGTGGCGCTCTGATTTTCATAGTGTGCGCAGTATTTATGAACAGAATAAGAGCACACAGAATAGAATACAGTAGGAGACGAGTAAAGACCAGTCTGTTTACTGTGCGTAAAAATGTTTGCAATGGACAGCGGGAAGTCAAATCAATTAAGACACCACTTAAAGACATTAGAACCCGATCACATTGATAAGCCGCTTGATTATTTTTCAGCGAAAACGTGCCAAATATTGCCAGCAATCGTCCCTCTTTGTCAATATTACAGCAGGAAACCAGCATGCACTGTTAGCATGCTCAGTGCAAAATAACCCAACACCATTTGCCTGGTACATCAGACTCACCGCTGTTCCAGCTATTGAGTCTGGCCACCATTCAGCAGATACAATTTCCAGGGTGGAGCAAGCCACAGCAAACAGACAGCGGAGTGGACCAATCAGCGACGGGCAGACGTGACGTTAGTAAAACGACGAGGGCAGGACGAGGGACTTGCGCGCGGAAGTAAACCAACGAGGAGAGCGGAGTTCATTCAACATGGCTAGCGCGAGACAGACTGTTGTCAATGACTCGTGTCAATATGTTTTTGGTAATTTAAAACTGATTTTACCGTGGATTGGAACGTATTCTCGGCTCCCCTGTTCACCATCTGTGTTGTTGTAGAGACGACTTTCGACGCGCAAGAGTGACGTTGCTCATTAAGAACACGTCACGCAAATAAACAAATCTGATTTGTCGATTGATTTTGTACCTGCTCGAGAGGCCGTTAATGGGCTGGGTCCCAGACTTTTCTCTCAGTGTTTGAAAAATACAGGGAGAACAGTCTGGCCGTGCCAGGCAACAACACCATAGCAAAGAAGCTGATACTGCTTGCAGCAAAAATAAAAACTGTCCCTCTGTCCTATAACATTAATTCATTCATTCATTTTCCATGCCGCTTTTCCTCACGAGAAGGTGCTGAAGCCTATCCCAGCTAACTACGGGCAGTAGGCAGGGGACACCCTGAACTGGTTGCCAGCCAATCGCAGGGCACAAGGAGACATACAACCATTCCCGCACACACTCATACCTACGGACAATTTAGAGTGTTCAATCAGCCTATCATGCATGTTTTTGGGATGTGGGAGGAAACCCACGCAGGCACGGGCAGAACATGTAAACTCCACACAGGAAGGCTGAAGCCCGGGATTGAACCCTTGATCTCAGAACTGTGAGGCGGACGTGCTAACCACTCAGCCACCGTGCCGCCCTCCAATAACACTGTCGTTTAATTTGAATTTATTATTAATGATTGATTTTATCAAGATTTATTTTTCAGTGTCAATTGGTCAATAAATGTACCTTGAGTGTGTTTTTACAGTTTGGATGTGATTTTGTTATTTTGGCAAATTGATGCGCTTTAACTATTTTCTGTTACAAACAAAACAATGTTAACCCATTCACTCCCAGCCACCGGTGCAACCCCCTTCGCTCCCAGCCGTTTTACTGGATTTTGCAAGGCCTACAGAAAATTCTGTCCTATTGCTATATCAACGTGGAACCCACCAAAAGAAAGGTTAGACTATCTTCTTTCAGCAGGAAAAAAATTTAGTTCTTTTTCCATTCTTTAGAAATCAGCATTAGAAAATAGCTTAGTTTGAACAATTTACCAATTTCTGATGAAAAAACAGAGAAATTGAGCTTTTTGTAAACGCGTACATTTCAAACATAACTTTGACTTTAACACAGCTATTTTTTTCGTTAGTTACTTCTGAATAATGTTTTCCTTTTACAAAATAACATAAAGAACAACACAGATAGAGCTTTTGATAGCAAAGTAACAATTTATTTACACATAACTAACTGAGATATGACGCTGTTTTGACAGCCGGGGTAAACTTTACCTTCCTCTCATAAAGATGGATTTTTTGAGTCTTTCTTTTGTGGTGACCACTGAGTTCACCTGGGGAACTTGTGTTTCTGGGGGGGAACTGGTTTGGCCGTGTGCGTTTCCCGCTGAGTCGCGGGACACTGGAGGGTACGGGGGATGCGAGCGGCCGAGCACGGCGGCGCGGGCTCTGCTCTGCGAGCAGCACGGACTCAACGGCATCGTCCGCTGCACTGGTGGTCCCGGTTGTTCTGCTCGGTCGTCCGCCATCTGGCATCCTGGACGTTCATTCGGTCGTCTTCCGCGTCTTTGGGACACTGAAACGATTAAGAATAGAACGTATTTATATGTTTTTGGGAGCAAATGAATTAATAAAGGCATGCACTACCGTTCAAAAGTTTGAGGTCTAAGCGACCCCAAACTTTTGAACCGGGGTTGCGTTGACCCCAAACTTTTGAACGGTAGTGTACTTTATTCTAAGTTGATTTATATGACTTTTTTTCCTTTAATATAAAAAGACAATGTTATGAAGAGGTGTACTTATAATAATAATTTTTCGAGACAAATAGTAATATTTACAGTGGCGGCAGAGAGTTTGGGGGGCGCGAAACGCTTAGGTTTCGTGGGGGGGGCGTAGCAGAAAATAATTGAGAAGCACTGGTTTAACTTGTTCAACAGTTGCTGTGGCAACTCGTGTGTAAGTGAACAGCTTGAGCGGATTTAAGTGGACTCAGTCAATGAAGCATTTAAGAAGGACAAGCATTTTTCTGTTTTATTCTTGTTTAAAAATAATTCGGTGGGACAGTAAAATGTTTACAACATATAATTATTACATTTGAAGTGCATAAAAATCATTGATTGAAATATATCTATCTATCTATCTATCTATAGATATATAGATATAGGGAACTGTGCAAAAGTTTTAGGCAGGACACCTGCCTAAAACTTTTGCACAGTACTGTACATTCAACATACAGTACATAACTACTGTATTTGTTTATTATGACAATAAATCCTCAAGATGGCATTTACATTATTAACATTCTTTCTGTGAGAGGGATCCACGGATAGAAAGACTTGTAATTCTTAAAGGATAACTGTGACTTGGTATATTGTGACTAAATATTGCCATCTAGTGTATTTTTTGAGCTTTCAGTAAATGATCCTGTAGCCATTTAACTATTCTGCCCAAATGCATGATGGGAAGTGCAACCATGACTGTGCGTAGTGGTACCAATTGATATATCTTCTCTGCGTTGGGAAATAACATAGGGTGTTAAGAAAAAGATCAACTACTACCGTTCTTCCCAACATTGCGTCCCACGATATTTCTAATCAGTGGGAGAGGGATTGTAAGGCTTTAGCCAAATAAAAAAAGGCTCCAAAGGCTGCCAAAATTCACTCTACTCATTTAACGCTGCCTTTTAGCTCTATATATAGGTAAAACAGCACCATTATAGATTGAACGCGACAATGCGTGAGTGGGTCGTGCAGCACATGCGTTAATTGCGTTAAACATTTTAACGTGATAAATTCAGAAAAAAATTAATTACTGTCGTTAACGCGATAAATTTGATAACCCTACCTTAAGCCTAAACTAAAGACTCTGGATGAGTGTAACATATTATGTGTGTAACGTTAAATACAATTAGGAAATGATTTAATTAAAAAAAAATATATATATATTACAAAAAGGCATGTCCGATATTTTTTGCCCATTCCGATACTTTGAAAATGACGTGATCGGACCCGATCGATCGGGACATCTCTACCATTGTTTTTATGTTTTTTTTTAAATCTTACATTGTAAGCAGTTACGCACTATGTTTCACTACTTGAGTAATATTTTCACCATATATTTTTACTTGTACTACAACTACTACTTTTACTTGAGTAGTATTATTTTGAAGTAACGCTACTTTTACTTGAGTAAAGTTTTTGACTACTCTACTGATCTCTACATGAAGGTAGACGAAAGAAGAGGCGAGAACTCGTGTGATGATGAGAGTTTGGAATGTAACCCTGACCCCGGCCTCAGTGTCACCACAGGAATTTGGCTTTGGTGACCCTTTGAGCATCTTACTACGGCACACACAGGAATACGAGCAAACGCTCACGCGCTTGTGATGGTCTTTGTCCACTGGGACTCATCGCGTTGATGTCCCACCTTGACAGACAAGCGTGCTTGCATTGGAAATATGTGTGTCTATCAGACCTGAAATGCCCTATTACAAACAAGTAAAAATGCTTGAAAATATCGCTGGGAAAAAAATGTAAAAATTAATAAGGAAAGTCTTTCATTATCTGGGGATGAGATTTGTGGATATTCCCAGTGAATCTAAGACACCTTATTGGTATTAGTCCTTCGGTACATATAACCATACAGATGATGGACAGCGTGTTGAACTTTGAATTGCAGACAGTAGATTAGAAGGTGGAGAGTGCCAGATGGTGGGTGAGTAAAAGCAGTAAAGTTATACAAACCCGAATCCTTCAAAATGCTTCAAAATGATGTGTGTGATTTACTTCTCTTGCCAGGCCAGAAACCCCGCGTTAGGGAGGGAAGCCAAACACAAAAGAGTAGAGAGTCTGGAGTAGGAAACTGCTACACTCACAGCTGAGTAATATTGATAGCTAATGTTAGCATGCGTTTTTTTTTTTTTTTTTTTTTTTAATAGCGCTGCAGTATAGCTTGGTCTTGAAGTCTGTCGTAATACTGCAGCTCCCGCAACTAAAGATGAGCCCGAGGCTGAGCTAATGTTAGCATTTCTGCTCATTTTTGTCTTTTCTAACTGATTAACCCTTTCCCTAAAAGGGACAGTAGTCACTTAGGCTACGTTCATACTACAAGTCTTAATGCACAAATCAGATTTTTTGTCATATCCATTTTTTTGGCGTGCCCGTTCAGACTGCCTTTGTCCATTGAAACCATTTAAGCATTACGCATGCACACTAATTCGGAGTCCGACACTCACTGAGCAAGAAGACCCGCATGCGCAGAAGCATCAAAATAAATGACACACGTCATCTGCCATTCCAGGGATATTATATTTTGTTTTTCAAAAAGAGGGCACAAATAACAGACATAAATAATCCCCGGTAAGGCTTATAGTCAAAGTTTATATGGATCGATAGCATGCACACACTGTCCGTGCATGTCACACACACATACGGGCAGTTTGCCCCGACTCTTGGTGTCTTAATATTGAAAACACCGTAGATGGCAGCCAGCACTAAGCTATGTGAGGTCACAAGTGTTTTATAAAACAAAAAATAAAGAAAAGACACGGCAAAGTACCGGTCACACTTATTTGAATTCATGTTTTTCTTCTTTTTCAGTTTGTTACAATTTCGTTAATTTATTTTTTGAAGTTTGATTTTTTTTCTTCTTATTATTATTTTATTTTCATTTGTTTGTATTTTGTATTAGTTATTGCTTTTTTAAAATTAAATTTAAATTTGTGTGCGTGTTTTTTAAGCATTTCTTTATTGCTATCTATAGAATCTTTTGCCCAAAATATTATTTTAAATGTATACATTTTTATTCATTGTTCATCGCAAAATTCACGGAGGAAACACCATCACTACAATTGGATGTCAAATGGGGGCCGTAAAGTATTGTCCAGTGGACCGCAATTAGCCTCTGGACCGCATGTTTGAGACCCTCCTATGTGAATGCAATGAAAACATTTTTAAAAATTCAAAATGTCCAAATGTTATTTTTTGAAACACTAAAGATGAGCAATAAGCTAAGCAAATGCTAGCCTTTCTACTGATTTTTGTTTTGTGAGTACAAGCTAATTATTTTCATTTCAAATTTTAATCACAATATTCCATTACATGACAGTTTGATGCGAATTGCCCCACTTTACACGCCCAAGGCAAACAATAGCATGGCAACATAGTTGTTACAGTGTGTTATATTGTCCTGCTGATTTGTTGTGCAGAGTCATACACACTGACAGCCTGAACAAAGCTAATGAAGACCATATTGCATAAAGTTTAAAAAAAAAAAAATTAAACTGCCATGGTGGTTTTCCAGAGGGGCGTTCAGGTGCACACTAATCAGAAAAAGATGACTAGCTTTTCATGCGTTTGTGTGTTGGAAACCGACTCCTCTTATCCACAGCCCCTACCAAGACAATTAGGCCTCCATTAAAGACAGGAAGTGTGACTCTAAAGGCCTTGTAAAACGATTTGGAGAATGATGGAGGCGTTGAAAGAAATCAAGCAAGTGTGAGAAAAATAATCAGGTTAGCTTTTCTCCTAGCCACCGACTTGCCCCTATGGACATCTAAAGGTATTGCAAACTAGCTCTGTGTTAAAGAGGGGATGTTAAATGAGATGCTTTCCCAAAAACCTTGAATTGAAAACCTTTATACGATGAAGGATTCGGGCCAATTAAAGGAGAAGAGAGAAAAAAAAGGACTATCAGATTAAAGTCGTACTGGTACTATGAGAAAAAAGTCATATTATTACATAGGGTAAACCGCTACGCACTTTACATACATGTACCTTAGCCGGGAGCTATGAAAAAGCATCGATATAAAGATATTGATTATAATTTGATGTAGATGACCTAAAATATTTCCTTATTTATGAAGCAGATTCTAAAATACAGACTCAGGAGATGCACATTATTCCAATTCGCCATTAATTCACTTACGTCGTAAAGCTACTACGTACAGTAGCTGGGAGCTATGACGAAATGTCGGTAGCCTATAAGTAATTCTATTGATAATGATTTGATGTAGATGAGCCAAAATATGAAGGATTTCCTTTTCCTTATTTGTAAAGACAATTCTAAAATACAAGATGTTTTCAGTTTTGTGGATTTTAACAGAGCGGAAGCGCTACATAAAGTAAGCAGCAGTTTATTCAGCTATAATGGCCCTGCGAACTAATACGACTTTTATTCTCGGAGTAAAAGTACAAAAAAAAAAGTCCAATTGTTACTACTAGAAAATAGTCATACAATTACGTAGCGGTTATGGTTGTGCCTCCATTAAAATCCACAATTTTTAAAGCAATGGAGCCACAACATTACTGCTCCATAATTGTATTATTTCTTTCTCGTAAAATTAAAAAAAAAAAAAAACTTTTATGTATATATTCGTCCGAGTTTTATTCATTTTTTTCATAATGCATTGCCAAAATGTATATGATCGGGAAAAATTATCGGGAATGATTGGAACTGAATCGGGAGCAAAAAAAAAAAAAAAGCAATCGGGTCGGGAAATTTCGGGATCGGCAGATACTCAAACTAAAACGATCGGGAGCAAAAAAACCATGATCGGAACAACCCTAGTTATAACCATTTGTTTTGGATGTACTGTAATTATTTTCTGTATAAAATTAATTTGGTTTTCACAAAAAAAAATTTCAAACTTGAGTCTTGAAAAACAGGGGTCATCTTATAATAAGGGCCGTCTTATATTCGGGCCAATACGGTGTATTCAGGAATATGCTCTGTGCAGTTTACCCCAGTGGTGAAACCAATATTCTCCCAGGCTACAGGAGTCAGCAAAATGTGTGTATGCCATACAAGCAACTTCACACTATAGAGAGAGAATTGAAGAGAAAGAAAATCCATTTTCCCGCAACATCTGGGATCGTGTGACTCTCATCGAGGAGTAACAACTTCTTTGTTGTTTGATGGTATTGTCATCTCAGTGTTCTTTTCACAGCTGAATGACATAAGTGTGAACTTCTACTATTAGTAGTCTGCTATGTTTTGCAACAGGAGTTGATGAATCCTCTCCGCCAGAGGCGATTGCTGTAAGATTGCAAGGGAAGCACAGCTTCCCCGAAAATGTCAAAAAAATAAGTGGTCAAATGTATTGTTCTTTGTGTACATGTTATTGACTAAATATGCACATGCTCAACTTTTGGTCATAATTAGGTTCTCACTGGTTAAGATGGGGCTTGCTTTTCATTCATCCGCGCAGCTTTACAGTGCTTTAAACAGTGTGAACGCTGTGCGTCTCCAGAGTTGAGAGTGCATTGCTCAACTACAGTGAAATGAGACATTGGCTAAAGCCTGGGTTTATTTGCCCATAAAACGCTGTGTGTCTCTGGGGTCTATGGGCGGTGGGCAGGGCTCGGATGGACCGGATGCTCTGTTGCTCTGCATGATGATTGGATGATCTGTCTGAGGCAGAATCTCTTTTTGATTGAGCGAATCAGTGATCTTGTCGTATTTACATCTACGGGAGGCATTTTTGATGAAGTAAACATCAAAGATGCATAGCCAAAAGCTTCAACTGCTGGAACTACAGTGGGGCAAATAAGTATTTAGTCAACCACTAATTGTGCAAGTTCTCCCACTTGAAAGTCAACATGGTTAAACCTCAACCATGAGAGACAGAATGTGGAAAAATACCCAGAAAATCACATTGTTTGATTTTTAGATAATTTGCAAATCATGTTGGAAAATAAGTATTTGGTCAATACCAAAAGTTCATCTCAATACTTTGTTATATACCCTTTGTTGGCAATAACGGAGCCCAAACATTTTCTGTGACTCTTCACAAGCTTTTCACACACTGTTGCTGGTATTTTGGCCCATTCCTTCATGCGGATCTCCTCTAGAGCAGTGATGTTTTGGGGCTGTCGTTGGGCAACACGGACTTTCAACTCTGCAGATTTTCTATAGGGTTGAGATCTGGAGACTGGCTAGGCCTCTCCAGGACCTTGAAATGCTTCTCACGAAGCCACTCCTTTGTTGCCCTGGCTGTGTGTTTGGGATCATTGTCATGCTGAAAGACTCAGCTATGTCTCATCTTCAATGCCCTTGCTGATGGAAGGAGATTTTCACTCAAAATCTCTCGATGCATGGCACCGTTCATTCTTTCCTTTACACAGATCAGTCGTCCTGGTCCCTTTGCAGAAAAATAGCCCCAAAGCATGACGTTTCCACCCCCATGCTTCACAGTGGGTATGGTGCAATTCAGTATTCTTTTTCCTCCAAACAAGAGAATCTGTGTTTCTACCAAAAAGTTCTATTTTGGTTTCATCTGACCATAACACATTCTCCTAGTCCTCTTCTGGATCATCACAATGCTCTCTAGCAAACTGCAGACGGGGCTGGGTGTGTATTTTCTTCAGCAGGGGGACACGTCTGGCAGTGCAGGATTTGAGTCCCTGGTGGCGCATTGTGTTACTGATAGTAGCCTTTGTTACTGTGGTCCCAGCTCTCTGAAGGTCATTCCCTAGGTCCCCCCTTGTGGTTCTGGGATTTTTGCTCACTGTTCTTGTTATCATTTTGACGCCACGGGGTGAGGAGGGAGTTGAAAGTCCGTGTTGCCCAACGACAGCCCCAAAACATCACTGCTCTTGAGGAGATTTGCATGGAGGAATGGGCCAAAATACCAGCAACAGTGTGTGAAAAGCTTGTGAAGAGTTACAGAAAACGTTTGGCCTCCGTTGTTGCCAACAAAGGGTACATAACAAAATATTGAGATGAACTTTTGGTATAGACCCTACCCACCGACGTCACAAAATCACGTGCTCGCTGTATGGTTCCGCCCCCTTGTCCGTCATTTTGTGTCTGTATTATCAATGGTCTCAATTGATTGAGCAATTTATAATGCATTTCATGGAAGACCCAGTGCTTTCGGATGCCGTAAACTCACTTGATGCGTTGCATAAAAGGCGTTATGTGGAAAAGCTTCAGTTTATCCATTCGCCAGATCCATATTTGATGCCTAAATCGATGTTTTTCGACCCGCTGTCTCTGCCGTATTTGCCTGACATCTGCTAGCTAGCCTGATATGTACAACTATCTTGTCCACACAAAATCAGCCTATTCTCATGAAAGTTTGAAAAACTTGAAGAGCTTGGAGTCTTATAAATACTTCGTTGCTGGTTGGGTGAAACAGGTCCTCGTCCACGAAAATTCGGCAGGAATCTATCTTGTGCTTGGAAAGGTGAGTTACGAAATTTTCAATTCAAAATCTTGTTATTGCTAACATCCACTGTCAAGTCTAATGTATTTCATGTCGTTTGTCAATGGAGTTAGGGCTTTTAATGTTTATATGGTTTAGCGATAGCACTCTCACTACATACATGCGTGTATGTTGTCGGCGATTAGCCTAGCAATGATCTTAATTGTGGTTGTCAGCCCAAAACCCTCTAAATATATATTAAATGCATCTTACCAGATATAAAATGACTACTACATAATCTGTGGTAATCGTTTGGAGCCCAGTTTTCTCGTCGAATTGCAGCAGCCCATCTCGCTCTCTTCTCTCTGGGTCTCTCGGAATCCGGTAGAACTTCAAGTCTCTCCGTCTTCTCCGTCTATCTTCTCTGTTATTGCAACCGACCGCCACACACGCCTTCACCATTTTGATTATTAATGTTAACGAGCAGAAAAACACGTCGTAAATAGGAGGAATGTACATAGCCGTAACAGGTAAACGTGATGTGTTGACGGACAATTGGGCGGCACCAGTCAGGAGGAAGGAGTTGTGACGTCACGTGGGAAGGCTCTATAGACCAAATACTTATTTTCCATCATGATTTGCAAATAAATTATCTAAAAATCAAACAATGTGATTTTCCTGTTTTTTTTTTCCACATTCTGTCTCTCATGGTTGAGGTTTACCCATGTTGACAATTACAGGCCTCGCTAATATTTTCAAGTGGGAGAACTTGCACAATTAGTGGTTGACTAAATACTTATTTGCCCCACTCTACACTGAAAATGGGAATGCGGATTGCTGTCTGTGGTGGTGATCCTTGTGAGCCTCCACTTTTCTGGAACCCTTTCACATCATCAGCAGGTGTCTTAGGGTCTTAAGTGTTTCGTCCCTTAACGAGTATTAAAACACCTGGAGAAATGCTAATATTCCATCATTTATCCATAAACGCATGCCTTTTGGATTCATATCATGCCACTTCGTGTAATTACACACATCGCAACACCAAGAAAATGATAGAAATTTGGATCGCTTGTCAAGCTAAAACGACGGGCGCCAGAGATCCCCGAAATCTAGCATATTGTGTGCGTGACGTCACAACTAGGAACTAGGAACACAACTCAGTGCTTTGTCCTGACAAAGTACTGAATGGTGGCGATGATGGCGGACAATTTTGTTTCTAGTTCCAGCGACGAATCCGACGTAACGAACGTTTTTCTAATGGTGACGAAGAGAGTTATGAACCTTTCTTTGGTGTTTTCGGTTATCAATTTGAGCCCAAACAAAAGCCAATGCAGCCTAATGATGCGATCATTGAGGGGAGCAATCACACTGACAACAGATCATGTGGGAAACATCGAATGGTTTTAATAGGCCTGAACGATATTGGAAAAAACTATTGCTGCGATTTTTGGGGGGTTTGCGATGTATTGCGATATTAAAAAAAATATATAGATATATATATTTTTAAAATAAATTTTTACTACATGACTTGACCATGACCACAGTATACAGTATTCCATCGTTTTTCGCGGTTAATAGGGCCTGAACCCGCCGCGATAAGGGAAAAACCGCAAAGTAGCGAATAACATCCCCCCCACCCCCATTTTTTTTGTGTGTGTGTGTGTGCTCAATGTATTTATTCAGATCTAGCACTGGAAAGAGATACATATAAGACATGTTTTTCTCACTTTATTCCCCCAAAGTATGATTTAAAAAAATGTTTTTTTTTTTTTTTTTTTTTAATAAATGCTTTTTAAGCACTTCAAATGTAATAATTATGATCAGTTTTAAAAATAACTGTCCTACTGAATCATTTTTAAACAAGAATAAAGTACTGTAGTCGAAAAATGCTTGGCTTTATTAAATGCTTCTGTTTACCTAACATGGCTGTGACTCTTGGAGTGACATGTAGAAATTACAAACTCCTCATAACCACTTCTGGCGTTTATTTTATACGTCTCGAACGTCTCCACATTCTCCCCCCACAGACACACACATTCATTCCAGCCCACGCTTCCTTGCAGAAACTGTTTAACAAGTTAAACGATGATTGACAGATTGCTGCCCGGCTTCTTTGGCCAGATCAAAACCATCGTTAACTTTAAAGCAGTAATGTGAAGTAATTTCTTCACATGCCAAATAGGGTCACAAGTAAAGTAATTAAACATTGTCCAACAAATAAAGCATGAAAAAATAATGTATATGTTGTATATTTGACAAAATAATCGCGTTTCCGAAGTTCGAGCCTGAAAGGGGACGAACCCGGAAGGGTCATCCAAGACTTTAGGTGCGTTCAGGTTCGAGAATAGCGCACGTACTTCTGACTCCAAGCTGTTTGTCCCTGCTCATTCAATTAGACAATGCTTTCCAAAGTTTGGTAACGTTTCTCTGTTTGCTACACCTGATGCTAGCCTCGTTCCCATCTCCCACTGTCAGCCAGCAATAATTCTGATTCCATCTTGAGGACGGCAGGCGCTTTGAAGGTGACGTGAATTGTCGGGAAAGGAGCCTACCTAAATGCAGCCCCTCGAGAGATGCGATGGAAGTGATTGTGATTGGCTGAGGGTTAGAGTTATGTGTCGTGGTAAGCCAATCAGAGCCGGTGATTTCACAAGCAAACCGGAACAGCGCGTGCGGCAAACACACATACGCAAAACACATGCACAGGGTCGGGATG
The DNA here is from genome assembly GCF_030265065.1 of Corythoichthys intestinalis. Classification (NCBI taxonomy): domain Eukaryota; kingdom Metazoa; phylum Chordata; class Actinopteri; order Syngnathiformes; family Syngnathidae; genus Corythoichthys; species Corythoichthys intestinalis. The sequence continues at coordinate 16,331,854 of NC_080395.1, read as the reverse complement.
GCAGAGCATTCAGAAGAAAAAATGTCCTTTAAGAGGTGGAGATATAGATATAATTTCAAGTTTAAAGGAAAGAACCTGCATGTAATGTGTAATTTATGTCCCGGGGCAAATCTTTTGTCGACATCTGTGGTAAGCAATTCAAATCTGTTGAAGCACCTAACAAGTTAACTACCTGTCTGTTCTTCTCTATTCCACTGACTCGAATACTGCTCAGAAAATTTCAAATTCTTTGACATACAACAAGTTCTTTTTAAAGTAACGGAAATAGTTACTTTCCCTGGTAACTAGTTACTTTTACTATAGAGTAATTCAGTTACTAACTCAGTTACTTTTTGGAAGAAGTAGTGAGTAATGTAACTAATTAATTTTTTTAAAGTAACGTGCCCAACACTGGTCTCCAAGTGGAAACACCCGTATGGTTTACGAATTTCAGCAGGTACGCGGTGTGGAAATCTGACGTGTTCGTGCGTCGCGCGGAAAGGCGTGGTCACAGATATGATGTCATTTTTCTGCGTGAAGCTGTGCGGACCATGCAAATACGTCCGATATAAACCAGCCTTAAGAGTAGCATTTCATCTTCTCAAATCGGCTCAAGTAAAAGTCAAAAGTATGGTGTGGTACAACTACTCTAATAAGTAAATTTTTCTCAAAAAATTGCTTGAGTAAATGTAGCACAGTAAATGTAACACGTTACTACCCATTAAGTGCTTTCATGGGGGCTTGCTTTTTTTCGTCATGTGATGTCTGATGGGACTTATCCATGCTTGGGGTATGTTGATCAATATGTGTCACACGGTATGAAGGGGATCTGTTTTAAGGATGATAGGATTGTGATGGACAGGTGATTCGGGGGGTAAAACATGGGAAGTGAAGCAGGAAGTGCGGGTCAAACGTGTTTGGCGGCGGAGGTCCGGAGGGGCGTCCGCTTCCTCTAGTCAAAGCTTCCTCTGTGAAGAAGCAAACTTCTGATGTCTCCCCAGAGGAATCGTATGGTGGGTTGGCAGGGCAAATAAACAGTGGAGGAAGAAGCCTTGGGGGAGGTCTTGGCATGTAACACCTTCACACAAGAATAGCACAAACACGCATGTGGTTATGAAAGAACACCAAAAATGCTGTTGAAAACTGATTTGGGAAAAGACCTTCATAAAACATGCTGATCGTATTATTTACACAAACACCTCCTTGTTTAAAAAAAAAACAAAAAAAAAACACAAAAACAAATCACATGTTCGATGCAATCAAATTTAAATAGAAGGAATAACATAAATTATGTCATGTAACGATGCTGTGACGTAAATTGAAAGAATGAGAAGTAAAAAAAAAAAAAAAAAACATTGTGTAGAAACAATAAAATATCAAAACTGAAAAAAAGGCAATCAACAAAGGTTGTGCCTGATATTTAAAAAGATTTAAATAGACCTAACTATTAGTATGGCTCGGCGTCACTCGGGTTTATGTCACGTGAACGCAATGCAACTGATTGGCAGATAAAACATACTTTCCCTAGAGATGAAGCTGTAATGCTGTAATAGTATAAAGGACACAGTGAGTACACAGAACCCTGACATTTTAACTGAGACTGTCCAAAAAAGCCCTTTTTTCTTAACTTCAATAGAGAGTGTTCATGTCGGAAACTCTGAGTGAACACGTGCCTGTGCATGTCCACGTGTTTCACCGAGCCTCCGCCTAGTTTCCACTTGACAAAAACACTTTTCTAACACACTTAAGACTTTCTACCAAGAGCCTAACAACAGAAGAACCAATGTGATTTTCAAATATAAAGTGTGTAAAGGAACAATTTGTATTTGACAAGGGCGTAGGTTTGCACAGGGCCGGTAGGGACATAACACTACCATCATTTTGGTCAGACTTACATTTACCCCTTTTCACTTGCTAAATGTGCCGCACGTTTGATTGGCTGATGACTTACTTGATGATCCCCCGCACACACACGCCTGCCCACAGCCCCGAAAGAAAAAAAGTGTCGGCATCATGCCGCCTCCACCGCCCCCTTCGAGGAGGAAGGATATAAGAAGCTTTTTTCGGCCAACAGCAGCAGCAGCATTAGCCACTGTAAGTAACATAAGGTGGGAAACACACCACTAATTTTGCTCCTGAAAGTCTGCCCTGCATCAGAGTTAGCATGAAATTAAACTGTGTGAACTTGCTACCCTGCAATACTTGAGTAGTAAACTGATTTGATGGGTCACAAACAGTGGTGGGTAGAGTAGCCAAAAATTGTACTCAAGTAAGAGTAGCGTTACTTCAAAATAATATTACTCAAGTAAAACTAAAAGTAGTCATCCAAAAAATGTACTCAAGTGCAAGTAAAAAGGTAATTGGTGAAAAGAATACTCAAGTAATGAATAACATTTTTTGTTAATGGTATGATATTTTTATGGTATGGTTAATGGTATTTTTTTTTCTCAGCACAAAGTTATGTATATGAACTGTTGTTACAATGATACTGTACAATAATCCATTACAGAACCACATTAAGCCAAAGAAATACGAAAAAAAAAAAAAAAAAAAATTTAAAATTGAATTGAATTCCGGCAAGAGAAAAAAATGACAGAAATGAAGCATGTCCAACAGAGCATGAGTGCCCTCTAGTGGAGATGATAGTTCAAAGTTTGAATAGTGAATACTGTAAGTCTTGGTTACTATTATGAAATTAAAAAAATTAAAAAGATCATATCTCTGGTTTTCCGTGGTCAATCGGTGCCAAATAAAGACTAGGAGAGAGGTTAAAATCGGCGCTTTTGAGTCATGTTGAGGGCAGTGCTCTATGTCAAATACTTTTTTGCAAGGTTGCCATGTGACTGAACAGGCTGGCCTGATCATAGAATGGCAAGCTTGCGTCTGATTGGTATATATTGTAGTCATGTGATTATTCTTGTTGTCTCATTGGTGAAATTGGTAGAGCTAATCTTGGCATCGTTGGGGAAAAAAAAATCTAATATGTAGAATAAAGAGGAAAAATGTAACGACTTCTAGCGGAGTAAAAGTAGCGTTTTTCTTCACAAATCTACTCAAGTAAAAGTAAAAAGTATGGCTTTGTGAAACTACTCTTACAAGTACATTTTTTTCATAAAGTTACTCAAGTGAATGTAACGGAGTACATGTAACACGTTACTACCCACCTCTGGTCACAAGCATATATGAGTTTAACGCAGGCTGCAGTTACGCTTTAGGCCAGGGGTGTCCAAACTTTTTGCAAAGGGGGCCAGATTTGGCGTGGTAAAAATGTGGGGGGCCGACCTTGGCTGACGTCCTTTACGTAGAACAATATATTTAAGCAAAATTTAGCAAGCCATTCAGTGTGTCACATTTGCTTTATTATTTTTTAAATGAGTAATTTCAACAATCTCGCAACTAGCCTTTGCGGCGTTCTCTTTCGACTCTCGGGCTCTTGCGAAATACAACTGCTGTGAAATTAAACTAGCTTCAAGTTGCTTCAATTTCTCGCTGCGTACCTTCCTTGTAATCTTGTCGTACATGTCAGCATGTCTTGTTTGGTAATATCGCCTCACATTGAAATCTTTAAAAACAGCAACTGTCTCTTTGCAAATGAGGCAAGACACAGTTGTTGCATATTTTAGTGAAGAAATAGTCCAATTTCCACCTATCCTTGAAGCGTCGGCCGTCACAGTCAACTTTTTTTAGTTGATTGTCGCCATTTTAGAAAATTGGAAGTAGAGGGTCACACGGAGTAATGTTGCTTAGCCCTTAAATACCTGTAACATGAAGCAATTATCAGAGAATCCCAAAATTTGAAAAATAAGGTCTTAATGAAACCTTTTTTTCAAATTTGTGAAAAGAAAAGTCAAAATGAATATGTGTAATAAGCGCTCTAATATCTCTAACCCATGCTAAATCATGTTTTTTTTTTCTCATGGAACCTGCAGATGCATGTGTCGACTTGCATCCATCATTTTTTTTTTCAAAAAGAAATGTCAAAATTATAAATTAGTGTGAAATCATGAAATTTTAGGTGTATCAAATGCGATACATTTGGCAATAAAGGGTTAAAGTGCTGCTGCCTTTTAGTTGGTAAATGAGGAGCAGCATTTAGTGTATAAGCTACTTCATATGCCGGTTGCAGTACTGCTGACCAATTTATTAAGTCTGTGTGCGGGCCAGATGTTATTGATTTTATGACAGAGGCTGAGGGCCGGATGAAATTTGACCACGGGCCGCATTTGGCCCCCGGGCCGGACTTTGGACATGTCTGCTTTAGGCCGAATGTGGCAGCAGCGAGTGAAAAAAGTTCAAGCTCCATATTGCATCTTTAATGATTTTGACTAGAAAAAAAGAAAAGATTAAAAAAAAAAAAAAAGCTATTACGTTTACATAGACATAACATCATCACATATGGATTTCAATGGCTAATCTAGGAAGAAATAAGGACAAATGATTACCGAAAAGAGTCACTCCAAGGAAAACAAATCCTCCCTAGCAAAGGTTCCGATCCAAATATTAAAAAAAAAAAAAAAAAAAAGAAAAAATGGTCCCAAGTGATGTGGAAAATATACATCTCTGTATTTATGTATTTTCTGTAAAGCATATTTTAATATTTGAATGGCTAAAGTGCAATCCATCTTTATAAGGGAGTCTCTGAGGTCTGTTAAACAAAAACATCAATTATAGCATGAGCGCACCCGCGCGTATGTATAGATTTTTCAATGCTCAAATTCAGTAGTATTCTTGAGTCGTACCAGCAGCATCTGGAATTTATTGTACATAAATTGATGACCACACACTTAGGTTGTCAACAGAACTGTAAAAATATCTAAATATTGCACCAATATTTCGTCAAATGGCTTTCACCAAGACCAGAAATTCAACGATGGCGCCTGATTTACCACATGTGGTGACATAAACAAAATATAATGCTGACATGAACGAGAATTCTGCAAATTGCAGTTGGGATTTATACCGAAGGGCCAAGTTATTACCAGAGCCAATACAAGAGTTGTGTCCACAAACAATACACAGCTGGCATAATTCAGGCATGGGATCTTGGGCCTTTTTTTTTTTTTGTAAATCCTGTTATGATAGACATGCCAATTCTTAAAATTTGAGTTAGGGGTGGTCTTTAAACACATTTTCCAGGGTTTGTGGAGAAGGGGATAAACCTACAGTGCTGGCCAGAAAATGATTCCAATTACAAATGCTTTGGTAGTAATATCTTCATTTATTATGCTTGTAATAGAAAAAAAAAAAACATGAAAGAGAAAAGAAAAATTACCGGTAAATCATTATCTTCTTACACAAAACTCAACAAATGGGCAGGGCAAAAGTATTGGCACCCTCAGCCTAATACTTGGTAGCACAACTTTTAGACATAATAACTGCGAACAACCGCTTCTGGTACCCATCAATGAGTTTCTTACTATGCTCTGCTGGAATTTTAGACCATTCTTCCTTGGCTAACTGCCCCAGGTCTCTAAGATTTGAAGGGTGCCTTCTCCAAACTGCCATTTTCAGATCTCTCCACAGTTGTTCTTTGGGATTCACGTCTGGACTCATTGCTGGCCACTTTAGAAGTCTCCAGTGCTTTCTCAAACCATTTTGTAGTGCTTTTTGTTTTGGGTCATTGTCCTGCTGGAAGACCCATGACCTCTGTGGGAGACCAAGTTTTCTCACACTGGGCCCTAAATTATGCTGCAAAATTTGTTGGTAGTCTTCAGACTTCATAATGCAATGCGCACGGTCAAGCAGTCCAGTGCCAGAGGCAACAAAGCAACCCCAAAACATCAGGGAACCTCCGCCATGTTTGACTGTGGGGACCGTGTTCTTTTCCTTGAAGGCCTTGTGTTTTTCCTGTAAACTCTATGCTGATGCCTTTTCCCAAAAAGCTCTACTTTTGTCTCATCTGACCAGAGAATATTACCCCCAAATGTTTTTGGCTTTCTCAGGTAAGTTTTGGCAAACTCCAGCCTGGCTTTTTATGTCTCTGCGTTAGGAGTGGGGTCTTCCTGGGTATCCTACCATAGAGTCCCTTCTCATTCAGAAGCCGATGGATAGTACGGGTTTACACTGTTGTACCCTCGGACTGCGGGACAGCTTGAACTTGTTTGGATGTTAGTCGAGGTTCTTTATCCACCATCCGCCCAATCTTTTGTTGAAATATCTCGTCTTTTTTTCTTTTCCATCCACATCTAGAGAGGTTAGCCAAAGTGCCATGGGCTTAACACTGCGCACGGAAGACACAGGAACATTCTGGTCTTTGGAGATGGACTTGTCGCCTTGAGATTGCCCATGCTTCCTCACAATTTTGCTTCTGAAGTCCTCAGACATTTCTTTGGTCTTTTTTCTTTTCTCCATGCTCAATGTGGTACACACAAGGACACAGGACAGAGGTTGAGTCAACTTTAATCCATTTTAACTTGCTGCACGTTTGAATTAGTTATTGCCACCACCTGTTATGTTACACAGGTAAGTAACAGGTGCTGTTAGTTACAAAAATTAGAGAAGCATCACATGATTTCTTTAAAGGGTGTCAATACTTTTGTTCGGCCCATTTTTGGAGTTTTGCGTAAAATGATAATGATTGAATTATTTTTACATTCTCTTTTGTGATTTTTCATATCAACCAAAATAAATGAAGATATTACTACCAAAGCATTTGTAATTGAAATCATTTTCTGGGACAAATTGAGCATTGCAGAATTGCAGGGGTGCCAATACTTTTGGCCTGCACTGTAATAACTGATCGGAAAGGAAGTGGAGAGACAGGACAGATTAGGGTGTAATAGGGCAGGTTGAATATGCAAACAGTATTAATGATGTGTCGCGGGGAAAACAGTATTGAGCAGTGGTGGAATGTCACAAAGAAAAAGTACTTCATTACTGTAAAGTCCATTTTTTGTGTATCTGTAGTTTACTTGAGTGCAAATATGAAGTCGTACATTTTACTTTTACTTCACAACATTTTAGAGCTAGTATCTGTACTTTTTACTGTGCTACTTTTCAAATTATCCGTGCGCATTAACACAAGTACAAGTAGGATTAGGCTTTATTTTATTTTTTAAATGGTAGTGTGCACTTTGAGATTTGTTTTTCAAATGTAAAGTGCGTTATAAATAAAATGTATTATTATTATTATTTATAAGTGAACAAGATATTGACAAAAAAAATAAAAAAATAAAAAAACTGTGAGAGCAGCGCCTTCCACACACTCTTGTACAGTAGGTGGTGGTAGGCACCTGATAGTTACTTGCATTCCGGCATTAAGCTATGTTTGGAGTTTGTTTTAGCTTTTTAAGCTTCTGAAGACGGTACACAAGAAAGCCCGCAAGCAGTTTGCTGAAGACATGTCAACAAAGCACATGGATTACTGGAACTATGGTCTGATGAGACGGGCGGGCTTTCTTGTGTACCATCTTCAGAAGAGGCTTCCTCCTGGGGTGACAGCCATGCACACCAATTTGATGCAGAGTGTGGCGTATGGTCCGAGCACTAACAGGCTGACCTCCACCTCTTCAATATCTGCAACAATGCTGACAGCACTCCTGTCACAAGTCACATGGCATTTTGGAGGGAAAATGAAAAGCAGTACTCAATTTGGACATTTAGTGATGTACAGTTGTGGTCAAAAGTTTACATACACTTTTGAAGAACACAATGTCATGGCTGTCTTGAGTTTCCAGTTATTTCTACAACTCTGATTTTTCTCTGATAGAGTGATTGGAACAGATACTTCCTGGTCACAAAAAACATTCATGAAGTTTGGTTCTTTTATGACTTTATTATGGGTGAACAGAAAAAAGTGATCAAATCTGCTGGGTCAAAAATATACGTACAGCAGCGCTAATATTTGGTAACATGTCCCTTGGCCATTTTCACTTCAATCAGGCGCTTTTGGTAGCCATCCACAAGCTTCTGGTTGAATCTTTGACCACTCCTCTTGACAGAATTGGTGCAGTTCAGTTAAATTTGATGGCTTTCTGACATGGACTTGTTTCTTCAGCATTGTCCACAAGTTCTCAATAGGGTTTAAGTCAGGACTTTGGGAACCTTAATTCTAGCCTGATTTAGCCATTCCATTATCACTTTTGATGTGTGTTTGGGGTCATTGTCCTGTTGGAACACCCAACTGCGCCGAAGACCCAATGTTCGGGCTGATGACGTTAGGTTATCTTGAAGAATTTGAAGGTAATGTTAGGGTGTGCGACGAGGAGGGATCTAAGTGCAGACACACGGTGGTTGCGGTGAGTAAAATTTATTTACAGACACCAGAGATAGCGTGGTGGATGGAGGTTGCTTCGTGAGCCGGCGTGAGACGTGGGAGCGTGGAAGGAGGCAGGCGTGGAAGCTCGGAAGGAGGCAGGCGTAGAATCCGACAAGGAGCGCGCAGAAGACAGGACCTGGGGCGAGAGCAAAGTAGTCGTGAGCCGGGAATCAGTGATATCATATAAAGAATGCGAGAAGCAACTGACGGCGAAACCAGACGAGTTGATCGGGCGACGAGGTGGAGCGTCTGCTTGGCTTTTAAAGCTGGCTGATGTTAATTGCCCTCAGGTGTGGCCGCTCCACTCGTCTGACCTGTAATCACTAAAAACATGCACACCTGCTGGAGGTGGGCATGTCTCAGAAGGAAGGGGAAGAGGACCTAACAGGTAATCCTCCTTCTTCATTATCCCATTTACTCTCTGTAAAGCACCAGTTCCATTGGCAGCAAAACAGCCCCACAGCATAATACTACCACCACCGTGCTTGACGGTAGGCATGGTGTACTTGGGGTTAAAGGCCTCACCTTTTTTTCTCCTCCAAACATATTGCTGGGCATTATGGCCAAACAGCTCGATTTTTGTTTCGTCTGACCACAGAACTTTCCTCCAGAAGGTCTTATCTTTGTCCATGTGATCAGCAGCAAACGTCAGTCGAGCCTTAAGGTGCCGCTTTTGGAGCAAGGGCTTCCTTCTTGCACGGCAGCCTCTCAGTCCATGGAGATGCAAAATACGCTTGACTGTGGACACTGACACCTGTGTTCCAGCAGCTAATTCTTGGCAGATCTGCTTTTTGGTGATTCTCGGTTGAATCTTCACCTCCTGACCAATCTTCTCTCAGCAGCAGGTGATAGCTTGCGTTTTCTTCCTTATCGTGGCAGTGACAAACAGTGCCATGCACTTTATACTTACAAACAATTGTTTGCACTGTTGCTCTTGGGACCTGCAGCTGCTTTGAAATGGCTCCAAGTGACTTTCCTGACTTGTTCAAGTCAATGATTCGCTTTATCAGATCCATATATGTATATTTTTGACCCAGCAGATTTGATCACTTTTTCTGTTAACCCATAATAAAGTCATAAAAGAACCAAACTTCATCAATGTTTTTTGTGACAAAGAAGTATCTGTTCCAATCACTCTATCGGAGAAAAATCAGAGTTGTAGAAATAACTGGAAACTCAAGAGAGCCATGACATTATGTTCGTCACAAGTGTATGTAAACTTTTGACCACAACTGTACGTAGTTTCTAAGGTGTGTACTCACTTTTGATGCCAGGGATTTAGATATTAATGGCTATATTTTGAGTTATTTTAAGGGGAAAATAAATGAACTCTATTATATAAGCTGCACACAGACTACTTTTCATTGTATCAAAGTGTCATTTTTATCAGTGTTGTCCCATGAAAAGATATACTTAAATATCTGCAGAAATGCGAGGGGTGTACTCACTTCTGTGATACACTGTACTTGTATTTATACTTAAGTATTTTTTGCCCCTGTATCTCTAATTTTAATTGAGTAAAAAAAAAGTCAGTACCTTATCCACCACTGCTATTGAACACAAATCACTTGTGAGAATTAGCGAGTCAACATCCTTATTGTGAGGATGCTTTGGAAAGCATTTTTTCCCCCTGTCCACTAGACATGTGTCGATTACCGGTTTCACAGTACACCGTGGTATGAAAACGTCACCGTTTCAAAAAATTATTCATCATCCTGTCCCAACAGTATGAGCTATTTTTTATGTCCCAAAAATTCAGGGAGAAATCCCTCGCTTGCAGCTGCAAGGCTCAACCCTCCCCCACTGGTTGTTGCTCAGTGTCAATGAGTCATCTGTGCTACACGATGGCTGGAGGAGGTGAAACCACAACTTTTCCCCCCATCGAAGAAAACAGAATCGCTGGAATGGGAATACTTTGTCTACAGAAAAGTTACAGATGGCCGCAGCTTAGAGGAGGGCCAACCGACATGTAAACCATGTTTGCAGAGGGTGGTTCCCGAGGAGGCCATACCTCCAATATGATTTCGTATTTATACAAAATTAAAGGTTACTAAACACTGTCATGAACATTTCCCACCAGCTACGAGTTAGAGTTACCTCTTTCGTTTTTAGTGTGTCTAGCAGTGGTAAAACATGGTGAATTTTTCTCTCTGGTAACTGTCTGTGTTGAGAAAGAGAGTGTGTGTATAATGTAATCATGATACGAGTCATACACATGTGCTTCTTATGTTAAATAATTTAATTATTTTTGTTCTGATGGTAATAATGTTGAGCTGTGGCTGTGTTTGGGCTCAACTAAAGGACTGCATTTTATTTGAATTTTATTTGGAATATTTCCATTATTTAAAAATTTTTTTTATTTAACTTAACATTATACTTATGTTCCAATTTGCTAATCTGTTTTGAAAAATTAAAATCCTGTTCAATGGATTTTTTTAATGTTCCCATTTGGTAATCTGTTTTGAAAAATAAAAATTCTGTTCAGTGGATTTTTTTTTTTTAACCCAGATACTTCAAAGTAACACATTTTAGAGCTGTAATTGCAATACCATGATACCGTAAAACCATGATATTTTTGCTCAAGGTTGTCATACTGCCAGAATCTCATACCGGCACATGCCTACTGTCCACACGTTGCAGCAATAACGCATTTTTTTTTCCCGAGAAGTCAATTTATTTCCAATGAGTAAAACATTCGATCTTTTCCTACATTATTTATCCAATTCACATAATTTTCACATAATTCAGGAAATCAAGGCGTCTAAAAATTGTATACAGTTTTTACTGAAAATGTACAGTGTTACCAAATTTTGACAAAATCATCTAATTTAGGTTCGAAAACCACAAAAAAATCTCAAAAATAAAAAACATGCAAAAAAGTTAATAACCACAGAAATGGAGCTAATATGTCAAAAATTCTGTGAAAACAGCAAAAAAAAACAAAAAAAAATTGCAAAACTACAAGAGTTATTATTTTTTAATGACAAAACTGAAAAACATGAAAATACACAAATAAACCTAAAAATTGTGAAAAATCGAAAAAGCATGGAAAAGTTTTCGTCTTTATAGGGCACTCATTGAGGGCTGTTGTTGGTGCTAGCCGTCCAATCCATTTTGACTGAGAGAGGCGTCAATGGCATCCAATAGGTGAGAGAAGAAATGCCCCATAATTAAAAGAAGGTGACCCATTGGAGAGAGAGCAAAGCATCCTTATCCAAATTCCCTAGAAATTGTATCTTCTAGTTTTTTCTATGTAGTTGCTAATCCTAACACCAAAGTTACGATAGTTTGAGCCAGAAGCAGAAGAATTCACTTTACATCGTTTCTTATGGGAATCCTCTGACTGTGCATGACACATTGGGTTTTGGAACCCGTCATTTCTTGACAGACGTGGGAATTAGTCACATGTGTGGGTCATGAATAGTCAAGTGTTAACCTTAGTTTCAAACACGACAGAAAATCCAAACAATCAAGTCGCTAAATTTCAAGCAGGCTTAGTCAAACCATAAATGAAGTTCGTTCCACCCAGCGACTCGCGATTGTTTTTTTCATGACGACCTCTACTCTAGAGTAAACATGGCATTGCGTGTCTTAAACAGATCTGTTGTCTGTTCCCGGCAACTAATCATTGGGAGTTGGCTGAGGAGCGATAGGGAGGATTTCAAATCGTTCAGTGAACAGGCAGAACAAATCCCATTCGTTGATGGATGACGGGAGGAAAAAAATTACCATTTGGGAGTGATGACGGCGAATGTCTACAAGCTAAACTGACCTTTTGTGGAGGTGTTAGATGGGGGGTCCTGAACTACTCATCTCTAACCTTCAAACGCTGCCATCACTTTGAGGGTTCTCGTTGCCAAAAGCAGCAGAAACTCGCTGCGGAAAGTGGACTTGGATCAGTTTTCACTGTAGATGAAGGCTAAAATGCTCACAGTTATGTGTTCCCGTGATTTACATGGCTGGGAATGTGTCTGTCTGCCACCTGGTTGAAAACCAGGTCGTGTTAGAGGACCTATGCTACTATTAAGACATACTGTAGTATGAGAAGGACAATCCTTTCAGACTGACTCTCCGAATCAGAATCATGTTTATCATGTTGAAAAGTCTAGTATACCAACAATTAAAGCACTATAAAAAAAAAAAAAAAAACATTCAGGACATGACAAGTAACCATTTGGCAATTTAAGGAACATGATTTGTGTGGTAATACTGACCAATGATAGTGTTTGATAACCATTGGTTGGACTAAACTTTACGAGATAAACAAGTGTGAGCTAACCTGGCACGCCTGATTGATTGTTCCATGTATCAAATAAACTCCACATATTAATCTGGGAAAGATCCAATTGTGACCTGTTTCAAAATGTATCGGCTGCTTATTGGACGATGGCTCTTCTCGTTACACTCGCGAACACATTGTTTCTCACCAAAAAAGCTACTCTTTTAATGAGGAAATTAATGAACAAATTAAGTCTATATCGATCGAAGCGTCTCCTACCCAAAAAAAGTCCAGTATCAGATTTTTACAGATAGTCATATAAAAAGGTGATAATTATCATGTAAAAACATAATTGTCATGCAAAAACATGGTAAGTATCATGTAATACGCGATAATTTTCATAAGTATTGTGTGAAAACATGAGTATCATGTAAAAATATGATAAGTATCATGGAAAAATGCCATAATTATCATGTGAGAACATGATAATTATCATGTAAAAATGTGAAAAGTATCGTGTAAAACAGATAACTGTCATGGATAAATGTGATAATTTTCATGTAAAAATGTGACAATTACCTTGTAAAAATGTGACGATTATTATGTAAAAACTTGCTGTCATGTAAAAATGTGACACTGATCTGTAAAAATGTGACAACTATCATGTAAAACGTGCTATCATGTAAAAACGTGGTAATTTTCATTTAAAAAGCGTTATAATTATCATGTAAAAACATGCTAGCTATAAGGTAAAAATGTGATAGCTTTCATGTATAAATGTGATAATTATTATGTAAAAATGTGCTAACAATCATGTAAAAATTTGATAATTCTCATGTAAAAACATAAATATAATGTAAAAACATAAGTATCATGTAAGTACATGATAAATATCATGGAAAAATGTGATAATTATCATGTGAAAACATGATAATTATCAAATGTAAAACAACTTCAATGTGCTAATTATAATGTAAAACATGCAAACATATGTAAAAGGTGCTAATTATCATGTGAAAGCATGATAATTATCATGTAAAAACGTGACAATGATCTGTAAAAATGTGATAACTGTCATTTAGAAACATGATACTATCATGTAAAAACATGACATGTAAAAACATGCTAACTATCTATTAATATGTACTAATGTGATAACTATCATGCAAAAATGTGCTATCATGTAGAAATGTGATAATTCTCATGCAAAAACGTGATAATTATCATATATGAATAATTTTCATTTAAAAACATAAATATGTAAAACATGATAAGTGTCATGTAAAAACGTAAAAAACATGATAAGTGTCATGTATAAAAGTGATAAGTATCATGAGAAAATGTGATACTTATCATGTGAAAACGTGATAATTATCAAATGTAAAACATAACTAAAACATGCTTATTATCATGTAAAAACATGCTAACAATATACAGTGCCTTGCAAAAGTATTCGGCCCCCTTGAACCTTGCAACCTTTCGCCACATTTCAGGCTTCAAACATAAAGATATAAAATTTAATTTTTTTTTTGTCAAGAATCAACAACAAGTGGGACACAATCGTGAAGTGGAACAAAATTTATTGGATAATTTAAACTTTTTAAACAAATATAAAACTGAAAAGTGGGTCGTGCAATATTATTCGGCCCCCTTGCGTTAATACTTTGTAGCGCCACCTTTTGCTCCAATTACAGCTGCAAGTCGCTTGGGGTATGTTTCTATCAGCTTTGCACATCGAGAGACTGACATTCTTGCCCATTCTTCCTTGCAAAACAGCTCGAGCTCAGTGAGGTTGGATGGAGAGTGTTTGTGAACAGCAGTCTTCAGCTCTTTCCACAGATTCTCGATTGGATTCAGGTCTGGACTTTGACTTGGCCATTCTAACACCTGGAAACGTTTATTTTTGAACCATTCCATTGTAGATTTGGCTTTATGTTTTGGATCATTGTCCTGTTGGAAGATAAATCTCCGTCCCAGTCTCAGGTCTTGCGCAGATACCAACAGGTTTTCTTCCAGAATGTTCCTGTATTTGGCTGCATCCATCTTACCGTCAATTTTAACCATCTTCCCTGTCCCTGCTGAAGAAAAGCAGGCCCAAACCATGATGCTGCCACCACCATGTTTGACAGTGGGGATGGTGTGTTCAGGGTGATGAGCTGTGTTGCTTTTACGCCAAACATATTGTTTTGCATTGTGGCCAAAAAGTTCAATTTTGGTTTCATCTGACCAGAGCACCTTCTTCCACATGTTTGGTGTTTCTCCCAGGTGGCTTGTGGCAAATTTTAAACGAGACTTTTTATGGATATCTTTGAGAAATGGCTTTCTTCTTGCCACTCTTCCATAAAGGCCAGATTTGTGCAGTGTACGACTGATTGTTGTCCTATGGACAGACTCTCCCACCTCAGCTGTAGATCTCTGCAGTTCATCCAGAGTGATCATGGGCCTTTGGCTGCATCTCTGATCAGTTTTCTCCTTGTTTGAGAAGGAAGTTTGGAAGGACGGCCGGGTCTTGGTAGATTTGCAGTGGTCTGATGCTCCTTCCATTTCAATATGATGGCTTGCACAGTGCTCCTTGAGATGTTTAAAGCTTGGGAAATCTTTTTGTATCCAAATCCGGCTTTAAACTTCTCCACAACAGTATCTCGGACCTGCCTGGTGTGTTCCTTGGTTTTCATAATGCTCTCTGCACTTTAAACAGAACCCTGAGACTATCACAGAGCAGGTGCATTTATACGGAGACTTGATTACACACATGGGATTCTATTTATCATCATCAGTCATTTAGGACAACATTGGATCATTCAGAGATCCACACTGAACTTCTGGAGTGAGTTTGCTGCACTGAAAGTAAAGGGGCCGAATAATATTGCACGCCCCACTTTTCAGTTTTTTATTTGTTAAAAAAGTTTAAATTATCCAATAAATGTTGTTCCACTTCACGATTGTGTCCCACTTGTTGTTGATTCTTGACAAAAAAATTAAATTTCATATCTTTATGTTTGAAGCCTGAAATGTGGCGAAAGGTTGCAAGATTCAAGGGGGCCGAATACTTTTGCAAGGCACTGTATATAAAAAAGTGCTATCGTGTAAAATCGTGCTCATTGTCATGTAAAAATTTGATAATTATCATGTAAAAACATGACATGTAAAAACATGCTAACTATCATGTAAAAATGCGATAGCTATCAATTAAATATGTGATAATTATCATTTAAAAACATGATGCTATCATGTAAAAACGTCATAAGTATCATGTAAAAATGTGATACTGGACTTTTTGGTTTTTTAAAATATTTCAGACAAAAAATTGATTTATCTTTCTGCCATAGTATTCAAGCAGATTGGTCACATCTGTAGGTCCGACTTATATTCCCCTGATTGACTTGCCATTAGAAGGCGACCAATCCACATGAAGCCAAAGTATAACGTATTTGCTCGCGGTAGTGCTAAAACATCATTTCACGTCAAACAAATTAAAAAAACTTTCTTGATGTTCTTTGCTCGTCTTTTAATGAGGAAATAAAGTGCCTTTCCAACAAAACTTCAGATAATGACCTATCTAGAAGAACAACTTTGCATTCTGACATTCAAGCAGAGAGTTGCTCCCTGGTCTGCAGCTCCTGCCTCTTTCTCCCGATTGGCTCGACCATCAGATGACTGGGGAAGTGGTTGGACAGTTGAAGTTTACAAGACTGCATGATCACTCAATGAATCAGGAAGTACAGTCTTTCCCTACAAGGCTAAGTGT
Organism: Corythoichthys intestinalis; assembly: GCF_030265065.1. Taxonomy (NCBI): domain Eukaryota; kingdom Metazoa; phylum Chordata; class Actinopteri; order Syngnathiformes; family Syngnathidae; genus Corythoichthys; species Corythoichthys intestinalis. The sequence goes on along the minus strand of NC_080395.1, from coordinate 16,315,651 downwards.
GAGGCTGTTCCTGCTCAAAAAATGTGTAACATAACATGACCAACTGGAAGTCCTTAAGACCAGATGGTAGAACATACTTATGGCATAAGACAATGTAAAGACTTTGCGTTGACAGTTCAGAGTTTTGTAACCAGAAGCAGGCATTAGCACTCCATTAAGCCATCTTGTCAAATAAGCACTAACGTCAAACTGCGGTGGGAAGTGGAGGATATAAGGACCATAGGATGAGTTTCTGGAGATGGTTCCTGAAATTATGCCAAGGCAGAAGTACTCCGCAGAATCCACAAACACACAGTCAATGTTTTGTAGGGGCCTGTTTCCTGTCTATTCGACATACTTTTACACAGCAAAACAAAAACACACGGGTCAGTTCTCCTGCTGCCCTCATCTGCTCGTCCAGACACCACGGCTTCCTCTGAGTTCTCCCTCTGGAGCACCCATGGGACATGTGCCGACGTTGATGCAGAATTGCTTGCTGACATGCTGCCGGCTCAGTTTGTGTTCACGGTTGCAGTTCCAAACTCAGTTTATTCACTCTCGAACTACGTATATCACGGTAAAGCAAATTATTGGCAATCCTACACCAGCATCATTCTGTTCGTTTTTTTTTTTCAAGCTGTAGTTCGTTTCATCCTTGATAGGGTTAGCTTAAGTCTTTGACGTTAGTTTTTCTATTCACTGGATATCAGCAATTTCATGGTGGTGTCGTGAAATCGTAAGTCGGATACGTCGTAACCCGGGGCTACCTGTACTTATACAGTGGTACCTCAACATACGATCTTTTCGACATCCGATGTAAAATTTTGACAACGATTTATGACAGCGTTGTGGATGACCATTAATCATTATAAAATATATTTTGTTGTTTGGAGACACACAAGCAGTGCACATCCCATGCATATAACCAATATACCTTATGTTTTGTGTAAATTTCAATAAAATATAGTAAAAAGTTATTTGATGCCTACCATAATTTCCGGACGATAAGACGCTACTTTTTTCCATGATTTTGAATCCTGCGGCTTATGTTCCAGTACGGCTTATTTGTTGATTTATTCGGGTTAATAAGCAACACTTTATTTGACAGTGGCGTCATAATTATGTCATGACACTATCATTGCATTATGACAGATATCATTATGTGTCATCTGGCAAATTATGTCACTTACTCCATTTAGGTCCATTTCAGATCTTTTACATCCATCCAAAAATGGCATAATTTGCCGGATGAGACAAAATGACATCAGTCTTAAGCATTCGTTGATGCTTAAGATAGTGATTATGATGGTCTTAAAGCGCCGCTGTCAAATAAAGTGTTACCAAATACCGTAACTAGCCATTAATGAAACAACTGGAACAATAACTGAAGAAATAATTAGCAGAGAACATGAATCTGATTGTTATTTACATCTATAGCAATGCAATGTATGCTAGGAGGCATGTTGGACGACAACAGTGTTGCCAGCAGAGGTTGACTGTCTCCCTCAAGGGTCAAATGAAGCTTCTTGGAACAATGAATCTTTGCAGCCAACTGGTTCAAAGTTTCATGGTGGTTCATTTGGTCTTATGGCAGTCTTATGGCGCCACTGTCAAATAAAATGTTACCAAATACCATAACTATCAATTAATGGAACAACTGGAACAGTACCTGAAGAAATAATTAGCACAGAACATGAATTTTGATTGTTATTTACATCTCTAGCGCTGCAATGCATGCTAGGAGGCATGTTGGTTGACAACAGTGTTGACAGTATAGGTTGACTTTCTCCTCCAATGGAGCAGTGATGGGCAAATGAAGCTTCTTGAAGCAATGAATCTTTGCAGCCAACTGGTTCAAAGCTTCATGGTGGTTCATTTGGTCCTATGACAGTCTTTGATGCCGCTGTCAAATAAGGCAGTGGTCTCCAACCCGGTCTTCAAAAGCCTGCTGTGGGTTGTGGTTTTTGTTCCTGCCGATCCAGCACAGATAGTTATACCAATGAGGTTTCTGTTAAAACAAGCAGCACCTGACTGGAACCAACTGATTGCACTTGTAAAACACTTGATTGGTGAAAAAGTTGTCATCTTGTCTGGTTGGAATGAAATCCTGCACCCACAGAGGACCGGGTTGGAGACCACTGATATAAAGTGTTACCGGTTAATATCATTTGGCATAAAGGCTGAGATATGCTTCTGCGGCAGACCTACACCGTTAAGGCAGACCCGATTTACGACCCTCTGCCATAGCCTGACGTGCACCTCCACAAAATTCTGACTTCACGTCGCATCAATGTGTGGGGACGCGATGCAAATGGACTGTGATTGGTCCGCTCAGACTTGTTTCCGGTTCAGTGTGAAATCACCGCCATTCATAAACTGGAGGTCAGCGAATGCATATAAAAATGGAAGAACCTTCGAGGCAAGTATGTGTGTGTGTGTTCGAAAGCGAATAGCCACACGAAGCGGTGACCCAGCCGACCAAAAACTACCAGCTTTTTGTCACTTTATGTCGTATTTTTGGTTGGTGCACTTTATCATTTATTTTGTACATATGTTTGCTGTAAGTCTGTGAATTATTTACATTTTAAGCTTCAAGTATATAAAAAAATAAAGCACAGGTTTGGTGTCAAAAGCATTGTTTTGATGTTTAATTTTCAACAACAGACAGTTTACACACTTGATACATATTATCACTGATTGAGTGTCCCTCTGTGCTTTTATGATAACGTGTTTACCATCAGAAATCGCCAGATATCTGCTATGGCTTCTTACTGGCTGGTTGTGGGACACGAAACGTTTTGGAAGAATGTCTTCTGGTCAGATGAGACAAAAGTAGAGCTTTTTGGGAAAAGGCAACAAGTTTAAGCGGGAAAAAAAACAAGGCCTTCAAAGACAGTCAAACATGACGGAGGTTCCCCGATGTTTTGGGGTTGCTTTTCTAGCTCTGGCACTGGACTGCTTGACCGTGTGCATGGCATTATGAAGTCTGAAGACTACCAACAAATTTTGCAGCATAATGAAGACGGTTCTCCTTGTGTTTTTCAAACACTAAGAGTATAGGTCTGGAACCCAGCCCGTTAAAGGCCTCTCGAGCAAGTACAAAATCAATCGACAACTCAGATTCGTTCATTTGCGTGACGTGTTCTTAACGAGCAACGTCACTCTTCCGCGTCGGAAGTCGTCCCCACAACAACACAGATGGCGAACGGGAGAGCCGAGAATATGTTCCAATCCACGGTAAAATCAGTTTTAAATGACCAAAACCACATCGACACAAGTCATTGACATCAGTCCGTCTCGCGCTAGCCATGTTGAATAAACTCCGCTCTCCTCGTATGTTTACTTCCGCGCGCAAGTCCCTCGTCCCGCCCGTCGCTGAATGGTCCGCTCCGCTGTCTGTTTGCTGTGGCTTGCTCCGCCCTGGAAATTTTATCCGCTTAATGGTGGCCAGACTCAATAGCTGGAACAGCGGTGAGTCTGGAGTACCAGGCTATAATGAAGGGCCCAGTGTGACAAAGCTGGGTCTCCCTCAGAGGTCATGGGTCTTCCAGCAGGACAATGACCCAAAACGCACTTTAAAAAGCACTAGAAAATGGTTTGAGAGAAAGCACTGGAGACTTCTAAACTGGCCAGCAACGAGTGCAGACCTGAATCCCATAGAACACCTGTGCAGAGATCTGAAAATGGCAGTTTGGAGAAGGCACCCTTCAAATCTCAGAGACCTGGAGCAGTTGGCCAAAGAAGAATGGTCTAAAATTCCAGCAGAGCATTGTAAGAAACTCATTGATGGATACCGGAAGCGGTTGTTCTCAGTTATTTTGTCTAAAAGTTGTACTACCAAGTATTCGGCTGAGAGTGCCAATACTTTTGTCCGGCCCATTTTTGGAGTTTTTTGTAAAATAATAATGATTGTATATATATATTTTTTACATTCTCTTTTGTGTTTTTGCATTGCAAGCAACATGAATGAAGATATTCCTACCAAAGCATTTTCTAGAAGAAATTGAGCATTATCTGACAGAATTGCCAGGGTGCCAATACTTTTGGCCAGCAGTGTATACAGTAAGTCATAAGTTGCTGTTTCCTATCATTGAACTATGGTATGCTAATACTGGTAAATAGTTGGATCAAAAACCCCTTTAGGCCATTAATAGAAAATAAATGTAACATAATACGGTATGTCCCATTTTAGGCGTTCTGTTACAGCCTCTTTCCTTCCTAAATAAAGTTGTTTCCTCACAATAATCCCTATTTTACGATGTTGAACAGTTCCCGACTCACGCATGTCTCTTAGAAATGAGGTCATCCGCATAAAGAGCTGTTTTCGGCCTGATTTAACGTCGCTTGTAACATCAGAATCATATCTATTGGAATCTTCACGACACGTATCCTTGAGTTCGCTTTAATGCGAGCGGCGTAAAAGGTATGAGTTTCTCCCGGTGGGACCGAGCTCCCATCTGTAAGTCATTACCTCCACTGACTGATTTGTCGACGGACTCAATGAAGTAGTGACAATTTTCATCTTAACTTTCACCCACCTGTCTCCACCTCAGTTTGGGATTAAAGCGGCACAATCATCTGGATCTCATCAGTTCAGGCCTGTCTCGACGGTTTATGAGTGATTATTCACTCCGGGGGGAGACGTACGCGAGGGAAGGGGGTGTTGGTGATTTAGAGTGACGCTGCACGGAGGCTGCAGATGAATAAAAAGCAACTTGTCGTGGAAGCGCTCAGACCGCAGAATTGCATACTTTTCTTACACATTTCCTTCCTTTTGGTGTGATATTTGTTGTGCGGTCACACCGCTTCAGTCATTTCCTCTTGTGATGTGCGTGACACGTGTTGGGCCATATGTGACGAATGCCGTAAATCACTTGTTGGGAGATAATGGCTTCCATGAATGAATTAAAATGGCGTTTGCGTTTGGCGAATGATATTTTTAAAAACATTACAGATGTTGTCAAGTGTTTGCATTATGAGTGTCGTAACACAAAGTGTTAGGGCAACATTGGAAGTTACGTTTACAAGAAATTAAATACATGAATGAGATTAACTTCTTGACGCCTGAATCAACATTTTACTGGCATTTAGTCGAGTTTGACTGGGGGTCGGCAGCGATCAAATGATCACCTGCTTTAAATCCATTTTAACTATGATGGCTAGGATTGATTGAAAATGTTTTACTATCATTGACAGCGATTTATGTGTAATCTAATTTGACTGGGGGTCAAACAGCTATCGAACGGAAATGGATCAGACGTCTGTCAGTGGCAGCCAATAAGTTAACAAATATATCTGAACATTGTTATGTGAATACTTCAGTACATAAAATAATAATTATAAAAATAAATTAAAAAAAAAATAGAATATAAAGAAAATCTAGGAAGAACATACAGAGGAATGTATTGGTAAATTTATCCTTTATTTATTATTATTATTTTTTTTAAAGTTCATTACATATTTCATTTTTAATACAGTTTTTGATATTTTAAAATCTATCCATTATCTATTTTTATATACTGTATACATTTGATCTTTTTATGATTTTTTTTGTTTTAAATTTTTAAAATCATTTCACAGTTAAATTTCCGATATTGTTTTCTTTTTAGTGACTATTTTTTAAATACAATTTTTAATTCCATATTTTCATTTTTATTATATTTTTTTAATATTTTAAATGAATTATATATCTATTATCATATATATATATATATATATATATATATATATATATATATATTCACTTTTTAAATTATTTTTCTATTTTAGAATTTTCCATTTTTTGGATGCATTTTACAATTTAATTTTCTGTATTTACTGTTTTTGTATTTAATACTTTTTCTAATACTATATTTTAATGTATTTTATATGTATTTTTTTAAATATATTTTTTTTATTTTATAAATTTTTAATTTTTTTCCTGTATGTTACAAATTAATTTTCTATATTGAGTATTTATTTTAATGAATACTATTTTTAATACTATATTTTCATTTTTAAATTAATTTTCTATCAATTGTCTATTTTATTTTATTTTTAAAAAATCTTCATGATTTTTCTATTTTCGAATTTTCCATTTTTTTGGCTGTGCTGTATTTTTACAATTTAATTTTCTATATTTAGTATTTTCAATTAATATGATTCTTTAATTGCTAAGTTTTTTTTTTTCATTTTTAATATATTTTTTTATATTTTAAATTAATTTCTAATATATATAAATATTAGTATGATACATATTAATATATGTATATTGTATATGCATTTTAAATTAATTATCCTATTATTGAAATGTATATATTTAATATTTTTATGATTTTAGAATTTTCAAATTTTTGGCTTCATTTTTCAATTTCCTATTTTTAGTATTTTTTTTAAATAATAATATTTTTTAATACTATGTTTAATTTCAATTTCAATATTATTTTTCATATATTAAATTAATTATCTATGCATCCTTTATCTATTTTATTATTTTCATATATTTATATATATATATATATATATATATTTTTTAAATATATATTTTATATATATATATTTTTTTACTTTAGAATGTTTTCAATTTAGCATTGACAACACTAGACGTGCAATTCTCCAGTTCATTTAAACTGATTGTCTGTGAATGTTCATCTTTCAGCGCCACTGACGGCACTCGACGTCCAATCTATTTTGACCCACCCAGTCAAAATACATTGGACGTCCAGCGCCGTCAATGACAGCCACTGAGTTAAACTTTTAATCTTAATGTCGCAATAACACTGATTTTTTTTCTTTTTGTGTCTTTTTTTCATCTTTCCAGGAGGAAATGCTGTGAAGGCTTCAGATTTGTGATGGGCCAGTGCATACCTGAAAGTAGGTAAAACACACTTTCTTTGCTCCTATCTCGTCCTTTCTTTCCGCAGTCTTCATTAGCGAGCCAAAGCATGGTCTGCAGACCACATTGACTTGCGTGCTGTCCCATAGAATTCCACATGATTGCGTTCCTGTCACTTTGCAACAATGTCGTAAGCCAAATTAGCTCATCGCTGGCGTTGACCACAAAGCCGGCAAGCAGCTGAACGCTCATATTGTTGATTCATATGGGATATATCATAAATCATAATGTGCTTTGGTCCTTTTGAGATGATTCACATTGAGTACACGGAACAGAGAACAAAATAAAATGAGAAATAGGTCTGGTTGTTCTGATCGTGAGCAAAGAACTCCAAAACAGGTACGAGAGATGGCGAGAGTAGGAAGTAAAACAGTTTATTTAATCGAGAGTCGTGGGGTCCTTGGCATGGAGAGCCTGGGCAAAGGCATAGGCGGATTTTAAGGGGGGGGGGGGGTGTCAGCCCCCCCTTGTGGCCGGAAAGTGTCATTGCATGTAATTGACTTTCCTATATGTATAAAAGTTGTAAAGCAATAAAACTGCAACAAAAATGAATGAAATGAACAAAAAATATAATTTCATAATGAGTCAAAATTATTTTTTGAACAGATAGTGTGACTAGCAGCAACTTAAACGGTCATTGCTTAAAAAAAAAAAAAAAAAAAATTAGGGGAGGGCAATTTTATTTTTCAAATGATTTTTTTCTTTGATTGAAAATATATTCTTTTGATTGAAGCGACTTTTTTTGGGGGGGGGGATTGAATGATTTAGACACAAATGTCCTACCCATATCCTGATTTTATAGGCTTCAGCACCCATGAGCATTGTGTAAGTAATTATTGACATCAACAATGGCGGGCTACTAGTTTATTTTTTGATTGAAAATTTTACAAATTTTATTAAAACGAAAACATTAAGAGGGGTTTTAATATAACATTTCTATAACTTGTACTAACATTTTTCTTTTAAGAACTACAAGTCCCTCTATCCATGGATTGCTTTAAGAGAATGTTAATTATGTTAATGCCATCTTGTTGATTTATTGTTATAATAAACAAATACAGTCCTTATGTGCCGTATGTTGAATGTATATATCCATCTTGTGTCTTATCTTTCCATTCCAACAATAATTTACAGAAAAATATGGCATATTTTATAGATAGTTTGAATTGCGATTAATTACGATTAATTAATTTTTAAGCTGTAATTAACTCGATTAAAAATTTTAATCGTTTGACAGCCCTAATTTTGAATGAAGACCCTTTTTTTTTCTTTGATTGAAGCAACTTTTTTTGATTGAATAATAAAGACACAAATCTACCTCCATATGGCTCCGCCCAGGGGATACATTTTTTGACTGGGGTAACTACATTGGCACAACACCGGCGTACCATATTCTATCGATGACGATCTTGGCGAGAAGTATTGCCTAAGCAGCCTGATTTAGAATTCCCCTCAAGAATGATGGGAACAAAAAACGTTCATTGTCAACTTATTATTATATTCTTGTAAGTTAATTTTATTGCTGACACTGCGTTTCGGGGTCATCAACATGTTGTGCCCCCTCTACCCCAAAAGTCAAACTCCGCCTATGGGCAAAGGTACAAATATACATGAGGCGTAGGCGAGATCCAAGGACAAAACAAGAAAGGTCGAGCATTGACAGTGAACTGAAAGAGAACTGATCCAGCGACATGGTGGAGCTCTGGCTGGCTTATGTTGGCAGTTTATGATAGCTGACACCTGCTGTGGCTCCACCCGTCAGGTGCTGGTTCTGTAATGGGATGACAGACATACCCACAAACTTACCCAGCCCAGGGCCTGACACTTGTTCATTATGTAGGTACAAAGGTCGCGGTTCGGTACGGGTTTTATAAAACAGGAAAAACAACAAGGCTTTTTAAAATTATGGCATTTGAAAATTAAAATTTGTTCTATTGGCTAAAACGATAAGTTTATTAAGTGCAAAATAAATAGAAAAAAACAGCAAACTTGTGAATTTGTGTTTTTATTGTTCTAACACTGTTTTAAGTCACAGTTTATGTAAATTGACAGAATAAAAGTCGCTATTTCAGGCAAAAATTTATATGATATGTTAAATATTGCTATTGATCCTGAAAATATAGGCGATTATTTCTGAATTCATTGATTTTTGTGATTCTAGCGTATAATCTGAGAATTTTATTGCCATTTTAAGTTTCGTTATACTTGAAAAAATAATTAATTGGGATTTTATTAGGGAACGACTTTGATTTTTTTTTATGCCGCTGCTCATGGAGACTCATATATGCCTAAGAGAGGTACCTGTTTTGGTTTTAGGCCACTAGCGGCTTCGGTTTTGAAAATATTTGAATTTAAAATTTTTGGCAATAGGCCCCCTACGGAGTGGCCCTAGACCCGATTTCCCATCAACTGATAGTGAAGTCTATGTCCAAATATATATTCATATATATTTTGAATCCAATGCAGGCGTGGACGTGTGTGCCACATCGCCATGTGAGCAACAGTGCACCGACAACTTTGGACGGGTGGTTTGCACGTGTTACCCGGGTTATCGCTTCAACCGGGAGAGACACCGCAGCCACAAGTCTCCGTATTGTCTGGGTAGGTATCAGTTGCCATAGAAACGGTCTTTAAGCTTTTACAAGGTAAGATTATTTTTAGTAGAAAAAAAAAACTCCTTAGGACCTGGTGGCAACATATGTTTTGGGTCATGTAGGCCACAATACTAATAATTGGTGTAAATTATATAATGGCGGAAAACACAGACGAGACTGAAAATGCAGTTTCTGCTCTTGCACTCCTCTTTAAAAGAAACTGCTGTATTTTAAGCCAAAACAACTGTTGTGTTTGATAGAACAACATGTTGTCATGTCATGTCATTTCCTGTTTTATTTTGAAGGCTTCACCCTCCTCGAGTCTGCATACTTGCCCTTCCTCTGGTCACCTAATCACCTATTGTTTTCACCTGTTCCCAATTACCCCCTGTGTATATATTGCCTTAGTTTCCCTTATATTGTGCAGAAGTGTCTTTCATCTAAGGTCAGTCACGTCAGCCTCTCGCCATAGCTATCATAGTTATTCTGTACATTATCCTCCATTTGGAGTGCTTTGTGTTTGTAGCTTTTGATCCTAGCCATCTTGAATATTTCCTCCTTTTGGAGCGCTTTATATTTTTGCCTTACCTCCCTTTTGGAGCGCTTTGTGTTTGAAACCTTATTTTGTTTCTAGTCATCCTGACTCATTCCTCCTTTGGAGCGCTTTTTGTTTGTACTTTTTCTCATCCCCGCATGTCAGCGGAAGAACTTGTGTTTTCAAAATAAAGTTTTGCCTGAACCTCCGCAGCTGAGTCTGCCTCGTCGTCTTGGTCTGACACATGTGTATATGCTGCTATAGCAGATTCATGCTGTATAAAGCCCCCGAACTATTTTTAATTTGTCCGTTTTACCCTGAAAACCCCTCTTTACAGACGTCGCGCAACCGCTTCTGTTTCAGCCCAGCCATAAAACGAAAGTAATTAATGATATTTATTATTCAAAATGTCTGTCGTTTTTAGCTTAGAATCATTAATTGATGTCTCCTATTTCGTTTAAAAAAAAAAAACGACTTAAAAAAATTATTCACTCACATATTTTAAACTTTTAAACAAATTATGTCACAATGAAAAAAATGGCGTCCGTAAAAAAGTCACGGATATCTACCTCATAACTATCGCTTGATTGTATTTTTTTTTCGTTACTGTCGCATTTTCTCCGATATGTTAGATGATAAATAATCGATCTAAACAAAAAAAAAAAAATTGAAAAAAAAAACTTTAAAAGGGTCATTATATGAAAAAGAATTTCGACCACTCCTTGATGTCTGCGATTTCTGCATCACGACCCTTGTTATATTACTATGTTTCACCCATAAAATCCCCCAAAAATCCGTCTGTGGCCATTCACAGCTGTGTCTTGACACTCGGTGATGGATGCTACATGGAGTTTTTGGATCGAAACAAGGTAAGTACGCGATATCTCGTTAAAGTCATGGCGTCTGTAATTCTGCTCTCGTGTGCTCTCACCTCCAGATGGGGTTTTGCTGTCTAAAAAACTTAAAAAAAAAAAAAAAAAAAAAAAAAAGCTCTCCTGTTCAAAAATTTACTTCCCCCAGAAAATAGAGATTTTAAACTTTCCAATGATATATCACACATGTATATTGGACAATTTTGAAAGTTCGCTAATTTGGGGGTCTCGGAGCGGAACTTCAAGTCACTTGAGTGTTTTCCGCCATTTACTGTATATATATATATCCACTAGCAAAAAGTATGGAATCACCAGTCTCGGACGAGCACTAACTCAGACATTTTATTATGTAGAACCAACTCAGATAAAAAGCTTGAAAAATAATGAATTAGTTCAAAAGTACAACTCTTTAGCATTGAGAAACACTAAAAAATAGATAAAAAACATTGTGGTGTTCAGTAAATGTGACTTTTACAGAAAAAGTGCGGGGAAATATCTATGGAATCATTCCATTCTGAGGAAAAAAATGTGGAATCATGAGAAAGAAACAATGAAATAACAACCAAAACACATCTCTAGGATTTAGTAGCACCACCTCTGGCTTTTATGACAGCTTGCAGTCTCTGAGGCATGCACTTGGTGAGTATTCTTCTTCAATTTGTTGCCAACTCTCTTTGATTGCAGTTGCCAGATCATGCTTGTAGGTCGGAGCCTTGTGTGGAAGATTTTTTTCAATTTCCACCGAAGGTTTTCAATAGGGTTGAGATCTGGGCTATTTGCACGCTATGACATTGACTGGATGAGTCTTTCTCGAAGGAATGCTTTAGCAGTTTTAGCTCTGTGACATGATGCATTGTCATCTTGAAAAATGACAAACATATTTTAAATTGAAGGGATAAGAAATCTATCTAAAATTTCAAGGTGACACCTTGTCAAGACACGGTGATGATGCTGGAACTTTGGTTTGGTGCTGTTCCAGTGAGATTTTCAAAGATGACTGCCTGAATAAAACATCAAAATTCCCTCAGTCCTTGATGATATAGGGCTGCATGTCAGGCAAAGGCACTGGGAAGATGGCTGTGGTTAAATCTTCAATAAATGCACAAGTTTACATTGGGCATAGACAACTACTTTATGTCCCTTGAAAATTATTTAATGTAGGAGAAAACGGATGGCAGTGTTGTTTTCGTCAATGATGGCGATAACAAAGATATTTCATCAACGAACACTTTTTCATGACGTTGACATGACGTTAACGAGTTTTTGGAGACTAAAACATAACTAGACGAATGTCAGAGAGAATAAACAATGTTGCTTTTAGTGTTGTCACAGATTACTTTAAAAAGTAATTCAACTCATTCACTCCCAGCCATTTTCACCGGAGCAACCCCCTTCGCTCCCGGCCGTTTTACTGGATTTTGACTGATTTTGCTTGGCCCACAGAAAATTCTGTTCTATTGCTATATAAACACCAAAAGAAAGATCAGACTCTATTCTTTTAGCAGGAAAAAAAAGTTAATTCATCTTTTTCCATTCTTTAGAAATCAGCATTAGAAAATAGCTTAGTTTGAGCAATTTTCCAATTTCTGATGAAAAAACAGAAATTTGGCTTTTTGCAAAAGCATACATTTTAAACATAACTTTGACTTTAACACAGCTAGTTTTTGCTTTTGTGACATCGCAAATATCTGACTCATGTTTTCCTTCTGCAAAATAACATAAACAACCAGACAAATAGAGCTTTTGATCGCAAAGTAACAATTTATTTACACATAACTTAACTATTGAACTGAGAGATGACGCTGTTGTGGTCGCGGCTGTATCGGCAGACAGGGTAAATTTTTTCCCATCACCGCCTGTCTCATCAAGATAGTTTTTTTTTTATCTTTCTTTTGTAGTGACCACTAACTCATAACATAATTCACCTAGGGAACTTGTGTGGGGCATATGCCTTGTGTTTTACATCGTTCTCCACATTTTTCTCACGCTTCTTACTTCTTCCAACTTCCGTTTTCTGACTATTTCTCTTCATTTATTATCTTTCATGGTCCGATATGAGTTCTTACCAAATGCGCTACTGCCCTCCAGTGGCCAGTTTTATTGCTTTAAAATGGATTTTGAGCGCTGTGTTTTGGAGCAAGGTGCATCAGAACCTAGAGATGTCTCTTGTGAAAAAATGTAAAAGACGTATAAATACGTTTTTGAGACACTGAAACAATTAAAAATACAATGTATTTATACGTTTTTGGGAGCAAATGAATTAATGACTGTTTAAATAATTGATTTTTAATTAAATGTATTATTTAATTTATTTAAATCCCCCCCACTCAAACGGATCCTTCAATTCATTCATTGATTTGATTAAAATAAATTACGTGCAGACAACAGCAATACTACAATTGTATGTCAAACGGGGGGCCACAACATATTGGCCCATGGGCCACAATTGGCCCCTGGGTTGCATGTTTGAAAACATTTAAGAGAAAAACACATAATTTGTACATGAAAAAGTTCATCATTACTGTACATTTTAGTATTAATTGTTTATAATTGTTAAAGAATAAATAAATGCATACATTAGTAAAATGTTAATTAAAATTAATTTAAATTAAAAAAAAAAAAAAATCTGGTTATCGCCCCCAGTAACACACTAAAGTTGATTTTTTTTTAAAGGGGGTGGGGTCGTGAATACACATGTGTGGGAGAAGTTGGCAGCCTCACAGTCAAAACGGATTGGACGTCTAATGCCGTCAATGGCAGCCAGTGAGTTAAAGGAGTGTCATATAAAGGATTAACGCTTGTAATCATGTCTAGTGCTATCAATGGCAGCAAATGAGCTAAACTAGTGCCCTTTAAAGAGCATACGACAGGAGAAAAAAAGTCTTAAATAGCATTATTATGTGAATTAGAATCATATTTTGAGACGATTCGACTATATACAACAATTCAGCAAAGCGCAGATGACGAGAAATTAGTCTTTTAATCTGCCGGTTAGCCACGCCTACCGTTATAGGGCTCGAGCGTCCCCAACAGGTGGATGACGTCAGCGGGAGACTGGGCTCATCGGTTTTACTATTCAGCCCACTGAGGGGGAATTATTCAGAACGAGGAAAACGCGACGAAGAGAGCCGCAAAATGTCATTGTTTCAGTCTCTCTACTCCAATATTTTTACAGGATATTCTTTTTATCCAAGTATTTTTCCCCAATAGCTAAATAAATGGCTTGAGAAGGACCAGTCAGCCCATCGAGGGGGAAGTATTCACAACGAAGAAAACGCAACGAAGAGAGCTGCAAAATGTCATTGTTTCTGTCTCTTTACTTCAATATTTTTACAGGATATTCTTTGTATCCAAGTATTTTCCCCAATTGCTAAATAAATGGCATAGTCATGACAAATAACAGTCTTGTGCTAAATGGAATATGAAATCATAAAAATGCACTTATTCAGGACGACATGGCAAAATTACGCCATAATGGTCAAAACTGTCGACTTCACCTTTACTGTCGCACCTCCCGAACGATATTTTATGACACCTAAATCGGACATATGTCATTTCCCTTGTAAATGTAAACGATGTAAACAAATCAAGAGGCGTGACAGCTAGCCGACATGCTAACCCAAACCGAGTGATGTTTCAAAGTCTTCGAAGCGGAAAATCACACATAACTAGCCCGGATTATTTGACATGACGACTGGGTTGTCGATTGTCTTCGCGGACCGGCAAACCGCCCGGTGGAGAGCAATTTACAGCTCGTTCCCCGGAGGAGGGAGGCTGCAGTTGTTGTGCAGCTAATGTGCACGAGGAGAGCTTTTTACATGCCTATCAATGATCAAACGTAAGTAGTCCTTTATTCAAAGAAAGTTTGTAGTGTTTACTTTGTAATCGCTGTATTCGTATTTGACATAATACAAAACTAGATGTTTACTCACTTCCTCGTAAGTCCAATGGTCCCACAGTAGTCGGGCTTGTTTTTGCCAATATCCACGGTGAATGGGAACCTTTTGAAACTTCAAAAAGGCGCACACGTCTCTCCCTCATACAGCAAGATTTTTTTGCAGCAGTTTGGCTTGCGTGATGCGAAAAATAAATGTATTAATCCGCAAAATCAGCTGAATCCTTAGTCCTCATACACAACAGTACGGCTGGAAAGTGAAGAGGACGCCTTCAGCCGTACACGTCACAGCGCCCTCCTCCTCAATGCAAGACCGAAGACGGAAGTCACTCATTTTCATGGCGCGGGATTCAAAAAACTAAATAAATATAGCCATCGCTTCCACACACATCCAATCGGTCCATATCATTCAGGAGCATAAAATACATCATGTATTATGAAATAAACATGCTTTTTCGTGTCACATGCACTTTAAAGAAGCCCCCTAATTAACTCTTGTTTCCATATGAAAGTTGTGATTTTTTTTTTTTTTTCTTTCACTTGGGACAGATATCGACGAGTGCGAAGATTCTAGCGGCGACGTGTGCGAGCACGAGTGTGTCAACACAGGTGGCAGTTTCCTATGTCGATGCCACAGTGGGTACATTCTGGCTCCTGACCAGCGATCCTGCATTGCAGTGCACAACAGTAAGATGTTAAGCTAATATGCTAATAAGATGTGCATATCAATCTCATGGGTGTGCTTGGTAATGATACATTGACTAATGTTAATTAAGCGACCCTTGTTCTAAACTGTTATCTCTTGTTTTAATGTCAGCATTAATTAACGTAACAACAATTAGGCCGATGTCAACAATTTGGAAATGATAATATTTCATCCATTTAATGTTTTCAGTGAGTTCATCAGAAAAGTCTGACACGCTGATGAGCGCGGGCACCTGCTCCTTTACCTGCCAGGATTTCATCAGCATGAAAAGCAGCCTGCTGCAAATAAAACTGCGACTAGCGGGTCTGCAGGTAGCATTGGCAGGGAGTCAATGGTACTACTAGTTTGTAGTGTTTATTCAATATTAATGGTTGCTGTGCTAGCAGGTTCCTGATCTCCGGGCCAACCGCAGCGACAAACCTCCTCTCGGGAGGCCGGGAAAAAGTCTCGACAGCTCGTGTCGTCCTGGTCTACCTGGACCTCCGGGACCTCCTGGGCTCCCAGGTGATGTCTTCTACCAGGGGTGGAGCTTGGGGGGGGGGGGGGGGGGGTGGCGGGGGTACGGCCACCCCCGAGTCTCTAGGGGGTTGGGTTTCCGGGCGTAAAGAGGGCATGTTTGGGCAAGGGGAGTGCCAAAAATAAAGGTAAGATGTTGTGCAAAACTATAATACAACGGGGCAAATAAGTATTTAGTCAACCACTAATTGTGCAAGTTCTCCCATTTGAAAATATTAGAGAGGACTGTAATTGTCAACATGTGTAAACATCAACCATGAGGGACAGAATGTGGAAAAAACCCCCAGAAAATCACATTGTTTGATTTTTAAAGAATTTTCTATATTCTATAATATTCTACAGGTCACCCAGGTGGGCCAGGAGCTAGAGGGGACCCAGGCGGGGGAGGCCCCCCAGGGCCAAGGGGTCCTCGTGGGGACATTGGGCCAATGGGTCCAGAGCCTGATTTAAGGCACATCAAAAGAGGTCGCAGAGGACCAGTGGTAAAACAATGATATATATATATATATACATTATATCATTGGTGTAGTAATAATATTGGAAAAAAGTTTGGGATTGAGATGTATTAAGATATGGATTTTGTGTTTGAAGGGACCACCTGGGGCCCCTGGAAGAAACGGCTCAAAGGTATTCAAACTCATATATATACTGTATTTAAATACTCTCATGTTTATGGTCAGTCCATTTCTTTTGAGATGCACTGCTTCACTCTGGTGGCCAAACTGACAACTACAACATCAGCTAAAAAACAGCCACAAAGAAAAATTTATTCCTACTCCTCCATCGTAAATGTCCATATGTACTCAAAGCTCACTCATTTTATCTATGCAATATGTTTTTGTCAGGTTATTAATAGAGTTTAGATCATGAGATGTCATTTTTTATTGTTTGAATTTCTAATATTTACGTGTTTTGATTTATTGTTAATCAATTCTTTAACATTTAAATGTTGACATTTTGTTGGTACTCGTCTGTGAAGGCCTTTGGGATATTGATTTAGTGCCAAACAGAATAATTTGACATGACCTGTATAACATTTCCTACTTTCAGGGTGACAGAGGAGCTGATGGTCCCAGTGGTCCCCCTGTAAGTTTATCATGCATTTGAATGGAACTGTGTTATATTGTGTACAGTATGTGTGATAGTAAGGGTAGAATTGCTGCAATACCAAAACTGAAATGAAAACACTCAAACATTTCAAATTGAAAGGCATCTATTGTGTGTATACATTAGGGCTGCAGCTATCAATTATTTTAGTAGTCCATTAATCTATCAACTAGTTTGTTGAAAAAAAAATCGAATCATCGGATTAGGAACATTTAATGTGTTGCAGAATAGATTTTAGGAGAAAAACAAAGGCTTGCAAAGATTGCACTTTCAAAACAGTATTAAATGCGAATACAAAATAAAATTCCCGAGTGTTTCCTCAAACTATGCAGGATTGCACTTTCATCCAAAAACGTATTAAAATACCTGAGCTTATCCTTAAACGGTATCAAATAATTAATAAATGAGGATTTAAGTTCAACAAAAGAACAATTAGCTAACTTGCATAGCAAATGTTTGCTAGCTTAAATGCTATACAATTAGGGCTGGAACTAACGATTATCTTCATAATCGATTAATTGGACAAGTAATTAAACAATTAATCGATCAGTCGGATAAATGTCACTTTTTTTCAAATACCTTCACAATTTACCTTGAAGTTCTTTTAAGCAGGTTGTAAGTAACAATGAAGACAAAATGGATGACTATTTCCTTCAAAAATGATATTTTATTACAGCTTTTGTATCAATTATCAAATTCGTTGAGGATTTTAATCAATTTAATCGAGTAGCTGTTCCAGCCATGTTAAAAAACTTTAGACTTTAGAAACTTAAGATGTCCAAAAATGTGAATTGTTGTTTTCCAAAGTAAAAGCAGATTTTTGTTCATCTTTCTTTGACTGAACAAAAATATAATGAAGAACTCTAATATTAACAACCGACATCTTATAGGTATAATTACAAAAATTTGAACACGTTTCAGGTGAAAAGGTTCTAAACGATTAATTGGTTATCACAATAGGTGTCGATTAATTTGCTAATCGATGAGTTGGTGATTAATGGATTAATTGTTGCACCTCTTGTATACATACAGTGGGGAGAACAAGTATTTGATACACTGCCAATGGGTTTTCCAATTGACTGTGTATCAAATACTTGTTCTCCCCACTGTACATCAATTTACAATTTGAGTATCTACTTTAATAGAATTTCATGTGTTTTTGAAGGGTGCGATCAATATACCGTAATTTTCGGACTATAAACAGCTACTTTTCCCCCTCATTTTGAATGCTGCGGCTTATAGTCCAGTCCGGCTTATTTGTTTATTTTCCTTGGGTTATAGGAAACACTTTATTTTACAGTGGCGTCATAAGACTGCTATAAGACCATCATAATTATGATATATTATAATTATGACAATATCATGGGCATTAATGAATGCTTATGACAGATGACGTTAAGTGTTATCCAGCAAATTATGTCACTAACTCCATCTTTTACATCCATTCAAAAGTGAGATCATTTGCCGGATGACTCAAAATGTCATAATTATGATGTTCTTATGACAGTCTTATGGCGCTACGGTCAAATGTGTAACCAAAATACCATGACTAGCAATTCATGAAACAACTGGAACAGTAACTGAAGAAATAATTAGTACATAACATGAATTTTGATTGTTATTTACATCTGTAGCGCTGCAATGCATGCTAGGAGGCATGTGGGACGATAACAGTGTTGACAGCTGGAGGCAGCAGAGGATAACTGGGGAGCAGTGACAGCCAAATGAAGCTTCTTGAAGCAATGAAGCTTTGCTGCCAAGTGGTTCAGAGCTTCATGGGGCTCATGACAGTGTCATGTCATGATTATGACGGTCTTATGACAGTCTTATGACACCGCTGTCAAAAAAAGTGTTACCGGTTAATATCTTTTGGTGTAAATATCCCATAATACATTGAGGACAGCTGTGGCTCAGAGTCCAGTGTGCCTTATTTATGAACAAATGTTGTTTTGTGTCAAATTTGGTGGGTGGTGGTTTGTAGTCAGGTGCGCCTTATAGTCTGAAAATTACGGTACTATTGTACTTGATTTAAATAAATATGCCCACCAGTTAGAATGGAGTAAACACTTCCCGTCGTCAATGGCAGCCAACTGACCCACCAACGTATTTTTCAGGGCCCTCCCGGCTCGTTCGACTTTCTGCTTTTAATGATGGCCGACATCCGCAATGACATCATCGAGCTGCAGGAGAAGGTGTTTGGAGAGAAGAGGACCATCTTGGACTCTCCTCCCTCTGGCGGGGAGCCCGATTTTACCGAGTGGGGGTCCGGCCAAGGGGACCTCATGTTCAGCACATAAACTTTTTGGAACTCTACAAGTGACAATATTAAAAGAAAAGCCATGGAGGACAAAAGGACTTGAAAGGACAAGCATCGCTTCATTTTAACGCCTCCTGCTGCAGATTATCATGCAAAATGGGAATGAATCTGTGTGTGTGTGTAAGTGGGAGGGGAAATAAAGTCATATTTTCAGAGTTATATATTTTTTTAAGTCAAAAATGTTACCAGCAAAAACTGTAAATGTAAATACAGCATATCTTATAAAAAAAAAAAATGTTGCAATAACAGAAAATGTAATTTCTGGAGAAATTGCATGGTTACCTTCGCTGAGCGTGTCGGCAACTCGTACAAGTACACCCAAGCACACATGCCTGTAGTACAAGTATACACTTATATTTCAAGTAGGGATGCCCCGATCCAGGTTTTTGCACTTCCGATCCGATACCGATACCGGCCGATACCGATACCGGCCTATCTGAGCATGTATTAAAGTTTAAAGTTATTTAGCCTCCTTACTTAGTTGTCAGACTCATGTTGAAAAGGGTTTTAGTACTCTTGATAACAACTAGCCAGCTGAATTAGGTGAGTTTGAATAACACACAATGGTTGGTAACAAGAAACTGATCTGTTTATTCAGTGACAAATACAAAACATTACAAATGACAAACAGAAATGGCATAGTCACTCAGTAAAACGTGCAAATAATATTGTAAACTGTCTGTGGAAAATCCCACAAACCCCCCAAGCTATTAGATGTTTTTAATGTTTCGTGCATTAGTTACAAAAATTGTATAAAAAGCCTCTCAGGTTTAAATAAACGACTATTTCAGTATCAAGTTAACATTTTAAAACAGTAAATAAATTACTCAAGTCCCCATTCTGTATCAGCAGCTTTGAACTACATTCAGTTAATTTAATTTTGCGAATCAACTGTTTAAGTTGTTAAAATTGCTCCCGTTATTCCATAATTTCCCTTCTGTCTACTATTGACATGTAAAAGTTTTAAAACTGTTTTGAAGATAGATTCAAGTCAAGATTTTGCCGATTTAGGAGTATTTTAGATAAAAAGTTAATTAGGTTCGCTTGGAAGGTTCACTACAACAGCCTACAAGGGAAGTCTCCTGCTTTAAGATGGCGGCTGTTTACTAACGCACCTAGTTTTCAATGCATGTGTATGTCGATAAATGCTTGATTAGGTTGGTTGTATTAAAACTTCTTACAGCTTTACCACCACGCTTAACTTTATTGTGGCATATGTTGCACTCTGCCTCTTCGTCTTTGTCGTCCTTTAAGGTGAAATGATCCCACACAGCTGACATTTTTACAGATTAAGTCTCTCAGTAAATTGGGAGACGGTAATGTAGTGTGTTGAAGGTGTGCTGTAAAATGCGGAAACCGGGAAACCGGAAAGGGAAACCGAAGCAAAAACTGGAATAGATTATGTACATCGGTGCGCTGGAAAACCCGGACCGGATTAAAAAAAAAAAACTGGATTGGAAGTCTGGATCGGAATTATTCCGTGTCGGCCGATCCGATACCGATCCGCATTTTTTGCCCATATCGGCGTCCGATCCGATCCAAATATCGTATCGGGACATCTCTAATTTCAAGTATAAGCAAGTACACACAATTGCAGTCCAGTACACGCAAATACATGTTATTGTCATTCCAGTACACACAAGTACACAAACTTGTTGTACCAATGCATACAAATACAGGTAACTGTACTACCAGTACATGCAAAAACATTTATTTGTAATACAGGTACATGCAAGTACATATATTTGTAGTAGTAGACACAAGTACAAGTACTTATAATTCAAGAGCAAATACATGTACTTGCTGTACCAATACGTGCAAATACACATAATTGTAGAACCAGTTTACGCAAGATGTAAATTGTAGTACCAGTACAAAGAAGTACAAGTTTTCTTGTAATACTGTCTTCCTAATGATTTGTGTTAGAACTTGACAGTACCAATACAAGTAATTGTAGTACCAATACACACAAATACACATAATTGTAGTCCCATTACACAAAAGTCCATGTATTTTGCAGTACAGTTACACACAAATACACGTCTTTGTAGTACCAATACACTCAAGTACACATATTTGTAATAGATGTACATGCATTTACGATCACAAAATGTGAATGTTTCCTTGCTACCTAGTAGAGGTACACGCAAGTACATGTATTTGTAGTACAAGTTCTCATAGTTGAAGAACAAGCAAATACACACACTTATCGTACCAATACATGCAAATACACATAATTGTAGTACCAGTATATGCAAGTATACATAATTGTAGTACCAGTACACACAAGTAAAAGTTCTTGTAATACCAATACATGTAATTGTAGTACCAGTACACGCAAGTACACGCACTTGTATTCAGTATTGTTAATCTTACTTTAAAAAAGTAATTAACTACAGTTACAAATTAGTTCTCCCAAAAAGTAATTGCGTTAGTAACTCAGTTACCTGAATGTAAGAGTAATTAGTTACTTGGCAAAGTAACTGGTGACAATTTTTATGAAAAAAATAAATAAATAAAAATAAAATAAAACAGGTCACACAATGTGAAGTTTAAAGGGTTTTTGGGACAATTGGCCCTAGCCCAATTCTTTACCCTAAACTTAACTAGACACAGGGGTATTGCGGATATTGCGATAACTAGATAGTAACCTTTGCTATGTGTGGAAGTCATTTAATGTTGTGAATCAATCGTTAAAGTTGTTAAAATTGCTCCCGTTATTGCATTAGTTCCCTTCTGTCTACTTTCAACATGTGTAAGTTTTAAAACTGTTTCACCATTTAAAGATAGATTTAAGTCAAGATTTTGCCGATTTAGGAGCATTTTAGATCAAAAGTTACTTAGGTTCGCTAGGAAGGTTCTCTACAACAGAGCCTTCCTGAGAAGTCTACTGCTTTAAGAAGGCGGCTGTTTACTAACGCATCTAGTTCTTTATACATGTTGCTAATGCCGCCGTGTCTGCCATTTGCATCTAGTTCTATAATATCTGATATCTACCGTAGCATCATGTGGGCGTAGTTTGAAGGCTATCGGCTACAGTCAGGTATTATTGGCACCTAGCAGCGCTTTTGCAACGGCGTCACAACTCCCTTGCCTCCTCACCACTCTTTTTCTGCTCTCTCGTCTCCGTGAGTCCGTCTGTCTCAGACTTTTCTTGCGTCATTCAACCAACATAGTAACGCATAGTAACGAACGCCTTTCCCACCTCAGTAAAGGTAACGGCGTTTCCAAGGTGAGAAAAGTAATTAATTAGATTACTCACAACTGAAAAAACATAACGCCGTTAGTAACGCTGTTATATTCTAACGCCATTATTAACAACAATGCTTGTAGTAACAATACACATGAATACATGTGAATTGTCGTACCAGTACACGCAAATTCACATACTTTTAGTACCAACACACGCAAACTGACATAATTGTAGTACCAGTACACGCAAGGACATGTATTTGTAGTACAGGTACACACAAGTAAAAATATTTATAGTACTACATACAAGTACAAGTTCTTATAGTACAAGTACACACAAATACACATAATTGTAGTCTTATTACACACATGTCCATGTATTTTGTAGTACAGGTACACGCAAGTACACATATCCATAGTAGTGCACACAAGTACAAGTTCTTATAGTTCAAGAACACGCAAATACACGTACTTGTCATACCAATACATGCAAATACACATACTGTAATTGTAGTACGAGTACAAGCAAGGACATGTACTTGTAGAACAGGTACACGCAAGTACACATATCTTTAGTAGTACCTACAAGTACAAGCTCTTAAACTACAAGTACGCGCAAGTACTTGTACTTGTAATACTAATACACGCAAATAAACATAATTGTAGTCTCATTACACACAAGTCCATGTATTTTTTAGTATAGTTACTAGGGGTGTAACGGTACACAAAAATCTTGTTTCGGTACGTACCTCGCTTTTGAGGTCACGGTTCGGTTCTTTTTCGGTACAGTGAGAAAACAAAATGCAAAATATAAATTGCGAGTTGTTTATTACACACCTTTGTGCTTTCAACAGCAGGAACATTAGCCTATACAAAGCTAGAATTCTGCTCAAAAAGTTGCGGGTATTTAAACAAAATCCAACAACAATTTGCCATTCAGGCCCCGCGTATGGGTCAGCTTTCTTTCTGAAGGAAAGAAGAAAAAAGAAGTCCTGTGCTAAAGAGAAAAGCAATCCCAATGACAAAGATTTTAACATGTATTTTACAAATGAAATGCCTCGATGAATCATTTTCTTTTTTCTTATGAACGGTTTTCAAAAGCTTTATTGGTGGATTTTCTCAAGTTAAAGCGCCACACAGAAATTAATAAATTTAATTGTGTAAGCAGGATCTGTGTATTATTCTTATTATTTAATTACAGGTGTTTTAGCTCATTTCCATTTATTTTATTTAAATGGGTTATTATTTATTTAATTATGTGTTTACATTTTACAAATGTGATGTATTATTCATTTATATTGTATATTTTATGTTGTATAACTTTAGTTCCTATGTGAATATTAGTTCCTACTTGTTTTGTTGTGGTAGGAGGGTTTTGTTAGCTATATGTTAATTATAGCAGAGAAGACAGCAGTAAATCAACAACGACAAGTCAAATGTGCCCGGATCTACCACTCAAGAGATCTGATGGACTCAAAAAGTGGGTTACGATTGCGTATTAGTTTGAAAATCAACCGGATCCACCGTATTTTTACACGAGTGACTTCCGGTCTGCCCGATCCTAGCTACCGGTAGTAGTATTGACGCAGGAGGGTTGCGTCTCGCATAAAATAATAAACTCTGCCGTTCTTTTCGCGTGCGTCGTGTTGAGCTGTTTCTGGGACGCGTCTAACACGCGGCCGCACTGCGACTGGTGTGCATTGGCTGATTGACTTTAACGCCCGCGTTTCACTGCGTTCTCGCGGCGGCCACGTTGTCGCGCCGTTGACGTTTCTGGGTTATACTGTCCTAACGTGTTGGTCCTCATTATAGTCGACTCACAGCCTCGAAAAAGTAAGGGTTACATTACGTCAGAAATTCGTTCGGTACGCCTCCGTTCCGAACCGAGCACCCCGCACCGAAACGGTTCAATACAAATACATGTACCGTTACACCCTTAATAGTTTCACACAAGTACACGTATTTGTAGTACCAATACACACAAGTTCACATATTTGTAGTAGAAGTACATGCAATTACTATTACAGGATGTGAATGTTTCCTTGCTCAAGAATAAGTGGCTATTTTTTTTTTTAAAGAAAATCTCATATTTTATATACATATACATATCTGAAATTTAAAAAATCCACAATAATAATGTATTTTTACAGCGGAAAAAAAGTTGAGAAAAATGCTTCATGAATAAATTTTCAGTGTTTTAAGTGTGTTCATATCTTTGGTGGTGTAACATCGGAAGAAAATGTACTGTAAATTACATACATACAGCTTTGTAGATAAGCACTGCAGACAAAACTCAGATAGATTTGATGTCGTTGACATCCTGTTTTCAGTGGTTTAAACATTCTGCTCTTTCATCAGTGACCATCAAGAAGACTGAGACTAAAATCATTGTTTTCCCCAAGCCAAACAACAAATTGAAGGGCTGACGCAGGAAATGTTTTGCACTGATTTGTTTGCTTTTTGTCAGGATGAACGAAACAACAAGTATGGCTGATAATAATAAAAACAAATATTGTTGTAAGTCTGGTATGACAAATTCAACATGTAAATATCCCAAAAAAGAGGAGATGCATTTTTTCCCTCAACATTTTAAAACTTATTTTCCCATGAAATTGTTAAAATTACTTATGAAATGTTAATTTATTCTTGTTGAACTATGTTTTTCTAGTCACTTTTTGGTTGATGCAATTTTTTTTGGTAAAGTTGTAGCTTTTTTATTCTTAAAAGAACGTTTCCCATTTCGGTCTTGAAAATACTATTTATAATACAAACAATATTATGGTTGGGATTTTTCTTTTCTTGATAATTGATCAGTTTTTCTTTAAAATTAGATACATTTCACTATAACAAAATCAATCTCACATTCCAGATCACAGCAGCTTCATTTTTTTTACTGTTGATAATTTGCAAAATTGTATGTATTTTATTATGATACTTCCTTATGATTTATCATTATGATTTCTTATTTTAAAAATATATTTTAATTAACTTTCTACTCTCCGTCTGATGATGTCTGCGATCGTGTTGGCATCATATTGATGTTTTCGCCGCTGTCTAATGGCTGTCGACACAAACGCAACATGGACCGAGATAAACAAACCGTGCTGCTTTCGAGATTTGCCCTTTTAACAATGGGCACACAGCAACTACTAAAATGACCGTTTATCTTCTCTGTTACTGCAATCAACCGCCACACATGCCTTCACCATTTTGATTAATAAATGTTAACGATTGTCAGGAAGGTTTTTGGGTTCGTTTGCTAGACGGTGATTTCTTAGACAAGCAGAAAAACACGCAGTAATAGGAGAAATGTACGTAGCGGTAATATGTAAACACGATGAGCTGATGGACATTATGGCCACACCAGTCAGGGGGCGGAGTTGTGACGTCACGTGATTGGGGTCTATAGCTGGCATTGCGTGACCATGTTTCACTGCCATGGATGACGGTAGGTGTCCAATCCATTTTGACTGGTTGGTCTGACCACGATCGGACGAGCCCATACAATTTTTTTATGAAGAAAAAAAAAGAAATTAATGGCCTTCTGAAGGAAACCATAAATACGATGTGGCCCACGGCAAAGTTGATGTTGACACTTCTGTATTATTTATGGCAAAAGCTAACCTCTTCCTTGACATTTTGCTGTAACTTTACACATTTCATATTTTCCTTACAAGCTTGTAAATCTATTTTTGTCAGCTTGAAAGAAAATCTTGAAAAAATAAGAAAAAGCACTCTTACCTCATTCACTTCCAAACATCATGTCACATGACATCCCCTTCTTTCAAGCACCACAAAAAATTGTGTTGTATTTCAACAATAACATTGAACTTACAAAAATAAAATTTTGATTCCAAACCTTCAAAATAAAAAAGAAGTTTGTTTCTACACTCTGGTCATGAGTTATGAGCAGTTGAACATCATAAACAACATTGTTTATACGTCTTTGGTAGTGAATGAGTTAACTAAACTTGAAATGTTCTCAAAATTCTCAAAAAAAAAAAAAAAAATTCTTGGAAAATAAAGCAAAAACTAAACGTAAATGTACACCTTTTATCCTCCACTTTTTAGAAAGAGAGAGGATATGCAATGGTTCTTTAGCCTTTAAATGGCTACTGAGTGATCGTCACACACGAAATGTGCCTCGTAGCATTAGCATGACATTTACATTTGCATTAGCATTAGCATAGCGGGCATCTTCCTAAATTGGTGTTGTGTTGTCTTTGTTTTGATGGTGTCGACTACAGTTTACGGTATAATTGCTTCCTTTGGAAATCTGTCGCAAATTTGGCGTTGTCCTTGTAGTCACAACAATATGTGCTTGTCTGTCAATGGTCATTTGAAATTAATGGAAAACATTTATTTATTTTTGACGACAACCTTTGAATTTCAATAGACGATAGCATTTTAAGTATTCGTTGGCTAAAACTACAGAAAAACGTTTCTAATATTTGTTGACAAAAAGTGAACGAAGATGAACGCATTTTGAAATGAGTAAAATATGACTAACGAAAATTAAAAGGGCTAGCAAAAACAATCACGGCTTCCTTGGGAGAAACAGACTTCTACTGCCAAAACTTGTTGTCTGACACGCCTCCCAGCATGCATTGCAGTACTACAGATGTAAATAACATCCAAACCTCCTGGTTTGTGATAAATGTTTCTTCAGTTAATGTTCCAGTAGTTTCATTATTTGTAAAATTATTGTATATGGCGGAAAACACTCAGGTGACTTGAAGTTCTGCTGTGAGACCCCTAATTTTGGCCAAATTTCAAATTGTCCGATATGCATGTGTGATACATCATTAAAAATGTTTTGGGGGGGAAGAAAAATTTTGAACAGGAGGGCATTTTTATTTGTTTTAATGTTTTAACCCCTAAACCCTAACTCGAGGTGAGAGCATGAGATAGCATAATTAAAAACATCATGATTTTAACGAGATATTATCGCGTACTTACCTTGTTTTAATCCAAAAACCTCATGTAGCATGTCTCACCGAGTGTCAAGACACAGCTGTGAATGGCCACAGCGGGACTTTTTAGGGATTTAATGGGTGAAACACGGTAATATAACAAGGGTCGCGATGCAGAAATTGCAGACATCAAGGAGTGGTCGAGATTTTCTTTTTCATATATTTACTCTTTTAAACATTTTTTTTCAATTTTTCTTTGTTTGGATTGATTATTTATCATCTAACATATTGGAGAAAATGCGACAGTAACAAAAAAAAAAAAAAATTAAGTGATAGTTACGAGGTAGATATCCGTGACTTTTTTTACAGACGCCATTTTTTTCATTGTGACATAATTTGTTTAAAAGTTTAAAAATACGTGGCTGAATAATATTTCAAAGTCGTTTTTTTTTTTTCAACGAAATATGAGACGTCATGTAATGATTCTAAGCTATAAACGACAGACATTTTGAATAATAAATATAATTAATTACCTTCGTTTTATGGCTGGGTTGAGACAAAAGCGGTTGTGCGACGTCTGTAAACGGGGGTTTTCAGGGTAAAACGGACAAATTAAAAAGAGTTTGGGGGCTTAATGCGCCATGAATCTGCTATGTCAGCATATAGACATATTGTTCCATCAAACACAACATTTGTTTTGGCTTAAAATACAGCAGTTTCTTTTAATAAGGAGTGCAAGAGCAGAAACTGCTTTTTCAGTCTTGTCTGTGTTTTCCGCCATATATAATACAATTAAGCGATTGTTATGAGGTAGATATCCGTGACCCATTTACAGAAACTATTTTTTTTTAAATTGTGATGTAATTTGTTTAAAAGTTTAAAATACGCGAGTGAGTAATTTTATAAAGTAGTTTTTTTTTTTAACTCAATATTAGACACTCATGAATGATTCTAAGCTAAATATGATAGAAATTTCAAATAAAAAATATAATTGCTTACCTTCTTTTTATGGCTCGGTTGAAACAAATGTGGTTGCGCGATGTCTGTAAACGGGGGTCTCCAGGGTAAAACGGACAAATTAAGAATAGTTCGGCGGCTTAATGCGCCATGAAACTGCTATGGCAGCATATAGACATATTTTTCTATCAAACATAACAGGTCTTTTGGCTTAAAATACAGCATTTTGTTTTAAAGAGGGGTGCAAGAGCAGAAACTGCTTTTTCAGCCTTTTCTGTGTTTTTCACAATATACATTACTGATGGTAGCTTTGCAAATAATGCAAAAGCTAGCATTGCTTTGCAAGTGATGCAAAAGCTACTATTGGCGTTTCTTCGGTGCGCCGCACAGTCAAGACCATTTGACCGACCGACACCGTGCATTCACCAAAACGACCAGCGGTCCCATGCGACGCGGGCTCTCTTTCGTTTGACACACCAAAAATCACAACGGGTTTTGTTGAAAAAAAAAAAAAAAAAGTGACATTCAAAATGCTACTTGCCCCACAATTTTTTGTCCAAATCACATCATATATACCTAGAAAAAAATATCAGGACACATGCATTCATGGGCTCAAAACTTCTATTAAACTTTTGCCAAAAACATACGGTTCGGCCAAAATTTACCAAAAATTTACCCATTCATTTCTATCAGACAAATTTTCCCATTGATTTCCAGGGCCCTTGTTCGCCATTCATTTCAACAGCCCAAAAACTTCCATTCACTCCTATTGATTTCAAACCCAAGTGAGCCGATATCTACAGGAAGTCACTCAAAAATGCCCCCAAATCAACAGGAAATTACGCGATATACCAACCAACACAGCAAAGTTACCATCGCATTTTCTCCAGAAATTGCATTTTTAATTCTTATTAATATTAGGGTTGTCAAAATTATCGCGAAAACGGGCGGTAATTAATTTTTTTTATTAATCACGTTAAAATATTTGATGCAATTAACGCACATACCCCGCTCAAACAGATTAAAATGACAGCAGTGTAATGTCCGCTTGTTACTTGTTTTTTGTTGTTTGGCGCCCTCTGCTGGCGCTTGGGTCCAAATGATTTTATGGGTTTGGGGAGTGAGCATGGTGTAATTATTGACATCAACAATGGCAAGCTACTAGTTTATTTTTTGATTGAAAATTTTACAAATTTTATTAAAACGAAAACATTAAGAGGGGTTTTAATATAAAATTTCTATAACTTGTACTAACATTTATCTTTTAAGAACTACAAGTTTTTCTATCCGTGGATCGCGTTAAGAGAATGTTAATAATGTTAATGCCATGTTGTTGATTTATTGTTATAATAAACAAATACAGTACTTATGTACCGTATGTTGAATGTATATATCCGTCTTGTGTCTTATCTTTCCATTCCAACAATAATTTACCGAAAAATATGGCAAATTTTATAGATGGTTTGAATTGCAATTAATTACGATTAATTAATTTTTAAGGTGTAATTAACTCGATTAAAAATTTTAATCGTTTGACAGCCCAAATTAATATTATTATATATATTTCATTCCATTTTTCTTATCAATGCATAGTATTTGTACGTTACTTCAAATTCAGCCGAAGAAATGCAGGAGAAAACTCCCACCCTACCATATGTGCATATTTTGCCATCACCAATGACAGGCCATATATACTCATTCCCCTTCTTCTCCAAAAACATGTAAATCTTCACATGCTGTTGAACCATAGCATGGCTAGGTGTCATTATGAAAAGTGTAGGTAGCAAAGGTCAGAGGTAAGAACAGCTGGGGGGATAATTACAAAGAGAAAGGTGGGAGGGGGCTTGCCCGGACACGCACCCACCACTCCTCAAAATACACACACAAGCACACACAATGTCTGATACGTGACGGCCTGTTTGCTTAATATTGTTTCTAATCCTAGTGCATGTGTAATAAAATAACCTGCATTAGCCTGACAGGAGATACATTTGAGTAATATTGACATTAAATATAAGCTTTTGTGTAATGTATGTGCGTGTGTGTGCCATGCATGACAGGCGTATTGCACTGGTTGCCATGGCGATCAACAGTCAGGGCCCCAAAACAACAGGAAATAATTCGCTAAGTAAGTAAGTAAGCATGTCACACGGCAGGAGGAACACAAGCGGTGAGCTCATTCAGGTGGGCCTCTTGTTATGGGATTGTAGGTGTGCCTCTCGGCCTGCGGGGGTGCCGGAGGGACTGTGAAAATTATGATAATAGTAAGAGAAGTACTGTGATTGGCTGGCTACGAGGTCAGGGTGCGCCACACCTCCAGTTCAAAGTAAGATGGATGACAAATGATGTTGTTTACACTGTATCTATTTCAACTACTTATGAAATGTCACGTAATTTCTATCATCTTTTTCTAGTTAAATCTCCTAAACAAGTGAACAAACGTATCAGTGTTGTTTTCTTTGATATGATAGACAACTACTTTATATCCCTTGAAAATTATTTAATGCAGGAGAAAATGGATGGCAGTGTTGTTTTCGTCAAAAATATTTCATCAACGAACACTTTTTCATGACGTTGACATGACGTTAACGAGTTTTTGGGGACTAAAACATAACGAGACGAATGTCAGAGAGAATAAACAATGTTGCTTTTAGTGTTGTCACAGAACACTTTAAAAAGTAATTCAACTCATTCACTCCCAGCCATTTTCACTGGTGCAACCCCCATCGCTCCCGGCCGTTTTGACTGATTTTGCAAGGCCCACAAAAAATTCTGTTCTATTGCTATATAAACATGGAACCCACCAAAAGAAAGATTGGACTCTCTTCTTTCAGTAGGAAAAAATGTTAGTTCATATCTTTTTCCATTCTTTAGAAATCAGCATTAGAAAATAGCTTAGTTTTAGCAATTTTCCAATTTCTGATGAAAAAACAGAGAAATTGAGCTTTTTGTAAAAGCATACATTTCAAACATAACTTTGACTATAACACAGCTATTTTTTTGCTGTTGTGACATCCCAAACATCTGAATTATGTTTTCCTTCTACAAAATAACATAAACAACAAGACAAACTAGAAACTGCAATTTCGGGAGAAATTACACCTTGGTCTTTCCTCTGTGGAGATACAGATCTTAGCCCTACTTAGGTCTATCAATAGAATGTACCATAATGCCAGTCAATGGCACGAAACAAAGTAAAAGCCATTAGAAATGAATGGGAGAATTGGACGTCCATGGACGTCAATGGCGGCACCCTTCATAATTGTTAATGGAATTGGGGAAGTTTGGGGGACACGTCCTATTGATATCTTGTCATTTTCTGTTGATTTGGGGAAAAAAAAAAAATTCCCATTGAAAATGAATGGGAAAAATTTTGGACGTCCATGGACGTCAATGGTATCAACTTACATAAGCGTCAATGGAATCCAAGTACATTGGCATCAAAAGAATGAACAAACATGAAGAAATGCCATTGGAAATGAATGGGAAGTTTGGACGTCCGTGGACCTCAATGGCATCACCCTCCATAAGAGGCAATGCAATCGGGGACATTTGGGGGACACGTCCTATTGATATCTAGTCATTTTCTGTTGATTTGGGGAAAAAAAAAAAATTCCCATTGAAAATGAATGGGAAAATTTTTGGACGTCCATGGACGTCAATGGTATCAACTTACATAAGCGTCAATGGAATCCAAGTACATTGGCATCAATAGAATGAACAAACATGAAGAAATGCCATTGGGATTTAATGGGAAGTTTGGACGTCCATGAACGTCAATGGCATCACCCTCCATAAGCGGCAATGCAATCGGGGACATTTGGGGGACACGTCCTAATGATATCCAGTCATTTTCTGTTGATTTGGGGGAAAAAAAAAAAATTCCCATTGAAAATGAATGGGAAAAATTTTGGACGTCCATGGACGTCAGTGGTATCAACTTACATAAGCGTCAATGGAATCCAAGTACATTGGCATCAATAGAATGAACAAACATGAAGAAATGCCATTGGAAATGAATGGAAATTTTGGACGTCCATGGACGTCAGTGGCATCACCCTCCATAAGCGGCAATGCAATCGGGGACATTTGGGGGACACGTGCTAATGATATCTAGTCATTTTTTGTTGATTTGGGGAAAAAAAAAAAAATTCCCATTGAAAATGAATGGGAAAAATTTTGGACGTCCATGGACGTCAATGGTATCAACTTACATAGGCGTCAATGGAATCCAAGTACATTGGCATCAATAGAATGAACAAACATGAAGAAATGCCATTGGAAATGAATGGGAAGTTTGGACGTCCATGAACGTCAATGGCATCACCCTCCATAAGCGTAAATGGAATTAGGGACGTTTGGGGTATACGTCCTATTAATATCTGGTCATTTTCTGTTGATTTGGGGAAATTTAGTTTTTTCCCCATTGAAAATGAATGGGAAAATTTTTGGACGTCCATGGACGTCAATGGCAGCACCCCCTATAAGCGTCAATGGAGTTCGGAACGTTTGGGGGAGACGTACTATTGATAACTGGTCATTTTCTGATGATTTGGGGAAATTTAGTTTTTTCCCCATTGAAAATGAATGGGAAAATTTTGGACGTCCATGGACGTCAATGGCAGCACCCCCCATAAGCGTCAATGGAGTTGGGGACGTTTGGGGTATACGTCCTATTAATATCTGGTCATTTTCTGTTGATTTGGGGAAATTTAGTTTTTTCCCCATTGAAAATGAATGGGAAAATTTTTGGACGTCCATGGACGTCAATGGCAGCACCCCCTATAAGCGTCAATGGAGTTCGGAACGTTTGGGGGAGACGTACTATTGATAACTGGTCATTTTCTGTTGATTTGGGGAAATTTAGTTTTTTCCCCATTGAAAATGAATGGGAAAAATTTTGGACGTCCATGGCCGTCAATGGCATCGACATCCATATAGTCAAATGAATCCAAGTATATTGGCATCAATAGATTCGACATGCATGGCCGTCAATGGCATCAATGCAATGTAAAGTCCATTGGAAATACTATAGAAAGTGAATGGGAACTATTCCCATTGGAAATGAATGGGATAGTTTTTGGCAAATATCCAGAGAACCGTAAATTTTTTCCAAATTCTGTATACAATCTTTATGCCCCTCACCGTCCCGGAATTTTTGATGTCCAAATTATGTGATTTGGTCAAAAATTGTAGGACAAGTAGCGTTTTGAAAAAGTTGTAAAAAATCGGAAAATCGCCGTTTACGGGCGAACGAAAAATTTTTCGGGGTCGTTTGAAAAATTCCCATCGTCGCGCGAAAATTCCGGTCGTGTCGATACTTGAACGGTGCCGATCGGTGGGACGGTTCGGGCTGCGCGGCGCGCCGAAAAAACGCGGAGAAACCATTGCATAATAATAACTAGAAACTGCAATTTCGGGAGAAATTACACACCTTGGTCTTTCCTCTGTGGAGATACAGATCTTAGCCTCACTCAGGTCTATCAATAGAATGGACCATAATGCCAGTCAATGGCACTAAACAAAGTAAAAGCCATTAGAAAAGATTGGGAGAATTGGACGTCCATGGCCGTCAATGGCGGCACCCTTCATAAGCGTCAATGGAATTGGAGAAGTTTGGGGGACACGTCCTATTGATATCTGGTCATTTTTTGTTGATTTGGGGAAAAAAAAAAAATTCCCATTGAAAATGAATGGGAAAAATTTTGGACGTCCATGGACGTCAATGGTATCAACTTACATAAGCGTCAATGGAATCCAAGTACATTGGCATCAATAGAATGAACAAACATGAAGAAATGCCATTGGAAATGAATGGGAAGTTTGGACGTCCATGGACGTCAATGGCATCACCCTCCATAAGCGCCAATCCAATCGGGGACATTTGGGGGACACGTCCTATTGATATCTGGTCATTTTTTGTTGATTTGGGGAAAAAAAAAAATTCCCATTGAAAATGAATGGGAAAAATTTTGGACGTCCATGGACGTCAATGGTATCAACTTACATAAGCGTCAATGGAATCCAAGTACATTGGCATCAATAGAATGAACAAACATGAAGAAATGCCATTGGAAATGAATGGGAAGTTTGGACGTCCATGAATGTCAATGGCATCACCCTCCATAAGCAGCAATGCAATCGGGGACATTTGGGGGACACGTCCTAATGATGTCTAGTCCTTTTCTGTTGATTTGGGGAAAAAAAAAAATTTCCCATTGAAAATGAATGGGAAAATTTTTGGACGTCCATGGACGTCAATGGTATCAACTTACATAAGCGTCAATGGAATCCAAGTACATTGGCATCAATAGAATGAACAAACATGAAGAAATGCCATTGGGATTTAATGGGAAGTTTGGACGTCCATGAACGTCAATGGCATCACCCTCCATAAGCGGCAATGCAATCGGGGACATTTGGGGGACACGTCCTAATGATATCTAGTCATTTTCTGTTGATTTGGGGAAAAAAAAAAAATTCCCATTGAAAATGAATGGGAAAATTTTTGGACGTCCATGGACGTCAATGGCAGCACCCCCCATAAGCGTCAATGGAGTTGGGGACGTTTGGGGTATACGTCCTATTAATATCTGGTCATTTTCTGTTGATTTGGGGAAATTTAGTTTTTTCCCCATTGAAAATGAATGGGAAAATTTTTGGACGTCCATGGACGTCAATGGCAGCACCCCCTATAAGCGTCAATGGAGTTCGGAACGTTTGGGGGAGACGTACTATTGATAACTGGTCATTTTCTGATGATTTGGGGAAATTTAGTTTTTTCCCCATTGAAAATGAATGGGAAAAATTTTGGACGTCCATGGACGTCAATGGCAGCACCCCCCATAAGCGTCAATGGAGTTGGGGACGTTTGGGGTATACGTCCTATTAATATCTGGTCATTTTCTGTTGATTTGGGGAAATTTAGTTTTTTCCCCATTGAAAATGAATGGGAAAAATTTTGGACGTCCATGGCCGTCAATGGCATCGACATCCATATAGTCAAATGAATCCAAGTACATTGGCATCAATAGATTCGACATGCATGGCCGTCAATGGCATCAATGCAATGTAAAGTCCATTGGAAATACTATTGAAAGTGAATGGGAACTTTTCCCATTGGAAATGAATGGGATAGTTTTTGGCAAATATCCGGAGAACCGTAAATTTTTTCCAAATTCTGTATACAATCTTTATGCCCCCCACCGTCCCGGAATTTTTGATGTCCAAATTATGTGATTTGGTCAAAAATTGTAGGACAAGTAGCGTTTTGAAAAAGTTGTAAAAAATCGGAAAATCGCCGTTTACGGGCGAACGAAAAATTTTTCGGGGTCGTTTGAAAAATTCCCATCGTCGCGCGAAAATTCCGGTCGTGTCGATACTTGAACGGTGCCGATCGGTGGTACGGTTCGGGCTGCGCGGCGCGCCGAAAAAACGCGGAGAAACCATTGCATAATAATAATAATAACTAGAAACTGCAATTTCGGGAGAAATTACACCTTGGTCTTTCCTCTGTGGAGATACAGATCTTAGCCCCACTCAGGTCTATCAATAGAATGGACCATAATGCCAGTCAATGGCACGAAACAAAGTAAAAGCCATTAAAAATGAATGGGAGAATTGGACGTCCATGGACGTCAATGGCATCACCCTCCATAAGCGGCAATGCAATAGGGGACATTTGGGGGACACGTCCTAATGATATCTAGTCATTTTCTGTTGATTTGGGGAAAAAAAAAATTTCCCATTGAAAATGAATGGGAAAAATTTTGGACGTCCATGGACGTCAATGGTATCAACTTACATAAGCGTCAAGGGAATCCAAGTACATTGGCATCAATAGAATGAAAAAACATGAAGAAATGCCATTGGAAATGAATGGGAAGTTTGGACGTCCGTGGACGTCAATGGCATCACCCTCCATAAGCGGCAATGCGATCGGGGACATTTGGGGGACACGTCCTAATGATATCTAGTCATTTTCTGTTGATTTAGGGGGAAAAAAAAATTTCCCATTGAAAATGAATGGGAAAAATTTTGGACGTCCATGGACGTCAATGGTATCAACTTACATAAGCGTCAATGGAATCCAAGTACATTGGCATCAATAGAATGAACAAACATGAAGAAATGCCATCGGAAATGAATGGGAAGTTTCGACGTCCGTGGACGTCAATGGCATCACCCTCCATAAGCAGCAATGCAATCGGGGACATTTGGGGGACACGTCCTATTGATATCTAGTCATTTTCTGTTGATTTGGGGAAAAAAAAAAAAATCCCATTGAAAATGAATGGGAAAATTTTTGGACGTCCATGGACGTCAATGGCAGCACCCCCCATAAGCGTCAATGGAGTTGGGGACGTTTGGGGTATACGTCCTATTGATATCTGGTCATTTTCTGTTGATTTGGGGAAATGTAGTTTTTTCCCCATTGAAAATGAATGGGAAAAATTTTGGACGTCCATGGACGTCAATGGCAGCACCCCCTATAAGCGTCAATGGAGTTGGGGACGTTTGGGGGACACGTCCTATTGATATCTGGTCATTTTCTGTTGATTTGGGGAAATGTAGTTTTTTCCCCATTGAAAATGAATGGGAAAAATTTTGGACGTCCATGGCCGTCAATGGCATCGACATC
This sequence comes from Corythoichthys intestinalis, assembly GCF_030265065.1. Classification (NCBI taxonomy): domain Eukaryota; kingdom Metazoa; phylum Chordata; class Actinopteri; order Syngnathiformes; family Syngnathidae; genus Corythoichthys; species Corythoichthys intestinalis. The sequence continues at coordinate 16,278,553 of NC_080395.1, read as the reverse complement.
CATATAGTCAATTTAATCCAAGAACATTGGCATCAATAGATTCGACATGCATGGCCGTCAATGGCAATGCAATGTAAAGTCCATTGGAAATCCTATTGAAAGTGAATGGGAACTTTTCCCATTAGAAATGAATGGGATAGTTTTTGGCAAATATCCGGGGAACCGTAAATTTTTTCCAAATTCTGTATACAACTTTTATGCCCCTCACCGTCCCGGAATTTTTGATGCCCAAATTATTTGATTTGGTCAAAAATTGTAGGACTAGATACATTTTGAAACTTTTTTTTTTTTCCGGAAAATTGCCGTTTACGGGCGAACGGAAAATTTTTCGGGGCCGTTTGACAAAAAGCCACGGTCACACGAAAATTCCGGTCGTGCCGATACTTGAACGGTGCCGATCGGTGCAACGGTTCGGGCTGCGCGGCGGGACGAAAAAACGCGGAGAATAAGATGAATAACTAGAAACTGCAATTTCGGGAGAAACTAGAAACTGCAATTTCGGGAGAAATTACACACCTTGGTCTTTCCTCTGTGGAGATACAGATCTTAGCCCCACTCAGGTCTATCAATAGAATGGATCATAATGCCAGTCATTGGCAAAAAACAAAGTAAAAGCCGTTAGAAATGAATGGGAGAATTGGACGTCCATGGACGTCAATGGCGGCACCTTTCATAATTGTTAATGGAATCGGGGAAGTTTGGGGGACACGTCCTAATGATATCTAGTCATTTTCTGTTGATTTTGGGAAAAAAAAAAAATCCCATTGAAAATGAATGGGAAAATTTTTGGACGTCCATGGACGTCAATGGTATCAACTTACATAAGCGTCAATGGAATCCAAGTACATTGGCATCAATAGAATGAACAAACATGAAGAAATGCCATTGGAAATGAATGGGAAGTTTGGACGTCCATGGACGTCAATGGCATCACCCCCCATAAGCGGCAATGCAATCGGGGACATTTGGGGGACACGTCCTAATGATATCTAGTCATTTTCTGTTGATTTGGGGGAAAAAAAAAATTTCCCATTGAAAATGAATGGGAAAAATTTTGGACGTCCATGGACGTCAATGGTATCAACTTACATAAGCGTCAATGGAATCCAAGTACATTGGCATCAAAAGAATGAACAAACATGAAGAAATGCCATTGGAAATGAATGGGAAGTTTGGACGTCCATGAACGTCAATGGCATCACCCTCCATAAGCGGCAATGCAATCGGGGACATTTGGGGGACACGTCCTAATGATATCTAGTCATTTTCTGTTGATTTGGGGGAAAAAAAAAATTTCCCATTGAAAATGAATGGGAAAAAGTTTGGACGTCCCTGGATGTCAATGGCATCACCCTCCAAAAGCAGCAATGCAATCGGGGACATTTGGGGGACAGGTCCTATTGATATGTAGTCATTTTCTGTTGATTTGGGGAAAAAAAAAAAATTCCCATTGAAAATGAATGGGTAAAATTTTGGACGTCCATGGACGTCAATGGCAGCACCCCCCATAAGCGTCAATGGAATTGGGGACGTTTGGGATATACGTCCTATTGATATCTGGTCATTTTCTGTTGATTTGGAGAAATTTAGTTTTTTCCCCATTGAAAATGAATGGGAAAAATTTTGGACGTCCATGTAAGTCAATGGCGGCACCCTTCATAAGCGTCAATGGAATTGGGGAAGTTTGGGGGACACGTCCTATTGATATCTGGTCATTTTCTGTTGATTTGGGGTAATTTTGTTTTTTCCCCATTGAAAATGAATGGGAAAAATTTTGGACGTCCATGGCAGTCAATGGCATCGACATCCATATAGTCACTTGAATCCAAGTACATTGGCATCAGTAGATTCGACATGCATGGCCGTCAATGGCATCAATGCAATGTAAATTCCATTGGAAATCCCACTGGAAGTGAATGGGACTTTTCCCATTCGAAATGAATGGGATAGTTTTTGGCAAATTTCCGAGGAAGCGTAATTTTTTTCCAAATTCTGTATACAACTTTTATGCCCCTCACCGTCCCGGAATTTTTGATGCCCAAATTATGTGATTTGGTCAAAAATTGTAGGACTAGATACATTTTGAAACTTTTTTTTTTTTCACGGAAAATTGCCGTTTACGGACGAACGGAAAAATTTTCGGGGCCATTTGTAAAGTTTCCTGTGTCACGCGAAAATTCCGGTCGTGCCGATACTTGAACGGTGCCGATCGGTCTAACGGTTCGGGCTGTGAAGCGCGCGTTTTTTTTCCATTCAAAATGAATAGGAAAGTTTTTGGCAAATTTCCGGGGAACCGTAAATTTTTGCCAAATTCTGTATACAACTTTTATGCCCCTCACCGTCCCGGAATTTTTGATGCCCAAATTATGTGATTTGGTCAAAAATTGTAGGACTAGATACATTTTGAAACTTTTTTTTTTTTCACGGAAAATTGCCGTTTACGGACGAACGGAAAATTTTTCGGGGCCATTTGTAAAGTTTCCTGTGTCACGCGAAAATTCCGGTCGTGCCGATACTTGAACGGTGCCGATCGGTCTAACGGTTCGGGCTGTGAAGCGCGCGTTTTTTTTCCATTCAAAATGAATAGGAAAGTTTTTGGCAAATTTCCGGGGAACCGTAAATTTTTGCCAAATTCTGTATACAACTTTTATGCCCCTCACCGTCCCGGAATTTTTGATGCCCAAATTATGTGATTTGGTCAAAAATTGTAGGACTAGATACATTTTGAAACTTTTTTTATTTTTCGGAAAATTGCCGTTTACGGGCGAACGGAAAATTTTTCGTGGCGGTTTGAAAAATTCCCATCGTCACGCGAAAATTCCGGTCGTGCCGATACTTGAACTGTGCCGATCGGTGCTACGGTTTGGGCTGTGCGTTGGCTCAAAAAAACGCGGAGAATAAGATGAATAAATAATAAGTACAATAAAGTTGCACAATAACAATACCTTGTTCTTTCTTTCAGAAAGACCAAGGTAATTACACCTTGGTCTTTCCTCTGTGGAGATACAAATCTTAGCCCCACTCAGGTCTATCAATAGAATGGACCATAATGCCATTCAATGGCACTAAACAAAGTAAAAGCCATTAGAAAAGATTGGGAGAATTGGACGTCCATGGCCGTCAATGGCATCACCCTCCATAAGCGGCAATGCAATCGGGGACATTTGGGGGACACGTCCTATTGATATCTAGTTATTTTCTGTTGATTTGGGGAAAAAAAAAAAATTCCCATTGAAAATGAATGGGAAAAATTTTGGACGTCCATGGACGTCAATGGTATCAACTTACATAAGCGTCAATGGAATCCAAGTACATTGGCATCAATAGAAGGAACAAACATAAAGAAATGCCATTGGAAATGAATGGGAAGTTTGGACGTCCATGCACGTCAATGGCATCACCCTCCATAAGCGGCAATGCAATCGCGGACATTTAGGGGACACGTCCTAATGATATCAAGTCATTTTCTGTTGATTTGGGGAGAAAAAAAAAATTCCCATTGAAAATGAATGGGAAAAATTTTGGACGTCCATGGACGTCAATGGTATCAACTTACATAAGCGTCAATGGAATCCAAGTGCATTGGCATCAATAGAATGAACAAACATACAGAAATGCCATTGGAAATGAATGGGAAGTTTGGACGTCCATGGACGTCAATGGCATCACCCTCCATAAGCGGCAATGCAATCGGGGACATTTGGGAGACACGTCCTATTGACATCTCGTCACTTTCTTTTGATTTTGGGAAGAAAAAAAAAATTCCTATTGAAAATGAATGGGAAAAATTTTGGACGTCCATGGCCGTCAATGGCATCACCCTCCATAAGCGGCAATCCAATCAGGGACATTTGGGGGACACGTCCTAATGATATCTAGTCATTTTCTGTTGATTTGGGGAAAAAAAAAAATTCCCATTGAAAATGAATGGGAAAAATTTTGGACGTCCATGGACGTCAATGGTATCAATTTACATAAGCGTCAATGGAATCCAAGTACATTGGCATCAATAGAATGTACAAACATGAAGAAATGCCATTGGAAATGAATGGGAAGTTTGGACGTCCGTGGACGTCAATGGCATCACCCTCCATAAGCGGCAATCCAATCGGGGACATTTGGGGGACACGTCCTAATGATATCTAGTCATTTTCTGTTGATTTGGGGAAAAAAAAAAATTCCCATTGAAAATGAATGGGAAAAATTTTGGACGTCCATGGACGTCAATGGTATCAATTTACATAAGCGTCAATGGAATCCAAGTACATTGGCATCAATAGAATGAACAAACATGAAGAAATGCCATTGGAAATGAATGGGAAGTTTGGACGTCCATGAACGTCAATGGAATCACCCTCCATAAGCGGCAATGCAATCGGGGACATTTGGGGGACACGTCCTAATGATATCTAGTCATTTTCTGTTGATTTGGGGAAAAAAAAAAATTCCCATTGAAAATGAATGGGAAAAATTTTGGACGTCCATGGACGTCAATGGTATCAATTTACATAAGCGTCAATGGAATCCAAGTACATTGGCATCAATAGAATGAACAAACATGAAGAAATGCCATTGGAAATGAATGGGAAGTTTGGACGTCCATGAACGTCAATGGCATCACCTTCCATAAGAGGCAATGCAATCGGGGACATTTGGGCGACACGTCCTATTGATATCTAGTCATTTTCTGTTGATTTGGGGAAAAAAAAAAAAATTCCCATTGAAAATGAATGGGAAAAATTTTGGACGTCCATGGACGTCAATGGTATCAACTTACATAAGCGTCAATGGAATCCAAGTACATTGGCATCAATAGAATGAACAAACATGAAGAAATGCCATTGGAAATAAATGGGAAGTTTGGACGTCCATGAACGTCAATGGCATCACCCTCCGTAAGCGGCAATGCAATCGGGGACATTTGGGGGACACGTCCTAATGATATCCAGTCATTTTCTGTTGATTTGGGGAAAAAAAAAAAAATTCCCATTGAAAATGAATGGGAAAAATTTTGGACGTCCATGGACGTCAATGGTATCAACTTACATAAGCGTCAATGGAATCCAAGTACATTGGCATCAATAGAATGAAAAAACATGAAGAAATGCCATTGGAAATGAATGGAAATTTTGGACGTCCATGGACGTCAATGGCATCACCCTCCATAAGCGGCAATGCAATCGGGGACATTTGGGGGACACGTCCTAATGATATCTAGTCATTTTTTGTTGATTTTGGGGAAAAAAAAAAAATTCCCATTGAAAATGAATGGGAAAAATTTTGGACGTCCATGGACGTCAATGGTATCAACTTACATAGGCGTCAATGGAATCCAAGTACATTGGCATCAATAGAATGAACAAACATGAAGAAATGCCATTGGAAATGAATGGGAAGTTTGGACGTCCATGAACGTCAATGGCATCACCCTCCATAAGCGTAAATGGAATTGGGGACGTTTGGGGTATACGTCCTATTAATATCTGGTCATTTTCTGTTGATTTGGGGAAATTTAGTTTTTTCCCCATTGAAAATGAATGGGAAAATTTTTGGACGTCCATGGACGTCAATGGCAGCACCCCCTATAAGCGTCAATGGAGTTCGGAACGTTTGGGGGAGACGTACTATTGATAACTGGTCATTTTCTGATGATTTGGGGAAATTTAGTTTTTTCCCCATTGAAAATGAATGGGAAAAATTTTGGACGTCCATGGACGTCAATGGCAGCACCCCCCATAAGCGTCAATGGAGTTGGGGACGTTTGGGGTATACGTCCTATTAATATCTGGTCATTTTCTGTTGATTTGGGGAAATTTAGTTTTTTCCCCATTGAAAATGAATGGGAAAAATTTTGGACGTCCATGGCCGTCAATGGCATCGACATCCATATAGTCAAATGAATCCAAGTACATTGGCATCAATAGATTCGACATGCATGGCCGTCAATGGCATCAATGCAATGTAAAGTCCATTGGAAATACTATTGAAAGTGAATGGGAACTTTTCCCATTGGAAATGAATGGGATAGTTTTTGGCAAATATCCGGAGAACCGTAAATTTTTTCCAAATTCTGTATACAATCTTTATGCCCCCCACCGTCCCGGAATTTTTGATGTCCAAATTATGTGATTTGGTCAAAAATTGTAGGACAAGTAGCGTTTTGAAAAAGTTGTAAAAAATCGGAAAATTGCCGTTTACGGGCGAACGAAAAATTTTTCGGGGTCGTTTGAAAAATTCCCATCGTCGCGCGAAAATTCCGGTCGTGTCGATACTTGAACGGTGCCGATTGGTGGTACGGTTCGGGCTGCGCGGCGCGCCGAAAAAACGCGGAGAAACCATTGCATAATAATAATAATAACTAGAAACTGCAATTTCGGGAGAAATTACACACCTTGGTCTTTCCTCTGTGGAGATACAAATCTTAGCCCCACTCAGGTCTATCAATAGAATGGACCATAATGCCAGTCATTGGCACTAAACAAAGTTAAAGCCATTAGAAAAGATTGGGAGAATTGGACGTCCATGTCCGTCAATGGCAGCACCCTCCATAATTGTTAATGGAATCGGGGAAGTTTGGGGGACACGTCCTATTGATATGTAGTCATTTTCTGTTGATTTGGGAAAAAAAAAAAAATTCCCATTGAAAATGAATGGGAAAAATTTTGGACGTCCATGGACGTCAATGGTATCAACTTACATAAGCGTCAATGGAATCCAAGTACATTGGCATCAATAGAATGAACAAACATGAAGAAATGCCATTGGGATTTAATGGGAAGTTTGGACGTCCATGAACGTCAATGGCATCACCCTCCATAAGCGGCAATGCAATCGGGGACATTTGGGGGACACGTCCTAATGATATCTAGTCATTTTCTGTTGATTTGGGGAAAAAAAAAAATTTCCCATTGAAAATGAATGGGAAAAATTTTGGACGTCTATGGACGTCAATGGTATCAACTTACATAAGCGTCAATGGAATCTAAGTACATTGGCATCAATAGAATGAACAAACATGAAGAAATGCCATTGGAATAAATGGGAAGTTTGGACGTCCCTGGACGTCAATGGCATCACCCTCCATAAGCAGCAATGCAATTGGGGACATTTGGGGGACACGTCCTATTGATATCTAGTCATTTTCTGTTGATTTGGGGAAAAAAAAAAAATTCCCATTGAAAATGAATGGGTAAAATTTTGGACGTCCATGGACGGCAATGGCAGCACCCCCCATAAGCGTCAATGGAGTTGGGGACGTTTGGGGTATACGTCCTATTGATATCTGGTCATTTTCTGTTGATTTGGAGAAATGTAGTTTTTTCCCCATTGAAAATGAATGGGAAAAATTTTGGACGTCCATGTAAGTCAATGGCAGCACCCTTCATAAGCGTCAATAGAATTGGGGAAGTTTGGGGGACACGTCCTATTGATATCTGGTCATTTTCTGTTGATTTGGGGTAATTTTGTTTTTTCCCCATTGAAAATGAATGGGAAAAATTTTGGACGTCCATGGCAGTCAATGGCATCGACATCCATATAGTCAATTGAATCCAAGTACATTGGCATCAGTAGATTCGACATGCATGGCCGTCAATGGCATCAATGCAATGTAAATTCCATTGGAAATCCCATTGGAAGTGAATGGGACTTTTCCCATTCGAAATGAATGGGATAGTTTTTGGCAAATTTCCGAGGAAGCGTAATTTTTTTCCAAATTCTGTATACAACTTTTATGCCCCTCACCGTCCCGGAATTTTTGATGCCCAAATTATGTGATTTGGTCAAAAATTGTAGGACTAGATACATTTTGAAACTTTTTTTTTTTTCACGGAAAATTGCCGTTTACGGACGAACGTAAAAATTTTCGGGGCCATTTGTAAAGTTTCCTGTGTCACGCGAAAATTCCGGTCGTGCCGATACTTGAACGGTGCCGATCGGTCTAACGGTTCGGGCTGTGAAGCGCGCGTTTTTTTTCCATTCAAAATGAATAGGAAAGTTTTTGGCAAATTTCCGGGGAACCGTAAATTTTTGCTAAATTCTGTATACAACTTTTATGCCCCTCACCGTCCCGGAATTTTTGATGCCCAAATTATGTGATTTGGTCAAAAATTGTAGGACTAGATACATTTTGAAACTTTTTTTATTTTTCGGAAAATTGCCGTTTACGGGCGAACGGAAAATTTTTCGGGGCCGTTTGAAAAATTCCCATCGTCACGCGAAAAATCCGGTCGTGCCGATACTTCAACGGTGCCGATCGGTGCTACGGTTTGGGCTGTGCGTTGGCTCAAAAAAACGCGGAGAATTATTGAATAATAACTAGAAACTGCAATTTCGGGAGAAATTACACACCTTGGTCTTTCCTCTGTGGAGATACAGATCTTAGCCCCACTCAGGTCTATCAATAGAATGGATCATAATGCCAGTCATTGGCACAAAACAAAGTAAAAGCCATTAGAAATCAATGGGAGAATTGGACGTCCATGGACGTCAATGGCGGCACCTTTCATAATTGTTAATGGAATCGGGGAAGTTTGGGGGACACGTCCTAATGATATCTAGTCATTTTCTGTTGATTTGGGGAAAAAAAAAATTTACCATTGAAAATGAATTGGAAAAATTTTGGACGTCCATGGACGTCAATGGTATCAACTTACATAAGCGTCAATAGAATCCAAGTACATTGGCATCAATAGAATGAACAAACATGAAGAAATGCCATTGGAAATGAATGGGAAGTTTGGACGTCCATGGACGTCAATGGCATCACCCTCCATAAGCGGCAAAGCAATCGGGGACATTTGGGGGACACGTCCTAATGATATCGAGTCATTTTTTGTTGATTTGGAAAAAAAAAAAAAATTCCCATTGAAAATGAATGGGAAAAATTTTGGACGTCCATGGACGTCAATGGTATCAACTTACATAAGCGTCAATGGAATCCAAGTACATTGAAATCAATAGAATGAACAAACATGAAGAAATGCCATTGGGAATGAATGGGAAGTTTGGACGTCCATGGACATCAATGGCATCACCCTCCATAAGCGGCAATGCAATCGGGGACATTTGGGGGACACGTCCTAATGATATCTAGTCATTTTCTGTTGATCTGAGGAAAAAAAAAATTTCCCATTGAAAATGAATGGGAAAAATTTTGGACGTCCATGGACGTCAATGGTATCAACTTACATAGGCGTCAATGGAATCCAAGTACATTGGCATCAATAGAATGAAAAAACATGATTAAAAGCCATTAGAAATGAATGGGAAATTTGGACGTCCATGGCCGTCAATGGCATCACCCTCCATAAGAGGCAATGCAATCGGGGACATTTGGGCGACACGTCCTATTGATATCTAGTCATTTTCTGTTGATTTGGGGAAAAAAAAAAAAATTCCCATTGAAAATGAATGGGAAAAATTTTGGACGTCCATGGACGTCAATGGTATCAACTTACATAAGCGTCAATGGAATCCAAGTACATTGGCATCAATAGAATGAACAAACATGAAGAAATGCCATTGGAATTGAATGGGAAGTTTGGACGTCCATGGACGTCAATGGAATCACCCTCCATAAGCGGCAATGCAATCGGGGACATTTGGTGGACACGGCCTAATGATATCTAGTCATTTTCTTTTTATTTTGGGAAAAAAAAAAATTCCTATTGAAAATGAATGGGAAAAATTTTGGACGTCCATGGACGGCAATGGCAGCACCCCCCATAAGCGTCAATGGAGTTGGGGACGTTTGGGGTATACGTCCTATTAATATCTGGTCATTTTCTGTTGATTTGGGGAAATGTAGTTTTTTCCCCATTGAAAATGAATGGGAAAAATTTTGGACGTCCATGGACGTCAATGGCAGCACCCCCTATAAGCCTCAATGGAGTTGGGGACGTTTGGGGGACACGTCCTCTTGATATCTGGTCATTTTCTGTTGATTTGGGGAAATGTAGTTTTTTCCCCATTTAAAATGAATGGGAAAAATTTTGGACGTCCATGGCCGTCAATGGCATCGACATCCATATAGTCAATTTAATCCAAGTACATTGGCATCAATAGATTCGACATGCATGGCCGTCAATGGCATCACTGCAATGTAAAAAAAAAAAAAATTCAATTGGAAATCCCATTGGAAGTGAATGGGAAATGTTCTCATTAGAAATGAATGGGAAAGTTTTTGGCAAGTTTCTGGGAAACCGTAAATTTGTTACAAATGCTGTATACAACTTTTATGCCCCTCACCATCACTGAATTTTTGATGCCCAAATTGTGTGATTTGGTCAAAAATTGAAGGACAAGATACAATTTGAAACTTTTCTTTGTTTCCCATTAAAAATGAATGGGCCAGTTTTTGGCAATTTGCCGGGAAACCGTACATTTTATCAAAAAAAATTTCTCGGTATTTTTTATGCCCCTCACCATCCCGGAATTTTTGACGCCCATCTTGTGTGTTTTCGTCAAAAATTGACGGACTAGTAACAGTTTGAAAGTTGTCTTTTTTTCCCATTAAAAATGAATGGGCAGGTTTTTGGCAAATTTCCGGGGAACCGTATATTTTTTCCAAATTGTGTTAATAACCTTTATTCCCCTCCCCATCCTGGATTTTTTGATGCCCAAATTGTGTGATTTGGTGAAAATTTGTAGGACTAGATACATTTTGAAATTTTATTTTTCTCATTAAAAATGAATGGGCAAGTTTTTGTCAAATTTCTGGGGAACCGTAAATTTTTTCCAAATTCTGTATACAATCTTTATGCCCCCCACCGTCCCGGAATTTTTGATGTCCAAATTATGTGATTTGGTCAAAAATTGTAGGACAAGTAGCGTTTTGAAAAAGTTGTAAAAAATCGGAAAATCGCCGTTTACGGGCGAACGAAAAAATTTTCGGGGTCGTTTGAAAAATTCCCATCGTCGCGCGAAAATTCCGGTCGTGTCGATACTTGAACGGTGCCGATCGGTGGTACGGTTCGGGCTGCGCGGCGCGCCGAAAAAACGCGGAGAAACCATTGCATAATAATAATAATAAAGTTGTAGAATAACATAACCTTGTTCTTTCCTTCAGAAAGACCAAGGTAATAATAAAGTTGTACAATAACATTACCTTGTTCTTTCCCTTGGAAAGACCAAGGTAATAATAATAAAGTTGTAGAATAACATAACCTTGTTCTTTCTTTCAGAAAGACCAAGGTAATAAAGTTGTAGAATAACATAACCTTGTTCTTTCTTTCAGAAAGACCAAGGTAATAAAGTTGTAGAATATCAATACCTTGTTCTTTCCTTCGGAAAGACCAAGGTAATAAAGCTTTTGATAGGAAAGTAACCATTTATTTGCACATGGCTTGACTGTTGGGCTGGGAGAAGGCGTTGTTGTGGCCGTGGCTGTCTCGGCGGACGTGGTGTGCTTTTCCCTCGGCACCGCCTGTCTCATCAAGATGGATTTTTTTGAGTCTTTCTTTTGTGGTGACCACTGCCTCGTGGCGGAGTTCGCCTGGGGAACTTGTGTTGGGGCATGTTGTGTTCCTGGGGGGGAACTGGTTAGGCCATGCGCGTTTCCGGTGGAGTCGCTGGACACTGGAGGGTCGCGGGGGATGCGAGCAGGCAAGCATGGCATCACAGGCTCTGCTCGGCGAGCAGCACGGACTCAACGGCATCGTCAGCTGCACTGGCGTCCTCCTGGTTGATCTGCTCGGTCGTCCGCCGCCTGGCATCCTGGACGTCCTCCTGGTCGTCGCACTTGGTCGTTCGTCGCCTGGTGTCCTGGACGTCCTCCCGGTCGTCCTGCTCGGACTTTCTGCACTTGCCTTCCTGGACGTCCTCCTGGTCGTCCGTTCGGTCGTCTTCCGCCACCGCCCCAGTCGTGCGGCCCAGCCATTCGTTCCGTTTAATAGGGTTGCGGGTCTTACCAAATGCGCTACTGCCCTCCAGTGGCCAGTTTTATTGCGTTAAAATGGATTTTGGGCATTGTGCTTTGGAGCTAAGTTGCATCAGAACCTAGAGATGATTCTTGTAAAAAAAAAAAAAAAAAAAGGGAAAGAAAAACGTAAAAGACGTATAAATACGTTTTTGGGACACAGATAGGATAGGACGTATTTATACGTTTTTGGGAGCAAATGAGTTAATTACTGATTACGCCTCAAAAAGTAATATAGTTACTTTACTGATTACTTTATTATCCAAGTAACTGAGTTACTTTAAAAGTTATTTATCGGTTACTTTTGACCAATTTTTCTCCCTTTGCTGCCTCAACATAAGAATGACAACGGAAAAATGTCCTCACATGTAATTGACTTTCCTATAATCTAATTAAAAGAGGAAGATCAAAATTTTTCACATAACGCTTAATCTTCGAGTTGGTGGGGGTTTAATAAGTCGATGTAGTTGATTTTAACCACCATTGACTTGTGCTAGCTTAGCCACTCTGGAGCCCTGAAACTAACAAATAACTGACGAACTTAATGGAATTTGGTGAAATCAATTCTGAACTTCGGGTTAACAGCATATCATTGCCAATGTAAAACAATTTAAATTAACTGCACAATAATCCACAACACACAAATGAATTGCACAGTGCAATAAGCACAAAGGTGGGGGCGGGCGCGAATGCATGCACACAACCCGGAAGTACCCCGTACACACACGTGGTCAATTTGGCTACAAAACGTGGCCGCAACCAAGCACTTTACACTCAATTGGAGTTACAACACATCCCAAAGATGCTGAATGAACACGTCACCTCACGATATAAACGTGCAACACGAATATGATGAAAAAATGCTTGCCGATGACTACCTGCCATTGCAACCACAAATCTACAACGGCCGCGCATGTAGCGGCTACAACCTATCACTGAAACCTTCCAAAATGTAGGAAAAATACTCTCGTGCTTCATGGACGCACACAGATCCACATTCCCTCACACAGCTCAACTGGTGGCTGCACTCAGCTCGAATGGGCACCCACGATCCTCACGCGTCCCAAAACACCTAACGCGTGTGACTCGAGCAGTTACCATGGAAACAAATGCATAGTAACATTTTCTATTTAAAATGCTCTTCGTATATGACTACAATATACTTCATTCTACATACATTATGAGGCATTAACAAAATAGTGAAGCACAGACACTAAGGAAACTAACTTTAATCAGATTACTCGTTTGGAAAAATGAACGCGTAAGAGTACTCGTTAGTGAAAGAAAGTAATCAGATTACAAAAATGCCTTACTTAGTAACACGTTAGTGACAACACTAGTTGCTTTAGCCTTTAAAGGTTTGTATTGAGTGATCATCACACACTAAATGTAACTCGTAGCGTTAGCATAGCATTTGTGTTCACATTAGCATTAGCCTAATGCGAATGTCAAACATCCTCTTAATGCGCTTTCACACTAGCTCTGTTTGGTCCGTTTTAAACGGTATTCAAAATCAACTATGGCAAGATGCCAGACAATTAGCCATGGCCAAATAATGTTGTGCTACGCTAAGCAGTTGCATTAGATGCACAGAATCGGGTTCTTTTTTTTTTTTTTTTTTTTTTTTTTTTTTTTTTTTTTTTAAACCTGTCCTATTCAGCTGTTTGACACAGAGAATGGAAGTCTAAGTGCCCGGATTCTGAACAGTTTTAATGTTTCACATGGAGAGTCTGACATACTCCCATTGTGATCCTTCAAAATACCTTTTTATTATGACAAAGCAGCGAACAGGAAGGGATTATGGGGGGACAGAAGAAAAGAAATACAAGAGAAGAAAGAAAAGAAACACATAAACAACAACAACAAATACATTGAACATCTAAACTAGTTACTAATATGCTGGTGCTATCGTCAGCGAGATGTATTTCCGGTTTACACCATGTGGGGGCCAATTGGCCAGTGAAAGAGGAGAATGGGGGTGGGGGTGTCTATAAGACTATAAGCTAAGTGATTGAAAGGGGTAGAGTGTACACAAATCAGTTCTGTGATCTAGAACCCAGTAATCGTGTGAATCTCTTATGAGTGTAAGCCCGTTGGCGCCGCATCGCCAATCCCGGCACCGGAACCCCCAACCCGAGCATGCCCTACCACATCCAGCAGCACGCAAGCCCCACCGGGCGCGCGACAGCCACGCAGACGGGCGGAGAAACCGCGCGGGCGCCAACCCAGGGCCACGGCCCCCACCCAGCCAGCCCGGGGAGGGAGGGCGTGCGGGGGGGTGGGGGGTTCATGCGCAGCCCATCCCTCCTCCCGCCGCCCATCAAAGGAGCCACCGTCCCCCCCCCGGGACCCAGGGTGGTCCCCCGGGCCACACGCGCGCCCATCAACCGGCCTTCAGGGATGGCAGGAGGGGACGCATCACCAACCCCACGCCTTACACCCACCCCCGCCCGCCCACCCGGGCCACGAGCCACAGCCCCCCAACCGGCACGGCACGCCACGGGACCCCCAGCGGCCCACCAAGCCCCAGGCAAGGCAGGGTCCCCCGCCGGTGCAGGCGACACCCCGCTGATACACCGGCGCCCAGCCAGCGACCCGCGACGGAGCGCAGGGCGGATGCCCAGCCAGAGAAGAGAGGGGAAGGCGGAGGCAGGAGAACGCCCAGGAACTGCCACAGGGCGATGCAAGATCGGAGACCCGACCCCCCAACCCACTCCCGCGGCCGGCAGCCGAGGCAGAGGGGAGGCCACACCCCGGGAGCCACGCCATATAGAAAAAGTGTGGGACCCACCTACCACCCTATTACTGTGGCTGCCAGGTTCCCGACTGGCAGCCATCACCCAGCACCGTGATGGGGGTGTGAGGGGAGGGTAGTGCAATGTATGCATTAAAATAGGAGAGCTTGGCTTGGGGCAGTGGGACCGCAGCATGGAGTTTCTGTCCAGCCGCCCGTCCCACCGCCCTTTGCCGGAGCTCTCCTGTGGAGTATGATGTGTGTGGTGCATTTAAAAAAGGTGCAGGGATGGCGGGGCCTGTGGTGAGAATCGGGTTCTAATGTGGCGACTGTGTTTTGCATGCTGTTGCTGAACGTACCGTGTGAGAGTGACTGGCCGAGACAGGCAAAGCCTCTCGTGGCGGCCGTTTATTGAGTTTCGCTGTCCTGGAAGTGGCGACAATTTGACAGCTCCGAAATTCACGAAAGCGAGAACGACTGTTCTGCTGGCTTCTTGCTATGTTATGCTACATTATGTTCTTTTTTTTCCCCGCGAACTTACGTGCATACAAACTTCTGCTTTACAATACAAAAACTCCAACACACACTTTAGGTGATATAGAATGCGGTCTTTGTTGTAATCTAGGAGCAGTATGTAAGCTAGGGGTCAGGAACCTATGGCTCACGAGCCAGATCTGGCTCTTTTGACGGCTGCATCTGGCTCACAGACAAATCTTTAATTATTTTTTAAAAAAAAGTTTCGCTATACTCCTTTGCGCATTGCGCGAAACGGCGATGGTCACCGGTCATATGATGGTATTGTGCAGTAATGAGCAGACGTGACTCCGACAACACTCGCACAATTCGAACTAGATATCATCATATAGCAACCTAGATGTGCTACGTTAGATCCACCCAAGTCCCATGCCATTGGCTGCGTAAGCCCAGGATGATCATTGGACACGTAGTCTGTATTCTACAACCGGTAACTAGAAGCCGGTTCACAGCAATTTTAGTGGGAAAGTGGCAAACATATATGTCGTTGTGTCTATCTATATTTTTATTTATCTATCAATCGCATTGGCAACGCAGATGAGGAAGATACACTGTTCAAGTGGGGTCGCCGTATTCTGCTGTCGAAAATAGCGGCCGATGTGTGCATGTGCGTGAAGTAAACTTACCTCGTTTTTAGTTGCATTTTCCGTGTTTTTCAGCTAATTTTAGAAACCCTATCGAGAAGATGGGAAAAAGAAAAACGACGAGGAGTATCGTACTTTTCAGCAGGAAATGACAGAGAAATTTGCCTTTGTGGAGAGTTTTTGACGACTTTGCGGATAAAGACCGTCATGATGTCAAATCAAATTGAGGCAACACAAGTGAAGGACATAAATGCGGCACCTTTTTTTTCTTTCGCTTTGGATGAGTCAACAGATGTAAGCAATTTATCCCAATTCAGCGTGATTGCAAGGTTTTGACTATGAAAGGGACAACAAGAGGGGAGGATTTATTCAAGTCCTTTACTGAGTTCGCTAAAGAAAAAAATCTACTGATGGATAAACTTGGGGAAAAACAGGATTCAAGGCACCAGAAGTCGCAATAATGGTAAGAAATGCTCATCATTGATTAGCAACAGCATAACAATGTTATTAAAAAGAATTCAGAGACTAACCCAAAGCCTTGTACTTTAAAAGTGTTGATATTACATAAAATGTACACATTACTTGTATTTTTAGTTTTAAACATTGTATGGCTCTCACAGAATTACATTTTTAAAAATGTAGTGTTTGTGGCTCTAGCAGCCAAAAAGGTTCCCGACCCCTGATGTAAACTATTCAGCTTACGGGAGTACTGCCATTGTGCATGACTTGAATGAAGAAAACGAGTGAGCATGACAAATTTGGACCGAAACAGCTTTTTTTGGATGGCAAACACCCCTTGCTGTAAGTGACTTCCAGCGCCCCTGCATATACATTTAAAAAAGGCTTTACAATGGCCAGTTTGCTCCTGGAATGCACCACTTCTTTTCCCATTACTTCATATGAAAATAGCCGTCATGCATTAACAATGCAGAAATGTGAGGTCAAACACAGGCCCCATTTCAGCGTGTTGAGTCAGTGACACACATAAAATCTGTCAGTTGGCACAGAGAAACTTGGATCCTGGCACATGTCAGTAAAGGTGACAAGGATACACAAGTAAAATAAATAAACACCATTTTTTGTAAGCATGTTTCCAGGGATGGCTTAATAACATTGTGTCCGTCATCACTCGGGTATGTAACACATACTCACACATACACAGGAGTACTCAGTATCTGTCACGCACACACGTACTCCCGCACGAAACACCTGACAGGTGCGGGCGTGGTCTGCCGGCGAGACACGCTACCTTGACACGCTAACTCATTCTTAAATCGCAGCGACGCGCCCAAGGCACAATTCTGAGCAGCGGCATGTGTGTATGTGTACACGCATACTATTTCAGTGACAATTATTTTAATTATAATGACAAAATCTTTTTTTTTAAAGTTGTAATTCTACATGAATAGTTCCTTTGCAAAAATCACTCTGCGACTTTTTCATAATTGTACTGATGGATGATATGGATTCTGAAATGTACATTTCTGATAAAAAACATTACAAGTGTTGAAGCGTGAGAAAAAGTCAAGATTTATTGAGGAAAAAGTTATAAGTTATAAATCAAAATGGAAGTCATAATACTGATGTATTTTTCTGAGTTCATTCTTATTTCATGTACAGTGGGGAGAACAAGTATTTGATACACTGCCGATTTTGCTGGTTTTCCCACTTGCAAAGCATGTAGAGGTCTGTAATTTGTATCATAAGTTCTCTTCAACTGTGAGGGACGGAATCTAATACAAAAAAACAGAAAATCACGTTGTATGATTTTTTAAATAATAAAGTTGCATTTAATTGCCTGAAATAAGTATTTGATACATCACAAAAATCGAACTTAATATTTGGTACAGAAACCTTTTTTTGCTATTACAGATACCAAACGTTTCCTGTAGTCCTTGACAAGGTTTGCACACACCGCAG
This sequence comes from Corythoichthys intestinalis, assembly GCF_030265065.1. Classification (NCBI taxonomy): domain Eukaryota; kingdom Metazoa; phylum Chordata; class Actinopteri; order Syngnathiformes; family Syngnathidae; genus Corythoichthys; species Corythoichthys intestinalis. The sequence goes on along the minus strand of NC_080395.1, from coordinate 16,260,864 downwards.
CAGGGATTTTGGCCCACTCCTCGATGCAGATCTTCTCCAGAGCCTTCAGGTTTCGGGGCTGCTGCCGGGCAACACGGACTTTCAGCTCCCTCCATAGATTTTCTATCGGGTTCAGATCTGGTGACTGGCTAGGCCACTCCAGGACCTTAAGATGCTTCTTACGGAGCCACTCTTTAGTTGCCTTGGCTGTGTGCTTTGGGTCGTTGTCATGCTGGAAGACCCGGCCACGACCCATCTTCAGGGCTCTCACTGGAGGAAGGAGGTTGTCAGCCAAGATCTGACGATACATAGCCCCATCCATCCTCCCCTAAATACGGTGCAGTCGTCCTGTACCCCTGGCAGAGAAGCAGCCCCAATAAATGATGTTTCCTCCTCCATGTTTCACGGTTGGTATGGTGTTCTTGAGGTTGTACTCATCCTTCTTTTTCCTCCAAACACGACGAGCCGAGTTTAGACCAAAAAGTTCAATTTTGGTCTCATCCGACCACATGACTTTCTCCCATTGCTCCTCTGGATCATCCAGATGGTCAGTGACAAACTTCAGATGTGTCTGGACATGCACTGGCTTCAGCAGCGGGACCTTGCGTGCGCTGTAGGATTTTAATCCATGACGGCGTGATGTGTTTCCGATGGTTTCTTCGAGACTGTGGTTCCAGCTCTCGTCAGGTCATTGACCAGGTCCTGTCGTGTAATTCTGGGCTGATCCCTCACCTTCCTCATGATCAGTGATGCCCCACGAGGTGAGATCTTGCATGGACCCCCAGAACGAGGCGGATTGACCGTCAACTTGAACTTCTTCCATTTTCTAATAATCGCTCCAACAGTTGTTACCTTCTCACCAAGCTGCTTGCTTATTTTCCTGTAGCCCATCCCAGCCTTGTGAAGGTCTATTAATTTATCCCTGATGTCCTTACACAGCTCTCTGGTCTTGGTCATTGTGGATAGGTTGGAGTTTGTTTGTTCGAGCATGTGAACAGGTGTCTTTTATACAGGTAACAAGTTCAAACAGGTGCAGTTACTTCCGGTAGTGAGTGGAGAACAAGAGGGGTTCTTAAAAAAGAACTAAGAGCCGAAATATTTACTAGTTGGTAATATATCAAATACTTATTTCATGCAGTTAAATACAAATTTATTATTTAAAAAATATACAATGTGATTTTCTGGATTTTTGTATTAGATTCCCTCACAGTTGAAGAGAACTTATGATACAAATTACAGCTTGCAAGTGGGAAAACCAGCAAAATCGGCAGTGTATCAAATACTTGTTCTCCCCATTGTATGTACATTTTTGATAAAACATTATAAGTGTTCGAGCGTGAGAATAGTCAAGATTCATTGAGGAAAAAGTTATGTTATAAAACAAAATGAAAGTCATAATACTGATGTATTTTTCTGAGTTCATTCGTATTTCATGTACATTTATTTCAAACATTACCGTATTTTTCGCATTATAAGTCGCACCTGGTTATAAGTCGCACCAGTATGGAGACACACGCCTCACATCGAGCCCGTCGTTCGCCTGAGGCGCATTTTTTTCGGCTCGGGCATCTCGGACTGCGAATTAGAGCGCATGTGTGATACTTGAACAGGCTCAATGGACAAAGGCAGTCTGAACGGGCACGCCAAAAAAACAGATAGGACAAAAAAATCGGAATTGTACATTAGGACCTGCGGTATGAACCTAGCCTTAGTTAGCTAGCTCGTTATGAAGTAGGTTAATTTGTTGATAAATAGTAATAAAGAGTCATGAAACACACACACAAAATACTATATGGACATAACCCATAGACCCATAGAAATGTAGTCCAGTCAATACACATACACACAGTAGGCTATGTGCCAACTAAACATTTTTCTAAATTACTATCACGACAATTGTCCTTGACAAATTGTTATTCCCATTCAATTGATGTTCTCATTCAATGTTCTAGATTGCACACAAACAAAAACCGAAATAAACTGACATACTTTTCAATCAGCATGTTTCCAAACGTAGCAGTTCAAAACTACGTTTCCCATAATGCTGAGCGCGGTTTAGCTTACTGATAGCTAGCTGAGGCAAAAAAATCAAACTTTGCAATAAAAGTTTACAATCATCGGCAGTGCGCCGATGCGACACCAAACGGGATTTTACAGTCAAAGCTCCGACAGAAGTCAACAGTTGCCATTATATACGTATTTATCATTAAAAAAAATAAAAAAAAACTTCAGGCATTGTGGCCAAATCATCAACCCAGTAGATGGCGGTAATGCCTCATGATAGGGGTAAACTGCCAACAAAAAGAAGAACTACTACTTCCCTCCATTCTCGTAGGAGCCATGTCAACTGCTGCCACCCAGCGGTCGGAGGGATTCTCTTCAAATTGGTCCCGTGAAAAATCATAAAAACCGGACATTTTTATGAATTTATAAAACCCGCCCGGACCACGAGGACACTTGTCCGGGCAAAAGTGGACGTTTGGTCACCCTAGATGTCACTTTTTACATACTTAGTCTGTGTGGTCCATGGTAAATGTATTCCTGACAGCCAAAGTTGATAAGAATGAAAGATTCCCATTGGATTCCATAGAAAATGCATGTGGGTCATTTTTGATCCACTTGTGGAAGCTTAGGGTCGTAATACAAAAATGACAAATTCTTAAAATGTACAAAAAGTTCATCAAAAATTTGAAAGGCACTATATCAAAAACATTTTTTTTTTAGGAATACCTGGAATATGAATTGCTAACAATTTTTCATTCCGAAGATATTTCAAGAAAACAACCTTACCGGGTCATTTTTGACCCACTTATGCATCGAAGAGCTAAACAGAAGCTTTCACATAATTACATCTTCACATGCATGTGACAAACATAACATGTTGCGTTTACGCTAACACGGCTCAAGCAATGCTCCACTTCCTCAGTTTGTTTACCATGCAAATGAACCCATGCGTGAGGACTTCTATTTCCCTTCAGGGGAATGTTACAGCATGACAGGCATTGTTACGGAAGACTTGAACAGCACATTCGCAAAGAGGGCGGGTTAATAGCAACACGCTGTGTAAACTCCCCTGGCCCGAGGCTTTTGGGCTGCAAACACCTCGGCTTCCTGCGCTGTTTACGAGCGCTTTGCGTGCACACCGGCATGGACCGAATTCAGGGAAACCAGACGGTTAAGTGTGCGAGACTGAGTCGTCTCCAACGCCGACAACCTTCTGACCTAGCCTGTAGCAGTGCATTTGATGCCGCTTTCAAGAGTCTTTACATGCTTGGAGGCGTGCATGTTCACACAAAGTATTAATGTAGTTCACCCCACGGGAGTATTTGAGGTTGTCTTGTTTGAATTTATTATATTTAATAAACAGTTCCATTTGTTCTGTTTGACTTAGTTCCAAAAGGCTTCAACTCCAGAACCTGCCTAATTCAATTGGTGTATCCATTTTCAATTTGAAGCTTTTTAAGCTTAATCATTGAAAGTGTTGTTAATAATGGCATTAGAGTATAACAGCGTTACTAATGGCGTTATTTTTGTCAGTCGTGAGTAATCTAATCAATTACTTTTCCCATCTTTGCAACGCCGTTACCGTTACTGAGGATATGAAGGTGCGCGTTACTACAATTTGGTTGAATGACGCGGGAGACACGGAGAGAGCAGAGTGGAATTGGGAAGGAGGGAAGGCTGTTGTGACACCATTGCAAACGCAATGCTAGGTGGCTCGGAGCGTTAGCATAGCATTCGCATTCTTGCTACCACTAGCATTTAGTGTGGCGAGCATCATCTTAAACTCTCGGGTGATTTTTTTTTTTTTTACATACCATTCGTGCTGTTCAGGTGGGTACAAAATTAAAAAAAAAAAAAATATATGGACCAAAAAAAAATTTGGATCTTTTACTGTTTTGGACTGCTTGGATCTTTTACATCCATTCAAAAGTGAGAAAATGTGCCGGATGACACAAAATGACAGCTGTCATAAGCTATCATTAATGCTCATGGCAGTGTCATATCATAATTATGATGGTCTTATGACAGTCTTATAGAGCCATTGTCAAATAAAGTGTTACTAGGTACCATAACTAGCAATAAATGAAACAACTGGAACAGTAACTGAAGAAATAATTAGCACAGAACATGAATTTTGATTGTTATTTACATCCGAAGCACTGCAATGCATGCTTGGAGGCATGTTGGACAAAAACAGTGTTGACAGCAGGTGGCAGCAGAGGTTGACTGTCTCCCCCAAGGGAGCAGTGATGTCCAAATGAAGCTTCTTGAAGCAATGAAGCTTTGCAGTCAATTTGTTTCAAGCTTCATGGTGGTTCATTTGGTCTTATGACAGTCTTGTGATGCCGCTGTCAAATAAAGTTTTACCACTTAATATCTTTCGGTGTGACTATCCCATAATACAGTGAGGACAGCTGCAGCTTATAGTCCGGTGCGGCTTATCTATGAATAAATGCCGTTTTCGTGTCAAATTTGGAGGGTAGAGGCTTATAGTCAGGTGCGCCTTATAGTCCGAAAATTACGGTATTCAAGTAAATGTAACTGAGTAAACATGACGCTTTACTACCCACCTCTGTAAGCTAAGGATAGTTACTACCTAAGAAATGCAGCATAGATAGTTGCGTAATGTAGTGGACCAACATACACATGGACACTGGTGTTTCAACTTAGGTGAAAATTCAGTTTAATCAGAGTCCCAAAAGAAACAGTTTAACAAAATATCCTGGGTCCGACATAAAAGAGGCCAACATAACAAAAGGCTTCAACCAAACTGACCTCCAGACACATCTCTGTGGCCGTTTAAATCAGGGCGGACTCTACTAACGACCACCTGATGGAGGTATGACAAATTAACCAAACATTGTCAACTTAATAAAATGACGATAGATGGAAAATATACATACCATATTTTTCGGACTATAAGTCGAGGATTTTTTCATAGTTTGGCCGGGGGTGCGACTTATACTCAGGAGCGACTTATGTGTGAAATCATTAACGCATTATGATATCATTTCACATGTTATTTTGGTGTTTTGGAGTGACACTGATGGTTTGGTAAACTTGTTAGCATGTTCTTTATGCTATAGTTATCTGAACAACTTAATAGCTATGGCCACGTTCGCATTCTGCCTTTGGCATTCTGTGTTCAATTGTATTATTGACTTTTTTATATTGAAATGCGTGCTTTTAGTTTGTGGCGCTTTCACGCCCACGTGGGGGCGCACTTGCACTTGTTTACGTGAAGAAGAGCGCTCACACGCCAGAAGAAGACCGACAGCTACGTAGCTCTGAGAGAGTGGGCGAGCTAGTGAGAGAGAAACACGGCTGCGAACCTGCCTTCATTGTTTATGCTTGTAACATATCTCTACAGAGGCAACGCCTGTGTGTATCACCTTTTTTGTTGTTGTTGTGTGTTTTCCACCCTCGATAGGACACTTATAGCCAGTTGTGTGGTTGTTTGAACGATGTGCTATTGCTAGCGAACGCATGCTAACCGTTTGTGCCATGCCATTGCTGTAAAAGCACCTAATTATCATTTATTTATGTCGGTGTGAACCTGTTTGGTATCGAGGACAAAATTGATTCAGTAAATTATACGGACGTCCAGCATCGTCATTTGGGAGTTTAGCCCGCTGAATAGCCAGGACCGAGCCGTAGCGTCCTGGTGAGGACAGTATATTCTAGGGTGACCAAACGTCCTCTTTTGCCCGGACAAGTCCTACTTTCACGTAGTATCCTTGTCGTCCGGGCGGGTTTTATAAATTCATAAAAATGTCCGGTTTTTATGATTTTTCACGGGACCAATTTGAAGAGAATTTCTCCGGCAGCTGGGTGGCAGCAGTTGACATGGCTCCTACTACAAGGGAGGGAAGGAGTAGTTCTTTTTGTTTTTGTTGGCAGTTTACCCCTATCATGAGGCATTACCGCCATCTACTGGGTTGACGATTTGGCCACAACACCTGCCCAGTTGTTAAGTTTTTAATGATAAATACGTATATAATGGCAACTGTTGACTTCTGTCGGAGCATTGACTGTAAAATCCCGTTTGGTGTCGCATCGTTGCGCTGCCGATGATTGTAAACTTTTATAACAAAGTTTGATTTATACCTCAGCTAGCTATCACTAAGCTAAATCACGCTAGGCATTATGGGAAACGTAGTTTTGAACTGCTACGATTGGAAACATGCTGGTTGAATAGTTTGTCAGTTTACTTCGGTTACTGTTTGTGTGCAATCTAGAACATTGAATGAGAATATCAATTGAATGGGAATAACAATTTGTCAAGGACAATAGTCGTGATAGTAATTTATAAAAATGTTTAGTTGGCACATAGCCTACTGTGTGTATGTGTATTGACTGGACTACATTTCCATGGGTCTGCATTTTATATATATATATATATATATATATATTATATATAAATATATATAATATATATATATTACAATCTTTAAATCTTTAAATATATATATAATATATATATATTATATATATATTTAAAGATGCTCGTTGTCTTTGATCTTGCCAAAGAAGCGGACTTCAAAGCGGAGCAATGTGTCAATCATCGTTTAACTGGTTAAACAGTTTCTGCAAGGAAGTCGCGCTGGAATGAATGTGTGTGTGTGTGTGTGTGGAGACGTTGGAGACATATAAAATAAATGCCAGAAGTGATCATGAGGAGTTTGAAATTTCTAAATGTCACTCCAAGATTCACAGCTAAGGTAGATAAACAGAAGCATTTAATAAAGCCAAGCATTTTTCTACTACAGTACTTTATTCAAAAGTTTAAAAAGTGACAAAAAAAACATGTCTTATATGTATCTCTTTCCAATGCTAAATCTGAATAAATACATTGAGCACAAAAAAACACACACACACACACACAAAATTTTTTTTAGTCATTATTTTTTTTCAAACTGCATTTTTCCATCCAGAGTGCGGGGGCACACTTTAAATATTTTATAGTGATATAGACATCTTTGAGTGAACTTCGAGTAAAATTCAAGTATCTTGAGGCCGGGCTGAGTGTCCTCTTTTTTGGAAATCAAAATATGCTCGCCCTAGTATATTCGCATTTCGTTGTTCATGCACTGAACACTGTACACTTATTCAGCATGTTGTTCTCTATTGTATTTTTATATCAAATTGCCTTTCAAGATGACATGTCTGTTCTATGTGTTGGATTTTATCAAGTAAATTTCCCCCCAAAATGCGACTTATACTCCGGTGCGACTTGTATATGTTTTTTTTTCTCTTCGTTGGGCATTTTATGGTAAGCTTGAGAAGGATAAACCGATACGACCGGATATCCGGTTTTACAGGTGAGAGATACAGCTGTATCAATAGTAAAGTTACCATTCGACAGTAATTACCATAATTTTCGCACTATAAGGCGCACCTGACTGTAAGCCGCCACCCACCGAATTTGGCACGAAAACCGCATTTGTTCATAGATAAACTGCACTGGACTATAAGCAGCTGTCCTCACTATATTATGGGAAATTTACACCAAAAGATATTAACCGGTAACACTTTATTTGACATCATATGACTGTCATAAGACCAAATGAACCACCATGAAGCTTTGCAGCCAATTGGTTCAAAGCTTCATTGCTTCAATAAGCTTCATTTATCCATTACTGCTCCGTTGAGGGAGACCGTCAACCTCTGCTGTCCGCTGCTGTCAACACTGTTTTCATCCAACATGCCTCTTAGCATGCATTGCGGCGCTACAGATGTAAATAAAATAAAAAATCATGTTCTGTGCAAATTATTTCTTCAGTTACTGTTCTAGTTGTCTCATTAATTGCTAGTTATGGAAATTGGTAACACTTTATTTAAAAGTGGGGTCATAAGACTGTCATTAGATAATCATAATTAACACATGACATTGTCATGAGCATTAATGAATGCTTATGACTGACGTCATTTTCTGCCATCCGGCAAATGATCTCACTTTTTAATGGATGTAGAGGATCCGAGCTGGACATAAATGGAGATAATGATATAATTTTCCGGATGACACTTCATGACATAAGCATTCAGTAATGCCTATGATCGTGTCATGTCATAATTATGACGGTCTTGTGACGACGCTCTCAAAGTGTTATCTATTAACCCAAATAAATCAACAAATAAGCCGCGCTGGACTATAAGCCGCAGGATTCAAAATGAGGGGAAAAAAGTAGCGGCTTATAGTCCGGAAATTACAGTAGCCATTAAATATTCAATGAACCGATAGTAGAGATAGAATTCGGCTGTTGCGAGCACAAGAATTGGCTTTCAATGCCTCGTTCAATGCATTGCTTAATGGGACAATAACTTAGCTTTTACTTCACATGCTGCGCTTGTGTCATTCACCACACAGCGCACTTAGATTGAGACCGCACGCATGATATAATATGGACAAGCACAACTCACGGTCATGGTTGCCTCAACTTCCCATGCATTTCGGCACAACCGCTACTAGTCGCCGTCATTACCCGATCGTCACGGGCGTGTCATAACAACGCGAGACCTAACAAAGCCACTGTAACACACGCTCCGTAGCGTTTTCTTCACAGCCCAAAACGAAACTAGTAGTGGCAGCGAAGCAACATGCTAAAACAATGGACAGTTTGAGCACCGACACCAGCGACGTCCAGTGATTGATTTTCAACGCAGCCAGGAAAACAAAAGTCAAACTTTGAAGTGAGGAAGGCAGCCAGATCTGTTGGCATGGGACAGAGCTAGTGTGAAGTGTGAAGCGGTACAGAGTTCGTGAGTTTTTAACCCTGAAAAATAACCCACTACAATGGTGGAAAGGGCAGCACGACCCTTTGGAGATTTTTTTTCCCCCCACGATACGCAGTGTACTTAAACATGAACATGTGGATTAGTTGATCTTCCTTAAGAAAAAATCTGCCCTTCAAAAAAAGATATGGACAATGATGAGGAGTAAAAAATGTGGAAACACAGGCATAAGTGAAAGACTTTGCTGTGTATAAGGTTAAAGTAATGATTATTGACCTGTCTGTTTTAAAATGCCGTATTTTTATTCTCCCAACTGTACCAGTGGTAAAGCATAATTTAACATTTATTAGGGCTGTCAAACGATTACAAATTTTAATCGAGTTAATTACAGCTTAAAAATTAATTAATCGTAATTAATCGCAATTAATCGCAATGCAAACCATCTATAAAATATGCCATATTTTTCTGTAAATTATATGTATATTCTGTAAAATAAATTGTTGGAATGGAAAGATAAGACACAAGATGGATATATACATTCAACATACGGTACATAAGGACTGTAGTGGGCATTTCACTCTACTGTCATTTAAATCTGTCTATGCTGTCCTCACTCCGAAGCATCTACTTTTTCCAAAGCTAGACAGCTAGTGAATGACGCCTTAATAATCAGACTTCTTCCTTTTTCATCTGATTTATTAATAAAATAGCCTCAAACCATTGTCCTCTTTAGACCGTCGTAAAACTACAAAAAAAAGTACACAAACATTGCATTAGCAACAACGTTAGCTTAGCACGCTACACAGGTTCACTAAACATAAACAAAAAGCGTCTCATACAAAAAAGATAACATTTCGCTTACTAACATAATATGTACATTCTTTACAACAACCATACTTACGGACAAATCTTGTCCAAGGATCATATAAGCACAACATTACAACGTAGGCGTCAGCCCGAGACGTCGTGCAGCCATATAGAACTGGCAAGAAAACAATAAACCATGTTGCAAAGCGACCACTAGAGTTCGCTGTTGGACAGCACAAAAAGCCTTGCTGTAAAATTTACCAAAAGGCAGAATACTGTCTGAGCGGAACATGTGCGTTAATTGCGTCAAATATTTTAACGTGATTAATTAAAAAAAATTAATTACCGCGCGTTAACGCGATAATTTTGACAGCCCTAATATTTATTTATAATAACATCGCAGGTTTACTTTTTTTTTTTTTCTAGAGCTGCTGCATATAATTAATATTTTTTGTTTGTAAGATGTTTACGTTGAAAGTTTGCACTTAAATTACCTACCTCTTTGTGTTCAAAACACCAGGAAATACAGTAATTGAATTACTGCTCTTTATTGTTGTCTGTCACTGGAGTTTTATTATCAATCCCATCCAACAAAATGACGGTCATATAGTAAGCCTTAATATTTTTTTTCATAAAAAAATAAAACATAACATTGGTATGAAATTTTCTTGTTTAATTTTGCTATTAGAAATGTGGTCTTTTTTTTATATGTTTAAAATACTGTACAACACACACAACAAATGTTTACTATCGTATCGTTTTCACTCTGTATCAAACCGTATCGTTCTTAAACTGTATCGAATCGTATCGAATCGCTCGGCCATAAAAATGTATCGTTTTTTAATCGAATCGTAACCTGTGCATCTAGATACATATCGAATCGGCTTCATGCCAGAGATTTCCAACCCTATTTTATGGCTGGTGCGACTTATACTCAGGTGCAAGTTGTAGTCTGAAAAATACGGTATATTCAAACAATAATTAACTAATGTGCATTTAAACAAACAGTGAAAACTTTGCTCCAAACAGTCATAATTAAATCAACTTAAATACCCCCCCCCACCTCCCTAGAAAGTTAGGTGCCAGATCTTACACAGCTGTTGTCGTTACCTCAAATTGGCAAATAAAATCCAGTAAGCGTTCAGACAAATATTAACTAAAGTGTGCACCCTTTGGAAAATACATGTCCAAAAAATATATCACATAAATAATTAACAATCTTGAAACACTAAATTGTGGTGGTAGGGTAGCCACCACACGTAGGTAAACGAATAGGTAGTTCAATTTGCTATTCGTGTGAGAAATTATATAGAAGTGAACTCCTCCTCAGGTGATATCATAGCCCTGCATGAGTGTAGACGTCACGTTGCCGTGTCAGTCCATAATTACAAGGAATGTTCTTTTGATGAAGTTCATGATAATTCTTATTAAATTCCCCTGAAAAAAAAACAAATAAAAGTTGTAACAATTCTTATGAAATGCCGCCGGGTTCATCTTGTTAATGTTTTGCAGCCAAACCACAGGAGCTGTGGCACGCAAAACGACAGCCTAACCACTGAATCACAGTAGCTTTTTTTTTTTTTTTTTTTTTTTTTAAATGATGCTTTAACAAAAGGAAATATATTTGTATAATAGAAATATCCGAGCAAAATTTTGAAAAATATGCGTTTGAAGTCACTAGAAAAGACATGCTGATTAGGACGCCTCCCTGCTGAAGTATTCCAGGCCTGTGCCCGTGGGAGGAGGCCCAGGGATTACCCAGGACATGGTGGAGAGACGACTGGACAAAGTAGCTGTTGAGAGGGAAGTCTGGGCTTAACTATTTAACCTACTGCCCCCGAGAACTGACCTCGGAAAAGTGACGGATGACTGGCATTTTGTAATAAGAACGTGATGTAATGTATGGATAGCGAAGTACTGCGAATGTCTTCCAGATGCAGTGAATGCAAATCTGCATCGGATTGAACATCATAACACCAGGTTGCTGTGTTAGCGCTTTTGTAAGTAATTATACTAATTCCATTCTGTCCCAGTGTGATTTACAGGTGCTTGGATTCATTTTGATAGTGTTTGTGTCTTTGTCTCATTAGCGCATGAGTATTCAAACATCACCTTCGAGGCAAATGTTTTTCGTATTAAAAAAAAAAAAAAAATACAACTTGCGACGACTTGCCTGTGTAATCAGAGACTCAAGTGGATGTGTTGTCACGAATTTGTTCTTGATTAACCCCGTCAATTGGTGCACAAAGAATTTTCGCAAATGCTCATACGCAGTGCATCACAAAAGTGAGTACACCCCTCGCATTTTTGCAGACATTTAGGTATAACTTTTCATGGGACAACACTGACAAAATAACACTTTGACACAATGAAAAGTAGTCTGTGTGCAGTTCATATAATATTGTTCATTTATTTCCCCCTCAAAATGCAGTGGGGCAAATAAGTATTTAGTCAACCACTAATTGTGCAAGTTCTCTCACTTGAAAATATTAGAGAGGCCTGTAATTGTCAACATGGGTAAACCTCAATCATGAGAGACAGAATGTGGCAAAAAAAACAGAAAATCACATTGTTTGATTTTTTAAAAATTTATTTGCAAATCATGGTAGTAAATAAGTATTTGGTCATAACCAAATGTTCATCTCAATACTTTGTTATGTACACTTTGTTGGCAATAATGGAGGCCAAACGTTCTCTGTAACTCTTCACAAGCTTTTCATACACTGTTGCTGGTATTTTGGCCCATTCCTCCTTGCAGATCTCCTCTGGAGCAGTGATGTTTTGGGGCTGTTGTTGGGCAACACGGACTTTCAACTCCCTCCACAAATTTTCGATGGGTTGAGATCTGGAGACTGGCTAATCCACCCCAGGACCTTGAAATGCTTCTTACGAAGCCACTCCTCTGTTGCCCTGGCTGTGTGTTTGGGATTATTGTCATGCTGAAAGACCCAGCCACGTCTCATCTTCAATGCCCTTGCTGATGGAAGAAGATTTTCACTCAAAATCTCTCGATACATGGCCCCCTTCATTCTTTCCTTTACACAGATCAGTCTTCCTGGTGCCTTTCCAGAAAAACAGCCTCAAAGCATGATGCTTCCACCCCCATGCTTCACAGTGCGTATGGTGTTCTTCGGATCCAATTCAGTATTCTTTCTCCAAACACGAGAACCTGTGTTTCTTCCAAAAAGTTCTATTTTAGTTTCATCTGATCATAACACATTCTCCCAGTCCTCTTCTGGATCATCCAAATGCTGTCTAGAGAACCGCAGACGGGTCTGGACATGTACTGGCTTCAGCAGGGGGACACATCTGGCAGTGCAGGATTTGAGTCCCTGGCGGCGCATTGTGTTACTAATAGTAGCCTTTGTTACTGTGGTCCCAGCTCTCTGTAGGTCATTCACTAGGTCCCCACGTGTGCTTCGGGGGTTTTTGCTCACCGTTCTTGTTATCATTTTGACGCCACGGGGTGAGATCTTGCATGGATCCCCAGGGAGTGGTCTTGTATGTCTTCCATTTTCTAATAATTGCTTCCACAGTTGATTTCTTCACACCAAGCGTTTTACCTATTGCAGATTCAGTCTTCCCAGCCTGATGCACGTCTACAATTTTGTCTCTGGTGTCCTTCGACAGCTCTTTGGTTTTGGCCATAGTGGTGTTTAGAGTGTGACTGACTGCGATTGTGGTCAGGTGTCTTTTATACCGATAATGAGTTAAAACAGGTGCCATTAATACAGGTAACGAGTGGAGCCTCGTTAGAAGAAGTTAGACCTCTTTGACAGCCAGAAATCTTGCTTGTTTGTAGGTGACCAAATACTTATTTTCCACTCTAATTTGGAAATAAATTCTTTAAAAATCAAACAATGTGATTTTCTGTTTTTTCTTTCCACATTCTGTCTTATTTGCCTCACTGTAACCCAAAATATAGACATTAATATCTAAACCCCAGGCGACAAAAGTGAGTACACCGCATGGGAACTACGTACATCCCTAGATGTCCAAATTGAGTACTGCTTGTCATTTTTCCTACAAAATGTCATGTAGCTTGTTACAGGAATGCTGTCAGCATTGCTGCAGAGATTGAAGAGGTGGAGGGGGGTCATTCCCACCACCGTGCTTGACTGTAGGCATGACACACTTATCTTTGTACTCTTCACCTGGTCGCCGCCACACATGCTTGAGACCATCGGAACCAAACAAATTAATCTTTGGCTCATCAGACCATAGGACATGGTTCCAGTAATCCATGTGCTTTGTTGACATGTCTTCAGCAAACTGTTTGCGGGCTTTCTAGTGTACCGTCTTCAGAAGAGGCTTCCTCGTGGGGTGACAGCCATGCACACCAATTTGATGTAGAGTACAGCGTATGGTCTGAGCACTAACAGGCTGACCCCCCACCTCTTCAATCTCTGCAGCAATGCTGACAGCACTCCTGTAATGAGTCACATGATATTTTGGAGGGAAAATGGCAAGCAGTACTCAATTTGGAAATTTACGTAGTTCCCATGCAGTGTACTCACTTTTGTTGCCAGTGGTTTGGATATTAATGGCTATATTTTGAGTTATTTTGATGGGAAAATAAAAGAACTCTTACCGTATTGGCCCGAATATAAGAAGGTGTTTTTGTCATTGAAATAAGACTGAAAAAGAGGGGGTCGTCTTATATTCGTGGTCTAGACATTATACCCATTCACGACGCCAGATGGCGCCAGATATCATTGAAGCGATGTTTTGTCATGACAGATCTCAGCTACTCTCCCCATTCACGATGCTAGATGGCGCCAGATATCATTGAAGCGATGTTCTGTCATGACAGATCTCAGCTACTCTCAAGTTTATCCAGTTTGCATTATCTAATTGCAATGTTTTTCCTTATTCAGATTTGTTTCAAGACTACACTTACAGTTAGACTTCACTTTGATGGTTAATGCAGTTATTGCAATTTTGTTGTTTTATCACAATAGATTGGTTTATTTACATTTCAAAAACCAGAAGCCATTCATTTATGAATGTCATTGCACTTTAGTTTACATATTTAAAGATTTGAATGAGGCAAAATAAAATGTATTTCTCTCAAATATATTGTTATAATTATTTGTTTCGGATGTACTGTAATTATTTTCTGTATAAAAATTAATTTGGTCTTCAAAAAGTCTTTTTTCAAACTTTTTTTTTTTTTTTTCTTTTTAAACCTGTCCTGTTCAGCTGTTTGACACAGAGAATGGAAGTCTAAGTGCCCGGATTCTGAACAGTTTTAATGTTTCACATTGAGAGAGAGACTTCAAACTTGAGTCTTGAAAAAGAGGTGGTCGTCTTATAATCAGGGCCGTCTTATATTCAGGCCAATACGGTACATAAGCTACACACAGACTACTTTTCATTGTGTCAAAGTGTCATTTTGTCAGTGTTGTCCCATTAAAGATATACTTAACTCATTCACTCCCAGCCATTTTCACCGGTGCAACCCCCTTCGTTCCCGGCCGTTTTACTGGATTTTGACTGATTTTACAAGGCCCACAGAATATTCTGTCCTATTGCTATATAAACATGGAACCCACCAAAAAAAAAAAGGTTAGACTCTCTTCTTTCAGCAGGAAAAAAATTTAGTTCATATCGTTTTCCATTATTTAGAAATCAGCATTAGAAAATAACGTAGTTTGAGCAATTTTCCAATATCTGACGGAAAAAAAAAAAGAGAAATTGAGCTTTTTATGATTCATACATTTCAAACATAAATTTGACTTTAACACAGCTATTTTTTGCTTTAGTTACATCCCAAACATCTGAATAATGTTTTCCTTTTACAAAATAACATATACAACAAGACAAATAGTTCTTTTGATAGCAAAGTAACAATTTATTTACACATAACTAACTGGGAGGTGACGCTATCAGCCGATGCGACAGCTGGGTAAACTTTTCCTTCATCACCGCCTGTCTCATAAAGATGGATTTTTTTGAGTCTCTGCGGGGTCTCCTCGGCGAGCAGCACGGACTCAAAGGCATTGTCCGCTGCACGAGTGGTCCCGGTCGTTCTGCTCGGTCGTCCAGCACCTAGCATTCTGGGAGTCCTCTAGGTTGTTCTCCATTCGGTCGTCTTCTGCCAGCGCCCCAGCCGTGCGGGTGGCCGTTCCTCGCCATTGAATCGGGTTGCGGATCTTACCAAATGCGCTACTGCCCTCCAGTGGTCAATTTTTTTGCTTTAAAATGGATTTTCAGCTTTGTGTTTGGAGCTAACTTGAATCAGAAACCAGGGATGTCTCTTGTATAAAAAAAAAAAAAAAAGTTAAAAGACGTATAAATTAGGGCTGTCAAACGATTAAAATTTTTAATCGAGTTATTCACAGCTTAAAAATTAATTAATCATAATTAATCGCAATTCAAACCATCTATAAAATATGTCATATTTTTCTGTAAATTATTGTTGGAATGGAAAGATAAGACACAAGATGGATATATACATTCAACATACTGTACATAAGTACTGTATTTGTTTATTATAACAATAAATCAACAGGATGGCATTTACATTAACATTCTGTTAAAGCGATCCATGGATAGAAAGACTTGTAGTTCTTAAAAGATAAATGTTAGTCCAAGTTATAGAAATTTTATATTAAAACCCCTCTTAATGTTTTCGTTTTAATAAAATTTGTAAAATTTTCAGTCAAAAAAATAAACTAGTAGCTCGCCATTGTTGATGTCAATAATTACCCAATGCTCGTTGTGCTGAAACTCATAAAATCAGTCGCACCCAAGCGCCAGCAGAGGGTGACAAAACACCAAAAAACACAAGTAACAAGTGGACATGACACTGTGCTGTCATTTTAATCTTTTTGAGCGGGGCATGTGCGTTAATTGCGTCAAATATTTTAATGTGAGTAATTTAAAAAATTAATTACCGCCCGTTAACGCAATAATTTTGACAGCCCTGGTATTTATACGTCTTTGGGACACTGAAACAATTAAAAATAGAACGTACTTATATGTTTTTGGGAGCAAATGAGTTAAATATCTGCAGAAATGCGTGGGGTGCACTCACTTTTGTGATACACTGCAATTGCAGAAAAAAATGACAAAAACAACAAACATGCGCTCCATTCTTAAGCAAAACTCGGCAATTAGTTGAACTACCGTATCATTTTTTCCATTCACGCAGTCACTCACGGAGTATGAAACGTAGCATCCAACACTTTGTGTTTTTTGCGTTGAAAGCAGTTGGAGGAATCACAATCAAATGATCTCAATGCGGGACACTGCACCATCTGTGGAGCTGTTTAGATGCAGCTCTATCAACTCTGCCTAGCAACATATGACGAGCCAAATTGTGACCAGGCATCCTGTACGTTTGTGTGTAAATGTACCCAGTAAGTGTTTTGTTCATCATTATTTTTTTTAAATTTCTTGTTATGTATGACTACTTGATCTGTCTCATCTGCCAAGTTGTGGTGTCGTCGCGTGTCTGTTTGCGTGCGTTTGAAAACGAACAGGTCGTAACTTTGATGGTGTGAGCGTGCAATCTTTAAAGTGCTGGTATGTGTGCGTGCGAGCTTTCAACCAGGTGTGTGCAGTGCCTCTCGCAGGGCGGGGAATTCGGCAGGAAACCTCCGCCTAAAGAAAAGTCTTTGACGGACACTTGAAAGGATTTTTTTTTTCGAAATGGGAAGTTAGTCGGCCGTTTTATGTCGTCACTTTTATCCTGTTGTAAAGGGACGTGCAACTTGTTAAATGTGTCATGTTAAAGGACTTCATACCTGTGAAGCAATCATGGTTGTTTGCAAATGAGCACACCATGAGTCCATAGGCGGAGTTTTGACTTTTGGGGTAGAGGGGGAACAACATGTTGATGACCCCGAAACGCAGTGTCAGCAATAAAATTAACTTACAAAAATATTTATAGTAATAAGTTGACAATGAGCGTTTTTTTGTTTCCCATCATTCTTGAGGGGAATTGTAAATCAGGCTGGTTAGGCAATACTTTTCGCGAAGATCGACATCCATTGAATATAGTACGCCCGCCAGTGTCGTGCCAATGTAGTTACCCGAGTCAAAAGTTGTATCCCCTGGGCGGAGCCATATGGAGGTAGATTTGTGTCTTTATTATTCAATCAAAAAAAGTTACTTCAATCAAAAAAAAAAGTTTCTTCAATCAAAATATATATTTTCAACCAAAAATGTCGCTTCAATTAAAAAAATGTGTTTTAATTCAAAAACAAATTTGAAATTTAAAAAACTAAAAAAAATGCACATGAAAGCTATTTTTCTTTGATTTTTTTTTTTTTTTTTTTTTTTTTTGATTGAAGCAACTTTTTTGATTTGAAGTAATGTTCATTTGTGTTAGGGCCAAATTTTGGCTAGGACATTTTTGTCTTTATTATTCAATCAAAAAAATAAGTTGCTTCAAAAAAGTATATTATCAAAAAGAAAAATCACTTCGATTAAAAAAAGAAAAATTTCATAGAAAAAGTTTTTGATTGCGAAGAAATATTTGAGATTGAAATTTTTGAATTTGAACACTTAATTTTTCATTGAAAAAATTTTCTTTGGTTGAAGCAATCCTTTTTGTGTTTGGGCCATATTATGAATAGGACATTTGTGTCTAAATAATTCAATCCCAAAAAAGTTGCTTCAATAAAAAAATAAAAAAAAATAATATGTATATATATATATATATATATATATATATATATATTCAGTCAAAGACAAAAAATGATTTGAAAAATAAAATTGCCCTCCCCAAATTTTTTTTTTTTTTTTTAAATTATATGCCAAGCAAATGACCGTCTTGTTGCTAGTCACATTATCTGTTCGAAAAATAATTTTGACCCATTATGAAATTATATTTTTTTGTTCATTTCATTCATTTTTGTTGCAGTTTTATTGCTTTACAACTTATATATTAGAGCTGTCCCGACTAGTCGACGTCATCGATGACGTAAATCCATCGATGAGCAAAACATCCCGTCGACGGTTAATGAAGGGTTAAAAAAATATATGCGTGGAAAGTTCAGAATGTCAGACGCTCTGTATGCAAGCGGGGAAAGCGGCCCAAAGCCAAAAAAGCGCACCAGAGCATCCAAAACATTGACTTATTTCAAAGAAACAAAGGAGGGTACACTCTTTTGTCCTGTCTCTTCAATGCCAAGCTTGACTGCACGTCGGCCGTGAATAAACACCTAAAGCGCCGTCACCCAGTTTGTAAGTCCATCTAACTAACTAACTAACTAACTAACTAACTAAGTAACTAACTAACTAACTAACTAACTAACTAACTAACTAACTAACTAACTAACTAACTAACTAACTAACTAACTAACTAACTAACGACATGTTTTATTGAAGTTGCTAAGCCTGTCACGATATGCAATGAGTCCATTTATCGCACGGCAAATAAAAATGAGGTCGGTAATTTTCACAGCTGCCTTTTATCGTTGCGCACGTGCGTGCGTGCATACATTGGCGTGTGCGTGCTGATGGCATATGAGACTCCAGTTCCTTTCTCTTATCAACATGCTGTAGAATTAAAGTTCAGACAACAAAATAAGAAAACACATCTATATTAAACACTGTAACGTTTGCACTGCTACACTGAGGTGAATGGGGGAAAAAGGCTTACTTTAGCCTGCTATAAAACATTGGCAGTCGTCTCGTGAAAGCAAACTTGCGGTTAAAAGGTGACACTTCAAACATGAAAAATCGCTGGTTAACAGCATTTGCAAACGAAAAACATGACCAAAAAAATCGATTACTGACACTACATCCAATTACAAAAAGTGCTTTTTTTGCGGAGTGTAAAGCTAAAGTTAGCGGTTTATCGAGAGTACTTCCGGTGAGCATTTCAAAATAAAAGCATGTCATGTTCTTCATATAAATAGCGATTTCTGGAGTTAATCCCACATACTTCAAAATTCAGATTCTACACTAAGAGTACCATTAAAATGACACCCTTTATGAAAAATCTGATTGGCAATGAATAATATAATTATTATAATACTATTATATATAGTACTATACTATAATATTAATGCTAGGTGTTTTTTAAGAATTGTTTTGAATCATGTTGGAAAGGCAAAGTCAGTGTTCTGAATTTGTTTACATTCCATTCTTTTGCACTAGTTAATTCTATCAGCATTTGAACTCTATTTATAACTTTATTTTTTGATTTATTATTGTTATTTACGCGTTTATTTGTACTTAAATAAAGAATTTACGTGTTCCAATATGTTTTTGTGATTTGATAAGCGTAAAAAAAAAAAATTCATTGCTAAATTAGTAAAAAAAAAAACTTTTTTAAAATTAATTATTAGATTAGTCGAATAATCGTAAAAATAGTCGGCTGACTAATCGGGAGAAAATTTGTCGTTTAGGACAGCCCTAATACATATATATATATATATATATATGTGTGTGTGTGTGTGTGTGTGTGTGTGTATATATACATATATGTGTATGTATATATATGTATATATATATGTGTATGTATATATATGTATATATGTATATATGTGTGTGTATATATACATATATATGTGTATATATATGTATATATATGTGTATGTATATATATGTATATATATATGTGTATATATATATATATGTATATATATATATATATATATATATATATGTATGTATATATATATGTGTATATATGTATGTATATATATATATATGTGTATATATGTATACAGTATATATATACCCCCTGGTGGCCGAAAAGTGTCATTGCATCCGCTTAGCATGAGTCCTAATGTTGTGAGCAGCGTCATGAGAACCAGCTACCAGCTAGGAAAAATTATTAACATGACTATCTAAACTTAACTGGTGTTACTTTTCATGTTTAGGCATAAGTCACACTATGTAAAGTTTAAAGGGTTTCTGGGACAATTGGCCGAATATTTGCGAATATTTTGATAACTAGATAGTAACCTTTGCTATGTCTGGAAGTCATTTAATGTTGTGACTCAACCATTAAAGTTGTTGAAATTGCTCCCGTTATTGCATTAGTTCAGGTCTACTTTCGACATTTGAAAGTTTTAAAGCTGTTTCATCATTTAAAGATTCAAGATATTGCCGATTTAGATAAAAAGATACTTAGGTTCGCCAGGAAGGTTCTTTACAACAGAGCCTTCCTGAGAAGTCTACTGCTTTAAGATGGCGGCTGTTTACTAACGCCGGCGAGTCTATAATTTCGTATCTAGTTCTCTATACATGTGCTAACGCCGGCATGTCTGTCATTTTGCATCTAGTTCTATATACGTGTGATATCTACCGTAGCATCATGTGGGCGTAGTTTGTAGGCTATCGGCTACAGTCAGATATTATTGGAGCCACCGAGCATTGCGTTTGCAACGGCGTTCCCTCCTCCCCACTTCCGCTCTGCTCTCTCGTCTCCGTGAGTCGGTGTCTCTCACACTTCTCTCGCGTCATTCAACCAACGTTACAACGCATAGTAACGCACGCCTTTACATCCTCAGTAACGGTAACGCCGTTTC
Organism: Corythoichthys intestinalis; assembly: GCF_030265065.1. Taxonomy (NCBI): domain Eukaryota; kingdom Metazoa; phylum Chordata; class Actinopteri; order Syngnathiformes; family Syngnathidae; genus Corythoichthys; species Corythoichthys intestinalis. The sequence continues at coordinate 16,239,850 of NC_080395.1, read as the reverse complement.
AAAGATGAGAAAAGTAATTAATTAGATTACTTACTACTGAAAGAAAATAACGCCGCTAGTAACGCCGTTATACTCTAACGTCGTTATTAACAACACTGGTTATACATGTAAATCGCCTAATCCTTTCCAAACTCTACGGAAACACTACATTAAACATCCCATCATGTCCTCTGATTGCCTGTCTTTATTTGTAATGCTTTGTAACCCCCTAGTGGCGCTTAAGTGTAACAAGTTTGTAAGGTTGCAGCTCATCTTACAGACGTTATCACATGACTACTCGAACTCATCGCAATCACAGAGTGCTAAAAGGCTTTGGCAGCCATTGCTTGCTATTATTTAGGCTTTAATAAAGCATTGCAAGTTATATTCTTCTTTTGTTTAATATTAATTAGTATTGTGTGGCACACTGTGGTGTGTGCTTATTTTGATTGCTTACATTTGTAGTCAAATGTACAGTATTAACATTATTGCATTGCTGCGATCAGGAATGATCTATTAAAGTGTGAATTATATTTCATGTGATGAATAATTTTGATTATATGAAGTGAAAAAGCTTGGAAAATCTTTTCATAAAATACATTTTTCGTGTACTAAAGCTTTCATATCTCCAGGTACCACTGTACTTCCATTGCTTAGTGGAAATAGCAATAGCAAGACTTGAAATTGTGTATACAGTAAGTAGGAGTGTAAGTGTCTTTTGTGTGCTCTGCATTTTGCACACTTATAGACAGAGGCGTAGCAAGGGTCCCCGGGGGCACCAGGCAACAAGCAACATGGGGCCCTTCTGGGTAACGTGACACATACAGTGGGGCAAATAAGTATTTAGTCAACCACTAATTGTGCAGGTTTCCCCACTTGAAAACATTAGAGAGGCCTGTAATTGTCAACATGGGTAAATCGCAACCATGAAAGACTTAATGTGGAAAAAAAAAACAGAAAATCACATTGTTTGATTTTTAAAGAATTTACTTACAAATCATGGTGGAAAATAAGTATTTGGTCAATACCAAAAGTTCATCTCAATACTTTGTTATCTACCCTTTGTTGGCAATAACGGAGGCCAAACGTTTTCTGTAACTCTTCACAAGCTTTTCACACACTGTTGCTGGTATTTTGGCCCATTCCTCCATGCAGATCTCCTCTAGAGCAGTGATGTTTTGGGGCTGTCGTTGGGCAACACGGACTTTCAACTCCCTCCACAGATTTTCTATGGGGTTGAGATCTGAAGACTGGCTAGGCCACTCCAGGACCTTGAAATGCTTCTTACGAAGCCACTCCTTTGTTGCCCTGGCTGTGTGTTTGGGATCGTTGTCATGCTGAAAGACCCAGCCACGTCTCATCTTCAATGCCCTTGCTGATGGAAGGAGATTTTCCCTCAAAATCTCTCGATACATGGCCCCATTCATTCTTTCCTTTACACAGACCAGTCTTCTTGGTCCCTTTGCAGAAAAACAGCCCCAAAGCATGATGTTTCCACTCCCATGCTTCACAGTGGATATGGTGTTCTTCGGATGCAATTCAGTATTCTTTCTCCTCCAAACACGAGAACCTTTGTTTCTACCAAAAAGTTCTATTTTGGTTTCATCTGACCATAACACATTCTCCCAATCCTCTTCTGGATCCTCCAAATGCTCTCTAGTGAACCGCAGACAGGCCTGGATGTGTACTGGCTTCAGCAGGGGGACACGTCTGGCAGTGCAAGATTTGAGTCCCATTGTGTTACTGATAGTAGCCTTTGTTACTGTGTGTCACTCCCAGAATAGACCCTACTCACCTACGTCACAAAATGACGTGTCGCTGTATCCGGCCGCCATATTGTCCGTATTTTTTAGACCTATTCTCATTGTTTTCAATTAGTCGTGCAAGTTATAGAGCAATTCATGGAAGCCCCGGTGTTATCTGACGCTGTAAACTCATTGGATGCGTTGCATAAAAGGCGTTACGTGGAAAAGCTTCAGTTTATCCATTCGCCAGATCCATATTTGATGCCTAAATCGATGTTTTTCGACCCGCTGTCTTCGCCGTCTTTGCCTGACCCTGATATTTACAACTATCTTGTCCACACAAAATCAGCCTATTCTCACGAAAGTTTGAAAAACTTTAAGAGCTTGGAGACTTATAAATGCTATGTTGCTGGTTGGGTGAAACAGGTCCTCGTACACGAAAATTCGGCAGGAATCTTGTGCTCGGGAAGGTGAGTTACGAAATTTTCAATTCAAAATCTTTTGTTCTTGCTAACATCCACTGTCAAATCTAATGTATTTCATGTCATTTGTCAATGGAGCTAGGGCTTTTAATGTTTATATGGTTTAGCGATAGCATTCTCACTACATACATATATAATATGTAATAAATATGAAGTGCGATAGCACTACTCCAGATTGTCCCTAGTTGAATTTATTTTTTGGCTTTTGACCTCAATAGTGAAATTGTAAATTAATTGTATGACAACTGTCTTATTATCCCCTTATAATTATATATTTTTAGGTAGTTCATTCACAACGTCTGAGTGTATGTTGTCGGCGATTAGCCTAGCAATGATCTTAATTGTGAATATAATTCTAAATATATATTAAATGCATTTTACCAGATATAAAATGACTACTACATAATCTGTGATAGTCGTTTGGAGCCCAGTTTTCTCGTCGTATTGCAGCAGTCAATCTCGCTCTCCTCTCCGGGTCTCTCAGAATATGGTAAAACTTCAAGTCTCTCCGTCTATCTTCTCTCTTTTTGCAACCGACCGCCACACACGACTTCACCATTTTGATTATTAATGTTAACGAGCAGAAAAACACGCCATAATAGGAGGAATTTACGAAGCGCTAATGCATTAACATGACGAGTATACGGACAACATGGCGCGGGGGCGTGGCTGTGACGTCACGTGAGTAGGGTCTATACGCAGCGCTTGTGACGTAGGACAATAACAGGACTGGTTTCTATGGGAACGTATGCATACCCAAGGAACCTTGCTAAAAAGAGTATTAAAATTGCTAATAAAATCGGTTAGGATTATTTTAGATGCATATTTGTTATATTTTTCTTAAAGAATATTCAACGGGGAATATGATAGACCCATTAATAGACTTTTTTGGAAAAATCACCTTTTCTTAAAGTAGTCACATGAGTAATGAGGTGGCCTGTGAAAATCAACATAAAACAACTCGGCAAGAACTTTCCAGAGAGTACTTGCAGAGTCACTCTTTAAACAAACATGTGGTATTAATAGCTGATTAGACTTTCTTAAACTTGTATAATTTACGTGACATGGTTAGTGCTGATTTGAATTGACAACAGAATCGTGAGATAATCTGCCAAATGATTCCATGGTATTAAAACACTCCCTACACTTGTCGCTGCGACAGTGCAGTAAAGCTGCGTGTGCTAAATCTGTTGGCCCTCTGGGGGCCCCTGATGGCTGGGGGCCCTAGGCAATTGCCTGGTTAGCCTAATGGGACGCGACGCCTCTGCTTATAGAAACAGAATGGAAGGATGCTCTGCGCAGCAGTAATGAGTTTACAGTCGCGTGCTGGGAGCATGAGTCAGTACCCAATCTTCCATCAAACAAAACTGTTCCGTGCCCGCCGCCACGGTGTGTCCTGAGGCCAAGTAATGTTCTGGCTCAGACTTTTAACACGCTGATTGCTCTTCAATTATGCTCAAATGGCTTCAGATCAAATCCAAAATCAAACGTTGCAGTCACACTATGAGTTTTTTGGTTTTAGTGCAAAGGAATGCTATAAGACGAAAGGGACTTTTGTTTTCATAAAGAATGGGGGGAAAAAATCCCAAGACGTGCTAACTACTCTGCCACTATGCCATCATATTTTAAATTGACACTAAAAATTTTCGTATAGTACCGTTCTAAATTGTTAAAAAAATATAGAAAAAATAAATAAAAGACATTTCACATCACTTACAAGTGGAGGGGGGGCGAGTATAATAATGCCCTGCAGGGATCAGAGTTTATCTAAGGCTGGTTACACCCATTGGCATCAAGCACATGCACTCGTTTACACCTGCTGTAGAGAACACACATTAGCGAACATTGCAAAATACAGTATACGAGTGCCAAGTCTATGAAAACTGTTTTTCTTCCATGCATCTTCTCCAATCACAACCCCTGCGTGTTAATCTCCCCCCAGCAAACAAGCTGCTTAACATACATGCAGACATCATATGCACAGACTTCCACTATGCTTTTCTCTTGTCCAAATTCCAACTGAGTTGACAAACTCATTGTTGAAAACATTTTGGAGATGTATTGATAAGGGCTGTCAAAATTATCGCGTTAACGGGCAGTAATTAATTTTTTTAATTAATCACGTTAAAATATTTGACACAATTAACGCACATGCCCCACTCAAACAGATTAAAATGACAGAACAGTGCAAAGTCCAATTGTTACTTGTGTTTTTGGGAGTTTTATCATGTACCGTATGTTGGATGTATACATCAATTTTGTGTCTTATCTTTCCATTCCAACAATAATTTACAGAAAAATATGGCATATTTTATAGATGGTTTGATTTGCGATTAATTGCGATTAATTAATTTTAAAGCTGTAATTAACTCGATTAAAAATTTGAATCGTTTGACAGCCCTAGTATTGATACATCTCAAAAGAGGACGAATGTAATGGAAGTGTTACTATGATGTCATTCTAGTGGTGTTTGAGGAACGCACACAATGTGATTAAGTGGTGGTAAAGAGGCGCGATTAGTGAGATAAAGCATGGCACACTACAGTATATCCTCCGTGCATGCAACTCCTCACGGCAGGAAACTGCTCATCACACTTCATCTCTTCTCTGAAACCTCATAGAAGTGTTTTTTTGTTTGTTTGTTTGTTTCAACAATTTCATGGACAAATTCGTCTGTTTATTTAACTCGTTAGGGGCCATTGATGTTTCTAGACGTCTATATGAACAATCATGTCAGTCTTCCTTCAAAAGAATTGGAAGACCATCATCATCAACGGCATGCAATGAATGAATGAAATACTATGGGGGGGGGGGGGGGGGGGAATCATCTTTAGAGTGTTACTTGGATTTGTAACAAGTGTGTATTTCTGTTTCCATTCAAAGGTCATAAGTGGTTTTATTTCATGTCATATAGGATAAAGTAACTTTAAAATAACTGTCCAATGTCATAACCAATGTTCTTGAAATGGTTAATGAATCACTATTTTATTTGATATTTGTTAAATACAATGGTATGAAAAAGTATCTTAACCTTTTGGAATTTCTCACATTTCTGCATAAAATCACCATCAAATGTTATCTGATCTTTGGCGAAATTACACAGATGAAAAAACAGTGTCTGCATTAAAAAAATAACGCAAAAACACCCAAACATTTATAGGTTTTCATATTTTAATAAGGATGGTATGCAAACAATAACAGGGGGGGGGGGGGGGGGGGGGAATACCGTATTGGCTCGAATATAAGACGGCCCTGATTATAAAAACACCCCCTCTTTTTCAAGACTCAAGTTTGAAAAAAGACTTTTTCAACACCAAATTAAATTTTATACAGAAAATAAGTACAGTACATCTGAAACAAATGATTATAACAATATATTTGAGAGAAAAAGCTTGTTATATTGCCTCATTCAAAACTTAAGATCTGAACATTTAAATATTCAAACGAAAGTGCAATCACATTCGTAAATGAATGGCTTCTGTTTTTTTAAATGTAAATAAACCAATATGTTGTGTTAAAACAACAAAATTGCAATAACTGCATTAACCATCAAAGTGAACCATAACTGTAACTGTAGTCTTGAAACAAATCTGAATAAGGAAAAACATTGCAATAAAATAATGCAAACTGGTTAAACTTGAGAGTAGCTGAGATCTTTCATGACAGAACATCGCTTCAATGATATCTGGCGTCATCTAGCGTCGTGAATGGTTATAATGTCTAGACCGCGAATATAAGACGACCCCCACTTTTTCAGTCTTATTTCATTGCAAAAAACACTGTCTTATATTCGGGCCAATATGGTAAGTACGGGCACTATCATATTTGATGTTTTGTGAACCCCCTTTGGCAGCAATAACGTCAACCAGACGCATCCTGTAGCTGCAGATCAGTCTGGCACATCGCTCAGGACTAATCTTGGCCCATTCTTCCCTACGAAACTGCTGTAGTTCAGTCAGATTCCTCGGATGTCTGGCATGAATCGCTGTCTTTAGGTCATGCCACAGCATCTCAATGGGGTTCAAGTCTGGACTTTGTCTTGGCCACTCCACAACGTGTATTTTGTTCTTCTGAAACCATTCTGAAGTTGATTTACTTCTGTGTTTTGGATCATCGTCTTGTTGGAGCATCCATCCTCTTTTTAGCTTCAACTGTCTGACAGACGGCCTCAGGTTTTCCTGCAAAACATTGAACATTGAACATTGAATTCATTCTTCCATTAATGGTTGCAAGTTGTCCAGGCCTTGAGGTCGCAAAACAGCCCCAAATCATGATGCTCCCTCCACCATGCATCACGGCGGGCATGAGGTGTTGATGTTGGTGAGCTGTTCCATTTTTCCTCCACACATGGTGATGTGTGTTACTCCCAAACAATTCAACTTTGGTTTCCTCAGTCCACAAAATATTTTGCCAAAACATCTGTACAGCGTCCAAATGCCTTTTTGCGAACATTAAACGAGCAACAATGTTTTTATTAAACAGCAGTGGCTTCCTCCGTGGAGTCCTCACATGAGCACCATTCTTTGGCTATAGTTTTACATATAGTTGATGTGTGCACAGAAATATTGGACTGTGCCAGTCATTTCTGTAAGTCTTTAGCAGACACTCTAGGGTTCTTTTTTACCTCTCTGAGTATTCTGCGCTGAACTCTTGGCGTCCTCTTTGGTGGACGGCCTTTCTTTGGGAGAGAAGCAACAGTGCCAAACTCTCTCCGTTTGTAGACAACTTCTCTGACTGTTGATTGATGAACATCCAGACTTTTAGAAATGGTTTTGTGTCCTTTCCCAGCTTTATACAAATCAACAATCCTTGATCGCAGGTCTTCAGACAGCTCTTTTGACCGAGCTATGATGCACATCAGACAATGCTTCTCATCAAAACAAATCTTACCAGGTTTGTGTTTTATAGTGGGCAGGGCACATTAAACCACTCATCAGTGTTCGGGCAAACACCTGACTTAAAATGTTTGGTAAAAATTGGTTTCACTTACTTTTGTCCCCACTTCTGCCATTGTTTGCGTGCTATCCTCATTGAAATATGAAAACCTATAAATGTTTGGGTGGTTTGAGTTAAAGCAGACACTGTTTTTACGTTTGTGTGATTTTGACAAAGCTCAGATCACATTTGATGGTGATTTTATATAGAAATATGAAAAATTCCAAAAGGTTCAGATACTTTTTCATATCACTGTAAGCTACAGCAGTTAAAACACAACATATTATAAAAAATTGAACTTCAGTTTGAGTTTATATATAAAACATTATAAGCATGGATTAAAGAGGGGGGAAAAAACACATTTTATTATCTTCTTCTGATTTTTTGTTGTTTTTTGTTTGTTTGTTTGTTTGTTTTTTCAAATATTGCCGAAACGAAACATTGGGGGATAATATTGTCGAGGTGGTATTTGGTGGTGGTACTTCAATAACTTTACTGTTCACACAAGTTGAGTTGGGAATACTCAAAATATTATCGTATTTTTTGGACTACAATTCTCAATTGAGTATACAGTGTCTTGCAAAAGTATTCGGCCCCCTTGAACCTTGCAACCTTTCGCCACATTTCAGGCTTCAAACATAAAGAGATAAAATTTTAATTTTTTGTCAAGAATCAACAACAAGTGGGACACAATCGTGAAGTGGAACAACATTTATTGGGTAATTTAAACTTTTTTAACAAATAAAAAACTGAAAAGTGGGGCGTGAAATATTATTCGGCCCCCTTGCGTTAATACTTTGTAGCGCCACCTTTTGCTCCAATTACAGCTGCAAGTCGCTTGGGGTATGTTTCTATCAGTTTTGCACATCGAGAGACTGACATTCTTGTCCATTCTTCCTTGCAAAACAGCTCGAGCTCAGTGAGGTTGGATGGAGAGTGTTTGTGAACAGCAGTCTTCAGCTCTTTCCACAGATTCTCGATTGGATTCAGGTCTGGACTTTGACTTGGCCATTCTAACACCTGGATACATTTATTTTTGAACCATTCCATTGTAGATTTGGCTTTATGTTTTGGATCATTGTCCTGTTGGAAGATAAATCTCCGTCCCAGTCTCAGGTCTTGTGCAGATACCAACAGGTTTTCTTCTAGAATGTTCCTGTATTTGGCTGCATCCATCTTCCCGTCAATTTTAACCATCTTCCCTGTCCCTGCTGAAGAAAAGCAGGCCCAAACCATGATGCTGCCACCACCATGTTTGACAGTGGGGATGGTGTGTTCAGGGTGATGAGCTGTGTTGCTTTTACGCCAAACATATCGTTTTGCATTGTGGCCAAAAAGTTCAATTTTGGTTTCATCTGACCAGAGCACCTTCTTCCACATGTTTGGTGTGTCTCCCAGGTGGCTTGTGGCAAACTTTAAACGAGACTTTTTATGGATATCTTTGAGAAATGGCTTTCTTCTTGCCACTCTTCCATAAAGGCCAGATTTGTGCAGTGTACGACTGATTGTTGTCCTATGGACAGACTCTCCCACCTCAGCTGTAGATCTCTGCAGTTCATCCAGAGTGAACATGGGCCACTTGGCTGCATCTCTGATCAGTTTTCTCCTCGTTTGAGAAGAAAGTTTGGAAGGACGGCCGGGTCTTGGTAGATTTGCAGTGGTCTGATGCTCCTTCCATTTCAATATGATGGCTTGCACAGTGCTCCTTGAGATGTTTAAAGCTTGGGAAATCTTTTTGTATCCAAATCCGGCTTTAAACTTCTCCACAACAGTATCTCGGACCTGCCTGGTGTGTTCCTTGGTTTTCATAATGCTCTCTGCACTTTAAACAGAACCCTGAGACTATCACAGAGCAGGTGCATTTATACGGAGACTTGATTACACACATTTGGATTCTATTTATCATCATCGGTCATTTAGGACAACATTGGGTCATTCAGAGATCCTCACTGAACTTCTGGAGTGAGTTTGCTGCACTGAAAGTAAAGGGGCCGAATAATATTGCACGCCCCACTTTTCAGTTTTTTATTTGTTAAAAAAGTTTAAATTATCCAATAAATGTTGTTCCACTTCACGATTGTGTCCCACTTGTTGTTGATTCTTGACAAAAAAATTAAATTTCATATCTTTATGTTTGAAGCCTGAAATGTGGCGAAAGGTTGCAAGATTCAAGGGGGCCGAATACTTTTGCAAGGCACTGTAAGTAGCACTAGCCAAAAAATGGGCAATTAAGAGGAAAAAAGCATTTGGCGGAAAACAAAGACAAGACTGAAAAAGCAGTTTCTGCTCTTGCACTCCTCTTTAAAAGAAACTGCAGTATTTTAAGCCAAAACAACTGTTGTGTTTGATAGAACAATATGTCTATATGCTGCCATAGCAAATTCATGGCGCATTAAGCCCCCGAACTATTTTTAATTTGTCTGTTTTACCCTGAAAACCCCTGTTTACAGACGTCGCGCAACCGCTTTTGTTTCAACCGAGCCATAAAAAGAAGGTAAGTAATTATATTTGTTTTTCAAAATGTCATTTTTAGTTTAAAATCATTAATTGATGTCTAATATTTAGTTTAAAAAAAGAAAACGACTTTAAAAAATTGTTCACTCGCATATTTTAAACTTTTAAACAAATTACGTCACAATGAATACTTTGGCGTCTGTAAAAAAGTCACGGATATCTACCTCATAACTATCGCTTAATTGTATTTTTTTGGTTACTGTCGCATTTTTCCCAATATGTTAGATGGTAAAAAACCGATCCAAACAAAGAAAAATTTAAAAATAACGTTTAAAAGGGTAACTATATGAAAAAGAAAATCTCAACCACTCCTTTTTGTGTGCGATTTCTGCATCGCGACCCTTGTTATATCACCACGTTAAAATCGTGGCGTCTTTAATTCTGCTCTCGCATGCTCTCACCTCCAGTTAGGGTTTTGCTGTTTATTTAATTTAATTTTATTTTTTATTAATGCCCTCCTGTTCAAAATTTTTCTTCCACCAGAAAATTGAGATTTTAAGCTTTCCAATGATGTATCACACATGCATATCGGACAATTTTGAAATTTGGCCAAAATGGGGGTCTCGGAGCGGAACTTCAAGTCACCTGAGTGTTTTCCTCCATATATAAGTCGCCTCGGAGTATAGGTCGCATTTTTGGTGGACATTTATTTGATGAAACCCAACATCAAGCTCAGGCAAGTCATGTTGAAAGGCAATTAAAAATAAAAATGAATGAATAAATGAAATATTTATTGTCATCATCATCGGTATCATTGACAATCATTGGCAATTACAAAATATGATATGATTTGCCCGAAGGAAGAACGTACCGAAGAAAAAGAGAAAGGCAGACAGGAGGAAGCATATGCTTATCAGTTTCCCGTCCCCCCCCATACAGCTAAAGACGCACAATCAGACATGGTACAGTTACATACATCACATGGCCACAAACTGTACAATAACACAATCAACAATCTGGGTTTATAATAACTCAGCGTCCAGTCAAGCAGCTCCATTGCGGTTGTTGATCACACAGCAGTCTCGTGCACAAGATTAGAGGTCTGAGTGTCAGGGCGCACAAGGCTGTGTCATTGTCCCTGACAGTCTAGCATCTATTTGTTTTGGGAACTAGGGTTGTTCCGATCATGTTTTTTTGCTCCCGATCCGATCGTTTTAGTTTGAGTATCTGCCGATCCCGATATTTCCCGATCCAATTGCTTTTTTTTTTTTGTGCTCCCGATTCAATGCCAATCATTCCCAATAATTTTTCCCGATCATATACGTTTTGGCAATGCATTAAGAAAAAAATGAATAAAACTCGGACGAATATATATATTCAACGTACAGTACATAAGTACTGTATTTGTTTATGATGACAATAAATCCTCAAGATGGCATTTACATTATTAACATTCTTTCTGTGAGAGGGATCCACGGATAGAAAGACTTGTAATTCTGAAAGGATAAATGTGACTTTGTATATTGTGACTAAATCTTGCCATCTAGTGTATTTGTTGAGCTTTCAGTAAATGATACTGTCGCCATTTAACTGTTCTGCCCAAATGCATGATGGGAAATGCAACCATGACTGTGCGTAGTGGCACCAATTGATATATCTTCTCTGCGTTGGAAAATAACATAGGGTGTTAAGAAAAAGATCAACTACTACTTTTCTTCCCCACATTGCTTCCCACGATATTTCTAATTGTTGAGAGAGGGATTGTAAGGCTTTAGTCAATTAAAAAAAGGCTCCAAAGACTGCCAATATTCACTCTACTCATTTTACGCTGCCTTTTAGCTCTATATATAGATAAAACGGCACCATTATAGATTGAATGCGACAATGCGTGAGTGGGTCGTGCAACGTATGCGTTAGTTATGTTAAATATTGTACCGTGATTAATTTTTAGAAAATTAATTACCGCCGTTAACGCGATAAATTTCATAGCCCTACTTTAAGCCACAACTAAAAACTCTGGATGAGTGTAAGACATTTTGTCTGCAACATTAAATACAATTAGAAAACAATTTAATTAAAAAATATATATATATTAAAAAAAAAAAGGCATGTCCGATATTTTTTTGCCGATTCCGATACTTTGAAAATGACGTGAACGGCATCCCGGTCGATCGGGACATCTTTAGTGGGAACATTTTGTTGTGGCTATGTGTGTGGCAAAAGTGAAAATAAAATAGAGAGGAACATGCTAAATAAGTGTACGGTATGCTAACATTACATAACGCATAAACAACAAACTGAGAACGTGTCCTGGCATAGCTAGTAAGAGTTCTTCAGATTCTTCATTTCAGTAAGAGTAACATCCACACTTCGCCAGTCCCTGAAAGATTCTTGTTAGCTCCGAACTTTCCTTTTGCTGCTCGATTACCGTTTTCGGCTGCATAGTTCACTGCTTGCAGCTTGTAATCTGCAGAATGTGATTTTCTTTTCGGTGCCATTTTGGTCAGCCCTTTTCCATCTTTTTTATTTGTTTTTATAAGTTACCACCAATATTGAAGAACAGGCTTTGAGTGCCTTCTAGTGGTTTAGTGTGAAAATAACGTGAAATAATATAATGAAATATAATAATTAAAGATGTCCCGATCGATCGGGATGCCTATCACGTCATTTTCAAAGTATCGGAATCGGCAAAAAATTATCTGACATGCCATTTTTTGATATATTTATATTTTTTAATGAAATCGTTTTCTATTTGTATTTAACGTTACAGACAAAATGTCTTACTCTCATCCAGAGTCTTTAGTTTTGGCTTACAGTAGGGCTATCAAATTTATCGCGTTAAAGGCGGTAATTAATTTTTCTTAAATTAATCACGTAAAATTATTTAACGCAATTAACACATGCGCTGCACGACCCACTCACGCATTGTCGCGTTCAATCTATAATGGCGCCGTTTTACTTACATATAGAGCTAAAAGATAACGTAAAATGAGTAGAGTGAATTTAGGCAGTCTTTGGAGCCTTTTTATAATTGGCTAAAGCCTTAAAATCCCTCTCTCCACAATTAGAAATATCTTAGGACGCAATGTGGGGAAGTAAGGTAGTAGTTGATCTTTTTCTGAACACCCTATGTTATTTCCCAACGCAGAGAAGATATATCAATTGGTGCCCCTACGCACAGTCATGGTTGCACTTCCCATCATGCATTTGGGCAGAACAGTTAAATGGCTACAGTATCATTTACTGAAAGCTCAACAAATACACTAAATGCCAATATTTAGTCACAATATACAAAGTCACATTTATCCTTTAAGAATTACAAGTCTTTCTATCCGTGGATCCCTCTCACAGAAAGAATGTTAATAATGTAAATGCCATCTTGAGGATTTATTGTCATAATAAACAAATACAGTACTTATGTACTGTATGTTGAATGTATATATTCGTCTGAGTTTTATTCATTTTTTTCTTAATGCATTGCCAAAATGTATATGATCGGGGAAAATTATCGGGAATGATTGGAATTGAATCGGGAGCAAAAAAAAGCAATCGGATCGGGATATATCTTGATCGGCAGATAAGAAAAATCCGGTAGTCACTTGAGGGAACTGAAGTCATTTGAATTATGTCTGATCAAAAGTTTTAGGGAACATGACTAACAGAAAGGTATCTTTTTTTACAGTGTACAAATGTGATTTGGCGCAACTTGAACGCAATCTGTGATTTCACAGATAAACATGTCACATTATCTAACACGTCCAATTGATAGCGCAAAGCCGGCATGACTTTCCTCTTTCATTTTTTTTTTACTAGATCTGAACTTGGCGTGCCATCTAAAATAGCAGCCGCCCAACTGTTGTGATAGGAAAAAAAGGGCGAGCGATACGTCGCTTTGCTCTTTCTGTACACAGGCCCGGCGACCCTTGGCTCTGTCAGAGCAAACACAGTCTGCACGCAATGCACAATGATTAACCCCCGAGATCCTCTATTCAAGTGAGGGATCACTGGGAAATACAAAAGGATCGACCTCTTAGAACTGAAAAAAGGCAGGCTCCTCCTCACTGCTATTGTGTCAACGTGACGCTTACAGAACCTGAGCGCTGAGGGAAAAAAAAAAAATTCCGTAATTTACTTTGATTAGTAATTTTACGGTATAAAGATTCAATTTCAAAACCTTTATAGGGAAGAACAACTTAATCACATGCAGAACTTCATTTTTATGATATGTAATTAGAGGTGGGTAAAATAGCCGAAAATTTTACTCAAGTATGAGTAGCGTTACTTCTAAATAATATTACACAAGTAAAAGTAAAACTAGTCATCCAAAAATTTACTCAAGTGCAACTTGTACTGTACAAGTAAAAAAGTATTTTTTAATTTTCAAATAATGGGTAACATTGTGACTAACATTTTACAATGTCTGATTTGTGTTTTTTTTAATAATGGTATTTTTTTTCTCTGCACAACTTCATCTATATAAACTGTACAATAGCCCAGTGATTATACAGTAGGGAGAACAAGTATTTGAAACACTGCCGATTTTGCTGGTTTTCCCACTTGCAAGCCATGTAGAGGTCTGTAATTTGTATCATAAGTTCTCTTCAACTGTGAGGGACGGAATCTAATACAAAAATCCAGAAAATCACATTGTATAATTTTTAAATAATAAATTTGTATTTAACTACATGAAATATGTATTTGATACATTACCAACTAGTAAATATTCCGGCTCTCAATTCTTTTTTAAGAACCCCTCCTGTTCCCTACTCATTACCGGAAGTAACTGCACCTGTTTGAACTTGTTACCTGTATAAAAGACACCTGTTCACATGCTCAAACAAACAAACTCCAACCTCTCCACAATGGCCAAGACCAAAGAGCTGTGTAAGGACATCAGGGATAAAATAATAGACCTGCACAAGGCTGGGATGGGCTACAGGAAAATAAGCAAGCAGCTTGGTGAGAAAGTAACAACTGTTGGAGCGATTTTTAGAAAAAGATTTTTAGAAAAAAGTTGACGCTCAATCTGCCTCGTTCTGGGGCTTCATGCAAGATCTCACCTCGTGGGGCATCACTGATCATGAGGAAGGTGAGGGATCAGGCCAGAACTACACGGCAGGACCTGGTCAATGACCTGAAGAGAGCTGTAACCACAGTCTCGAAGAAAACCATCGGAAACACATTACGCCGTCATGGATTAAAATTCTACAGCGCACGCAAGGTCCCGCTGCTGAAGCCAGTGCATGTCCAGACACGTCTGAAGTTTGCCACTGACTATCTGGATGATCCAGAGGAGCAATGGGAGAAGGTCATGTGGTCGGATGAGACCAAAATTGAACTTCTTGGTCTAAACTTGTCATGTTTGGAGGAAAAAGAAGGATGAGTACAACCCCAAGAACACCATCCCAACCTTGAAACATGGAGGAGGAAACATCATTTATGGGGCTGCTTCTTTGCCAAGGGTACAGGACGACTGCACTGTATTGAGGGGAGGATGGATGGGGCTGGATGGATGGGGCTATGTATCGCCAGATCTTGGCTGACAACCTCCTTCCTTCATTGAGAGCCCTGAAGATTGGTCGTGGCTGGGTCTTCCAGCATGACAACGACCCAAAGCACACAGCCAAGGCAACTAAAGAGTAAGAGTAAGAAGCATCTTAAGGTCCTGGAGTGGCCTAGCCAGTCACCAAATCTGAACCCGATAGAAAATCTGTGGAGGGGACTGAAAGTCCGTGTTGCCCGGCAGCAGCCCCGAAACCTGAAAGCTCTGGAGAAGATCTGCATGGAGGAGTGGGCCAAAATCCCTGCTGCAGTGTGTGAAAACCTTGTCAAGGACTACAGGAAACGTTTGGTATCTGTAATAGCAAACAAAGGTTTCTGTACCAAATATTAAATTCGATTTTTGTGATGTATCAAATACTTATTTCATGCAATTAAATGCAAATGCATTATTTAAAAAATCAAACAACGTGATTTTGTTTTTTGTATTAGATTCCGTCCCTCACAGTTGAAGAGAACTTATGATACAAATTACAGACCTCTACATGCTTTGCAAGTGGGAAAACCAGCAAAATCGGCAGTGTATCAAATACTTGTTACACTGTGTATATATATATATATATATATATATGTATATATATATAAAATATAATGTATTGCTAATCAATAATCCGCCTTGAACAAATGTAACAGTGACATTGTATGTTAATATTTTGCAGGGACATGATGAAAGCTATCAACCCGAAGTACCCACCTCCCACCAGGGACTACTTGGTGAATAAATTAATCCCATCTTGGTATGAAATCGAGAAGGCCAATGTAATTGCAGAGCTCGGTGACGCTGTATCTGTTGTGCTCACTTGTGTTGGCTGGAGTAGCATTGCACAGGACCACTACCTTACCATCACAGCACATTATATAGTGGAGGGCAAAATGCAGCAAAAAGTGTTAAAAACAGAAGCTGTGTACAAAGCTCAGACAGGTTGTGTTGTGGCAGAGGAAATGGGGGACATTCTTTCAGAGTTTGGCATTTCTGACAAAATTGTCGCAACCACTGTTGATAATGCTGCCAATATGGACGTGGCTATAAAGCGGCTGCATGTTTTTGAAACTGTGCTGCTTTGCCGATATGCTAATTTTCCTGAACAAGAACTGTTTCTGATTTGTTTTTTCTGTACCCACTACTCTGCACCAAGTTACCCCATTAGCGTATAGTATAATGTAGAATTTGTGTTGTTGTATATAATGTGTTGTCCGTGAGCTTTAGAAAAATAAACGTTGTGAAAGTGCACTCTTGTGGAATGAAACTTCATCACATTCAAGTTCAAAGACTAATATTTATATACAAGTTAAAAATAGCCCTGTGAGAAGTTCATATAATTTAAAAAATTGAGAAGACACAAACACAACTGTGAAATTTTTCTTAAAGAATCGGAAACGAGAATCGTTCGGAAACGGAATCGAAACGTGGAATCGGAATTGGAATCGGAATTGTTCAATTTCAAACGATGCCCAACCCTAGTTACAATACATTTTAATCAAATACCCATTTTTTAATTTTTAAAATCCGAGCCACATTAGAGGGATTAAAAAGCTGCATGCGGCTCCGTAGCTGCAGGTTACTTAACTCCGCTCTAAACAATTAATCATCTACCAAGATAATTAATAATTAATTTGATCTTCGATTAGTTACTTGATTAATCGTGGCATACCAAAAGCCATAAATACAGTGCCTTGCAAAAGTATTCGGCCCCCTTTTAATCTTGCAACCTTTCGCCACATTTCAGGCTTCAAACATAAAGATATGAAATTTAATTTTTTTGTCACCTGCCTGGTGTGTTCCTTGGTTTTCATAATGCTCTCTGCACTTTAAACAGAACCCTGAGACTATCACAGAGCAGGTGCATTTATACGGAGACTTGATTACACACAGGTGAATTCTACTTATCATCATCGGTCATTTAGGACAACATTGGATCATTCAGAAATCCTCACTGAACTTCTGGAGTGAGTTTGCTGCACTGAAAGTAAAGGGGCCGAATAATATTGCACGCCCCACTTTTCAGTTTTTTATTTGTTAAAAAAGTTTAAATTATCCAATAAATGTTGTTCCACTTCACGATTGTGTCCCACTTGTTGTTGATTCTTGACAAAAAATTAAAATTTTATATCTTTATGTTTGAAGCCTGAAATGTGGCGAAAGGTTGCAAGGTTCAAGGGGGCCGAATACTTTTGCAAGGCACTGTAAATACGATACGGCTCACGAAAGGGGGTCTGAATGCTGATTTTATTTCTGGTGTCATTTATTTACATAACATTTCTTTAAATTGCAAAAAAAAAAAAAAAAAAAGTTAACAGGGGTTCCCAGAAACTAACAAAGTGATCCCTCTGCCGAGTTCACTCAGGGGGTAAATTCATCGAATCCGTGTATGTGTATGTACAATCTGCACGTGTGAGTGTGCATGCGTGTGTACGTACAATATGCACGTGCGTGTTTGTGTGTTTGTATATGTGCATGTGTGCGTGCAAAGGATGGCACAAGAGGCTAATATGAGTCACGCATGACTTCATTTGCGTGCCGCTCTCTGTATGATTCCTCTATAGAATGGGAATAGAATAGAAATAGCTGAGTGCATGTGAGGGGCAGTGTTATAAATAAACAGAGCCTAGTGGGACATAACCAACAATATACAATTCACTCATAGCAAAAGAGATATAAATGCAATCAGTGTTACTGATACTAGTCTTGGAAGGGGCCCCGATACGGTACTGAAATGCAGGCATTGGCGAGTACTCACAGATAAATCGCCAATAGAGTGCAATATGTACTCTTTGAGATTTTGTTTACAACCGCCATTCACCCTAACCAAGATGGCTACCAGTTAAGAATGTCTTCATAAAAAAGGAAGAGTGTACAGCGGCCCTTCCCAAGATGGTTGCCGATTATGAACACTGTTGAAGATGAAGAATAATATGTAGAATACAAAGAACAAGCAAGAAAAGTAGAAAGAAAATAGGCATTTTTTTTTTTAAAGAAAATAACCTTCTAAGTAGGGTTGTTCCGATCATGTTTTTTTGCTCCCAATCCGATCCCGATCATTTTAGTTTGAGTATCTGCCGATCCCGATATTTCCCGATCCCATTGCTTTGTTTTGCTCCTGATTCAATTCCAATCATTCCCGATAATTTTTCCCGATCATATACATTTTGGCAATGCATTAAGAAAAAAATGAATGAAACTCGGACGAATATATACATTCAACATACAGTACATAAGTACTGTATTTGTTTATTATGACAATAAATCCTCAAGATGGCATTTACATTATTAACATTCTTTCTGTGAGAGGGATCCACGGATAGAAAGACTTGTGACTTTGTAAATTGTGACTAAATATTGCCATCTAGTGTATTTGTTGAGCTTTCAGTAAATGATACTGTAGCCATGCCCAAATGCATGATGGGAAGTGGAACCATGACTGTGCGTAGTGCTACCAATTGATATATCTTCTCTGCGTAGGGAAATAACATAAGGTGTTAAGAAAAAGATCAATTGCAACCTTGCTTCCCCACATTGCTTCCCATGATATTTCTAATCGTAGGGAGAGGGATTGTAAGGTTTTAGCCAATTATAAAAAAGGCTCCAAAGGCTGCCAACATTCACTCTATTCATTTTACGCTGCCTTTTAGCTCTCTCTATAGGTAAAATGGTGCCATTACAGATTGAGCGCGACAATGCGTGAGTGGGTCGTGCAGTGCATGCATTAATTGCGTTAAATATTTCAACGTGATACATTTAAAAAAAAAAATTAATTACTGCTGTTATCGGGATAAATTTGATAACCCTACCTTAAGCCTAAACTAAAGACTCTGGATGAGTGTAACATATTATGTCTCCAACGTTAAATACAATTAGAAAACGATTTAACTAAAACATATATATATATTAAAAAAAGGCATGGCCGATATTTTTTTGCCGATTCCGATACTTTGAAAATGACGTGATCAGACATCTCTACTTCTAAGTGTTTTTGATAGGGCTGTAAGAGCCATATTCCTGTAATTAACTGTAATGTTACTCCTTGCCACTAGAGGCTGCCAATCGTGTCTCTCCACTGACCTGGGGTAAGTTAAAGTACGCTTAAAATGACAGCTAATCATGTCACGGGTGTTGGTAGTTAGGAGGGCAAACAGTTTTTGACCTAAAATGTACTGACTAATCCCTGTATCTAGTCAAGTATTGGATGGTAGTTAGGATATTGTGATGATGACGTGCGCTCAGTGCAATTGGAGACGTGAAGCAAACACCAGCGAGTCCATTCTCAGTTCCAATAGTTTATTCTGGTGGCGTCTAATAACTTTGACTTGGTGGAACATAGCCTTTATGTCCGCCATTATGGCTACTTGTTCTTGTCTAGATTTTAAAAGAACACCTACTAACGAGCTGGTGAGGTTTGGACCTTGTAAGAGCTGTTAAGCGAGACCCCTTTATACTCTGCTCCACAGTCAAACACCACTTGTAGCATTCCCTTGTGTGGATGGTATACGCCATGGTGTGGGATGTACCACACCTTCCCAGCTGGAGTGACCAACTGTTGCCGAGTCACTTCTTCAGCATAGCCATTACTAATGACATCAGTAAGAAAGTCCTTGTACTCCTTGTGGAAGAGACAGTCTTTTTGAAATCTCCTTTTCAAGCCACGCACACGTTGCATGGCAACACAGATTGTTTGGCATTGAAATGGCTTTTGCTCTGAAAGGCAGCTGGAATTTGTAGTGTCCATCAAGCAGCTGACCAGAGCTTTCCATTAACTCCATAAACCTTCTGTCTTCCCTTGACATTTCCTCCTGCTCAGTGAACGCTCGCTTATTGAAGTCATAGTTATACTGGCTGTTTAACAGTTCTTCAATCCTGTCAATGGCGATTCTGTTTGCGTTAAATGAGAGATGTTCCTGTTCACAGTCGCTCCTGCCCCGTAACGGACCGTTTATCACCCACCCCAATAGGGTTCTTATCGCATAGGGTCCATCTTCACCTTCACGACTGTTAATCACATCCCAGGGCTCCATCAACTTAGATACAGTGCCTTGCAAAAGTATTCGGCCCTCTTGAATCTTGCAACCTTTCGCCACATTTCAGGCTTCAAACATAAAGATATGAAATTTAATTTTTTTGTCAAGAATCAACAACAAGTGGGACACAATCGTGAAGTAGAACAACATTTATTGGATAATTTAAACTTTTTTAACAAATAAAAAACTGAAAAGTGGGGCGTGCAATATTATTCGGCCCCTTTACTTTCAGTGCAGCAAACTCACTCCAGAAGTTCAGTGAGGATCTCTGAATGATCCAATGTTGTCCTAAATGACCGATGATGAAAAATAGAATCCCCCTGTGTGTAGTCAAGTCTCCGTATACTGTAAATGCACCTGCTCAGTGATAGTCTCAGGGTTCTGTTTAAAGTGCAGAGAGCATTATGAAAACCAAGGAACACACCAGGCAGGTCCGAGATACTGTTGTGGAGAAGTTTAAAGCCGGATTTGGATACAAAAAGATTTCCCAAGCTTTAAACATCTCAAGGAGCACTGTGCAAGCCATCATATTGAAATGGAAGGAGCATCAGACCACTGCAAATCTACCAAGACCCGGCCATCCTTCCAAACTTTCTTCTCAAACAAGGAGAAAACTGATCAGAGATGCAGCCAAGAGGCCCATGATCACTCTGGATGAACTGCACAGATCTACAGCTGAGGTGGGAGAGTTTGTCCATAGGACAACAATCAGCCGTACACTGCACAAATCTGGCCTTTATGGAAGAGTGGCAAGAAGAAAGCCATTTCTCAAGGATATCCATAAAAAGTCTCGTTTAAAGTTTGCCACAAGCCACCTGGGAGACACACCAAACATGTGGAAGAAGGTGCTCTGGTCAGATGAAACCAAAAGTGAACTTTTTGGCCACAATACAAAACGGTATATTTGGCGTAAAAGCAACACAGCTCATCACCCTGAACACACCATCCCCACTGTCAAACATGGTGGTGGCAGCATCATGGTTTGGGCCTACTTTTCTTCAGCAGGGACAGGGAAGATGGTTAAAATTGACGGGAAGATGGATGCAGCCAAATACAGGAACATTCTGGAAGAAAACCTGTTGGTATCTGCACAAGACCTGAGACTGGGACGGAGATTTATCTTCCAACAGGACAATGATCCAAAACATAAAGCCAAATCTACAATGGAACGGTTCAAAAATAAACGTATCCAGGTGTTAGAATGGCCAAGTCAACGTCCAGACCTGAATCCAATCGAGAATCTGTGGAAAGAGCTGAAGACTGCTGTTCACAAACACTCTCCATCCAACCTCACTGAGCTCGAGCTGTTTTGCTAGGAAGAATGGGCAAGAATGTCAGTCTCTCGATGTGCAAAACTGATAGAAACATACCCCAAGCGACTTGCAGCTGTAATTGGAGCAAAAGGTGGCGCTACAAATTATTAACGCAGGGGGGCCGAATAATATTGCACGCCCCACTTTTCAGTTTTTTATTTGTTAAAAAAGTTGAAATTATCCAATAAATTTTGTTCCACTTCACGATTGTGTCCCACTTGTTGTTGATTCTTGACAAAAAATTAAAATTTTATGTCTTTATGTTTGAAGCCTGAAATGTGGCGAAAGGTTGCAAGGTTCAATGGGGCCGAATACTTTTGCAAGGCACTGTACATTCGTGCCAATTAACAGGTCAACAGCTGCATTTATGTTGGGAATCGTTAGGTTGTTTAAATAAGGCCATTTTCTCAGTTCCTTTTCACTGATTATGTTAGTGGTAGAGCCAGGCATCTAGTCATGGGTGCACACTGTGGGAAGCGAATAAAATTGCTCAGGAGAAATTCCAGAAATCTCAAGACCATCAACCACAGAGCTTTCCACTATGTTGTTGTTATGCCCCAAGGTGCAGATTTTTATTTTAGCTTTCCGTCCTTCGATGTTTAGCTTTTCTATAAGGCTTCTGGTGTAGAAAGTTCCTATACTCCCCGGGTCCAGAAAGGCGAAGGTTTCAACCACCTTGTTTCCTTTTGAGCATTTCACCTTAACAGGAAGAATTTTATTGCAGTCTCCGGCCCCTTGAGACCACAAGTAGAGGATGTTGTACAGCTGTCAGAAATATTTGGTTGCTCATTTGTGCTTTGTTGACCCTCATTGTGTTTTACAGTTTCCTTTTGCCCTATATGCAATATGCTGGGATGCATTTGGTTAACCATGTTGCAAGTGATGCGCCTGTCACAGCTCTTGCTCAAGTGTCCTGTGGTTAAGCAGAGGAAAAACAAACCTTTCTCCTTTAGAAAGTCCAGTTTCTCCCTATGCAGTGCTGTTAATTATACTTTTAAAAAGTAATTAATTACAGTTACAAATTACTTCTCCCAAAAAGTAATTGCGTTAGTAACTCAGTTACCTAAATGTAAGAGTAATTAGTTACTTGGCAAAGTAACTGGTGATATTTTTTTTTGTTTTTCTCCCAAAAAAAAAAAAAAAAAAAAAAAAAAAAAAACAGGTCACGCAATGTGCAGCTTAAAGGGTTTGGGGGACAATTGGCCCTAGCCCAATTCTTTACCCTCCACTTAACTAGACACAAGGGTATTGCGATAACTAGCTAGTAACCTTTGCTATGTGTGGAAGTCATTTAAAGTTGTGAATCAATCGTTAAAGTTGTTAAAATTGCTCCCGTTATTGCATTAGTTCCCTTCTGTCTACTTTAAACATGTGTAAGTTTTAAAACTGTTTCATCATTTAAAGATAGATTTAAGTTAAGATTTTGCCGATTTAGGAGCATTTTAGATAAAAAAAAATAAAATAAAAATTACTTAGGTTCACTAGGAAGGATCTCTACATCAGGGCCTTCCTGAGAGGTCTACTGCTTTAAGATGGCGGCTGTTTACTAACGCATGTAGTCCTTAAAACATGTTGGCAATGCAGCAGTGTCTGTCATTTGCATCTAGTTCTATAATAGACCCTACCCACCGACGTCACAAAACCACGTGCTCGCTGTATGGTTCCCCCCACTTGTCCGACATTTTGTCTCTGTATTAGCATTGGTTTCAATTGATCGAGGAATTTAAAATGCATTTCATGGAAGACCCGGTGCTTTCGGATGCCGTAAACTCACTGGATGTGTTGCATAAAAGGCGTTATGTGGAAAAGCTTCGTTCTATACAGTCGCCAGATCCATATTTGATGCCCAAATCGATGTTTTTCGACCCACTGTCTTCGCCCTGTCTGCCTGACATTTGCTACGCTGATATTTACAATTATCTTGTCCACACAAAATCAGCCTATTCTCACGAAAATTTGAAAAACTTCAAGAGCTTGGAGGCTTATAAATACTTCGTTGCTGGTTGGGTGAAACAGGTCCTCGTCCACGAAAATTCGGCAGGAATCTATCTTGTGCTTGGAAAGGTGAGTTACGAAATTTTCAATTCAAAATCTTTTGTTATTGCTAACATCCACTGTCAAGTCTAATGTATTTCATGTCGTTTGTCAATGGAGTTAAGGCTTTTAATGTTTATATGGTTTAGCGATAGCACTCTCACTACATACATACGTGTATGTTGTCGGCGATTAGCCTAGCAATGATCTTAATTGTGGTTATTTGTCAGCCCAAAACCCTCTAAGTATATCTTAAATGCATCTTACCGGATATAAAATGACTACTACATAGTCTGTGGTGATTTTTTTGGTGCCCAGTTTTCACGTCGAATTGCAGCCGTCCATTTCGCTCTCCTCTTTGGATCCCTCGGAATACGGTAAAACTTCAAGTCTCTCCCTCCATCTTCTCTGTTAGTGCAACCAACAGCCACACACGCCTTCACCATTTTGATTATTAATGTTAAGGAGCAGAAAAACACGCCGTAAATAGGAGGAATGTACGTAGCCGTAACAGGTTAACACTATGTTTTGACGGACAATTGGGCGGTACCATTCAGGAGAGCGGAGTTATGACGTCACGTGGGTAGGGTCTATAGGATATCTACCGTGTCACGTGAGCGTAGTTTGTCGGCTATGGCTACAGTCAGGTATTATTGGAGCCACCTAGCATCGCGGTTGCAACGGCGTCTTCCCCACTCCTGCTCTGCTCTCGTCCCCGTGAGTCCGTTTCTCTCAGACTTTTTTTATTCAACCAACTTAGTAACGCATAGTAACGCACGCCTTTCCCGCCTCAGTAACGGTAACGGCGTTGCCAAGATGAGAAAAGTAATTAATTAGATTACTCATTATTGAAAAAAATAACGCCGTTAGTAACACCGTTATATTGTAACGCCGTTATTAACAACACTGTCCCTATGTGCCTTTTTTCCCAACTTAAAACATTGTGACCACCATTGTTACAATACAAACAGGACATGGAATTTGTTTTGTTAGAGGTCACTTTGTTGTGTGCCTTTTCTTTTTGGCCATCACCTGGTTTGTTTTGTTCTTCATCCTTTATGACCACCTGTGTTCTACAAACTACAAACTGCTTCTCAATTGTGGTTTGACTGGTAACTTAATTGCTTTTGTAGCCCCTTTGATGGCAGGTGATGTGTCTTGTATTTTGCCGAAGACTGGATCCAAAATGATTCTGACGTGTTGCTCGATGAACTTGACCAAATCTATAAATTGTGCTCTCCTGTTTGTTTTCTCCAATATTTCACATGCCTTTGTTCTCCACTTGTCTCTCAGTTTGTAAGGAAGTTTTTGGACCAGGAGTTTTATATTTGTCGGCATGTTAAGTTCTTCCAAGTACTGAAGATCAGCCAAAGCGTTGGAACATTCACGTAGAAAAAGTCCATATGCTTTGAGTGCTTTGAGGTCTTCGGTTTTGATACTTGGCCATACTGTGACTTTTTCCATGTAAGCCGCGGTTATCCGAAATTCGTTTCCGAAATGTTCTTTGAGTAATGTTTTGGCAACAGTGAATCCTCTCTTAGCAGTCATGTGCAGGCAACTGCGAACAATTTCCCTTGGCTGCCCTCTAGTGAATTGTTCGAGGTAGTACAAGCTAGGGATGTCCCGATCCAGGTTTTTGCACTTCCGATCCGAAACCGATATTGTTTTGCACTTCCGATCCGATACCGATACCAGCCTATCTGAGCATGTGTTAAAGTTTAAAGTTATTTAGCCTCCTTACTTAGTTGTACGACTCATGTTGAAAAGGGTTTTAGTACTCTTGATAACAACTAGCCAGCTGAATTAGGTGAGTTTGAATAACACACAACGGCTGGTGACAACAAATTGACCTGTTTATTCAGTGACAAACACAAAACATTATAAATAACAAACAGAAATGGCATAGTCAGTCAGTAAAACGTGCAAATAATATTGTAAACTGTCTTAAAAAAGCAAAACACACAAATAACCTCAGTGGAAAATCCCACACACCCCCCAAGCTATTAGATGCTTTTAATTTTTCGTGCATTAGTTACAATAATTATATAAACAGCCTCTCAGGATTAAATAAACGACTATTTCAGTATCAAGTTAACATTTTAAAACAGTAAATAAAATACTCAAGTCCCCATTCTGTATCAGCAGCTTTAACCCTTGAGAGTCGAAGGACGCGCCGGCGCGTCCTCAGCGCACGTCGTCTTTGAAGCGCCCTCGCGTTTTAATTACGTCACCCACATGCCGATGGTTGGTCTCATTTTAAAGTGCGGAAGTTGCGGTTTACTCTCGTTGTTATTTGAAGTCAATCGACCAAATAAAACGTGAGATATTGTCATTTAAGTTTTATAGTTTTATTGTCCTCTCAAAAAAACATTAAAACGCTGCATGGATCATTTGTTTATGTCTATATTTCCATCATTTCTTGTCCTTTCTCAAAACGGAAGCTCCATGAAAAAAACACAAATCAAACGAACCCTTTCGAAGTCACAGTGGAAGCACAAAATGCGTTTTTTTTTTTTTTTATAAATATAACTGCCGTGCGAGGTTCCACCGAACGAGAGGGAGGAGTGTTCTGAAGCAGCGAGGTGGCGACCGACGGCCGTTTGAATCGAGCGAGCGAGCGACTTTGTGTGACTTTGAGAATGAACGGATAACTAAATTTAGCGCAAGCAGTTGTGCTTTTTGATCAACTTGAGGAAGAGGATGGTCCAAATTCGTCAT
Source organism: Corythoichthys intestinalis (assembly GCF_030265065.1). Classification (NCBI taxonomy): domain Eukaryota; kingdom Metazoa; phylum Chordata; class Actinopteri; order Syngnathiformes; family Syngnathidae; genus Corythoichthys; species Corythoichthys intestinalis. The sequence continues at coordinate 16,213,618 of NC_080395.1, read as the reverse complement.
CATCGTCTTCTTCGGAAGAGTCCTCGAGTGAAGATAGTGACGGATTTGAACACGTGGGTGACGCCATCGACAAGCAGAGGTAAGCCAACTCACTTTTTTTTTTCTAATGCTGAAAAAGTTTCTTTTGAAAGTTTCTTTTGATATTGCAAGACAAAGTTAATTTTGATGCAATATAAGTGTGTGTTTGTGTATATAATAATAAAATGTGCATATCAGATCAAAGTATAATTTGTGGTCTTCTTTCTATATGAAGATTAGGGATGTAGCACATATTCAGCTATGGTATTCTTTCTATTGTCATACATATAGATTTCCATTATTATTTATTTCTGTATATATTTGTATTTTATACTTTATTATTTTCATAAATACTGACTTTTTTTTCATGTACATTTATAGTGACAATGAAAGTAAAGTGAAATGAAAACGGAAGGGGGGAAAGAGGACCGACACCCCATGGAAGTGTGGGCTGTGTGATGTAGCCCTGTGTCTAATTCCAGGACGAAACTGCTTTTCGGAGTGGCATCCCTGGAAAAAAAATTAACTTGTTTATTGTAAATATTTTTGAAAATACTTTTTTTCCCAATGTTATATATATATTTTTTTTTCCCACAATCAGTCTTCTCAATTTGTGTATATAAATGTGTGTTCAAGAAGCTTGATTGTGTGTACATAGTTTTCATCAGGTGATGGGCCGCAATACCTAAACACATAAAGAGATGGCCTCTTAACACTTTTTGTGTTAGATGGTATATTTTTTCACTGTTCTTCACTGTTTGGTCTGCTGTATATAACCTGTTTTGACTAGAGCATGTATAAAGGCAAAAAACGCCTATGGCTATACCTGTTGTTTATGTTGAATTGTCAAATATAAGACTATTTATACTAATTTTTTTTGGTTGAATGTTCATCCTAACATGTTGAATAAATATTACAAAGTTTCAAAACGGTTCGTTACGCATGTTTGGTTGTCAATTGGACATCAATATTAAAAATTTTGACAAAACGATTTTGGAATTTTTGGTCTTTTTGGGCCCAAAATGATGATTTATAATTGGTCAGTGAAGGAAACAACAGTTTGGACATGAAGTTCAAGGTGTCACAAAAAAAAGGACCAAACCAGGCCATCGTAAACAATTCTTTCTTTGAAATATAAAGGCAACTTCAAAGGCATGCAAAATCAGACAAAATAGGCCCAGACCTTAAAGGGTTAAACTACATTCAATTCATTTAATTTTGCGAATCAACTGTTAAAGTTGTTAAAATTGCTCCCATTATTCCATAATTTCCCTTCTGTCTACTTTCGACATGTGACAGTTTTAAAACTGTTTTGAAGATAGATTCAAGTCAAGATTTTGCCGATTTAGGAGTATTTTAGATAAAAAGTTAATTAGGTTCGCTTGGAAGGTTCACAACAGCCTACTAGGGAAGTCTCCTGCTTTAAGATGGCCGCTGTTTACTAACGCATCTAGTTGTCCATACTTCAATGTTGCTAACGCCGTCGAGTCTGTCATTTTGCATCTAGTTCTATATACATATGATATCTATGAGCTATAGTAAAACGATCTTGACGTAGTTTGTAGCGGCTGTCAGCAGCAGTCACGTATTCTTGTGTTTTTTATCCAGCGGCATGAGTTCAGCTAAAGTCGTGAGTCGAGCATTGGCATTACCCGGGTCTATGACAAGCATGCTCTCATCATACTCTCGGGACGCAATGCGGTCCGTTTCTCATTGCGTCCCGAAGACCACGCTGTGTATTAGTTCCGCTTTACTTGACATATTTCAATAATCGGAATTTGGATGTTTGTGAATCGTTCTCGAATCTTCCATGGCCGAATCGCTCAAGGATGTAATGACGGCTGGGCATGTTGTCCCGTGGTTCTAAGTGTTGGATGGTGCGTCTTTACTCACGAGAGATAATGGCTCGTCATCCAGAATGAATTCTTCGGCATTGACTCTTATTATTCCCTGGGCTTTGGGACTGTCGAGTGCCAGTTTGTCACGCGTAGCAAAAGTTTCTGCCAGTGTTAGTTGCGTAGGACCTTTCTTTTTGTCTTCGGTTTTCTTAACATACTCCTCATATTGTTTGTGGTGGTATTTTGCTAAATGCTTGATTAGGTTGGTTGTATTAAAACTTCTTATTACAGCTTTACCACCACGCTTGACTTTATTGTGGCATATGTTGCACTCTGCCTCTTCGTCTTTGTCGTCCTTTAAGGTGAAATGATCCCACACAGCTATCATTTTTACCGATAAATACCGGTAAATTGGGAGACGGTAATGTAGTGTGTTGAAGGTGTGCCGTAAAATACGGACCAGATTTTAGGGAAACCGAAGCAAAAATTGGAATGGATTATGTAAATCGGTGCGCTGGAAAACCCGGACTGGAGTTTCAAAAAACTGGATCGGAAGTCTGGATCAGAATTTTTCCGTGTCGGCCAATCCGATACAGATGCGCATTTTTTTGCCCATATCGGCGTCCGATCCGATACATCTCTAGTACAAGCAGTCTCCTTTGCAGGTGGTCTTTGCTTCAACGCAGTGTTCAAAAGTTCTCATAAAAGAGTTGAATTGCAGAGGATCGCCATCGTAAGTTGGAATTTCTCGCCGTGGAAGGAGTTGTGGGGTTTGCATTTGCACAAGGAGAGCTGTTATGTCGTTTTGTTGTTGTAGCAGACTGTAGAGGCCTGTTGTCGGATTTTGATCTTGTTGGGGTTGAAACGAGTGGTCTTTCCTTGGTGGAATTCTTTGAGTGAAGGTTGCCGTTGGGTTTAACTAAAGTGGTTGAGAGGCTTGACTGACAATTGGCTTTGCCTGTGATTGAGAATAGGTGGCTTTGGCCTATTCATTTGGCTGTCAAAATTATCACGTTAACAGGCGGTAATTATTTTTTTAAATTAATCACGTTACAATATTTGACGCATTTAACGCACATGCCCCGCTCAGATTAAAATGACAGCACAGTGTAATGTCCACTTGTTACTTGTGTTTTTTGTATTTTTTCGCCCTCTGCTGGCGCTTGGGTGCGACTGATTTTATGGGTTTCAGCACAATGAGCATTGTGTAATTATTGACATCAACAATGGCGAACTGCTAGTTTATTTTTTGATTGAAAATTTTAATAAAACGAAAACATGAAGAGAGGTTTTAATATAAAATTTCTATAACTTGTACTAACATTTATCTTTTAAGAACTACAAGTCTTTCTATCCATGGATCGCTTTAACAGAATGTTAATAATGTTAATGCCATCTTGTTGATTTATTGTTATGATAAACAAATACAGTACTTATGTACCGTATGTTGAATGTATATATCTATCTTGTGTCTTATCTTTCCATTCCAACAATAATTTACAGAAAACATGGCATATTTTATAGATGGTTTGAATTGCGATTAATTACGGTTAATTAATTTTTAAGCTGTAATTAACTCGATTAAAAATTTTAGTCGTTTGACAGCCCTAGTTTTTGAATGTGCTCATTTAGCAATGCTGTTTTCGATGTATGGGCCTATTTTTTACATGGTTGTACATGTTACGTGGTAATAACAGCCAGAACATGAGCAGCTACAATGATGCTAGCTCTGTTGAAGGAAGGAAAAATAGGCTAGTGAACGTGTGTGCCATACATGGAGATTGAGGCAGCAGGGCTGAGAACAAAAAGTGGTATTTGGTATGTGGCATTTTTATTTGGAATGTGGAATTTTTTTTAGTATGTGGCAAAATGGATTTTGATATATAGCATTTTTTGTATGTGGCAAAATGACTTTTGGTATATCAAAATGAATGGAAAATTTTGATGTACATAGCCATACAGTGGCATTGACTTGGATGTGTTAGAACCCACTGCAGGCCTGTATGCCTTTTCCTTTTTTTCCCCCTTCCAGTCATCAACACTAATTCCACACACCTGTCCTGCACACCTGGTCATCACCTCTGCCTCCCTACATAAACACCCACAGCCCTCTAAGCCATTGCGAGTTTGTTAGCCCTCACTGCAACTTACGAGCGTTCCTAGTTACCTTGTCTTGCCGGTTTTTTGATACACTTTTTGATCTTGTGGATTTTTGCCTCTAGCCTGCTCCTCGTCTGTGCCTCTGCCTTTGATACAATTTTTGACCTTGTGGATTTTTGCCTCTAGCCTGCTCCTCGTCTGTGCCTCTGCCCTTTCTCTGTGACCTGAACCTTGCTACAGGACCGGCTCTAGACGCATCCTGCCTGGGCCTTCGCCTTGCTCGTCCCCCCCTGCTCGAACAGCCTTCCGTGCCTCTCCAAGGGCCAAGACTTCTTCCTCTCCGAACCATTGTTAATAAATCTGCTCTGAGCACTGCATTATTGGGTCCGTTTGTTCTCTGAGCCGTGTCAGGATGGCCTGCAAAAATGCCATGTTAAAAAAAAATGCTATATATGAAAAGTCACTTTGCCACATACCCCCCAAAAAATGCCACATACCAAAATCCATTTTGCCACATACCAATAAAAATGCCACATACCAATAAAAAAATGCCACATACCAAAAAAAAAAAGCCACCTACCAAAATCCATTTTGCCACATACCAAAAAATGCCACATACAAAATAAAAATGCCACATACCCAAATCCATTTTGCCACATTCCACCCCCCCCAAAAAAATGCCAGCATCCCAAAAGCCATTTTGCCATATACCAAATACCACTTTTTGCTCTCTCTGTCTCTGTTCTCCAGTATTTATTTTTTAGTCACATAACAGTGTCTCATCTGCTTACTCTCAGCATTGATGGTAAGTACAGTATATTGTTTGTCATTATTATTATTTTTTTTATTAGGTCTAATAAATCTAAGTGGTTGATCTATACAGTTATTACTATGCATAGCTGATATTTCATTATACTACAATATATGTACCGTCCGCTTTCCTTTGTTGCACTCGGACTTGTCTGACATCACGGCAGCGCTATTTACTGATAGTTCCGGCGTTGCTTTTATGTTGGTAAGCGAGGGGTGAACGCCAGTTAACATTTCAAGAAGGCAAAGAAACGGTAAACGGCGCAGGCTCAGTGATGTCCTCCCCTGTTCGCTTGCTACTAGCCCACTAGCTTATTGAGCAGTGTTTGTTTTGACCGCTGGACTGGTGACATTAATAGCTGCTGTTGACCTTTCTGAATTGCCCAAGATTTTGACCTTATTTCCCTCGGTATTATTGTGCAGCCACTGAGGGATGTTTTTGTAAGCAAATGCATCTTTATTGATATACTTTAAAGCATTATTGTATGCTCTTTGTCGTTATTGAATTTTATTTTATTTTCTAATATTGTGTTCATAGTTTGACTGTGACAGATTAATAAATGTCAGTTGTAAGAAGAACTATGGTGTGATTAGTGTTACCACGGGGAAGTAGTTTCTATCTATCTTATTTTTTACTGTATTTTATTAATATGACGTGTTATGACGTTAGTTATAGTTATTATTGATATGGATAGTTATTTTGAGAGGGGGTAATTAGGGGTACTCAAAGGGTTAATTCCGACTTACGCGGAAATTCGTGTAACGTCAGCAGCGTAGGAACGGAACTCGTTCCTAACCCGGGGACTACCTGTATATGAATTTCAAATAAAGATGTAGCCGGTAAAATGGTGTCTATAAAAGCAATAAAACAAACAACAAAACTTAATGAAATGAACATGAATCCTAAAAAGTATTTTAATAATGGGTTAAAATTATTTTTTGCACAGATCACATGACTAGCACCTAAGAGACATCCTTTGCTTTGCTTAGCCAAAACTACATCTGAGGAAGCAAGATGGATATTTGGAATTTAAAAAAAAAAACTAAGCTTTTAAAAGCTTCAACAACAACTGAGCACTTGTACAAAGGATTGAACACGAACAGTGTCAAGATGTATATGGCGGAAAACTTGAAGTGAACTGACTTGAAGTTCCATTCTGAGACCCCCAATTTGGCCAAATTTCAAAATTGTCCGATATGCATGTGTGTTACATCATTGGAAAGCTTAAAATCTCAATTTTCTGGGGGAAGAAAAATTTTGGACAGGAGAGCGTTTTATTTTATTTTTTTTATTTTTATTTTTAATGCTTTTTAAACAGCAAAACCCTATATGGAGGTGAGAGCACACGAGAGCAGAATTACAGACGGCATGACTTTAACGAGATATTATCGCGTACTTACCTCGTTTCGATCCAAAAACTCCATGTAGCATGTATCACTGAGTGCCAAGACACAGCTGTGAATGGCCACAGCTGGATTTTTGAGGGATTTTATGGGTAAAACATGATAATATCACAAGGGTCGCTATGCAGAAATCGCAGACATCAAGGAGTGGTCGAGATTTTCTTTTTCATATATTTACCCTTTTAAACTTTTTTTTTTTTCAAATTTTTTTTTTGTTTGGAGCGATTATTTATTATCTAACATATCGGAGAAAATGCGTCACTAACAAAAAAAATACAATTAGGCGATATTTATGAGATAGATATCCGTGACTTTTTTACAGACGCCATTGACGTCATTTGTTTAAAAGTTTAAAATATGCGAATGAATAATATTTTAAGTCTTTTTTTTTTTTAAAACGAAATATTAGACATCAATTGAATGATTCTAAGCTAAAATGACAGACATTTTGAATAATAAATATAATTAATTACCTTCTTTTATGGCTGGGTTAAAACAAAAGCGGTTGCGTGACGTCTCTAAATGGGGGTTTTTAGGGTAAAACGGACAAATTAAAAACAGTTTGGGGGCTTAATGCGCCATGAATCTGCTATGGCAGCTTATAGACGTATTGTTCTATCAAACACAACAGTTGTTTTAGCTTAAAATACAGCAGTTTCTTTTAAACAGGAGTGCAAGAGCAGAAACTGCTTTTTCAGTCTTGTCTGTGTTTTCCGCCATATACATAAAGGTTTTTTGTTTTTTTATAATTATACTTTGGGAAAAAACTGAAACATGTCATATATATGTTTCCAATGCTAAATCTGAATAAATACATTGAACACACAAACACACACACACACACAAAAAATATATATATATATATTTTTTTGGGGGGGTGCTACATATATATATGTGTGTGTGTGTGTGTGTGTGTGTGTGTGTGTGTGTGTGTGTGTGTGTGTGTGTGTGTGTGTGTGTGTGTGTGTGTGTGGCGGAAAACACTCAGGTGACTTGAAGACCTCCAATTTGGCCAAATTTCAAAATTGTCCGATATGCATGTGTGATACATCATTGGAAAGCTTAAAATCTCAATTTTCTGGGGGAAGAAAAATTTTGAACAGGAGGGCATTAAAAATTTTTTTTTTTTTTTTTTTTGAAAGCAAAACCCTAACTGGAGGCGAGAGCACAATTAAAGACGCCACGATTTTAACGAGATATTATCGCGCACGTAACTTGTTTCGATCCAAAAACTCCATGTAGCATGTATCATGTATGATTAGCCACAGCCAGATTTTGGGGGAATTTTATGGGTGAAACATAGTAATATATCAAGGTCACGATGCAGAAATCACAGACATCAAGCAGTGGTTGAGATTTTCTTTTTCATATGGTTACCCTTTTAAACGTTATTTTTCAATTTTTCTTTATTTGGATCGATTATTTATCATCTAAAATATCGGGGGAAATGCGACAGAAACAACAAAAAAAATACAGTTAAGCGATAGTTATGAGGTAGATATCCGTGACTTTTTTACAGACGCCAAAGTTTTCATTGTGACATAATTTGTTTAATGGTCAGATTTAGTTTTGAATATGCGAGTGAATAATTTTTTGAGTAGTTTTTTTAAAGTAAATATTAGACATCAATTAATGTTTCTAAGCTGAAAATGACAGACATTTTGAATAATATATATAATTACTTACCTTCTTTTTATGGCTAGGTTGAAACAAAAGCGGTTGCGCGACGTCTGTAAACGGGGTTTTTCGGGGTAAAACGGACAAATTAAAAATAGTTCGGGGGCTTAATGCGCCATGCATCTGCAATGGCAGCATGTAGACATATTGTTCTATCAAACACAACAGTCGTTTTGGCTTAAAATACTGCAGTTTCTTTTAAAGAGGGGTGCAAGAGCAGAAACTGCTTTTTCAGTCTTGTCTGTGTTTTCTGCCATACACGGTATATATACATAAATACATATACACACACACACACACACACATTTATATATATATATATATATAGTTACTTGATTAATCGTGGCATACCATAAACCATAAATACATACAGTGGGGAGAACAAGTATTTGATACACTGCCAATGGGAGTGTATCAAATACTTGTTCTCCCCACTGCACATATACAGTATATATATAAATATATGTGTGTGTAACATGATGACTATCATGTAAAAATGTGATACTGGACATGTTTTTCCTGGTGTGGCAGCAATATGCTTCTGAAGATACTAAATGGAACAATCATTAAAAAACAGAAAATATTTTGGCCTTTTGTAGTGATGATGTCACGCAGAACCCCGACTACAGCAGAATGGAACCGCAATGGTGCCGTTCGTTTATAATAATAATAATAATAATAAATTTTATTTCAAAGCGCCTTCCAAACACTCAAGGACCGTGTACAATAGAGATTAAAAGTTAACAAATGCAGATTAAAAGCAGAAAATTGGGAAATTCTGGGGGTAGGGAGTTCCAGAGTTGGGGTGGTAGGGGGACTAAAGGCTTTAGAACCGAAGGTGGTGAGACGGACATGAGTGCTATTTGTGCTGAAAACATTTTCATTTGTGCAGCAACGGTTGCATTTTATGTGTCCAAAAACCACATGTTTGCAGGTTGGGGCCCCAGGAATATCTTGCTTGGTGCTCGATGAGACCCTAGGAACACCACTGGTTGCAATACTGAATTGAATTCATGGTATCATGATTTCCATGACAGGCTTTTTATGATGTATTTTGAGATTTATTGTAATATAATTATTATGTCTATCTCAGTCAACTTTGGGCAGTTAAAGTGATGTACGGGCTGGACTGGTCGCTAGTAAATTACTGTGCATGTACAGTAGCAGGCAAAAGTTTAGGCATGTGTGTACGTGTTTAGAAAAGAGGGTGCAAAATGGGGTCCTTGCAAAGCATCATTCAAGCTCAACAGTCCAAAAGAGAGACTACAACTAAAAACTAACACATTTCTTGCATGCTTTCAACATACTTGGTCAATAACTGTGACTCTAATGACTTGCTACTACTATAAGTAGGGTTGTTCCGATCATGTTTTTTTGCTCCCGATCCGATCCCGATCGTTTTAGTTTGAGTATCTGCCAATCCTGATATTTCCTGATCCGATTGCTTTTTTTTTTTTTTTGCTCCCGATTCAATTCCAATCATTCCCGATAATTTTTCCCAATAATATACATTTTGGCAATGCATTAAGAAAAAAATGAATAAAACTCGGACGAATATATACATTCAACATACAGTACATAAGTACTGTATTTGTTTATCATGACAATAAATCCTCAAGATGGCATTTACATTATTAACATTCTTTCTGTGAGAGGGATCCACGGATAGAAAGACTTGTAATTCTTAAACGATAAATGTGACTTTGTATATTGTGACTAAATATTGCCATCTAGTGTATTTGTTGAGCTTTCAGTAAATGATACTGTAGCCATTTAACTGTTCTGCCCCAATGCATGATGGGAAGTGCAACCATGACTGTGCTTAGTGGCACCAACTGATATATCTTCTCTGCGTTGGGAAATAACATAGGGTGTTAAGAAAAAGATCAACTACCGTACTACCTTTCTTCCCCTCATTGCTTCCCACGATATTTCTAATTGTTGATAGAGGGATTTTAAGGCTTTAGCCAACTAATAAAAGCCTCCAAAGACTGCCAAAATTCACTCTACACATTTTACGCTGCCTTTTAGCTCTATATATAGGTAAAACGGCGCCATTATAGATTGAACGCGACAATGCGTGAGTGAGTCGTGCAGCGCATGCGTTAATTGCGTTAAATCTTTTAACGTGATTTATTTAAAAAGAATTAACGCAATAAATTTGATAGCCCTACTTTAAGCCAAAACTAAAGGATCTGGATGAGTGTAAGACATTTTGTCTGTAACGTTAAATACAATCAGAAAACGATTTAATTTAAAAAAAAAAAAATATATATATATATATATATATATATTAAAAAAAGGCATGTCCGATATTTTTTTGCTGATTCCGATACTTTGAAAATGACGTGATCGGAGGTCACAGCGACATATTTAACTATAAGTCATTTTTATTGAAATGTTTTGATTATCCGGCTCCACAATACGCTTTCATTTTTTACTCACGTAAAGTGCCTCCAAGTCACTTTGCTGGCGGCCGCCAGACAACACAGCAATTATTCCCTGTGGAGGGTCATAATTCTCCTCAAACACGCAACTTTCAAACATGTTGCTCTCACGACACTCTCCTTCTGTCAACCTCCCCTCCTTATCATTTTCCTCGCCTATTTACAGTCACTTATGACACCTTAGTAGCACAAAGTCAGAGGTGACAGAAAGATGGATGACCGAGATACTTCCGCACGCAACTATTGTTACATGCAGGCTTGTGTGAGTGCTGCAAAGGAGGGAAGAAGGGTGGAGGGGAAGGGGGGGACCATTAGCTCAGTTACTAATCTGCTATTTGTGCCTGGTCAGGAAGGGAAGGTGATCCACCAGCATACACACACACAACATGGGAGAAGTATGCGTTCCTGCGGTGTTTGTGTTGCGTTCAGGGTTGCGTGTGAAGCGTGCTGCTTGCATGTGACCCCCGCTGACCTCCGGTGGCTGCTCCTGTCGCGACCCGACCCCCCGGAAGAAGAAAAAGAAAAGCACGTCAATCAAGAGCAGGACATGCTAACACAAAGTACCGGAATGAAACAAAGTGCTCGGAGGCAGAAATACCAAGTTGTAGAAAACTGCGAATTGGATAATTAACAAAAACAATGCGTTCAAAAGTTAATTACCATACCTAAGAACACGTTTAAGCCAATAACAATACGGCAAATAAGTATCAGTTTAAAAAATTAACTCACTTTTCGACGTAAAACATCGTTTAGCAAACTGGAAAACTTACCGAAAAGTTAACAGTGACTGTGTATGAGGTCACTCGCAACATTCATGTGTGGTGTCATGACCCGCGGGGCAAAATAATCCTATTAACATTTGCCTGATGTGGCACACGCAAGGCCTGAGAAGCTGCTTATTCTATGGATGTGTTCGAGACAATTAACTAAGGCATTGGCATGATCATCCATGAGATTTGGTAGGTCCGCACGTGCCGAAAAGTGTTGCTATTAGGGTTGTTCCGATCATGTTTTTTTGTTTTAGTTTGAGTATCTGCCGATCCGATTGCTTTTTTTTTTGCTCCTGATTCCCAATTCCAATCATTCCCGACAATTTTTCCCGATCATATACATTTTGGCAATGCATTAAGAAAAAAATGAATAAAACTCGGACGAATATATACATTCAACATACAGTACATAAGTACTGTATTTATTTATTTTGACAATAAATCCTCAAGATGGCATTTACATTATTAACATTCTTTCTGTGAGAGGGATCCACGGATAGAAAGACTTGTGACTTTGTATATTGTGACTAAATATTGCCATCTAGTGTATTTGTTGAGCTTTCAACAAGTGGAACCATGACTGTGCGTAGTGCTACCAATTGATATATCTTCTCTGCGTTGGGAAATAACATAAGGTGTTAAGAAAAAGATCAATTGCTACCTTGCTTCCCCACATTGGTCCCCATGATATTTCTAATCGTAGGGAGAGGGATTGTAAGGCCTTAGCCAATTAAAAAACGGCTCCAAAGGCTGCCAAAATTCACTCTAATCATTTTACGCTGCCTTTTATCTCCCTATATAGGTAAAACGGCGCCATTACAGATTGAGCGCGACAATGCGTGAGTGGGTCATGCAGCGCATGCATAAATTGCGTTAAATATTTTAACGTGATACGTTTTTTAAAAAATTAATTACCGCCGTTATTGGGATAAATTTGATAACCCTACCTTAAGCCTAAACTAAAGACTCTGGATGAATGTAACATATTATGTCTGTAACGTTAAATACAATTAGAAAACGATTTAAATAAAAAATATATATATTAAAAAAAGGCATGGCCAATATTTTTTTGCCGATTCCGATACTTTGAAAATGACGTGATCGGACCCAATCGATCGGCATCTTTAGTTGCTATTACACTGTAAATAATACTTCCAATAAGTTATGATTATGTTTTGCTTAACTCATTTGCTCCCAAAAACGTTTATTTTTAATTGTTTCAGTGTCCCAAAGACGTATTTATACGTCTTTTACGTTTTTTTTTTTTTTTTTTTTTTTTACAAGAGACTTCTCTAGGTTCTGATGCAACTTAGCTCCAAAGCACAATGCTGAAAATCCATTTTAAAGCAATATAACTGGCCACTGGAGGGCAGTAGCGCATTTGGTAAGACCCGCAACTCGATTCAACGGAACGAACGGGGCGCCGGCGAAAGACGACCGAACGGACGACCAGGAGGATGTCCAGGACGCCAGGCTCGGGAAGTCCGAGCAGGACGACCGGGAAGACGTCCGGGATGCCAGACGATGAACGACCAAGTGCGACGACCAGGAGGACGTCCAGGACGACCGAGCAGAACAACTGGGAGTACGCCCGGGTTTCTACTAAGCTTGAGAACGATAAAGCAATACGACCGGATATCCGGTTTTACAGGTGAGAGATACAGCTGTATCGATAGTAAAGTTACCATTCGACAGTAATTAGCCATTAAATATTAAATGAACCTATAGTAGAGAAAGAATTCGGCTATCGGGAGCACAAGAATCGGCTTCTAATGCCTAGTTCGATGCATTGCTTAATATGATAATAATTTAGCTTTTACCTCACATGCGCGCTTGAGTCATTCACCACACAGTGCACTTAAATTGTGACCGCCGTCGTGGTTGCCTCAACTTCCCATTCATTTCGGCAGAACCGCGAGTAGTCGCCGTCATTACCCGATCGTCACGGGCGTGTCTTGACAACGCGAGAGCTAACAAAACCACTACCGCCCGCTCCGTAGCGTTTTCTTCACAGCCCAAAACGAACCTAGTAGTGGCAACAAAGCAACATACCAAAGCAACGGACAGTTTGCGCACTACGCCAGCGACGTGCAGCGATTGATTTTCAACGCACCCATGAAAACAAAAGTCGGACTTTGAAGTGACGAAGGCAGCCAGATCTGTTTGCATGGGACAGAGCTACTGTGAAGTGTGAAGCGGTACAGAGATCGTGAGTTTTTAACCCTGAAAAATAACCCACTACAATGGTGGAAAGGGCGGCATATTGTTTCCACGAAACGCAGTCTACTTAAACATGAACATGTGGATCAATTGATCTTCCTAAAGAAAAATCTGCCCTTCAAAAAAGAAATGGACAGTGATGAGGAATAAAAAATGTGGAAGCACAGGCATAAGTGAATTACTTTGCTGTGTATAAGGTTAAAGTAATGATTACAGACCTGTCTGTCTAAAATGCCATGTTTTTATTCCCCCAGTTATACCAGTGGTAAAGCATAATTTATTGTTGTCTGTCACATGAGTTTTATTTTATTATTAATCCCATCCAAAAAAATGACGGTCATAGAGTAAGCTTTTTTTTTTTTTTTAATAAAAAAAATAAAACATAACATTGGTATGAAATTTTGTTGTTTAATTTAATTTTTAATCATTTTTTATATGTTTAAAATACTGTACGAACACACACAATGTTTACTATCGTATCGTTTTCACTCTGTATCGCACCGTATTGTTCTTAAATTGTATCGATTCGTATGGAATCGCTCAGCATTAAGAATGTATCGTTTTTTAATCGAATCGTAACCTGTCTATCTAGATACATATCAAATCGGCTTCATGCCAGAGATTCCCAACCCTAGTTTCTAGGTGTTGGACGACCAAGCAGTACGACCGGGACCACCAGTGGAGTGGACGATGCCGTTGAGTCCGTGCTGCTCGCCGAGCAGAGCCCGCTGACTGCCGTGCTTGGCCGCTCACGTCCCCCACTACCCTCCCATGTCCTGCGACTCTGCCGGAAACGCGCACGGCCAAACCAGTTCCCCCCCAGGAACACAACATGCCCCACACAAATCCCCAGGTGAACTCCGCCACGAGGCAGTGGTCACCACAAAAGAAAGACTAAAAAAAAATCCATCTTGATGAGACAGGCGGCGATGAGGGAAAAGTTTACCCTGGCTGTCACAGCCACAACAGCGTCATCTCTCAGTTCAATAGTTTAGTTATGTGTAAATAAATTGTTACTTTGCAAACAAAAGCTCTACTTGTCTTTTTAATGTTATTTTGTAGAACGAAAACATTATGCAAATGTATGGGATGTCACAAAAGTAAAAAATAGCTGTGTTAAAGTCAAAGTTATGTTTGGAATGTATGCTTTTACAAAAAGCTCACTTTCCCTGTTTTTTTTCATCGGAAATTGGAAAATTGCTCAAACTAAGCTATTTTGTAATGCTGATTTCTAAAGAATGGAAAAAGATATGAACTAACTTTTTTTTCCTGCTGAAAGAAGAGAGTCTTTAAAAAACTAATTAATTAAAGTTACAAATTCTCCCAAAAAGTAGTTGAGTTAGTAACTCAGTTACCTGAATGTAAAAGTAATTTGTAACTTTCAAAAAAAGAAAAAACATAGTAACCTTTGCTATGTTTGGAAATGTTGTGAATCAACTATTAAAGTTGTTAAAATTGCTCCCGTTTTTGCATTAGTTCCCTTCTGTCTACTTTCGACATGTGAAAGTTTTAAAAAGTAAAAGTTAAAAAAAAAAAAAAAAAAGTTTTTAAAAGTTTCATCATTTAAAGATAGATTCAAGTCCAGATTTTGACGATTTAGGAGAATTTTAGATAAAAAGGCTATTTAGGTTTGCTTGGAAGGTTCACTACAACAGAGCCTTTCTGAGAAGTCTACTGCTTTAAAAGGGTGGCTGCTGACCAACGCCGCCTAGTCTGTCATTTCGCATGTAGTTCTATATGCATGTGATATCTAGGCGTAGATTGTAGGCTGTCGACTATAGTCAGGAAATATTGGAGCCACCTAGCCAAGCATTGCGTTAACTACAGCGTCACAACAAGCACTCTTCCCTCCTTCCCACTCTTCTCTCTCCGCTCCTTCCCACTCTTCTCTCTCCGTGTCTCTGACTTTTCTCGCATCATTCAACCATCGTATTAACGCATAGTAACGCACATTGTCTCGTTGCCTAAACGGTGACAAAATCCGAATGGAGAAAAAAAAAAAAAAGGTAATGCACGAAAAACGTACAGATTTTGAACGTACGGCGTACACATTTAAAAATCAGTGCTCACTTTTATAAATTACGCCGAAAACATACAACTTGACAGGTATGCTTCTGTATCTTTGATGAATAGCTGAATGTCTCCTGCCTGCCGGTGGGGTTGCTGAAATGCTCGGTGGTACCTAGCTCCGCCTCTTTTCCGGAGCTCCTCCTCTACTTTGATGTGTGCCGAAGGGTCAACTGCCCCGCTCTACACCTAACCTCCTCCTCAAGACCAGATTGCACGTAATGTACAGCTTAGCGCTTGGTCAGACTACAAGTTGGAGGGAAAATGCGTATGGCAGGTTTTTTAATCGAATAATTTTCCAAAATGTTGAAAGGGACATGTACCGTACTTGTCAATGCAAAGTTTCCAAAGGATGACGTGCTTCGTCAGAAATGGCGGGACTCAAAAATGAAAGTAAGCCATGGATTAAGAGAAGAGAAAGGGAGGTTTACAGCCATTTGAGACAACCATGTTGCAAAGACAAGTTCATATTGGGTTGTGCAGTATATGGCTGCTGATTGGACGATGGCTCTTCCCATCACACTCACGAAAACATTGTTTCCCATCCCAAAAAAAAAAAAAACTATTAGTGTCGCGCTTGGCTCCTCTTTTAATGAGGAAATTAAATGGATTTCAAACAAAACTTGTAAAATTGGGGAATTGAGGAAGGCTGGAGATTGAACCATCAATCTCGGAACTGTGTTGCCAAACCAATCATCCACAATGCCAAGTTTTCCATTAAAACTTGAACATTCAAATGCAATAGGCTGTCTTAAAATGTCAATTTCTGCTAACGAAACTGTGGAGTTGTCTGATATTATCAGATAGCTGATCATATCAGCCGATAAAAGCATTTTAAAATGATATTGGATAATATCGACAATGGTTTTTCATGATCGTTTTTGGGCCAATACGTACAGTGGGGCAAATTAGTATTTAGTCAACCACTAATCTTGCAAGTTCTCCCACTTGAAAATATTAGAGAGGCCTGTAATTGTCAACATGGGTAAACCTCAGCCATGAGAGACAGAATATGGAAAAAAAAAAACAGAAAATCACATTGTTTGATTTTTAAAGAATTTATTTGCAAATCATGGTGGAAAATAAGTATTTGGTCAATACCAAAAGTTCATCTCAATAGTTTGTTATGTACCCTTTGTTGGCAATAACGGAGGCCAAACGTTTTCTGTAACTCTTTGCAAGCTTTTCACACACTGTTGCTGGTATTTCGGCCCATTCCTCCATGCAAATCTCCTCTAGAGCAGTGATGTTTTGGGGTTGTCGTTGGGCAACATGGACTTTCAACTCCCTCCACAGATTTTCAATGGGGTTGAGATCTGGAGACTGGCTAGGCCACTCCAGGACCTTGAAATGCTTCTTACGAAGCCACTCTTTTGTTGCCCTGGCTATGTGTTTGGGATCATTGTCATGCTGAAAGACCTAGCCACGTCTCATCTTCAATGCCCTTGCTGATGGAAGGAGATTTTCACTCAAAATCTCTCCATACATGGCTCCATTCATAATTTATTTTACACAGATCAGTCGTCCGGTCCCTTTGCAGAAAACAGCCCCAAAGCATTATGTTTCCACCCCCATACTTCACAGTGGGTATGGTGCAATTCAGAATTCTTTTTCCTCCAAACACGAGAACCTGTGTTTCTACCAAAAGGTTCTATTTTTCTGACCATAACACATTCTCCCAGTCCTCTTCTGGATCATCCAAATGCTCGCTAGTGCAGGGGTCCCCAGCGACCGGGCCGCGGACCGGTACCGGTCCGTGGCGCATTTGGTACCGGGCTGCGCAGAAATAATAAATAATTTATTAACGACTGCATTCTGGCCAATTGACTTTGGCCTGTGTTGCTTAACACACCAATATCCCTGTCTATTCTAGATATACAACTACAGGATAGGAGGTCATCATTTCTTCCCGGAAATAATTAGCCCCCACACTAGAATGACTGAATAACAGACATCTTTGGACAGACTTTTTACGGGGAAAAGGGAACCTGACAAGCCAGAAGATGTGCCTAAAACCTCGAAGAAAACAAATGCGCACATGTATGTTTATGATGTAAATAGTTTTTTAGCACCATTGGATAACATTGAGAGTCCAACTGAATATAAAAGAGGGCCACAAAAGCTTTGGGAGCAAAATTTTATAAGGGTGCAAAATTTGACAGGAAAAAAAGACCGAAATCACACCGGTCCGTGGTGCAAAAAAGGTTGGGGACCCCTGCTCTAGTGAACCGCAGACGGGCCTGGACGTGTACTTTCTTCAGCAGGGGACATGTCTGGCAGTGCAGGATTTGAGTCCCCGGCGGCGCATTGTGTTACTGATAGTAGCCTTCGTTACTGTGGTCCCAGCTCTCTGTAGGTCATTCACTAGGTCCCCCCGTGTGGTTCTGGGATTTTTGCTCACCGTTCTTGTTATCGTTTTGACGCCTCGTGGTGAGGAGGGAGTTGAAAGTACGTGTTGCCCAACGACAGCCCCATAACATCACTGCTCTAGAGGAGATCTGCATGGAGGAATGGGCCACAATACTGTGAAGAGTTACAGAAAACGTTTGGCCTACGTTATTGCCAACAAAGGGTACATAACAAACTATTGAGATGAACTTTTGGTATTGACCATATACTTATTTTCCACCATGATTTGCAAATAAATTCTTTAAAAATCAAACAATGCGATTTTCTGGGTTTTTTTCTCCACATTCTGTCTCTCATGGTTGAGGTTTACCCATGTTGACAATTACAGGCCTCTCTAATATTTTCAAGTGGGAGAAATTGCACAATTAGTGGTTGACTAAATACTTATTTGCCCCACTGTGTGTTGCCTTCAAAGTGAATGGAGAAGCCTTCTGCCTCTGTACAGGGGCTGGTCACAGTTTAGTATTGCAGTTAGCCTTCTTGACCATTAGATGTCTCCAAACTAAAATGCTTGGGATTTGTTATGTGAGCATAAGAATTAAAACATCCCAGTGGGGTATCACAATACAATTAGCCATAATATGTTTAGACCACGACCGCATGTATTGGTATCGGTTTGATATCGGTATTCGATTTTTGGAGTTGGACAATATCGGGATATCGGTTAAAAAGTCATTATCGGACAACTCTACTAAAACTGTATAGGGCTGTCCAGTTTTAATTTATTGGCTATGGACTGGACTTGTTACAAACTCACTTCAAAAACTCGAAACGAAACTCAGTAGTAAATCTGTGCTAGTATTTTTAAAATTTAGCCATGAAGCCAACATGCAATTTGGTATGCTTGTCTATCACAGGTAGACCCACACGAAATTCCCAATCCGCCAGGCCTGAAAAGACAAAGGAAATTTGCTTTCCTTGAATCCTCCTCCAACAATAAACAGGCCACATTCCAGCTCATCCTTCTGCTGTGTGTCCTGATACTCACCTCGGCTATAGCCTGCTAACAGTAGCAGGCAGTCCTCGCTTCCTGCGGGGAAGCATGTGATCACTTTAATCTGTTTAAGAAGCTTCTGCCAGTCATTCCTGAACTGCAGTCATGCCTTTGCTATGTGAACCAACTGTCCAGCTGTGTGGCCTGTGCAGCCACACGCACAAACGCATGCAGTTGTGTGTCAATGTTGGGTCTCACTCAAATGCTATTAAAGCAAATAATGTGATTGTAAATGTGTCTAAAAGCAAGACTTTTGCTTTCCACACAAAAGTTGAGATCAGACTAAATATGTGTTATAGAGCACTTCTCTCTTGCTAAAATAATACACCAAAATGCTGAGTAGAAAGCAAAAGTATTGCACTGTAAAAAGTAGGAATGCACCAAAATGGGAATACAGGTAGTCCCCGGGTTACGAATGAGTTCCTTTCCCACGCTGGCGATGTAACCTAAATTTATTTGAAGTCGGAATTAACCCTTTAGGTACCCCTAAGTACCCCCTAAATATCAAAACAACTACCCAAAAACATGTATTATACATCCAGTGGCGGACTTGGCAATTTTGGGGCCTAAAGCGAACATATTCAGGAGCCCTTTTCATGGGTCAGGGGTTAAAAAGGTGAGAAGGGTGTGGAGGAAATATGTTCTGGTACACTAGGGCTCTCCTAAACGACAAATTTTCTCCTGATTAGTCAGCGGACTAGTTTTTCGATTAACCGACTAATGTAATAATTTTCTTTTTTTTTTTTTTACTAATTTAGCAATGTAATTTTTGTTGACCCTTATTAATTCACAAAACTATTTTGGAACACTTAAATTTTTTATTAAAGTACAAATAATCATGTAAATAACAATAATTAATCACAAATAAACAATGAGGTTAAATGCTGATAGCATTTACTAGTGCAAAAGAATGGAAAGTAAACAGATTCAGAACACTGACTATGCCTTTCCAACATGATTCAAAACAGTTCTTGAAAAAAAATTCTAGCAATATTATTATAGTATACTACTATATATAATAGTAGTATAATAATTATAATAATTATTCATTGCCAATCATATTTGTCATGAAGAGTGTCATTTGAAAGCTATTCTTAGTGTAGAATCTGTATTATGTAGTATTATGTAGTATACATCATATTGATCAAATTAAGTAAACTATAAGATTCTTTGAGGTTCTTTGTGTTAAATGCCTGCCGTCCAAACTCAAAAACACGGATCAGGACTCGCAAGAGGAGTTGACGCCGACGACAGGGGATAGGCAGCAGCAGCAGGAAACCACGGAAGCGGTAGATCTCCCAGCCGAAAGTAACTGCAGGACGCTGCTGGGGATGAAGGGGATCCTGACATGAAAACGGGAACTAGGTACTGTTTACGCTACTAAAAAAAAAAAAAAAAAAAAAAAAAAAAAACAGACTGGAGACAAAATGGCGGATTAGACTCCAACATCGTAAATTCGAAATCACGTAAATTGGGTACAACATAACCCGGGGACTACCTGTAAACTGAAAATAAGTGAACAGCGAAATACCTTTTTGTTCAGTAATAATAATAATAATAATACAGGTATAATAATTGTTTGGCTGGGTCATTTTGTGTATTTTGTCAATTATGTTCAATTCAAATTATTTCAATTATGTATTATGTAATTATATTACAAGTACACGCAAGTACACGTATTTGTGGTACCAATACACGCTAATATGGGTAATTGTAGTACCAGTATATTCAATGACATGTACTTGTAGTACAGGTGTATGTAAGTACACATATTTGTAGTAATACACACAAGTACAAGTTCTTATTGTTCAAGAAAACACAAGTATATGGCGGAAAACACTCAGGTGACTTGAAGTTCCGCTCTGAGACCCCCAATTTAGCCAAATTTCAAAATTGTCCGATATGCATGTGTGATTCATCATTGGAAATCTTAAAATCTCAATTTTCTGGGGGAAGAAAAATTTTGAACTGGAGGGCATTTTTTTTTTTTTTTTTTTAATGTTTTTTAAACAGCAAAACCCTATCTGAAGGTGAGAGCACGCAAGAGCAGAATTACAGAGGGCATGACTTTAATGAGATATTAGCATGTATCACTGATTGTCAAGATACAGATGTGAATGGCCACAGCTGGATTATTTTGGGATTTTATGGGTGAAACATGGTAATATAACAAGGGTCGCGATGCAGAAATAGCAGACATCAAGGAGTGGTCAAAATTTTGATATATTTGCCCTTTTAAAGGTTTTTTTTTCAAATTTTCTTATTTTAGATCGATTATTTATCATCTAACATATCGGAGAAAATGCAACAGTAACAAAAACAAAATACAATTAAGCGATAGTTATGAGGTTGATATCCGTGACTTTTTTACACACGCTATTTTTTTCATTGTGACGTAATTTGTTTAAAAGTTTAAAATATGCGAGTGAATAATTTTTTAAAGTTTTTTTTTTTTTTTTTTTTTTAAACAAAATATTAGACATCAATGAATGATTCTAAGCTAAAAATGATATTTTGAATAATAAATATAACTAATTACCTTACTTTTATGGCTTGGTTGAAACAAAAGCGGTTGTGCGACATCTGTAAACGGGGGTTTCCAGGGTAACATGGACAAACTGAAAATAGTTTGGGGGCTTAATGCGCTATGAGTCTGCTATGCAGCATATAGACATATTGTACTATCAAACACAACAGTTGTTTTGGCTTAAAATACAACAGTTTATTTTAAAGAGGGGTGCAAGAGCAGAAACTGCTTTTTCAGCCTTGTCTGTGTTTTAAGTCATATGTACTTGTGGTACCAATACATGCAAATACTGTACATACAATTGTAGTACTAGTATATGCAAATACAAATAATTCTAGTACGAGTACACACAAGTAAGAATTCGTATATTTCAAGTGCAAGCAAGTACACGCACCTGTAGTACCAATGCATGCAAAAAGACGTAATTGTACTACCGTACGTGCAAGGATATGTATTTGTAGTACAGGTGTATGCAAGTACACGTATCTGTAGTAGTGCACACAAGTACAAGTTCTTATAGTTCAAGAAAACACAATTACACGTACTTGTGGTACCAATATATACAAATACCTACAATTATAGTACTAGTATATGCAAATACACATAATTGTAATAGCAGTACAGACAAGTAAGAATTCTTATATTTCAAGTGCAAGCAAGTACACACACTTGTAGTACCAGTACATGCAAATACACGTAATTGTAGTACCACTACATGCAAGGACATGTATATTGTATATATAGTACAGGCAGGGCCGTGCAGACACTGAGGGAGGGGCAGATGCTCATAGATCAAAAGGGGCACATGAACAAAAATTTAATACACCTTACAACAACAGAACTTCCAGTTTAACCAGCTTTACAGTATAATTGGCTGTGACTGTGACAGACTTTAATTGGGAGGGGGAAACGTGAATAGAAATCAACACTGTCATCAACACTTTCTGGCTGTGACTTATGCCTCTTTTCTTCCTTCAACCTCTATATAAAAACTTTCTCAACTTGTTGCTCATCTGAGAACAAACCAAATTAGATGTTCACTGAGCCACGATCAGCACGTTTTTTTCAAAACTATCATTTCATTATTAGAGAACTTAAAGATGTGTACCTTATACTACTATATATATATATGTGTGTGTGTGTTTGTGTGTATATATATGTGTGTGTTATTATTATTAGAGAAAATTACATAATATTTTGTTTGAAAATCCCCACAATAACCCTGGTGTAAGAATTTTCACTACAATATTAGCTCGAAATCAGTTTAATAGGGTAACACCATTTGTTTTCAAACACTAGATGTTCTCAGACTCCTCATCATACACCCATGTCACAGAGGAACAGTGTGCAGGGGGGGTGGGAGGGGTGCCCGGGCTTAACGGCACATAGACTTTTTTAGACTTTTTTTTTTTTTTCTTTTAATTGTTATTAAAGGTGTATTCGGTGTTCAAGTACAGTACTCGGTGCCATGCCTACACAGTCGGCCAGCACACAAATATGCACACACAAAAAAAAAGCCCAGTCAAAATGGGCACTCTGGGCATGTAGGGGCAAAGGAGCAGGTGCTCAAGCACCCCCCCCCCGCAAGTGCCTGAGTACAGGTACATGGAATTAAATTAATTAAAATTAAAATTAATTGTTTAAATATTGTTTTTACATTATACAACAATATAATATACGGTAATATAATATATAAAATCATTTCATATATCATATCATAGTCTTTTTTGCTGTCACTGGACATTTTCATTTTTTTCCCTGTAGTGTAAATACAAATATACGTAGTATAAAATATATGTTAAATAAGTATATATTCCAAAATACATCTGGATTATTTAGTTGCTTGTAGCCCTTAACTCAGTCACTGCTATTGAAAGTGACCATGTTTCACTACCATTGACGGAGAGAGACGACCAATCCAATTTGACTGGGAGGATTGGCAGCAATTGTTTAGTCGCTGCAAGCCCACCAAATCAAACTGGATTGGATGTCTTTCGCCATCAATGTCAGCTGATGGTTTAATACCATCGTTTTTTTCGTCAGCAATTACGATAACGAAAATATTTCGTCGACGAACAATTTTTTTCATGACGATGACGAACTTAAAACGTGTCTTGGGGGACTAAAAAATAACCAGACGAATGCTAGTTTTCGTCTGACGAGACGATAACGCGACCAAAATACGACATACTGTAGTTTCTGTCATATGTATACAATGTGTGACATATTGCACGTGTAGTACGTCAGCCAGCATGGTAGCAGTGTTTGGGTCGTGTCAGTCATGTGACATGTGCTGCGCTCTCTCTCCCCCACACCGGTGTTTAGGATGTGCTTCAAGCCAGGCTGTGCTTTAGGCTTGCTTATTTTGAAACACACGGAAAGATTTTTTCCTTATCTTGGCAAGAGAGAATATGAAATGTTGCTGAGTGATCATCACACACTAAATGTAACTTGTAGCATTAGCATAGCATTCACGTTAGCATTTAACGTGTCATCTTTTTTAGACCAAAACTTTAGAATTTTACAAATGAAAACATTTTGAGTAGGGGTGTCAAACGATTAAAATTTTTAATTGAGTTAATTACAGTTTAAAAATTAATTAATTGTAATTAATCGCATTTAATCGCAATTCAAACCATCTATAAAATACGCCATATTTTTCTGTAAATTATTGTTGGAATGGAACGATAAGACACAAGATGGATATATACATTCAACATACGGTACATAAGTACTGTATTTGTTTATTATAACAATAAATCAACAAGATGGCATTAACATTATTAAAATTCTGTTAAAGCGATCCATGGATAGAAAGACTTATAGTTCTTAAAAGATAAATGTTAGTACAAGTTATAGAAATTTTATATTAAAACCCCCCTTAATGTTTTCGTTTTAATAAAATTTGTAAAATTTTCAATAAAAAAAAAAAACTAGTAGCCCGCCATTGTTGATGTCAATAATTACTTATGCAATGCTCATGGGTGCTGAAGCCTATAAAATCAGTCGCACCCAAGCGCCAGCAGAGGGTGACAAAACACAATTAACAACATGACATTTCACTGTGCTGTCATTTTAATCTGAGCGGGGCATATGCGTTAATCGCGTCAAATATTTTAACGTGATTAATTAATTACCGCCCGTTAACGCGATAATTTTGACAGCCCTAATTTTGAGTAATCGCCAACTAAAGCTAAACGGAATTTGTCTGCGTTTTCGTCAACGAAACCAGGACGATGACAAACACAGTTTTAAATGACTATATCGTGTCTAAGACTAAAGTACTTTTGTCTAAAAGACTTAAGACTTAGACGAAACTTAAAAGGGCTGCCAAAAATAACAGTGGTTAACGCTTCAAAATGAAAATAAATCTCGCAAAACCCGATCTATTTTATCCGATTCCGATCCTCTGAAAATGACTTGATCTGGCCCGTTTTCTGATCAATCATGTGGATGCGGATTGGGGACATCCCTACCGCTCAAGTTTTTCCTGCAAACTTTTAAAGTTGTTTCCCTTGATAACACCAAACCTTTTTCTGAAAAATTCACACAACTGTTCACCGAGGAAAACATTTTTTGTAAATACAGGTCGTCCTAAATGCTTGGCATGATTGAAATTGAAAGTGAATCTAGTGGAGTTTTACATCTTAATCCTGATTTAGTCTACTTGTTTTTAAAGACCACTGTTGTTCCTCTGCTGGCTTCTCGTGTTGCATGAGTACGATGAGTGACTGAGAGCTGAGTGGCACATTGCATGACTCCAAAGCCGCCAGATCCTTGCCTCCTCCGTGCGCACACACACACAGGGCAAATATGAGCGCAAAGGGGAGGAGAACACGCACACACTCACACGCACAGGTCGGAGTGGTGGTCGTACGTTGTTCTTTGTTCTGCCAGTTTAAGAGCCTTGTGTGTCTTTTCCAGTGGGTGCCGCCTTCGCGTGACTTGAGCCGGCAGATTTAGGATTGTCCGCAAGTCCTGGACCCTCCCCTGCTCTGGACCCAGCCTCCGCTTCTCACGCAAGCACAGAGGCACGCACGCACGCACACACGCACGCACGCACACACCCCTTCTCAGACCGCATGCACTGACCCGCTGGACCAGGATCCAACAAGCCAGTCTAATTCTGCTGTAACACCTTTACCTTTGACCACGGCACGCAAATATAGGATCATATTGGTGGAAAAGGATTGCCATCAAATTCAGATTTGATTTATTTTAATTTTATTTGAATTTTAACTGGACAAACAATTATCAATTGCAGTTTATTTCAACTTGCATGGCTTTTTAAAACACATTGAATATTATTGAAATGTATTTGAACACAATTACTGTCCAGCATAATTCCATCATTCGTTTGAAACGTTTTATAAAAAAAAAAAATATATATATATATATAAAATATATATATTTATATATATATTATATATATATGTATATGTGTATATATGTATATATATGTATATATATACATATATATGTACAGTGCCTTGCAAAAGTATTCGGCCCCCTTGAACCTTGCAACCTTTCGCCACATTTCAGGCATCAAACATAAAGACATAAAATTTTAATTTTTTGTCAAGAATCAACAACAAGTGGGACACAATCGTGAAGTGGAACAAAATTTATTGGATAATTTCAACTTTTTTAACAAATAAAAAACTGAAAAGTGGGTCGTGCAATATTATTCGGCCCCCTTGCGTTAATACTTTGTAGCGCCACCTTTTGCTCCAATTACAGCTGCAAGTCGCTTGGGGTATGTTTCTATCAGTTTTGCACATCGAGAGACTGACATTCTTGCCCATTCTTCCTTGCAAAACAGCTCGAGCTCAGTGAGGTTGGATGGAGAGTGTTTGTGAACAGCAGTCTTCAGCTCTTTCCACAGATTCTCGATTGGATTCAGGTCTGGACTTTGACTTGGCCATTCTAACACCTGGATACGTTTATTTTTGAACCATTCCATTGTAGATTTGGCTTTATGTTTTGGATCATTGTCCTGTTGGAAGATAAATCTCCGTCCCAGTCTCAGGTCTTGTGCAGATACCAACAGGTTTTCTTCCAGAATGTTCCTGTATTTGGCTGCATCCATCTTGCCGTCAATTTTAACCATCTTCCCTGTCCCTGCTGAAGAAAAGCAGGCCCAAACCATGATGCTGCCACCACCATGTTTGACAGTGGGGATGGTGTGTTCAGGGTGATGAGCTGTGTTGCTTTTACGCCAAACATATCGTTTTGCATTGTGGCCAAAAAGTTCAATTTTGGTTTCATCTGACCAGAGCACCTTCTTCCACATATTTGGTGTGTCTCCCAGGTGGCTTGTGGCAAATTTTAAACGAGACTTTTTATGGATATCTTTGAGAAATGGCTTTCTTCTTGCCACTCTTCCATAAAGGCCAGATTTGTGCAGTGTACGACTGATTGTTGTCCTATGGACAGACTCTCCCACCTCAGCTGTAGATCTGTGCAGTTCATCCAGAGTGATCATGGGCCTCTTGGCTGCATCTCTGATCAGTTTTCTCCTTGTTTGAGAAGAAAGTTTGGAAGGACGGCCGGGTCTTGGTAGATTTGCAGTGGTCTGATGCTCCTTCCATTTCAATATGATGGCTTGCACAGTGCTCCTTGAGATGTTTAAAGCTTGGGAAATCTTTTTGTATCCAAATCCGGCCTTAAACTTCTCCACAACAGTATCTCGGACCTGCCTGGTGGGTTCCTTGGTTTTCCTAATGCTCTCTGCACTTTAAACAGAACCCTGAGACTATCACAGAGCAGGTGCATTTATACGGAGACTTGATTACACACAGGTGGATTCTATTTATCATCATCGGTCATTTAGGACAACATTGGATCATTCAGAGATCCTCACTGAACTTCTGGAGTGAGTTTGCTGCACTGAAAGTAAAGGGGCCGAATAATATTGCACGCCCCACTTTTCAGTTTTTTATTTGTTAAAAAAGTTTAAATTATCCAATAAATGTTGTTCCACTTCACGATTGTGTCCCATTTGTTGTTGATTCTTGACAAAAAAATTAAATTTCATATCTTTATGTTTGAAGCCTGAAATGTGGCGAAAGGTTGCAAGATTCAAGGGGGCCGAATACTTTTGCAAGGCACTGTATATATATATATATATATATATATATATATATATATATATACATATATATATATATATATATATATATACATATATATATATATATATATATATATATATATATATATATATATATATATATATATATATATACATATATATATATATATATATATATATATATATATATATATATATATATAATTTTATTATTGTAATTATAACTATTTTAAGATAGATTACAATAACAATTTAATGTGAACGAATTTAGAAATATTTGTATGCATAAATGTAAACTTTCTCTCTTTAAATGAGTTATTTAGGTTACACTTTAATTAAACTCGGCGTCATAAGACGGTCATAATGATGACATGACACCTGTCATTAAAGTGCGTATGACAGGATAAAAAAAGTCTTAAATAGCATTGTTATGTGAATCATATTTTGAGACGATTAGACAATATACAATAATTTGACAAAGCGCAGATGATGAAAATTAGTCTTTTCAGAACGACATGGCAAAACTAGAAAATGCAATTTCTGGAAAAATTACTTCTGGTCTTTGCCTTGTGGAGATACAGATCTTACCCCCGCCCAGGATTATCAATAGAATGGACAAACATGCCCGTCAATGGCATTAAACAAAGTAAATGCCATTAGAAATGAATGGGAAACTTGGACGTCTATGGCCGTCAATGGCAGCACCCTTCAAAAGCGTCAATGGAATCGGGGAAGTTTGGGGGACACGTCCTATTGATATCTGGTCATTTCCTGTTGATTTGGGGAATGTTTTGTTTTTCCCATTGAAAATGAATGGGAAACATTTTGGACGTCCATGGCCGTCAATGGCATTGAGTTACATAGGCGTTGATAGAATTCAAGTCCATTAGCATCAATAGATTTGACATACATGGCCGGTAATGGCAACAGTGCAATGTAGATTCTATTGGAAATCCCATTGAAAGTGAATGGGACGTTTCCCATTAAAAATGAATGAGAATGTTTTTGGCAAATTCCCGGCAAACCGTACATTTTTTCCAGATTCTGTATACAATTTTTTATGCCCCTCATCGTCCCGGAATGTTTTATGTCCACATTATGTGATTAGGTCAAAAATTGTAAGACATGCAGCGTTTTGAAAATTTTTTTAAAAATCGGAAAATCGGCGTTTACGTGAAAACGGAAAATTTTTCGAGGTCGTTTGACAAAAAGCCACAGTCACACGAAAATTTTGGACGTTTTGATACCTGAACGGTGTCGATCAGTGCAGCGCGCTGAAAAAACGCGGAGAATAAGATGATTAATAATAATAATAATAAATAATAAAGTTGCAAAATAACATTATCTGCCGTTGCCAAAAAGGCAAAGACCAGATAATTACTCCATAATGGTCAAAACTGTCAACTTCAACTTTACTGTGGCCACCGTAGTTAGTCAGGATTTTTTTCATTTTCCTGCCCCGGCTTCGGAGAATGTAAAACAAACCAAGAGGTGTGACAGCTAGCCGACATGCTAACCCGAACCGAGTGATGTCTCAAAGTCTTATTTTCGCTTTGAAAAGCGAAAAGTCACACAAAGCTAGCCCGGATTATGTCACACGGCGGCTGGGTTGTCAATTGTCTTCGCCGATCGGCAACCCGCCTGGCGGCGAGCAAGTTACAACTCGTTCCCCTGCTATGGACAGGAGCGCTCGGCGGGGAAGCAGCTGAAGAGTACCGCCGGACAAACCGGCCGACGTCGGAGGAGAGCGTAGCTGCCACATGGTCAACACGAATATGGCGTAAAATAATGCTTTACACAGCGAAGACGTAAACAGAGAGCGCCGTGCAGTTGTTGTGCAGCTAACATGGCAGGATGTGTCTGAGGAGGACTTTTCTCTACATGTCCGTCAATGATCAAAAGTAAGTAAATAGTCCTTTATTTAAAGAAAGTTTGTAGTGTTTACTTTGTAATCGCTGTATTCGCGCCCATTTTTAACACAAAGTTGCAATTTCTGATGGGTTTGAAAATTTGACAGAACACCGGGCACACGAAGAGGGCAATAACCCCAGTATAACGCTCTCCCACTGGGGGGTTGTGCGACAAGCTGCCGGTCGCCTGCTGAGTGGCATTTTCGGTGGACAATCAGCCACAAAATGCAAGCCACTTCGTATTAAAACGTGTGCCGTGATCCTAGTATTTGACATAATACAAAATACAATGTTTTCCTTGTAAGTCCAATGGTCCCACAGCATTAGGGCTTGTTTTGGCCAATATCTGCGGTGAACAGGAACCTTTTGAAACACGCCTCTCCCTGGTGCAGCAACAATTTTCTGCAGCCGTTTAGCTGGCCTGATGCAAAAAATAAACGAATTAATCCGCAAAATTAGCTTAATCCGCAGTCCATATGCATGCTATAAATCAATGCTGTATTGTAAGATGTTGACCCGGGTGACGTCACATTCGCATTCGTCCTAAACCCGAGACTGAAGCCGGAAGTCACTCATTTTCATGACGCGGGATTCAAAAATTCAATGTATAAAACGATCGCTTCCACACACATCCAAGCGGTCCATTTCATTCAGGAGCATAAAACGCCGCGTGACATACGATATAAACATGCTTTTTGGTGTCGTACGCACTTAAATATGAATGAGGGCAGATGTCATTGAGTGTCATTTAGTAGATTTTGTCACTTTTGGTGCAATATTGGGATTTTTTCAAAAGTCTTTGGGTGGGGATTAGAGTTTAGGAACTGTCTTAGTGTTATGACACTTAATGACACTCGTCATAAGCATTCATTAATGTTCATGACAGTATCAATTAATAATTATGATAGTTTTATCTAGACACATGCCGATTACTGGTTTCAAGGTATAGCGTTGAAACGTCACGTTTTCATAGCCGCAAAAGTGCGGGAGGGGCATGAATGCTGATGTAAATTGAGCAATATTTATTATTTATTCATGGTGGGCATTGTGGGGGCACTGGGGACACTTTACCTTATTTTGCTCTGCACCACACACTTTTAATGGGCACTAACTCGTAGTATTGTTGGAACGCCAATCTGAATTTTCGTTGTCATTTTCACAATGACAGTTGAATCTGAATCTGAATTTGGGGCTGTTTTGCTCCCTCAGGGCCTGGACAACTTGCTATCATTAATGGAAGACTTAATTCAAAAGTTTATCAGGATATTTTGCAGGAAACCTGAGGCCGTCTGTCGGACAGCTGAAATTAAAAAGAGGATGGATGCTGCAACAAGACAATGATCCAAAACACAGAAGTAAATCAACTTCAAAATGGTTTCAGAAGAACAAAATACACGTTCTGGAGTGCCCAAGTCAAAGTCCAGACATGAACCCCATTGAGATGCTGTGGCATGACCTAGAGACAGCGATTCATGCCAGACATCCCAGGAATATGACTGAACTACTTTCCCCCATCAAAGAAACCGAAATCACTGGTATGGGAATAAGTCTGCTACAGAGGAAGAGACAGACATGTAAAGCATGTTTGTGGAGGATGGCTGCCGAGGAGGCAATACCTCCAGTATGGTTTCGCATTTATACAAAATTAAAGGTTAGTAAACACTGTGATGAACATTTCCCACCAGCTACGAGAGTTAATTCTAGCGGTGGTAAAACGTGTTTTTTTTCTCTGTGTGTTGAGAAAGAGAGTGTGTGTATAATGTAAACACGATACAAGTCATACGCACGTGAGTTTTATGGAAAATAATTCAATTATTTTTGTTCTGATGGTAATAAAGTTGAGTTGTGGCGTGGCTTTACGCTCACCTATAGGAATGCATTAATTTTAATTTTATTTAGAATATTTAAGTTATTTTTTAGATTTATTCTAACTTAATATTATACTTATGTTCCAATGTTCCAATTTGCTTATATGTTTTGAAAAAAATAAAAATTCTGTTCAATGGAAAAATGATCTTTCGTTTTTTTTTTTTTTTAGTTTTTTTTAACCCAGATATCTCAAAGTAACATATTTTAGAGCTGTAATTGCAAGACCATGATACCATGATATTTTTTCTCAAGGTTATCTATACCTTCAGAATCTCATACCGGCACATGCCTAGTTTTATTACAGTGTTATGACACAGAGTTCAAATGAAGTTTTACTGTTATTTCTACTCACAGATTTCAACTAGTAATATATATTTTTTGTAATATTCTGAACTCCTTCAACTTGTTTTCTATTAACATTTAACATTTTTTTATACTAATTATTGGGTTTAACTTTCAGTTGTAAGATCTTGAAGGTTGAATATGAATTTTATTTAACTTTTGTATTAAGATTTAGAATATTTAATCTCTAATTCTAATATTTCATTTTTCATTCAAACATTTACATCTTATAATAGCAATTTATTTTGAGATTGTTTATTTATTCATTCATTCAATCATGTTTACTATTTTTAAAAAAATTACTGTATATCAATTTCTTTTGGGGTGTCTATTGATTTGTTTTTACTTACGTATATCCTTTTTATAATTTGGATTATTCAATTCTTTATTATTGGATGGCAAAGTCGAAACCTTATAAAAACAGTTTGGCTGTGATCAAGCGGGATTTACACGAAAGCCAATAAGCACAAGCCACGTATCCAGCTATTAATATTATTACGACGGCATGAAAAAGCAACAAAGCAGATTAAAATTTAACAATTCACAGTTTTCACTTTTCGTGTGTGTTTTATTTGTTTGTTTCATAATGCTTTCTGTTGCACAACCCTGGCATGGAGTTTGTTTTTACACAAAAACGCAACATGTGCAACTAATCCTGTCAAACATGAGCATTAATCATTAACTGTTACATCAAAAGTTTTTTTTACATAGAACCCCATAACTCAGCGGTTTAACCTTGTAGATAAATGAGCTATATAAGTACCGTCCATCTGACAATTACGGAGGAGCGAAAGTTGTTGACTTTATGAAACTTTAGAATCGCAACTTTTTTCTAGTGACACATTCTGGCATCAATCTCGGAACATTGCAACATTTGTTCTTATGTCATGTATATATTTATCATACTTCAGACTGTATTTTCATTTCCAGCACAGGTCTAATCCAGCCGACCCCTTTTGCACAAACGAGTAGGTTTTTTTACATACCACGGACATGCAGATAGCGGCCTCAAAACCCTCTGTAAACCCTCCCATTGCCGCAGCATAGTCACCTCAAAGCCGAGGTGAAGTTTTGATCGCTGTGCTCTCACGCAACTGGTCAATGTTTAACTCTGGCTAACAGGTACTAGCACGCAATGGCATTCGACCAGAGTGCTTTATCAGGACTTAGTGCTGCATGGGTGGTAGATGTTGTCACTTTTCCCACCCTTGACCCCCACACACTTTCCCCGACCCCCACACTTTAAGGCCACACGTGCATGAATGGTTTCAGTCAGTTTGACAATTCTCTCTATCCGAAACCCCTCAGGTCAAGGTGGTGGTCCTGTATAACAAATTAGAGAGCGAGGGAGAGAGAAGATCTGCAGAGTCATGACATCTATTGAAGTTACAAGTTGGTAATCGAACGCATGTTCAGTATCCAGGCACTACGATTAATCATGAATAATAAAGATGTCCCAATCACGTCATTTTCAAAGCATCGGAATCGGCAAAAAAATATCGGACATGCCTTTTTTTAATATATATATATATATATATATATATATATATATATATATATATATATATATATATATATATATATATATATATATATATATATATATATATTTTTTTTTTTTTAATTTTCTAATTGTATTTAACGCTACAGACAAAATGTCTTACACTCATCCAGAGTCTTTAGTTTTGGCTTAATGTAGGGCTATCAAATTTATCGCGTTAACGGCGGTAATTCATTTGTAAAAAATTATTCACGTTGAAATATTGAATGCAATTAACGCATGCGCTGCACGACCCACTCACGCATTGTCGCGTTCAATCTATAATGGCGCCATTTTACCTATATATAGAGCTAAAAGGCAGCATAAAATGAGTAGAGTGAATTTTGGCAGTCTTTGGAACCTTTTTTTAATTGGCTAAAGCCTTACAATCCCTCTCTCAACAATTAGAAATATCGTGGGAAGCAATGTGGGGAGGAAATGTAGTACCTAATCTTTTTCTTAACATCATATGTTAATTCTCAGCGCAGAGAAGATATATCAATTGGTGCCACTACGCACAGTCATGGTTGCACTTCCCATCATGCATTTGGGCAGAACAGTTAAATGGCTACAGTATCATTTACTGAAAGCTCAACAAATACACAAGATGGCAATATTTAGTCACAATATACAAAGTCACATATATTCTTTAAGAATTACAAGTCTTTCTATTCGTGGATCCCTCTCACAGAAAGAATGTTAATAATGTGAATGCCATCTTGAGGATTTATTGTCAAAATAAACGTATAAAGTACTTATGTACTGTATGTTGAATGTATATATTCGTCTGACTTTTATTCATTTTTTTCTTAATGCATTGCCAAAATGTGTATGATCGGGAAAAATTATCGGGAATGATTGGAATTGAATCGGGAGCAAAAAAAAAAAAAAAAAAAGCAATCGGATCGGGAAATATCAGGATCGGCAGATACTCAAACTAAAACGATCGGATCGGGAGCAAAAAAACATGGTCGGAACAACCCTAATTAATAATATTATAGCCATATGGCGGAAAACACTCAGGTGACTTGAAGTTCCGCTCTGAGACCCCCAATTTGGCCAACTTTCAAAATTGTCCGATATGCATGTGTGATACATCATTGAAAAGCTTAAAATCTCAATTTTCTGGGGGAAGAAAATTTTTGATCAGGAGGGCATTTAAAAAAAAAAAAAAACAGCAAAACCCTATCTGGAGGTGAGAGCTCGCGAGAGCAGAATTACAGACCCCATGACTTTAACGAGATATCATCGCGTACTTACCTTGTTCAGATCCAAATACTCTATGTAGCATGTATCACTGAGTGTCAAGACACAGCTGTGAATAGCCACAGCTGGATTTTTTGGGGGATTTTATGGGTGAAACACGGTAATATAACAAGGGTCACGATGCAGATACCGCAGACACCAAGGAGTGGTCGAGATTTTCTTTTTCATATATGTTCCCTTTTAAAGGTTTTTTTTTTCTTCGTTTGGATCGATTATTTATCATCTAACATATTGGAGAAAATGCGACAGTTACAAAAAAAAAAAAATACAATTAAGCGACAGTTATGACGTAGATATCCGTGACATTTTTACAGACGCCATTTTTTTCATTGTGATGTCACTTGTTTAAAAGTTTAAAATATACGAGTGAATAATTTTTTTAAAGTCGTTTTTTTTTTTTTTAAACGAAATATTAGACATCAATCAATGATTCTAAGCTAAAAACGACAGACATTTTGAATTATAAATATGATTAATTACCTTAGTTTTATTGCTGGGTTGGAACAAAAGCGGTTGCACGACGTCTATAAAACGGGGATTTCCAGGGTAAAACGGACAAATTGAAAATAGTTTGGGGGCTTAATGTGCCATGAATCTGCTATGGCAGCATATAGACCAGGGGTCCCCAAACTACAGCCCCCGGGCCGGATACGGCCCGCCTCCACGTTTGGTCTGGCCCGTTGAACAAAAAACAAAAAAAAATTCCCTCAATAGTGTTATTTATTTCCTTGCTTTTTTTCTGTGAAGAACCCAGAGAGGGTTATTTGGTTATTATCGATTTAATTAATAGTATTATTATATTAAATTATATTAAATTATATTATATTATATTATATTATATTATATTATATTATATTATATTATATTATATTATATTATATTATATTATTAGGGCTGTCAAACTATTAAAAATTTTAACCGAGTTAATCACAGCTTAAAAATGAATTATTCGTAATTAATCTCAATTTAAACCATCTATAAAATATGCCATAATTTTCTGTAAATTATTGTTGGAATGGAAAGATAAGAAAGAAGACGGATATATATATTCAACATACAGTACATAAGTACTGTAATTGTTTATTATAACAATAAATCAACAAGATAGCAATAACATTATTAACTGTTAAAGCGATCCATGGATAGAACGACTTGTAGTTCTTAAAAGATAAATGTTAGTACAAGTTATAGAACTTGTATATTAAAACCCCTCTTAATGTTTTCGTTTTAATAAAATTTGTAAAACTTTCAATCAAAAAATAAACTAGTAGCTCGCCATTGTTGATGTCAATAATTACACAATGGTGCTGAAACCCATAAAATCGGTCGCACCCAAGCGCCAGCAGAGGGCGACAAAACACCCAAAAACACAAGTAACAAGTGCACATGACACTGTGCTGTCATTTTAATCTGTTTGAGAGTGGCATGTGCGTTAAATGCGTAAATATTTTAACGTGATTAATTTTAAAAAATTAATTACCACCCGTTAACGCGATAATTTTAACAGCCCTATATATTACATTATATTGTATTATATTGTTATTATTATTTTTTTTTAAATTTTATTTACTTTTCCGTGAAGAATCCAGAAAGAGTTATTTGATTGTGGCTTTCTGAAAAACAATACATTTTTACATTTAGGCACTCCTGCAATCGTCACACCTTTTCTGTTGCAAACTGACCCCGGCCCCTGATCAGAGAAGGGAAAAGTTATGTGGCCCTCACAGGAAAAAGTTTGGGCACCCCTGATATAGACATTTTGTTCTATCAAACACAACAGTTCTTTTGGCTTAAAATACAGCAGTTTCTTTTAAAGAGGAGTGCAAGAGCAGAAACTGCTTTTTCAGTATTGTGTTTTCCGCCATATACAATTATCACTAGCTCTTGCGACTCATTTTTGCAACATTGCAAAATGTTTTCCTGACACGTTTAAGGAGACTAGACCAGTGGTTCTTAACTTGGGTTCAATCGAACCCCAGGGGTTCGGTGAAGTTTAAGAAACGCAGTGCCCTATTTTGTACGCTGACTAAATCTAGGCAAAGTGGCATTTTAGACCAGGTTTTGGGCTAGTTTGCCCTCAATTTACAGGCTTTTATTCCATGTCTTTCAACTGCTAGCCCTCTATCTAATGGAAATCGGTTTGCTCGGTGGAAGGTTGACCCGCAATCAGTATGAGCAAGTATAACAGACCTACAGGCAGCATGGACTGCGTAGATAATTAAAAAGAAAAACATTTGTATCATTTTACGTCATGAAAGTAGTATGTGATGCAAGGACGTGACAATAAAATAAGAATGTAGACACGAAAATAAAAGGAACAGTGCGAAATGAAATGAGTTTCATTTACCAACGTGAAAATCAACAGCAAAGGGCAAAATTATTTGTCGTAAATTAGAAATCTGGAAAAAAATTGAACAGGAATTCACTTAGATGTTAGTTTGCTAGGTTTTAAATTCGTAAAAAAATTGCTTTTTTTTTTTTTTTTTAAATTCCAAATGTTCGGTGAATGCACCTGGGAAACTCGCGGGGTTCTGTAACTTTAGCAAGGTTTAAGAACCAAAGGACTAAACGCTTGTCACTTTTTTTTTTTTTTTTTTACTCATGACTGCCACCTTCGGCCGAATGTGTAACTGCAGCTCTCGTGCGTGGCGCACACGCTTGTACCAGCACTAATATAAAGCAACGAGTGTTTGACCCATCAAGTCATCACCATAAATGCAAAAACGGTTAGTAGCAAGCAGTGTTGTTTTTGGCAGCTCTTTTAATTTTTGTTTAAGTCTTTTTGACGAAAATGCTTATTAGTCTTTGTCATATTTTAGTCTTTCCAAAATGTGTTCGTCTACGTCTAGTTTTAGTCGACAAAATCTCATACAAACGTCATCTAGTATTCATCGACAGTTACTCAGAATGTTTTTGTCTGTAAAATTCAAGTTCAAATAATAATTCAAGTTTTAGTCAGAAAATGAATAAATGTTTTCAACAATTTCGAATGAATATAGACAGACGAGCACATATTGTAGCATCTGCAAGGACAACGCCAACTTGGTGATGATAATAAACACTCAGCAGGAAAACAGTACACTAACATTATTTTCAATGAATTATACCCGCCTGGACGCCAGGAACTGTATGTAAAAAAATTAAAAATTAAAAAAATTTAAAAAAAAAGAATTTGTCCAAGAGTTTAAGAGGACACTCGCCGTTAGCATTACCCTAATGCGAACGGTATGCTAACGCGACGAGTTATATTTAGTGTGTGATAATCACTCAGCACTGACATTTAAAATCAATTAAACCCACCTGGAAGCCACAAACTGTATGTTAAAACAGCTAAACTAGTCTATTAGCTAAATGTCATTTCGCCAACTGGTTCTCCTTTAGATTAACTGACCAGAAAAACCAAGCCTTTAGACTGGCCAGTGTTTTAAAAGGACGTTTGCCATTCTGAAGCTAATGCTAACACAAACGCTATGCTAATGCTAGGAGTTACATTTAGCATTTGATGATCACTCAGCACAGACTTTTGAAGGCTAAAGCCGCATTGCATATTCTCTCTTGCCAAGATAAGAAAACAAATCTTACCGTGTTTCCAAATAAGCAAGATGGAGCGCATTCTAGCTTTAGACACATTCTTAACTGAGGTGAATTGAATGAGGGAAAGGTACAGCTCATCTCACATGACTCACACGACCCAAACACTGCTACGATGCAAGCTGATGTACTCCACTTACAATATGAAAATGTCACTCATTCTGAACATATGACAGAAACTGTTGCATTTTTCGTCTCGTCGGCGTCTCGTCAGATGAAAACCTACATTTGTCTCGTTATGTTGTAGTCTCCCAAGCCACGTTATTAGCTCGTCATTGTGACGTCATCGTCATCAAAAACCTGTTCGTCGACAAAATATTCTATTTATCGTCATTGTTGACAGAAACAACACTGGTAGCAAGTTTTCAATGGGTTAGAAAAGGGTTTTTGCCAGGCGGAGAAGATGAAGGTAGGAAAAAGGGCCTTTTGGGGCAGTCTCAGTTAAAATGTCAGGGCTTTGTGTACTCATTGAGGAATTGGTGGAGCATGCATGGAGTAAAAAAATATTTTTAATTAATTAACTCTAAAAATCCCGTATAGTCTCTAACTCATTGGCTGCCTTTGGCAGTGCTAGACATCCAATCCACTTAGACTAGGAGGGGCGAATAAACAGTCTAGTTGCGCATCCACAGCCATTTCTCCCACTTTAAATGAATTGGACATTTGTCGTTGTCAATAA
The DNA here is from genome assembly GCF_030265065.1 of Corythoichthys intestinalis. Taxonomy (NCBI): domain Eukaryota; kingdom Metazoa; phylum Chordata; class Actinopteri; order Syngnathiformes; family Syngnathidae; genus Corythoichthys; species Corythoichthys intestinalis. Next base: position 16,175,046 of record NC_080395.1, on the reverse strand, counting down.
TGTCACACCAAACTGGCGTAATTAATTTTGTCGGGACTATTTTTTTAGATGCGTAATGCGACCACTATAGAGAGGAGTGCTTCAGGCACTCGTGCCCATGCTGCATTCGAGAAGAGTGGGAAGTCAGACATATCCCACTCGAAGGGTACCAGTTGCGACCTCAAAGCGTTCCAAGCGTTTTTTATTTACTCCAGCAAACTTGCCTTCTCGTAAGTCGGGGTACTTTTTTTTTTTTTTTTTGTAACTTCGCTATTAGGGCCTCGCAATTTGAGTGGCCTTCCAATGATATTTTTCCTGGTCCGAGGTTGGAAAATGTCCGACCTCCCACCCTCCTCGAATGCATCATCAGTCTACGGAGTCTTGACTGAAGAACAGCAACATCATGAAACATGCAATTAGAGCCTGTGGAAACAGACAGAAGAAATGGGCAAATGAGAGTTTGAACAATACAAACTGTGGATACTTGCTGGCTACGACATAAACACACCGGTGGAAAAAATATGACTCCCCTCTGCAGCCTGTTACCTACAGAGCTGCTGGACTACAAATGTTGCTGTTCATACTGCAGTTATTGACATGCAATGGTAAGTTTTAATAACTTCACCCTGAAAATATAGCCAACATTATTGATTGCAAGAGTCATCTGTGGATTTCATGCGTGCATATGTTGTTTTTTATTGGCATGCTAGGATGGGCCCATTGACTCGCGCTAGCTTAGCCACTCCGGAGCCCTGAAACTACCGTAATTTTCGCACTATAAGGCGCACCTGACTATAAGCCGCCACCCACCAAATTTGACACGAAAACAATATTTGTTCATAGATAAGCCGCACTGGACTATAAGACGCAGCTCTCCTTACTGTATTATGGGGTATTTTTACCAAAAGATATTAACCGGTAACACTTTATTTGACAGCGGCATCATATGACTGTCAAAACAAAATGAACCAGCGTGAAGCTTTGAACAAATTGGCTGCAAAGCTTCAAGAAGCTTCATTTGGCCATCACTGCTCCCTTGGGGGAGATAGTCAACCTCTTCTCCCACCTGCTGTATATACTATTGTTGTCCAACATGCCTCCTAGCATGCATTGCAGTGCTATAGATGTAAATAACAAGCAAAAAATCATGTTATGTGCGAATTACTTCTTCAGTTACTGTTCCAGTTGTTTCATTAATTGCTAGTTATGGTATTTGGTAACACTTTATTTGACAATAGCGCCATAAGACTGTCATAAGGCCATCATAATTATGAAATGATACTGCCATGAACATTATTGAATGCTTATTACAGACGTCATTTAGTGTTATCTGGCAAATTATCTCACTTTTGAATGGATGAAAAAGATGGACTTCATTGGAGTTAGTGACATAATTTTACGGATACACTTAATGACAGCTGTCATAAGCATTCAGTAATGCCCATGATTGTGCCATGTCATAACTCATTTAATCCCAAAAACGTATAAATATGCTCTATTTTTAATTGTTTCAATGTCCCAACGACGTATTTATACGTCTTTTACGTTTTTTTTTTCATAAGAGACATCTCTGGGATCTGATTCAATTGAGCTCCAAAGCACAAAGTTGAAAATCCATTTAAAAGCAATAAAACTGGCCACTGGAGGGCAGTAGCACATTTGGTAAGACCCGCAACCCGATTCATTGGCAACGAACAGCCGGGCCGCACGGCAGGGGAGCCGGCAGAAGGATGCCAGGCAGCGGACGACCGAGCAGAACAACCGAGAGGACGCCCGGGATGCCAGGCACTGGACGACCGAGCAGAACGACAAGGATCACCAGTGCAGCGGACGATGTCGTTGAGTCCGAGTTTCTCGCTGATCAGACCCCACAGAGACTCAAAAAAATCCATCTTTATGAGACAGGCGGCAATGAGGGGAAAGTTTACCCGGCTGTCACGGCTACAACAGCATCATCTCTCAGTCAGTTATGTGTAAATAAATTGTTACTTTGCTATCAAAAGCTCTATTTGTCTGGTGGTTTATGTTATTTTGTAAAAGGAAAACATTATGTAGATGTTTGGGATGTAGCTAAAGAAAAAAATAGCTGTGTTTAAGTCCAAGTTATGTTTGAAATGTATGCTTTCAAAAAAAGCTCAATTTCTCTGTTTTTTTCATCAGAAATGGGAAAATTTCTAAACTAAGCTATTTTCTAATGCTGATTTCTATAGAATGGAAAAAGATATGAACTAACTTTGTTTTCCTGCTAAAAGAAGAGAGTCTAATCTTTCTTTTGATGGGTTCAATGTTAAATAGCAATAGAATAGAATTTTCTGTGGGCCTTGCAAAATCAGTCAAAATCCAGTAAAACGGCCAGGAGCGAAGGGGGCTGCACCGGTGAAAATGGCTGGGAGTGAATGAGTTAATTATGACAGTCCTGTGACGCCGGTTTCAAATAAAGTGTTCCTATTAACCCAAATAAATCAACAAATAGGCCGCACTGGATTATAAACCGCAGGATTCAAAATGAAGGAAAAAAGTAGCGGGTTATAGTCCAAAAATTACGGTCATAAATAACTAACTAATTGCACGGAATTTGTTTGAATCTGCTCCACTGACTAATTAAACCCCGCTAACTCAAAGATTAAGCCTCATGTCAAAAATTCTGAACTTCCCCTTTAATATGATGATTTAAAAAAATATATATATATATATACACAACTTTAGTCTTGTAACAATATATATTCTTTTGTCATATTTTAATTTTTGTATTAGAACTTTTTTCCTATCACATTATCACTCTGTTTTTGTGACTAACTTTGTTCAACTTAGCAGGAGTTTTGTTCTTATCACGAACTTTTTATAGTCATGAAAGAGCAATTAAAGCTTTATCAACTACAAATGAAACAAGCATAATAAAGCATTGACGCGCATTGCTTTGTTGCGCACCGCTTTGTGCATGCATAGGAGTCTATTCGAAGACATTGTAATCACACATGCAAACGCACGCACACACCTTTCAAGTGCACCAGACTTCATTCATGACAAAACAGAAGGAGGAGTGATTACATCACGCACTGCAGCCAATGGAGTGGAGGTGCACGCTATAAAGCAGGAGCCCATGCTCTCTTTTGGGGACATGAGGAGAGTAAACTCAGGGTTGAGTTGTATCTTTGGACCCCACTTGGATTTCTTTGCTCATCTGTCCACTTGAAGGTAAGCTCACTTCATGCACAACAAGCCTTAAAAATGCATAACTCCTAGAATTTTAAGAGTTTTATTTTGTGAGAGTGTTTGCAGATTTCTCATTAAGTTTCTAGTAAAACAATTTTGTTTATTTTTGCACGTGCATGGATATTACACAGTCCTCACTCACTATCTGCAACAGGTAGTCGATATGTTGCACAACCGTCCTGCATTGACACTCCATGATCTTCTTTATGTACAGGTGTTTTGAAGTCGCAACCAGAAACTTGCTACCATGGTGCAAATGTTACTGCCGTATATTGGAGGTGTGACCGTGTCCGAGACCCTGGTGGCCGCAACCACGCTTTGCCTGGTCTACTTGTTGCTCAAGTTCTTCCGAAACGACATTCCCGTGGGGCTAAAGCGGCTCCCGGGTCCCGTGCCCTTGCCCATCATCGGCAATGTGCTGGAATTGGGTAAAAGACCCTACCTGAGCCTTACCGCTATGAGCAAACGCTACGGCCCTGTGTTTAAGATCAAGATTGGCTCGCGTCCTGTCGTAGTGCTGAGCGGCAGCGAAACGGTGCGACAGGCGCTCATTAAACAAGGTGAGGAGTTCTCAGGAAGGCCCGATCTGTACTCCTTCCGATTCATCAGCGACGGCGAAAGCCTGGCCTTCAGCACGGACCAAAAGGACGTGTGGCGTACTCGTCGGAAGCTGGCCCTCAGTGCCCTACGTTCCTTCGCCACCCTGGATGGCACCTCGTCGCAGTATTCATGCATGCTAGAGGAGCACATCTGCAAAGAGGGCGAGTATCTGCTGAAGCAGATCAATAACGTCATGAAGACCGACGGCAGCTTTGACCCCTTTCGCCACATTGTCGTCTCCGTGGCCAACGTCATCTGCGGGATGTGCTTCGGCCGCCGCTACAACCACGACGACAAGGAGCTCTTGAGCCTGGTGAACCTCAGCGATGAGTTCAGCCAGGTGGTGGGCAGCGGCAACCCTGCCGACTTCATCCCGGTGCTCCAGTACCTGCCAAGCACCACCATGAAGATGTTTGTGAACATCAACGAACGTTTCAACGCCTTTGTGGGGAAAATTGTTACTGAACACTATGCCACCTTCAAAAAGGTAACAACCACCCTTCCTTCCAGCTTAGTCATTAAATGTTCTCCCACAATATTAATGTTTTCATTAAAGCTGCCCGATTAATACACTTTCAGGACAACATTCGGGACATCACTGACTCCCTCATTGACCACTGCGAGGACAGGAAGCTTGATGAGAACTCCAATGTCCAGGTGTCAGATGGCAAAATTGTAGGGATCGTCAATGATCTCTTCGGAGCAGGTTGGTTGGATCCAGTGTTGTTTTTGGCAGCCCTTTCAATTTCCCTCTTTTGGACAAAAATACTTTTTAGGCCTTAAATACCTGCAACATGAAGCAATTATCAGAGAATCCCAAAATTTGAAAAATAAGGTCCTAATGACACCTTTTTTTCACATTTGTAAAAAAAAAAAACTCAAAATGAATATGTGTAATAAGTAGGGTTGTTCCGATCATGTTTTTTTGCTCCCGATCCGATCCCGATCGTTTTAGTTTGAGTACCTGCCGATCCTGATATTTCCCGATCTCATTGCTTTTTTTTGCTCCCGATTCAATTACAATCATTCCCGATAATTTTTCCCGATCATATACATTTTGGCAATGCATTAAGAAAAAATTGAATAAAACTCGGACGATTACACACATTCAACATACAGTACATAAGTACTGTATTTTGTTTATTATGACAATAAATCCTCAAGATGGCATTTACATTATTAACATTCTTTCTGTGAGAGGGATCCACGGATAGAAAGACTTGTGACTTTGTATATTGTGACTAAATATTGCCATCTAGTGTATTTGTTGAGCTTTCAGTAAATGATACTGAAGGCCATGCCCACATGCATGATGGGAAGTGGAACCATGACAAGTGGAACCATGACTGTGCGTAGTGCTATCAATTCATAATCGTAGGGAGAGGGATTGTAAGGCTTTAGCCAATTAAAATAAGGCTCCAAAAGCTGCCAAAATTCATTCTACTCATTTTATGCTGCCTTTTAGCTCTCTATAAAGGCAAAACGGCGCAATTACAGATGGAGCGCGACAATGCGTGAGTGGGTCGTGCAGCGCATGCATTAATTGCGTTAAATATTCTAACGTGATACATTTTTTTAAAAATTAAGTACCGCCGTTATTGGGATAAATTTGGAAACCCTACCTTAAGCCTAAACTAAAGACTCTGGCTAAGTGTAACATATTATGTCTGTAACGTTAAATACAATTAGAAAACGACTTAATTAAAAAATATATATATATTAAAAAAAGGCATGGCCGATATTTTTTTGCCGATGCCGATACTTTGAAAATGACGTGATCCCGATCGATCGGGACATCTCTAGTGGCGGGGGGGGCGTAGCTTCTGTGACAAATGAGTCACTATCAAACACTGCTACTATGCAGGCTAACTTACATATACAATAAGAAAATGTCACACATTATGACGGAAACTAAGGTGCATTTTCGTCTATTTCGCGTTCTCGTCGGACATAAATAGGCATTGGTCTCATTATGGTTAAGTTCATACTGCAGGTCTTAATGCACAATTCCGATTTTTTGTCATATCTGTGTTTTTGGCGTGCCCGTTCAGAATGCTTTTGTCAATTAAGCTCGTTAGAGTATCACGCATGCGCATTAATTCGCAGTCCGAGATGCGACTGACCCGCATGCACAGGCGCATCAAAACAAAAGCTAGCTCAATGTCATTCTAATGTGGTCATATTTTGATTTCCAAAAAGAGGGCACAAATAACAGACATGAATAATTACCGTTTAGCTAGTCTTATATTCAAAGTTTATTTGGATTGACTTTGCATGTATGAAGCACACACATACGGACAGTTTGCCCTAACTCTCGGCCGTGTAAGCAATCTTGAAATATTGCATATTTGGAGCACAGAGAAAAAAACGAGCATTCTCAGACTTATCCCCCACCCCCATTTTTTTTTTTTTTTTTTTTTTTTTTAATGGCTTTTGTCAAGCCCGCCTTTTTATGACTCTTGTCAAGCCCGCCTCTTCCCTGAAAGCCGCGTTCAAGCTAGGTGCTAATGCTAATGCACAGCTGCATCAGTACTGGGGTGGTAACCGCTTGGTACCTCATGATACGATATGATTTGCGATAGAAAGCTCACGATAACGATAATCTCACGATATGGCGATACAACGGTTATCGATACATTTGTTAGGAAATCATTCTAGGATATTCCACAAAACAACTAATGAACAGAAAAACAAGCTATCTTCATCCTTCTGCTCTAAGTTTATCTCTAGTAGACGTCCAATCCATTTGAACTTGTAGGGTGGCAGCAAATGAACCCCTCCCACTTCTATGGCTGTCAGTGGCAGCTAATCTCAGGCAATGAGGTAATTTTGGGTCATTTCAGGTCGTTACCTGTTGATTTTCAGTGACTTCTTGCTGAGTTTGGAGCATTTTATGGTCACTTCCTGTTGATTTTGGGGCATTTTATGGGTCACATTCTGGTTATTTTTGGTTACAGAGCAGTATGTTACCCAGGAATAAAACGGCAGTGACTCAAAGTCAACAAGAAGTGATCTGTAAATGCCCTAAAATGAACAGAAAGCGAACAGTAAATGTCCCGAAAATCGGACAGAGTGACTGTGAATGCTCTGGTTTTGATGTACGAACTTTCTTTCGCCCTTCGCTGCCTTAATGGATTGGGCATCGAGTGCCGTCAATAGCAGCCTTCGAGTTAACTGAGATTATGTTGGAAGATTTTGGTAGCAACTTGTTGGTCCCTAATTTTTTTTAAAACATTGAGACCTTTTTAAAACATTATCTCGACTCTTGCCTTGAGCGTATCGATAACCTTTTGGGATGCAAAGTATCACGATATATCACCATTTCGATATTTTGTCACACCCCTAATCACTACTGTAGTGCCTTGTCTCTCTCGCTCTTTGATGACGTAATTGCTGCATGAATTCCAATTTGGGGGACTTGACAGTTCTGACCACAGCACATTCTGGAGAAATGTGTCCCAGATCGGATTTTAACCACACACGAAAGCGACCTAGATCAGATTTGAAATGGCTCACTTTTATGCGATTTATTCGGTTCAGACCGGCAAGTTGATGCCTCACTGAAGTTGGAAAAACACGAAAAAATCGGATTTGTTTATTAAGACCTACAGTATGAACCAAGCCTATCTATTAGTCTCCCAAGACACATTTTTAGCTAGTTAGCGTCTCATCACCGTCATGAAAAAAACTGATCATCGAAGAAATATTTTCGTTAATGTCATCATTGAAACCGAAACAAACAATGATTGGATAGATTGAACTTTCCTTGTTACTTATTGCATAGTTTAGAGCTTAATGGAGTTAAGTTTCCAGTTGGTGAAATATTGGCGAACTCAAGTCATGAGGGATTTGAGGCACTTTGTGATCTTTGGGAAAGAGTGTGCAGGATCTACTGGAGATCTACTCTATTTTAAGTGTGAGACAACTCGGAATAATCAAAGGAGACTATGTTAAAGGTACTGGATAGCTCCAGTGGCTTAGGAACTAAGGGTCTCAATTGACTAGTGTTACTGGAGATCGTGGAATTTAGCATCACTGTTAAGCCCTTTGAGATGTTTTTTTGTGATTAAGAGTAATATAAATATACTTCACTTGACTTGACCTTGATGACCAAAGTACCACTAATTTCTTACTGTTAAGGCTACTGGAGATCTCTCGTGACTAGGGTTGTTCCGATCATGTTTTTTTGCTCCCGATCCGGTCCCGATCGTTTTAGTTTGAGTATCTGCCGATCCCGATATTTCCTGATCCGATTGCTTTTTTTTTTTTTTTTTTTTGCTCCCGATTCAATTCCAATCATTCCCGATAATTTTTCCCGATCATATACATTTTGGCAATGCATTAAGAAAAAAATGAATAAAACTCGGACGAATATATACATTCAACATACAGTACATAAGTACTGTATTTGTTTATTATGACAATAAATCCTCAAGATGGCATTTACATTATTAACATTCTTTCTGTGAGAGGGATCCACGGATAGAAAGACTTGTAATTCTTAAAGGATAAATGTGACCTTGTTTATTGTGACTAAATATTGCCATCTAGTGTATTTGTTGAGCTTTCAGTAAATGATACTGTAGCCATTTAACTTCTGCCCAAATGCATGATGGGAAGTGCAACCATGACTGTGCATAGTGGTACCAATTAATATATCTTCTCTGCGTTGGGAAATAAAATAGGGTTTTAAGAAAAAGAACAACTACTACCTTTCTTCCCAACATTGCTTCCCACGATATTTCTAATTAGTGAGAGAGGGATTGTACGGCTTTAGCCAATTAAAATAAAGCTTCAAAGGCTGCCTAAATTCTCTCTACTCATTTAACGTTGCCTTTTAACTCTTATGTATACGTAAACCGGTGCCATTATAAATTGAGCGCGACAATGCGCGAGTGGGTAGTGCAGCGCGTGCATTAATTGCGTTAAATAGTTAAAAGTGATTACCGCCGTTAAGGCAATAAATTTGATAGCCCTAGTTTAAGCCAAGACTAAAGACTCTGGATGAGCGTAAGACATTTTGTCTGTAACGTTAAATACAATTAGAAAACGATTTAATTAAAAAATATGATATATACATTAAAAAAAGGTATGTCCGATATTTTTTTGCCGATTCCGATACTTTGAAAATGACGTGATCGGACATCTCCACTCGTGACTCCAGTTATGTTGAAGCACCGGTCAAAAACACTACTAGTGTCCTGTAACTAAAAGTTATGTCTAAATTGTCTTCTAGGTTTCGACACCGTTTCAACCGCCTTATCCTGGTCAGTAATGTACTTGGTGTCTTATCCGGAGATTCAGGAAAGGCTTTATCAGGAGATAAGTAAGTACCTAGATAGAGGAATTCCCCATCCCTCATCTTGAGAGACTATTAACCGAACCTTTTAATTTCCAGAGAACAAAGTGGGACTTCACCGCACCCCTCTTTTATCAGACAAAGCCAACCTGCCATTCCTTGAGGCTTTCATCCTGGAAATGTTTCGGCACTCATCGTACCTGCCATTCACCATCCCCCACTGGTAAGCTCTATTTTTGTTACATATGTATGATGCTATCACAGGTTACATCTAATGACTGATCTTGTTATCATTCTAGCACGACAAAGGACACATCTCTGAATGGCTTCTTCATTCCTAAAGACACCTGCGTCTTCATCAATCAATGGCAAATCAACCAAGACCCGTAAGTAGGATGCTAGCTCTACCTTTACCACCTTGTTTGCTAGTAAAGAAGACTAATCTCAATGTTTTCTCTACAGGGAGCTCTGGAAGGATCCGTCATCTTTTAATCCAGAACGCTTCCTTAGTGCCGATGGCACCGAGCTCAACAAGCAGGAGGGCGAGAAGGTGATGAGTTTTGGCCTAGGCAAGCGCCGTTGCATCGGCGAGGTCATTGCGCGCCAGGAAGTCTTCTTGTTCCTGGCCATTATAGTGCAAGGGCTGCACTTCTACGCAGTGCCCGGCAATCCTTTGGACTTGACGCCTGAGTACGGCCTAACCATGAAGCATAAGCGCTGCAAGCTAGGAGCTACCGTTCGGCCGCTTGGCGTGCAGTGAATACCTAGCAGAGAAGAGCCTATGAACAATGCGCAGCGCTGGAAATAACGCAACCACAGTAATCACGATCTACGTATCAACGCATTGTCCTTCCTGCGCAATTCAACTTTTCACTGAGACTTAGACCAAATGGGGTTCCACAATTATAGTAGTACCAATGATTGGTTGTGACGCTACTTTAGAATTTCGCAAAAGTAAAACCACATTAGAATAAATTTCTTTTAACTGACAGTAAGTATGTACAGTAAGTTACATTTTTTGTGTAACGGATGCATGACTCTCAAACAGGGCCATATTGTCAGAATGTAACGCATAGGACGTCAAATTGAAGCCGAGCAACTAACAATGTTGTGAAGAGATGTTTTTGCAAATGTCCATGTTTGTGATTTTGGGTCCCGCTGCTATCCTGTGACTTCGAATGAAATACATTATGACCTTAAGCTGTTTATATTTTATAACCCAATATAATGTGGATTTAAAAACACTGAAGCTATATTTGTATCCTGAAATGTGATTGTTGTGTTTCTATCAAGTATTTTGTAAAGTCATTTTATGTGCCTGATATTTGTTTATATTTGAGGGGGAAATTAATTTGTTTGTACACGTATGTATGTGTTTGATTTGTCAGGATACCAAAAAAAAAAAAAAAAAGTGAATGTTTTTTTTTTTTTTTTTACATGTCTATCATTGTTATGACTGCGTGTGAGTAAAAGTGGATACGTGATGATCAAAACGTCAATAAAAATACGCCGAATGTGTTTTTTGCACCGCTTGCTCAGTCTCCTTGCTCTGTCATACACAAATCTGTCCTTTCTTTCGGTTTGTCCACTCATTTAATGCAACACTTTTTAACTTTTCAGTTTGGTCGATTTTAGTGACACCAGTGGACAAAAGTGGTAGTGTTTTGCATTAAAGAGCATACGACAGGAGAAAAAAAGTCTTAAATAGCATTATTATGTGAATTAGAATCATATTTTGAGACGATTTGAGTATATACAACAATTTAGCAAAGCGCAGATGACGAGAAATTAGTCTTTTAATCTGCCGGTTAGCCACGCCTACCATTATAGGGCTCGAGCCTCCCCAACAGGTGGATGACGTCAGCAGGAGACTGGGCTCATCGGTTTTACTATTCAGCGCATTGAGGGGGAATTATTCAGAGCGAGGAAAACGTGACGAAGAGAGCCGCAAAATGTCATTGTTTCAGTCTCTCTACTCCAATATTTTTACAGGATATTCTTTTTATCCAAGTATTTTTCCCCAATAGCTATATAAATGGCTTGAGAAGGACCAGTCAGCCCTCCGAGGGGGAACTATTCACAACGAGGATAACGCGACGAAGAGAGCTGCAGAATGTCATTGTTTCTGTCTCTTTACTTCAATATTATTACAGGATATTCATTTTATCCAAGTATTTTCCCCAATTGCTAAATAAATGGCATGGTCATGACAAATAACAGTCTTGTGCTAAATGGAATATGAAATAATAAAAATGCACTTATTGAGGACGACATGGCAAAATTACTCCATAAAGTTCAAAACTGTCGACTTCACCTTCACTGTCGCACCTCCAGAACGATATTTTATGACACCTAAATTGGACATTTCCCTTCCCCGGCTTCGGAGAATGTAAACAAACCAAGAGGCGTGGCAGCAACATGCTAACCCGAACCGAGTGATGTTTCAAATTCTTCGAAGCGGAAAATCACACACAACTAGCCCAGATTATTTGACATGACGACTGGGTTGTCGATTGTCTTCGCGGATCGGCAAAACCGCCCGGCGGAGATCAAAATTTACAGCTCGTTCCCCGGAGGAGGGCGGCTGCAGTTGTTGTGCAGCTAATGTGCATGAGGAGAGCTTTTTACATGCCTATCAATGATCAAACGTAAGTAGTCCTTTATTTAAAGAAAGTTTGTAGCATTTACTTTGTAATCGCTGTATTCGTATTTGACATAATACAAAACAAGATTTTTACTCACTTCCTCGTAAGTCCAATGGTTCCACAGTAGTAGGGCTTGTTTTGGCCAAGGTCCTACGAACCTACTCAAATTGACAATATTGCATAATGCCATGGCAATCAATGACTTTTGGGAAGATATATGAGTAAAAAATGGACCAAAAAAAAAAAACAGAAAATAAGCACTCATGTAATGTGACTATGCAACTCTACCATGCTAGACTGTGCGTCCCGGGCTGCAGGGGGACGGGTATTGATAAGCATATGCTTTTTCCCGTCTTCCTTTTTCATCGTCTTTTCGGGCAAATTATTCCATATTCTGTGACTGTCAATGATTCTCCTTCTTTGGCTAAACTATCCCACATTCTGTAACTGTCAATGATACCGATGATGATGACAATGACAATGACAATAAATTTCATTCATTCATTCATTCATCCACGGTGAATGGGAACATTTTGAAACTTCAAAAAGGCGCACATGCCTCTCCCTCATAGCGCAAGATTTTTCTGCAGCCGTTTGGCTGGCGTGATGCGAAAAATAAAAGTATTAATCCGGAAAATCAGATGAATCCTTAGTCCTCATACACAACAGTACAGCTGTATAATGAAGTGGACGCCTTCAACCGTACACGTCAAAGCGCCCTCCTCCTCAATGCAAGACCAAAGGCGGAAGTCACTCATTTTCATGGCGCGGGATTAAAAAAACTAAATAAATATAGGGATCGCTTCCACACACATCCAAGCGGTCCATATCATTCAGGAGCATAAAATACTGTGTGTATTATGAAAAAAACATGCATTTTCGTGTCACATGCACTTTAAGGAAGACTATGTTTCCAATAAGGACCAGCGCACACCCGAACAGTGACGTAAAATCATCAATGAATCAAATATCAATCTCCCGGTCACCTGCAAATGGATCAAACAACATTTCTGTTTCCAGCGACTGTGTGAAGGGCGAATAGTAATAAGGTAATGAATCCAGTTTGGGCTAAACAATAGCATATGACGGTTAGCAACCGTGTGGCTACCCCCCCACCATCAAACTTTTTGTCTCTTTTGTTGCTCTGCCATCTTTTCAGCATTCGCATTGACTTCAGTCTTCATAGTGAATTACGATTGGGGGGAAGTGACGTATGCCGTAAAGCAGTCAGCACATTTGTAGTTTTTTTTTGTGTGTGGCAGTTAATTAGTTAATTAGTGCAGGTGAAAGCGATACAGAGCCCCTCAAGATATAAAAGAGGTTTCATTCAACTAGTTGTCATTCGACATATGATCACAAATGTTAAGAAAATATTTTATAAAGGTTTAAACGTTACTTCGTGTTGCTTTAAATACTATGAATTTAAAAATAAATAAACTTAAGAGAGTTACGTCAGGGCCACAACCAAAGTTTTTATTTTGTTTGTTTGTATTCATTTTATTGTATGAATTTTGTTTTTAATACATTTTACAAACTAAAAAAAAAAAAAAAGTTCATATAAAAAGCAGAGTTACAAAAAAGAAAACACCCCTGTACACAATTTTGCAGGGGTTAATTTGAGTCGGATCTTGCCGGAACAAGATCCGGCACCTCTTGATTTTGGCCTCCCTGTATTCCGGGACTTATTTACTTATATATGCACTCTCGTGCATATAAAATAATAATAGTATAAAAACGTTGGGGGGGGGGGGGGGGGGGGGGTCGTTGATGGCTTTCTCCACTTTATCGTGGCAACAATAAGAAAAAAATAAACAAAATAATAGCGGACTGCCACCACATTCAACCGCGAACTTTTGCTTCTCGCTTGTCTCCCCCTCGCTTCCTACTACTCACAGCTCTCCAGTCCCAGCGTCTCCAGTGGCGGACTTGGCAATTTTGGGGCCTAAAGCGAACATATCCAGGGGCCCTCTTCATGGGTCAGGGGTTAAAAGGTGAGAAGGGTGTGTAGGAAATATGTTCTGGTACACTAGGGCTGTCCTAAACGACAAATTTTCTCCTGATTAGTCAGCCGACTAGTTTTACGATTAATCGACTAATGTAATTATTTTCTTTTTTTTACTAATTTAGCAATGAAATTTTTGTTGACGCTTATTAATTCACAAAACTATTTTGGAACACTTAAATTCTTTATTGAAGTACAAATAATCATGTAAATAACAATAATTAATCAAAAATAAACAATGAGGTTAAATGCTGATAGCATTTACTAGTGCAAAAGAATGGAAAGTAAACAGATTCAGAACACTGACTTTGCCTTTCCAACATTATTCAAAACAATTCTTTAAAAAATTCTAGCAATATTATTATAGTATACTACTATATATAATAGTAGTATGATAATTATAATAAATATTTATTGCCAATCATATTTGTCATGAAGAGTGTCATTTGAAAGCTATTCTTGCTGTAGTATCTGTATTATGTAGTATTTACTCAACATATTATAACATTAATTCTGAAGTATGTGGGATTAACTCGAGAAATCATTATTTATACGACGAACATGACGTGCTTTTGCTGTTAACCAGCTGTTGACTGTTATTGTATGACTGACTGGAACTGTACTACATTGTTTCGCCACAGGGTGTGCTGTCGTGTATTTTATGTTTGGTGTGAACAGGAAGAAGTAAATTAAAAGAGGCATTAGAGGCCTGTTCTCAACTTCTGCCTCACTGCACTTTGGCTCTCATGGAGAGCCCGTTCGCTCATGTGTTCGAAATAAACGATAGCCGACGTGCAAAGTTGCAAGTGAGCTGTAAAAATAGCGAGCTTAGTGGCGTGAAAACCGCGGGAGAGCTAAGTGAAGCTAACGAACAGCTAAGCGGAGCTAAGCGATGCTAAATGAAGCTAAGCGACTGATACTCTGTCCGTCGTCGTGGAACAGTCCATTGGAGTGCGTGTGTGTGTGTGTGGGGGGGATCATATAAATGCAACATTCAACTGGCTTTCTTTTTTGTTTTGTTATTTGTTTGTTTGGTATGCTGACATAATTATACATGATGAATAGTTGGGGGTGCTGCCGGCTCCGGTGGCCCAAGCCGTTGCTCGTTGGGGCAAGGGCAGCTGGTTGGGGGCCCCCTACTGGTTGGGGGCCTAAGGCGATCGTCTACTTCGCCTGAATAATAGATCCGCCTATGAGCGTCTCTTAAACAGATCGTGCATAGTGTCTTGTTTTGAGCTTTTTCTTGACAAAGGTATCGAACACACGACATGCTGACACTTTTGTTTCTGTATTAACACATGGAGCTAACAGTACGAACACAGCTTGGGGCTCTCGGCAGGTTGTGCTTCTCTGACCAAAACAACAGTAACATTGCGTGGACTTCAGGCTGCCTCGGAAAACATTATATTAGAATATTACACATAGTTACGGACATTACAGTTTAAAATAAATTAATAATATGCATAAATTCATTTACACAACAAATCCCAAGAATTGCATGTTGTTTATAAAAATTTAACGTCATTTGAAAGAGTCGGAGATTTGTTGATGCACTGAAAAGCTGGACCAACAAATCACGCCCCTGACATTAAAAAAAAAAAAAAAACCTTGAAATTTGCGGCATCTGGGGAGCAAGCAGCCAGGATCAAACGGTATTTCAACATGCCAAAAAGACAGTTGCATTTACTGTCTTTTTCAAAAAGAAGGAAGATGGTTTAAAACGAGTCAGAAAAGCCCATAGTAAAGAAAGAAAAAGGAAAGTCCCACAGAATGGCAAGTGGGCATTTGTGTTGTGTTTTCAGCACCATTTTCTGAGTATCTTCCGGGGCCTGGCCCCGTGCCGTCATCCTTGCGCTGTCATATGTACTTTGCGTTCTGGCACCTTATGATTTACAAATTAAGCACTGCAATTTTGCAATTGGTTTATAGTACCTCTTGCAACAAAATATTAATATTAATATTTATCATCATTTTTGAACAGCAATGTTTGATTTTCATTGGCTAATTTTCAGGATTTATTTATTGAAGTAATTTCTGTGATCGCTGTGAGTTTTTAATTAAGTGTGTGTTCTACAGTATGTTCATTTCTTGAAACAATGTGTATGGGTGTGTGGATTAATGTTGTGTCTTGTGCTGCTCCAATAGGAACAAGGGGGAAGCGGGGCCACAGAGTGCCCAGTTGGTGTTGTGTCTACTGTATACACTGTGCTGAAGTTATATAGGAATGTGAACTGGAATGCTACGTGCACCAAAAAGCGGAATAATTGGGGTCAGCAACAGTCCAGTTCCTGAGTTTGGGTCAGGACGTGGCCATGTTTCCCTTGTACTGTGAAGGAAATGGAAATAATCTGTCAGCATTATAAATCTCTTCGAATGGTACAGTATGGTATGTTGGAAGTAACATTTTAATGTTAAATATACTGTATACATATATATATATATATTCATGAAAATCTGTGGTGGATGCTGTTCTTTCAATGAGGGAAGCCTAAAAAAGTGTGTCTGTCTGTGAGTGCTATGTGACAGTGGAGGGGCTTGGCTGCACCCCCTGCTCGGTAGGGAAAGAAACTCGAGTGCCAGAAGTCAAACACTCAAACCACAAGTAGCTAGAATACAAAAAAAAAAAAACACACCTGAACTAGACACTTGATTTTTTTGCTATTAATTCTTATCAGTGTTGTTTTGGCAGCCCTTTTAATTTTCGTCTTAGTCGTTTCGACGATAATGCTCACACAGCAGAGACCCTTAAACACTAAAGCAAAATTGCATATCCTCTCTACTGTGAGTGTCTCAAACAAGACATCCTGAAGAGGACACTGGTGAGTTGCGGGCGGGGAGGATACGTCACATGACGTGAGTGACACAACCAGACAATGTTGACACTGTAGTCAGATGAAAACTAGCATTCATCTCATAGTGTTTTAGTTTCCCAAGACACATTTTTAGCTCGTTATCATCTAGTCATCGTCATGAAAAAAATCGTTCGTCGATGAAATTTTCCATTATCGTCACCGCTGGCGAAAACAACACTGTTTTAACAAAGCAAGTGTCGCTATGACCATTATGAAAGTCTCCAGTTTAACTCAGGACAATGGAATGAACATTTTAAAATGCCTCCCTTGGATGTTAATTCGACAAGATCACTGATTTGCTCATTTTGCGGTCAATCATAAAGGGATTCAGCCTTAGACAGATCATTGAATCATTACGCAGAGAAGCTGAGCATCCAAGCCAGCAGCCGAGCCCATCCCACTGCCAATAGACCCCCAATGACGTACAGCGTGCAATGGGCGGGACAAACTCAGCCATGACTGGTCTTGTTTCGCTGTAATGGAACAATACAATCTCGAGTCTGGAGACGCACAGCGTCCACACCATAAGCGGATTTTAAGGGGGAACCACGGGGGCCAGGCCCCCCCTGGTGGCCGCAAAGTGTCATTGCATGAAATTGACTTGTGTATATATAATATACTTGTATATATATTGTCCTGTGTATATAAAAGTTGTAAAGCAATAAAACTGCAACAAAAACAAATTAAATGAACAAAAAAATCTATTTTCATAATGGGTCAAAATTATTTTTCGAACAGATCATTTGACTAGCACCTTAGATGGTCATTTGCTTTGCATATAATCCCCCCCCCCCCCCCCCCGAAAAATTAGGGGAGGGCAATTTTATTTTTCAAATGATTTTTTCTTTGATTGAAAATATATATATATATAATTTTTTTATTGAAGCAACTCTTTTGGGATTGAATGATTTAGACACAAATGTCCTCCCCATAATATGGCCCAAACACAAAAAGGATTGCTTCAAACAAAAAAAAACTTTTTCAATGACAAATTAAATGTTCAAATGCAAATTTTTCAAATATTTTTTCGCATTCAAAAATGTTTTCTATGATTGAAATTTTTACTTTTTTTCATTGAAGTGATTTTTCTTTTTGAAAATATATATTTTTTGAGGCAACTTATTTTTTGATTGAATAACAAAGACAAAAACGTCCAAGCCAAAATGTGGCCCCAACACAAATCAACATTACTTCAATCAGTAACAGTACAGATACAGTAAAATGAAAGTGAGAACGTAAGTCAGAAATCCGAGAGCGCTCATCGCTGTCGACACGACAGTAACGATAGGAACTATTGTTATTTGGGTTTGAGTTTCCCGAGGGACAGATATAGTTGACGGACACATACAGGAAGTCTGTTGTTACGTTTGTTATGGTCCGAGTTGCGGAGCTGCAATAAACATTGACTTAAATGAGTTCAAGAAACTAAATTCTGTACTTCATGAAGAGTGAAAACAGCAGACTTTAACACAGACAAAATCATTCGGCCGATCAGAGTGAAGTATTACCGAAACAAAATGGTGACGTCACGTACCATATTGGTCGGCAACAGATTCTTCAACACAACGTGGCCGTGTCAATTAAAAAAAAAAAAAAAAATCGGTTCATATATATATATATATATATATATATATATATATATATATATATATATATATATATATATATATATATATATGTATATATCAGAGGTTGCGCTAGACATTTTCGTTGTCTGTCATTTTGACTGACAGGGTCATAAAAATCCGGTCATAATCTATTTTTACCCGTCACTTAAATTTTTAAAATGATAATGATGACATATTCAAGAGTATTTAGTTTTTATTCATTTTTAAATAATATTGTAACGCTTGCTTGGCGGCGAAAAATTAGACACGGAAGTCGTGGTATTTTTCTCCCTCTTTTTACTCTGCTTACTGCCAACAACACCAGCAAAACAACAACTCCGCCCCCAAAGAAAAAGAGGCAACTATATAGACCCCAATCACAAATGTCACACAATGATCTTAATTGTGGTTGTCAGCCCAAAATCTTCTATAAATATATTAAATGCATCTTACCAGATATAAAATGACTACTACATAGTCTGTGGTGATCGTTTGGTGCCCAGATTTCTTGTCGAATTACAGCAGTCCATCTTGCTCTCCTCTTCGGGTCTCTCAGAATACGGTAGAACTTCAAGTCTCTCCGTCTATCTTCTCTGTTACTGCAACCAACCGCCACACACACCTTCACCATTTTGATTATTAATGTTAACGAGCAGAAAAACACGCTGTAATAGGAGGCATGTACGTAGCGGTAATGTGCAAACACGATGAGCTGACACACAATATGGCGGCTCCAGTCAAGGGGGCGGAGTTGTGACGTCATGTGATTGAGGTCTATACACAGGCGGCAATCTAGTCCACCAATTGGATGACGCGCTGGCACACTGGGTGCACCAATAAGAACCTCGCGTTGATGTGTCAATCACGGTGCCGCCGCCAGACCCCGGTGACGCTACAATATTCTGACAGAATAGCCAATGACGTCATGCATTAAGAGAGACAATAGCTAATTAATATGCTCACTCGCCACCCTATGGTCTGGGGTGTGAATTGCAACCTGTCAAAATGACGGACGGACTTCAGTTTTTTCCGTCACCGTTTTAAAAAACCGGTCAACGACAGAAAATATTCGGTTAACGCGACCCCTGATATATATATATATTTCTGTCTCCATCCGTGTACCCGTTTATAATGCACACCATGATTTTACAAGTGGATTTTGGTGCGCGTTATATTCAGGAAATTACGGTATGTGGACATAACATTTTGTGTTATGTAGGGGCCATACTGCGTGTACTTGTATAGCAAAAGTTAATACAGTGATCCCTCGTTTTCTGCGGTTAATAGGGACCAGAACCCTAACTGTTGCGATAAGTGCAAAAACGCGAAGTAGCGCCCCTTTCCAAAGACTTTTTTTTTTTTTTGTTATGGTTTCAATGTATTCATTCATATTTAGCATTAAAAAGAGATATATATGAAATCTTTTTTCACCTTTTTTCCCAATGTATGTATATACATATATATTTTTTAATGCCATATTTTATAAGTCGCACCTAAGTATAAGTCGCACCAGCCATAAAATGCCCAACGAAGAGGAAAAAAACATATATACACTAAGTCTCACCGGAGTACAAGTTGCATTTCTGGGGGAAATTTACTTGATAAAATTCAACACATAGAACAGGTATGTCATCTTGAAAGGCAATTTAATATAAAAATACAATAGAGAACAACATTCTGAATACGTGTACAGTATGATGTTACATGATCTATGAACAACGAAATGCGAATATACTGTCCTCATCAGGACACTACAGCTCGGTCCTGGCTATATAGCAAGCTAAATTCCCAAATGACGATGCTGGACATCCGTATAATTTGCTGATTCAATTTCGTCCTCGATACCAAATAGGTTCGCATCAACTTAAATGATAATTAGCTGGTATTACAACAATGACACAAACGGTTAGCATGCGTTCGCTAGCATTAGCACATCGTTCAAACAACCACACAACTGGCTCTAAGTGTCCGATCGCGGGTGGAAAACACACAACAACACAAAAGATAATACATACAGGTGTTGCCTCTGTGGAGATATTTTACAAGCATAAACAATGAACGTAAGTTCGCAGCCGTGTTTCTCTCCCTCTCTCTCTCTCTCACTCCCACTTGCTCAGAGACGCAGCGTAGCTGTCCATCTTCATCTGGCGTGTGAGCGCTCTTTCTTCACATAAACAAGTGCGAGTGCGCCCCCACTTGCGTGAAGGTGCCACGAACTAAAAGCATGCATTTTAATCTAAAAAGTCAATAATGCAATTGAACACACATTGACAAAGGCAGAACGCGAACGTGGCCATAGCTATTAAGAGCTATTCAGATAACTATAGCATAAAAAACATGCTAACAAGTTTACCAAACCATCAGTGTCACTCCAAAACACCAAAATAACATATGAAATTATATCATAATTAGGGTTGTTCTGATCATGTTTTTTTGCTCCCGATCTGATCCTGATCGTTTTAGTTTGAGTATCTGCCGATCCCGATATTTCCCGATCCGATTGCTTTTTTTTTTTTTTTTTTGCTCCCGATTCAATTCCAATCATTCCCGATAATTTTTCCCAATCATATACATTTTGGCAATGCATTAAGAAAAAAATGAATAAAACTCAGACGAATATACACATTCAACATACAGTACATAAGTACTGTATTTGTTTATTATGACAATAAATCCTCAAGATGGCATTTACATTATTAATATTCTGGCTGTGAGAGGGATCCACGGATAGAAAGACTTGTGAGCTTGTATATTGTGACTAAATATTGCCATCTAGTGTATTTGTTGAGCTTTCAGTCAATGATACTGTAGCCATTTAACTTCTGCCCAAATGCATGATGGGAAGTGGAACCATGACTGTGCGTAGTGCTACCAATTGATATACCTTCTCTGCGTTGGGAAATAACATAAGGTGTTAAGAAAAAGATCAATTGCTGCCTTGCTTCCCCACATTGCTTCCCATGATATTTCTAATCGTAGGAAGAGGGATTGTAAGGCTTTAGCCAATTACAAAAGGCTGCCTTTTATCTCTCTATATAGGTAAAACGGCGCCATTACAGATTGAGCGCGACAATGCGTGAGTGGGTCGTGCAGTGCATGTATTAATTGTGTAAAATATTTTAACGTGATACATTTTTTAAAAAATTAATTACCGCCGTTATCGGGATAAATTTGATAACCCTACCTTAAGCCTAAACTAAAGACTCTGGATGAGTGTAACATATTATGTCTGTAACGTTAAATACAATTAGAAAACGATTTAATTAAAAAAACAAACAAAAAAAATTAAAAAAGGCATGGCCGATATTTTTTTGCCGATTCCGATACTTAGAAAATGACGTGATCGGACCAGATCATCTCTAATCATAATGTGTTAATAGTTTCACACATAAGTTGCTCCTGAGTATAAGTCACACCCCCAGCCAAACTATGAAAAAAACTGCGACTTATAGTCCAAAAAATACATTGTTTTTTAAGCTCTTCAAATGTAATAATTATGAGAAGTTTTAAACATTTAACTGTCCCACCATAATATTTTTAAACAATACCATTGAAAATGCTTGTCTATATTAAATGCTTCATTGAGTGAGTCGGCTCAATCTGCTCATGCTGTTCACTTACACAAAATGAGTTGTCACAGCAAATGTTTAACAAGCTAAACGATGATTGACACATGCGGCGCCTTGAAGTTTCGACTTCCAAGCTTCTCTGGCAAGATCAAATTTTACCGCCTGTCAATCATCGTTAACTTTAACAAGCAACTCCGGTGCACTGCCTGACCAAGAAAAGCAGCAGGAGGTAGAGTGAGACTATGGGGCAGTTTACATGGTGACTCTGCGACACAAAGACGCAATGACTGAGTTGCGGACTCGCCTCGCATGCATATGGTGTCGGTGAAGACGGAAGGCGAAGACGAAAAATTCTGAATCCTACCTCCAAAGTGGAAGAATCCGATTGCGGGGGTTGAGGGGGGCTTCCTCGGCATGCATATCTAAGGCTCCTGCGGCGCGAGACCGCGTCGTTAACGTCAGCACTCGTGTCACATTGGGCGTGCGCAGCGGTGCTTCTAAACATTAAAAACAGCAAATATGGCGGAATGTCGGCTTTAATTCACTGTTTTAATAATATTTTTAAATTAAATATGTTGAACATTTCAATTTTTGTGCCTTTTGAGCAAAAGAAAAATGACATTGCTTCGAGTCGGCGGGCATATTTTTTTTCCGGGCTGAGGGAGCTTGGTGGGGTCAAAGTGCATCATTCTCTGTCGCCCAGTAAATCTGCACTGCCCCCTAGGGCCAGGCATGAATACTACATCGTTTTCATGCGGAATCGCGACATTGTTCAAATGGAGACGCAAATGCAAATTTGACATTTTTCGTATTCTCGGAGAGTCACCATGTAAACGGCCCCTAAGTGATCGGATCGGGACAGCTCTATAAAATACGGTATTTATTTATCTATTTTTTAATTGAAAAAAATTCCCCGATGGACTGAGAGCGCAAAGTAACGAGGGATCACTGAATTGTGGACGCCAGGGCTTTATGAGGTTATTTTTAGTCATTTGCCTTTAAAGGGTTAAGTATTTACAAAATGTGTCAGTGAGTGAACACTTTGGACCCACTTTAGCTTTTTATTTCATTTGTTTTAATGAAATCATGCCATAGACATGATATTTTTTTAATACAAGTGATAGCATGTCTTTAATGTCACGAATAGTCATACAGGTAGTAATATAATGGTTTGTTTTGATTTTTTTCCACCACCTACTCACTGTGAAAGTGGATCCCCTATTTTGACATCATGGAAGATAAACACTCTGTGACAGTGATTTATTTTTGGCTTGATCAACATAACGGAAGGAAATATGATACACCGTCATCTCTTGCATTGTGAAACTTGTTATTTTCTCATTCTCAGGAAGGTTGACAACCCAGCAATATCTTGAGGTTATTGGCGGGGAAGCAAGTAAAATTATGCTGTTCCTAAGTACGCCAGCAAATTTGACAATCTATTTTCCACGGCATATAAAGGATATGACTAATTAAGAGGAGGACAAAGTGAATGGAAACCAGCCAGAGTAAAACAATGTAATACATTCTTAGTTTGTCTGTCTATTGTTCTTTGTGTTTTCACAAACAATAATTTCATATCACTATAAAACACATGTTTAAATTTGATTTAAAAGAAGTTAAAAATGATAGGGTCTTATGTAATGTTATGTAACAGTATACAGAATATACTAGGGCTGCAGCTATCGATTATGTTAGTAGTCGATTCATCGATGAACTAGTTAGTTCGAATAATCGAGTAATTGGAGAAGGAACATGAAAAGTTAAAATACCTGAGCTGAGCCTCAAACGGTATTTAAAAAAGAAAAAAAAGAAAAAAAAAAAAAGAGGATCTATATACAACAAAAGAATAATTGGCTAACTTACATAGCAAAAGTCCGCTAGCTTAAATGCTATAAAATGCTAACTTTTTTTTTTTTTTTACAATGCTCTTAACAAATGGTTCAGACATCCCGATCGATCGGGTCCGATCACGTCATTTTCAAAGTATCGGAATCGGCAAAAAAATATCGGACATACCTTTTTTTAATATATATATATATATTTTTTAATTAAATCGTTTTCTAATTGTATTTCACGTTACAGACAAAATGTCTTACACTCATCCAGAGTGTTTAGTTTTGGCTTAAAGTAGGGCTATCAAATTTGCGTTAACAGCGGTAATTAGAATTTTTAAAAATTAATCACGTTAAATATTTAATGCAATTGACGCATGCGCTGCACGACCCACTCACGCATTGTCGCGTTCAATCTTTAAAGGCGCCGTTTTACCTATGTATAGAGCTAAAAGGCAGTGTAAAATAAGTAGAGTGAATTTAGAGCCTTTATTTAATTGACTAAAGCCTTAAAATCCCCCTCTCAACAATTATCAATATCGTGGGAAGCAATGTGGGGAAGAAAGGTTGTAGTTGATCTTTTTCTTAACACCATATGTTATTTCTCAACGCAGAAAAGATATATCAATTGGTGTCACTACGCACAGTCATGGTTGCACTTCCCATCATCAACAGTTCAATGGCTACAGTATCATTTACTGAAAGCTCAACAAATACACTAGATGGCAATATTTAGTCACAATGTACAAAGTCACATTTATCCTTTAAGAATTACAAGTCTTTCTATCCGTGGATCCCTCTCACAGAAAGAATGTTAATAATGTAAATGCCATCTTGAGGATTAATTGTCATAATAAACAAATACAGTACTTATGTACTGTATGTTGAATGTATATACTCGTCCGGTTTTATTCATTTTTTTCTTAATGCATTGCCAAAATGTATATGATCGGGCAAAATTATCGGGAATGATTGGAATTGAATCGGGAGCAAAAAAAAAAAAAGCAATCGGATCGGGAAATATCGGGATCGGCAGATACTCAAACTAAAACGATCGGGATCGGATCGGGAGCAAAAAAACATGATCGGAACAACCATAGTTCAGACACACATTCCCATAAAAAACTGTCTAAATATGCCTATGAAATAAATTATGAATGCATAAAAAAACATTAGCTCAAACAAAAACTCAGCTTACGTTGGTCTTAACAGGGAGCAGTTGGATTCAGCCATGTGAAATGAGGCGGACCAGAGGGCAGTGTATCCACCCTAATTACTAAAACTAAATGCAAACACTTTTAAAATAAACCATTACAACATCACTTTAATTAAACGAATACTCGAAGGAATAAAATCGAATACTCACTTTAATCGATTAATCGTTGCAGCACTAGAATATACATACACTGAGATTAAGGGGGTTGGGGGGGGGCATGCCCTCCCATCCCCCGGTGGCCGAAATTGTTGTTGCATGTAATTGACTTACCAATACTGTACATGAATTTAAAATTAAGACATTGCCGGTAAAATGTTGTTTATAAAAGTTCTAAAGCAATAAAACAAACAAAAGTGAATGACGTGAACAAAAAACATATTTTGAAATGGGTCAAAATTAATTTTGGAACAGATCATGTGACTATCACCTTAGAGACTAGGAATGGGAACCTCTTGGTACCTCACGATACGATACGATTTGCGAAACAAAGCTCAAGATAACGATGATCTGACGATATGGCGATTCAACGATTATCGATACATTGGTCAGGAAATGATTGTAGAATATTCTACAAACAACTAATAAAGAGAAAAACAAGCTTCTGCTGGGAATTGGAATGAGTTTATCACTAGTAGACGTCCAATCCTTTTGAACTGGGAGGGTGGCATCCCTCCCACTTCAAACGGATTGAACGTCTATGGCCGTCAGTGGCAGCCAATGCCAGGCAATGAGGTAATTTTGGGCTATTTAAGGTCATTTACCTGTTGATTTTCAGTTACATCCTGTTGATTTTGGGGTATTTTACGAGTCACTTCCTGTTTATTTTGAGTTAAAAAACAGGAAGTGACCTGGGAATCACCCAAATGAATAGGCAGTGATTCCAACTCAACAGGAAATGACCTGTAAATGCCCTGAAAATCGGACAGAATGACTATGAATACTCTGGTTTGGAATGAACGAACGTTCCCAGTCTAAATGGATTCGGCATCGTGCACCCTCGATGCTGCCGTAGAGTTAACTGAGACACTATTATGGTGGAAGATTTTGGTAGCAACTTGGTTCCTTTTTATTTATTTATTTTTTAGACATTGACACTTTTTAAAAACGATATCTTGATTTTTGGCAGGAGCATATCGATAACCTTTTGTGATACAAAGTATCATGATATATCACCATTTTGATACTTTGTCACCCCCCTATTAGAGACGGTCATTTGCTTTGCTTAGCCAAAACCACCCAAAGACAGAAGAAACAAGATGGATATTCATAGTTTTTTTCTTACCTAAGCTTTCAAACGTGACAACAACTACTTAGCGAGAACCAAGGATTGAAGATGCGGACCATGAAACACCGGAGAGCACCGCCAAAATGCTGAGCGGAGTTTCAGTTTGTCCACTAAAGAATCTAATTGTACAACAGAGCCACAACCGAGGTACCAAATTCAAGGGTGTAAGTGACTGTAAAAACTTGGCATTAAATTGGACATCTCAGCGGAACGCAAAAATCGGCATCTATTTCTCCGCTCAATACGCACGCGAACCCACACACACATAACTGGGATGCCTTTATTTACGACCATTGGCTAAATCCCTAACCGAGCATACTGTATATATTGTAAGTTATTTTTATTGCTGACACCTCGTTTCGGGGTCATCAACATGTCTTGTCCCCCCTGCCACAAAGGTCAAACTCCGCTTATGAGAAAATAGAATTTAAAATAAGCACCTGAAATCCTCATCACAAAAATCCCTGGCCTGTGTTTTCTTTTTTTTTTTTTTTTAAACCTTTTAGTGAATTAAAATGAAATACAATTTAACTAAATTGGCCAAATGTAAATGTACCCCCTTTAGAATGCATGGCTCGGCATTTCCTGATAAGCAAAGATAAGTGTTTTCCAAGGGTCAGCAGGAAGCGTGCACAGCTCATCAGTTAAGCTCACTTTCACACACAATGGCAAAGGTCACATGAGGTGCAAGCTGATACCTTTAAAAATGGCATATGCGGATACCGCATGCATTTTTTTAAAGGAGTTATGAGGTTAGAAGGTTAGGGGTTGTTGTAACAGGAATTTTTTAAGCTGTGCGTTCAGGTACTACTTAAGTATTGATAGCAATATTTCTTTTAAAAAAATTCCAGTCTTGTTTGAGTTTTTTTCTGTGAAAACCCCATCAAAGTACTGAAATAAGTCCTTATTGTGCCAAGTAATCAATAATCAAAAGTTGATGGAATACCAGATGTTATGGAGTAAAACTCACTATTTTTTTTTTTCTAGTTTGACCCGTCATTGTGTATTTTTGGCAAATGCCACCAGTGTTGGGCACGTTACTTTAAAAAAGTAATTAGTTATAGTTACACACTACTTCCTCCAAAAAGTAACTGAGTAACTGAATTACTCTATAGTAAAAGTAACTAGTTACCAAGGAAAGTAACTATTTCCGTTACTTTAAAAAGAAGTTGTTGTATGTCAAAGAATTTGACATTATTCTGAGCAGTATTCGAGTCAATTGAATAGAGAAGAACAGACAGGTAGTTGTGTTATGGAACCTTGTAATGTTTATTGCACCTCACCAGCAACAGATTTATCCTACACCTGAAGTACAACAAAAATAAACAGATTTTAATTGCTTACCACAGATGTCGACAAAAGCTTTGCCCCGGGACATTAATTATATTTTACATGCATGTTCTTTCCTTTAATTTCGACCAACTTGAAACAGTGTTTATATCTCCACCTCGTAAAGGACAGATTTTCCTCTGAATGCTCTGCCATCATATCCTTCTGCATCTGTTTTGCGTGTGTGTTTGTCGCACGCGCTGTTCCGGTTTGTGTGTGAAAACACCGGCTCTGAAGTACGTGCGCTATTAGGCTCGAGCGTTTACATCACAGAATGGGGGATCACATGAGATTTGACAACAACGCAGCCATATTGGAAGCGGGTCTGGCTCGCGGGACATTAAACTTTAACTCACCAGTTCGATAAAGTGACAAACTCGTTACTAAGGCGAAGAACAGATTTGTGATCAAACTTAAGGATGTTAACAATGTTTACCCTTACGAACAAGCCGAAGACAAATGGAGTAAAGATGTCGACAGGCTTCCACAATTACGCGAAATGGACATTCTGATGTATTTATTGTTTGGTGTATGTTACTTAACTCATCAGCAATTCCAAAATTACAAATCGCTACAAAGCTACGAACAGTTTTGCTGCGGATGGGTGCAGGACCTGCACATTATGACCGTATCAAACGAGAACTCCATCGTTCTTGGTAGACTATGTGTGTTTACTATTTTCATTGCCATGAACCTAACCGCACCCCAAGTCTTGGATGACAAATAAACAGAGCAGAGTAGACTCGCTACGGCTGGTAGTTTCTTCAATTTTATTCAAAGTAAGTAACGCACTGCTTTTGACCGTCACGGCGTTGTAACGGCGCAAAAAATAATTAGTTAGATTACCCCGTGACTGAAAAGATAACGCCGTTATGTAACGGCGTTATTTGTAACGCCGTTATTCCCAACACTGGGTGCGACTAATAGTCAGGACCAGTGTTTTTTTTGGCAGCCCTTTTAATTCTTTCAAGTCTTTTGGCTGATGATACGTCTAAGTCATATTTTAGTCACCTCAAAATGTGTTTGTCTTCGTCTAGTTTTTTTTGACGAAAAGTTAAGACCAATTATATCGGCAAAAAAATATCGGACATGCCTTTTTTAAATATATATATATATATATATTTTTTTATTTAAATCGTTTTCTAATTGTATTTAACGTTACAGACAAAATGTCTTACACTCATCCAGACTAGTTTTGGCTTAAAGTAGGGCTATCAAATTTATTGCGTTAACTGCTGTAATTAATTTTTTCTAATTAATCACGTTAAGTAATTTACGCATGCGCTGCACAACCCACTCACGCATTGTCACGTTCAATCTATAAAGATGCCGTTTTACCTATAGATAGCGCTAAAAGGCAGCGTATAATGAGTAGAGAGAATTTTGACAGCCTTTGGAGCCATTTATATGTGGTTAAAGCCTTACAATTCCTCTCTCAGCAATTAAAAATAACGTGGGAGGCAATGTGGGGAAGAAAGGTAGTAGTTAATCATTTTCTTAACACCCTATGTTCTTTCCCAACACAGAGAAGATATATCAATTGGTGCCCCTACGCACAGTCATGGTTGCACTTCCCATCATGCATTTGGGCAGAAGTTAAATGGCTGTAGTATCATTTACTGAAAGCTCAACAAATACACTAGATGGCAATATTTAGTCACAATATACAAAGTCACATTTATCCCTTAAGAATTACAAGTCTTTCTATCCGTGGATCCCTCTCACAGAAAGAATGTTAATAATGTAAATGCCATCTTGAGGATTTATTGTCATAATAAACAAATGCAGTACTTATATACTGTATGTTGAATGTATATATTCGTCCGAGTTTTATTCATTTTTTCTTAATGCATTGCCAAAATGTATATGATCGGGAAAAATTATCGGGAATGATTGGAATTGAATCAGGAGCACAAAAAAAAAAAAAACAATCGAATCGGGAACTATCGGGATCGGCAGATACTCAAACTAAAACGATCTGGATCGGATCGGGAGCAAAAAAACATGATCGGAACAACCCTAATATTGAATTCCATATTTAATGGTGTATTTATTTAATTAACCTTGACACTTTTAGGCAAGGCAAATTTATTTGAAAAGCACACTTTAACACAAGGTAAAAGTGGTTCACATCACATGAAAATAAGCAAGACAATTTTAGTCTCCCATACACTTTGTTCAAATTTCTCTAAAATTGTAGGGGGAGTAAATTTAACTGAAACTAATCCACAGCTGGCTGAATACTGAAAATATTTCTAAAACAACAGCCTGGCTAATGATACAGTATAATTTTGCTTTAGCACTAAGTAATATAAGCTCTATGTAAATAACCGCTAGCTTGCAGTTGCGCTATACGTGCTTATGCTGTTGGAAAAAATTCATCACAACAAACCTCTGTTTTTCTTTCACGTCTTTGCTGTCTTCTTTCTTTTTCTTCTGACCCGGAGGGCTTTTGTCTTTTCATGAAGTTGACTTGTCACCGTAACGTCGCTCAATTGCGGAGGCCTTCAGGTAGCTCGCTGTTCTGCTGGGTGGTGAGTGAGACTATTGAAATTATCGTATCACAAGAAAAAGTGAAACGGGCAGAAGGCACACTAGAAAAATGATTTCATTATTATTTAAAGACTTACAGTATTATGAACTGTTTAGTTGTTCATTTGTTTTATTGTTTTGTATATTTTTTTAAATACTGCTATCATGAATTATTATTTAAATATTTTTCTTGGCGCCTTTTTGGACGCTGGTGCGCCCTTAGGTGCAGCACTGGTCTGCTTTCGAGTAATGTTGAGTCTATGTCAAATAATTCAATTTTTACGGCACTTTAAAGACGCTACGTGATTGAACAGGCCGGGAACTCCCTGCAAGCTAGTTGTCGAAATAATTATAAACAGTTTATTATACATTTGCCTAATTGAGTATTGCTACAATAAAAATATGCTTTGCAAAGATGGATTGTTTTGCTCAGCTACAACCAGCTTCAACCGACCTGTTACGACAGGCCTCTAATGAAGGAAGCTACAGCGAAGACAGCAGTGGGTGGAGATGGCTGCAGACGACTGATAAATGACTTGCTAAAAAAAAATTGCCAGTATTGCTACTTATTTAACACATACGTATTAACCTTTCACCTACATGCACACATAGATAACAAATACAGCTATCTATACCAACGCTTTGCTCCCCTTATCCTTTTAAGGTCAGGCACCCCAATGTTACCTCTGAACCAAATAAAAAGAAAGTGAACGGAGGGTTTAGTTTTAGAATGTAGTAGGGAATTGTATTGTACAGTCTCAACCCGGTTTTACATCAGGCGCGTCTGCGGTGCGTTGGTCATTGCGGTGAAAGGCGGCCGCCGGCCAGTAAAGTCAAGCAGAGTGCACATCAGTTGCAGAGCGGCTACGTTTCAGATGAGTCCCAGAAGCAGTTAAACGTGTTGCCCCCGAAACGAATGGCAGACATAGGCGGAGTTTGACTTTTGGGCCAGGAGGGGCACAAGAAATATTTTATCTAAAAGCGATGCAGAAAAATTAATTCACGCGTTCGTTACATCGAGATTGGATTACTGTAACTCCCTACTTGCAGCTTGTCCTAAAAACTCTCTAAAAGGTCTTCAGCTAGTCCAAAACGCAGCAGCAAGACTTTTAACAGGAACCAATAGAAGAGAGCACATCACCCCTGTGCTCCAGGCACTTCACTGGGTTCCAGTCGAGTTTAGAATTAAATTTAAAATACTCCTTCTTACATTTAAGACCATTAATGGGTTGGGGCCATCTTATCTCACCGATGCTCTCGTTCCATACCGCCCCAACAGAACACTCCGATCTCAGAATGCAGGTCTACTGGTAGTTCCCAGGGTTTATAAAAGTACTGTCGGAGCTAGAGCCTTTAGCCACCAAGCCCCTGTTTTATGGAATCAGCTTCCAGCTAGTATTAAAGAAGCCGAGACAGTCTGCACATTTAAGATTAGATTAAAAACGTTCCTATTCGACAAAGCTTATGGTTAGGCTAGTTGAAGTCGGAGTAGACTCACAGTTTAGTTTAAGCTGCACTAGAAGTTATAATGCTGGGGGCAGTACAGCCGCTGAGTTCTATCTCCTTTTCTTACTCTACCTACCACTTGTCTTACTTTATTTCTATTTTCCAATGTTAATATCTAGTTGTCTAGTCTCTTCATCACTAGTCACCCGGTGTCCCCTTTCCCCCCTCCCCTCTGGGGAGGGGCTATTTTTCAGCCGCAGCCTCCTGACTGTCCGGACCCCTGGCTGGATTGACGTCCTCGCTGCTATCCCCGTCTCATCTGACCAGAGGGACCTCTTCTTGCTCCTTTACTCCACTGTATTTTTACGGACTACAATTTCGCTTGCTAATTCCTATTAGCCGTTCTGGGGTTCCTGTCTATCCGTCCTGGGAGTGGATCTCTCCTGACTGTGGTACTCCCCAAGGTTTCTCATTTTTCTCCCAATTGACTCTGGAGTTTTTGGAGTTTTTCCTTGCCGGCATGGAGGGTCTTAAGGATAGGGGATACCCAGGACTTGAACTGTATCTATTCATCTTTGTTGCTTCATTTCTAATTGTGTATCATATTGCCTCTGTAAAGCCCTTTGAAACCTCTGTTGTGATTGAGGGCTATACAAATTGAATTGAATTGAATTGAATTGAATTGAATTGAACATGTTGATGACCCCAAAATGCAGTGTCAGCAATAATATTAACTTACAAGAATATTTATAATAATAAGTTGAAAATGAGCGTTTTTTTGTATCCCATCATTCTTGAGGGGAATTCTAAATCAGGCTGCATAGGACAGCTATACTTTTCGCCAAGATCGTCATCCATTGAATATGGTACGCCCGCCGGTGTCGTGCCGATGTAGTGACCCCAGTCAAAAATTGTATCCCCTAGGCGGAGCCATATGGAGGTAGATTTTTGTCTTCATTATTTGATCCAAAAAAATGTGATGAATGCAAAAATAAATTTGAAACTCAAAAAAATGCATTTGAAAGCTATTTTCTTTGAATTTTTGTTTTGTTTGTTTGTTTGATTGAAGCAACTTTTTTGATTGAAGTAATGTCGTTTTGCGTTTGGGCCACATTTTGGCCAGGACATTTGTGTCTTTATTATTCAATCAAAAAATAAGTTGCTTCAAACAAACAAACAAAAAAAAATCTATCATAAAAAAAAGCTTTTGAATGCGAAAAAATATTTGAGACTCAAATATTTGCCTTTGAACACTTAATTTTTCATTTAAAAAGTTTTTTTTTATTTTAGCAATCCTTTTTGTGTTTGGGCCATATTACGGGTAGGACATTTGTGTCTAAATCATTTAATCCCCCCAAAAGTTGCTTCAATCAAAACAAAACAAAACAAAAAATTCAAACAAAGAAAAAAATCATTTGAAAAATAAAATTGCCCTCCCCTAGTTTTTTTTTTTTTTTTTTAAATAATATGCAAAGCAAATGACCATCTAAGGTGCTAGTCACGTGATCTGTTCGAAAAATAATTTTGACCCTTTATAAAAATATCTTTTTTTGTTCATTTCATTCATTTTTGTTGTTTGCTTTAATACTTTACAACTTTTATACATATATATGGCGGAAAACACTCAGGTGACTTGAAGTTTCGCTCTGAGACCCCCAATTTTGCCAACTTTCAAAATTGTCCAATATGCATGTGTGATCCATCATTGGAAAGCTTAAAATCTCAATTTTCTGGGGGAAGAACATTTTTGAAAAGTAGGGTAATTTTTTTTTTTTTTTAATGTTTTTTAAATAGCAAAACGCTACCTGGAAGTGAGCGAACGCGAGAGCAGAATTACAGACGCCATGACTTCAAGGAGATATTATCGCGTACTTACCTTGTTTCGATCCAAAAACTCCATGCAGCATGTATCACTGAGGGTCAAGACACAGCTGTGAATGGCCACAGCTGGATTTTTGGGGGATTTTATGGGTGAAACACGGTAATATAAAAAGGGTCACAATGCAGACGTTTTTTTTTTTCTTTTTTTTTTTTTTTTTTTTTGGTTTGGATCGATTATTTATCATCTAACATATCGGACAAAATGTGACAGTAACAAAAAAAAAAAAAAATACAATTAATCGATAGTTATGAGGTAGATGTCAGTGACTTTTTTACAGACACCATTTTTTTCATTGTGACATAATTAGTTTAAAAGTTTAAAATATGTGAGTGAATAATTTTTTAGTCTTTTTTTTTAAACGAAATATGAGATATTAATGATTCTAAGCTAAAAACGACAGACATTTTGAATAATAAATATAATTAATTACCTTCGTTTTATGGCTGGGTTGAAACAAAAGCGATTGCGCGATGTCTGTAAACGGGGGTTTTCAGGGTAAAACTGACAAATTAAAAATAGTTCAGAAGCTTAATGCGCCATGAATCTGTTATGGCAGCATATAGACATATTGTTCTATCAAACGCAACAGTTGTTTTGTCTTAAAATGCAGCAGTTTCTTTTAAAGAGGAGTGCTAGAGCAGAAACTGCTTTTTCAGTCGTCTGTGATTTCCGCCATATATATAGGAAAGTCAATTACATGCAATGACACCTAGGAGGGCCTGCCCCCCTGGCAACCCCTTAAACTCCATTTGTGATGGCAGAGTTAATTTTTTTTTTTTTTTTGCGAGACGCAACCATTCTGCGTCAATCAAAGTAGGTAGGATCAGCATAAAGGAAGTCACTCATGTAAAAATATGGTGGATGTATTTGCTGTATTCCATCCCTATACCTGCCATAATTCAGTATTCTAACATTATAAACATGAATTTGAATATTCTGAAGTTTATTTCATGCGCCTAAATGCATATGTTTACATATATGCATAGGCGGACCTACTATTAAGGCAAAGTAGGTGATCGCCTTAGGCCCCCAACCAGTAGGGGGGCCCCAACCAGCTGCCCTTACCCCAACGAGCAAGAGCTTGGGACACCGGAGCCAGCAGCACCCCCAACTATTCATCATGTATAATTATGTCAGCAGAACAAACAAATAACAAAACAAAAAAGAAAGCCATTCGAATGCTGCATTTATATTATCTCTCCCCCACACACCCACACACTACAATGGACTGTTCCACGACAACGGACTGAGTATCAGTTGCTTAGTTTCATTTAGCACCGTTTAGCTTTGCTTAGCTCCGCTTAAGCTGTTCGTTAGCTTCACTTAGTTTCCCCGGGTTTTTCACGCCACTAAGCTCGCTATTTTTACAGCTCACTTGCTACTTTGCACGTCTGCTATCGTGACATGAGCGAACGTGCTCTCCATGAGAGCCAAAGTGCAGTGAGGGAGGCTAATGCCTCTTTTAACTTTCTTCTTCTTCACACCAAACATAAAATACACGACAGCACACCCTGTGGCGAAACAATGCAGTACAGCTGCAATCAGTCATACAATAACACTCAACAGCTGTTTAACAGCATTTGCTAACGAAAAAAATTAAATCTATTAGTGACACCACAAGCAATGACAAAGAATATTTTTTTACGGAGTGTAAAGCTTTCGGTTAGCGGTTTAGTGAACGTACCTCCGGTGAACATTTCAAAATAAAAGCACGTCATGTTCGTCATATAAATAACGATTTCTGGAGTTAATCTCACAGACTTCAGAATTAATATTATAATATGTTGGGTACATACAACAGAATACAGATTCTACACTAAGAATAGCTTTCAAATGACATTCTTTATGACAAATGATTGGCAATGAATAATTATTATATTATACTACTATTATATATAACAGTATACTATAATAAGGCTAGAATTTTTTTAAAGAATTGTTTTGAATAATGTTGGAAAGGCAAAGTCAGTGTTCTGAATCTGTTTACTTTCCATTCTTTTGCACTAATAAATGCTATCAGCATTTAACCTCATTGTTAATTTGTGATTAATTATTGTCATTTACATGATTATTTGTACTTTAATAATGAATTTAAGTGTTCCAAAATGGTTTTGTGAATTAATAAGCTTCAACAAAAATTTCATTGCTAAATTACTAAAAACAAAAATATATGTATATATATATATATATATATATTTGATTAGTTGACTGATCGTAAAACTAGTCGATTGACTAATCAGGAGAAAATTTGTTGTTTAGGACAGCCCTAGTGTACCGGAACATATTTCCTCCACACCCTTCTCACCTTTTTAACCCCTGACCCCTGAAGAGGGCCCCTGGATATGTTCGCCTTAGGCCCCAAAATTGCCAAGTCCGCCACTGCATATACGTACCTTTAAATTGTATTAGTGAGATGCTTAAATATGCACACACTCCATCCAATTCCCATAGCGTGCTAGCGGCACGTAACAAAGTTCCTCTTTACAATACGTGTGTGACTAAGATCAATAAACATTCCCCCTCCCTCTGGCTGTCTGGTACTTAAGAGCAGTCCAACGCCTTTTATGCCTCCGTGTCCTCCTCTCCCAATCTACTCAACACAGGAAACCCGCCACCCCCCTCGCACCCTCACCGGACAGGAAGCCGCGTTGTCCCAGGGTGCTCGGAAAAAGCCAGCGCGATATCAATTGTAGAGGTTTATCTATGGGAGTTTTTTTTTATTTTAATCTGCCGCTCTCAGGCGTGTGACTGGGTAACAGTGGCCAAATTGCACAGGGCCAATGTGCCTCCGGGTCCGGGTGGGGCCGCCGCCTTTACACGCGATCCCATACCAGACCAAGAAGCCCCCCCCTCTTTTTTTACTCGGCCACAAACGAAGGAAAGCAGGGTGGGCCCTTTAGGAATGCTCTTGTGATATCTGGGTGAGAATGTGATGGAAACTCTCCAGAGGTCAAGTGAGGGAATTTTTGATACTGCATAGTACACTGCACGTATGCACATATTCATTTACTGTACACGTACTTACTGTAAGTGATTCAGTTGTGCTTCATCCGGATACCTTGTTTTCCTTGCGCGCTAATTTCTAGGCTTGTCATTAATGTATTGAATTTTGAATAAACGGTGCGAGCAGGTTCTATCAGTTACACTAGCAGTAAAAGCCATTATCTTCTGCGTTCTACATGGCAGTTCTGCATAAACAGCACTGTCACAGCACTGTTGTTTTCGTTTACAATAACGATAATGAAAATATTTCATCGATGAACAATTTTTTTCATGACGACGAGACAATGACAAAATATGTGTCTCGGGCAGTGTTGTCAGTAAAGCGTTACTGTAATCTGATTACTTTCTTCAGTAACGAGTTTTTGCCTCATAATGTATGTAGAATGAAGAATACTGTAGTCATGTATGAAGAGCATTTCTCATCGGGGGGAAAAAAAACGGGTCACGTGTATTATTATTAGTTTCAGGCTCCGGGGTGGCTAAGCTAGCGCGAGTCAATGGTGGTTGAAATCAACTCCATCGACTAATTAAACCCCCGCTAACTCAAAGATTAAGCCTTATGTGAAAAATTCAATTATATGTGATGACATTTTTTTGTTGTCATTTTTATGTTATGGCAGCAAAAGGAGAAAAATTGGTAAAAAGTAACTGATGTTACTTTTAAAGTAACTTAGTTACTTTGATAATAAGTAATCAGTAAAGTAACTAGATTACTTTTTTGAGGTGTAATCAGTAATCAGTAATTAAATTACTTTTTCAAGTAATCTGTGACAACACTGGTCTCGGGAGACTAGAGGAATGCCAGTCTACTTCTGACGTGACGACAATGAGATGAAAATTCGCCATAGTTTATCGTATGTTAACAGTACGTGACAATTTTTTTCCACACGGCGGTCAGGGCACTGAAACAAGGAATCGAAATTTAAAAATTCGGACGATTGCGGGAGCATCGGAGTGTTAGAACAGATTCCCATCGATGCTCGATGCCCGACCCTAGGCGCGGGGTCGTAAATTGGATCTTCCTTGACGGCGCAGGTCTGACGCGGAAGCATAACTTGGCCTTCAGGGGCCGTTTTCATGGTGACGCTGCAACACCAAGACGCAACGATTGTGTTGCGGAACGGTCTTGTCTTTACATGGTGAAAGTGAAAACAAGGCGAAGACGCAAACTTTTGATTGTGGCCTCTAAAGCAGAAAGATTTGATTGCACGCATTGCTCCGCAACTATATGAATGGAACGCTCTCACTCTGATGACGTCAGCACTCGCACACGTCATTTTAGGCATGCGCAGTTGTTGCCAGTAAACATTAAAAACAGCAAACATGGTGGAACGTCGGCTTTAATTGACTGTTTTTATGTAATATCTTTAATATACCATATTGGCCCGAATATAAGACGGTGTTTTTTGCATTGAAATAAGACTGAAAAAGTGGGAGTCGTCTAATATTCGGGGTCTAGACATTATACCCATTCACGACGCTAGATGACGCCAGATATCTTTGAAGCGAATGCTGAACTTAACTAGTAATGTTCTGTCATGACAGAACTCAGCTACTTTACAGTTTAACCAGTTTGCAGTATCTTATTGCAGTGTTTTTCCTTATTCAGATTTGTTTCAAGAGTACAGCTAGAGTTAGACCTCATTTTGATGGTTAATGCAGTTATTGCAATTTTGTTGTTTAATCACAATAGATTGGTTTATTTACATTTCAAAAACCAGAAGCCATTCATTTACAAATGTGATTTCACTTTAGTTTACATATTTAAATGTTCAGATATTAAGATTTGAATGAGGCAAAATAACATGCTTTTTCTCTCAAATTTATTGTTATAATCATTTGTTTCAGATGTACTTTAATTATTTTCCGTATAAAAATTAATTTGGTGTTCAAAAAGTATTTTTTCAAACTTGAGTCTTGAAAAAGAGGGGATCGTCTTTTAATCAGGGCGGTCTTATATTCATTCGGGCCAATACGGTATTTTATGTTCGCGTTTTTGAGCCTTTTGAAGCAAAAGGGGAAAAAAACGTGGACGCCATTGCTTGGAGTGGGTGGGTTTGTTGTCTTCCGGGCTGAGGAGGTTGTTGTCAACAAAGTGCATCATAGGCTGTCACCTTGTAAAACTGCACTGCCCCCTAGGGCCTGGCATGAATATGGCATCATTTTCACGCAAAATTGCAACATTGTTCGAATGAAGACAGGACCAAGACGGAACCATGTAAATGCAAACATGAAGTGTGTCGCACTCTTGGAGTATCACCATGTACCGTATTTTCCGCACTATAAGGCGCACCGGATTATAATGCGCACCTTCAATGAATTACATATTTTAAAACTTTTTCCATATATAAGAAGCATAGAATAAACCCTTACAGTATAGGCTGGGGTTATTTTATGCATCCATTAGACGTTGCTGCGCTAAAGGGAATGTCAACAAAACAGCAACACAACAGGAAGGTAAAACATGTAGTGCAACATTTACATCACATAGTGGAGGGGAACTTTTTTCTTTTCCACAGTCACCCTTTTTGTGTTAGACGGGTTATAATTTTTCCACTGTTTTGCAATGTATGCAGGCCAAAAATGCCTATGACTATACCTGCTGCTTATGTTGAATTATCAAATATCAAAATATTTATTCAAATTTTGGGGGGAATTTTTTGTCTTTTTGTTCCCAAAATGTTGATTTAAAATTAGTCAGTGAAGAAAACAACAGTTTGGACATGAAGTTCAAGATGTACTGAAAAAAGGCAAGCAAACATGGCAAGCAAGTAAGATTTTGTGTATTATGATGGAGAGTGTTATTTGTGGTTCTCTTAATATAATTGTGCAATTTTGTAAGCCCGTTTTTGTTTGAAAATTTATTTAAAAATATGTCAAACCCCCCCCCCCCCCTGCAGCTCAATATTGATTCATATATGAGGCGCACCGGATTTTAAGGCGCACTATCGGCTTTTGAGAAAATTTAAGGCTTTTAGATGTGCCTTATAGTGCGGAAAATATGGTAATTGGCCCCTAACACCAGACAAAATTGATCAGCGGTTTTATCAAATAAAACGCAACAAAGACGAACACATTTTGTAATGACTAAACTTTCACTAAGACTAATACCCTAATTTTCGGACTATAAGCCGCTACTTTTTTCCCTCATTTTGAATCCTGCGGCTTATAGTCCAGTGCGGCTTATTTGATGATTTATTTGGGTTAATAGGTAAAACTTTATTTGACAGCGGCATCATAAGGCTGTCATAAGAACGTCATAATTATGACATGACACTATCATGGGCATTACTGAATTCTTATGACAGATGTCAATATGTGTCATGTGGGATATTATGTCACTAACTCCATTTATGTCTAGCTCAGATGTTTTACGTCCATTCAAAAGTGAGATAATTTGCTGGATGACACTAACCAACATCTATTATGAGAATTCAATAATGCTTATGACAGTGTCATGTAATAATTATGACAGTATTATGGCACCACTATCCATGAAAATGTTTCGAAATACAACAGCTAGCAATTAATGAAAGAACTGGAACAATAACTGAAGAAATAATTAGCAAAGAACATGAAATTTGATTGTTATTTAAATCTGCAGTGCCGCAATGCATGCTAGGGGGAATGTTGGATGACAACAGTGTTGACAGCAGATGGCAGCAGAGGTTGCCTGTCTCCCCCAAGGGAGCAGTGATGGCCAAATGAAGATTTTTGAAACAATAAGGCTTTGCAGCCAATTGGTTCACAGCTTCATTGCGGTTTATTTGGTTTCATGACAGTCTTATAATGCCTTTGTCAAATGAAGTGTTACCAGTTAATATCTTTTGGTGTAAATATCCCATAATACAATGAGGACAACTGCGGCTTACAGTCCAGTGCGGCTTATCTATGAACACATGCTTTTTTCATGTGTAATTTGGTGGCTGGCAGCTTATAGTCAGGTGCGCCTTATAGTCCAGAAATTACGGTAAGTATTTTCGTCCAAAAGGCAAAGACAAAAATTAAAAAGGCTGCAAGAAACAACACTTTTTCAGAGACTTAAAAAAACAAAAAACACACACCTGAATAAATAGAGTTCCAGAATCCAGAAGTTGTTTATTTCCGCTTTTGTGATTTGTTTTCCCTTTTTGGGGGGACTTCTGGCCTTCGTCTAAACTGAAGCTGACAAGTCGTTGTCGTGTTTGACTTGGATCCTTGCCCATTTCCTTTCGCATGTGTCAATGCACGGCATGACATAACATTTTCGAGTCAATGACGACATTGTTTCTTTTGTTAATAATGTCACTGGCCACGTTGTTCTCAGGTAAGCGCGCCAACTTTTTCACCTCTTTTTTTATTCCCACACTCTGCAAATTTGTATCACTTTGAAAAAGAAAATCACTGCTTAAGTCCTGTCCATCATTGTTTTCATGGTTTTGGTTAATCGGGCGTTTCTTTTTGTTTTTTCTTTTCTCATATTGCGTGACAGTCCAGAACGTTTTGGCTGTCACAGTGACGAGTACCGTGTGACTTTACCTTCCAGCTCGGTTAGCGTGAGAGCTAAGGGCTGAAAGCCAGGTTTTTCCAGTTTTTCTTTTCTTTTTTTTTTTTTTTTGTTCTGATTTCATTTTGCTTTGTCTGCGTGCTTACATTTATGTAAACTTTCCCTAGTAGTAGGTCACATCAATTGTTAAGCTAACTTTGTAATGCTTTGTTTCCCAACAACTACAGCTGACTGACATGGCCTTGTAGGGCACTCATTTAACTCATTGGTTGTTGTTGATGGCACTAAACGTCCAGGCCATTTTGACTGTGAGATGCTGGCAGCAGATAGTGTAAAATGTCCAAGTCACCTTTCCGAGTCATACCCTAATCTTTCCTGTCCTCCCTCTAGGATGTTGATCACTGTCAATGCAGTAAATCAGATGTTACTAATGTTACTTAATAATGTCAGTCAAAATGGATAGGACGTCATGCGCCGTTAATGGCAGTGAAACATGAGCATTTGAGGCTCGTCTTTCCTATTTAAAGGAATTGAATATCTACCACTGTCAATGGCAGGCAATTAGTTAAATACTATGAAATATAAAACAGACACCAACTTTTTAAAACTGTTATTATGGACCACTAAAAGTGTATGTTTATGTTTATTTTTATTAATACTGTTTTTATTAAAGGGACTATACAGGATTTTTAGAGTTAATTTAAAATACAGTAGAGCAGGGGTGCCCAAGTCCAGTCCTCGAGAGCCCCTATCCAGCTCGTTTTCCATGTCTCCCTCCTTGAACACACCTGAATCAAATGATCAGCTCTGCGGGAGCCTGATAATGATCCTGATTATTTGAGTCAGGTGTGTTGGAGGAGGGAGAAATGGAAAACAAGCTGGATAGGGGCTCTCGAGGACTGGACTTGAGCACCCCTGCAGTAGAGGGCTCCAGTCGACCACCCTGTGCACGTCCATGCACGACCCCAGGACTATTTCACCGAGCCTCCGCCTAATCACTGCTTGGCAAAAACACTTTTCCAACCTACTTAAGATTTGCTACTGACTTTTTATATTTATGGTGCTGATTTGATGGGCCAAACCCATTTTGCTTTATATATATGCTCATACAAGCATGGGCACCATGCACGAGCTGCAGTTACGCCTTAGGCATTAGATGTTTCAATGAGCCGCTGTCTAGTCTCCAATTGGTAAAACCACTTTTCTAACCCACTTGAGATTTGCTACAAATCGATTCGGGTCGACCACTCTGTGCGAATAAGACTGTGCACGTCCACATGCATCCCTGTGTCAGCATTGCTGTTTCGCTGAGCCTCCGCCTAATCTCCGCCTGGCAAAAACACGTTTCTAACCCAGTTTTCTAACCCACTTAAGAACTGCTACTAATTGTTTTTAGGTTTCTGGTGCTGATTTGATGAGCCAAACACTTGTTTCTTTATGT
This sequence comes from Corythoichthys intestinalis, assembly GCF_030265065.1. NCBI lineage: Eukaryota > Metazoa > Chordata > Actinopteri > Syngnathiformes > Syngnathidae > Corythoichthys > Corythoichthys intestinalis. Next base: position 16,132,825 of record NC_080395.1, on the reverse strand, counting down.
TCATGCTCGAACAAGTATAGGCACCACGCATGACCTGCAGTTACCCTTCAGGTCAGAGGTGGCAGTTGCGCGTAAAACAGTGAAAAACTCCGTATTGTCCCGTCAAGATTTTATAAATGTATTCATGAATAAATACATATATTCAGAAGATGAATGAATGATTAATAATATTCGATCATATATGTTAGTTTTAGTCACTTGCCCTATAAAGGGTTAAAAACATGTTTAATGCATTGTGGTGCATTAATTCCACACATATGAAACAAGTACCTTTTTTATTTTTGTCTTGATTTAAATAATGTCAAAATAAGTGATTCCTCTTAACCCTGCATTACCTCAAAATCTTTCATGGTCTTTTTTGTCACCTCCTAACGTTATTAATGGATATATTTTTGTAAGACTTAAATGGCCACCCTGTCATTGGCTATGATAGACTGAGAGATTGCACATAAACATACTCTTTTCTTGTCAAACTGAAATTAATTTGTACAAATAATCCAACCTATATTGTCCCTTTTTCGCTTGATTATTATTATTTTTTTTGTAAAACGTATTTGCGAGAGAGGTCAGAAAAGTCACTGACATGGCATCACAGATTATGCTTTTGTAAACTCTTTTGTTGTTGTTGTTGCTCACAGTCATTCCGTTAGTAGGAGTCAGCAACAATATGATGAATATGATGAATAGAAGCTGCAAAAAAGTTTCTATTTGTTCTGAAAGACCCGCCCCCCAAAAAGAATGCCATTACGTTTTTTATTATAATGTTATCCTTGCAAGATCAAAGTAAATATTTAATACTGGTGTGATTACTTCTTTTATTTTATGTCAATTATCAACACGATCTGTAGTCTTTACAACAGCCTCAGCCAGACAGATTTGTTTCTATTATATCCAAACCTATACAGTACATAGATCATTGAACGTGTATTACTCTTTTAATTGGGGTTATTCTGGTTACTGTTTCACGCAGCGGTGACTTTTGACTTTCTCTTTAGGAACCTGCACGATTTACATAACCTGACATAAGCGCGATAAGTGTTTGGCACTCCACAGCAGGTCCAAGGTTTGCATGATACACATAAACATCACAAAGGTGACGAGGTGGGAAGCGGGGCGACGGAATGCACAACCAACACGCCCCATTCCAAACATGTAGTCTTACTCAGAAGGTCTCACAAAACGACTTATTATAAAAAACACATTGCATTCCTAACACAAACAACAGGAAGGAATGATACTCAGGGCCCTAGACACTTTGTTTTTTTTTTAAACTGGGAGCAGTGTAGATTCAAACCTACATCGAATCATGAAGTAAATATTCACATTTCCATTCATTTTTACTATATTACTGGAAAAATACTGTACTTTGGCAACCTAATGCTGTATTGTCATCAACAACTGGTCTTAAGTGTGAAAGAGAAGTTTGTCAGCAGTAATAAATATTTATTTTTTTTTATCAAGATTTTTTTTCTAATAGGTTCTGTAAAATTACTGGCTGAGATGCACAAGTAGATGAACATTGACTTGTATTATGTAAAATTTTATATGCAAAATGTACACTTTTAGGAGCAGTCTGGACACCTGATGGTAGAGATGTACCTGAAAATTCGGCAAATAGCTAAAAATGCATTATTCGTTTTCAGTTCTGAAAACCAAAACTTTATCACCAAATAGTGTAGACTTATCACCGAACAGTGTAAATAACCTCAGTCCTCTTGTGATGATGTAATCAAAACACAGCGAAAGCAACACGCTGTCTGACGCTGGCTCGCTAAAACTGCTGACTCACAGCCAACATGTCCGCAGTTTGGAAGTATTTTGTGGTTAAAAAAAATTTGGGCTGTCAAACGATTAAAATTTTTAATGGATTTAATCACAGCTTAAAAATTAAATAATCGCAATTAATCGCAATTCAAATCATCATAAAATATGCCATATTTTTCTGTAAATTATTGTTGGAATGGAAAGATAATACACAAGACGGATATATACATTCAACATACTGTACATAAGTACTGTATTTGTTTATTATAACAATAAATGAACAAGATGGCATTAAAATTATTAACCTTCTGTTAAAGCGATCCATGGATAGAAAGACTTGTAGTTCTTAAAAGATAAATGTTAGTACAAGTTATAGAAATTTTATATTAAAACCCCTCTTAATGTTTTCGTTTTAATAAAATTTGTAAAATTTTCAATCGAAAAATAAACTAGTAGCTCGCCATTGTTGATGTCAATAAGTACACAATGCTCATGGTGCTGAAACCCATAAAATCAGTCACACCCAAGCGCCAGCAGAGGGCGACAAAACACCAAAAAACACAAGTAACAAGTGGACATGACACTGTGCTGTCATTTTAATCTGTTTGAGCGGGGCATGTGCGTTAAATGCGTCAAATATTTTAACATGATTAATTTTAAAAATGAATTACCACCCGTTAACGCTATAATTTTGACAGCCCTAAAAAGTATATAAATTATTGCTATATCGCTGCTACACACTTATTCTGAAGTTGCTTTCCAATAATGTCCCGTGTCACATCAAGTACAGAGTAGGGGTGTGACAAAATATCAAAATGGTGATATATCGTGATACTTTGTATCCCAAAAGGTTATCAATATGCTCCTGTCAAGAATCGAGATATCGTTTTAAAAAGGTGTCAATGTTTGAAAAAAAAAAAGGAACCATCAAGTTGCTACCAAAATCTTCCACCATAATAGTGTCTCAGTTAACTCTAAGGCTGCCATTGATGGTACTCGACGCCCAATCCATTTAGACTGGGAACATTCATTCATTCAAACCAGAGCATTCACAGTCATTCGGTCCGATTTTCAGGGCATTTACAGGTCACTTTTGATTCATTTTAGGGAATTTTTAGGTCATTTCCTGTTGAGTTTGAGTCACTGCCTATTTATTTGGGTGATTCCCAGTTCACTTCCTGTTCTGTAACTCAAAATAATCAGGAAGTGACCCATAAAATACCCCAAAATCCACAAGAAGTAACTGAAAATCAACAGGTAAATGACCTTAAATGGCCCAAAATTACCTCATTGCCTGGCATTGGCTGCCACTGACGGCCATAGACGTTCAATCCGTTTGAAATGGGAGGGATGGCTCCCGCTTCAAATGGATTGGACGTCTACTAGTGATAAACATACAGCCGAAGAATGAAAATTGTGTGTTTCTGTTTATTAGTTGCTTGTAGAATATCCTAGAATGATTTCCTGACCTTATTTATAATCGTTGTATTGCCACATAGTCAGATCATCGTTATCGTGAGCTTAGTATCGCAAATCGTATCGTATCGTGAGGTACCAAGAGGTTCCCACTCCTAGTACAGAGCATTTAGTAGTTTGGAGATTAATCAAGCGAACAGTATAGAAATAAAGTAGTATTTAAATGCATACATGTGCATTTGCTGTGATTTAGTACAATGTGTTTAGGCACGACCACTTCCTATATTTGTCACATTTTTTTCCGCGACTTGAACACCCCCTCTGCCAGTCATGGTTTAATCGGGCTGTGAGCTACCTCACTCTGTTTCATCGTCGCTAAAACTCGGCCCACTCACCTGGCTCTCGATCGTTTTCACTTGTTGCACAAGAAAACTGTGAGTCTTATGATAAGGAGTAGTAGAGATTGCAATAGCCTTGTAACGAGCTTTACTAGTCTCGGCGAGAACGGAATAGTTGTTTGTTGTTGTGAACTACAGTTCCACACAAATGTACATTGAGATCTCATTTAGTTTGGCAATTGGAGGCGTGAGACCCATTTTCCAAGTTTCCCAAAATTCCAAGTGATTGCATTAATCAATGTTTCATCGGCAGTGACATGTGTGTCTCCGCCCACCGAACGAAATGCCATGACGATGCCACCACATCTGCTAAAGGACGCATTCAGTTTGCCACAAAACGCTCAATGCCGCAGGGAACGCACCCTCCCATGGGGTTTCAGAATTTTGCTTTCGGTACAACCCTACCTGATATTGAACTATTGCAGGTTTTCATGAGTATATCCCTAAAATTTTCAAATGACATATTTTAGTTAGCTTCATGAGAATCACTCAAAAATAGACAGTTAAAAATAGTTACAGTGGTATAAAAAAGTATCTGAACCTTTTGGAATGTCTCAAATTTCTGCATAAAAACAACATCAATTGTGATCTGATCTTTGTCAAAATCACACAGATGCAAAAACAGTGTCTGCTTTACCTAAAACCACCCAAACCTTTATAGAATTTCACATTTTAATGAGGATATTATGCAAACAATGACAGAAGGGGGGGAAATAAGTAGCAATAACTTCAACCAGACACTTCCTGTAGCTGCAGCTCAGTCTGGCATCTCGATCGGGACTAATCTTGGCCTATTCTTCTCTACAAAACGGCTGTAGCTCAGTCAGATTCCTGGGATGTCTGGCATGAATCGCTGTCGCTCTAGCGTTCTTTTTTACTTCTCTGAGTAGTCCGCGCTGAACTATTGGTGTCATCTTTGGTGGACGGCCACTCCTTGGGAGAGAAGCAACAGTGCGGCTCCCTCCATTTGTAGACAACTTCTCTGACTGTCAATTGATGAACATCCAGACTTTTAGAGAGGGTTATGTATCCTCTCCTAGCTTTATACAGGTCAACAATCCTTGATCGCAGGTCTTCAGAGAGCTCTTTCGACCGAGCCATGATGCACATCAGAGGATGTTTGTCATCAAGACACTTTTTACCAGGTGTGTGTTTTATAGTGGGCAGGGCAGCTTTAAACCACTCATCAGTGATTGGTACACACCTGACTTAAAATGTTTCATAAAAATTGGTTTCAATTGCTCTTTAAGTCTCCTTAGGCAGAGGGTTCACTTACTTATTTACCCCCCCTTCTATTATTGTTTGCATGCTATCCTCATTAAAATATGAAAACATATGTTTGGGTGGTTTTAGTTAAAACAGACACTGTATTTTCATCTGTGTGATTTTGACAAAGATCAGATCACATTTGATGGTGATTTTATGCAGAAATGTGAGAAATTCAAAAAGGTTGAGATCATTTTTCATACCACTGTACTAGGCTATTGTGATGATCCCTGAACCTTTCCCTTTTGTACTTGTTGTCACTTTGTCTACCTTTTTCTGTATTTGGCTTTTCCTTTACAGAGACTCCCTAACATTTGGACACCTGTATCTCAGAGTTTCATCTACCATAACCAATGATGTCTATTTTACAGCACTGATTCTATAGTTTCTCCTGATGTTGATTCTATAGTGTACATGCAAATACCGCTTCAATTTGCTGCCTACTATTCCACATCCTGTTTACTCTGTTATTAACATACCGCCATACGTAGCTAAATAGCCCCTCTCAAGAAGCAGAATCTATGCCTTTAGATCAAACTCAATCGAAGCAGAAAAGAGATACAGTACATCAACCAGAGTATTTTAGAAAGACAATCGCTTGTTACATAGAAAACATTTATAATCAAAGTAGGCAGGTACTTTCAACATTATGAATATATTTAGGTATTCTTTTAAAAATGTCCCATTGCTCTATTTTGGTATTGGTTTGTAAACAAACAACTTCTCAGAAGTCACCTGTCGGAATACTTGAGTGGCAATTAGCACACACGAATGCGACTCCCACTTCCTGCCAAGCCGAACACGCCGGGCCAGCAGTTTGCATGACAAGAGGCAATTGATTCTTCCTGTCGCGCCCTAAAAACTCTTAAACAATAGTAGCAAGGAACAGGATCAAGATGAGGGGGCCGCATATGCTCATTTATGTGTGTTGTGCGTGTTTGCGTGATGCTCGTAAGCATGACGATGCGTGATGGTGTGCTCACATTACCCGCGAGGCCATCAGGTTCTTGGCAAACAGACTGAGAGGTCCGCGGGGGGCCATTAAGGACTTAAAAGGCTCCTGGCAGCTTTAGTTATCAAAGACATCCTGAGCCGGGTAATTCCCCGCAGCTTGACTTTCATTACCCTGCTAATGTGCCACTAGCAGGGAAGCACGGGGGATTAGCATGGGGGCTCTTTAAAAGGTCGCCGGTTTGCAAAGGGATAAAAATGGTGTCATTCATAAAAGACAAGCGTAGGTGGCTCGTGTAATGTAATCTATCTTTGGAAGATACAGTGTGTGTGAACTTAAGTATGTGGATAATGGTTTCTTAAAGCTGCATGGAAGATTAGTCTTCAGTTCTTTAACACTGGAAGTCCCGGGGGTTTTTTGGCTATAAAGAAATACCAGAAAGGCGTCAAATGACCCCCATACCAAAATGACTACTTTGCTTTGTCAAACAATAGACCACTCAAACAAGCAATCAAGCAGCCTAGGTGTGAAGGGAGGGTTTCACTCTGAGTAGCTGCAATTAGCATCTTGAATATTTACAAATCCAGACTTGTTTACTTCTGGGTTAGTGTAAAAATGATGAGAGGGGCATGTGGCATGAAACTAAGGGGCAGTTTACAAGGCGACTCTGCGACACAAAGACGCAGTGACTGAGTTGCGGACTCGCCTCGCATGCATATGGTATCGGCGAAGACGAAAAATTCTGAATCCTGCCTCCAAAGTGGAAGAATACGATTGCGGGGCGTTGAGGGGGGCTTCTTCAGCATGCATATCAAAGGCTCCTGTGGCGCGAGACCGCATCGTTAACGTCAGCACTCGTACACGTCACATTGGGCGTGCGCAGCGGTGCTACTAAACATTAAAAACAGCAAATATGGCGGAATGTTGGTTTTTATTTACTGTTTTAATAATATTGTCAAATTAAATATGTTGAACGTTTCAATTTTTGTGCCTTTTTGAACGAAAGAAAAATGACATTGCTTCGAGTGGGCGGGCATATTTTTCATCCGGGCTGAGGTAGCTTGGTGGGGTCAAAGTGCATCATTCTCTGTAGCCCAGTAAATCTGCACTACCCCCTAGGGCCTGGCATGAATACTACATCGTTTTCATGCAGAATCGCGACATTGTTCAAATGGAGACGCAAATGCAAATTTGCCATTTTTCTTATTCTCGGAGAGTCACCATGTAAACGGCCCCTAAGACTAGCATCCAGAACTGTAGCAAAACCAGACTGTCTACACTTTAGAAAATTGAGTGTTAGGACATCTGGGACAAATCCCATCAAGCACCTTTACTTTCTCTTGACAAGTTCAACATTCAGTTGTCAAGGTTTACAGTTGTTAGCACACAGTGACCAAAGAACTTTCAACAGCAGCTCAAACAGCAGCTTCAGTACATACAGGAAAAAGGTGGTCCGCCCGATTGCCTGCCTGAGCAGCCCACTGTCCAACAAAGCCAAGGCAGCCCTGGCCTGCCCGGGGATTCAAGGCTGCTTCTTGTCGTTTTGGGGGCATTTCCAGGTTACTTCCTGTTAATTTGGTGAAACTTTCAGTTGGTTTTGAGGCTTTTATGGTTCACTTCCTTGTTAACACTTTGACTGCCATTGACGGTGCGAGACGTCCAATCCATTTTGACTGGGAAGGGGTGAATGAAAGTGATCCAAGTGCAGTAGTGCACGCACTCGATCAAATCTATAATTTTATGACGCCAATGTCAAAATAAAAGGGTGTCGAGTACAGATGTATGAGCTACAATGTGCCTATCAGGCAGAAAAACCCCGCGGGCCAGACTGGACCCCCTGGAGGGTCACTTCCGGCCCACAGGCCATACATTTAACACCTCTGCCTTAACTTATAATCAAAATCAAAAAGTTTGGGTACAATACAGGGCCACAAATGTTATTTTATAAAGGCATTTAATCTATTAAAGGATATTTTTGTTATTGTACCGGTAGATATTGTCAGATTGCTTTGAATCAGTGAGTTAGTTAAATCTATCAAAAATGTGTTTTGATCTTTTGCTCGATTAGAAAGTCGCTCATTCTGAAGGTATTTAATTTATTGAAGGACATTTTTGTTATTATAGCTATTGTCGGATTGCTTAGAATCAGTTAGTTGGTTAGTTAGTAACTTTTAGTATAGAATACACTGGCTCAGACTGTTTATGTAAAAAAAAAAAAAAAAACGTTTTGGTTTTTCTTTTTTTCCCTAAAATATATATATTTTCGTTTGAAATGTATATTTATATTTTATCATATATTTATCATGGATAAAAAAATACATAAAATTTCAAAAGAGAAAAAAAGTAACCAAATCAAATTTATTCCTATAGCCCTTTACAAAAGCCCGAAAGGTCCTCATATAGTTCAGAAACGATACAGTTCGTGATAAATAATAGGCAGGAAAGTAATATACAACAACATTAAGAAAAAAACAAAACAAAAAAAAACAACACATCACGATAAAAGTCAAAACAGCAAATAAAACAATAAAACATAAAAAAATCCGAAAACATAATAAACCCTTAAGAAATAAAACTAGGCTACCCTAGTCTGGAAAAAAGGTAAGTCTAAAAAAGTGGGTCTTTCACCACAATTTAAAAAGGCCTCGATTCGTAATGGTGTGGATTTCAGGGGGCAGGCAATTCCACAAGCCAGGGGTCAGCAACTGCAAAAGATCGGTCATCCCACTGTTTAAGTCTCGACCTTGGAACTTGCAGAAGAAGCTGGCCAGTAGAACGAAGAGCCCTAAGTTATGAAGGGTTAAAATCTCTGAGAAATAATAATAATCAGTAAAACGTTAGTTAGTTGTGTTTTTTTTTTTTTTTTTTTTTTTTTTGCATATTGAGTCATTAGAACCATGTTTTTCTCCTTTATTTTTCCACCCTTAGTTCGTTAATAGTAAAATGTTAGTTACTGACCAACCAGGTCTAGTTGGTGCAACCTAATATTAAATAAATAATGGTTTCTGTGTGTCGCTTCTTTACTGCCACCTATAAAATTATATACGTATGTATGCATATGTATATACTGTATATGTGTATATATAAAAGTATATCAATAGATTTTTTAAATATATACTGAATTTATAAGTATATCAATAGAAATTTAAAAACTAAAAGTCAATATCAAGTGACGAATCACTTGAAAGCCTACGTTCCTCTGCTGCTTGAACCTTTGTTCGCGCATCCTGGTCGCGGGTCAAGTGCTGTGGTAAAGGATAGTTGAGTACAATAAGGGGGAGACAGTTTGATCCCTCACTGTTTTGGCAGCTGGACTACGGGATATACTGTAAGTCACTCATCAGTTCGCTCGGTCTCTGACATGCAAGCGGCTCAAGTCTTGCCATTAGCATCAAGCCTTATTTGGCTATTTATGTTCATACAGGAAGAAATGTATTCCGATAGCACATATTTTCATGGTTCCAAGCATTCACGCAATGGTGTGAGTGCTCAAGCATCTCAAAAGTCTACAGTCTGGCCCTCGGAACTCAACCCTGATTTCATCGACTGCTGTTCGACATTTTAATTAAATTAGAACAAAATGTCAGTTGCATCAAATGTCTTGCGTGCCTTGTGTTTTTCACCTTTGTAAAGGCCACTGATCTTACTTACCGTATTTTTCGGACCAAAGTCGCACCAGCCATAAAATGCCCAACGACGAGGAAAAAAAAACATATAAGTTGCACCGGAGTATAAGTCGCATTTTGGGGGGAAATTTACTAGATAAAATCCAACACATAGAACAGATATGTCATCTTGAAAGGCAATTTACCGTATTGGCCCGAATATAAGACGGCCCTGATTATAAGACGATCCCCTCTTTTTCAAGACTGAAGTTTGAAAAAAGACTTTTTGAACACCAAATTAATTTTTATACAGAAAATAATTACAGTACATCCAAAACAAATGATTATAACAATATATTTGAGAGAAAAAGCATGTTATTTTGCCTCATTCAAATCTTAATATCTGAACATTTACTGTAAATATGTAAACTAAAGTGCAATCACATTCGTAAATGAATGGCTTCTGGTTTTTGAAATGTAAATAAACCAACCTATTGTAATAAAATGACAAAATTGCTATCAAAGTGAAGTCTAACTGTAACTGTAGTCTTGAAACAAATCTGAATAAGGAAAAACATTGCAATAAAATAATGCAAACTGGTTAAACTTGAGAGTAGCTGAGATCTGTCATGACAGAACATCGCTTCAATGATATCTGGTGCCATCTTGCGTCGTGAATGGGGGGAGTAGCTGAGATCTGTCATGACAGAACATCGCTTCAATGATATCTGGCGCCATCTAGCATCACGAATGGGTATAATGTCTAGACCACGAATATAAGACGACCCCCTCTTTTTCAGTCTTACTTCAATGCAAAAAACACCGTCTTATATTCGGGCCAATACGGTAATATAAAAATACAATAGAGAACAACATGCTGAATAAGTGTACAGTATGATATATGATGCATGAACAACGAAATGCGAATATACTGTCCTCACCAGGACGCTTACGGCTCGGTCCTGGCTATACAGCGAGCTAAACACCCAAGTGACGATGCTGAATCTCCGTATAATTTGCTGAATCAATTTCGTCCATGATACCAAACAGGTTCGCGTCAACGTAAATAAATGATAATTAGGTGCGAATACAGCAATGACACAAACGGTTAGCATGCATTCGCTAGTATTAGCACATCGTTCAAACAACCACACAACTGGCTCAAAGTGCCCGATCGCGGGTGGAAAACACACAACAACAACAGAAAAGATGATCCACACAGGCGTTGCCTCTGTAGAGATATTTTACAAGCATAAACAATGAAAGTAGGTTCGCAGCCGAGTTTCTCTCTCTCTCTCTCTCTCTCTCTCTCTCTCTCCCCCACTTGCTCAGAGACGCTGTGTAGCTGTCCGTCTTCTTCTGGCGTGTGAGCGCCCTTCTTCGCGTAAACAAGTGCGAGTGCGCCCCCACGTGGGTGTGAAAGCGCCCCAAACTAAAAGCATGCATTTCAATATGAAAAAGTCAATGATACCATTGAACACACATTGCCAAAGGCAGAACGCGAGCGTGGCCATAGCTATTGAGTTATTCAGATAACTATACCATAAAGAATATGCTAACAAGTTTACCAAACTGTCAGTGTCACTCCAAAACACCAAAATAACATGTGAAATGATATCATAATGTGTTAATAATTTCACACATAAGTTTCTCCTGAGTATAAGTCGCAACCCCAGCCAAACTATGAAAAACACTGCGACTTATAGCCTGAAAAATACGTTATTTTTGGGAAGATAGCAGTAATAAACAAGGGTGGGAACCTCTGGGTACCTCACGATACGATTTGCAATTCAAGGCTCTTGATCGCGGTTATCTAACAATAACTAGCCGGGAAACGTTCCAAAAACATGTCAGGACTCTCGGCACTGCCCAAATATGCCAAAAAAGTTAACTTTTGAAAAAAGTAAATTTTTGACTTTTTTGTAAGGGGGGATAGTTACGCATTTTTTAAAAAAATATAAAAAACGGTCAAAATACACTTTTGGGCCTAGAAGCGCCGGGAAACGTTCCAAAAACATGTCAGGACTCTCGGCACAGCCCAAATATGCATAAAAAGTTAACTTTTGAAAAAAGTCAATTTTTGACTTTTTTTGTAAGGGGGGATAGTTACGCATTTTTTTAAAAAATATAAAAAACGGTCAAAATACACTTTTGGGCCTAGAAGCGCCGGGACACTTTCCAAAATTATGTCAGGACTCTCTGCACAGCCCAAATATGCCCAAAAAGTTAACTTTTGAGAAAAGTCAATTTTTGACTTTTTTCTAAGGGGGGTTGTTACGCATTTTTTCAAAATATCAAAAACGGTCAAAAAACACTTTTGGGCCAAGGAGCACCGGGAAACGTTCCAAAAACATGTCAGGACTTTCGGCACAGCCCAAATATGCCAAAAAAGTTAACTTTTGAGAAAAGTCAATTTTTGACTTTTTTCTAAGGGGGGATAGTTACGCATTTTTTTCCAAAATATCAAAATCGGTCAAAAAACACTTTTGGGCCTAGAAGCGCCGGGAAACTTTCCAAAATTATGTCAGGACTCTCGGCAAAGCCCAAATATGCCAAAAAAGTTGACATTTGAGAAAAATCAATTTTTGACTTTTTTTGTCGGGGGGGTTGTTACGCATTTTTTCAAAATATCAAAAACGGTCAAAAAACACTTCTGGGCCAAGGAGCGCCGGGAAACGTTCCAAAAACATGTCAGGACTCCCGGCACAGCCCAAATATGCCCAAAAAGTTGACTTTTTTTCTAAGAGGGGGGTTGTTACGAATTTTAAAAAAATATCAAAAACGGTCAAAAAATACTTTTGGGCCAAGGATCGCCGGGAAACGTTCCAAAAACACGTCAGGACTCTCTACACAGCCCAAATATGCCAAAAAAGTTGACTTTTGAGAAAAGTCCATTTTTGTCTTTTTTGTAAGGGGGGTAGTTACGATTTCTTTCAAACTATCAAAAACGGTCAAAAACCACTTTTGGGCCAAGGATCGCCGGGAAACGTTCCAAAAACACGTCAGGACTCTCGGCACAGCCCAAATATGCCAAAAAAGTTGACTTTTGAGAAAAATCAATTTTTGACTTTTTTGTGAGGGGGGGTGCTTACGCATTTTTTCAAATTTTCAAAAACGGTCAAAAAACACTTTTGGGCCAAGGAGCGCCGGGAAACGTTTTAAAAACATGTCAGGACTCTCGGCACGTCCCAAATATGCCAAAAAAGTTGACTTTTGAGAAAAGTCAATTTTTGACTTTTTTGTAAGGGGGGGTGCTTACGCATTTTTTCAAAATTTCAAAAATGGTCCAAAAACACTTTTAGGCCAAGGAAAGCCGGGAAACGTTCGAAAAACATGTCAGGACTCTCGGCACGTCCCAAAAATGCCAAAAAAATTGACTTTTGAGAAAAGTCAATTTTTGACTTTTTTGTAAGGGGGGGGGTGCTTACGCATTTTTTCAAATTTTCAAAAACGGTCAAAAAACACTTTTGGGCCAAGGAAAGCCGGGAAACTTTCTAAAAATATATCAGGACTCTCGGCACACCCAAATATGCCAAAAAAGTTGACTTTTGAGAAAAGTCAATTTTTGACTTTTTTGTAAGGGGGGGGGGTGCTTACGCATTTTTTCAAAATTTCAAAAATGGTCAAAAAACACTTTTGGGCCAAGGAGCACCGGGAAACGTTCCAAAAACATGTCAGGACTATCGAAACGGCCCAAATATGCCAAAAAAGTTGACTTCTGAGGAAAGTCCATTTTTAACTTTTTTGTAAGGGGGGGTGCTTACGCATTTTTTCAAATTTTTAAAAACGGTCAAAAAACACTTTTGGGCCAAGGAGCGCCGGGAAACGTTTTAAAAACATGTCAGGACTCTCGGCACGGCCCAAATAAGCCAAAAAAGTAGACTTTTGAGAAAAGTCAATTTTTGACTTTTTTGTAAGGGGGGGTGCTTACGCATTTTTTCAAATTTTCAAAAACGGTCAAAAAACACTTTTGGGCCAAGGAGCGCCGGGAAACGTTCTAAAAACATGTCAGGACTCTCGGCACGGCCCAAATATGCCAAAAAAGTTGACTTTTGAGAAAAGTCCATTTTTGACTGTTTTGTAAGGGGGGGTGCTTACGCATTTTTTCAAAATTTCAAAAATGGTCAAAAAACACTTTTGGGCCAAGGAGCACCGGGAAACGTTCCAAAAACATGTCAGGACTATCGAAACGGCCCAAATATGCCCAAAAAGTTGACTTTTGAGAAAAGTCCATTTTAGACTTTTTTGTAAGGGGGGGGTGCTTACGCATTTTTTCAAAATTTCAAAAACGGTCAAAAAACACTTTTGGGCCAAGGAAAGCCGGGAAACTTTCTAAAAACATATCAGGACTCTCGGCACGGCCCAAATATGCCAAAAAATTTGATTTTTGAGAAAAGTCAATTTTTGACTTTTTTGTAGAAGGGGGGGGGGTGCTTACGCATTTTTTTCAAATTTTCAAAAACGGTCAAAAAACACTTTTGGGCCAAGGAAAGCCGGGAAACTTTCTAAAAACATATCAGGACTCTCGGCACGGCCCAAATATGCCAAAAAAGTTGACTTTTGAGAAAAGTCAATTTTTGACTTTTTTGTGAGGGGGGTTGCTTACGCATTTTTTCAAATTTTCAAAAACAGTCAAAAAACACTTTTGGGCCAAGGAGCGCCGGGAAACGTTTTAAAAACATGTCAGGACTCTCGGCACGGCCCAAATATGCCAAAAATGTTGACTTTTGAGAAAAGTCAATTTTTGAATTTTTTGTAAGGGTGGGGGGGTAGTTACGCATTTTTTCAATATATCAAAAACGGTCAAAAAACACTTTTGGGCCAAGGAGCGCCGGGAAACATTCCAAAAACATGTCAGGACTCTCGGCACAGCCCAAATATGCCAAAAAAGTTGACTTTTGAGAAAAGTCAATTTTTAACTTTTTTGTAAGGGGGGGTGCTTACGCATTTTTTTCAAATTTTCATAAACGGTCAAAAAACACTTTTGGGCCAAGGAGCGCCAGGAAACGTTTTAAAAACATGTCAGGACTCTCGGCACGGCCCAAATATGCCAAAAAATTTGACTTTTGAGAAAAGTCAATTTTTGACTTTTTTGTAAGGGGGGGTGCTCACGCATTTTTTCCAAATTTTCAAAAACGGTCAAAAAACACTTTTGGGCACAGGAGCTCCGGGAAACGTTCTAAAAACATGTCAGGACTCTCGGCACGTCCCAAATATGCCAAAAAAGTTGACTTCTGAGAAAAGTCAATTTTTAACTTTTTTGTAAGGGGGGGTGCTTACGCATTTTTTCAAATTTTTAAAAACGGTCAAAAAACACTTTTGGGCCAAGGAGCGCCGGGAAACGTTTTAAAAACATGTCAGGACTCTCGGCACGGCCCAAATATGCCAAAAAAGTAGACTTTTGAGAAAAGTCTATTTTTGACTTTTTTGTAAGGGGGGGTGCTTACGCATTTTTTCAAAATTTCAAAAACAGTCAAAAAATAATTTTGGGCCAAGGAGCGCCGGGAAACGTTCTAAAAACATGTCAGGACTTTTGGCATGGCCCAAATATGCCCAAAAAGTTGAGTTTTGAGAAAAGTCCATTTTAGACTTTTTTGTAAGGGGGGGTGCTTACGCATTTTTTCAAAATTTCAAAAATGGTCAAAAAACACTTTTGGGCCAAGGAGCACCGGGAAACGTTCTAAAAACAGGTCAGGACTCTCGGCACGTCCCAAATATGCCAAAAAAGTTGACTTTTGAAAAAAGTCAATTTTTGACTTTTTTGTAAGGGGGGGTGCTTACGCATTTTTTCAAATTTTTAAAAACGGTCAAAAAACACTTTTGGGCCAAGGAAAGCCGGGAAACTTTCTAAAAACATGTCAGGACTCTCGGCACGTCCCAAATATGCCAAAAAAGTTGACTTTTGAGAAAAGTCAATTTTTGACTTTTTTGTAAGGGGGGGTGCTTACACATTTTTTCAAAATTTCAAAAATGGTCAAAAAACACTTTTGGGCCAAGGAGCACCGGGAAACGTTCCAAAAACATGTCAGGACTATCGAAACGGCCCAAATATGCCAAAAAAGTAGACTTTTGAGAAAAGTCAATTTTTGACTTTTTTGTAAGGGGGGGTGCTTACGCATTTTTTCAAAATTTCAAAAACGATCAAAAAACACTTTTGGGCCAAGGATCGCCGGGAAACGTTCCAAAAACATGTCAGGACTCTCGGCCCGTCCCAAATATGCCAAAAAAGTTGACTTTTGAGAAAAGTCAATTTTTGACTTTTTTGTAAGGGGGGGTGCTTACGCATTTTTTCAAAATTTCAAAAATGGTCAAAAAACACTTTTGGGCCAAGGAGCACCGGGAAATTTTTAAAAAGGGTCAAAAAACACTTTTGGGCCAAGGAGCGCCAGGAAACGTTTTAAAAACATGTCAGGACTCTCGGCACGGCCCAAATATGCCAAAAAATTTGACTTTTGAGAAAAGTCAATTTTTGACTTTTTTGTAAGGGGGGGTGCTTTCGCATTTTTTCAAAATTTCAAAAACGGTCAAAAAACACTTTTGGGCCAAGGAAAGCCGGGAAACTTTCTAAAAACATATCAGGACTCTCGGCACGGCCCAAATATGCCAAAAAATTTGACTTTTGAGAAAAGTCAATTTTTGACTTTTTTGTAAGGGGGGGGTGCTTACGCATTTTTTCAAATTTTCAAAAACGGTCAAAAAACACTTTTGGGCCAAGGAGCGCCGGGAATCGTTCTAAAAACATGTCAGGACTCTCGGCACGTCCCAAATATGCCAAAAAAGTTGACTTTTGAGAAAAGTCAATTTTTGACTTTTTTGTAAGGGGGGGTGCTTACGCATTTTTTCAAAATTTCAAAAACGGTCAAAAAACACTTTTGGGCCAAGGAGCACCGGGAAACGTTCCAAAAACATGTCAGGACTATCGAAACGGCCCAAATATGCCAAAAAAGTTGACTTTTGAGAAAAGTCAATTTTTGACTTTTTTGTAAGGGGGGGTGCTTACGCATTTTTTCAAAATTTTCAAAAACGGTCAAAAAACACTTTTGGGCACAGGAGCGCCGGGAAACGTTCGAAAAACATGTCAGGACTCTCGGCACGTCCCAAATATGCCAAAAAAGTTGACTTCTGAGAAAAGTCCATTTTTAACTTTTTTGTAAGGGGGGGTGCTTACGCATTTTTTTCAAATTTTCAAAAACGGTCAAAAAACACTTTTGGGCCAAGGAGCGCCGGGAAACGTTCTAAAAACATGTCAGGACTCTCGGCACGTCCCAAATATGCCAAAAAAGTTGACTTTTGAGAAAAGTCAATTTTTGACTTTTTTGTAAGGGGGGGTGCTTACGCATTTTTTCAAAATTTCAAAAATGGTCAAAAAACACTTTTGGGCCAAGGAGCACCGGGAAATTTTTAAAAACGGTCAAAAAACACTTTTGGGCCAAGGAGCGCCAGGAAACGTTTTAAAAACATGTCAGGACTCTCGGCACGGCCCAAATATGCCAAAAAATTTGACTTTTGAGAAAAGTCAATTTTTGACTTTTTTGTAAGGGGGGGTGCTTTCGCATTTTTTCAAAATTTCAAAAACGGTCAAAAAACACTTTTGGGCCAAGGAAAGCCGGGAAACTTTCTAAAAACATATCAGGACTCTCGGCACGGCCCAAATATGCCAAAAAATTTGACATTTGAGAAAAGTCAATTTTTGACTTTTTTGTAAGGGGGGGTGCTTACGCATTTTTTTCAAATTTTCAAAAACGGTCAAAAAACACTTTTGGGCCAAGGAGCGCCGGGAAACGTTCTAAAAACATGTCAGGACTCTCGGCACGTCCCAAATATGCCAAAAAAGTTGACTTTTGAGAAAAGTCAATTTTTGACTTTTTTGTAAGGGGGGGTGCTTACGCATTTTTTCAAAATTTCAAAAATGGTCAAAAAACACTTTTGGGCCAAGGAGCACCTGGAAATTTTTAAAAACGGTCAAAAAACACTTTTGGGCCAAGGAGCGCCAGGAAACGTTTTAAAAACATGTCAGGACTCTCGGCACGGCCCAAATATGCCAAAAAATTTGACTTTTGAGAAAAGTCAATTTTTGACTTTTTTGTAAGGAGGGGTGCTTTCGCATTTTTTCAAAATTTCAAAAACGGTCAAAAAACACTTTTGGGCCAAGGAAAGCCGGGAAACTTTCTAAAAACATATCAGAACTCTCGGCACGGCCCAAATATGCCAAAAAATTTGACATTTGAGAAAAGTCAATTTTTGACTTTTTTGTAAGGGGGGGTGCTTACGCATTTTTTTCAAATTTTCAAAAATGGTCAAAAAACACTTTTGGGCCAAGGAGCACCGGGAAACGTTCCAAAAACATGTCAGGACTATCGAAACGGCCCAAATATGCCAAAAAAGTTGACTTTTGAGAAAAGTCAATTTTTGACTTTTTTGTAAGGGGGGGTGCTTACGCATTTTTTCAAAATTTCAAAAACGATCAAAAAACACTTTTGGGCCAAGGATCGCCGGGAAACGTTCCAAAAACACGTCAGGAATCTCGGCACGGCCCAAATATGCCAAAAAAGTTGACTTTTGAGAAAAGTCAATTTTTGACTTTTTTGTAAGGGGGGGTGCTTACGCATTTTTTTCAAATTTTCAAAAACGGTCAAAAAACACTTTTGGGCCAAGGAGCGCCGGGAAACTTTCTAAAAACATATCAGGACTCTCGGCACGGCCCAAATATGCCAAAAAATTTCACTTTTGAGAAAAGTCAATTTTTGACTTTTTTGTAAGGGGGGGTGCTTGCGCATTTTTTTTCAAATTTTCAAAAACGGTCAAAAAACACTTTTGGGCCAAGGAGCGCCGGGAAACGTTCTAAAAACATGTCAGGACTCTCGGCACGTCCCAAATATGCCAAAAAAGTTGACTTTTGAGAAAAGTCCATTTTTGACTGTTTTGTAAGGGGGGGTGCTTACGCATTTTTTCAAAATTTCAAAAATGGTCAAAAAACACTTTTGGGCCAAGGAGCACCGGGAAACGTTCCAAAAACATGTCAGGACTATCGAAACGGCCCAAATATGCCAAAAAAGTTGACTTTTGAGAAAAGTCAATTTTTGACTTTTTTGTAAGGGGGGGGTGCTTACGCATTTTTTTCAAATTTTCATAAACGGTCAAAAAACACTTTTGGGCCAAGGAGCGCCGGGAAACGATCTAAAAACATGTCAGGACTCTCGGCACGTCCCAAATATGCCAAAAAAGTTGACTTCTGAGAAAAGTCAATTTTTAACTTTTTTGTAAGGGGGGGTGCTTACGCATTTTTTCAAATTTTTAAAAACGGTCAAAAAACACTTTTGGGCCAAGGAGCGCCGGGAAACGTTTTAAAAACATGTCAGGACTCTCGGCACGGCCCAAATATGCCAAAAAAGTAGACTTTTGAGAAAAGTCCATTTTTGACTTTTTTGTAAGGGGGGGTGCTTACGCATTTTTTCAAAATTTCAAAAACAGTCAAAAAATAATTTTGGGCCAAGGAGCGCCGGGAAACGTTCTAAAAACATGTCAGGACTCTCGGCACGTCCCAAATATGCCAAAAAAGTTGACTTTTGAGAAAAGTACATTTTTGACTTTTTTGTAAGGGGGGGTGCTTACGCATTTTTTCAAATTTTCAAAAACGGTCAAAAAACACTTTTGGGCCAAGGAGCGCCGGGAAACTTTCTAAAAACATATCAGGACTCTCGGCACGGCCCAAATATGCCAAAAAATTTCACTTTTGAGAAAAGTCAATTTTTGACTTTTTTGTAAGGGGGGGTGCTTACGCATTTTTTCAAAATTTCAAAAACGGTCAAAAAACACTTTTGGGCCAAGGAGCGCCGGGAAACGTTCTAAAAACATGTCAGGACTCTCGGCACGTCCCAAATATGCCAAAAAAGTTGACTTTTGAGAAAAGTCCATTTTTGACTTTTTTGTAAGGGGGGTTGCTTAAGCATTTTTTCAAAATTTCAAAAATGGTCAAAAAACACTTTTGGGCAAGGAGCACCGGGAAACGTTCTAAAAACATGTCAGGACTCTCGGCACGTCCCAAATATGCCAAAAAAGTTGACTTTTGAGAAAAGTCCATTTTTGACTTTTTTGTAAGGGGGGGTGCTTACGCATTTTTTCAAAATTTCAAAAATGGTCAAAAAACACTTTTGGGCCAAGGAGCACCGGGAAACGTTCCAAAAACATGTCAGGACTATCGAAACGGCCCAAATATGCCAAAAAAGTTGACTTTTGAGAAAAGTCAATTTTTGACTTTTTTGTAAGGGGGGGTGCTTACGCATTTTTTCAAATTTTCAAAAACGGTCAAAAAACACTTTTGGGCCAAGGAGCGCCGGGAAACTTTCTAAAAACATATCAGGACTCTCGGCACGGCCCAAATATGCCAAAAGATTTCACTTTTGAGAAAAGTCAATTTTTGACTTTTTTGTAAGGGGGGGTGCTTACGCATTTTTTCAAAATTTCAAAAACGGTCAAAAAACACTTTTGGGCCAAGGAAAGCCGGGAAACTTTCTAAAAACATATCAGGACTCTCGGCACGGCCCAAATATGCCAAAAAAGTTGACTTTTGAGAAAAGTCAATTTTTTACTTTTTTGTAAGGGGGGGTGCTTACGCATTTTTTTCAAATTTTCAAAAACGGTCAAAAAACACTTTTGGGCCAAGGAGCGCCGGGAAACGTTCTAAAAACATGTCAGGACTCTCGGCACGTCCCAAATATGCCAAAAAAGTTGACTTTTGAGAAAAGTCCATTTTTGACTTTTTTGTAAGGGGGGGTGCTTACGCATTTTTTCAAAATTTCAAAAATGGTCAAAAAACACTTTTGGGCCAAGGAGCACCGGGAAACGTTCCAAAAACATGTCAGGACTATCGAAACGGCCCAAATATGCCAAAAAAGTTGACTTTTGAGAAAAGTCAATTTTTGACTTTTTTGTAAGGGGGGGTGCTTACGCATTTTTTCCAAATTTTCAAAAACGGTCAAAAAACACTTTTGGGCACAGGAGCGCCGGGAAACGTTCTAAAAACATGTCAGGACTCTCGGCACGTCCCAAATATGCCAAAAAAGTTGACTTCTGAGAAAAGTCAATTTTTAACTTTTTTGTAAGGGGGGGTGCTTACGCATTTTTTCAAATTTTTAAAAACGGTCAAAAAACACTTTTGGGCCAAGGAGCGCCTGGAAACGTTTTAAAAACATGTCAGGACTCTCGGCACGGCCCAAATATGCCAAAAAAGTAGACTTTTGAGAAAAGTCCATTTTTGACTTTTTTGTAAGGGGGGGTGCTTACGCATTTTTTCAAAATTTCAAAAACAGTCAAAAAATAATTTTGGGCCAAGGAGCGCCGGGAAACGTTCTAAAAACATGTCAGGACTTTTGGCATGGCCCAAATATGCCCAAAAAGTTGAGTTTTGAGAAAAGTCAATTTTTGACTTTTTTGTAAGGGGGGGTGCTTACGCATTTTTTCAAAATTTCGAAAATGGTCAAAAAAAACTTTTGGGCCAAGGAGTGCCGGGAAACGCTCTAAAAACATTTCAGGACTCTCGGCCCGGCCCAAATATGCCAAAAAAGTTGACTTTTGAGAAAAGTCATTTTTTGACTTTTTTGTAAGGGGGGGTGCTCACGCATTTTTTCAAAATTTCAAAAATGGTCAAAAAACACTTTTGGGCTAAGGAGCACCGGGAAACGTTCCAAAAACATGTCAGGACTATCGAAACGGCCCAAATATGCCAAAAAAGTTGACTTCTGAGAAAAGTCAATTTTTAACTTTTTTCTAAGGGGGGGTGCTTACGCATTTTTTCAAATTTTTAAAAACGGTCAAAAAACACTTTTGGGCCAAGGAGCGCCGGGAAACGTTTTAAAAACATGTCAGGACTCTCGGCACGGCCCAAATATGCCAAAAAAGTTGACTTTTGAGAAAAGTCAATTTTTGACTTTTTTGTAAGGGGGGGTGCTTACGCATTTTTTCAAATTTTCAAAAACGGTCAAAAAACACTTTTGGGCCAAGGAGCGCCGGGAAACTTTCTAAAAACATATCAGGACTCTCGGCACGGCCCAAATATGCCAAAAGATTTCACTTTTGAGAAAAGTCAATTTTTGACTTTTTTGTAAGGGGGGGTGCTTACGCATTTTTTCAAAATTTCAAAAACGGTCAAAAAACACTTTTGGGCCAAGGAAAGCCGGGAAACTTTCTAAAAACATATCAGGACTCTCGGCACGGCCCAAATATGCCAAAAAAGTTGACTTTTGAGAAAAGTCAATTTTTTACTTTTTTGTAAGGGGGGGTGCTTACGCATTTTTTTCAAATTTTCAAAAACGGTCAAAAAACACTTTTGGGCCAAGGAGCGCCGGGAAACGTTCTAAAAACATGTCAGGACTCTCGGCACGTCCCAAATATGCCAAAAAAGTTGACTTTTGAGAAAAGTCCATTTTTGACTTTTTTGTAAGGGGGGGTGCTTACGCATTTTTTCAAAATTTCAAAAATGGTCAAAAAACACTTTTGGGCCAAGGAGCACCGGGAAACGTTCCAAAAACATGTCAGGACTATCGAAACGGCCCAAATATGCCAAAAAAGTTGACTTTTGAGAAAAGTCAATTTTTGACTTTTTTGTAAGGGGGGGTGCTTACGCATTTTTTCCAAATTTTCAAAAACGGTCAAAAAACACTTTTGGGCACAGGAGCGCCGGGAAACGTTCTAAAAACATGTCAGGACTCTCGGCACGTCCCAAATATGCCAAAAAAGTTGACTTCTGAGAAAAGTCAATTTTTAACTTTTTTGTAAGGGGGGGTGCTTACGCATTTTTTCAAATTTTTAAAAACGGTCAAAAAACACTTTTGGGCCAAGGAGCGCCTGGAAACGTTTTAAAAACATGTCAGGACTCTCGGCACGGCCCAAATATGCCAAAAAAGTAGACTTTTGAGAAAAGTCCATTTTTGACTTTTTTGTAAGGGGGGGTGCTTACGCATTTTTTCAAAATTTCAAAAACAGTCAAAAAATAATTTTGGGCCAAGGAGCGCCGGGAAACGTTCTAAAAACATGTCAGGACTTTTGGCATGGCCCAAATATGCCCAAAAAGTTGAGTTTTGAGAAAAGTCAATTTTTGACTTTTTTGTAAGGGGGGGTGCTTACGCATTTTTTCAAAATTTCGAAAATGGTCAAAAAAAACTTTTGGGCCAAGGAGTGCCGGGAAACGCTCTAAAAACATTTCAGGACTCTCGGCCCGGCCCAAATATGCCAAAAAAGTTGACTTTTGAGAAAAGTCATTTTTTGACTTTTTTGTAAGGGGGGGTGCTCACGCATTTTTTCAAAATTTCAAAAATGGTCAAAAAACACTTTTGGGCTAAGGAGCACCGGGAAACGTTCCAAAAACATGTCAGGACTATCGAAACGGCCCAAATATGCCAAAAAAGTTGACTTCTGAGAAAAGTCAATTTTTAACTTTTTTCTAAGGGGGGGTGCTTACGCATTTTTTCAAATTTTTAAAAACGGTCAAAAAACACTTTTGGGCCAAGGAGCGCCGGGAAACGTTTTAAAAACATGTCAGGACTCTCGGCACGGCCCAAATATGCCAAAAAAGTTGACTTTTGAGAAAAGTCAATTTTTGACTTTTTTGTAAGGGGGGGTGCTTACGCATTTTTTCAAATTTTCAAAAACGGTCAAAAAACACTTTTGGGCCAAGGAGCACCGGGAAACGTTCCAAAAACATGTCAGGACTATCGAAACGGCTCAAATATGCCAAAAAAGTTGACTTCTGAGAAAAGTCAGTTTTTAACTTTTTTGTAAGGGGGGGTGCTTACGCATTTTTTCAAATTTTCAAAAACGGTCAAAAAACACTTTTGGGCCAAGGAAAGCCGGGAAACGTTCGGAAAACATGTCAGGACTCTCGGCACGGCCCAAATATGCCAAAAGTGTTGAATTTTGAGAAAAGTCCATTTTTTACTTTTTTGAAAGGGGGGGTGCTTACGCATTTTTTCAAAATTTCAAAAACGGTCCAAAAACACTTTTGGGCCAAGGAGCGCCTAGAAACGTTCTAAAAACATGTCAGGACTCTCGGCACGGCCAAAATATGCCAAAAAAGTTGACTTTTGAGAAAAGTCAATTTTTGACTTTTTTGTAAGGGGGGGTGCTTACGCATTTTTTGAAAATTTCAAAAACAGTCAAAAAACCCTTTTGGGCCAAGGAGCGCCGGGAAACGTTCTAAAAACATGTCAGGACTCTCGGCACGGCCAAAATATGCCAAAAAAGGTGACTTCTGAAAAAAGTCCATTTTTGACTTTTTTGTAAGGGGGGGTGCTTACGCATTTTTTCAAAATTTCGAAAATGGTCAAAAAAAACTTTTGGGCCAAGGAGTGGCGGAAAACGCTCTAAAAACATTTCAGGACTGTCGGCCCGGCCCAAATATGCCAAAAAATTGACTTTTGAGAAAAGTCATTTTTTGACTTTTTTGTAAGGGGGGGTGCTCACGCATTTTTTCAAAATTTCGAAAATGGTCAAAAAAAACTTTTGGGCTAAGGAGTGCCGGGAAACGCTCTAAAAACATGTCAGGACTCTCGGCACGGCCCAAATATGCCAAAAAAGTTGACTTCTGAAAAAAGTCCATTTTTGACTTTTTTGTAAGGGGGGGTGCTTACGCATTTTTTGAAAATTTCAAAATCGGTCAAAAAACCCTTTTGGGCCAAGGAGCGCCGGGAAACGTTCTAAAAACATGTCAGGACTCTCGGAACGGCCAAAATATGCCAAAAAAGGTGACTTCTGAAAAAAGTCCATTTTTGACTTTTTTGTAAGGGGGGGTGCTTACGCATTTTTTCAAAATTTCGAAAATGGTCAAAAAAAACTTTTGGGCCAAGGAGTGCCGGGAAACGCTCTAAAAACATTTCAGGACTCTCGGCCCGGCCCAAATATGCCAAAAAAGTTGACTTTTGAGAAAAGTCCATTTTTTACTTTTTTGAAAGGGGGGGTGCTTACGCATTTTTTCAAAATTTCAAAAACGGTCCAAAAACACTTTTGGGCCAAGGAGCGCCGGGAAACGTTCTAAAAACATGTCAGGACTCTCGGCACGGCCAAAATATGCCAAAAAAGGTGACTTCTGAAAAAAGTCCATTTTTGACTTTTTTGTAAGGGGGGGTGCTTACGCATTTTTTCAAAATTTCGAAAATGGTCAAAAAAAACTTTTGGGCCAAGGAGTGCCGGAAAACGCTCTAAAAACATTTCAGGACTCTCGGCCCGGCCCAAATATGCCAAAAAATTGACTTTTGAGAAAAGTCATTTTTTGACTTTTTTGTAAGGGGGGGTGCTCACGCATTTTTTCAAAATTTCGAAAATGGTCAAAAAAAACTTTTGGGCCAAGGAGTGCTGGGAAACGCTCTAAAAACATGTCAGGACTCTCGGCACGGCCCAAATATGCCAAAAAAGTTGACTTCTGAAAAAAGTCCATTTTTGACTTTTTTGTAAGGGGGGTGCTTACGCATTTTTTCAAAATTTCAAAAACGGTCAAAAAAAACTTTTGGGCCAAGGAGTGCCGGGAAACGCTCTAAAAACATTTCAGGACTCTCGGCACGGCCCAAATATGCCCAAAAAGTTGACTTTTGAGAAAAGTCAATTTTTGACTTTTTTGTAAGGGGGGGTGCTTACGCATTTTTTCAAAATTTCAAAAACGGTCCAAAAACACTTTTGGGCCAAGGAGCGCCGGGAAACGTTCTAAAAACATGTTAGGACTCTCGGCACGGCCAAAATATGCCAAAAAAGTTGACTTTTGAGAAAAGTCAATTTTTGACTTTTTTGTAAGGGGGGGTGCTTACGCATTTTTTCAAATTTTCAAAAACGGTCAAAAAACACTTTTGGGCCAAGGAGCGCCGGGAAACGTTCTAAAAACATGTCAGGACTCTCGGCACGGCCCAAATATGCCAAAAAAGTTGACTTTTGAGAAAAGTCCATTTTTGACTGTTTTGTAAGGGGGGGTGCTTACGCATTTTTTCAAAATTTCAAAAATGGTCAAAAAACACTTTTGGGCCAAGGAGCACCGGGAAACGTTCCAAAAACATGTCAGGACTATCGAAACGGCCCAAATATGCCCAAAAATTTGACTTTTGAGAAAAGTCCATTTTTGAATTTTTTGTAAGGGTGGGGGGGTAGTTACGCATTTTTTCAATATATCAAAAACGGTCAAAAAACACTTTTGGGCCAAGGAGCGCCGGGAAACATTCCAAAAACATGTCAGGACTCTCGGCACAGCCCAAATATGCCAAAAAAGTTGACTTTTGAGAAAAGTCAATTTTTAACTTTTTTGTAAGGGGGGGTGCTTACGCATTTTTTTCAAATTTTCATAAACGGTCAAAAAACACTTTTGGGCCAAGGAGCGCCAGGAAACGTTTTAAAAACATGTCAGGACTCTCGGCACGGCCCAAATATGCCAAAAAATTTGACTTTTGAGAAAAGTCAATTTTTGACTTTTTTGTAAGGGGGGGTGCTCACGCATTTTTTCCAAAATTTCAAAAACGGTCAAAAAACACTTTTGGGCACAGGAGCTCCGGGAAACGTTCTAAAAACATGTCAGGACTCTCGGCACGTCCCAAATATGCCAAAAAAGTTGACTTCTGAGAAAAGTCAATTTTTAACTTTTTTGTAAGGGGGGGTGCTTACGCATTTTTTCAAATTTTTAAAAACGGTCAAAAAACACTTTTGGGCCAAGGAGCGCCGGGAAACTTTTTAAAAACATGTCAGGACTCTCGGCACGGCCCAAATATGCCAAAAAAGTAGACTTTTGAGAAAAGTCTATTTTTGACTTTTTTGTAAGGGGGGGTGCTTACGCATTTTTTCAAAATTTCAAAAACAGTCAAAAAATAATTTTGGGCCAAGGAGCGCCGGGAAACGTTCTAAAAACATGTCAGGACTTTTGGCATGGCCCAAATATGCCCAAAAAGTTGAGTTTTGAGAAAAGTCCATTTTAGACTTTTTTGTAAGGGGGGGTGCTTACGCATTTTTTCAAAATTTCAAAAATGGTCAAAAAACACTTTTGGGCCAAGGAGCACCGGGAAACGTTCTAAAAACATGTCAGGACTCTCGGCACGTCCCAAATATGCCAAAAAAGTTGACTTTTGAAAAAAGTCAATTTTTGACTTTTTTGTAAGGGGGGGTGCTTACGCATTTTTTCAAATTTTTAAAAACGGTCAAAAAACACTTTTGGGCCAAGGAAAGCCGGGAAACTTTCTAAAAACATGTCAGGACTCTCGGCACGTCCCAAATATGCCAAAAAAGTTGACTTTTGAGAAAAGTCAATTTTTGACTTTTTTGTAAGGGGGGGTGCTTACACATTTTTTCAAAATTTCAAAAATGGTCAAAAAACACTTTTGGGCCAAGGAGCACCGGGAAACGTTCCAAAAACATGTCAGGACTATCGAAACGGCCCAAATATGCCAAAAAAGTAGACTTTTGAGAAAAGTCAATTTTTGACTTTTTTGTAAGGGGGGGTGCTTACGCATTTTTTCAAAATTTCAAAAACGATCAAAAAACACTTTTGGGCCAAGGATCGCCGGGAAACGTTCCAAAAACATGTCAGGACTCTCGGCCCGTCCCAAATATGCCAAAAAAGTTGACTTTTGAGAAGTCAATTTTTGACTTTTTTGTAAGGGGGGGTGCTTACGCATTTTTTCAAAATTTCAAAAATGGTCAAAAAACACTTTTGGGCCAAGGAGCACCGGGAAATTTTTAAAAAGGGTCAAAAAACACTTTTGGGCCAAGGAGCGCCAGGAAACGTTTTAAAAACATGTCAGGACTCTCGGCACGGCCCAAATATGCCAAAAAATTTGACTTTTGAGAAAAGTCAATTTTTGACTTTTTTGTAAGGGGGGGTGCTTTCGCATTTTTTCAAAATTTCAAAAACGGTCAAAAAACACTTTTGGGCCAAGGAAAGCCGGGAAACTTTCTAAAAACATATATCAGGACTCTCGGCACGGCCCAAATATGCCAAAAAATTTGACTTTTGAGAAAAGTCAATTTTTGACTTTTTTGTAAGGGGGGGGTGCTTACGCATTTTTTCAAATTTTCAAAAACGGTCAAAAAACACTTTTGGGCCAAGGAGCGCCGGGAATCGTTCTAAAAACATGTCAGGACTCTCGGCACGTCCCAAATATGCCAAAAAAGTTGACTTTTGAGAAAAGTCAATTTTTGACTTTTTTGTAAGGGGGGGTGCTTACGCATTTTTTCAAATTTTCAAAAATGGTCAAAAAACACTTTTGGGCCAAGGAGCACCGGGAAATTTTTAAAAACGGTCAAAAAACACTTTTGGGCCAAGGAGCGCCAGGAAACGTTTTAAAAACATGTCAGGACTCTCGGCACGGCCCAAATATGCCAAAAAATTTGACTTTTGAGAAAAGTCAATTTTTGACTTTTTTGTAAGGGGGGGTGCTTTCGCATTTTTTCAAAATTTCAAAAACGGTCAAAAAACACTTTTGGGCCAAGGAAAGCCGGGAAACTTTCTAAAAACATATCAGGACTCTCGGCACGGCCCAAATATGCCAAAAAATTTGACATTTGAGAAAAGTCAATTTTTGACTTTTTTGTAAGGGGGGGTGCTTACGCATTTTTTTCAAATTTTCAAAAACGGTCAAAAAACACTTTTGGGCCAAGGAGCGCCGGGAAACGTTCTAAAAACATGTCAGGACTCTCGGCACGTCCCAAATATGCCAAAAAAGTTGACTTTTGAGAAAAGTCAATTTTTGACTTTTTTGTAAGGGGGGGTGCTTACGCATTTTTTCAAAATTTCAAAAATGGTCAAAAAACACTTTTGGGCCAAGGAGCACCTGGAAATTTTTAAAAACGGTCAAAAAACACTTTTGGGCACAGGAGCTCCGGGAAACGTTCTAAAAACATGTCAGGACTCTCGGCACGTCCCAAATATGCCAAAAAAGTTGACTTTTGAGAAAAGTCCATTTTTGACTTTTTTGTAAGGGGGGGTGCTTACGCATTTTTTCAAAATTTCAAAAACGGTCAAAAAACACTTTTGGGCCAAGGAGCACCGGGAAACGTTCCAAAAACATGTCAGGACTATCGAAACGGCCCAAATATGCAGAAAAAGTTGACTTTTGAGAAAAGTCAATTTTTGACTTTTTTGTAAGCGGGGGTGCTTACGCATTTTTTTCAAATTTTCATAAACGGTCAAAAAACACTTTTGGGCCAAGGAGCGCCGGGAAACGTTCTAAAAACATGTCAGGACTCTCGGCACGTCCCAAATATGCCAAAAAAGTTGACTTTTGAGAAAAGTCCATTTTTGACTTTTTTGTAAGGGGGGGTGCTTACGCATTTTTTCAAAATTTCAAAAACGGTCAAAAAACACTTTTGGGCCAAGGAAAGCCGGGAAACTTTCTAAAAACATATCAGGACTCTCGGCACGGCCCAAATATGCCAAAAAATTTGACTTTTGAGAAAAGTCAATTTTTGACTTTTTTGTAAGGGGGGGGTGTTTACGCATTTTTTTCAAATTTTCAAAAACGGTCAAAAAACACTTTTGGGCCAAGGAGCGCCGGGAAACGTTCTAAAAACATGTCAGGACTCTCGGCACGTCCCAAATATGCCAAAAAAGTAGATTTTTGAGAAAAGTCCATTTTTGACTTTTTTGTAAGGGGGGGTGCTTACGCATTTTTTCAAAATTTCAAAAACAGTCAAAAAATAATTTTGGGCCAAGGAGCGCCGGGAAACGTTCTAAAAACATGTCAGGACTTTTGGCATGGCCCAAATATGCCCAAAAAGTTGAGTTTTGAGAAAAGTCCATTTTAGACTTTTTTGTAAGGGGGGGTGCTTACGCATTTTTTCAAAATTTCAAAAACGGTCAAAAAACACTTTTGGGCACAGGAGCGCCGGGAAACTTTCTAAAAACATGTCAGGACTCTCGGCACGGCCCAAATATGCCAAAAAAGTTGACTTTTGAGAAAAGTCAATTTTTGACTTTTTTGTAAGGGGGGGTGCTTACGCATTTTTTCAAAATTTCAAAAATGGTCAAAAAACACTTTTGGGCCAAGGAGCACCGGGAAACGTTCCAAAAACATGTCAGGACTATCGAAACGGCCCAAATATGCCAAAAAAGTAGACTTTTGAGAAAAGTCAATTTTTGACTTTTTTGTAAGGGGGGGTGCTTACGCATTTTTTCAAAATTTCAAAAACGATCAAAAAACACTTTTGGGCCAAGGATCGCCGGGAAACGTTCCAAAAACACGTCAGGACTATCGGCACAGCCCAAATATGCCAAAAAAGTTGACTTTTGAAAAAAATTAATTTTTGACTTTTTTTGTGAGGGGGGGTGCTTACGCATTTTTTCAAATTTTCAAAAACGGTCAAAAAACACTTTTGGGCCAAGGAGCGCCGGGAAACGTTTTAAAAACATGTCAGGACTCTCGGCACGGCCCAAATATGCCAAAAAAGTTGACTTTTGAGAAAAGTCAATTTTTGAATTTTTTATAAGGGGGGCTGCTTACGCATTTTTTCAAATTTTCAAAAACGGTCAAAAAACACTTTTGGGCCAAGGAAAGCCGGGAAACGTTCCAAAAACATGTCAGGACTATCGAAAAGGCCCAAATATGCCAAAAAAGTTGACTTTTGAGAAAAGTCAATTTTTGACTTTTTTGTAAGAGGGGGTGATTACGCATTTTTTTCAAATTTTGAAAAATGGTCAAAAAACACTTTTGGGCCAAGGAGCGCCGGGAAACGTTCTAAAAACATGTCAGGACTCTCGGCACGTCCCAAATATGCCAAAAAAGTTGACTTTTGAGAAAAGTCAATTTTTGACTTTTTTGTAAGGGGGGGTGCTTACGCATTTTTTCAAAATTTCAAAAATGGTCAAAAAACACTTTTGGGCCAAGGAGCACCGGGAAATTTTTAAAAACGGTCAAAAAACACTTTTGGGCCAAGGAGCGCCAGGAAACGTTTTAAAAACATGTCAGGACTCTCGGCACGGCCCAAATATGCCAAAAAATTTGACTTTTGAGAAAAGTCAATTTTTGACTTTTTTGTAAGGGGGGGTGCTCACGCATTTTTTCCAAATTTTTAAAACGGTCAAAAAACACTTTTGGGCACAGGAGCTCCGGGAAACGTTCTAAAAACATGTCAGGACTCTCGGCACGTCCCAAATATGCCAAAAAAGTTGACTTCTGAGAAAAGTCAATTTTTAACTTTTTTGTAAGGGGGGGTGCTTACGCATTTTTTCAAATTTTTAAAAACGGTCAAAAAACACTTTTGGGCCAAGGAGCGCCGGGAAACGTTTTAAAAACATGTCAGGACTCTCGGCACGGCCCAAATATGCCAAAAAAGTAGACTTTTGAGAAAAGTCTATTTTTGACTTTTTTGTAAGGGGGGGTGCTTACGCATTTTTTCAAAATTTCAAAAACAGTCAAAAAATAATTTTGGGCCAAGGAGCGCCGGGAAACGTTCTAAAAACATGTCAGGACTTTTGGCATGGCCCAAATATGCCCAAAAAGTTGAGTTTTGAGAAAAGTCCATTTTAGACTTTTTTGTAAGGGGGGGTGCTTACGCATTTTTTCAAAATTTCAAAAATGGTCAAAAAACACTTTTGGGCCAAGGAGCACCGGGAAACGTTCTAAAAACATGTCAGGACTCTCGGCACGTCCCAAATATGCCAAAAAAGTTGACTTTTGAAAAAAGTCAATTTTTTACTTTTTTGTAAGGAGGGGTGCTTACGCATTTTTTCAAATTTTTAAAAACGGTCAAAAAACACTTTTGGGCCAAGGAAAGCCGGGAAACTTTCTAAAAACATGTCAGGACTCTCGGCACGTCCCAAATATGCCAAAAAAGTTGACTTTTGAGAAAAGTCAATTTTTGACTTTTTTGTAAGGGGGGGTGCTTACACATTTTTTCAAAATTTCAAAAATGGTCAAAAAACACTTTTGGGCCAAGGAGCACCGGGAAACGTTCCAAAAACATGTCAGGACTATCGAAACGGCCCAAATATGCCAAAAAAGTAGACTTTTGAGAAAAGTCAATTTTTGACTTTTTTGTAAGGGGGGGTGCTTACGCATTTTTTCAAAATTTCAAAAACGATCAAAAAACACTTTTGGGCCAAGGATCGCCGGGAAACGTTCCAAAAACATGTCAGGACTCTCGGCCCGTCCCAAATATGCCAAAAAAGTTGACTTTTGAGAAAAGTCAATTTTTGACTTTTTTGTAAGGGGGGGTGCTTACGCATTTTTTCAAAATTTCAAAAATGGTCAAAAAACACTTTTGGGCCAAGGAGCACCGGGAAATTTTTAAAAAGGGTCAAAAAACACTTTTGGGCCAAGGAGCGCCAGGAAACGTTTTAAAAACATGTCAGGACTCTCGGCACGGCCCAAATATGCCAAAAAATTTGACTTTTGAGAAAAGTCAATTTTTGACTTTTTTGTAAGGGGGGGTGCTTTCGCATTTTTTCAAAATTTCAAAAACGGTCAAAAAACACTTTTGGGCCAAGGAAAGCCGGGAAACTTTCTAAAAACATATCAGGACTCTCGGCACGGCCCAAATATGCCAAAAAATTTGACTTTTGAGAAAAGTCAATTTTTGACTTTTTTGTAAGGGGGGGGTGCTTACGCATTTTTTCAAATTTTCAAAAACGGTCAAAAAACACTTTTGGGCCAAGGAGCGCCGGGAATCGTTCTAAAAACATGTCAGGACTCTCGGCACGTCCCAAATATGCCAAAAAAGTTGACTTTTGAGAAAAGTCAATTTTTGACTTTTTTGTAAGGGGGGGTGCTTACGCATTTTTTCAAAATTTCAAAAACGGTCAAAAAACACTTTTGGGCCAAGGAGCACCGGGAAACGTTCCAAAAACATGTCAGGACTATCGAAACGGCCCAAATATGCCAAAAAATTTGACTTTTGAGAAAAGTCAATTTTTGACTTTTTTGTAAGGGGGGGTGCTTACGCATTTTTTCAAAATTTTCAAAAACGGTCAAAAAACACTTTTGGGCACAGGAGCGCCGGGAAACGTTCGAAAAACATGTCAGGACTCTCGGCACGTCCCAAATATGCCAAAAAAGTTGACTCCTGAGAAAAGTCCATTTTTAACTTTTTTGTAAGGGGGGGTGCTTACGCATTTTTTTCAAATTTTCAAAAACGGTCAAAAAACACTTTTGGGCCAAGGAGCGCCGGGAAACGTTCTAAAAACATGTCAGGACTCTCGGCACGTCCCAAATATGCCAAAAAAGTTGACTTTTGAGAAAAGTCAATTTTTGACTTTTTTGTAAGGGGGGGTGCTTACGCATTTTTTCAAAATTTCAAAAATGGTCAAAAAACACTTTTGGGCCAAGGAGCACCGGGAAATTTTTAAAAACGGTCAAAAAACACTTTTGGGCCAAGGAGCGCCAGGAAACGTTTTAAAAACATGTCAGGACTCTCGGCACGGCCCAAATATGCCAAAAAATTTGACTTTTGAGAAAAGTCAATTTTTGACTTTTTTGTAAGGGGGGGTGCTTTCGCATTTTTTCAAAATTTCAAAAACGGTCAAAAAACACTTTTGGGCCAAGGAAAGCCGGGAAACTTTCTAAAAACATATCAGGACTCTCGGCACGGCCCAAATATGCCAAAAAATTTGACATTTGAGAAAAGTCAATTTTTGACTTTTTTGTAAGGGGGGGTGCTTACGCATTTTTTTCAAATTTTCAAAAACGGTCAAAAAACACTTTTGGGCCAAGGAGCGCCGGGAAACGTTCTAAAAACATGTCAGGACTCTCGGCACGTCCCAAATATGCCAAAAAAGTTGACTTTTGAGAAAAGTCAATTTTTGACTTTTTTGTAAGGGGGGGTGCTTACGCATTTTTTCAAAATTTCAAAAATGGTCAAAAAACACTTTTGGGCCAAGGAGCACCTGGAAATTTTTAAAAACGGTCAAAAAACACTTTTGGGCACAGGAGCTCCGGGAAACGTTCTAAAAACATGTCAGGACTCTCGGCACGTCCCAAATATGCCAAAAAAGTTGACTTCTGAGAAAAGTCAATTTTTAACTTTTTTGTAAGGGGGGGTGCTTACGCATTTTTTCAAAATTTCAAAAACAGTCAAAAAATAATTTTGGGCCAAGGAGCGCCGGGAAACGTTCTAAAAACATGTCAGGACTTTTGGCATGGCCCAAATATGCCCAAAAAGTTGACTTTTGAAAAAAGTCAATTTTTGACTTTTTTGTAAGGGGGGGTGCTTACGCATTTTTTCAAATTTTTAAAAACGGTCAAAAAACACTTTTGGGCCAAGGAAAGCCGGAAAACTTTCTAAAAACATGTCAGGACTCTCGGCACGTCCCAAATATGCCAAAAAAGTTGACTTTTGAGAAAAGTCAATTTTTGACTTTTTTGTAAGGGGGGGTGCTTACACATTTTTTCAAAATTTCAAAAATGGTCAAAAAACACTTTTGGGCCAAGGAGCACCGGGAAACGTTCCAAAAACATGTCAGGACTATCGAAACGGCCCAAATATGCCAAAAAAGTAGACTTTTGAGAAAAGTCAATTTTTGACTTTTTTGTAAGGGGGGGTGCTTACGCATTTTTTCAAAATTTCAAAAACGATCAAAAAACACTTTTGGGCCAAGGATCGCCGGGAAACGTTCCAAAAACATGTCAGGACTCTCGGCCCGTCCCAAATATGCCAAAAAAGTTGACTTTTGAGAAAAGTCCATTTTTGACTTTTTTGTAAGGGGGGGTGCTTACGCATTTTTTCAAAATTTCAAAAATGGTCAAAAAACACTTTTGGGCCAAGGAGCACCGGGAAATTTTTAAAAAGGGTCAAAAAACACTTTTGGGCCAAGGAGCGCCAGGAAACGTTTTAAAAACATGTCAGGACTCTCGGCACGGCCCAAATATGCCAAAAAATTTGACTTTTGAGAAAAGTCAATTTTTGACTTTTTTGTAAGGGGGGGTGCTTTCGCATTTTTTCAAAATTTCAAAAACGGTCAAAAAACACTTTTGGGCCATGGAGCGCCGGGAATCGTTCTAAAAAATGTCAGGACTCTCGGCACGTCCCAAATATGCCAAAAAAGTTGACTTTTGAGAAAAGTCAATTTTTGACTTTTTTGTAAGGGGGGGTGCTTACGCATTTTTTCAAAATTTCAAAAACGGTCAAAAAACACTTTTGGGCCAAGGAGCACCGGGAAACGTTCCAAAAACATGTCAGGACTATCGAAACGGCCCAAATATGCCAAAAAATTTGACATTTGAGAAAAGTCAATTTTTGACTTTTTTGTAAGGGGGGGTGCTTACGCATTTTTTCAAAATTTTCAAAAACGGTCAAAAAACACTTTTGGGCACAGGAGCGCCGGGAAACGTTCGAAAAACATGTCAGGACTCTCGGCACGTCCCAAATATGC
The DNA here is from genome assembly GCF_030265065.1 of Corythoichthys intestinalis. Taxonomy (NCBI): domain Eukaryota; kingdom Metazoa; phylum Chordata; class Actinopteri; order Syngnathiformes; family Syngnathidae; genus Corythoichthys; species Corythoichthys intestinalis. The sequence goes on along the minus strand of NC_080395.1, from coordinate 16,098,100 downwards.
CAAAAAAGTTGACTTCTGAGAAAAGTCCATTTTTAACTTTTTTGTAAGGGGGGGTGCTTACGCATTTTTTTCAAATTTTCAAAAACGGTCAAAAAACACTTTTGGGCCAAGGAGCGCCAGGAAACGTTTTAAAAACATGTCAGGACTCTCGGCACGGCCCAAATATGCCAAAAAATTTGACTTTTGAGAAAAGTCAATTTTTGACTTTTTTGTAAGGGGGGGTGCTTTCGCATTTTTTCAAAATTTCAAAAACGGTCAAAAAACACTTTTGGGCCAAGGAAAGCCGGGAAACTTTCTAAAAACATATCAGGACTCTCGGCACGGCCCAAATATGCCAAAAAATTTGACATTTGAGAAAAGTCAATTTTTGACTTTTTTGTAAGGGGGGGTGCTTACGCATTTTTTTCAAATTTTCAAAAACGGTCAAAAAACACTTTTGGGCCAAGGAGCGCCGGGAAACGTTCTAAAAACATGTCAGGACTCTCGGCACGTCCCAAATATGCCAAAAAAGTTGACTTTTGAGAAAAGTCAATTTTTGACTTTTTTGTAAGGGGGGGTGCTTACGCATTTTTTCAAAATTTCAAAAATGGTCAAAAAACACTTTTGGGCCAAGGAGCACCTGGAAATTTTTAAAAACGGTCAAAAAACACTTTTGGGCCAAGGAGCGCCAGGAAACGTTTTAAAAACATGTCAGGACTCTCGGCACGGCCCAAATATGCCAAAAAATTTGACTTTTGAGAAAAGTCAATTTTTGACTTTTTTGTAAGGGGGGGTGCTTTCGCATTTTTTCAAAATTTCAAAAACGGTCAAAAAACACTTTTGGGCCAAGGAAAGCCGGGAAACTTTCTAAAAACATATCAGAACTCTCGGCACGGCCCAAATATGCCAAAAAATTTGACATTTGAGAAAAGTCAATTTTTGACTTTTTTGTAAGGGGGGGTGCTTACGCATTTTTTTCAAATTTTCAAAAACGGTCAAAAAACACTTTTGGGCCAAGGAGCGCCGGGAAACGTTCTAAAAACATGTCAGGACTCTCGGCACGTCCCAAATATGCCAAAAAAGTTGACTTTTGAGAAAAGTCCATTTTTGACTGTTTTGTAAGGGGGGGTGCTTACGCATTTTTTCAAAATTTCAAAAATGGTCAAAAAACACTTTTGGGCCAAGGAGCACCGGGAAACGTTCCAAAAACATGTCAGGACTATCGAAACGGCCCAAATATGCCAAAAAAGTTGACTTTTGAGAAAAGTCAATTTTTGACTTTTTTGTAAGGGGGGGTGCTTACGCATTTTTTCAAAATTTCAAAAACGATCAAAAAACACTTTTGGGCCAAGGATCGCCGGGAAACGTTCCAAAAACACGTCAGGAATCTCGGCACGGCCCAAATATGCCAAAAAAGTTGACTTTTGAGAAAAGTCAATTTTTGACTTTTTTGTAAGGGGGGGTGCTTACGCATTTTTTTCAAATTTTCAAAAACGGTCAAAAAACACTTTTGGGCCAAGGAGCGCCGGGAAACTTTCTAAAAACATATCAGGACTCTCGGCACGGCCCAAATATGCCAAAAAATTTCACTTTTGAGAAAAGTCAATTTTTGACTTTTTTGTAAGGGGGGGTGCTTGCGCATTTTTTTTCAAATTTTCAAAAACGGTCAAAAAACACTTTTGGGCCAAGGAGCGCCGGGAAACGTTCTAAAAACATGTCAGGACTCTCGGCACGTCCCAAATATGCCAAAAAAGTTGACTTTTGAGAAAAGTCCATTTTTGACTGTTTTGTAAGGGGGGGTGCTTACGCATTTTTTCAAAATTTCAAAAATGGTCAAAAAACACTTTTGGGCCAAGGAGCACCGGGAAACGTTCCAAAAACATGTCAGGACTATCGAAACGGCCCAAATATGCCAAAAAAGTTGACTTTTGAGAAAAGTCAATTTTTGACTTTTTTGTAAGGGGGGGTGCTTACGCATTTTTTTCAAATTTTCATAAACGGTCAAAAAACACTTTTGGGCCAAGGAGCGCCGGGAAACGTTTTAAAAACATGTCAGGACTCTCGGCACGGCCCAAATATGCCAAAAAAGTAGACTTTTGAGAAAAGTCCATTTTTGACTTTTTTGTAAGGGGGGGTGCTTACGCATTTTTTCAAAATTTCAAAAACAGTCAAAAAATAATTTTGGGCCAAGGAGCGCCGGGAAACGTTCTAAAAACATGTCAGGACTCTCGGCACGTCCCAAATATGCCAAAAAAGTTGACTTTTGAGAAAAGTACATTTTTGACTTTTTTGTAAGGGGGGGTGCTTACGCATTTTTTCAAATTTTCAAAAACGGTCAAAAAACACTTTTGGGCCAAGGAGCGCCGGGAAACTTTCTAAAAACATATCAGGACTCTCGGCACGGCCCAAATATGCCAAAAAATTTCACTTTTGAGAAAAGTCAATTTTTGACTTTTTTGTAAGGGGGGGTGCTTACGCATTTTTTCAAAATTTCAAAAACGGTCAAAAAACACTTTTGGGCCAAGGAGCGCCGGGAAACGTTCTAAAAACATGTCAGGACTCTCGGCACGTCCCAAATATGCCAAAAAAGTTGACTTTTGAGAAAAGTCCATTTTTGACTTTTTTGTAAGGGGGGTTGCTTAAGCATTTTTTCAAAATTTCAAAAATGGTCAAAAAACACTTTTGGGCAAGGAGCACCGGGAAACGTTCTAAAAACATGTCAGGACTCTCGGCACGTCCCAAATATGCCAAAAAAGTTGACTTTTGAGAAAAGTCCATTTTTGACTTTTTTGTAAGGGGGGGGTGCTTACGCATTTTTTCAAAATTTCAAAAATGGTCAAAAAACACTTTTGGGCCAAGGAGCACCGGGAAACGTTCCAAAAACATGTCAGGACTATCGAATCGGCCCAAATATGCCAAAAAAGTTGACTTTTGAGAAAAGTCAATTTTTGACTTTTTTGTAAGGGGGGGTGCTTACGCATTTTTTCAAATTTTCAAAAACGGTCAAAAAACACTTTTGGGCCAAGGAGCGCCGGGAAACTTTCTAAAAACATATCAGGACTCTCGGCACGGCCCAAATATGCCAAAAAATTTCACTTTTGAGAAAAGTCAATTTTTGACTTTTTTGTAAGGGGGGGTGCTTACGCATTTTTTCAAAATTTCAAAAACGGTCAAAAAACACTTTTGGGCCAAGGAAAGCCGGGAAACTTTCTAAAAACATATCAGGACTCTCGGCACGGCCCAAATATGCCAAAAAAGTTGACTTTTGAGAAAAGTCAATTTTTTACTTTTTTGTAAGGGGGGGTGCTTACGCATTTTTTTCAAATTTTCAAAAACGGTCAAAAAACACTTTTGGGCCAAGGAGCGCCGGGAAACGTTCTAAAAACATGTCAGGACTCTCGGCACGTCCCAAATATGCCAAAAAAGTTGACTTTTGAGAAAAGTCCATTTTTGACTTTTTTGTAAGGGGGGGTGCTTACGCATTTTTTCAAAATTTCAAAAATGGTCAAAAAACACTTTTGGGCCAAGGAGCACCGGGAAACGTTCCAAAAACATGTCAGGACTATCGAAACGGCCCAAATATGCCAAAAAAGTTGACTTTTGAGAAAAGTCAATTTTTGACTTTTTTGTAAGGGGGGGTGCTTACGCATTTTTTCCAAATTTTCAAAAACGGTCAAAAAACACTTTTGGGCACAGGAGCGCCGGGAAACGTTCTAAAAACATGTCAGGACTCTCGGCACGTCCCAAATATGCCAAAAAAGTTGACTTCTGAGAAAAGTCAATTTTTAACTTTTTTGTAAGGGGGGGTGCTTACGCATTTTTTCAAATTTTTAAAAACGGTCAAAAAACACTTTTGGGCCAAGGAGCGCCGGGAAACGTTTTAAAAACATGTCAGGACTCTCGGCACGGCCCAAATATGCCAAAAAAGTTGACTTTTGAGAAAAGTCAATTTTTGACTTTTTTGTAAGGGGGGGTGCTTACGCATTTTTTCAAAATTTCGAAAATGGTCAAAAAAAACTTTTGGGCCAAGGAGTGCCGGGAAACGCTCTAAAAACATTTCAGGACTCTCGGCCCGGCCCAAATATGCCAAAAAAGTTGACTTTTGAGAAAAGTCATTTTTTGACTTTTTTGTAAGGGGGGGTGCTCACGCATTTTTTCAAAATTTCAAAAATGGTCAAAAAACACTTTTGGGCTAAGGAGCACCGGGAAACGTTCCAAAAACATGTCAGGACTATCGAAACGGCCCAAATATGCCAAAAAAGTTGACTTCTGAGAAAAGTCAATTTTTAACTTTTTTCTAAGGGGGGGTGCTTACGCATTTTTTCAAATTTTTAAAAACGGTCAAAAAACACTTTTGGGCCAAGGAGCGCCGGGAAACGTTTTAAAAACATGTCAGGACTCTCGGCACGGCCCAAATATGCCAAAAAAGTAGACTTTTGAGAAAAGTCCATTTTTGACTTTTTTGTAAGGGGGGGTGCTTACGCATTTTTTCAAAATTTCAAAAACAGTCAAAAAACAATTTTGGGCCAAGGAGCGCCGGGAAACGTTCTAAAAACATGTCAGGACTCTCGGCATGGCCCAAATATGCCAAAAAAGTTGACTTTTGAGAAAAGTCAATTTTTGACTTTTTTGTAAGGGGGGGTGCTTACGCATTTTTTCAAATTTTCAAAAACGGTCAAAAAACACTTTTGGGCCAAGGAGCACCGGGAAACGTTCCAAAAACATGTCAGGACTATCGAAACGGCCCAAATATGCCAAAAAAGTTGACTTCTGAGAAAAGTCAGTTTTTAACTTTTTTGTAAGGGGGGGTGCTTACGCATTTTTTCAAATTTTCAAAAACGGTCAAAAAACACTTTTGGGCCAAGGAAAGCCGGGAAACGTTCGGAAAACATGTCAGGACTCTCGGCACGGCCCAAATATGCCAAAAGTGTTGAATTTTGAGAAAAGTCCATTTTTTACTTTTTTGAAAGGGGGGGTGCTTACGCATTTTTTCAAAATTTCAAAAACGGTCCAAAAACACTTTTGGGCCAAGGAGCGCCTAGAAACGTTCTAAAAACATGTCAGGACTCTCGGCACGGCCAAAATATGCCAAAAAAGTTGACTTTTGAGAAAAGTCATTTTTTGACTTTTTTGTAAGGGGGGGTGCTTACGCATTTTTTGAAAATTTCAAAAACAGTCAAAAAACCCTTTTGGGCCAAGGAGCGCCGGGAAACGTTCTAAAAACATGTCAGGACTCTCGGCACGGCCAAAATATGCCAAAAAAGGTGACTTCTGAAAAAAGTCCATTTTTGACTTTTTTGTAAGGGGGGGTGCTTACGCATTTTTTCAAAATTTCGAAAATGGTCAAAAAAAACTTTTGGGCCAAGGAGTGGCGGAAAACGCTCTAAAAACATTTCAGGACTGTCGGCCCGGCCCAAATATGCCAAAAAATTGACTTTTGAGAAAAGTCATTTTTTGACTTTTTTGTAAGGGGGGGTGCTCACGCATTTTTTCAAAATTTCGAAAATGGTCAAAAAAAACTTTTGGGCTAAGGAGTGCCGGGAAACGCTCTAAAAACATGTCAGGACTCTCGGCACGGCCCAAATATGCCAAAAAAGTTGACTTCTGAAAAAAGTCCATTTTTGACTTTTTTGTAAGGGGGGGTGCTTACGCATTTTTTGAAAATTTCAAAATCGGTCAAAAAACCCTTTTGGGCCAAGGAGCGCCGGGAAACGTTCTAAAAACATGTCAGGACTCTCGGAACGGCCAAAATATGCCAAAAAAGGTGACTTCTGAAAAAAGTCCATTTTTGACTTTTTTGTAAGGGGGGGTGCTTACGCATTTTTTCAAAATTTCGAAAATGGTCAAAAAAAACTTTTGGGCCAAGGAGTGCCGGGAAACGCTCTAAAAACATTTCAGGACTCTCGGCCCGGCCCAAATATGCCAAAAAAGTTGACTTTTGAGAAAAGTCCATTTTTTACTTTTTTGAAAGGGGGGGTGCTTACGCATTTTTTCAAAATTTCAAAAACGGTCCAAAAACACTTTTGGGCCAAGGAGCGCCGGGAAACGTTCTAAAAACATGTCAGGACTCTCGGCACGGCCAAAATATGCCAAAAAATTTGACTTTTGAGAAAAGTCATTTTTTGACTTTTTTGTAAGGGGGGGTGCTTACGCATTTTTTGAAAATTTCAAAAACAGTCAAAAAACCCTTTTGGGCCAAGGAGCGCCGGGAAACGTTCTAAAAACATGTCAGGACTCTCGGCACGGCCAAAATATGCCAAAAAAGGTGACTTCTGAAAAAAGTCCATTTTTGACTTTTTTGTAAGGGGGGGTGCTTACGCATTTTTTCAAAATTTCGAAAATGGTCAAAAAAAACTTTTGGGCCAAGGAGTGCCGGAAAACGCTCTAAAAACATTTCAGGACTCTCGGCCCGGCCCAAATATGCCAAAAAATTGACTTTTGAGAAAAGTCATTTTTTGACTTTTTTGTAAGGGGGGGTGCTCACGCATTTTTTCAAAATTTCGAAAATGGTCAAAAAAAACTTTTGGGCCAAGGAGTGCTGGGAAACGCTCTAAAAACATGTCAGGACTCTCGGCACGGCCCAAATATGCCAAAAAAGTTGACTTCTGAAAAAAGTCCATTTTTGACTTTTTTGTAAGGGGGGTGCTTACGCATTTTTTCAAAATTTCAAAAACGGTCAAAAAAAACTTTTGGGCCAAGGAGTGCCGGGAAACGCTCTAAAAACATTTCAGGACTCTCGGCACGGCCCAAATATGCCCAAAAAGTTGACTTTTGAGAAAAGTCAATTTTTGACTTTTTTGTAAGGGGGGGTGCTTACGCATTTTTTCAAAATTTCAAAAACGGTCCAAAAACACTTTTGGGCCAAGGAGCGCCGGGAAACGTTCTAAAAACATGTTAGGACTCTCGGCACGGCCAAAATATGCCAAAAAAGTTGACTTTTGAGAAAAGTCAATTTTTGACTTTTTTGTAAGGGGGGGTGCTTACGCATTTTTTGAAAATTTCGATAATGGTCAAAAAACCCTTTTGGGCCAAGGAGCGCCGGGAAACGTTCTAAAAACATGTCAGGACTCTCGGCACGGCCAAAATATGCCAAAAAAGGTGACTTCTGAAAAAAGTCCATTTTTAACTTTTTTGTAAGGGGGGGTGCTTACGCATTTTTTCAAAATTTCGAAAATGGTCAAAAAAAACTTTTGGGCCAAGGAGTGCCGGGAAACGCTCTAAAAACATTTCAGGACTCTCGGCCCGGCCCAAATATGCCAAAAAAGTTGACTTTTGAGAAAAGTCATTTTTTGACTTTTTTGTAAGGGGGGGTGCTCACGCATTTTTTCAAAATTTCAAAAATGGTCAAAAAACACTTTTGGGCTAAGGAGCACCGGGAAACGTTCCAAAAACATGTCAGGACTATCGAAACGGCCCAAATATGCCAAAAAAGTTGACTTCTGAGAAAAGTCAATTTTTAACTTTTTTGTAAGGGGGGGTGCTTACGCATTTTTTCAAATTTTTAAAAACGGTCAAAAAACACTTTTGGGCCAAGGAGTGCCGGGAAACGTTTTAAAAACATGTCAGGACTCTCGGCACGGCCCAAATATGCCAAAAAAGTAGACTTTTGAGAAAAGTCCATTTTTGACTTTTTTGTAAGGGGGGGTGCTTACGCATTTTTTCAAAATTTCAAAAACAGTCAAAAAACAATTTTGGGCCAAGGAGCGCCGGGAAACGTTCTAAAAACATGTCAGGACTCTCGGCATGGCCCAAATATGCCAAAAAAGTTGACTTTTGAGAAAAGTCAATTTTTGACTTTTTTGTAAGGGGGGGTGCTTACGCATTTTTTCAAATTTTCAAAAACGGTCAAAAAACACTTTTGGGCCAAGGAGCACCGGGAAACGTTCCAAAAACATGTCAGGACTATCGAAACGGCCCAAATATGCCAAAAAAGTTGACTTCTGAGAAAAGTCAGTTTTTAACTTTTTTGTAAGGGGGGGTGCTTACGCATTTTTTCAAATTTTCAAAAACGGTCAAAAAACACTTTTGGGCCAAGGAAAGCCGGGAAACGTTCGGAAAACATGTCAGGACTCTCGGCACGGCCCAAATATGCCAAAAGTGTTGAATTTTGAGAAAAGTCCATTTTTTACTTTTTTGAAAGGGGGGGTGCTTACGCATTTTTTCAAAATTTCAAAAACGGTCCAAAAACACTTTTGGGCCAAGGAGCGCCTAGAAACGTTCTAAAAACATGTCAGGACTCTCGGCACGGCCAAAAAATGCCAAAAAATTTGACTTTTGAGAAAAGTCATTTTTTGACTTTTTTGTAAGGGGGGGTGCTTACGCATTTTTTGAAAATTTCAAAAACAGTCAAAAAACCCTTTTGGGCCATGGAGCGCCGGGAAACGTTCTAAAAACATGTCAGGACTCTCGGCACGGCCAAAATATGCCAAAAAAGGTGACTTTTGAGAAAAGTCATTTTTTGACTTTTTTGTAAGGGGGGGTGCTTACGCATTTTTTGAAAATTTCAAAAACAGTCAAAAAACCCTTTTGGGCCAAGGAGCGCCGGGAAACGTTCTAAAAACATGTCAGGACTCTCGGCACGGCCAAAATATGCCAAAAAAGGTGACTTCTGAAAAAAGTCCATTTTTGACTTTTTTGTAAGGGGGGGTGCTTACGCATTTTTTCAAAATTTCGAAAATGGTCAAAAAAAACTTTTGGGCCAAGGAGTGCCGGAAAACGCTCTAAAAACATTTCAGGACTCTCGGCCCGGCCCAAATATGCCAAAAAATTGACTTTTGAGAAAAGTCATTTTTTGACTTTTTTGTAAGGGGGGGTGCTCACGCATTTTTTCAAAATTTCGAAAATGGTCAAAAAAAACTTTTGGGCCAAGGAGTGCTGGGAAACGCTCTAAAAACATGTCAGGACTCTCGGCACGGCCCAAATATGCCAAAAAAGTTGACTTCTGAAAAAAGTCCATTTTTGACTTTTTTGTAAGGGGGGTGCTTACGCATTTTTTCAAAATTTCAAAAACGGTCAAAAAAAACTTTTGGGCCAAGGAGTGCCGGGAAACGCTCTAAAAACATTTCAGGACTCTCGGCACGGCCCAAATATGCCCAAAAAGTTGACTTTTGAGAAAAGTCAATTTTTGACTTTTTTGTAAGGGGGGGTGCTTACGCATTTTTTCAAAATTTCAAAAACGGTCCAAAAACACTTTTGGGCCAAGGAGCGCCGGGAAACGTTCTAAAAACATGTTAGGACTCTCGGCACGGCCAAAATATGCCAAAAAAGTTGACTTTTGAGAAAAGTCAATTTTTGACTTTTTTGTAAGGGGGGGTGCTTACGCATTTTTTGAAAATTTCGATAATGGTCAAAAAACCCTTTTGGGCCAAGGAGCGCCGGGAAACGTTCTAAAAACATGTCAGGACTCTCGGCACGGCCAAAATATGCCAAAAAAGGTGACTTCTGAAAAAAGTCCATTTTTAACTTTTTTGTAAGGGGGGGTGCTTACGCATTTTTTCAAAATTTCGAAAATGGTCAAAAAAAACTTTTGGGCCAAGGAGTGCCGGGAAACGCTCTAAAAACATTTCAGGACTCTCGGCCCGGCCCAAATATGCCAAAAAAGTTGACTTTTGAGAAAAGTCATTTTTTGACTTTTTTGTAAGGGGGGGTGCTCACGCATTTTTTCAAAATTTCAAAAATGGTCAAAAAACACTTTTGGGCTAAGGAGCACCGGGAAACGTTCCAAAAACATGTCAGGACTATCGAAACGGCCCAAATATGCCAAAAAAGTTGACTTCTGAGAAAAGTCAATTTTTAACTTTTTTGTAAGGGGGGGTGCTTACGCATTTTTTCAAATTTTTAAAAACGGTCAAAAAACACTTTTGGGCCAAGGAGTGCCGGGAAACGTTTTAAAAACATGTCAGGACTCTCGGCACGGCCCAAATATGCCAAAAAAGTAGACTTTTGAGAAAAGTCCATTTTTGACTTTTTTGTAAGGGGGGGTGCTTACGCATTTTTTCAAAATTTCAAAAACAGTCAAAAAACAATTTTGGGCCAAGGAGCGCCGGGAAACGTTCTAAAAACATTTCAGGACTCTCGGCATGGCCCAAATATGCCAAAAAAGTTGACTTTTGAGAAAAGTCAATTTTTGACTTTTTTGTAAGGGGGGGTGCTTACGCATTTTTTCAAATTTTCAAAAACGGTCAAAAAACACTTTTGGGCCAAGGAGCACCGGGAAACGTTCCAAAAACATGTCAGGACTATCGAAACGGCCCAAATATGCCAAAAAAGTTGACTTCTGAGAAAAGTCAGTTTTTAACTTTTTTGTAAGGGGGGGTGCTTACGCATTTTTTCAAATTTTCAAAAACGGTCAAAAAACACTTTTGGGCCAAGGAAAGCCGGGAAACGTTCGGAAAACATGTCAGGACTCTCGGCACGGCCCAAATATGCCAAAAGTGTTGAATTTTGAGAAAAGTCCATTTTTTACTTTTTTGAAAGGGGGGGTGCTTACGCATTTTTTCAAAATTTCAAAAACGGTCCAAAAACACTTTTGGGCCAAGGAGCGCCTAGAAACGTTCTAAAAACATGTCAGGACTCTCGGCACGGCCAAAAAATGCCAAAAAATTTGACTTTTGAGAAAAGTCATTTTTTGACTTTTTTGTAAGGGGGGGTGCTTACGCATTTTTTGAAAATTTCAAAAACAGTCAAAAAACCCTTTTGGGCCATGGAGCGCCGGGAAACGTTCTAAAAACATGTCAGGACTCTCGGCACGGCCAAAATATGCCAAAAAAGGTGACTTCTGAAAAAAGTCCATTTTTGACTTTTTTGTAAGGGGGGGTGCTTACGCATTTTTTCAAAATTTCGAAAATGGTCAAAAAAAACTTTTGGGCCAAGGAGTGCCGGAAAACGCTCTAAAAACATTTCAGGACTGTCGGCCCGGCCCAAATATGCCAAAAAATTGACTTTTGAGAAAAGTCATTTTTTGACTTTTTTGTAAGGGGGGGTGCTCACGCATTTTTTCAAAATTTCGAAAATGGTCAAAAAAAACTTTTGGGCCAAGGAGTGCCGGGAAACGCTCTAAAAACATGTCAGGACTCTCGGCACGGCCCAAATATGCCAAAAAAGTTGACTTCTGAAAAAAGTCCATTTTTGACTTTTTTGTAAGGGGGGGTGCTTACGCATTTTTTCAAAATTTCAAAAACGGTCAAAAAACCCTTTTGGGCCAAGGAGCGCCGGGAAACGTTCTAAAAACATGTCAGGACTCTCGGAACGGCCAAAATATGCCAAAAAAGGTGACTTCTGAAAAAAGTCCATTTTTGACTTTTTTGTAAGGGGGGGTGCTTACGCATTTTTTCAAAATTTCGAAAATGGTCAAAAAAAACTTTTGGGCCAAGGAGTGCCGGGAAACGCTCTAAAAACATTTCAGGACTCTCGGCCCGGCCCAAATATGCCAAAAAAGTTGACTTTTGAGAAAAGTCCATTTTTTACTTTTTTGAAAGGGGGGGTGCTTACGCATTTTTTCAAAATTTCAAAAACGGTCCAAAAACACTTTTGGGCCAAGGAGCGCCGGGAAACGTTCTAAAAACATGTCAGGACTCTCGGCACGGCCAAAATATGCCAAAAAATTTGACTTTTGAGAAAAGTCATTTTTTGACTTTTTTGTAAGGGGGGGTGCTTACGCATTTTTTGAAAATTTCAAAAACAGTCAAAAAACCCTTTTGGGCCAAGGAGCGCCGGGAAACGTTCTAAAAACATGTCAGGACTCTCGGCACGGCCAAAATATGCCAAAAAAGGTGACTTCTGAAAAAAGTCCATTTTTGACTTTTTTGTAAGGGGGGGTGCTTACGCATTTTTTCAAAATTTCGAAAATGGTCAAAAAAAACTTTTGGGCCAAGGAGTGCCGGAAAACGCTCTAAAAACATTTCAGGACTCTCGGCCCGGCCCAAATATGCCAAAAAATTGACTTTTGAGAAAAGTCATTTTTTGACTTTTTTGTAAGGGGGGGTGCTCACGCATTTTTTCAAAATTTCGAAAATGGTCAAAAAAAACTTTTGGGCCAAGGAGTGCTGGGAAACGCTCTAAAAACATGTCAGGACTCTCGGCACGGCCCAAATATGCCAAAAAAGTTGACTTCTGAAAAAAGTCCATTTTTGACTTTTTTGTAAGGGGGGGTGCTTACGCATTTTTTCAAAATTTCAAAAACGGTCAAAAAACAATTTTGGGCCAAGGAGCGCCGGGAAACGTTCTAAAAACATGTCAGGACTCTCGGCGCGGCCCAAATATGCCCAAAAAGTTGACTTTTGAGAAAAGTCCATTTTTGACTTTTTTGTAAGGGGGGGTGCTTACGCATTTTTTCAAAATTTTAAAAACGGTCCAAAAACACTTTTGGGCCAAGGAGCGCCGGGAAACGTTCTAAAAACATGTCAGGACTCTCGGCACCGCCAAAATATGCCAAAAAAGTTGACTTTTGAGAAAAGTCAATTTTTGACTTTTTTGTAAGGGGGGGTGCTTACGCATTTTTTCAAAATTTCAAAATGGTCAAAAAACCCTTTTGGGCCAAGGAGCGCCGGGAAACGTTCTAAAAACATGTCAGGACTCTCGACACGGCCAAAATATGCCAAAAAAGGTGACTTCTGAAAAAAGTCAATTTTTAACTTTTTTGTAAGGGGGGGTGCTTACGCATTTTTTCAAAATTTCAAAAACAGTCAAAAAATAATTTTGGGCCAAGGAGCGCCGGGAAACGTTCTAAAAACATGTCAGGACTTTTGGCATGGCCCAAATATGCCCAAAAAGTTGAGTTTTGAGAAAAGTCCATTTTAGACTTTTTTGTAAGGGGGGGTGCTTACGCATTTTTTCAAAATTTCAAAAATGGTCAAAAAACACTTTTGGGCCAAGGAGCACCGGGAAACGTTCTAAAAACATGTCAGGACTCTCGGCACGTCCCAAATATGCCAAAAAAGTTGACTTTTGAAAAAAGTCAATTTTTGACTTTTTTGTAAGGGGGGGTGCTTACGCATTTTTTCAAATTTTTAAAAACGGTCAAAAAACACTTTTGGGCCAAGGAAAGCCGGAAAACTTTCTAAAAACATGTCAGGACTCTCGGCACGTCCCAAATATGCCAAAAAAGTTGACTTTTGAGAAAAGTCAATTTTTGACTTTTTTGTAAGGGGGGGTGCTTACACATTTTTTCAAAATTTCAAAAATGGTCAAAAAACACTTTTGGGCCAAGGAGCACCGGGAAACGTTCCAAAAACATGTCAGGACTATCGAAACGGCCCAAATATGCCAAAAAAGTAGACTTTTGAGAAAAGTCAATTTTTGACTTTTTTGTAAGGGGGGGTGCTTACGCATTTTTTCAAAATTTCAAAAACGATCAAAAAACACTTTTGGGCCAAGGATCGCCGGGAAACGTTCCAAAAACATGTCAGGACTCTCGGCCCGTCCCAAATATGCCAAAAAAGTTGACTTTTGAGAAAAGTCAATTTTTGACTTTTTTGTAAGGGGGGGTGCTTACGCATTTTTTCAAAATTTCAAAAATGGTCAAAAAACACTTTTGGGCCAAGGAGCACCGGGAAATTTTTAAAAAGGGTCAAAAAACACTTTTGGGCCAAGGAGCGCCAGGAAACGTTTTAAAAACATGTCAGGACTCTCGGCACGGCCCAAATATGCCAAAAAATTTGACTTTTGAGAAAAGTCAATTTTTGACTTTTTTGTAAGGGGGGGTGCTTTCGCATTTTTTCAAAATTTCAAAAACGGTCAAAAAACACTTTTGGGCCAAGGAAAGCCGGGAAACTTTCTAAAAACATATCAGGACTCTCGGCACGGCCCAAATATGCCAAAAAATTTGACTTTTGAGAAAAGTCAATTTTTGACTTTTTTGTAAGGGGGGGGTGCTTACGCATTTTTTCAAATTTTCAAAAACGGTCAAAAAACACTTTTGGGCCAAGGAGCGCCGGGAATCGTTCTAAAAACATGTCAGGACTCTCGGCACGTCCCAAATATGCCAAAAAAGTTGACTTTTGAGAAAAGTCAATTTTTGACTTTTTTGTAAGGGGGGGTGCTTACGCATTTTTTCAAAATTTCAAAAACGGTCAAAAAACACTTTTGGGCCAAGGAGCACCGGGAAACGTTCCAAAAACATGTCAGGACTATCGAAACGGCCCAAATATGCCAAAAAATTTGACATTTGAGAAAAGTCAATTTTTGACTTTTTTGTAAGGGGGGGTGCTTACGCATTTTTTCAAAATTTTCAAAAACGGTCAAAAAACACTTTTGGGCACAGGAGCGCCGGGAAACGTTCGAAAAACATGTCAGGACTCTCGGCACGTCCCAAATATGCCAAAAAAGTTGACTTCTGAGAAAAGTCCATTTTTAACTTTTTTGTAAGGGGGGGTGCTTACGCATTTTTTTCAAATTTTCAAAAACGGTCAAAAAACACTTTTGGGCCAAGGAGCGCCAGGAAACGTTTTAAAAACATGTCAGGACTCTCGGCACGGCCCAAATATGCCAAAAAATTTGACTTTTGAGAAAAGTCAATTTTTGACTTTTTTGTAAGGGGGGGTGCTTTCGCATTTTTTCAAAATTTCAAAAACGGTCAAAAAACACTTTTGGGCCAAGGAAAGCCGGGAAACTTTCTAAAAACATATCAGGACTCTCGGCACGGCCCAAATATGCCAAAAAATTTGACATTTGAGAAAAGTCAATTTTTGACTTTTTTGTAAGGGGGGGTGCTTACGCATTTTTTTCAAATTTTCAAAAACGGTCAAAAAACACTTTTGGGCCAAGGAGCGCCGGGAAACGTTCTAAAAACATGTCAGGACTCTCGGCACGTCCCAAATATGCCAAAAAAGTTGACTTTTGAGAAAAGTCAATTTTTGACTTTTTTGTAAGGGGGGGTGCTTACGCATTTTTTCAAAATTTCAAAAATGGTCAAAAAACACTTTTGGGCCAAGGAGCACCTGGAAATTTTTAAAAACTGTCAAAAAACACTTTTGGGCCAAGGAGCGCCAGGAAACGTTTTAAAAACATGTCAGGACTCTCGGCACGGCCCAAATATGCCAAAAAATTTGACTTTTGAGAAAAGTCAATTTTTGACTTTTTTGTAAGGGGGGGTGCTTTCGCATTTTTTCAAAATTTCAAAAACGGTCAAAAAACACTTTTGGGCCAAGGAAAGCCGGGAAACTTTCTAAAAACATATCAGAACTCTCGGCACGGCCCAAATATGCCAAAAAATTTGACATTTGAGAAAAGTCAATTTTTGACTTTTTTGTAAGGGGGGGTGCTTACGCATTTTTTTCAAATTTTCAAAAACGGTCAAAAAACACTTTTGGGCCAAGGAGCGCCGGGAAACGTTCTAAAAACATGTCAGGACTCTCGGCACGTCCCAAATATGCCAAAAAAGTTGACTTTTGAGAAAAGTCAATTTTTGACTTTTTTGTAAGGGGGGGTGCTTACGCATTTTTTCAAAATTTCAAAAACGATCAAAAAACACTTTTGGGCCAAGGATCGCCGGGAAACGTTCCAAAAACACGTCAGGAATCTCGGCACGGCCCAAATATGCCAAAAAAGTTGACTTTTGAGAAAAGTCAATTTTTGACTTTTTTGTAAGGGGGGGTGCTTACGCATTTTTTCAAAATTTCAAAAATGGTCAAAAAACACTTTTGGGCCAAGGAGCACCGGGAAACGTTCCAAAAACATGTCAGGACTATCGAAACGGCCCAAATATGCCAAAAAAGTTGACTTTTGAGAAAAGTCAATTTTTGACTTTTTTGTAAGGGGGGGTGCTTACGCATTTTTTCAAAATTTCAAAAACGATCAAAAAACACTTTTGGGCCAAGGATCGCCGGGAAACGTTCCAAAAACACGTCAGGAATCTCGGCACGGCCCAAATATGCCAAAAAAGTTGACTTTTGAGAAAAGTCAATTTTTGACTTTTTTGTAAGGGGGGGTGCTTACGCATTTTTTTCAAATTTTCAAAAACGGTCAAAAAACACTTTTGGGCCAAGGAGCGCCGGGAAACTTTCTAAAAACATATCAGGACTCTCGGCACGGCCCAAATATGCCAAAAAATTTCACTTTTGAGAAAAGTCAATTTTTGACTTTTTTGTAAGGGGGGGTGCTTGCGCATTTTTTTTCAAATTTTCAAAAACGGTCAAAAAACACTTTTGGGCCAAGGAGCGCCGGGAAACGTTCTAAAAACATGTCAGGACTCTCGGCACGTCCCAAATATGCCAAAAAAGTTGACTTTTGAGAAAAGTCCATTTTTGACTGTTTTGTAAGGGGGGGTGCTTACGCATTTTTTCAAAATTTCAAAAATGGTCAAAAAACACTTTTGGGCCAAGGAGCACCGGGAAACGTTCCAAAAACATGTCAGGACTATCGAAACGGCCCAAATATGCCAAAAAAGTTGACTTTTGAGAAAAGTCAATTTTTGACTTTTTTGTAAGGGGGGGTGCTTACGCATTTTTTTCAAATTTTCATAAACGGTCAAAAAACACTTTTGGGCCAAGGAGCGCCGGGAAACGATCTAAAAACATGTCAGGACTCTCGGCACGTCCCAAATATGCCAAAAAAGTTGACTTCTGAGAAAAGTCAATTTTTAACTTTTTTGTAAGGGGGGGTGCTTACGCATTTTTTCAAATTTTTAAAAACGGTCAAAAAACACTTTTGGGCCAAGGAGCGCCGGGAAACGTTTTAAAAACATGTCAGGACTCTCGGCACGGCCCAAATATGCCAAAAAAGTAGACTTTTGAGAAAAGTCCATTTTTGACTTTTTGTAAGGGGGGGTGCTTACGCATTTTTTCAAAATTTCAAAAACAGTCAAAAAACACTTTTGGGCCAAGGAGCGCCGGGAAACTTTCTAAAAACATATCAGGACTCTCGGCACGGCCCAAATATGCCAAAAAATTTCACTTTTGAGAAAAGTCAATTTTTGACTTTTTTGTAAGGGGGGGTGCTTACGCATTTTTTCAAAATTTCAAAAACGGTCAAAAAACACTTTTGGGCCAAGGAGCGCCGGGAAACGTTCTAAAAACATGTCAGGACTCTCGGCACGTCCCAAATATGCCAAAAAAGTTGACTTTTGAGAAAAGTCCATTTTTGACTTTTTTGTAAGGGGGGTTGCTTAAGCATTTTTTCAAAATTTCAAAAATGGTCAAAAAACACTTTTGGGCAAGGAGCACCGGGAAACGTTCTAAAAACATGTCAGGACTCTCGGCACGTCCCAAATATGCCAAAAAAGTTGACTTTTGAGAAAAGTCCATTTTTGACTTTTTTGTAAGGGGGGGGTGCTTACGCATTTTTTCAAAATTTCAAAAATGGTCAAAAAACACTTTTGGGCCAAGGAGCACCGGGAAACGTTCCAAAAACATGTCAGGACTATCGAATCGGCCCAAATATGCCAAAAAAGTTGACTTTTGAGAAAAGTCAATTTTTGACTTTTTTGTAAGGGGGGGTGCTTACGCATTTTTTCAAATTTTCAAAAACGGTCAAAAAACACTTTTGGGCCAAGGAGCGCCGGGAAACTTTCTAAAAACATATCAGGACTCTCGGCACGGCCCAAATATGCCAAAAAATTTCACTTTTGAGAAAAGTCAATTTTTGACTTTTTTGTAAGGGGGGGTGCTTACGCATTTTTTCAAAATTTCAAAAACGGTCAAAAAACACTTTTGGGCCAAGGAAAGCCGGGAAACTTTCTAAAAACATATCAGGACTCTCGGCACGGCCCAAATATGCCAAAAAAGTTGACTTTTGAGAAAAGTCAATTTTTTACTTTTTTGTAAGGGGGGGTGCTTACGCATTTTTTTCAAATTTTCAAAAACGGTCAAAAAACACTTTTGGGCCAAGGAGCGCCGGGAAACGTTCTAAAAACATGTCAGGACTCTCGGCACGTCCCAAATATGCCAAAAAAGTTGACTTTTGAGAAAAGTCCATTTTTGACTTTTTTGTAAGGGGGGGTGCTTACGCATTTTTTCAAAATTTCAAAAATGGTCAAAAAACACTTTTGGGCCAAGGAGCACCGGGAAACGTTCCAAAAACATGTCAGGACTATCGAAACGGCCCAAATATGCCAAAAAAGTTGACTTTTGAGAAAAGTCAATTTTTGACTTTTTTGTAAGGGGGGGTGCTTACGCATTTTTTCCAAATTTTCAAAAACGGTCAAAAAACACTTTTGGGCACAGGAGCGCCGGGAAACGTTCTAAAAACATGTCAGGACTCTCGGCACGTCCCAAATATGCCAAAAAAGTTGACTTCTGAGAAAAGTCAATTTTTAACTTTTTTGTAAGGGGGGGTGCTTACGCATTTTTTCAAATTTTTAAAAACGGTCAAAAAACACTTTTGGGCCAAGGAGCGCCGGGAAACGTTTTAAAAACATGTCAGGACTCTCGGCACGGCCCAAATATGCCAAAAAAGTTGACTTTTGAGAAAAGTCAATTTTTGACTTTTTTGTAAGGGGGGGTGCTTACGCATTTTTTCAAAATTTCGAAAATGGTCAAAAAAAACTTTTGGGCCAAGGAGTGCCGGGAAACGCTCTAAAAACATTTCAGGACTCTCGGCCCGGCCCAAATATGCCAAAAAAGTTGACTTTTGAGAAAAGTCATTTTTTGACTTTTTTGTAAGGGGGGGTGCTCACGCATTTTTTCAAAATTTTAAAAATGGTCAAAAAACACTTTTGGGCTAAGGAGCACCGGGAAACGTTCCAAAAACATGTCAGGACTATCGAAACGGCCCAAATATGCCAAAAAAGTTGACTTCTGAGAAAAGTCAATTTTTAACTTTTTTCTAAGGGGGGGTGCTTACGCATTTTTTCAAATTTTTAAAAACGGTCAAAAAACACTTTTGGGCCAAGGAGCGCCGGGAAACGTTTTAAAAACATGTCAGGACTCTCGGCACGGCCCAAATATGCCAAAAAAGTAGACTTTTGAGAAAAGTCAATTTTTGACTTTTTTGTAAGGGGGGGTGCTTACGCATTTTTTCAAAATTTCAAAAACAGTCAAAAAACAATTTTGGGCCAAGGAGCGCCGGGAAACGTTCTAAAAACATGTCAGGACTCTCGGCATGGCCCAAATATGCCAAAAAAGTTGACTTTTGAGAAAAGTCAATTTTTGACTTTTTTGTAAGGGGGGGTGCTTACGCATTTTTTCAAATTTTCAAAAACGGTCAAAAAACACTTTTGGGCCAAGGAGCACCGGGAAACGTTCCAAAAACATGTCAGGACTATCGAAACGGCCCAAATATGCCAAAAAAGTTGACTTCTGAGAAAAGTCAGTTTTTAACTTTTTTGTAAGGGGGGGTGCTTACGCATTTTTTCAAATTTTCAAAAACGGTCAAAAAACACTTTTGGGCCAAGGAAAGCCGGGAAACGTTCGGAAAACATGTCAGGACTCTCGGCACGGCCCAAATATGCCAAAAGTGTTGAATTTTGAGAAAAGTCCATTTTTTACTTTTTTGAAAGGGGGGGTGCTTACGCATTTTTTCAAAATTTCAAAAACGGTCCAAAAACACTTTTGGGCCAAGGAGCGCCTAGAAACGTTCTAAAAACATGTCAGGACTCTCGGCACGGCCAAAATATGCCAAAAAAGTTGACTTTTGAGAAAAGTCATTTTTTGACTTTTTTGTAAGGGGGGGTGCTTACGCATTTTTTGAAAATTTCAAAAACAGTCAAAAAACCCTTTTGGGCCAAGGAGCGCCGGGAAACGTTCTAAAAACATGTCAGGACTCTCGGCACGGCCAAAATATGCCAAAAAAGGTGACTTCTGAAAAAAGTCCATTTTTGACTTTTTTGTAAGGGGGGGTGCTTACGCATTTTTTCAAAATTTCGAAAATGGTCAAAAAAAACTTTTGGGCCAAGGAGTGGCGGAAAACGCTCTAAAAACATTTCAGGACTGTCGGCCCGGCCCAAATATGCCAAAAAATTGACTTTTGAGAAAAGTCATTTTTTGACTTTTTTGTAAGGGGGGGTGCTCACGCATTTTTTCAAAATTTCGAAAATGGTCAAAAAAAACTTTTGGGCCAAGGAGTGCTGGGAAACGCTCTAAAAACATGTCAGGACTCTCGGCACGGCCCAAATATGCC
This sequence comes from Corythoichthys intestinalis, assembly GCF_030265065.1. NCBI lineage: Eukaryota > Metazoa > Chordata > Actinopteri > Syngnathiformes > Syngnathidae > Corythoichthys > Corythoichthys intestinalis. The sequence goes on along the minus strand of NC_080395.1, from coordinate 16,078,069 downwards.
AAAAAAGTTGACTTCTGAAAAAAGTCCATTTTTGACTTTTTTGTAAGGGGGGTGCTTACGCATTTTTTCAAAATTTCAAAAACGGTCAAAAAAAACTTTTGGGCCAAGGAGTGCCGGGAAACGCTCTAAAAACATTTCAGGACTCTCGGCACGGCCCAAATATGCCCAAAAAGTTGACTTTTGAGAAAAGTCAATTTTTGACTTTTTTGTAAGGGGGGGTGCTTACGCATTTTTTCAAAATTTCAAAAACGGTCCAAAAACACTTTTGGGCCAAGGAGCGCCGGGAAACGTTCTAAAAACATGTTAGGACTCTCGGCACGGCCAAAATATGCCAAAAAAGTTGACTTTTGAGAAAAGTCAATTTTTGACTTTTTTGTAAGGGGGGGTGCTTACGCATTTTTTGAAAATTTCGATAATGGTCAAAAAACCCTTTTGGGCCAAGGAGCGCCGGGAAACGTTCTAAAAACATGTCAGGACTCTCGGCACGGCCAAAATATGCCAAAAAAGGTGACTTCTGAAAAAAGTCCATTTTTAACTTTTTTGTAAGGGGGGGTGCTTACGCATTTTTTCAAAATTTCGAAAATGGTCAAAAAAAACTTTTGGGCCAAGGAGTGCCGGGAAACGCTCTAAAAACATTTCAGGACTCTCGGCCCGGCCCAAATATGCCAAAAAAGTTGACTTTTGAGAAAAGTCATTTTTTGACTTTTTTGTAAGGGGGGGTGCTCACGCATTTTTTCAAAATTTCAAAAATGGTCAAAAAACACTTTTGGGCTAAGGAGCACCGGGAAACGTTCCAAAAACATGTCAGGACTATCGAAACGGCCCAAATATGCCAAAAAAGTTGACTTCTGAGAAAAGTCAATTTTTAACTTTTTTGTAAGGGGGGGTGCTTACGCATTTTTTCAAATTTTTAAAAACGGTCAAAAAACACTTTTGGGCCAAGGAGCGCCGGGAAACGTTTTAAAAACATGTCAGGACTCTCGGCACGGCCCAAATATGCCAAAAAAGTAGACTTTTGAGAAAAGTCCGTTTTTGACTTTTTTGTAAGGGGGGGTGCTTACGCATTTTTTCAAAATTTCAAAAACAGTCAAAAAACAATTTTGGGCCAAGGAGCGCCGGGAAACGTTCTAAAAACATGTCAGGACTCTCGGCATGGCCCAAATATGCCAAAAAAGTTGACTTTTGAGAAAAGTCAATTTTTGACTTTTTTGTAAGGGGGGGTGCTTACGCATTTTTTCAAATTTTCAAAAACGGTCAAAAAACACTTTTGGGCCAAGGAGCACCGGGAAACGTTCCAAAAACATGTCAGGACTATCGAAACGGCCCAAATATGCCAAAAAAGTTGACTTCTGAGAAAAGTCAGTTTTTAACTTTTTTGTAAGGGGGGGTGCTTACGCATTTTTTCAAATTTTCAAAAACGGTCAAAAAACACTTTTGGGCCAAGGAAAGCCGGGAAACGTTCGGAAAACATGTCAGGACTCTCGGCACGGCCCAAATATGCCAAAAGTGTTGAATTTTGAGAAAAGTCCATTTTTTACTTTTTTGAAAGGGGGGGTGCTTACGCATTTTTTCAAAATTTCAAAAACGGTCCAAAAACACTTTTGGGCCAAGGAGCGCCTAGAAACGTTCTAAAAACATGTCAGGACTCTCGGCACGACCAAAATATGCCAAAAAAGTTGACTTTTGAGAAAAGTCATTTTTTGACTTTTTTGTAAGGGGGGGTGCTTACGCATTTTTTGAAAATTTCAAAAACAGTCAAAAAACCCTTTTGGGCCATGGAGCGCCGGGAAACGTTCTAAAAACATGTCAGGACTCTCGGCACGGCCAAAATATGCCAAAAAAGGTGACTTCTGAAAAAAGTCCATTTTTGACTTTTTTGTAAGGGGGGGTGCTTACGCATTTTTTCAAAATTTCGAAAATGGTCAAAAAAAACTTTTGGGCCAAGGAGTGCCGGAAAACGCTCTAAAAACATTTCAGGACTGTCGGCCCGGCCCAAATATGCCAAAAAATTGACTTTTGAGAAAAGTCATTTTTTGACTTTTTTGTAAGGGGGGGTGCTCACGCATTTTTTCAAAATTTCGAAAATGGTCAAAAAAAACTTTTGGGCCAAGGAGTGCCGGGAAACGCTCTAAAAACATGTCAGGACTCTCGGCACGGCCCAAATATGCCAAAAAAGTTGACTTCTGAAAAAAGTCCATTTTTGACTTTTTTGTAAGGGGGGGTGCTTACGCATTTTTTCAAAATTTCAAAAACGGTCAAAAAACCCTTTTGGGCCAAGGAGCGCCGGGAAACGTTCTAAAAACATGTCAGGACTCTCGGAACGGCCAAAATATGCCAAAAAAGGTGACTTCTGAAAAAAGTCCATTTTTGACTTTTTTGTAAGGGGGGGTGCTTACGCATTTTTTCAAAATTTCGAAAATGGTCAAAAAAAACTTTTGGGCCAAGGAGTGCCGGGAAACGCTCTAAAAACATTTCAGGACTCTCGGCCCGGCCCAAATATGCCAAAAAAGTTGACTTTTGAGAAAAGTCCATTTTTTACTTTTTTGAAAGGGGGGGTGCTTACGCATTTTTTCAAAATTTCAAAAACGGTCCAAAAACACTTTTGGGCCAAGGAGCGCCGGGAAACGTTCTAAAAACATGTCAGGACTCTCGGCACGGCCAAAATATGCCAAAAAATTTGACTTTTGAGAAAAGTCATTTTTTGACTTTTTTGTAAGGGGGGGTGCTTACGCATTTTTTGAAAATTTCAAAAACAGTCAAAAAACCCTTTTGGGCCAAGGAGCGCCGGGAAACGTTCTAAAAACATGTCAGGACTCTCGGCACGGCCAAAATATGCCAAAAAAGGTGACTTCTGAAAAAAGTCCATTTTTGACTTTTTTGTAAGGGGGGGTGCTTACGCATTTTTTCAAAATTTCGAAAATGGTCAAAAAAAACTTTTGGGCCAAGGAGTGCCGGAAAACGCTCTAAAAACATTTCAGGACTCTCGGCCCGGCCCAAATATGCCAAAAAATTGACTTTTGAGAAAAGTCATTTTTTGACTTTTTTGTAAGGGGGGGTGCTCACGCATTTTTTCAAAATTTCGAAAATGGTCAAAAAAAACTTTTGGGCCAAGGAGTGCTGGGAAACGCTCTAAAAACATGTCAGGACTCTCGGCACGGCCCAAATATGCCAAAAAAGTTGACTTCTGAAAAAAGTCCATTTTTGACTTTTTTGTAAGGGGGGTGCTTACGCATTTTTTCAAAATTTCAAAAACGGTCAAAAAAAACTTTTGGGCCAAGGAGTGCCGGGAAACGCTCTAAAAACATTTCAGGACTCTCGGCACGGCCCAAATATGCCCAAAAAGTTGACTTTTGAGAAAAGTCAATTTTTGACTTTTTTGTAAGGGGGGGTGCTTACGCATTTTTTCAAAATTTCAAAAACGGTCCAAAAACACTTTTGGGCCAAGGAGCGCCGGGAAACATTCTAAAAACATGTTAGGACTCTCGGCACGGCCAAAATATGCCAAAAAAGTTGACTTTTGAGAAAAGTCAATTTTTGACTTTTTTGTAAGGGGGGGTGCTTACGCATTTTTTGAAAATTTCGATAATGGTCAAAAAACCCTTTTGGGCCAAGGAGCGCCGGGAAACGTTCTAAAAACATGTCAGGACTCTCGGCACGGCCAAAATATGCCAAAAAAGGTGACTTCTGAAAAAAGTCCATTTTTAACTTTTTTGTAAGGGGGGGTGCTTACGCATTTTTTCAAAATTTCGAAAATGGTCAAAAAAAACTTTTGGGCCAAGGAGTGCCGGGAAACGCTCTAAAAACATTTCACGACTCTCGGCCCGGCCCAAATATGCCAAAAAAGTTGACTTTTGAGAAAAGTCATTTTTTGACTTTTTTGTAAGGGGGGGTGCTCACGCATTTTTTCAAAATTTCAAAAATGGTCAAAAAACACTTTTGGGCTAAGGAGCACCGGGAAACGTTCCAAAAACATGTCAGGACTATCGAAACGGCCCAAATATGCCAAAAAAGTTGACTTCTGAGAAAAGTCAATTTTTAACTTTTTTGTAAGGGGGGGTGCTTACGCATTTTTTCAAATTTTTAAAAACGGTCAAAAAACACTTTTGGGCCAAGGAGCGCCGGGAAACGTTTTAAAAACATGTCAGGACTCTCGGCACGGCCCAAATATGCCAAAAAAGTAGACTTTTGAGAAAAGTCCATTTTTGACTTTTTTGTAAGGGGGGGTGCTTACGCATTTTTTCAAAATTTCAAAAACAGTCAAAAAACAATTTTGGGCCAAGGAGCGCCGGGAAACGTTCTAAAAACATGTCAGGACTCTCGGCATGGCCCAAATATGCCAAAAAAGTTGACTTTTGAGAAAAGTCAATTTTTGACTTTTTTGTAAGGGGGGGTGCTTACGCATTTTTTCAAATTTTCAAAAACGGTCAAAAAACACTTTTGGGCCAAGGAGCACCGGGAAACGTTCCAAAAACATGTCAGGACTATCGAAACGGCCCAAATATGCCAAAAAAGTTGACTTCTGAGAAAAGTCAGTTTTTAACTTTTTTGTAAGGGGGGGTGCTTACGCATTTTTTCAAATTTTCAAAAACGGTCAAAAAACACTTTTGGGCCAAGGAAAGCCGGGAAACGTTCGGAAAACATGTCAGGACTCTCGGCACGGCCCAAATATGCCAAAAGTGTTGAATTTTGAGAAAAGTCCATTTTTTACTTTTTTGAAAGGGGGGGTGCTTACGCATTTTTTCAAAATTTCAAAAACGGTCCAAAAACACTTTTGGGCCAAGGAGCGCCTAGAAACGTTCTAAAAACATGTCAGGACTCTCGGCACGGCCAAAATATGCCAAAAAAGTTGACTTTTGAGAAAAGTCATTTTTTGACTTTTTTGTAAGGGGGGGTGCTTACGCATTTTTTGAAAATTTCAAAAACAGTCAAAAAACCCTTTTGGGCCATGGAGCGCCGGGAAACGTTCTAAAAACATGTCAGGACTCTCGGCACGGCCAAAATATGCCAAAAAAGGTGACTTCTGAAAAAAGTCCATTTTTGACTTTTTTGTAAGGGGGGGTGCTTACGCATTTTTTCAAAATTTCGAAAATGGTCAAAAAAAACTTTTGGGCCAAGGAGTGCCGGAAAACGCTCTAAAAACATTTCAGGACTGTCGGCCCGGCCCAAATATGCCAAAAAATTGACTTTTGAGAAAAGTCATTTTTTGACTTTTTTGTAAGGGGGGGTGCTCACGCATTTTTTCAAAATTTCGAAAATGGTCAAAACAAACTTTTGGGCCAAGGAGTGCCGGGAAACGCTCTAAAAACATGTCAGGACTCTCGGCACGGCCCAAATATGCCAAAAAAGTTGACTTCTGAAAAAAGTCCATTTTTGACTTTTTTGTAAGGGGGGGTGCTTACGCATTTTTTCAAAATTTCAAAAACGGTCAAAAAACCCTTTTGGGCCAAGGAGCGCCGGGAAACGTTCTAAAAACATGTCAGGACTCTCGGAACGGCCAAAATATGCCAAAAAAGGTGACTTCTGAAAAAAGTCCATTTTTGACTTTTTTGTAAGGGGGGGTGCTTACGCATTTTTTCAAAATTTCGAAAATGGTCAAAAAAAACTTTTGGGCCAAGGAGTGCCGGGAAACGCTCTAAAAACATTTCAGGACTCTCGGCCCGGCCCAAATATGCCAAAAAAGTTGACTTTTGAGAAAAGTCCATTTTTTACTTTTTTGAAAGGGGGGGTGCTTACGCATTTTTTCAAAATTTCAAAAACGGTCCAAAAACACTTTTGGGCCAAGGAGCGCCGGGAAACGTTCTAAAAACATGTCAGGACTCTCGGCACGGCCAAAATATGCCAAAAAATTTGACTTTTGAGAAAAGTCATTTTTTGACTTTTTTGTAAGGGGGGGTGCTTACGCATTTTTTGAAAATTTCAAAAACAGTCAAAAAACCCTTTTGGGCCAAGGAGCGCCGGGAAACGTTCTAAAAACATGTCAGGACTCTCGGCACGGCCAAAATATGCCAAAAAAGGTGACTTCTGAAAAAAGTCCATTTTTGACTTTTTTGTAAGGGGGGGTGCTTACGCATTTTTTCAAAATTTCGAAAATGGTCAAAAAAAACTTTTGGGCCAAGGAGTGCCGGAAAACGCTCTAAAAACATTTCAGGACTCTCGGCCCGGCCCAAATATGCCAAAAAATTGACTTTTGAGAAAAGTCATTTTTTGACTTTTTTGTAAGGGGGGGTGCTCACGCATTTTTTCAAAATTTCGAAAATGGTCAAAAAAAACTTTTGGGCCAAGGAGTGCTGGGAAACGCTCTAAAAACATGTCAGGACTCTCGGCACGGCCCAAATATGCCAAAAAAGTTGACTTCTGAAAAAAGTCCATTTTTGACTTTTTTGTAAGGGGGGGTGCTTACGCATTTTTTCAAAATTTCAAAAACGGTCAAAAAACAATTTTGGGCCAAGGAGCGCCGGGAAACGTTCTAAAAACATGTCAGGACTCTCGGCGCGGCCCAAATATGCCCAAAAAGTTGACTTTTGAGAAAAGTCCATTTTTGACTTTTTTGTAAGGGGGGGTGCTTACGCATTTTTTCAAAATTTTAAAAACGGTCCAAAAACACTTTTGGGCCAAGGAGCGCCGGGAAACGTTCTAAAAACATGTCAGGACTCTCGGCACCGCCAAAATATGCCAAAAAAGTTGACTTTTGAGAAAAGTCAATTTTTGACTTTTTTGTAAGGGGGGGTGCTTACGCATTTTTTCAAAATTTCAAAATGGTCAAAAAACCCTTTTGGGCCAAGGAGCGCCGGGAAACGTTCTAAAAACATGTCAGGACTCTCGACACGGCCAAAATATGCCAAAAAAGGTGACTTCTGAAAAAAGTCCATTTTTGACTTTTTTGTAAGGGGGGGTGCTTACGCATTTTTTCAAAATTTCGAAAATGGTCAAAAAAAACTTTTGGGCCAAGGAGTGCTGGGAAACGCTCTAAAAACATGTCAGGACTCTCGGCACGGCCCAAATATGCCAAAAAAGTTGACTTCTGAAAAAAGTCCATTTTTGACTTTTTTGTAAGGGGGGGTGCTTACACATTTTTTCAAAATTTCAAAAACGGTCAAAAAACACTTTTGGGCCAAGGAGCGCCGGGAAACGTTCTAAAAACATGTCAGGACTCTCGGCACGGCCCAAATATACCCAAAAAGTTGACTTTTGAGAAAAGTCAATTTTTGACTTTTTTGTAAGGGGGGGTGCTTACGCATTTTTTCAAAATTTCAAAAACGGTCCAAAAACACTTTTGGGCCAAGGAGCGCCGGGAAACGTTCTAAAAACATGTTAGGACTCTCGGCACGGCCAAAATATGCCAAAAAAGTTGACTTTTGAGAAAAGTCAATTTTTGACTTTTTTGTAAGAGGGGGTGCTTACGCATTTTTTGAAAATTTCGATAATGGTCAAAAAACCCTTTTGGCCCAAGGAGCGCCGGGAAACGTTCTAAAAACATGTCAGGACTCTCGGCACGGCCAAAATATGCCAAAAAAGGTGACTTCTGAAAAAAGTCCATTTTTAACTTTTTTGTAAGGGGGGGTGCTTACGCATTTTTTCAAAATTTCGAAAATGGTCAAAAAAAACTTTTGGGCCAAGGAGTGCCGGGAAACGCTCTAAAAACATTTCACGACTCTCGGCCCGGCCCAAATATGCCAAAAAAGTTGACTTTTGAGAAAAGTCATTTTTTGACTTTTTTGTAAGGGGGGGTGCTCACGCATTTTTTCAAAATTTCAAAAATGGTCAAAAAACACTTTTGGGCTAAGGAGCACCGGGAAACGTTCCAAAAACATGTCAGGACTATCGAAACGGCCCAAATATGCCAAAAAAGTTGACTTCTGAGAAAAGTCAATTTTTAACTTTTTTGTAAGGGGGGGTGCTTACGCATTTTTTCAAATTTTTAAAAACGGTCAAAAAACACTTTTGGGCCAAGGAGCGCCGGGAAACGTTTTAAAAACATGTCAGGACTCTCGGCACGGCCCAAATATGCCAAAAAAGTAGACTTTTGAGAAAAGTCCATTTTTGACTTTTTTGTAAGGGGGGGTGCTTACGCATTTTTTCAAAATTTCAAAAACAGTCAAAAAACAATTTTGGGCCAAGGAGCGCCGGGAAACGTTCTAAAAACATGTCAGGACTTTTGGCATGGCCCAAATATGCCAAAAAAGTTGACCTTTGAGAAAACTCCATTTTTGACTTTTTTGTAAGGGGGGGTGCTTACGCATTTTTTCAAAATTTCGAAAATGGTCCAAAAAAAACTTTTGGGCCAAGGAGTGCCGGGAAACGCTCTAAAAACATGTCAGGACTGTCGGCACGGCCCAAATATGCCAAAAAAGTTGACTTCTGAAAAAAGTCCATTTTTGACTTTTTTGTAAGGGGGGGTGCTTACGCATTTTTTCAAAATTTCGAAAATGGTCAAAAAAAACTTTTGGGCCAAGGAGTGCCGGGAAACGCTTCAAAACATTTCAGGACTCTCGGCACGGCCCAAATATGCCAAAAAATTTGACTTTTAAGAAAAGTCCATTTTTGACTTTTTTGTAAGGGGGGGTGCTTACGCATTTTTTCAAAATTTCAAAAACGGTCAAAAAACCCTTTTGGGCCAAGGAGCGCCGGGAAACGTTCTAAAAACATGTCAGAACTCTCGGCACGGCCCAAATATGCCAAAAAAGTTGACTTTTGAGAAAAGTCAATTTTTGACTTTTTTGTAAGGGGGGGTGCTTACGCATTTTTTCAAAATTTCAAAATGGTCAAAAAACCCTTTTGGGCCAAGGAGCGCCGGGAAACGTTCTAAAAACATGTCAGGACTCTCGGCAAGGCCAAAATATGCCATTAATGGTGACTTCTGAAAAAAGTCCATTTTTGACTTTTTTGTAAGGGGGGGTGCTTACGCATTTTTTCAAAATTTCAAAAACGGTCAAAAAACACTTTTGGGCCAAGGAGCGCCGGGAAACGTTCTAAAAACATGTCAGGACTCTCGGCACGGCCCAAATATGCCCAAAAAGTTGACTTTTGAGAAAAGTCAATTTTTGACTTTTTTGTAAGGGGGGGTGCTTACGCATTTTTTCAAAATTTCAAAAACGGTCCAAAAACACTTTTGGGCCAAGGAGCGCCGGGAAACGTTCTAAAAACATGTTAGGACTCTCGGCACGGCCAAAATATGCCAAAAAAGTTGACTTTTGAGAAAAGTCAATTTTTGACTTTTTTGTAAGGGGGGGTGCTTAAGCATTTTTTGAAAATTTCGAAAATGGTCAAAAAACCCTTTTGGGCCAAGGAGCGCCGGGAAACGTTCTAAAAACATGTCAGGACTCTCGGCACGGCCAAAATATGCCAAAAAAGGTGACTTCTGAAAAAAGTCCATTTTTGACTTTTTTGTAAGGGGGGGTGCTTACGCATTTTTTCAAAATTTCGAAAATGGTCAAAAAAAACTTTTGGGCCAAGGAGTGCCGGGAAACGCTCTAAAAACATTTCAGGACTCTCGGCCCGGCCAAAATATGCCCAAAAAGTTGACTTTTGAGAAAAGTCTTTTTTTGACTTTTTTGTAAGGGAGGGTGCTCACGCATTTTTTCAAAATTTCAAAAATGGTCAAAAAACACTTTTGGGCCAAGGAGCACCGGGAAACGTTCCAAAAACATGTCAGGACTATCGAAACGGCCCAAATATGCCAAAAAAGTTGACTTCTGAGAAAAGTCCATTTTTGACTTTTTTGTAAGGGGGGGTGCTTACGCATTTTTTCAAAATTTCAAAAACAGTCAAAAAACAATTTTGGGCCAAGGAGCGCCGGGAAACGTTCTAAAAACATGTCAGGACTTTTGGCATGGCCCAAATATGCCCAAAAAGTTGACTTTTGAGAAAAGTCAATTTTTTTCTTTTTTGTAAGGGGGGGTGCTTACGCATTTTTTCAAAATTTCAAAAACGGTCAAAAAACCCTTTTGGGCCAAGGAGCGCCGGGAAACGTTCTAAAAACATGTCAGAACTCTCGGCACGGCCCAAATATGCCAAAAAAGTTGACCTTTGAGAAAACTCCATTTTTGACTTTTTTGTAAGGGGGGGTGCTTACGCATTTTTTCAAAATTTCGAAAATGGTCAAAAAAAACTTTTGGGCCAAGGAGTGCCGGGAAACGCTCTAAAAACATTTCAGGACTCTCGGCCCGGCCCAAATATGCCAAAAAAGTTGACTTTTGAGAAAAGTCATTTTTTGACTTTTTTGTAAGGGGGGGTGCTCACGCATTTTTTCAAATTTTCAAAAACGATCAAAAAACACTTTTGGGCCAAGGAGCGCCGGGAAACGTTCTAAAAACATGTCAGGACTCTCGGCATGGCCCAAATATGCCAAAAAAGTTGACTTTTGAGAAAAGTCAATTTTTGACTTTTTTGTAAGGGAGGGTGCTTACGCATTTTTTCAAAATTTCAAAAACGGTCCAAAAACACTTTTGGGCCAAGGAGCGCCGGGAAATGTTCTAAAAACATGTCAGGACTCTCAGCACGGCCAAAATATGCCAAAAAAGTTGACTTTTGAGAAAAGTCAATTTTTGACTTTTTTGTAAGGGGGGGTGCTTACGCATTTTTTCAAAATTTCAAAATGGTCAAAAAACCCTTTTGGGCCAAGGAGCGCCGGGAAACGTTCTAAAAACATGTCAGGACTCTCGACACGGCCAAAATATGCCAAAAAAGGTGACTTCTGAAAAAAGTCCATTTTTGACTTTTTTGTAAGGGGGGGTGCTTACGCATTTTTTCAAAATTTCAAAATGGTCAAAAAACCCTTTTGGGCCAAGGAGCGCCGGGAAACGTTCTAAAAACATGTCAGGACTCTCGACACGGCCAAAATATGCCAAAAAAGGTGACTTCTGAAAAAAGTCCATTTTTGACTTTTTTGTAAGGGGGGGTGCTTACGCATTTTTTCAAAATTTCGAAAATGGTCAAAAAAAAACTTTTGGGCCAAGGAGTGCCGGGAAACGCTCTAAAAACATTTCAGGACTCTCGGCCCGGCCAAAATATGCCAAAAAAGTTGACTTTGGAGAAAAGTCATCTTTTGACTTTTTTGTAAGGGGGGGTGCTCACGCATTTTTTCAAAATTTCGAAAATGGTCAAAAAAAACTTTTGGGCCAAGGAGTGCTGGGAAACGCTCTAAAAACATGTCAGGACTCTCGGCACGGCCCAAATATGCCAAAAAAGTTGACTTCTGAAAAAAGTCCATTTTTGACTTTTTTGTAAGGGGGGGTGCTTACACATTTTTTCAAAATTTCAAAAACGGTCAAAAAACACTTTTGGGCCAAGGAGCGCCGGGAAACGTTCTAAAAACATGTCAGGACTCTCGGCACGGCCCAAATATGCCCAAAAAGTTGACTTTTGAGAAAAGTCAATTTTTGACTTTTTTGTAAGGGGGGGTGCTTACGCATTTTTTCAAAATTTCAAAAACGGTCCAAAAACACTTTTGGGCCAAGGAGCGCCGGGAAACGTTCTAAAAACATGTTAGGACTCTCGGCACGGCCAAAATATGCCAAAAAAGTTGACTTTTGAGAAAAGTCAATTTTTGACTTTTTTGTAAGAGGGGGTGCTTACGCATTTTTTGAAAATTTCGATAATGGTCAAAAAACCCTTTTGGGCCAAGGAGCGCCGGGAAACGTTCTAAAAACATGTCAGGACTCTCGGCACGGCCAAAATATGCCAAAAAAGGTGACTTCTGAAAAAAGTCCATTTTTAACTTTTTTGTAAGGGGGGGTGCTTACGCATTTTTTCAAAATTTCGAAAATGGTCAAAAAAAACTTTTGGGCCAAGGAGTGCCGGGAAACGCTCTAAAAACATTTCACGACTCTCGGCCCGGCCCAAATATGCCAAAAAAGTTGACTTTTGAGAAAAGTCATTTTTTGACTTTTTTGTAAGGGGGGGTGCTCACGCATTTTTTCAAAATTTCAAAAATGGTCAAAAAACACTTTTGGGCTAAGGAGCACCGGGAAACGTTCCAAAAACATGTCAGGACTATCGAAACGGCCCAAATATGCCAAAAAAGTTGACTTCTGAGAAAAGTCAATTTTTAACTTTTTTGTAAGGGGGGGTGCTTACGCATTTTTTCAAATTTTTAAAAACGGTCAAAAAACACTTTTGGGCCAAGGAGCGCCGGGAAACGTTTTAAAAACATGTCAGGACTCTCGGCACGGCCCAAATATGCCAAAAAAGTAGACTTTTGAGAAAAGTCCATTTTTGACTTTTTTGTAAGGGGGGGTGCTTACGCATTTTTTCAAAATTTCAAAAACAGTCAAAAAACAATTTTGGGCCAAGGAGCGCCGGGAAACGTTCTAAAAACATGTCAGGACTTTTGGCATGGCCCAAATATGCCAAAAAAGTTGACCTTTGAGAAAACTCCATTTTTGACTTTTTTGTAAGGGGGGGTGCTTACGCATTTTTTCAAAATTTCGAAAATGGTCAAAAAAAAACTTTTGGGCCAAGGAGTGCCGGGAAACGCTCTAAAAACATGTCAGGACTGTCGGCACGGCCCAAATATGCCAAAAAAGTTGACTTCTGAAAAAAGTCCATTTTTGACTTTTTTGTAAGGGGGGGTGCTTACGCATTTTTTCAAAATTTCGAAAATGGTCAAAAAAAACTTTTGGGCCAAGGAGTGCCGGGAAACGCTTCAAAACATTTCAGGACTCTCGGCACGGCCCAAATATGCCAAAAAATTTGACTTTTAAGAAAAGTCCATTTTTGACTTTTTTGTAAGGGGGGGTGCTTACGCATTTTTTCAAAATTTCAAAAACGGTCAAAAAACCCTTTTGGGCCAAGGAGCGCCGGGAAACGTTCTAAAAACATGTCAGAACTCTCGGCACGGCCCAAATATGCCAAAAAAGTTGACTTTTGAGAAAAGTCAATTTTTGACTTTTTTGTAAGGGGGGGTGCTTACGCATTTTTTCAAAATTTCAAAATGGTCAAAAAACCCTTTTGGGCCAAGGAGCGCCGGGAAACGTTCTAAAAACATGTCAGGACTCTCGGCAAGGCCAAAATATGCCATTAATGGTGACTTCTGAAAAAAGTCCATTTTTGACTTTTTTGTAAGGGGGGGTGCTTACGCATTTTTTCAAAATTTCAAAAACGGTCAAAAAACACTTTTGGGCCAAGGAGCGCCGGGAAACGTTCTAAAAACATGTCAGGACTCTCGGCACGGCCCAAATATGCCCAAAAAGTTGACTTTTGAGAAAAGTCAATTTTTGACTTTTTTGTAAGGGGGGGTGCTTACGCATTTTTTCAAAATTTCAAAAACGGTCCAAAAACACTTTTGGGCCAAGGAGCGCCGGGAAACGTTCTAAAAACATGTTAGGACTCTCGGCACGGCCAAAATATGCCAAAAAAGTTGACTTTTGAGAAAAGTCAATTTTTGACTTTTTTGTAAGGGGGGGTGCTTAAGCATTTTTTGAAAATTTCGAAAATGGTCAAAAAACCCTTTTGGGCCAAGGAGCGCCGGGAAACGTTCTAAAAACATGTCAGGACTCTCGGCACGGCCAAAATATGCCAAAAAAGTGACTTCTGAAAAAAGTCCATTTTTGACTTTTTTGTAAGGGGGGGTGCTTACGCATTTTTTCAAAATTTCGAAAATGGTCAAAAAAAACTTTTGGGCCAAGGAGTGCCGGGAAACGCTCTAAAAACATTTCAGGACTCTCGGCCCGGCCAAAATATGCCCAAAAAGTTGACTTTTGAGAAAAGTCTTTTTTTGACTTTTTTGTAAGGGAGGGTGCTCACGCATTTTTTCAAAATTTCAAAAATGGTCAAAAAACACTTTTGGGCCAAGGAGCACCGGGAAACGTTCCAAAAATATGTCAGGACTATCGAAACGGCCCAAATATGCCAAAAAAGTTGACTTCTGAGAAAAGTCCATTTTTGACTTTTTTGTAAGGGGGGGTGCTTACGCATTTTTTCAAAATTTCAAAAACAGTCAAAAAACAATTTTGGGCCAAGGAGCGCCGGGAAACGTTCTAAAAACATGTCAGGACTTTTGGCATGGCCCAAATATGCCCAAAAAGTTGACTTTTGAGAAAAGTCAATTTTTTTCTTTTTTGTAAGGGGGGGTGCTTACGCATTTTTTCAAAATTTCAAAAACGGTCAAAAAACCCTTTTGGGCCAAGGAGCGCCGGGAAACGTTCTAAAAACATGTCAGAACTCTCGGCACGGCCCAAATATGCCAAAAAAGTTGACCTTTGAGAAAACTCCATTTTTGACTTTTTTGTAAGGGGGGGTGCTTACGCATTTTTTCAAAATTTCGAAAATGGTCAAAAAAAACTTTTGGGCCAAGGAGTGCCGGGAAACGCTCTAAAAACATTTCAGGACTCTCGGCCCGGCCCAAATATGCCAAAAAAGTTGACTTTTGAGAAAAGTCATTTTTTGACTTTTCTGTAAGGGGGGGTGCTCACGCATTTTTTCAAATTTTCAAAAACGATCAAAAAACACTTTTGGGCCAAGGAGCGCCGGGAAACGTTCTAAAAACATGTCAGGACTCTCGGCATGGCCCAAATATGCCAAAAAAGTTGACTTTTGAGAAAAGTCAATTTTTGACTTTTTTGTAAGGGAGGGTGCTTACGCATTTTTTCAAAATTTCAAAAACGGTCCAAAAACACTTTTGGGCCAAGGAGCGCCGGGAAATGTTCTAAAAACATGTCAGGACTCTCAGCACGGCCAAAATATGCCAAAAAAGTTGACTTTTGAGAAAAGTCAATTTTTGACTTTTTTGTAAGGGGGGGTGCTTACGCATTTTTTCAAAATTTCAAAATGGTCAAAAAACCCTTTTGGGCCAAGGAGCGCCGGGAAACGTTCTAAAAACATGTCAGGACTCTCGACACGGCCAAAATATGCCAAAAAAGGTGACTTCTGAAAAAAGTCCATTTTTGACTTTTTTGTAAGGGGGGGTGCTTACGCATTTTTTCAAAATTTCGAAAATGGTCAAAAAAAAACTTTTGGGCCAAGGAGTGCCGGGAAACGCTCTAAAAACATTTCAGGACTCTCGGCACGGCCAAAATATGCCAAAAAAGTTGACTTTGGAGAAAAGTCATCTTTTGACTTTTTTGTAAGGGGGGGTGCTCACGCATTTTTTCAAAATTTCGAAAATGGTCAAAAAAAACTTTTGGGCCAAGGAGTGCTGGGAAACGCTCTAAAAACATGTCAGGACTCTCGGCACGGCCCAAATATGCCAAAAAAGTTGACTTCTGAAAAAAGTCCATTTTTGACTTTTTTGTAAGGGGGGGTGCTTACACATTTTTTCAAAATTTCAAAAATGGTCAAAAAACACTTTTGGGCCAAGGAGCGCCGGGAAACGTTCTAAAAACATGTCAGGACTCTCGGCACGGCCCAAATATGCCCAAAAAGTTGACTTTTGTGAAAAGTCAATTTTTGACTTTTTTGTAAGGGGGGGTGCTTACGCATTTTTTCAAAATTTCAAAAACGGTCCAAAAACACTTTTGGGCCAAGGAGCGCCGGGAAACGTTCTAAAAACATGTTAGGACTCTCGGCACGGCCAAAATATGCCAAAAAAGTTGACTTTTGAGAAAAGTCAATTTTTGACTTTTTTGTAAGAGGGGGTGCTTACGCATTTTTTGAAAATTTCGATAATGGTCAAAAAACCCTTTTGGGCCAAGGAGCGCCGGGAAACGTTCTAAAAACATGTCAGGACTCTCGGCACGGCCAAAATATGCCAAAAAAGGTGACTTCTGAAAAAAGTCCATTTTTAACTTTTTTGTAAGGGGGGGTGCTTACGCATTTTTTCAAAATTTCGAAAATGGTCAAAAAAAACTTTTGGGCCAAGGAGTGCCGGGAAACGCTCTAAAAACATTTCACGACTCTCGGCCCGGCCCAAATATGCCAAAAAAGTTGACTTTTGAGAAAAGTCATTTTTTGACTTTTTTGTAAGGGGGGGTGCTCACGCATTTTTTCAAAATTTCAAAAATGGTCAAAAAACACTTTTGGGCTAAGGAGCACCGGGAAACGTTCCAAAAACATGTCAGGACTATCGAAACGGCCCAAATATGCCAAAAAAGTTGACTTCTGAGAAAAGTCAATTTTTAACTTTTTTGTAAGGGGGGGTGCTTACGCATTTTTTCAAATTTTTAAAAACGGTCAAAAAACACTTTTGGGCCAAGGGGCGCCGGGAAACGTTTTAAAAACATGTCAGGACTCTCGGCACGGCCCAAATATGCCAAAAAAGTAGAATTTTGAGAAAAGTCCATTTTTGACTTTTTTGTAAGGGGGGGTGCTTACGCATTTTTTCAAAATTTCAAAAACAGTCAAAAAACAATTTTGGGCCAAGGAGCGCCGGGAAACGTTCTAAAAACATGTCAGGACTTTTGGCATGGCCCAAATATGCCCAAAAAGTTGACTTTTGAGAAAAGTCAATTTTTGACTTTTTTGTAAGGGGGGGTGCTTACGCATTTTTTCAAATTTTCAAAAACGGTCAAAAAACACTTTTGGGCCAAGGAGCACCGGGAAACGTTCCAAAAACATGTCAGGACTATCGAAACGGCCCAAATATGCCAAAAAAGTTGACTTCTGAGAAAATTCAATTTTTAACTTTTTTGTAAGGGGGGGTGCTTACGCATTTTTTCAAATTTTCAAAAACGGTCAAAAAACACTTTTGGGCCAAGGAAAGCCGGGAAACGTTCGGAAAACATGTCAGGACTCTCGGCACGGCCCAAATATGCCAAAAGTGTTGACTTTTGAGAAAAGTCCATTTTTTACTTTTTTGAAAGGGGGGGTGCTTACGCATTTTTTCAAAATTTCAAAAACGGTCCAAAAACACTTTTGGGCCAAGGAGCGCCGGGAAATGTTCTAAAAACATGTCAGGACTCTCGGCACGGCCAAAATATGCCAAAAAAGTTGACTTTTGAGAAAAGTCAATTTTTGACTTTTTTGTAAGGGGGGGTGCTTACGCATTTTTTCAAAATTTCAAAATGGTCAAAAAACCCTTTTGGGCCAAGGAGCGCCGGGAAACGTTCTAAAAACATGTCAGGACTCTCGGCAAGGCCAAAATATGCCAAAAAAGGTGACTTCTGAAAAAAGTCCATTTTTGACTTTTTTGTAAGGGGGGGTGCTTACGCATTTTTTCAAAATTTCAAAAACGGTCAAAAAACACTTTTGGGCCAAGGAGCGCCGGGAAACGTTCTAAAAACATGTCAGGACTCTCGGCACGGCCCAAATATGCCCAAAAAGTTGACTTTTGAGAAAAGTCAATTTTTGACTTTTTTGTAAGGGGGGGTGCTTACGCATTTTTTCAAAATTTCAAAAACGGTCCAAAAACACTTTTGGGCCAAGGAGCGCCGGGAAACGTTCTAAAAACATGTTAGGACTCTCGGCACGGCCAAAATATGCCAAAAAAGTTGACTTTTGAGAAAAGTCAATTTTTGACTTTTTTGTAAGGGGGGGTGCTTAAGCATTTTTTGAAAATTTCGAAAATGGTCAAAAAACCCTTTTGGGCCAAGGAGCGCCGGGAAACGTTCTAAAAACATGTCAGGACTCTCGGCACGGCCAAAATATGCCAAAAAAGGTGACTTCTGAAAAAAGTCCATTTTTGACTTTTTTGTAAGGGGGGGTGCTTACGCATTTTTTCAAAATTTCGAAAATGGTCAAAAAAAACTTTTGGGCCAAGGAGTGCCGGGAAACGCTCTAAAAACATTTCAGGACTCTCGGCCCGGCCAAAATATGCCCAAAAAGTTGACTTTTGAGAAAAGTCTTTTTTTGACTTTTTTGTAAGGGAGGGTGCTCACGCATTTTTTCAAAATTTCAAAAATGGTCAAAAAACACTTTTGGGCCAAGGAGCACCGGGAAACGTTCCAAAAACATGTCAGGACTATCGAAACGGCCCAAATATGCCAAAAAAGTTGACTTCTGAGAAAAGTCAATTTTTAACTTTTTTGTAAGGGGGGGTGCTTACGCATTTTTTCAAATTTTTAAAAACGGTCAAAAAACACTTTTGGGCCAAGGAGCGCCGGGAAACGTTTTAAAAACATGTCAGGACTCTCGGCACGGCCCAAATATGCCAAAAAAGTAGACTTTTGAGAAAAGTCCATTTTTGACTTTTTTGTAAGGGGGGGTGCTTACGCATTTTTTCAAAATTTCAAAAACAGTCAAAAAACAATTTTGGGCCAAGGAGCGCCGGGAAACGTTCTAAAAACATGTCAGGACTTTTGGCATGGCCCAAATATGCCCAAAAAGTTGACTTTTGAGAAAAGTCAATTTTTGACTTTTTTGTAAGGGGGGGTGCTTACGCATTTTTTCAAATTTTCAAAAACGGTCAAAAAACACTTTTGGGCCAAGGAGCACCGGGAAACGTTCCAAAAACATGTCAGGACTATCGAAACGGCCCAAATATGCCAAAAAAGTTGACTTCTGAGAAAATTCAATTTTTAACTTTTTTGTAAGGGGGGGTGCTTACGCATTTTTTCAAATTTTCAAAAACGGTCAAAAAACACTTTTGGGCCAAGGAAAGCCGGGAAACGTTCGGAAAACATGTCAGGACTCTCGGCACGGCCCAAATATGCCAAAAGTGTTGACTTTTGAGAAAAGTCCATTTTTTACTTTTTTGAAAGGGGGGGTGCTTACGCATTTTTTCAAAATTTCAAAAACGGTCCAAAAACACTTTTGGGCCAAGGAGCGCCGGGAAACGTTCTAAAAACATGTCAGAACTCTCGGCACGGCCCAAATACGCCAAAAAAGTTGACCTTTGAGAAAACTCCATTTTTGACTTTTTTGTAAGGGGGGGTGCTTACGCATTTTTTCAAAATTTCGAAAATGGTCAAAAAAAAACTTTTGGGCCAAGGAGTGCCGGGAAACGCTCTAAAAACATGTCAGGACTGTCGGCACGGCCCAAATATGCCAAAAAAGTTGACTTCTGAAAAAAGTCCATTTTTGACTTTTTTGTAAGGGGGGGTGCTTACGCATTTTTTCAAAATTTCGAAAATGGTCAAAAAAAACTTTTGGGCCAAGGAGTGCCGGGAAACGCTCTAAAAACATTTCAGGACTCTCGGCACGGCCCAAATATGCCAAAAAATTTGACTTTTAAGAAAAGTCCATTTTTGACTTTTTTGTAAGGGGGGGTGCTTACGCATTTTTTCAAAATTTCAAAAACGGTCAAAAAACCCTTTTGGGCCAAGGAGCGCCGGGAAACGTTCTAAAAACATGTCAGAACTCTCGGCACGGCCCAAATATGCCAAAAAAGTTGACTTTTGAGAAAACTCCATTTTTGACTTTTTTGTAAGGGGGGGTGCTTACGCATTTTTTCAAAATTTCAAAAACGGTCCAAAAACACTTTTGGGCCAAGGAGCGCCGGGAAATGTTCTAAAAACATGTCAGGACTCTCGGCACGGCCAAAATATGCCAAAAAAGTTGACTTTTGAGAAAAGTCAATTTTTGACTTTTTTGTAAGGGGGGGTGCTTACGCATTTTTTGAAAATTTCGAAAATGGTCAAAAAACCCTTTTGGGCCAAGGAGCGCCGGGAAACGTTCTAAAAACATGTCAGGACTCTCGGCACGGCCAAAATATGCCAAAAAAGGTGACTTCTGAAAAAAGTCCATTTTTGACTTTTTTGTAAGGGGGGGTGCTTACGCATTTTTTGAAAATTTCGAAAATGGTCAAAAAACCCTTTTGGGCCAAGGAGCGCCGGGAAACGTTCTAAAAACATGTCAGGACTCTCGGCACGGCCAAAATATGCCAAAAAAGGTGACTTCTGAAAAAAGTCCATTTTTGACTTTTTTGTAAGGGGGGGTGCTTACGCATTTTTTCAAAATTTCGAAAATGGTCAAAAAAAACTTTTGGGCCAAGGAGTGCCGGGAAACGCTCTAAAAACATTTCAGGACTCTCGGCCCGGCCAAAATATGCCCAAAAAGTTGACTTTTGAGAAAAGTCTTTTTTTGACTTTTTTGTAAGGGAGGGTGCTCACGCATTTTTTCAAAATTTCAAAAATGGTCAAAAAACACTTTTGGGCCAAGGAGCACCGGGAAACGTTCCAAAAACATGTCAGGACTATCGAAACGGCCCAAATATGCCAAAAAAGTTGACTTCTGAGAAAAGTCCATTTTTGACTTTTTTGTAAGGGGGGGTGCTTACGCATTTTTTCAAAATTTCAAAAACAGTCAAAAAACAATTTTGGGCCAAGGAGCGCCGGGAAACGTTCTAAAAACATGTCAGGACTTTTGGCATGGCCCAAATATGCCCAAAAAGTTGACTTTTGAGAAAAGTCAATTTTTTTCTTTTTTGTAAGGGGGGGTGCTTACGCATTTTTTCAAAATTTCAAAAACGGTCAAAAAACCCTTTTGGGCCAAGGAGCGCCGGGAAACGTTCTAAAAACATGTCAGAACTCTCGGCACGGCCCAAATATGCCAAAAAAGTTGACCTTTGAGAAAACTCCATTTTTGACTTTTTTGTAAGGGGGGGTGCTTACGCATTTTTTCAAATTTTCAAAAACGGTCAAAAAACACTTTTGGGCCAAGGAAAGCCGGGAAACGTTCGGAAAACATGTCAGGACTCTCGGCACGGCCCAAATATGCCAAAAGTGTTGACTTTTGAGAAAAGTCCATTTTTGACTTTTTTGTAAGGGGGGGTGCTTACGCATTTTTTCAAAATTTCAAAAACAGTCAAAAAACAATTTTGGGCCAAGGAGCGCCGGGAAACGTTCTAAAAACATGTCAGGACTTTTGGCATGGCCCAAATATGCCCAAAAAGTTGACTTTTGAGAAAAGTCAATTTTTGACTTTTTTGTAAGGGGGGGTGCTTACGCATTTTTTCAAATTTTCAAAAACGGTCAAAAAACACTTTTGGGCCAAGGAGCACCGGGAAACGTTCCAAAAACATGTCAGGACTATCGAAACGGCCCAAATATGCCAAAAAAGTTGACTTCTGAGAAAATTCAATTTTTAACTTTTTTGTAAGGGGGGGTGCTTACGCATTTTTTCAAATTTTCAAAAACGGTCAAAAAACACTTTTGGGCCAAGGAAAGCCGGGAAACGTTCGGAAAACATGTCAGGACTCTCGGCACGGCCCAAATATGCCAAAAGTGTTGACTTTTGAGAAAAGTCCATTTTTTACTTTTTTGAAAGGGGGGGTGCTTACGCATTTTTTCAAAATTTCAAAAACGGTCCAAAAACACTTTTGGGCCAAGGAGCGCCGGGAAACGTTCTAAAAACATGTCAGAACTCTCGGCACGGCCCAAATACGCCAAAAAAGTTGACCTTTGAGAAAACTCCATTTTTGACTTTTTTGTAAGGGGGGGTGCTTACGCATTTTTTCAAAATTTCGAAAATGGTCAAAAAAAAACTTTTGGGCCAAGGAGTGCCGGGAAACGCTCTAAAAACATGTCAGGACTGTCGGCACGGCCCAAATATGCCAAAAAAGTTGACTTCTGAAAAAAGTCCATTTTTGACTTTTTTGTAAGGGGGGGTGCTTACGCATTTTTTCAAAATTTCGAAAATGGTCAAAAAAAACTTTTGGGCCAAGGAGTGCCGGGAAACGCTCTAAAAACATTTCAGGACTCTCGGCACGGCCCAAATATGCCAAAAAATTTGACTTTTAAGAAAAGTCCATTTTTGACTTTTTTGTAAGGGGGGGTGCTTACGCATTTTTTCAAAATTTCAAAAACGGTCAAAAAACCCTTTTGGGCCAAGGAGCGCCGGGAAACGTTCTAAAAACATGTCAGAACTCTCGGCACGGCCCAAATATGCCAAAAAAGTTGACTTTTGAGAAAACTCCATTTTTGACTTTTTTGTAAGGGGGGGTGCTTACGCATTTTTTCAAAATTTCAAAAACGGTCCAAAAACACTTTTGGGCCAAGGAGCGCCGGGAAATGTTCTAAAAACATGTCAGGACTCTCGGCACGGCCAAAATATGCCAAAAAAGTTGACTTTTGAGAAAAGTCAATTTTTGACTTTTTTGTAAGGGGGGGTGCTTACGCATTTTTTGAAAATTTCGAAAATGGTCAAAAAACCCTTTTGGGCCAAGGAGCGCCGGGAAACGTTCTAAAAACATGTCAGGACTCTCGGCACGGCCAAAATATGCCAAAAAAGGTGACTTCTGAAAAAAGTCCATTTTTGACTTTTTTGTAAGGGGGGGTGCTTACGCATTTTTTGAAAATTTCGAAAATGGTCAAAAAACCCTTTTGGGCCAAGGAGCGCCGGGAAACGTTCTAAAAACATGTCAGGACTCTCGGCACGGCCAAAATATGCCAAAAAAGGTGACTTCTGAAAAAAGTCCATTTTTGACTTTTTTGTAAGGGGGGGTGCTTACGCATTTTTTCAAAATTTCGAAAATGGTCAAAAAAAACTTTTGGGCCAAGGAGTGCCGGGAAACGCTCTAAAAACATTTCAGGACTCTCGGCCCGGCCAAAATATGCCCAAAAAGTTGACTTTTGAGAAAAGTCTTTTTTTGACTTTTTTGTAAGGGAGGGTGCTCACGCATTTTTTCAAAATTTCAAAAATGGTCAAAAAACACTTTTGGGCCAAGGAGCACCGGGAAACGTTCCAAAAACATGTCAGGACTATCGAAACGGCCCAAATATGCCAAAAAAGTTGACTTCTGAGAAAAGTCCATTTTTGACTTTTTTGTAAGGGGGGGTGCTTACGCATTTTTTCAAAATTTCAAAAACAGTCAAAAAACAATTTTGGGCCAAGGAGCGCCGGGAAACGTTCTAAAAACATGTCAGGACTTTTGGCATGGCCCAAATATGCCCAAAAAGTTGACTTTTGAGAAAAGTCAATTTTTTTCTTTTTTGTAAGGGGGGGTGCTTACGCATTTTTTCAAAATTTCAAAAACGGTCAAAAAACCCTTTTGGGCCAAGGAGCGCCGGGAAACGTTCTAAAAACATGTCAGAACTCTCGGCACGGCCCAAATATGCCAAAAAAGTTGACCTTTGAGAAAACTCCATTTTTGACTTTTTTGTAAGGGGGGGTGCTTACGCATTTTTTCAAAATTTCGAAAATGGTCAAAAAAAACTTTTGGGCCAAGGAGTGCCGGGAAACGCTCTAAAAACATTTCAGGACTCTCGGCCCGGCCCAAATATGCCAAAAAAGTTGACTTTTGAGAAAAGTCATTTTTTGACTTTTTTGTAAGGGGGGGTGCTCACGCATTTTTTCAAATTTTCAAAAACGATCAAAAAACACTTTTGGGCCAAGGAGCGCCGGGAAACGTTCTAAAAACATGTCAGGACTCTCGGCATGGCCCAAATATGCCAAAAAAGTTGACTTTTGAGAAAAGTCAATTTTTGACTTTTTTGTAAGGGAGGGTGCTTACGCATTTTTTCAAAATTTCAAAAACGGTCCAAAAACACTTTTGGGCCAAGGAGCGCCGGGAAATGTTCTAAAAACATGTCAGGACTCTCAGCACGGCCAAAATATGCCAAAAAAGTTGACTTTTGAGAAAAGTCAATTTTTGACTTTTTTGTAAGGGGGAGTGCTTACGCATTTTTTCAAAATTTCAAAATGGTCAAAAAACCCTTTTGGGCCAAGGAGCGCCGGGAAACGTTCTAAAAACATGTCAGGACTCTCGACACGGCCAAAATATGCCAAAAAAGGTGACTTCTGAAAAAAGTCCATTTTTGACTTTTTTGTAAGGGGGGGTGCTTACGCATTTTTTCAAAATTTCGAAAATGGTCAAAAAAAAACTTTTGGGCCAAGGAGTGCCGGGAAACGCTCTAAAAACATTTCAGGACTCTCGGCACGGCCAAAATATGCCAAAAAAGTTGACTTTGGAGAAAAGTAATCTTTTGACTTTTTTGTAAGGGGGGGTGCTCACGCATTTTTTCAAAATTTCGAAAATGGTCAAAAAAAACTTTTGGGCCAAGGAGTGCTGGGAAACGCTCTAAAAACATGTCAGGACTCTCGGCACGGCCCAAATATGCCAAAAAAGTTGACTTCTGAAAAAAGTCAATTTTTGACTTTTTTGTAAGGGGGGGTGCTTACACATTTTTTCAAAATTTCAAAAACGGTCAAAAAACACTTTTGGGCCAAGGAGCGCCGGGAAACGTTCTAAAAACATGTCAGGACTCTCGGCACGGCCCAAATATGCCCAAAAAGTTGACTTTTGTGAAAAGTCAATTTTTGACTTTTTTGTAAGGGGGGGTGCTTACGCATTTTTTCAAAATTTCAAAAACGGTCCAAAAACACTTTTGGGCCAAGGAGCGCCGGGAAACGTTCTAAAAACATGTTAGGACTCTCGGCACGGCCAAAATATGCCAAAAAAGTTGATTTTTGAGAAAAGTCAATTTTTGACTTTTTTGTAAGAGGGGGTGCTTACGCATTTTTTAAAAATTTCGATAATGGTCAAAAAACCCTTTTGGGCCAAGGAGCGCCGGGAAACGTTCTAAAAACATGTCAGGACTCTCGGCACGGCCAAAATATGCCAAAAAAGGTGACTTCTGAAAAAAGTCCATTTTTAACTTTTTTGTAAGGGGGGGTGCTTACGCATTTTTTCAAAATTTCGAAAATGGTCAAAAAAAACTTTTGGGCCAAGGAGTGCCGGGAAACGCTCTAAAAACATTTCACGACTCTCGGCCCGGCCCAAATATGCCAAAAAAGTTGACTTTTGAGAAAAGTCATTTTTTGACTTTTTTGTAAGGGGGGGTGCTCACGCATTTTTTCAAAATTTCAAAAATGGTCAAAAAACACTTTTGGGCTAAGGAGCACCGGGAAACGTTCCAAAAACATGTCAGGACTATCGAAACGGCCCAAATATGCCAAAAAAGTTGACTTCTGAGAAAAGTCAATTTTTAACTTTTTTGTAAGGGGGGGTGCTTACGCATTTTTTCAAATTTTTAAAAACGGTCAAAAAACACTTTTGGGCCAAGGAGCGCCGGGAAACGTTTTAAAAACATGTCAGGACTCTCGGCACGGCCCAAATATGCCAAAAAAGTAGACTTTTGAGAAAAGTCCATTTTTGACTTTTTTGTAAGGGGGGGTGCTTACGCATTTTTTCAAAATTTCAAAAACAGTCAAAAAACAATTTTGGGCCAAGGAGCGCCGGGAAACGTTCTAAAAACATGTCAGGACTTTTGGCATGGCCCAAATATGCCCAAAAAGTTGACTTTTGAGAAAAGTCAATTTTTGACTTTTTTGTAAGGGGGGGTGCTTACGCATTTTTTCAAATTTTCAAAAACGATCAAAAAACACTTTTGGGCCAAGGAGCACCGGGAAACGTTCCAAAAACATGTCAGGACTATCGAAACGGCCCAAATATGCCAAAAAAGTTGACTTCTGAGAAAATTCAATTTTTAACTTTTTTGTAAGGGGGGGTGCTTACGCATTTTTTCAAATTTTCAAAAACGGTCAAAAAACACTTTTGGGCCAAGGAAAGCCGGGAAACGTTCGGAAAACATGTCAGGACTCTCGGCACGGCCCAAATATGCCAAAAGTGTTGACTTTTGAGAAAAGTCCATTTTTTACTTTTTTGAAAGGGGGGGTGCTTACGCATTTTTTCAAAATTTCAAAAACGGTCCAAAAACACTTTTGGGCCAAGGAGCGCCGGGAAATGTTCTAAAAACATGTCAGGACTCTCGGCACGGCCAAAATATGCCAAAAAAGT
Organism: Corythoichthys intestinalis; assembly: GCF_030265065.1. NCBI lineage: Eukaryota > Metazoa > Chordata > Actinopteri > Syngnathiformes > Syngnathidae > Corythoichthys > Corythoichthys intestinalis. Next base: position 16,052,520 of record NC_080395.1, on the reverse strand, counting down.
TGACTTTTGAGAAAAGTCAATTTTTGACTTTTTTGTAAGGGGGGGTGCTTACGCATTTTTTCAAAATTTCAAAATGGTCAAAAAACCCTTTTGGGCCAAGGAGCGCCGGGAAACGTTCTAAAAACATGTCAGGACTCTCGGCAAGGCCAAAATATGCCAAAAAAGGTGACTTCTGAAAAAAGTCCATTTTTGACTTTTTTGTAAGGGGGGGTGCTTACGCATTTTTTCAAAATTTCAAAAACGGTCAAAAAACACTTTTGGGCCAAGGAGCGCCGGGAAACGTTCTAAAAACATGTCAGGACTCTCGGCACGGCCCAAATATGCCCAAAAAGTTGACTTTTGAGAAAAGTCAATTTTTGACTTTTTTGTAAGGGGGGGTGCTTACGCATTTTTTCAAAATTTCAAAAACGGTCCAAAAACACTTTTGGGCCAAGGAGCGCCGGGAAACGTTCTAAAAACATGTTAGGACTCTCGGCACGGCCAAAATATGCCAAAAAAGTTGACTTTTGAGAAAAGTCAATTTTTGACTTTTTTGTAAGGGGGGGTGCTTAAGCATTTTTTGAAAATTTCGAAAATGGTCAAAAAACCCTTTTGGGCCAAGGAGTGCCGGGAAACGCTCTAAAAACATTTCAGGACTCTCGGCCCGGCCCAAATATGCCAAAAAAGTTGACTTTTGAGAAAAGTCATTTTTTGACTTTTTTGTAAGGGGGGGTGCTCACGCATTTTTTCAAATTTTCAAAAACGATCAAAAAACACTTTTGGGCCAAGGAGCGCCGGGAAACGTTCTAAAAACATGTCAGGACTCTCGGCATGGCCCAAATATGCCAAAAAAGTTGACTTTTGAGAAAAGTCAATTTTTGACTTTTTTGTAAGGGAGTGTGCTTACGCATTTTTTCAAAATTTCAAAAACGGTCCAAAAACACTTTTGGGCCAAGGAGCGCCGGGAAATGTTCTAAAAACATGTCAGGACTCTCGGCACGGCCAAAATATGCCAAAAAAGTTGACTTTTGAGAAAAGTCAATTTTTGACTTTTTTGTAAGGGGGGGTGCTTACGCATTTTTTCAAAATTTCAAAATGGTCAAAAAACCCTTTTGGGCCAAGGAGCGCTGGGAAACGTTCTAAAAACATGTCAGGACTCTCGGCAAGGCCAAAATATGCCAAAAAAGGTGACTTCTGAAAAAAGTCCATTTTTGACTTTTTTGTAAGGGGGGGTGCTTACGCATTTTTTCAAAATTTCAAAAACGGTCAAAAAACACTTTTGGGCCAAGGAGCGCCGGGAAACGTTCTAAAAACATGTCAGGACTCTCGGCACGGCCCAAATATGCCCAAAAAGTTTACTTTTGAGAAAAGTCAATTTTTGACTTTTTTGTAAGGGGGGGTGCTTACGCATTTTTTCAAAATTTCAAAAACGGTCCAAAAACACTTTTGGGCCAAGGAGCGCCGGGAAACGTTCTAAAAACATGTTAGGACTCTCGGCACGGCCAAAATATGCCAAAAAAGTTGACTTTTGAGAAAAGTCAATTTTTGACTTTTTTGTAAGGGGGGGTGCTTAAGCATTTTTTGAAAATTTCGAAAATGGTCAAAAAACCCTTTTGGGCCAAGGAGCGCCGGGAAACGTTCTAAAAACATGTCAGGACTCTCGGCACGGCCAAAATATGCCAAAAAAGGTGACTTCTGAAAAAAGTCCATTTTTGACTTTTTTGTAAGGGGGGGTGCTTACGCATTTTTTCAAAATTTCGAAAATGGTCAAAAAAAACTTTTGGGCCAAGGAGTGCCGGGAAACGCTCTAAAAACATTTCAGGACTCTCGGCCCGGCCCAAATATGCCCAAAAAGTTGACTTTTGAGAAAAGTCTTTTTTTGACTTTTTTGTAAGGGGGGGTGCTCACGCATTTTTTCAAAATTTCAAAAATGGTCAAAAAACACTTTTGGGCCAAGGAGCACCGGGAAACGTTCCAAAAACATGTCAGGACTATCGAAACGGCCCAAATATGCCAAAAAAGTTGACTTCTGAGAAAAGTCAATTTTTAACTTTTTTGTAAGGGGGGGTGCTTACGCATTTTTTCAAATTTTTAAAAACGGTCAAAAAACACTTTTGGGCCAAGGAGCGCCGGGAAACGTTTTAAAAACATGTCAGGACTCTCGGCACGGCCCAAATATGCCAAAAAAGTAGACTTTTGAGAAAAGTCCATTTTTGACTTTTTTGTAAGGGGGGGTGCTTACGCATTTTTTCAAAATTTCAAAAACAGTCAAAAAACAATTTTGGGCCAAGGAGCGCCGGGAAACGTTCTAAAAACATGTCAGGACTTTTGGCATGGCCCAAATATGCCAAAAAAGTTGACTTTTGAGAAAAGTCAATTTTTTTCTTTTTTGTAAGGGGGGGTGCTTACGCATTTTTTCAAAATTTCAAAAACGATCAAAAAACACTTTTGGGCCAAGGACCGCCGGGAAACGTTCTAAGAACATGTCAGGACTCTCGGCATGGCCCAAATATGCCAAAAAAGTTGACTTCTGAGAAAAGTCCATTTTTAACTTTTTTGTAAGGGGGGGTGCTTACGCATTTTTTCAAAATTTCAAAATGGTCAAAAAACCCTTTTGGGCCAAGGAGCGCTGGGAAACGTTCTAAAAACATGTCAGGACTCTCGGCAAGGCCAAAATATGCCAAAAAAGGTGACTTCTGAAAAAAGTCCATTTTTGACTTTTTTGTAAGGGGGGGTGCTTACGCATTTTTTCAAAATTTCAAAAACGGTCAAAAAACACTTTTGGGCCAAGGAGCGCCGGGAAACGTTCTAAAAACATGTCAGGACTCTCGGCACGGCCCAAATATGCCCAAAAAGTTTACTTTTGAGAAAAGTCAATTTTTGACTTTTTTGTAAGGGGGGGTGCTTACGCATTTTTTCAAAATTTCAAAAACGGTCCAAAAACACTTTTGGGCCAAGGAGCGCCGGGAAACGTTCTAAAAACATGTTAGGACTCTCGGCACGGCCAAAATATGCCAAAAAAGTTGACTTTTGAGAAAAGTCAATTTTTGACTTTTTTGTAAGGGGGGGTGCTTAAGCATTTTTTGAAAATTTCGAAAATGGTCAAAAAACCCTTTTGGGCCAAGGAGCGCCGGGAAACGTTCTAAAAACATGTCAGGACTCTCGGCACGGCCAAAATATGCCAAAAAAGGTGACTTCTGAAAAAAGTCCATTTTTGACTTTTTTGTAAGGGGGGGTGCTTACGCATTTTTTCAAAATTTCGAAAATGGTCAAAAAAAACTTTTGGGCCAAGGAGTGCCGGGAAACGCTCTAAAAACATTTCAGGACTCTCGGCCCGGCCCAAATATGCCCAAAAAGTTGACTTTTGAGAAAAGTCTTTTTTTGACTTTTTTGTAAGGGGGGGTGCTCACGCATTTTTTCAAAATTTCAAAAATGGTCAAAAAACACTTTTGGGCCAAGGAGCACCGGGAAACGTTCCAAAAACATGTCAGGACTATCGAAACGGCCCAAATATGCCAAAAAAGTTGACTTTTGAGAAAAGTCAATTTTTGACTTTTTTGTAAGGGAGGGTGCTTACGCATTTTTTCAAAATTTCAAAAACGGTCCAAAAACACTTTTGGGCCAAGGAGCGCCGGGAAATGTTCTAAAAACATGTCAGGACTCTCGGCACGGCCAAAATATGCCAAAAAAGTTGACTTTTGAGAAAAGTCAATTTTTGACTTTTTTGTAAGGGGGGGTGCTTACGCATTTTTTCAAAATTTCAAAATGGTCAAAAAACCCTTTTGGGCCAAGGAGCGCTGGGAAACGTTCTAAAAACATGTCAGGACTCTCGGCAAGGCCAAAATATGCCAAAAAAGGTGACTTCTGAAAAAAGTCCATTTTTGACTTTTTTGTAAGGGGGGGTGCTTACGCATTTTTTCAAAATTTCAAAAACGGTCAAAAAACACTTTTGGGCCAAGGAAAGCCTGGAAACGTTCGGAAAACATGTCAGGACTATCGAAACGGACCAAATATGCCAAAAAAGTTGACTTCTGAGAAAAGTCAATTTTTAACTTTTTTGTAAGGGGGGGTGCTTACGCATTTTTTCAAAATTTCAAAAACGGTCCAAAAACACTTTTGGGCCAAGGAGCGCCGGGAAACGTTCTAAAAACATGTCAGAACTCTCGGCACGGCCCAAATATGCCAAAAAAGTTGACCTTTGAGAAAACTCCATTTTTGACTTTTTTGTAAGGGGGGGTGCTTACGCATTTTTTCAAAATTTCGAAAATGGTCAAAAAACACTTTTGGGCCAAGGAATGCCGGGAAACGCTCTAAAAACATTTCAGGACTCTCGGAACGGCCCAAATATGCCAAAAAAGTTGACTTTTGAGAAAAGTCATTTTTTGACTTTTTTGTAAGGGGGGGTGCTTACGCATTTTTTCAAAATTTCAAAAACGATCAAAAAACACTTTTGGGCCAAGGAGCGCCGGGAAACGTACTAAAAACATGTCAGGACTCTCGGCAAGGCCAAAATATGCCAAAAAAGGTGACTTTTGAGAAAAGTCATTTTTTGACTTTTTTGTAAGGGGGGGTGCTTACGCATTTTTTCAAATTTTCAAAAACGGTCAAAAAACACTTTTGGGCCAAGGAGCACCGGGAAACGTTCCAAAAACATGTCAGGACTATCGAAACGGACCAAATATGTCAAAAAAGTTGACTTCTGAGAAAAGTCAATGTTTAACTTTTTTGTAAGGGGGGGTGCTTACGCATTTTTTCAAATTTTCAAACACGGTCAAAAAACACTTTTGGGCCAAGGAAAGCCGGGAAACGTTCGGAAAACATGTCAGGACTCTCGGCACGGCCCAAATATGCCAAAAGTGTTGACTTTTGAGAAAAGTCCATTTTTTACTTTTTTGAAAGGGGGGGTGCTTACGCATTTTTTCAAAATTTCAAAAACGGTCCAAAAACACTTTTGGGCCAAGGAGCGCCGGGAAACGTTCTAAAAACATGTCAGGACTGTCGGCACGGCCCAAATATGCCAAAAAAGTTGACTTCTGAAAAAAGTCCATTTTTGACTTTTTTGTAAGGGGGGGTGCTTACGCATTTTTTCAAAATTTCGAAAATGGTCAAAAAAAACTTTTGGGCCAAGGAGTGCCGGGAAACGCTCTAAAAACATTTCAGGACTCTCGGCACGGCCCAAATATGCCAAACAAGTTGACTTTTAAGAAAAGTCCATTTTTGACTTTTTTGTAAGGGGGGGTGCTTACGCATTTTTTCAAAATTTCAAAAACGGTCAAAAAACCCTTTTGGGCCAAGGAGCGCCGGGAAACGTTCTAAAAACATGTCAGAACTCTCGGCACGGCCCAAATATGCCAAAAAAGTTGACCTTTGAGAAAACTCCATTTTTGACTTTTTTGTAAGGGGGGGTGCTTACGCATTTTTTCAAAATTTCGAAAATGGTCAAAAAAAACTTTTGGGCCAAGGAGTGCCGGGAAACGCTCTAGAAACATTTCAGGACTCTCGGCCCGGCCCAAATATGCCAAAAAAGTTGACTTTTGAGAAAAGTCATTTTTTGACTTTTTTGTAAGGGGGGGTGCTCACGCATTTTTTCAAAATTTCAAAAACGATCAAAAAACACTTTTGGGCCAAGGAGCGCCGGGAAACGTTCTAAAAACATGTCAGGACTCTCGGCATGGCCCAAATATGCCAAAAAAGTTGACTTTTGAGAAAAGTCAATTTTTTACTTTTTTGTAAGGGGGGGTGCTTACGCATTTTTTCAAAATTTCAAAAACGGTCCAAAAACACTTTTGGGCCAAGGAGCGCCGGGAAATGTTCTAAAAACATGTCAGGACTCTCGGCACGGCCAAAATATGCCAAAAAAGTTGACTTTTGAGAAAAGTCAATTTTTGACTTTTTTGTAAGGGGGGGTGCTTACGCATTTTTTCAAAATTTCAAAATGGTCAAAAAACCCTTTTGGGCCAAGGAGCGCCGGGAAACGTTCTAAAAACATGTCAGGACTCTCGGCAAGGCCCAAATATGCCAAAAAAGTTGACTTCTGAAAAAAGTCCATTTTTGACTTTTTTGTAAGGGGGGGTGCTTACGCATTTTTTCAAAATTTCAAAAACGGTCAAAAAACACTTTTGGGCCAAGGAGCGCCGGGAAACGTTCTAAAAACATGTCAGGACTCTCGGCACGGCCCAAATATGCCCAAAAAGTTGACTTTTGAGAAAAGTCAATTTTTGACTTTTTTGTAAGGGGGGGTGCTTACGCATTTTTTCAAAATTTCAAAAACGGTCCAAAAACACTTTTGGGCCAAGGAGCGCCGGGAAACGTTCTAAAAACATGTTAGGACTCTCGGCACGGCCAAAATATGCCAAAAAAGTTGACTTTTGAGAAAAGTCCATTTTTGACTTTTTTGTAAGGGGGGGTGCTTACGCATTTTTTCAAAATTTCGAAAATGGTCAAAAAAAACTTTTGGGCCAAGGAGTGCCGGGAAACGCTCTAAAAACATTTCAGGACTCTCGGCCCGGCCCAAATATGCCCAAAAAGTTGACTTTTGAGAAAAGTCTTTTTTTGACTTTTTTGTAAGGGGGGGTGCTCACGCATTTTTTCAAAATTTCAAAAATGGTCAAAAAACACTTTTGGGCCAAGGAGCACCGGGAAACGTTCCAAAAACATGTCAGGACTATCGAAACGGCCCAAATATGCCAAAAAAGTTGACTTCTGAGAAAAGTCAATTTTTAACTTTTTTGTAAGAGGGGTGCTTACGCATTTTTTCACATTTTTAAAAACGGTCAAAAAACACTTTTGGGCCAAGGAGCGCCGGGAAACGTTTTAAAAACATGTCAGGACTCTCGGCACGGCCCAAATATGCCAAAAAAGTAGACTTTTGAGAAAAGTCCATTTTTGACTTTTTTGTAAGGGGGGGTGCTTACGCATTTTTTCAAAATTTCAAAAACAGTCAAAAAACAATTTTGGGCCAAGGAGCGCCGGGAAACGATCTAAAAACATGTCAGGACTTTTGGCATGGCCCAAATATGCCAAAAAAGTTGACTTTTGAGAAAAGTCAATTTTTTTCTTTTTTGTAAGGGGGGGGTGCTTACGCATTTTTTCAAAATTTCAAAAACGATCAAAAAACACTTTTGGGCCAAGGAGCGCCGGGAAACGTTCTAAAAACATGTCAGGACTCTCGGCACGGCCAAAATATGCCAAAAAAGTTGACTTTTGAGAAAAGTCAATTTTTGACTTTTTTGTAAGGGGGGGTGCTTACGCATTTTTTCAAAATTTCAAAATGGTCAAAAAACCCTTTTGGGCCAAGGAGCGCCGGGAAACGTTCTAAAAACATGTCAGGACTCTCGGCAAGGCCCAAATATGCCAAAAAAGTTGACTTCTGAAAAAAGTCCATTTTTGACTTTTTTGTAAGGGGGGGTGCTTACGCATTTTTTCAAAATTTCAAAAACGGTCAAAAAACACTTTTGGGCCAAGGAGCGCCGGGAAACGTTCTAAAAACATGTCAGGACTCTCGGCACGGCCCAAATATGCCCAAAAAGTTGACTTTTGAGAAAAGTTAATTTTTGACTTTTTTGTAAGGGGGGGTGCTTACGCATTTTTTCAAAATTTCAAAAACGGTCCAAAAACACTTTTGGGCCAAGGAGCGCCGGGAAACGTTCTAAAAACATGTTAGGACTCTCGGCACGGCCAAAATATGCCAAAAAAGTTGACTTTTGAGAAAAGTCAATTTTTGACTTTTTTGTAAGGGGGGGTGCTTAAGCATTTTTTGAAAATTTCGAAAATGGTCAAAAAACCCTTTTGGGCCAAGGAGCGCCGGGAAACGTTCTAAAAACATGTCAGAACTCTCGGCACGGCCAAAATATGCCAAAAAAGGTGACTTCTGAAAAAAGTCCATTTTTGACTTTTTTGTAAGGGGGGGTGCTTACGCATTTTTTCAAAATTTCGAAAATGGTCAAAAAAAACTTTTGGGCCAAGGAGTGCCGGGAAACGCTCTAAAAACATTTCAGGACTCTCGGCCCGGCCCAAATATGCCCAAAAAGTTGACTTTTGAGAAAAGTCTTTTTTTGACTTTTTTGTAAGGGGGGGTGCTCACGCATTTTTTCAAAATTTCAAAAATGGTCAAAAAACACTTTTGGGCCAAGGAGCACCGGGAAACGTTCCAAAAACATGTCAGGACTATCGAAACGGCCCAAATATGCCAAAAAAGTTGACTTCTGAGAAAAGTCAATTTTTAACTTTTTTGTAAGAGGGGTGCTTACGCATTTTTTCAAATTTTTAAAAACGGTCAAAAAACACTTTTGGGCCAAGGAGCGCCGGGAAACGTTTTAAAAACATGTCAGGACTCTCGGCACGGCCCAAATATGCCAAAAAAGTAGACTTTTGAGAAAAGTCCATTTTTGACTTTTTTGTAAGGGGGGGTGCTTACGCATTTTTTCAAAATTTCAAAAACAGTCAAAAAACAATTTTGGGCCAAGGAGCGCCGGGAAACGTTCTAAAAACATGTCAGGACTTTTGGCATGGCCCAAATATGCCAAAAAAGTTGACTTTTGAGAAAAGTCAATTTTTTTCTTTTTTGTAAGGGGGGGTGCTTACGCATTTTTTCAAAATTTCAAAAACGATCAAAAAACACTTTTGGGCCAAGGAGCGCCGGGAAACGTTCTAAAAACATGTCAGGACTCTCGGCATGGCCCAAATATGCCAAAAAAGTTGACTTCTGAGAAAAGTCCATTTTTAACTTTTTTGTAAGGGGGGGTGCTTACGCATTTTTTCAAAATTTCGAAAATGGTCAAAAAAAACTTTTGGGCCAAGGAGTGCCGGGAAACGCTCTAAAAACATTTCAGGACTCTCGGCCCGGCCCAAATATGCCAAAAAAGTTGACTTTTGAGAAAAGTCATTTTTTGACTTTTTTGTAAGGGGGGGTGCTCACGCATTTTTTCAAATTTTCAAAAACGATCAAAAAACACTTTTGGGCCAAGGAGCGCCGGGAAACGTTCTAAAAACATGTCAGGACTCTCGGCATGGCCCAAATATGCCAAAAAAGTTGACTTCTGAGAAAAGTCAATTTTTAACTTTTTTGTAAGGGGGGGTGCTTACGCATTTTTTCAAATTTTCAAAAACGGTCAAAAAACACTTTTGGGCCAAGGAAAGCAGGGAAACGTTCGGAAAACATGTCAGGACTCTCGGCACGGCCCAAATATGCCAAAAGTGTTGACTTTTGAGAAAAGTCCATTTTTTACTTTTTTGAAAGGGGGGGTGCTTACGCATTTTTTCAAAATTTCAAAAACGGTCCAAAAACACTTTTGGGCCAAGGAGCGCCGGGAAACGTTCTAAAAACATGTCAGAACTCTCGGCACGGCCCAAATATGCCAAAAAAGTTGACCTTTGAGAAAAGTCAATTTTTGACTTTTTTGTAAGGGGGGGTGCTTACGCATTTTTTCAAAATTTCGAAAATGGTCAAAAAACACTTTTGGGCCAAGGAATGCCGGGAAACGCTCTAAAAACATTTCAGGACTCTCGGAACGGCCCAAATATGCCAAAAAAGTTGACTTTTGAGAAAAGTCATTTTTTGACTTTTTTGTAAGGGGGGGTTCTTACGCATTTTTTCAAAATTTCAAAAACGATCAAAAAACACTTTTGGGCCAAGGAGCGCCGGGAAACGTTCTAAAAACATGTCAGGACTCTCGGCATGGCCCAAATATGCCAAAAAAGTTGACTTTTGAGAAAAGTCAATTTTTGACTTTTTTGTAAGGGGGGGTGCTTACGCATTTTTTCAAAATTTCAAAATGGTCAAAAAACCCTTTTGGGCCAAGGAGCGCCGGGAAACGTACTAAAAACATGTCAGGACTCTCGGCAAGGCCAAAATATGCCAAAAAAGGTGACTTCTGAAAAAAATCCATTTTTGACTATTTTGTAAGGGGGGGTGCTTACGCATTTTTTCAAATTTTCAAAAACGGTCAAAAAACACTTTTGGGCCAAGGAGCACCGGGAAACGTTCCAAAAACATGTCAGGACTATCGAAACGGACCAAATATGTCAAAAAAGTTGACTTCTGAGAAAAGTCAATTTTTAACTTTTTTGTAAGGGGGGGTGCTTACGCATTTTTTCAAATTTTCAAACACGGTCAAAAAACACTTTTGGGCCAAGGAAAGCCGGGAAACGTTCGGAAAACATGTCAGGACTCTCGGCACGGCCCAAATATGCCAAAAGTGTTGACTTTTGAGAAAAGTCCATTTTTTACTTTTTTGAAAGGGGGGGTGCTTACGCATTTTTTCAAAATTTCAAAAACGGTCCAAAAACACTTTTGGGCCAAGGAGCGCCGGGAAACGTTCTAAAAACATGTCAGGACTGTCGGCACGGCCCAAATATGCCAAAAAAGTTGACTTCTGAAAAAAGTCCATTTTTGACTTTTTTGTAAGGGGGGGTGCTTACGCATTTTTTCAAAATTTCAAAAACGATCAAAAAACACTTTTGGGCCAAGGAGCGCCGGGAAACGTTCTAAAAACATGTCAGGACTCTCGGCATGGCCCAAATATGCCAAAAAAGTTGACTTCTGAGAAAAGTCAATTTTTAACTTTTTTGTAAGGGGGGGTGCTTACGCATTTTTTCAAATTTTCAAAAACGGTCAAAAAACACTTTTGGGCCAAGGAAAGCCGGGAAACGTTCGGAAAACATGTCAGGACTCTCGGCACGGCCCAAATATGCCAAAAGTGTTGACTTTTGAGAAAAGTCCATTTTTTACTTTTTTGAAAGGGGGGGTGCTTACGCATTTTTTCAAAATTTCAAAAACGGTCCAAAAACACTTTTGGGCCAAGGAGCGCCGGGAAACGTTCTAAAAACATGTCAGAACTCTCGGCACGGCCCAAATATGCGAAAAAAGTTGACCTTTGAGAAAACTCCATTTTTGACTTTTTTGTAAGGGGGGGTGCTTACGCATTTTTTCAAAATTTCGAAAATGGTCAAAAAACACTTTTGGGCCAAGGAATGCCGGGAAACGCTCTAAAAACATTTCAGGACTCTCGGAACGGCCCAAATATGCCAAAAAAGTTGACTTTTGAGAAAAGTCATTTTTTGACTTTTTTGTAAGGGGGGGTGCTTACGCATTTTTTCAAAATTTCAAAAACGATCAAAAAACACTTTTGGGCCAAGGAGCGCCGGGAAACGTTCTAAAAACATGTCAGGACTCTCGGCATGGCCCAAATATGCCAAAAAAGTTGACTTTTGAGAAAAGTCAATTTTTGACTTTTTTGTAAGGGGGGGTGCTTACGCATTTTTTCAAAATTTCAAAATGGTCAAAAAACCCTTTTGGGCCAAGGAGCGCCGGGAAACGTACTAAAAACATGTCAGGACTCTCGGCAAGGCCAAAATATGCCAAAAAAGGTGACTTCTGAAAAAAATCCATTTTTGACTATTTTGTAAGGGGGGGTGCTTACGCATTTTTTCAAATTTTCAAAAACGGTCAAAAAACACTTTTGGCCCAAGGAGCACCGGGAAACGTTCCAAAAACATGTCAGGACTATCGAAACGGACCAAATATGTCAAAAAAGTTGACTTCTGAGAAAAGTCAATTTTTAACTTTTTTGTAAGGGGGGGTGCTTACGCATTTTTTCAAATTTTCAAACACGGTCAACAAACACTTTTGGGCCAAGGAAAGCCGGGAAACGTTCGGAAAACATGTCAGGACTCTCGGCACGGCCCAAATATGCCAAAAGTGTTGACTTTTGAGAAAAGTCCATTTTTTACTTTTTTGAAAGGGGGGGTGCTTACGCATTTTTTCAAAATTTCAAAAACGGTCCAAAAACACTTTTGGGCCAAGGAGCGCCGGGAAACGTTCTAAAAACATGTCAGGACTGTCGGCACGGCCCAAATATGCCAAAAAAGTTGACTTCTGAAAAAAGTCCATTTTTGACTTTTTTGTAAGGGGGGGTGCTTACGCATTTTTTCAAAATTTCGAAAATGGTCAAAAAAAACTTTTGGGCCAAGGAGTGCCGGGAAACGCTCTAAAAACATTTCAGGACTCTCGGCACGGCCCAAATATGCCAAAAAAGTTGACTTTTAAGAAAAGTCCATTTTTGACTTTTTTGTAAGGGGGGGTGCTTACGCATTTTTTCAAAATTTCAAAAACGGTCAAAAAACCCTTTTGGGCCAAGGAGCGCCGGGAAACGTTCTAAAAACATGTCAGGACTCTCGGCACGGCCCAAATATGCCCAAAAAGTTGACTTTTGAGAAAAGTCAATTTTTGACTTTTTTGTAAGGGGGGGTGCTTACGCATTTTTTCAAAATTTCAAAAACGGTCCAAAAACACTTTTGGGCCAAGGAGCGCCGGGAAACGTTCTAAAAACATGTTAGGACTCTCGGCACGGCCAAAATATGCCAAAAAAGTTGACTTTTGAGAAAAGTCAATTTTTGACTTTTTTGTAAGGGGGGGTGCTTAAGCATTTTTTGAAAATTTCGAAAATGGTCAAAAAACCCTTTTGGGCCAAGGAGCGCCGGGAAACGTTCTAAAAACATGTCAGGACTCTCGGCACGGCCAAAATATGCCAAAAAAGGTGACTTCTGAAAAAAGTCCATTTTTGACTTTTTTGTAAGGGGGGGTGCTTACGCATTTTTTCAAAATTTCGAAAATGGTCAAAAAAAACTTTTGGGCCAAGGAGTGCCGGGAAACGCTCTAAAAACATTTCAGGACTCTCGGCCCGGCCCAAATATGCCCAAAAAGTTGACTTTTGAGAAAAGTCTTTTTTTGACTTTTTTGTAAGGGGGGGTGCTCACGCATTTTTTCAAAATTTCAAAAATGGTCAAAAAACACTTTTGGGCCAAGGAGCACCGGGAAACGTTCCAAAAACATGTCAGGACTATCGAAACGGCCCAAATATGCCAAAAAAGTTGACTTCTGAGAAAAGTCAATTTTTAACTTTTTTGTAAGAGGGGTGCTTACGCATTTTTTCAAATTTTTAAAAACGGTCAAAAAACACTTTTGGGCCAAGGAGCGCCGGGAAACGTTTTAAAAACATGTCAGGACTCTCGGCACGGCCCAAATATGCCAAAAAAGTTGACTTTTGAGAAAAGTCCATTTTTGACTTTTTTGTAAGGGGGGGTGCTTACGCATTTTTTCAAAATTTCAAAAACAGTCAAAAAACAATTTTGGGCCAAGGAGCGCCGGGAAACGTTCTAAAAACATGTCAGGACTTTTGGCATGGCCCAAATATGCCAAAAAAGTTGACTTTTGAGAAAAGTCAATTTTTTTCTTTTTTGTAAGGGGGGGTGCTTACGCATTTTTTCAAAATTTCAAAAACGATCAAAAAACACTTTTGGGCCAAGGAGCGCCGGGAAACGTTCTAAAAACATGTCAGGACTCTCGGCATGGCCCAAATATGCCAAAAAAGTTGACTTCTGAGAAAAGTCCATTTTTAACTTTTTTGTAAGGGGGGGTGCTTACGCATTTTTTCAAAATTTCGAAAATGGTCAAAAAAAACTTTTGGGCCAAGGAGTGCCGGGAAACGCTCTAAAAACATTTCAGGACTCTCGGCCCGGCCCAAATATGCCAAAAAAGTTGACTTTTGAGAAAAGTCATTTTTTGACTTTTTTGTAAGGGGGGGTGCTCACGCATTTTTTCAAATTTTCAAAAACGATCAAAAAACACTTTTGGGCCAAGGAGCGCCGGGAAACGTTCTAAAAACATGTCAGGACTCTCGGCATGGCCCAAATATGCCAAAAAAGTTGACTTCTGAGAAAAGTCAATTTTTAACTTTTTTGTAAGGGGGGGTGCTTACGCATTTTTTCAAATTTTCAAAAACGGTCAAAAAACACTTTTGGGCCAAGGAAAGCAGGGAAACGTTCGGAAAACATGTCAGGACTCTCGGCACGGCCCAAATATGCCAAAAGTGTTGACTTTTGAGAAAAGTCCATTTTTTACTTTTTTGAAAGGGGGGGTGCTTACGCATTTTTTCAAAATTTCAAAAACGGTCCAAAAACACTTTTGGGCCAAGGAGCGCCGGGAAACGTTCTAAAAACATGTCAGAACTCTCGGCACGGCCCAAATATGCCAAAAAAGTTGACCTTTGAGAAAACTCCATTTTTGACTTTTTTGTAAGGGGGGGTGCTTACGCATTTTTTCAAAATTTCGAAAATGGTCAAAAAACACTTTTGGGCCAAGGAATGCCGGGAAACGCTCTAAAAACATTTCAGGACTCTCGGAACGGCCCAAATATGCCAAAAAAGTTGACTTTTGAGAAAAGTCATTTTTTGACTTTTTTGTAAGGGGGGGTGCTTACGCATTTTTTCAAAATTTCAAAAACGATCAAAAAACACTTTTGGGCCAAGGAGCGCCGGGAAACGTTCTAAAAACATGTCAGGACTCTCGGCATGGCCCAAATATGCCAAAAAAGTTGACTTTTGAGAAAAGTCAATTTTTGACTTTTTTGTAAGGGGGGGTGCTTACGCATTTTTTCAAAATTTCAAAATGGTCAAAAAACCCTTTTGGGCCAAGGAGCGCCGGGAAACGTACTAAAAACATGTCAGGACTCTCGGCAAGGCCAAAATATGCCAAAAAAGGTGACTTCTGAAAAAAATCCATTTTTGACTATTTTGTAAGGGGGGGTGCTTACGCATTTTTTCAAATTTTCAAAAACGGTCAAAAAACACTTTTGGGCCAAGGAGCACCGGGAAACGTTCCAAAAACATGTCAGGACTATCGAAACGGACCAAATATGTCAAAAAAGTTGACTTCTGAGAAAAGTCAATTTTTAACTTTTTTGTAAGGGGGGGTGCTTACGCATTTTTTCAAATTTTCAAACACGGTCAAAAAACACTTTTGGGCCAAGGAAAGCCGGGAAACGTTCGGAAAACATGTCAGGACTCTCGGCACGGCCCAAATATGCCAAAAGTGTTGACTTTTGAGAAAAGTCCATTTTTTAATTTTTTGAAAGGGGGGGTGCTTACGCATTTTTTCAAAATTTCAAAAACGGTCCAAAAACACTTTTGGGCCAAGGAGCGCCGGGAAACGTTCTAAAAACATGTCAGGACTGTCGGCACGGCCCAAATATGCCAAAAAAGTTGACTTCTGAAAAAAGTCCATTTTTGACTTTTTTGTAAGGGGGGGTGCTTACGCATTTTTTCAAAATTTCGAAAATGGTCAAAAAAAACTTTTGGGCCAAGGAGTGCCGGGAAACGCTCTAAAAACATTTCAGGACTCTCGGCACGGCCCAAATATGCCAAAAAAGTTGACTTTTAAGAAAAGTCCATTTTTGACTTTTTTGTAAGGGGGGGTGCTTACGCATTTTTTCAAAATTTCAAAAACGGTCAAAAAACCCTTTTGGGCCAAGGAGCGCCGGGAAACGTTCTAAAAACATGTCAGAACTCTCGGCACGGCCCAAATATGCCAAAAAAGTTGACCTTTGAGAAAACTCCATTTTTGACTTTTTTGTAAGGGGGGGTGCTTACGCATTTTTTCAAAATTTCGAAAATGGTCAAAAAAAACTTTTGGGCCAAGGAGTGCCGGGAAACGCTCTAGAAACATTTCAGGACTCTCGGCCCGGCCCAAATATGCCAAAAAAGTTGACTTTTGAGAAAAGTCATTTTTTGACTTTTTTGTAAGGGGGGGTGCTCACGCATTTTTTCAAAATTTCAAAAACGATCAAAAAACACTTTTGGGCCAAGGAGCGCCGGGAAACGTTCTAAAAACATGTCAGGACTCTCGGCATGGCCCAAATATGCCAAAAAAGTTGACTTTTGAGAAAAGTCAATTTTTGACTTTTTTGTAAGGGGGGGTGCTTACGCATTTTTTCAAAATTTCAAAATGGTCAAAAAACCCTTTTGGGCCAAGGAGCGCCGGGAAACGTTCTAAAAACATGTCAGGACTCTCGGCAAGGCCCAAATATGCCAAAAAAGTTGACTTCTGAAAAAAGTCCATTTTTGACTTTTTTGTAAGGGGGGGTGCTTACGCATTTTTTCAAAATTTCAAAAACGGTCAAAAAACACTTTTGGGCCAAGGAGCGCCGGGAAACGTTCTAAAAACATGTCAGGACTCTCGGCACGGCCCAAATATGCCCAAAAAGTTGACTTTTGAGAAAAGTCAATTTTTGACTTTTTTGTAAGGGGGGGTGCTTACGCATTTTTTCAAAATTTCAAAAACGGTCCAAAAACACTTTTGGGCCAAGGAGCGCCGGGAAACGTTCTAAAAACATGTTAGGACTCTCGGCACGGCCAAAATATGCCAAAAAAGTTGACTTTTGAGAAAAGTCAATTTTTGACTTTTTTGTAAGGGGGGGTGCTTAAGCATTTTTTGAAAATTTCGAAAATGGTCAAAAAACCCTTTTGGGCCAAGGAGCGCCGGGAAACGTTCTAAAAACATGTCAGGACTCTCGGCACGGCCAAAATATGCCAAAAAAGGTGACTTCTGAAAAAAGTCCATTTTTGACTTTTTTGTAAGGGGGGGTGCTTACGCATTTTTTCAAAATTTCGAAAATGGTCAAAAAAAACTTTTGGGCCAAGGAGTGCCGGGAAACGCTCTAAAAACATTTCAGGACTCTCGGCCCGGCCCAAATATGCCCAAAAAGTTGACTTTTGAGAAAAGTCTTTTTTTGACTTTTTTGTAAGGGGGGGTGCTCACGCATTTTTTCAAAATTTCAAAAATGGTCAAAAAACACTTTTGGGCCAAGGAGCACCGGGAAACGTTCCAAAAACATGTCAGGACTATCGAAACGGCCCAAATATGCCAAAAAAAGTTGACTTCTGAGAAAAGTCAATTTTTAACTTTTTTGTAAGAGGGGTGCTTACGCATTTTTTCAAATTTTTAAAAACGGTCAAAAAACACTTTTGGGCCAAGGAGCGCCGGGAAACGTTTTAAAAACATGTCAGGACTCTCGGCACGGCCCAAATATGCCAAAAAAGTAGACTTTTGAGAAAAGTCCATTTTTGACTTTTTTGTAAGGGGGGGTGCTTACGCATTTTTTCAAATTTTCAAACATGGTCAACAAACACTTTTGGGCCAAGGAAAGCCGGGAAACGTTCGGAAAACATGTCAGGACTCTCGGCACGGCCCAAATATGCCAAAAGTGTTGACTTTTGAGAAAAGTCCATTTTTTACTTTTTTGAAAGGGGGGGTGCTTACGCATTTTTTCAAAATTTCAAAAACGGTCCAAAAACACTTTTGGGCCAAGGAGCGCCGGGAAACGTTCTAAAAACATGTCAGGACTCTCGGCATGGCCCAAATATGCCAAAAAAGTTGACTTCTGAAAAAAGTCAATTTTTAACTTTTTTGTAAGGGGGGGTGCTTACGCATTTTTTCAAAATTTCGAAAATGGTCAAAAAAAACTTTTGGGCCAAGGAGTGCCGGGAAACGCTCTAAAAACATTTCAGGACTCTCGGCACGGCCCAAATATGCCAAAAAAGTTGACTTTTAAGAAAAGTCCATTTTTGACTTTTTTGTAAGGGGGGGTGCTTACGCATTTTTTCAAAATTTCAAAAACGGTCAAAAAACCCTTTTGGGCCAAGGAGCGCCGGGAAACGTTCTAAAAACATGTCAGAACTCTCGGCACGGCCCAAATATGCCAAAAAAGTTGACCTTTGAGAAAACTCCATTTTTGACTTTTTTGTAAGGGGGGGTGCTTACGCATTTTTTCAAAATTTCGAAAATGGTCAAAAAAAACTTTTGGGCCAAGGAGTGCCGGAAAACGCTCTAGAAACATTTCAGGACTCTCGGCCCGGCCCAAATATGCCAAAAAAGTTGACTTCTGAAAAAAGTCCATTTTTGACTTTTTTGTAAGGGGGGGTGCTTACGCATTTTTTCAAAATTTCAAAAACGGTCAAAAAACACTTTTGGGCCAAGGAGCGCCGGGAAACGTTCTAAAAACATGTCAGGACTCTCGGCACGGCCCAAATATGCCCAAAAAGTTGACTTTTGAGAAAAGTCAATTTTTGACTTTTTTGTAAGGGGGGGTGCTTACGCATTTTTTCAAAATTTCAAAAACGGTCCAAAAACACTTTTGGGCCAAGGAGCGCCGGGAAACGTTCTAAAAACATGTTAGGACTCTCGGCACGGCCAAAATATGCCAAAAAAGTTGACTTTTGAGAAAAGTCAATTTTTGACTTTTTTGTAAGGGGGGGTGCTTAAGCATTTTTTGAAAATTTCGAAAATGGTCAAAAAACCCTTTTGGGCCAAGGAGCGCCGGGAAACGTTCTAAAAACATGTCAGGACTCTCGGCACGGCCAAAATATGCCAAAAAAGGTGACTTCTGAAAAAAGTCCATTTTTGACTTTTTTGTAAGGGGGGGTGCTTACGCATTTTTTCAAAATTTCGAAAATGGTCAAAAAAAACTTTTGGGCCAAGGAGTGCCGGGAAACGCTCTAAAAACATTTCAGGACTCTCGGCCCGGCCCAAATATGCCCAAAAAGTTGACTTTTGAGAAAAGTCTTTTTTTGACTTTTTTGTAAGGGGGGGTGCTCACGCATTTTTTCAAAATTTCAAAAATGGTCAAAAAACACTTTTGGGCCAAGGAGCACCGGGAAACGTTCCAAAAACATGTCAGGACTATCGAAACGGCCCAAATATGCCAAAAAAGTTGACTTCTGAGAAAAGTCAATTTTTAACTTTTTTGTAAGAGGGGTGCTTACGCATTTTTTCAAATTTTTAAAAACGGTCAAAAAACACTTTTGGGCCAAGGAGCGCCGGGAAACGTTTTAAAAACATGTCAGGACTCTCGGCACGGCCCAAATATGCCAAAAAAGTTGACTTTTGAGAAAAGTCCATTTTTGACTTTTTTGTAAGGGGGGGTGCTTACGCATTTTTTCAAAATTTCAAAAACAGTCAAAAAACAATTTTGGGCCAAGGAGCGCCGGGAAACGTTCTAAAAACATGTCAGGACTTTTGGCATGGCCCAAATATGCCAAAAAAGTTGACTTTTGAGAAAAGTCAATTTTTTTCTTTTTTGTAAGGGGGGGTGCTTACGCATTTTTTCAAAATTTCAAAAACGATCAAAAAACACTTTTGGGCCAAGGAGCGCCGGGAAACGTTCTAAAAACATGTCAGGACTCTCGGCATGGCCCAAATATGCCAAAAAAGTTGACTTCTGAGAAAAGTCCATTTTTAACTTTTTTGTAAGGGGGGGTGCTTACGCATTTTTTCAAAATTTCGAAAATGGTCAAAAAAAACTTTTGGGCCAAGGAGTGCCGGGAAACGCTCTAAAAACATTTCAGGACTCTCGGCCCGGCCCAAATATGCCAAAAAAGTTGACTTTTGAGAAAAGTCATTTTTTGACTTTTTTGTAAGGGGGGGTGCTCACGCATTTTTTCAAATTTTCAAAAACGATCAAAAAACACTTTTGGGCCAAGGAGCGCCGGGAAACGTTCTAAAAACATGTCAGGACTCTCGGCATGGCCCAAATATGCCAAAAAAGTTGACTTCTGAGAAAAGTCAATTTTTAACTTTTTTGTAAGGGGGGGTGCTTACGCATTTTTTCAAATTTTCAAAAACGGTCAAAAAACACTTTTGGGCCAAGGAAAGCAGGGAAACGTTCGGAAAACATGTCAGGACTCTCGGCACGGCCCAAATATGCCAAAAGTGTTGACTTTTGAGAAAAGTCCATTTTTTACTTTTTTGAAAGGGGGGGTGCTTACGCATTTTTTCAAAATTTCAAAAACGGTCAAAAAAAACTTTTGGGCCAAGGAGTGCCGGGAAACGCTCTAGAAACATTTCAGGACTCTCGGCCCGGCCCAAATATGCCAAAAAAGTTGACTTTTGAGAAAAGTCATTTTTTGACTTTTTTGTAAGGGGGGGTGCTCACGCATTTTTTCAAAATTTCAAAAACGATCAAAAAACACTTTTGGGCCAAGGAGCGCCGGGAAACGTTCTAAAAACATGTCAGGACTCTCGGCATGGCCCAAATATGCCAAAAAAGTTGACTTTTGAGAAAAGTCAATTTTTTACTTTTTTGTAAGGGGGGGTGCTTACGCATTTTTTCAAAATTTCAAAAACGGTCCAAAAACACTTTTGGGCCAAGGAGCGCCGGGAAATGTTCTAAAAACATATCAGGACTCTCGGCACGGCCAAAATATGCCAAAAAAGTTGACTTTTGAGAAAAGTCAATTTTTGACTTTTTTGTAAGGGGGGGTGCTTACGCATTTTTTCAAAATTTCAAAATGGTCAAAAAACCCTTTTGGGCCAAGGAGCGCCGGGAAACGTTCTAAAAACATGTCAGGACTCTCGGCAAGGCCCAAATATGCCAAAAAAGTTGACTTCTGAAAAAAGTCCATTTTTGACTTTTTTGTAAGGGGGGGTGCTTACGCATTTTTTCAAAATTTCAAAAACGGTCAAAAAACACTTTTGGGCCAAGGAGCGCCGGGAAACGTTCTAAAAACATGTCAGGACTCTCGGCACGGCCCAAATATGCCCAAAAAGTTGACTTTTGAGAAAAGTCAATTTTTGACTTTTTTGTAAGGGGGGGTGCTTACGCATTTTTTCAAAATTTCAAAAACGGTCCAAAAACACTTTTGGGCCAAGGAGCGCCGGGAAACGTTCTAAAAACATGTTAGGACTCTCGGCACGGCCAAAATATGCCAAAAAAGTTGACTTTTGAGAAAAGTCAATTTTTGACTTTTTTGTAAGGGGGGGTGCTTAAGCATTTTTTGAAAATTTCGAAAATGGTCAAAAAACCCTTTTGGGCCAAGGAGCGCCGGGAAACGTTCTAAAAACATGTCAGGACTCTCGGCACGGCCAAAATATGCCAAAAAAGGTGACTTCTGAAAAAAGTCCATTTTTGACTTTTTTGTAAGGGGGGGTGCTTACGCATTTTTTCAAAATTTCGAAAATGGTCAAAAAAAACTTTTGGGCCAAGGAGTGCCGGGAAACGCTCTAAAAACATTTCAGGACTCTCGGCCCGGCCCAAATATGCCCAAAAAGTTGACTTTTGAGAAAAGTCTTTTTTTGACTTTTTTGTAAGGGGGGGTGCTCACGCATTTTTTCAAAATTTCAAAAATGGTCAAAAAACACTTTTGGGCCAAGGAGCACCGGGAAACGTTCCAAAAACATGTCAGGACTATCGAAACGGCCCAAATATGCCAAAAAAGTTGACTTCTGAGAAAAGTCAATTTTTAACTTTTTTGTAAGAGGGGTGCTTACGCATTTTTTCAAATTTTTAAAAACGGTCAAAAAACACTTTTGGGCCAAGGAGCGCCGGGAAACGTTTTAAAAACATGTCAGGACTCTCGGCACGGCCCAAATATGCCAAAAAAGTAGACTTTTGAGAAAAGTCCATTTTTGACTTTTTTGTAAGGGGGGGTGCTTACGCATTTTTTCAAAATTTCAAAAACGATCAAAAAACACTTTTGGGCCAAGGAGCGCCGGGAAACGTTCTAAAAACATGTCAGGACTCTCGGCATGGCCCAAATATGCCAAAAAAGTTGACTTCTGAGAAAAGTCAATTTTTAACTTTTTTGTAAGGGGGGGTGCTTACGCATTTTTTCAAATTTTCGAAAATGGTCAAAAAAAACTTTTGGGCCAAGGAGTGCCGGGAAACGCTCTAAAAACATTTCAGGACTCTCGGCACGGCCCAAATATGCCAAAAAAGTTGACTTTTAAGAAAAGTCCATTTTTGACTTTTTTGTAAGGGGGGGTGCTTACGCATTTTTTCAAAATTTCAAAAACGGTCAAAAAACCCTTTTGGGCCAAGGAGCGCCGGGAAACGTTCTAAAAACATGTCAGAACTCTCGGCACGGCCCAAATATGCCAAAAAAGTTGACCTTTGAGAAAACTCCATTTTTGACTTTTTTGTAAGGGGGGGTGCTTACGCATTTTTTCAAAATTTCGAAAATGGTCAAAAAAAACTTTTGGGCCAAGGAGTGCCGGGAAACGCTCTAGAAACATTTCAGGACTCTCGGCCCGGCCCAAATATGCCAAAAAAGTTGACTTTTGAGAAAAGTCATTTTTTGACTTTTTTGTAAGGGGGGGTGCTCACGCATTTTTTCAAAATTTCAAAAACGATCAAAAAACACTTTTGGGCCAAGGAGCGCCGGGAAACGTTCTAAAAACATGTCAGGACTCTCGGCATGGCCCAAATATGCCAAAAAAGTTGACTTTTGAGAAAAGTCAATTTTTTACTTTTTTGTAAGGGGGGGTGCTTACGCATTTTTTCAAAATTTCAAAAACGGTCCAAAAACACTTTTGGGCCAAGGAGCGCCGGGAAATGTTCTAAAAACATGTCAGGACTCTCGGCACGGCCAAAATATGCCAAAAAAGTTGACTTTTGAGAAAAGTCAATTTTTGACTTTTTTGTAAGGGGGGGGTGCTTACGCATTTTTTCAAAATTTCAAAATGGTCAAAAAACCCTTTTGGGCCAAGGAGCGCCGGGAAACGTTCTAAAAACATGTCAGGACTCTCGGCAAGGCCCAAATATGCCAAAAAAGTTGACTTCTGAAAAAAGTCCATTTTTGACTTTTTTGTAAGGGGGGGTGCTTACGCATTTTTTCAAAATTTCAAAAACGGTCAAAAAACACTTTTGGGCCAAGGAGCGCCGGGAAACGTTCTAAAAACATGTCAGGACTCTCGGCACGGCCCAAATATGCCCAAAAAGTTGACTTTTGAGAAAAGTCAATTTTTGACTTTTTTGTAAGGGGGGGTGCTTACGCATTTTTTCAAAATTTCAAAAACGGTCCAAAAACAGTTTTGGGCCAAGGAGCGCCGGGAAACGTTCTAAAAACATGTTAGGACTCTCGGCACGGCCAAAATATGCCAAAAAAGTTGACTTTTGAGAAAAGTCAATTTTTGACTTTTTTGTAAGGGGGGGTGCTTAAGCATTTTTTGAAAATTTCGAAAATGGTCAAAAAACCCTTTTGGGCCAAGGAGCGCCGGGAAACGTTCTAAAAACATGTCAGGACTCTCGGCACGGCCAAAATATGCCAAAAAAGGTGACTTCTGAAAAAAGTCCATTTTTGACTTTTTTGTAAGGGGGGGTGCTTACGCATTTTTTCAAAATTTCGAAAATGGTCAAAAAAAACTTTTGGGCCAAGGAGTGCCGGGAAACGCTCTAAAAACATTTCAGGACTCTCGGCCCGGCCCAAATATGCCCAAAAAGTTGACTTTTGAGAAAAGTCTTTTTTTGACTTTTTTGTAAGGGGGGGTGCTCACGCATTTTTTCAAAATTTCAAAAATGGTCAAAAAACACTTTTGGGCCAAGGAGCACCGGGAAACGTTCCAAAAACATGTCAGGACTATCGAAACGGCCCAAATATGCCAAAAAAGTTGACTTCTGAGAAAAGTCAATTTTTAACTTTTTTGTAAGAGGGGTGCTTACGCATTTTTTCAAATTTTTAAAAACGGTCAAAAAACACTTTTGGGCCAAGGAGCGCCGGGAAACATTTTAAAAACATGTCAGGACTCTCGGCACGGCCCAAATATGCCAAAAAAGTAGACTTTTGAGAAAAGTCCATTTTTGACTTTTTTGTAAGGGGGGGTGCTCACGCATTTTTTCAAAATTTCAAAAACAGTCAAAAAACAATTTTGGGCCAAGGAGCGCCGGGAAACGATCTAAAAACATGTCAGGACTTTTGGCATGGCCCAAATATGCCAAAAAAGTTGACTTTTGAGAAAAGTCAATTTTTTTCTTTTTTGTAAGGGGGGGTGCTTACGCATTTTTTCAAAATTTCAAAAACGATCAAAAAACACTTTTGGGCCAAGGAGCGCCGGGAAACGTTCTAAAAACATGTCAGGACTCTCGGCATGGCCCAAATATGCCAAAAAAGTTGACTTCTGAGAAAAGTCAATTTTTAACTTTTTTGTAAGGGGGGGTGCTTACGCATTTTTTCAAATTTTCAAAAACGGTCAAAAAACACTTTTGGGCCAAGGAAAGCCGGGAAACGTTCGGAAAACATGTCAGGACTCTCGGCACGGCCCAAATATGCCAAAAGTGTTGACTTTTGAGAAAAGTCCATTTTTTACTTTTTTGAAAGGGGGGGTGCTTACGCATTTTTTCAAAATTTCGAAAATGGTCAAAAAACACTTTTGGGCCAAGGAATGCCGGGAAACGCTCTAAAAACATTTCAGGACTCTCGGAACGGCCCAAATATGCCAAAAAAGTTGACTTTTGAGAAAAGTCATTTTTTGACTTTTTTGTAAGGGGGGGTGCTTACGCATTTTTTCAAAATTTCAAAAACGATCAAAAAACACTTTTGGGCCAAGGAGCGCCGGGAAACGTTCTAAAAACATGTCAGGACTCTCGGCATGGCCCAAATATGCCAAAAAAGTTGACTTTTGAGAAAAGTCAATTTTTGACTTTTTTGTAAGGGGGGGTGCTTACGCATTTTTTCAAATTTTCAAAAACGGTCAAAAAACACTTTTGGGCCAAGGAAAGCAGGGAAACGTTCGGAAAACATGTCAGGACTCTCGGCACGGCCCAAATATGCCAAAAGTGTTGACTTTTGAGAAAAGTCCATTTTTTACTTTTTTGAAAGGGGGGGTGCTTACGCATTTTTTCAAAATTTCAAAAACGGTCCAAAAACACTTTTGGGCCAAGGAGCGCCGGGAAACGTTCTAAAAACATGTCAGAACTCTCGGCACGGCCCAAATATGCCAAAAAAGTTGACCTTTGAGAAAACTCCATTTTTGACTTTTTTGTAAGGGGGGGTGCTTACGCATTTTTTCAAAATTTCGAAAATGGTCAAAAAACACTTTTGGGCCAAGGAATGCCGGGAAACGCTCTAAAAACATTTCAGGACTCTCGGAACGGCCCAAATATGCCAAAAAAGTTGACTTTTGAGAAAAGTCATTTTTTGACTTTTTTGTAAGGGGGGGTGCTTACGCATTTTTTCAAAATTTCAAAAACGATCAAAAAACACTTTTGGGCCAAGGAGCGCCGGGAAACGTTCTAAAAACATGTCAGGACTCTCGGCATGGCCCAAATATGCCAAAAAAGTTGACTTTTGAGAAAAGTCAATTTTTGACTTTTTTGTAAGGGGGGGTGCTTACGCATTTTTTCAAAATTTCAAAATGGTCAAAAAACCCTTTTGGGCCAAGGAGCGCCGGGAAACGTACTAAAAACATGTCAGGACTCTCGGCAAGGCCAAAATATGCCAAAAAAGGTGACTTCTGAAAAAAATCCATTTTTGACTATTTTGTAAGGGGGGGTGCTTACGCATTTTTTCAAATTTTCAAAAACGGTCAAAAAACACTTTTGGGCCAAGGAGCACCGGGAAACGTTCCAAAAACATGTCAGGACTATCGAAACGGACCAAATATGTCAAAAAAGTTGACTTCTGAGAAAAGTCAATTTTTAACTTTTTTGTAAGGGGGGGTGCTTACGCATTTTTTCAAATTTTCAAACACGGTCAAAAAACACTTTTGGGCCAAGGAAAGCCGGGAAACGTTCGGAAAACATGTCAGGACTCTCGGCACGGCCCAAATATGCCAAAAGTGTTGACTTTTGAGAAAAGTCCATTTTTTACTTTTTTGAAAGGGGGGGTGCTTACGCATTTTTTCAAAATTTCAAAAACGGTCCAAAAACACTTTTGGGCCAAGGAGCGCCGGGAAACGTTCTAAAAACATGTCAGGACTGTCGGCACGGCCCAAATATGCCAAAAAAGTTGACTTCTGAAAAAAGTCCATTTTTGACTTTTTTGTAAGGGGGGGTGCTTACGCATTTTTTCAAAATTTCGAAAATGGTCAAAAAAAACTTTTGGGCCAAGGAGTGCCGGGAAACGCTCTAAAAACATTTCAGGACTCTCGGCACGGCCCAAATATGCCAAAAAAGTTGACTTTTAAGAAAAGTCCATTTTTGACTTTTTTGTAAGGGGGGGTGCTTACGCATTTTTTCAAAATTTCAAAAACGGTCAAAAAACCCTTTTGGGCCAAGGAGCGCCGGGAAACGTTCTAAAAACATGTCAGAACTCTCGGCACGGCCCAAATATGCCAAAAAAGTTGACCTTTGAGAAAACTCCATTTTTGACTTTTTTGTAAGGGGGGGTGCTTACGCATTTTTTCAAAATTTCGAAAATGGTCAAAAAAAACTTTTGGGCCAAGGAGTGCCGGGAAACGCTCTAGAAACATTTCAGGACTCTCGGCCCGGCCCAAATATGCCAAAAAAGTTGACTTTTGAGAAAAGTCATTTTTTGACTTTTTTGTAAGGGGGGGTGCTCACGCATTTTTTCAAAATTTCAAAAACGATCAAAAAACACTTTTGGGCCAAGGAGCGCCGGGAAACGTTCTAAAAACATGTCAGGACTCTCGGCATGGCCCAAATATGCCAAAAAAGTTGACTTTTGAGAAAAGTCAATTTTTGACTTTTTTGTAAGGGGGGGTGCTTACGCATTTTTTCAAAATTTCAAAATGGTCAAAAAACCCTTTTGGGCCAAGGAGCGCCGGGAAACGTTCTAAAAACATGTCAGGACTCTCGGCAAGGCCCAAATATGCCAAAAAAGTTGACTTCTGAAAAAAGTCCATTTTTGACTTTTTTGTAAGGGGGGGTGCTTACGCATTTTTTCAAAATTTCAAAAACGGTCAAAAAACACTTTTGGGCCAAGGAGCGCCGGGAAACGTTCTAAAAACATGTCAGGACTCTCGGCACGGCCCAAATATGCCCAAAAAGTTGACTTTTGAGAAAAGTCAATTTTTGACTTTTTTGTAAGGGGGGGTGCTTACGCATTTTTTCAAAATTTCAAAAACGGTCCAAAAACACTTTTGGGCCAAGGAGCGCCGGGAAACGTTCTAAAAACATGTTAGGACTCTCGGCACGGCCAAAATATGCCAAAAAAGTTGACTTTTGAGAAAAGTCAATTTTTGACTTTTTTGTAAGGGGGGGTGCTTAAGCATTTTTTGAAAATTTCGAAAATGGTCAAAAAACCCTTTTGGGCCAAGGAGCGCCGGGAAACGTTCTAAAAACATGTCAGGACTCTCGGCACGGCCAAAATATGCCAAAAAAGGTGACTTCTGAAAAAAGTCCATTTTTGACTTTTTTGTAAGGGGGGGTGCTTACGCATTTTTTCAAAATTTCGAAAATGGTCAAAAAAAACTTTTGGGCCAAGGAGTGCCGGGAAACGCTCTAAAAACATTTCAGGACTCTCGGCCCGGCCCAAATATGCCCAAAAAGTTGACTTTTGAGAAAAGTCTTTTTTTGACTTTTTTGTAAGGGGGGGTGCTCACGCATTTTTTCAAAATTTCAAAAATGGTCAAAAAACACTTTTGGGCCAAGGAGCACCGGGAAACGTTCCAAAAACATGTCAGGACTATCGAAACGGCCCAAATATGCCAAAAAAAGTTGACTTCTGAGAAAAGTCAATTTTTAACTTTTTTGTAAGAGGGGTGCTTACGCATTTTTTCAAATTTTTAAAAACGGTCAAAAAACACTTTTGGGCCAAGGAGCGCCGGGAAACGTTTTAAAAACATGTCAGGACTCTCGGCACGGCCCAAATATGCCAAAAAAGTAGACTTTTGAGAAAAGTCCATTTTTGACTTTTTTGTAAGGGGGGGTGCTTACGCATTTTTTCAAATTTTCAAACATGGTCAACAAACACTTTTGGGCCAAGGAAAGCCGGGAAACGTTCGGAAAACATGTCAGGACTCTCGGCACGGCCCAAATATGCCAAAAGTGTTGACTTTTGAGAAAAGTCCATTTTTTACTTTTTTGAAAGGGGGGGTGCTTACGCATTTTTTCAAAATTTCAAAAACGGTCCAAAAACACTTTTGGGCCAAGGAGCGCCGGGAAACGTTCTAAAAACATGTCAGGACTCTCGGCATGGCCCAAATATGCCAAAAAAGTTGACTTCTGAAAAAAGTCAATTTTTAACTTTTTTGTAAGGGGGGGTGCTTACGCATTTTTTCAAAATTTCGAAAATGGTCAAAAAAAACTTTTGGGCCAAGGAGTGCCGGGAAACGCTCTAAAAACATTTCAGGACTCTCGGCACGGCCCAAATATGCCAAAAAAGTTGACTTTTAAGAAAAGTCCATTTTTGACTTTTTTGTAAGGGGGGGTGCTTACGCATTTTTTCAAAATTTCAAAAACGGTCAAAAAACCCTTTTGGGCCAAGGAGCGCCGGGAAACGTTCTAAAAACATGTCAGAACTCTCGGCACGGCCCAAATATGCCAAAAAAGTTGACCTTTGAGAAAACTCCATTTTTGACTTTTTTGTAAGGGGGGGTGCTTACGCATTTTTTCAAAATTTCGAAAATGGTCAAAAAAAACTTTTGGGCCAAGGAGTGCCGGAAAACGCTCTAGAAACATTTCAGGACTCTCGGCCCGGCCCAAATATGCCAAAAAAGTTGACTTCTGAAAAAAGTCCATTTTTGACTTTTTTGTAAGGGGGGGTGCTTACGCATTTTTTCAAAATTTCAAAAACGGTCAAAAAACACTTTTGGGCCAAGGAGCGCCGGGAAACGTTCTAAAAACATGTCAGGACTCTCGGCACGGCCCAAATATGCCCAAAAAGTTGACTTTTGAGAAAAGTCAATTTTTGACTTTTTTGTAAGGGGGGGTGCTTACGCATTTTTTCAAAATTTCAAAAACGGTCCAAAAACACTTTTGGGCCAAGGAGCGCCGGGAAACGTTCTAAAAACATGTTAGGACTCTCGGCACGGCCAAAATATGCCAAAAAAGTTGACTTTTGAGAAAAGTCAATTTTTGACTTTTTTGTAAGGGGGGGTGCTTAAGCATTTTTTGAAAATTTCGAAAATGGTCAAAAAACCCTTTTGGGCCAAGGAGCGCCGGGAAACGTTCTAAAAACATGTCAGGACTCTCGGCACGGCCAAAATATGCCAAAAAAGGTGACTTCTGAAAAAAGTCCATTTTTGACTTTTTTGTAAGGGGGGGTGCTTACGCATTTTTTCAAAATTTCGAAAATGGTCAAAAAAAACTTTTGGGCCAAGGAGTGCCGGGAAACGCTCTAAAAACATTTCAGGACTCTCGGCCCGGCCCAAATATGCCCAAAAAGTTGACTTTTGAGAAAAGTCTTTTTTTGACTTTTTTGTAAGGGGGGGTGCTCACGCATTTTTTCAAAATTTCAAAAATGGTCAAAAAACACTTTTGGGCCAAGGAGCACCGGGAAACGTTCCAAAAACATGTCAGGACTATCGAAACGGCCCAAATATGCCAAAAAAGTTGACTTCTGAGAAAAGTCAATTTTTAACTTTTTTGTAAGAGGGGTGCTTACGCATTTTTTCAAATTTTTAAAAACGGTCAAAAAACACTTTTGGGCCAAGGAGCGCCGGGAAACGTTTTAAAAACATGTCAGGACTCTCGGCACGGCCCAAATATGCCAAAAAAGTTGACTTTTGAGAAAAGTCCATTTTTGACTTTTTTGTAAGGGGGGGTGCTTACGCATTTTTTCAAAATTTCAAAAACAGTCAAAAAACAATTTTGGGCCAAGGAGCGCCGGGAAACGTTCTAAAAACATGTCAGGACTTTTGGCATGGCCCAAATATGCCAAAAAAGTTGACTTTTGAGAAAAGTCAATTTTTTTCTTTTTTGTAAGGGGGGGTGCTTACGCATTTTTTCAAAATTTCAAAAACGATCAAAAAACACTTTTGGGCCAAGGAGCGCCGGGAAACGTTCTAAAAACATGTCAGGACTCTCGGCATGGCCCAAATATGCCAAAAAAGTTGACTTCTGAGAAAAGTCCATTTTTAACTTTTTTGTAAGGGGGGGTGCTTACGCATTTTTTCAAAATTTCGAAAATGGTCAAAAAAAACTTTTGGGCCAAGGAGTGCCGGGAAACGCTCTAAAAACATTTCAGGACTCTCGGCCCGGCCCAAATATGCCAAAAAAGTTGACTTTTGAGAAAAGTCATTTTTTGACTTTTTTGTAAGGGGGGGTGCTCACGCATTTTTTCAAATTTTCAAAAACGATCAAAAAACACTTTTGGGCCAAGGAGCGCCGGGAAACGTTCTAAAAACATGTCAGGACTCTCGGCATGGCCCAAATATGCCAAAAAAGTTGACTTCTGAGAAAAGTCAATTTTTAACTTTTTTGTAAGGGGGGGTGCTTACGCATTTTTTCAAATTTTCAAAAACGGTCAAAAAACACTTTTGGGCCAAGGAAAGCAGGGAAACGTTCGGAAAACATGTCAGGACTCTCGGCACGGCCCAAATATGCCAAAAGTGTTGACTTTTGAGAAAAGTCCATTTTTTACTTTTTTGAAAGGGGGGGTGCTTACGCATTTTTTCAAAATTTCAAAAACGGTCAAAAAAAACTTTTGGGCCAAGGAGTGCCGGGAAACGCTCTAGAAACATTTCAGGACTCTCGGCCCGGCCCAAATATGCCAAAAAAGTTGACTTTTGAGAAAAGTCATTTTTTGACTTTTTTGTAAGGGGGGGTGCTCACGCATTTTTTCAAAATTTCAAAAACGATCAAAAAACACTTTTGGGCCAAGGAGCGCCGGGAAACGTTCTAAAAACATGTCAGGACTCTCGGCATGGCCCAAATATGCCAAAAAAGTTGACTTTTGAGAAAAGTCAATTTTTTACTTTTTTGTAAGGGGGGGTGCTTACGCATTTTTTCAAAATTTCAAAAACGGTCCAAAAACACTTTTGGGCCAAGGAGCGCCGGGAAATGTTCTAAAAACATGTCAGGACTCTCGGCACGGCCAAAATATGCCAAAAAAGTTGACTTTTGAGAAAAGTCAATTTTTGACTTTTTTGTAAGGGGGGGTGCTTACGCATTTTTTCAAAATTTCAAAATGGTCAAAAAACCCTTTTGGGCCAAGGAGCGCCGGGAAACGTTCTAAAAACATGTCAGGACTCTCGGCAAGGCCCAAATATGCCAAAAAAGTTGACTTCTGAAAAAAGTCCATTTTTGACTTTTTTGTAAGGGGGGGTGCTTACGCATTTTTTCAAAATTTCAAAAACGGTCAAAAAACACTTTTGGGCCAAGGAGCGCCGGGAAACGTTCTAAAAACATGTCAGGACTCTCGGCACGGCCCAAATATGCCCAAAAAGTTGACTTTTGAGAAAAGTCAATTTTTGACTTTTTTGTAAGGGGGGGTGCTTACGCATTTTTTCAAAATTTCAAAAACGGTCCAAAAACACTTTTGGGCCAAGGAGCGCCGGGAAACGTTCTAAAAACATGTTAGGACTCTCGGCACGGCCAAAATATGCCAAAAAAGTTGACTTTTGAGAAAAGTCAATTTTTGACTTTTTTGTAAGGGGGGGTGCTTAAGCATTTTTTGAAAATTTCGAAAATGGTCAAAAAACCCTTTTGGGCCAAGGAGCGCCGGGAAACGTTCTAAAAACATGTCAGGACTCTCGGCACGGCCAAAATATGCCAAAAAAGGTGACTTCTGAAAAAAGTCCATTTTTGACTTTTTTGTAAGGGGGGGTGCTTACGCATTTTTTCAAAATTTCGAAAATGGTCAAAAAAAACTTTTGGGCCAAGGAGTGCCGGGAAACGCTCTAAAAACATTTCAGGACTCTCGGCCCGGCCCAAATATGCCCAAAAAGTTGACTTTTGAGAAAAGTCTTTTTTTGACTTTTTTGTAAGGGGGGGTGCTCACGCATTTTTTCAAAATTTCAAAAATGGTCAAAAAACACTTTTGGGCCAAGGAGCACCGGTAAACGTTCCAAAAACATGTCAGGACTATCGAAACGGCCCAAATATGCCAAAAAAGTTGACTTCTGAGAAAAGTCAATTTTTAACTTTTTTGTAAGAGGGGTGCTTACGCATTTTTTCAAATTTTTAAAAACGGTCAAAAAACACTTTTGGGCCAAGGAGCGCCGGGAAACGTTTTAAAAACATGTCAGGACTCTCGGCACGGCCCAAATATGCCAAAAAAGTAGACTTTTGAGAAAAGTCCATTTTTGACTTTTTTGTAAGGGGGGGTGCTTACGCATTTTTTCAAAATTTCAAAAACGATCAAAAAACACTTTTGGGCCAAGGAGCGCCGGGAAACGTTCTAAAAACATGTCAGGACTCTCGGCATGGCCCAAATATGCCAAAAAAGTTGACTTCTGAGAAAAGTCAATTTTTAACTTTTTTGTAAGGGGGGGTGCTTACGCATTTTTTCAAATTTTCGAAAATGGTCAAAAAAAACTTTTGGGCCAAGGAGTGCCGGGAAACGCTCTAAAAACATTTCAGGACTCTCGGCACGGCCCAAATATGCCAAAAAAGTTGACTTTTAAGAAAAGTCCATTTTTGACTTTTTTGTAAGGGGGGGTGCTTACGCATTTTTTCAAAATTTCAAAAACGGTCAAAAAACCCTTTTGGGCCAAGGAGCGCCGGGAAACGTTCTAAAAACATGTCAGAACTCTCGGCACGGCCCAAATATGCCAAAAAAGTTGACCTTTGAGAAAACTCCATTTTTGACTTTTTTGTAAGGGGGGGTGCTTACGCATTTTTTCAAAATTTCGAAAATGGTCAAAAAAAACTTTTGGGCCAAGGAGTGCCGGGAAACGCTCTAGAAACATTTCAGGACTCTCGGCCCGGCCCAAATATGCCAAAAAAGTTGACTTTTGAGAAAAGTCATTTTTTGACTTTTTTGTAAGGGGGGGTGCTCACGCATTTTTTCAAAATTTCAAAAACGATCAAAAAACACTTTTGGGCCAAGGAGCGCCGGGAAACGTTCTAAAAACATGTCAGGACTCTCGGCATGGCCCAAATATGCCAAAAAAGTTGACTTTTGAGAAAAGTCAATTTTTTACTTTTTTGTAAGGGGGGGTGCTTACGCATTTTTTCAAAATTTCAAAAACGGTCCAAAAACACTTTTGGGCCAAGGAGCGCCGGGAAATGTTCTAAAAACATGTCAGGACTCTCGGCACGGCCAAAATATGCCAAAAAAGTTGACTTTTGAGAAAAGTCAATTTTTGACTTTTTTGTAAGGGGGGGGTGCTTACGCATTTTTTCAAAATTTCAAAATGGTCAAAAAACCCTTTTGGGCCAAGGAGCGCCGGGAAACGTTCTAAAAACATGTCAGGACTCTCGGCAAGGCCCAAATATGCCAAAAAAGTTGACTTCTGAAAAAAGTCCATTTTTGACTTTTTTGTAAGGGGGGGTGCTTACGCATTTTTTCAAAATTTCAAAAACGGTCAAAAAACACTTTTGGGCCAAGGAGCGCCGGGAAACGTTCTAAAAACATGTCAGGACTCTCGGCACGGCCCAAATATGCCCAAAAAGTTGACTTTTGAGAAAAGTCAATTTTTGACTTTTTTGTAAGGGGGGGTGCTTACGCATTTTTTCAAAATTTCAAAAACGGTCCAAAAACAGTTTTGGGCCAAGGAGCGCCGGGAAACGTTCTAAAAACATGTTAGGACTCTCGGCACGGCCAAAATATGCCAAAAAAGTTGACTTTTGAGAAAAGTCAATTTTTGACTTTTTTGTAAGGGGGGGTGCTTAAGCATTTTTTGAAAATTTCGAAAATGGTCAAAAAACCCTTTTGGGCCAAGGAGCGCCGGGAAACGTTCTAAAAACATGTCAGGACTCTCGGCACGGCCAAAATATGCCAAAAAAGGTGACTTCTGAAAAAAGTCCATTTTTGACTTTTTTGTAAGGGGGGGTGCTTACGCATTTTTTCAAAATTTCGAAAATGGTCAAAAAAAACTTTTGGGCCAAGGAGTGCCGGGAAACGCTCTAAAAACATTTCAGGACTCTCGGCCCGGCCCAAATATGCCCAAAAAGTTGACTTTTGAGAAAAGTCTTTTTTTGACTTTTTTGTAAGGGGGGGTGCTCACGCATTTTTTCAAAATTTCAAAAATGGTCAAAAAACACTTTTGGGCCAAGGAGCACCGGGAAACGTTCCAAAAACATGTCAGGACTATCGAAACGGCCCAAATATGCCAAAAAAGTTGACTTCTGAGAAAAGTCAATTTTTAACTTTTTTGTAAGAGGGGTGCTTACGCATTTTTTCAAATTTTTAAAAACGGTCAAAAAACACTTTTGGGCCAAGGAGCGCCGGGAAACATTTTAAAAACATGTCAGGACTCTCGGCACGGCCCAAATATGCCAAAAAAGTAGACTTTTGAGAAAAGTCCATTTTTGACTTTTTTGTAAGGGGGGGTGCTCACGCATTTTTTCAAAATTTCAAAAACAGTCAAAAAACAATTTTGGGCCAAGGAGCGCCGGGAAACGATCTAAAAACATGTCAGGACTTTTGGCATGGCCCAAATATGCCAAAAAAGTTGACTTTTGAGAAAAGTCAATTTTTTTCTTTTTTGTAAGGGGGGGTGCTTACGCATTTTTTCAAAATTTCAAAAACGATCAAAAAACACTTTTGGGCCAAGGAGCGCCGGGAAACGTTCTAAAAACATGTCAGGACTCTCGGCATGGCCCAAATATGCCAAAAAAGTTGACTTCTGAGAAAAGTCAATTTTTAACTTTTTTGTAAGGGGGGGTGCTTACGCATTTTTTCAAATTTTCAAAAACGGTCAAAAAACACTTTTGGGCCAAGGAAAGCCGGGAAACGTTCGGAAAACATGTCAGGACTCTCGGCACGGCCCAAATATGCCAAAAGTGTTGACTTTTGAGAAAAGTCCATTTTTTACTTTTTTGAAAGGGGGGGTGCTTACGCATTTTTTCAAAATTTCGAAAATGGTCAAAAAACACTTTTGGGCCAAGGAATGCCGGGAAACGCTCTAAAAACATTTCAGGACTCTCGGAACGGCCCAAATATGCCAAAAAAGTTGACTTTTGAGAAAAGTCATTTTTTGACTTTTTTGTAAGGGGGGGTGCTTACGCATTTTTTCAAAATTTCAAAAACGATCAAAAAACACTTTTGGGCCAAGGAGCGCCGGGAAACGTTCTAAAAACATGTCAGGACTCTCGGCATGGCCCAAATATGCCAAAAAAGTTGACTTTTGAGAAAAGTCAATTTTTGACTTTTTTGTAAGGGGGGGTGCTTACGCATTTTTTCAAAATTTCAAAATGGTCAAAAAACCCTTTTGGGCCAAGGAGCGCCGGGAAACGTACTAAAAACATGTCAGGACTCTCGGCAAGGCCAAAATATGCCAAAAAAGGTGACTTCTGAAAAAAATCCATTTTTGACTATTTTGTAAGGGGGGGTGCTTACGCATTTTTTCAAATTTTCAAAAACGGTCAAAAAACACTTTTGGGCCAAGGAAAGCCGGGAAACGTTCTAAAAACATGTCAGAACTCTCGGCACGGCCCAAATATGCCAAAAGTGTTGACTTTTGAGAAAAGTCCATTTTTTACTTTTTTGAAAGGGGGGGTGCTTACGCATTTTTTCAAAATTTCAAAAACGGTCCAAAAACACTTTTGGGCCAAGGAGCGCCGGGAAACGTTCTAAAAACATGTCAGGACTGTCGGCACGGCCCAAATATGCCAAAAAAGTTGACTTCTGAAAAAAGTCCATTTTTGACTTTTTTGTAAGGGGGGGTGCTTACGCATTTTTTCAAAATTTCGAAAATGGTCAAAAAAAACTTTTGGGCCAAGGAGTGCCGGGAAACGCTCTAAAAACATTTCAGGACTCTCGGCACGGCCCAAATATGCCAAAAAAATTGACTTTTAAGAAAAGTCCATTTTTGACTTTTTTGTAAGGGGGGGGTGCTTACGCATTTTTTCAAAATTTCAAAAACGGTCAAAAAACCCTTTTGGGCCAAGGAGCGCCGGGAAACGTTCTAAAAACATGTCAGAACTCTCGGCACGGCCCAAATATGCCAAAAAAGTTGACCTTTGAGAAAACTCCATTTTTGACTTTTTTGTAAGGGGGGGTGCTTACGCATTTTTTCAAAATTTCGAAAATGGTCAAAAAAAACTTTTGGGCCAAGGAGTGCCGGGAAACGCTCTAGAAACATTTCAGGACTCTCGGCCCGGCCCAAATATGCCAAAAAAGTTGACTTTTGAGAAAAGTCATTTTTTGACTTTTTTGTAAGGGGGGGTGCTCACGCATTTTTTCAAAATTTCAAAAACGATCAAAAAACACTTTTGGGCCAAGGAGCGCCGGGAAACGTTCTAAAAACATGTCAGGACTCTCGGCATGGCCCAAATATGCCAAAAAAGTTGACTTTTGAGAAAAGTCAATTTTTTACTTTTTTGTAAGGGGGGGTGCTTACGCATTTTTTCAAAATTTCAAAAACGGTCCAAAAACACTTTTGGGCCAAGGAGCGCCGGGAAATGTTCTAAAAACATGTCAGGACTCTCGGCACGGCCAAAATATGCCAAAAAAGTTGACTTTTGAGAAAAGTCAATTTTTGACTTTTTTGTAAGGGGGGGTGCTTACGCATTTTTTCAAAATTTCAAAATGGTCAAAAAACCCTTTTGGGCCAAGGAGCGCCGGGAAACGTTCTAAAAACATGTCAGGACTCTCGGCAAGGCCCAAATATGCCAAAAAAGTTGACTTCTGAAAAAAGTCCATTTTTGACTTTTTTGTAAGGGGGGGTGCTTACGCATTTTTTCAAAATTTCAAAAACGGTCAAAAAACACTTTTGGGCCAAGGAGCGCCGGGAAACGTTCTAAAAACATGTCAGGACTCTCGGCACGGCCCAAATATGCCCAAAAAGTTGACTTTTGAGAAAAGTCAATTTTTGACTTTTTTGTAAGGGGGGGTGCTTACGCATTTTTTCAAAATTTCAAAAACGGTCCAAAAACACTTTTGGGCCAAGGAGCGCCGGGAAACGTTCTAAAAACATGTTAGGACTCTCGGCACGGCCAAAATATGCCAAAAAAGTTGACTTTTGAGAAAAGTCAATTTTTGACTTTTTTGTAAGGGGGGGTGCTTAAGCATTTTTTGAAAATTTCGAAAATGGTCAAAAAACCCTTTTGGGCCAAGGAGCGCCGGGAAACGTTCTAAAAACATGTCAGGACTCTCGGCACGGCCAAAATATGCCAAAAAAGGTGACTTCTGAAAAAAGTCCATTTTTGACTTTTTTGTAAGGGGGGGTGCTTACGCATTTTTTCAAAATTTCGAAAATGGTCAAAAAAAACTTTTGGGCCAAGGAGTGCCGGGAAACGCTCTAAAAACATTTCAGGACTCTCGGCCCGGCCCAAATATGCCCAAAAAGTTGACTTTTGAGAAAAGTCTTTTTTTGACTTTTTTGTAAGGGGGGGTGCTCACGCATTTTTTCAAAATTTCAAAAATGGTCAAAAAACACTTTTGGGCCAAGGAGCACCGGGAAACGTTCCAAAAACATGTCAGGACTATCGAAACGGCCCAAATATGCCAAAAAAGTTGACTTCTGAGAAAAGTCAATTTTTAACTTTTTTGTAAGAGGGGTGCTTACGCATTTTTTCAAATTTTTAAAAACGGTCAAAAAACACTTTTGGGCCAAGGAGCGCCGGGAAACGTTTTAAAAACATGTCAGGACTCTCGGCACGGCCCAAATATGCCAAAAAAGTAGACTTTTGAGAAAAGTCCATTTTTGACTTTTTTGTAAGGGGGGGTGCTTACGCATTTTTTCAAAATTTCAAAAACAGTCAAAAAACAATTTTGGGCCAAGGAGCGCCGGGAAACGTTCTAAAAACATGTCAGGACTTTTGGCATGGCCCAAATATGCCAAAAAAGTTGACTTTTGAGAAAAGTCAATTTTTTTCTTTTTGTAAGGGGGGTGCTTACGCATTTTTTCAAAATTTCAAAAACGATCAAAAAACACTTTTGGGCCAAGGAGCGCCGGGAAACGTTCTAAAAACATGTCAGGACTCTCGGCATGGCCCAAATATGCCAAAAAAGTTGACTTCTGAGAAAAGTCCATTTTTAACTTTTTTGTAAGGGGGGGTGCTTACGCATTTTTTCAAAATTTCGAAAATGGTCAAAAAAAACTTTTGGGCCAAGGAGTGCCGGGAAACGCTCTAAAAACATTTCAGGACTCTCGGCCCGGCCCAAATATGCCAAAAAAGTTGACTTTTGAGAAAAGTCATTTTTTGACTTTTTTGTAAGGGGGGGTGCTCACGCATTTTTTCAAATTTTCAAAAACGATCAAAAAACACTTTTGGGCCAAGGAGCGCCGGGAAACGTTCTAAAAACATGTCAGGACTCTCGGCATGGCCCAAATATGCCAAAAAAGTTGACTTCTGAGAAAAGTCAATTTTTAACTTTTTTGTAAGGGGGGGTGCTTACGCATTTTTTCAAATTTTCAAAAACGGTCAAAAAACACTTTTGGGCCAAGGAAAGCAGGGAAACGTTCGGAAAACATGTCAGGACTCTCGGCACGGCCCAAATATGCCAAAAGTGTTGACTTTTGAGAAAAGTCCATTTTTTACTTTTTTGAAAGGGGGGGTGCTTACGCATTTTTTCAAAATTTCAAAAACGGTCCAAAAACACTTTTGGGCCAAGGAGCGCCGGGAAACGTTCTAAAAACATGTCAGAACTCTCGGCACGGCCCAAATATGCCAAAAAAGTTTACCTTTGAGAAAACTCCATTTTTGACTTTTTTGTAAGGGGGGGTGCTTACGCATTTTTTCAAAATTTCGAAAATGGTCAAAAAACACTTTTGGGCCAAGGAATGCCGGGAAACGCTCTAAAAACATTTCAGGACTCTCGGAACGGCCCAAATATGCCAAAAAAGTTGACTTTTGAGAAAAGTCATTTTTTGACTTTTTTGTAAGGGGGGGTGCTTACGCATTTTTTCAAAATTTCAAAAACGATCAAAAAACACTTTTGGGCCAAGGAGCGCCGGGAAACGTTCTAAAAACATGTCAGGACTCTCGGCATGGCCCAAATATGCCAAAAAAGTTGACTTTTGAGAAAAGTCAATTTTTGACTTTTTTGTAAGGGGGGGTGCTTACGCATTTTTTCAAATTTTCAAAAACGGTCAAAAAACACTTTTGGGCCAAGGAGCACCGGGAAACGTACTAAAAACATGTCAGGACTATCGAAACGGACCAAATATGTCAAAAAAGTTGACTTCTGAAAAAAATCCATTTTTGACTATTTTGTAAGGGGGGGTGCTTACGCATTTTTTCAAATTTTCAAAAACGGTCAAAAAACACTTTTGGGCCAAGGAGCACCGGGAAACGTTCCAAAAACATGTCAGGACTATCGAAACGGACCAAATATGTCAAAAAAGTTGACTTCTGAGAAAAGTCAATTTTTAACTTTTTTGTAAGGGGGGGGTGCTTACGCATTTTTTCAAATTTTCAAACACGGTCAAAAAACACTTTTGGGCCAAGGAAAGCCGGGAAACGTTCGGAAAACATGTCAGGACTCTCGGCACGGCCCAAATATGCCAAAAGTGTTGACTTTTGAGAAAAGTCCATTTTTTACTTTTTTGAAAGGGGGGGTGCTTACGCATTTTTTCAAAATTTCAAAAACGGTCCAAAAACACTTTTGGGCCAAGGAGCGCCGGGAAACGTTCTAAAAACATGTCAGGACTGTCGGCACGGCCCAAATATGCCAAAAAAGTTGACTTCTGAAAAAAGTCCATTTTTGACTTTTTTGTAAGGGGGGGTGCTTACGCATTTTTTCAAAATTTCGAAAATGGTCAAAAAAAACTTTTGGGCCAAGGAGTGCCGGGAAACGCTCTAAAAACATTTCAGGACTCTCGGCACGGCCCAAATATGCCAAAAAAGTTGACTTTTAAGAAAAGTCCATTTTTGACTTTTTTGTAAGGGGGGGTGCTTACGCATTTTTTCAAAATTTCAAAAACGGTCAAAAAACCCTTTTGGGCCAAGGAGCGCCGGGAAACGTTCTAAAAACATGTCAGAACTCTCGGCACGGCCCAAATATGCCAAAAAAGTTGACCTTTGAGAAAACTCCATTTTTGACTTTTTTGTAAGGGGGGGTGCTTACGCATTTTTTCAAAATTTCGAAAATGGTCAAAAAAAACTTTTGGGCCAAGGAGTGCCGGGAAACGCTCTAGAAACATTTCAGGACTCTCGGCCCGGCCCAAATATGCCAAAAAAGTTGACTTTTGAGAAAAGTCATTTTTTGACTTTTTTGTAAGGGGGGGTGCTCACGCATTTTTTCAAAATTTCAAAAACGATCAAAAAACACTTTTGGGCCAAGGAGCGCCGGGAAACGTTCTAAAAACATGTCAGGACTCTCGGCATGGCCCAAATATGCCAAAAAAGTTGACTTTTGAGAAAAGTCAATTTTTTACTTTTTTGTAAGGGGGGGTGCTTACGCATTTTTTCAAAATTTCAAAAACGGTCCAAAAACACTTTTGGGCCAAGGAGCGCCGGGAAATGTTCTAAAAACATGTCAGGACTCTCGGCACGGCCAAAATATGCCAAAAAAGTTGACTTTTGAGAAAAGTCAATTTTTGACTTTTTTGTAAGGGGGGGTGCTTACGCATTTTTTCAAAATTTCAAAATGGTCAAAAAACCCTTTTGGGCCAAGGAGCGCCGGGAAACGTTCTAAAAACATGTCAGGACTCTCGGCAAGGCCCAAATATGCCAAAAAAGTTGACTTCTGAAAAAAGTCCATTTTTGACTTTTTTGTAAGGGGGGGTGCTTACGCATTTTTTCAAAATTTCAAAAACGGTCAAAAAACACTTTTGGGCCAAGGAGCGCCGGGAAACGTTCTAAAAACATGTCAGGACTCTCGGCACGGCCCAAATATGCCCAAAAAGTTGACTTTTGAGAAAAGTCAATTTTTGACTTTTTTGTAAGGGGGGGTGCTTACGCATTTTTTCAAAATTTCAAAAACGGTCCAAAAACACTTTTGGGCCAAGGAGCGCCGGGAAACGTTCTAAAAACATGTTAGGACTCTCGGCACGGCCAAAATATGCCAAAAAAGTTGACTTTTGAGAAAAGTCAATTTTTGACTTTTTTGTAAGGGGGGGTGCTTAAGCATTTTTTGAAAATTTCGAAAATGGTCAAAAAACCCTTTTGGGCCAAGGAGCGCCGGGAAACGTTCTAAAAACATGTCAGGACTCTCGGCACGGCCAAAATATGCCAAAAAAGGTGACTTCTGAAAAAAGTCAATTTTTGACTTTTTTGTAAGGGGGGGTGCTTACGCATTTTTTCAAAATTTCGAAAATGGTCAAAAAAAACTTTTGGGCCAAGGAGTGCCGGGAAACGCTCTAAAAACATTTCAGGACTCTCGGCCCGGCCCAAATATGCCCAAAAAGTTGACTTTTGAGAAAAGTCTTTTTTTGACTTTTTTGTAAGGGGGGGTGCTCACGCATTTTTTCAAAATTTCAAAAATGGTCAAAAAACACTTTTGGGCCAAGGAGCACCGGGAAACGTTCCAAAAACATGTCAGGACTATCGAAACGGCCCAAATATGCCAAAAAAGTTGACTTCTGAGAAAAGTCAATTTTTAACTTTTTTGTAAGAGGGGTGCTTACGCATTTTTTCAAATTTTTAAAAACGGTCAAAAAACACTTTTGGGCCAAGGAGCGCCGGGAAACGTTTTAAAAACATGTCAGGACTCTCGGCACGGCCCAAATATGCCAAAAAAGTAGACTTTTGAGAAAAGTCCATTTTTGACTTTTTTGTAAGGGGGGGTGCTTACGCATTTTTTCAAAATTTCAAAAACGATCAAAAAACACTTTTGGGCCAAGGAGCGCCGGGAAACGTTCTAAAAACATGTCAGGACTCTCGGCATGGCCCAAATATGCCAAAAAAGTTGACTTCTGAGAAAAGTCAATTTTTAACTTTTTTGTAAGGGGGGGTGCTTACGCATTTTTTCAAATTTTCGAAAATGGTCAAAAAAAACTTTTGGGCCAAGGAGTGCCGGGAAACGCTCTAAAAACATTTCAGGACTCTCGGCACGGCCCAAATATGCCAAAAAAGTTGACTTTTAAGAAAAGTCCATTTTTGACTTTTTTGTAAGGGGGGGTGCTTACGCATTTTTTCAAAATTTCAAAAACGGTCAAAAAACCCTTTTGGGCCAAGGAGCGCCGGGAAACGTTCTAAAAACATGTCAGAACTCTCGGCACGGCCCAAATATGCCAAAAAAGTTGACCTTTGAGAAAACT
Source organism: Corythoichthys intestinalis (assembly GCF_030265065.1). Taxonomy (NCBI): domain Eukaryota; kingdom Metazoa; phylum Chordata; class Actinopteri; order Syngnathiformes; family Syngnathidae; genus Corythoichthys; species Corythoichthys intestinalis. Next base: position 16,010,780 of record NC_080395.1, on the reverse strand, counting down.
CCATTTTTGACTTTTTTGTAAGGGGGGGTGCTTACGCATTTTTTCAAAATTTCGAAAATGGTCAAAAAAAACTTTTGGGCCAAGGAGTGCCGGGAAACGCTCTAGAAACATTTCAGGACTCTCGGCCCGGCCCAAATATGCCAAAAAAGTTGACTTTTGAGAAAAGTCATTTTTTGACTTTTTTGTAAGGGGGGGTGCTCACGCATTTTTTCAAAATTTCAAAAACGATCAAAAAACACTTTTGGGCCAAGGAGCGCCGGGAAATGTTCTAAAAACATGTCAGGACTCTCGGCACGGCCAAAATATGCCAAAAAAGTTGACTTTTGAGAAAAGTCAATTTTTGACTTTTTTGTAAGGGGGGGGTGCTTACGCATTTTTTCAAAATTTCAAAATGGTCAAAAAACCCTTTTGGGCCAAGGAGCGCCGGGAAACGTTCTAAAAACATGTCAGGACTCTCGGCAAGGCCCAAATATGCCAAAAAAGTTGACTTCTGAAAAAAGTCCATTTTTGACTTTTTTGTAAGGGGGGGTGCTTACGCATTTTTTCAAAATTTCAAAAACGGTCAAAAAACACTTTTGGGCCAAGGAGCGCCGGGAAACGTTCTAAAAACATGTCAGGACTCTCGGCACGGCCCAAATATGCCCAAAAAGTTGACTTTTGAGAAAAGTCAATTTTTGACTTTTTTGTAAGGGGGGGTGCTTACGCATTTTTTCAAAATTTCAAAAACGGTCCAAAAACAGTTTTGGGCCAAGGAGCGCCGGGAAACGTTCTAAAAACATGTTAGGACTCTCGGCACGGCCAAAATATGCCAAAAAAGTTGACTTTTGAGAAAAGTCAATTTTTGACTTTTTTGTAAGGGGGGGTGCTTAAGCATTTTTTGAAAATTTCGAAAATGGTCAAAAAACCCTTTTGGGCCAAGGAGCGCCGGGAAACGTTCTAAAAACATGTCAGGACTCTCGGCACGGCCAAAATATGCCAAAAAAGGTGACTTCAGAAAAAAGTCCATTTTTGACTTTTTTGTAAGGGGGGGTGCTTACGCATTTTTTCAAAATTTCGAAAATGGTCAAAAAAAACTTTTGGGCCAAGGAGTGCCGGGAAACGCTCTAAAAACATTTCAGGACTCTCGGCCCGGCCCAAATATGCCCAAAAAGTTGACTTTTGAGAAAAGTCTTTTTTTGACTTTTTTGTAAGGGGGGGTGCTCACGCATTTTTTCAAAATTTCAAAAATGGTCAAAAAACACTTTTGGGCCAAGGAGCACCGGGAAACGTTCCAAAAACATGTCAGGACTATCGAAACGGCCCAAATATGCCAAAAAAGTTGACTTCTGAGAAAAGTCAATTTTTAACTTTTTTGTAAGAGGGGTGCTTACGCATTTTTTCAAATTTTTAAAAACGGTCAAAAAACACTTTTGGGCCAAGGAGCGCCGGGAAACGTTTTAAAAACATGTCAGGACTCTCGGCACGGCCCAAATATGCCAAAAAAGTAGACTTTTGAGAAAAGTCCATTTTTGACTTTTTTGTAAGGGGGGGTGCTTACGCATTTTTTCAAAATTTCAAAAACAGTCAAAAAACAATTTTGGGCCAAGGAGCGCCGGGAAACGATCTAAAAACATGTCAGGACTTTTGGCATGGCCCAAATATGCCAAAAAAGTTGACTTTTGAGAAAAGTCAATTTTTTTCTTTTTTGTAAGGGGGGGTGCTTACGCATTTTTTCAAAATTTCAAAAACGATCAAAAAACACTTTTGGGCCAAGGAGCGCCGGGAAACGTTCTAAAAACATGTCAGGACTCTCGGCATGGCCCAAATATGCCAAAAAAGTTGACTTCTGAGAAAAGTCAATTTTTAACTTTTTTGTAAGGGGGGGTGCTTACGCATTTTTTCAAATTTTCAAAAACGGTCAAAAAACACTTTTGGGCCAAGGAAAGCCGGGAAACGTTCGGAAAACATGTCAGGACTCTCGGCACGGCCCAAATATGCCAAAAGTGTTGACTTTTGAGAAAAGTCCATTTTTTACTTTTTTGAAAGGGGGGGTGCTTACGCATTTTTTCAAAATTTCGAAAATGGTCAAAAAACACTTTTGGGCCAAGGAATGCCGGGAAACGCTCTAAAAACATTTCAGGACTCTCGGAACGGCCCAAATATGCCAAAAAAGTTGACTTTTGAGAAAAGTCATTTTTTGACTTTTTTGTAAGGGGGGGTGCTTACGCATTTTTTCAAAATTTCAAAAACGATCAAAAAACACTTTTGGGCCAAGGAGCGCCGGGAAACGTTCTAAAAACATGTCAGGACTCTCGGCATGGCCCAAATATGCCAAAAAAGTTGACTTTTGAGAAAAGTCAATTTTTGACTTTTTTGTAAGGGGGGGTGCTTACGCATTTTTTCAAAATTTCAAAATGGTCAAAAAACCCTTTTGGGCCAAGGAGCGCCGGGAAACGTACTAAAAACATGTCAGGACTCTCGGCAAGGCCAAAATATGCCAAAAAAGGTGACTTCTGAAAAAAATCCATTTTTGACTATTTTGTAAGGGGGGGTGCTTACGCATTTTTTCAAATTTTCAAAAACGGTCAAAAAACACTTTTGGGCCAAGGAGCACCGGGAAACGTTCCAAAAACATGTCAGGACTATCGAAACGGACCAAATATGTCAAAAAAGTTGACTTCTGAGAAAAGTCAATTTTTAACTTTTTTGTAAGGGGGGGTGCTTACGCATTTTTTCAAATTTTCAAACACGGTCAACAAACACTTTTGGGCCAAGGAAAGCCGGGAAACGTTCGGAAAACATGTCAGGACTCTCGGCACGGCCCAAATATGCCAAAAGTGTTGACTTTTGAGAAAAGTCCATTTTTTACTTTTTTGAAAGGGGGGGTGCTTACGCATTTTTTCAAAATTTCAAAAACGGTCCAAAAACACTTTTGGGCCAAGGAGCGCCGGGAAACTTTCTAAAAACATGTCAGGACTGTCGGCACGGCCCAAATATGCCAAAAAAGTTGACTTCTGAAAAAAGTCCATTTTTGACTTTTTTGTAAGGGGGGGTGCTTACGCATTTTTTCAAAATTTCGAAAATGGTCAAAAAAAACTTTTGGGCCAAGGAGTGCCGGGAAACGCTCTAAAAACATTTCAGGACTCTCGGCACGGCCCAAATATGCCAAAAAAGTTGACTTTTAAGAAAAGTCCATTTTTGACTTTTTTGTAAGGGGGGGTGCTTACGCATTTTTTCAAAATTTCAAAAACGGTCAAAAAACCCTTTTGGGCCAAGGAGCGCCGGGAAACGTTCTAAAAACATGTCAGAACTGTCGGCACGGCCCAAATATGCCAAAAAAGTTGACCTTTGAGAAAACTCCATTTTTGACTTTTTTGTAAGGGGGGGTGCTTACGCATTTTTTCAAAATTTCGAAAATGGTCAAAAAAAACTTTTGGGCCAAGGAGTGCCGGGAAACGCTCTAGAAACATTTCAGGACTCTCGGCCCGGCCCAAATATGCCAAAAAAGTTGACTTTTGAGAAAAGTCATTTTTTGACTTTTTTGTAAGGGGGGGTGCTCACGCATTTTTTCAAAATTTCAAAAACGATCAAAAAACACTTTTGGGCCAAGGAGCGCCGGGAAACGTTCTAAAAACATGTCAGGACTCTCGGCATGGCCCAAATATGCCAAAAAAGTTGACTTTTGAGAAAAGTCAATTTTTTACTTTTTTGTAAGGGGGGGTGCTTACGCATTTTTTCAAAATTTCAAAAACGGTCCAAAAACACTTTTGGGCCAAGGAGCGCCGGGAAATGTTCTAAAAACATGTCAGGACTCTCGGCACGGCCAAAATATGCCAAAAAAGTTGACTTTTGAGAAAAGTCAATTTTTGACTTTTTTGTAAGGGGGGGTGCTTACGCATTTTTTCAAAATTTCAAAATGGTCAAAAAACCCTTTTGGGCCAAGGAGCGCCGGGAAACGTTCTAAAAACATGTCAGGACTCTCGGCAAGGCCCAAATATGCCAAAAAAGTTGACTTCTGAAAAAAGTCCATTTTTGACTTTTTTGTAAGGGGGGGTGCTTACGCATTTTTTCAAAATTTCAAAAACGGTCAAAAAACACTTTTGGGCCAAGGAGCGCCGGGAAACGTTCTAAAAACATGTCAGGACTCTCGGCACGGCCCAAATATGCCCAAAAAGTTGACTTTTGAGAAAAGTCAATTTTTGACTTTTTTGTAAGGGGGGGTGCTTACGCATTTTTTCAAAATTTCAAAAACGGTCCAAAAACACTTTTGGGCCAAGGAGCGCCGGGAAACGTTCTAAAAACATGTTAGGACTCTCGGCACGGCCAAAATATGCCAAAAAAGTTGACTTTTGAGAAAAGTCAATTTTTGACTTTTTTGTAAGGGGGGGTGCTTAAGCATTTTTTGAAAATTTCGAAAATGGTCAAAAAACCCTTTTGGGCCAAGGAGCGCCGGGAAACGTTCTAAAAACATGTCAGGACTCTCGGCACGGCCAAAATATGCCAAAAAAGGTGACTTCTGAAAAAAGTCCATTTTTGACTTTTTTGTAAGGGGGGGTGCTTACGCATTTTTTCAAAATTTCGAAAATGGTCAAAAAAAACTTTTGGGCCAAGGAGTGCCGGGAAACGCTCTAAAAACATTTCAGGACTCTCGGCACGGCCCAAATATGCCCAAAAAGTTGACTTTTGAGAAAAGTCTTTTTTTGACTTTTTTGTAAGGGGGGGTGCTCACGCATTTTTTCAAAATTTCAAAAATGGTCAAAAAACACTTTTGGGCCAAGGAGCACCGGGAAACGTTCCAAAAACATGTCAGGACTATCGAAACGGCCAAAATATGCCAAAAAAGTTGACTTCTGAGAAAAGTCAATTTTTAACTTTTTTGTAAGAGGGGTGCTTACGCATTTTTTCAAATTTTTAAAAACGGTCAAAAAACACTTTTGGGCCAAGGAGCGCCGGGAAACGTTTTAAAAACATGTCAGGACTCTCGGCACGGCCCAAATATGCCAAAAAAGTAGACTTTTGAGAAAAGTCCATTTTTGACTTTTTTGTAAGGGGGGGTGCTTACGCATTTTTTCAAAATTTCAAAAACAGTCAAAAAACAATTTTGGGCCAAGGAGCGCCGGGAAACGTTCTAAAAACATGTCAGGACTCTCGGCATGGCCCAAATATGCCAAAAAAGTTGACTTCTGAGAAAAGTCAATTTTTAACTTTTTTGTAAGGGGGGGTGCTTACGCATTTTTTCAAATTTTCAAAAACGGTCAAAAAACACTTTTGGGCCAAGGAAAGCCGGGAAACGTTCGGAAAACATGTCAGGACTCTCGGCACGGCCCAAATATGCCAAAAGTGTTGACTTTTGAGAAAAGTCCATTTTTTACTTTTTTGAAAGGGGGGGTGCTTACGCATTTTTTCAAAATTTCAAAAACGGTCCAAAAACACTTTTGGGCCAAGGAGCGCCGGGAAACGTTCTAAAAACATGTCAGAACTCTCGGCACGGCCCAAATATGCCAAAAAAGTTTACCTTTGAGAAAACTCCATTTTTGACTTTTTTGTAAGGGGGGGTGCTTACGCATTTTTTCAAAATTTCGAAAATGGTCAAAAAACACTTTTGGGCCAAGGAATGCCGGGAAACGCTCTAAAAACATTTCAGGACTCTCGGAACGGCCCAAATATGCCAAAAAAGTTGACTTTTGAGAAAAGTCATTTTTTGACTTTTTTGTAAGGGGGGGTGCTTACGCATTTTTTCAAAATTTCAAAAACGATCAAAAAACACTTTTGGGCCAAGGAGCGCCGGGAAACGTTCTAAAAACATGTCAGGACTCTCGGCATGGCCCAAATATGCCAAAAAAGTTGACTTTTGAGAAAAGTCAATTTTTGACTTTTTTGTAAGGGGGGGTGCTTACGCATTTTTTCAAAATTTCAAAATGGTCAAAAAACCCTTTTGGGCCAAGGAGCGCCGGGAAACGTACTAAAAACATGTCAGGACTCTCGGCAAGGCCAAAATATGCCAAAAAAGGTGACTTCTGAAAAAAATCCATTTTTGACTATTTTGTAAGGGGGGTGCTTACGCATTTTTTCAAATTTTCAAAAACGGTCAAAAAACACTTTTGGGCCAAGGAGCACCGGGAAACGTTCCAAAAACATGTCAGGACTATCGAAACGGACCAAATATGTCAAAAAAGTTGACTTCTGAGAAAAGTCAATTTTTAACTTTTTTGTAAGGGGGGGTGCTTACGCATTTTTTCAAATTTTCAAAAACGGTCAAAAAACACTTTTGGGCCAAGGAAAGCCAGGAAACGTTCAGAAAACATGTCAGGACTCTCGGCACGGCCCAAATATGCCAAAAGTGTTGACTTTTGAGAAAAGTCCATTTTTTACTTTTTTGAAAGGGGGGGTGCTTACACATTTTTTCAAAATTTCAAAAACGGTCCAAAAACACTTTTGGGCCAAGGAGCGCCGGGAAACGTTCTAAAAACATGTCAGAACTCTCGGCACGGCCCAAATACGCCAAAAAAGTTGACCTTTGAGAAAACTCCATTTTTGACTTTTTTGTAAGGGGGGGTGCTTACGCATTTTTTCAAAATTTCGAAAATGGTCAAAAAAAACTTTTGGGCCAAGGAGTGCCGGGAAACGCTCTAAAAACATTTCAGGACTCTCGGAACGGCCCAAATATGCCAAAAAAGTTGACTTTTGAGAAAAGTCATTTTTTGACTTTTTTGTAAGGGGGGGTGCTTACGCATTTTTTCAAAATTTCGAAAATGGTCAAAAAAAAACTTTTGGGCCAAGGAGTGCCGGGAAACGCTCTAAAAACATGTCAGGACTGTCGGCACGGCCCAAATATGCCAAAAAAGTTGACTTCTGAAAAAAGTCCATTTTTGACTTTTTTGTAAGGGGGGGTGCTTACGCATTTTTTCAAAATTTCGAAAATGGTCAAAAAAAACTTTTGGGCCAAGGAGTGCCGGGAAACGCTCTAAAAACATTTCAGGACTCTCGGCACGGCCCAAATATGCCAAAAAAGTTGACTTTTAAGAAAAGTCCATTTTTGACTTTTTTGTAAGGGGGGGTGCTTACGCATTTTTTCAAAATTTCAAAAACGGTCAAAAAACCCTTTTGGGCCAAGGAGCGCCGGGAAACGTTCTAAAAACATGTCAGAACTCTCGGCATGGCCCAAATATGCCAAAAAAGTTGACCTTTGAGAAAACTCCATTTTTGACTTTTTTGTAAGGGGGGGTGCTTACGCATTTTTTCAAAATTTCGAAAATGGTCAAAAAAAACTTTTGGGCCAAGGAGTGCCGGGAAACGCTCTAGAAACATTTCAGGACTCTCGGCCCGGCCCAAATATGCCAAAAAAGTTGACTTTTGAGAAAAGTCATTTTTTGACTTTTTTGTAAGGGGGGGTGCTCACGCATTTTTTCAAAATTTCAAAAACGATCAAAAAACACTTTTGGGCCAAGGAGCGCCGGGAAACGTTCTAAAAACATGTCAGGACTCTCGGCATGGCCCAAATATGCCAAAAAAGTTGACTTTTGAGAAAAGTCAATTTTTTACTTTTTTGAAAGGGGGGGTGCTTACGCATTTTTTCAAAATTTCAAAAACGGTCAAAAAACACTTTTGGGCCAAGGAAAGCCAGGAAACGTTCAGAAAACATGTCAGGACTCTCGGCACGGCCCAAATATGCCAAAAGTGTTGACTTTTGAGAAAAGTCAATTTTTTACTTTTTTAAAAGGGGGGGTGCTTACGCATTTTTTCAAAATTTCAAAAACGGTCCAAAAACACTTTTGGGCCAAGGAGCGCCGGGAAACGTTCTAAAAACATGTCAGAACTCTCGGCACGGCCCAAATACGCCAAAAAAGTTGACCTTTGAGAAAACTCCATTTTTGACTTTTTTGTAAGGGGGGGTGCTTACGCATTTTTTCAAAATTTCGAAAATGGTCAAAAAAAACTTTTGGGCCAAGGAGTGCCGGGAAACGCTCTAAAAACATTTCAGGACTCTCGGAACGGCCCAAATATGCCAAAAAAGTTGACTTTTGAGAAAAGTCATTTTTTGACTTTTTTGTAAGGGGGGGTGCTTACGCATTTTTTCAAAATTTCGAAAATGGTCAAAAAAAAACTTTTGGGCCAAGGAGTGCCGGGAAACGCTCTAAAAACATGTCAGGACTGTCGGCACGGCCCAAATATGCCAAAAAAGTTGACTTCTGAAAAAAGTCCATTTTTGACTTTTTTGTAAGGGGGGGTGCTTACGCATTTTTTCAAAATTTCGAAAATGGTCAAAAAAAACTTTTGGGCCAAGGAGTGCCGGGAAACGCTCTAAAAACATTTCAGGACTCTCGGCACGGCCCAAATATGCCAAAAAAGTTGACTTTTAAGAAAAGTCCATTTTTGACTTTTTTGTAAGGGGGGGTGCTTACGCATTTTTTCAAAATTTCAAAAACGGTCCAAAAACCCTTTTGGGCCAAGGAGCGCCGGGAAACGTTCTAAAAACATGTCAGAACTCTCGGCACGGCCCAAATATGCCAAAAAAGTTGACCTTTGAGAAAACTCCATTTTTGACTTTTTTGTAAGGGGGGGTGCTTACGCATTTTTTCAAAATTTCGAAAATGGTCAAAAAAAACTTTTGGGCCAAGGAGTGCCGGGAAACGCTCTAGAAACATTTCAGGACTCTCGGCCCGGCCCAAATATGCCAAAAAAGTTGACTTTTGAGAAAAGTCATTTTTTGACTTTTTTGTAAGGGGGGGTGCTCACGCATTTTTTCAAAATTTCAAAAACGATCAAAAAACACTTTTGGGCCAAGGAGCGCCGGGAAACGTTCTAAAAACATGTCAGGACTCTCGGCATGGCCCAAATATGCCAAAAAAGTTGACTTTTGAGAAAAGTCAATTTTTTACTTTTTTGTAAGGGGGGGTGCTTACGCATTTTTTCAAAATTTCAAAAACGGTCCAAAAACACTTTTGGGCCAAGGAGCGCCGGGAAATGTTCTAAAAACATGTCAGGACTCTCGGCACGGCCAAAATATGCCAAAAAAGTTGACTTTTGAGAAAAGTCAATTTTTGACTTTTTTGTAAGGGGGGGTGCTTACGCATTTTTTCAAAATTTCAAAATGGTCAAAAAACCCTTTTGGGCCAAGGAGCGCCGGGAAACGTTCTAAAAACATGTCAGGACTCTCGGCAAGGGCCAAATATGCCAAAAAAGTTGACTTCTGAAAAAAGTCCATTTTTGACTTTTTTGTAAGGGGGGGTGCTTACGCATTTTTTCAAAATTTCAAAAACGGTCAAAAAACACTTTTGGGCCAAGGAGCGCCGGGAAACGTTCTAAAAACATGTCAGGACTCTCGGCACGGCCCAAATATGCCCAAAAAGTTGACTTTTGAGAAAAGTCAATTTTTGACTTTTTTGTAAGGGGGGGTGCTTACGCATTTTTTCAAAATTTCGAAAATGGTCAAAAAAAACTTTTGGGCCAAGGAGTGCCGGGAAACGCTCTAAAAACATTTCAGGACTCTCGGCCCGGCCCAAATATGCCCAAAAAGTTGACTTTTGAGAAAAGTCTTTTTTTGACTTTTTTGTAAGGGGGGGTGCTCACGCATTTTTTCAAAATTTCAAAAATGGTCAAAAAACACTTTTGGGCCAAGGAGCACCGGGAAACGTTCCAAAAACATGTCAGGACTATCGAAACGGCCCAAATATGCCAAAAAAGTTGACTTCTGAGAAAAGTCAATTTTTAACTTTTTTGTAAGGGGGGGTGCTTACGCATTTTTTCAAATTTTTAAAAACGGTCAAAAAACACTTTTGGGCCAAGGAGCGCCGGGAAACGTTTTAAAAACATGTCAGGACTCTCGGCACGGCCCAAATATGCCAAAAAAGTAGACTTTTGAGAAAAGTCCATTTTTGACTTTTTTGTAAGGGGGGGTGCTTACGCATTTTTTCAAAATTTCAAAAACAGTCAAAAAACAATTTTGGGCCAAGGAGCGCCGGGAAACGTTCTAAAAACATGTCAGGACTTTTGGCATGGCCCAAATATGCCCAAAAAGTTAACTTTTGAGAAAAGTCATTTTTTTTCTTTTTTGTAAGGGGGGGTGCTTACGCATTTTTTCAAAATTTCAAAAACGGTCAAAAAACCCTTTTGGGCCAAGGAGCGCCGGGAAACGTTCTAAAAACATGTCAGAACTCTCGGCACGGCCCAAATATGCCAAAAAAGTTGACCTTTGAGAAAACTCCATTTTTGACTTTTTTGTAAGGGGGGGTGCTTACGCATTTTTTCAAAATTTCGAAAATGGTCAAAAAAAACTTTTGGGCCAAGGAGTGCTGGGAAACGCTCTAAAAACATTTCAGGACTCTCGGCCCGGCCCAAATATGCCAAAAAAGTTGACTTTTGAGAAAAGTCATTTTTTGACTTTTTTGTAAGGGGGGGGTGCTCACGCATTTTTTCAAATTTTCAAAAACGATCAAAAAACACTTTTGGGCCAAGGAGCGCCGGGAAACGTTCTAAAAACATGTCAGGACTCTCGGCATGGCCCAAATATGCCAAAAAAGTTGACTTTTGAGAAAAGTCAATTTTTTACTTTTTTGTAAGGGGGGGTGCTTACGCATTTTTTCAAAATTTCAAAAACGGTCCAAAAACACTTTTGGGCCAAGGAGTGCCGGGAAACGCTCTAAAAAGATGTCAGGACTCTCGGCACGGCCCAAATATGCCAAAAAAGTTGACTTCTGAAAAAAGTCCATTTTTGACTTTTTTGTAAGGGGGGGGTGCTTACGCATTTTTTCAAAATTTCGAAAATGGTCAAAAAAAACTTTTGGGCCAAGGAGTGCCGGGAAACGCTCTAAAAACATTTCAGGACTCTCGGCACGGCCCAAATATGCCAAAAAAGTTGACTTTTAAGAAAAGTCCATTTTTGACTTTTTTGTAAGGGGGGGTGCTTACGCATTTTTTCAAAATTTCAAAAACGGTCAAAAAACCGTTTTGGGCCAAGGAGCGCCGGGAAACGTTCTAAAAACATGTCAGAACTCTCGGCACGGCCCAAATATGCCAAAAAAGTTGACTTTTGAGAAAAGTCATTTTTTGACTTTTTTGTAAGGGGGGGTGCTCACGCATTTTTTCAAAATTTCAAAAACGATCAAAAAACACTTTTGGGCCAAGGAGCGCCGGGAAACGTTCTAAAAACATGTCAGGACTCTCGGCACGGCCCAAATATGCCAAAAAAGTTGACTTTTAAGAAAAGTCCATTTTTGACTTTTTTGTAAGGGGGGGTGCTTACGCATTTTTTCAAAATTTCGAAAATGGTCAAAAAAAACTTTTGGGCCAAGGAGTGCCGGGAAACGCTCTAGAAACATTTCAGGACTCTCGGCCCGGCCCAAATATGCCAAAAAAGTTGACTTTTGAGAAAAGTCATTTTTTGACTTTTTTGTAAGGGGGGGTGCTCACGCATTTTTTCAAAATTTCAAAAACGATCAAAAAACACTTTTGGGCCAAGGAGCGCCGGGAAACGTTCTAAAAACATGTCAGGACTCTCGGCATGGCCCAAATATGCCAAAAAAGTTGACTTTTGAGAAAAGTCAATTTTTTACTTTTTTGTAAGGGGGGGTGCTTACGCATTTTTTCAAAATTTCAAAAACGGTCCAAAAACACTTTTGGGCCAAGGAGCGCCGGGAAATGTTCTAAAAACATGTCAGGACTCTCGGCACGGCCAAAATATGCCAAAAAAGTTGACTTTTGAGAAAAGTCAATTTTTGACTTTTTTGTAAGGGGGGGTGCTTACGCATTTTTTCAAAATTTCAAAATGGTCAAAAAACCCTTTTGGGCCAAGGAGCGCCGGGAAACGTTCTAAAAACATGTCAGGACTCTCGGCAAGGCCCAAATATGCCAAAAAAGTTGACTTCTGAAAAAAGTCCATTTTTGACTTTTTTGTAAGGGGGGGTGCTTACGCATTTTTTCAAAATTTCAAAAACGGTCAAAAAACACTTTTGGGCCAAGGAGCGCCGGGAAACGTTCTAAAAACATGTCAGGACTCTCGGCACGGCCCAAATATGCCCAAAAAGTTGACTTTTGAGAAAAGTCAATTTTTGACTTTTTTGTAAGGGGGGGTGCTTACGCATTTTTTCAAAATTTCAAAAACGGTCCAAAAACACTTTTGGGCCAAGGAGCGCCGGGAAACGTTCTAAAAACATGTTAGGACTCTCGGCACGGCCAAAATATGCCAAAAAAGTTGACTTTTGAGAAAAGTCAATTTTTGACTTTTTTGTAAGGGGGGGTGCTTAAGCATTTTTTGAAAATTTCGAAAATGGTCAAAAAACCCTTTTGGGCCAAGGAGCGCCGGGAAACGTTCTAAAAACATGTCAGGACTCTCGGCACGGCCAAAATATGCCAAAAAAGGTGACTTCTGAAAAAAGTCCATTTTTGACTTTTTTGTAAGGGGGGGTGCTTACGCATTTTTTCAAAATTTCGAAAATGGTCAAAAAAAACTTTTGGGCCAAGGAGTGCCGGGAAACGCTCTAAAAACATTTCAGGACTCTCGGCCCGGCCCAAATATGCCCAAAAAGTTGACTTTTGAGAAAAGTCTTTTTTTGACTTTTTTGTAAGGGAGGGTGCTCACGCATTTTTTCAAAATTTCAAAAATGGTCAAAAAACACTTTTGGGCCAAGGAGCACCGGGAAACGTTCCAAAAACATGTCAGGACTATCGAAACGGCCCAAATATGCCAAAAAAGTTGACTTCTGAGAAAAGTCAATTTTTAACTTTTTTGTAAGGGGGGGTGCTTACGCATTTTTTCAAATTTTTAAAAACGGTCAAAAAACACTTTTGGGCCAAGGAGCGCCGGGAAACGTTTTAAAAACATGTCAGGACTCTCGGCACGGCCCAAATATGCCAAAAAAGTAGACTTTTGAGAAAAGTCCATTTTTGACTTTTTTGTAAGGGGGGGTGCTTACGCATTTTTTCAAAATTTCAAAAACAGTCAAAAAACAATTTTGGGCCAAGGAGCGCCGGGAAACGTTCTAAAAACATGTCAGGACTTTTGGCATGGCCCAAATATGCCCAAAAAGTTGACTTTTGAGAAAAGTCATTTTTTTTCTTTTTTGTAAGGGGGGGTGCTTACGCATTTTTTCAAAATTTCAAAAACGGTCAAAAAACCCTTTTGGGCCAAGGAGCGCCGGGAAACGTTCTAAAAACATGTCAGAACTCTCGGCACGGCCCAAATATGCCAAAAAAGTTGACCTTTGAGAAAACTCCATTTTTGACTTTTTTGTAAGGGGGGGTGCTTACGCATTTTTTCAAAATTTCGAAAATGGTCAAAAAAAACTTTTGGGCCAAGGAGTGCTGGGAAACGCTCTAAAAACATTTCAGGACTCTCGGCCCGGCCCAAATATGCCAAAAAAGTTGACTTTTGAGAAAAGTCATTTTTTGACTTTTTTGTAAGGGGGGGGTGCTCACGCATTTTTTCAAATTTTCAAAAACGATCAAAAAACACTTTTGGGCCAAGGAGCGCCGGGAAACGTTCTAAAAACATGTCAGGACTCTCGGCATGGCCCAAATATGCCAAAAAAGTTGACTTTTGAGAAAAGTCAATTTTTTACTTTTTTGTAAGGGGGGGTGCTTACGCATTTTTTCAAAATTTCAAAAACGGTCCAAAAACACTTTTGGGCCAAGGAGCGCCGGGAAATGTTCTAAAAACATGTCAGGACTCTCGGCACGGCCAAAATATGCCAAAAAAGTTGACTTTTGAGAAAAGTCAATTTTTGACTTTTTTGTAAGGGGGGGTGCTTATGCATTTTTTCAAAATTTCAAAAACGGTCCAAAAACACTTTTGGGCCAAGGAGCGCCGGGAAACGTTCTAAAAACATGTTAGGACTCTCGGCACGGCCAAAATATGCCAAAAAAGTTGACTTTTGAGAAAAGTCAATTTTTGACTTTTTTGTAAGGGGGGGTGCTTAAGCATTTTTTGAAAATTTCGAAAATGGTCAAAAAACCCTTTTGGGCCAAGGAGCGCCGGGAAACGTTCTAAAAACATGTCAGGACTCTCGGCACGGCCAAAATATGCCAAAAAAGGTGACTTCTGAAAAAAGTCCATTTTTGACTTTTTTGTAAGGGGGGGTGCTTACGCATTTTTTCAAAATTTCGAAAATGGTCAAAAAAAACTTTTGGGCCAAGGAGTGCCGGGAAACGCTCTAAAAACATTTCAGGACTCTCGGCCCGGCCCAAATATGCCCAAAAAGTTGACTTTTGAGAAAAGTCTTTTTTTTGACTTTTTTGTAAGGGGGGGTGCTCACGCATTTTTTCAAAATTTCAAAAATGGTCAAAAAACACTTTTGGGCCAAGGAGCACCGGGAAACGTTCCAAAAACATGTCAGGACTATCGAAACGGCCCAAATATGCCAAAAAAGTTGACTTCTGAGAAAAGTCAATTTTTAACTTTTTTGTAAGGGGGGGTGCTTACGCATTTTTTCAAATTTTTAAAAACGGTCAAAAAACACTTTTGGGCCAAGGAGCGCCGGGAAACGTTTTAAAAACATGTCAGGACTCTCGGCACGGCCCAAATATGCCAAAAAAGTAGACTTTTGAGAAAAGTCCATTTTTGACTTTTTTGTAAGGGGGGGTGCTTACGCATTTTTTCAAAATTTCAAAAACAGTCAAAAAACAATTTTGGGCCAAGGAGCGCCGGGAAACGTTCTAAAAACATGTCAGGACTTTTGGCATGGCCCAAATATGCCCAAAAAGTTGACTTTTGAGAAAAGTCAATTTTTTTCTTTTTTGTAAGGGGGGGTGCTTACGCATTTTTTCAAAATTTCAAAAACGATCAAAAAACACTTTTGGGCCAAGGAGCGCCGGGAAACGTTCTAAAAACATGTCAGGACTCTCGGCATGGCCCAAATATGCCAAAAAAGTTGACTTCTGAGAAAAGTCAATTTTTAACTTTTTTGTAAGGGGGGGTGCTTACGCATTTTTTCAAATTTTCAAAAACGGTCAAAAAACACTTTTGGGCCAAGGAAAGCCGGGAAACGTTCGGAAAACATGTCAGGACTCTCGGCACGGCCCAAATATGCCAAAAGTGTTGACTTTTGAGAAAAGTCCATTTTTTACTTTTTTGAAAGGGGGGGTGCTTACGCATTTTTTCAAAATTTCAAAAACGGTCCAAAAACACTTTTGGGCCAAGGAGCGCCGGGAAACGTTCTAAAAACATGTCAGAACTCTCGGCACGGCCCAAATATGCCAAAAAAGTTGACCTTTGAGAAAACTCCATTTTTGACTTTTTTGTAAGGGGGGGGGGTGCTTACGCATTTTTTCAAAATTTCGAAAATGGTCAAAAAACACTTTTGGGCCAAGGAATGCCGGGAAACGCTCTAAAAACATTTCAGGACTCTCGGAACGGCCCAAATATGCCAAAAAAGTTGACTTTTGAGAAAAGTCATTTTTTGACTTTTTTGTAAGGGGGGGTGCTTACGCATTTTTTCAAAATTTCAAAAACGATCAAAAAACACTTTTGGGCCAAGGAGCGCCGGGAAACGTTCTAAAAACATGTCAGGACTCTCGGCATGGCCCAAATATGCCAAAAAAGTTGACTTTTGAGAAAAGTCAATTTTTGACTTTTTTGTAAGGGGGGGTGCTTACGCATTTTTTCAAAATTTCAAAATGGTCAAAAAACCCTTTTGGGCCAAGGAGCGCCGGGAAACGTACTAAAAACATGTCAGGACTCTCGGCAAGGCCAAAATATGCCAAAAAAGGTGACTTCTGAAAAAAATCCATTTTTGACTTTTTTGTAAGGGGGGGTGCTTACGCATTTTTTCAAATTTTCAAAAACGGTCAAAAAACACTTTTGGGCCAAGGAGCACCAGGAAACGTTCCAAAAACATGTCAGGACTATCGAAACGGACCAAATTTGTCAAAAAAGTTGACTTCTGAGAAAAGTCAATTTTTAACTTTTTTGTAAGGGGGGGTGCTTACGCATTTTTTCAAATTTTCAAAAACGGTCAAAAAACACTTTTGGGCCAAGGAAAGCCGGGAAACTTTCGGAAAACATGTCAGGACTATCGAAACGGCCCAAATATGCCAAAAAAGTTGACTTCTGAGAAAAGTCAATTTTTAACTTTTTTGTAAGGGGGGGGTGCTCACGCATTTTTTCAAAATTTCAAAAACGGTCCAAAAACACTTTTGGGCCAAGGAGCGCCGGGAAATGTTCTAAAAACATGTCAGGACTCTCGGCACGGCCAAAATATGCCAAAAAAGTTGACTTTTGAGAAAAGTCAATTTTTGACTTTTTTGTAAGGGGGGGTGCTTATGCATTTTTTCAAAATTTCAAAAACGGTCCAAAAACACTTTTGGGCCAAGGAGCGCCGGGAAACGTTCTAAAAACATGTTAGGAGTCTCGGCACGGCCAAAATATGCCAAAAAAGTTGACTTTTGAGAAAAGTCAATTTTTGACTTTTTTGTAAGGGGGGGTGCTTAAGCATTTTTTGAAAATTTCGAAAATGGTCAAAAAACCCTTTTGGGCCAAGGAGCGCCGGGAAACGTTCTAAAAACATGTCAGGACTCTCGGCACGGCCAAAATATGCCAAAAAAGGTGACTTCTGAAAAAAGTCCATTTTTGACTTTTTTGTAAGGGGGGGTGCTTACGCATTTTTTCAAAATTTCGAAAATGGTCAAAAAAAACTTTTGGGCCAAGGAGTGCCGGGAAACGCTCTAAAAACATTTCAGGACTCTCGGCCCGGCCCAAATATGCCCAAAAAGTTGACTTTTGAGAAAAGTCTTTTTTTGACTTTTTTGTAAGGGGGGGTGCTCACGCATTTTTTCAAAATTTCAAAAATGGTCAAAAAACACTTTTGGGCCAAGGAGCACCGGGAAACGTTCCAAAAACATGTCAGGACTATCGAAACGGCCCAAATATGCCAAAAAAGTTGACTTCTGAGAAAAGTCAATTTTTAACTTTTTTGTAAGGGGGGGTGCTTACGCATTTTTTCAAATTTTTAAAAACGGTCAAAAAACACTTTTGGGCCAAGGAGCGCCGGGAAACGTTTTAAAAACATGTCAGGACTCTCGGCACGGCCCAAATATGCCAAAAAAGTAGACTTTTGAGAAAAGTCCATTTTTGACTTTTTTGTAAGGGGGGGTGCTTACGCATTTTTTCAAAATTTCAAAAACAGTCAAAAAACAATTTTGGGCCAAGGAGCGCCGGGAAACGTTCTAAAAACATGTCAGGACTTTTGGCATGGCCCAAATATGCCCAAAAAGTTGACTTTTGAGAAAAGTCAATTTTTTTCTTTTTTGTAAGGGGGGGTGCTTACGCATTTTTTCAAAATTTCAAAAACGATCAAAAAACACTTTTGGGCCAAGGAGCGCCGGGAAACGTTCTAAAAACATGTCAGGACTCTCGGCATGGCCCAAATATGCCAAAAAAGTTGACTTCTGAGAAAAGTCAATTTTTAACTTTTTTGTAAGGGGGGGTGCTTACGCATTTTTT
This sequence comes from Corythoichthys intestinalis, assembly GCF_030265065.1. Classification (NCBI taxonomy): domain Eukaryota; kingdom Metazoa; phylum Chordata; class Actinopteri; order Syngnathiformes; family Syngnathidae; genus Corythoichthys; species Corythoichthys intestinalis. Next base: position 15,993,367 of record NC_080395.1, on the reverse strand, counting down.
CAAATTTTCAAAAACGGTCAAAAAACACTTTTGGGCCAAGGAAAGCCGGGAAACGTTCGGAAAACATGTCAGGACTCTCGGAACGGCCCAAATATGCCAAAAGTGTTGACTTTTGAGAAAAGTCATTATTTGACTTTTTTGTAAGGGGGGGTGCTTACGCATTTTTTCAAAATTTCAAAAACGATCAAAAAACACTTTTGGGCCAAGGAGCGCCGGGAAACGTTCTAAAAACATGTCAGGACTCTCGGCATGGCCCAAATATGCCAAAAAAGTTGACTTTTGAGAAAAGTCAATTTTTGACTTTTTTGTAAGGGGGGGTGCTTACGCATTTTTTCAAAATTTCAAAATGGTCAAAAAACCCTTTTGGGCCAAGGAGCGCCGGGAAACGTACTAAAAACATGTCAGGACTCTCGGCAAGGACAAAATATGCCAAAAAAGGTGACTTCTGAAAAAAATCCATTTTTGACTTTTTTGTAAGGGGGGGTGCTTACGCATTTTTTCAAATTTTCAAAAACGGTCAAAAAACACTTTTGGGCCAAGGAGCACCAGGAAACGTTCCAAAAACATGTCAGGACTATCGAAACGGACCAAATATGTCAAAAAAGTTGACTTCTGAGAAAAGTCAATTTTTAACTTTTTTGTAAGGGGGGGTGCTTACGCATTTTTTCAAATTTTCAAAAACGGTCAAAAAACACTTTTGGGCCAAGGAAAGCCGGGAAACGTTAGGAAAACATGTCAGGACTATCGAAACGGACCAAATATGCCAAAAAAGTTGACTTCTGAGAAAAGTCAATTTTTAACTTTTTTGTAAGGGGGGGTGCTTACGCATTTTTTCAAATTTTCAAAAACGGTCAAAAAACTTTTTTGGGCCAAGGAAAGCCGGGAAACGTTAGGAAAACATGTCAGGACTCTCGGCACGGCCCAAATATGCCAAAAGTGTTGACTTTTGAGAAAAGTCCATTTTTTACTTTTTTGAAAGGGGGGGTGCTTACGCATTTTTTCAAAATTTCAAAAACGGTCCAAAAACACTTTTGGGCCAAGGAGCGCCGGGAAACGTTCTAAAAACATGTCAGAACTCTCGGCACGGCCCAAATATGCCAAAAAAGTTGACCTTTGAGAAAACTCCATTTTTGACTTTTTTGTAAGGGGGGGTGCTTACGCATTTTTTCAAAATTCGAAAATGGTCAAAAAACACTTTTGGGCCAAGGAGTGCCGGGAAACGCTCTAAAAACATTTCAGGACTCTCGGAACGGCCCAAATATGCCAAAAAAGTTGACTTTTGAGAAAAGTCATTTTTTGACTTTTTTGTAAGGGGGGGTGCTTACGCATTTTTTCAAAATTTCAAAAACGATCAAAAAACACTTTTGGGCCAAGGAGCGCCGGGAAACGTTCTAAAAACATGTCAGGACTCTCGGCATGGCCCAAATATGCCAAAAAAGTTGACTTTTGAGAAAAGTCAATTTTTGACTTTTTTGTAAGGGGGGGTGCTTACGCATTTTTTCAAAATTTCAAAAACGGTCCAAAAACACTTTTGGGCCAAGGAGCGCCGGGAAACGTTCTAAAAACATGTCAGGACTCTCGGCACGGCCAAAATATGCCAAAAAAGTTGACTTTTGAGAAAAGTCAATTTTTGACTTTTTTGTAAGGGGGGGTGCTTACGCATTTTTTCAAAATTTCAAAATGGTCAAAAAACCCTTTTGGGCCAAGGAGCGCCGGGAAACGTTCTAAAAACATGTCAGGACTCTCGGCAAGGCCAAAATATGCCAAAAAAGGTGACTTCTGAAAAAAGTCCATTTTTGACTTTTTTGTAAGGGGGGGTGCTTACGCATTTTTTCAAAATTTCAAAAACGGTCAAAAAACACTTTTGGGCCAAGGAGCGCCGGGAAACGTTCTAAAAACATGTCAGGACTCTCGGCACGGCCCAAATATGCCCAAAAAGTTGACTTTTGAGAAAAGTCAATTTTTGACTTTTTTGTAAGGGGGGGTGCTTACGCATTTTTTGAAAATTTCGAAAATGGTCAAAAAACCCTTTTGGGCCAAGGAGCGCCAGGAAACGTTCTAAAAACATGTCAGGACTCTCGGCACGGCCAAAATATGCCAAAAAAGGTGACTTCTGAAAAAAGTCCATTTTTGACTTTTTTGTAAGGGGGGGTGCTTACGCATTTTTTCAAAATTTCAAAAACGGTCCAAAAACACTTTTGGGCCAAGGAGCACCGGGAAACGCTCTAAAAACATGTCAGGACTATCGAAACGTACCAAATATGCCAAAAAAGTTGACTTCTGAGAAAAGTCCATTTTTAACTTTTTTGTAAGGGGGGGTGCTTACGCATTTTTTCAAATTTTCAAAAACGGTCAAAAAACACTTTTGGGCCAAGGAAAGCCGGGAAACGTTCGGAAAACATGTCAGGACTCTCGGCACGGCCCAAATATGCCAAAAGTGTTGACTTTTGAGAAAAGTCCATTTTTTACTTTTTTGAAAGGGGGGGTGCTTACGCATTTTTTCAAAATTTCAAAAACGGTCCAAAAACACTTTTGGGCCAAGGAGCGCCGGGAAACGTTCTAAAAACATGTCAGAACTCTCGGCACGGCCCAAATATGCCAAAAAAGTTGACCTTTGAGAAAACTCCATTTTTGACTTTTTTGTAAGGGGGGGTGCTTACGCATTTTTTCAAAATTCGAAAATGGTCAAAAAACACTTTTGGGCCAAGGAGTGCCGGGAAACGCTCTAAAAACATTTCAGGACTCTCGGAACGGCCCAAATATGCCAAAAAAGTTGACTTTTGAGAAAAGTCATTTTTTGACTTTTTTGTAAGGGGGGGTGCTTACGCATTTTTTCAAAATTTCAAAAACGATCAAAAAACACTTTTGGGCCAAGGAGCGCCGGGAAACGTTCTAAAAACATGTCAGGACTCTCGGCATGGCCCAAATATGCCAAAAAAGTTGACTTTTGAGAAAAGTCAATTTTTGACTTTTTTGTAAGGGGGGGTGCTTACGCATTTTTTCAAAATTTCAAAAACGGTCCAAAAACACTTTTGGGCCAAGGAGCGCCGGGAAACGTTCTAAAAACATGTCAGGACTCTCGGCACGGCCAAAATATGCCAAAAAAGTTGACTTTTGAGAAAAGTCAATTTTTGACTTTTTTGTAAGGGGGGGTGCTTACGCATTTTTTCAAAATTTCAAAATGGTCAAAAAACCCTTTTGGGCCAAGGAGCGCCGGTAAACGTTCTAAAAACATGTCAGGACTCTCGGCAAGGCCAAAATATGCCAAAAAAGGTGACTTCTGAAAAAAGTCCATTTTTGACTTTTTTGTAAGGGGGGGTGCATACGCATTTTTTCAAAATTTCAAAAACGGTCAAAAAACACTTTTGGGCCAAGGAGCGCCGGGAAACGTTCTAAAAACATGTCAGGACTCTCGGCACGGCCCAAATATGCCCAAAAAGTTGACTTTTGAGAAAAGTCCATTTTTGACTTTTTTGTAAGGGGGGGTGCTTACGCATTTTTTCAAAATTTCGAAAATGGTCAAAAAAAACTTTTGGGCCAAGGAGCGCCGGGAAACGTTCTAAAAACATGTCAGGACTCTCGGCATGGCCCAAATATGCCAAAAAAGTTGACTTTTGAGAAAAGTCAATTTTTGACTTTTTTGTAAGAAGGGGTGCTTACGCATTTTTTCAAATTTTCAAAAACGGTCAAAAAACACTTTTGGGCCAAGGAAAGCCGGGAAACGTTCGGAAAACATGTCAGGACTATCGAAACGGACCAAATATGCCAAAAAAGTTGACTTCTGAGAAAAGTCAATTTTTAACTTTTTTGTAAGGGGGGGTGCTTACGCATTTTTTCAAATTTTCAAAAACGGTCAAAAAACACTTTTGGGCCAAGGAAAGCCGGGAAACGTTCGGAAAACATGTCAGGACTCTCGGCACGGCCCAAATATGCCAAAAGTGTTGACTTTTGAGAAAAGTCCATTTTTTACTTTTTTGAAAGGGGGGGTGCTTACGCATTTTTTCAAAATTTCAAAAACGGTCCAAAAACACTTTTGGGCCAAGGAGCGCCGGGAAACGTTCTAAAAACATGTCAGAACTCTCGGCACGGCCCAAATATGCCAAAAAAGTTGACCTTTGAGAAAACTCCATTTTTGACTTTTTTGTAAGGGGGGGTGCTTACGCATTTTTTCAAAATTCGAAAATGGTCAAAAAACACTTTTGGGCCACGGAGTGCCGGGAAACGCTCTAAAAATATTTCAGGACTCTCGGAACGGCCCAAATATGCCAAAAAAGTTGACTTTTGAGAAAAGTCATTTTTTGACTTTTTTGTAAGGGGGGGTGCTTACGCATTTTTTCAAAATTTCAAAAACGATCAAAAAACACTTTTGGGCCAAGGAGCGCCGGGAAACGTTCTAAAAACATGTCAGGACTCTCGGCATGGCCCAAATATGCCAAAAAAGTTGACTTTTGAGAAAAGTCAATTTTTGACTTTTTTGTAAGGGGGGGTGCTTACGCATTTTTTCAAAATTTCAAAAACGGTCCAAAAACACTTTTGGGCCAAGGAGCGCCGGGAAACGTTCTAAAAACATGTCAGGACTCTCGGCACGGCCAAAATATGCCAAAAAAGTTGACTTTTGAGAAAAGTCAATTTTTGACTTTTTTGTAAGGGGGGGTGCTTACGCATTTTTTCAAAATTTCAAAATGGTCAAAAAACCCTTTTGGGCCAAGGAGCGCCGGGAAACGTTCTAAAAACATGTCAGGACTCTCGGCAAGGCCAAAATATGCCAAAAAAGGTGACTTCTGAAAAAAGTCCATTTTTGACTTTTTTGTAAGGGGGGGTGCTTACGCATTTTTTCAAAATTTCAAAAACGGTCAAAAAACACTTTTGGGCCAAGGAGCGCCGGGAAACGTTCTAAAAACATGTCAGGACTCTCGGCACGGCCCAAATATGCCCAAAAAGTTGACTTTTGAGAAAAGTCAATTTTTGACTTTTTTGTAAGGGGGGGTGCTTACGCATTTTTTCAAAATTTCAAAAACGGTCCAAAAACACTTTTGGGCCAAGGAGCGCCGGGAAACGTTCTAAAAACATGTTAGGACTCTCGGCACGGCCAAAATATGCCAAAAAAGTTGACTTTTGAGAAAAGTCAATTTTTGACTTTTTTGTAAGGGGGGGTGCTTACGCATTTTTTGAAAATTTCGAAAATGGTCAAAAAACCCTTTTGGGCCAAGGAGCGCCAGGAAACGTTCTAAAAACATGTCAGGACTCTCGGCACGGCCAAAATATGCCAAAAAAGGTGACTTCTGAAAAAAGTCCATTTTTGACTTTTTTGTAAGGGGGGGTGCTTACGCATTTTTTCAAAATTTCGAAAATGGTCAAAAAAAACTTTTGGGCCAAGGAGTGCCGGGAAACGCTCTAAAAACATTTCAGGACTCTCGGCCCGGCCCAAATATGCCAAAAAAGTTTACTTTTGAGAAAAGTCTTTTTTTGACTTTTTTGTAAGGGGGGGTGCTCACGCATTTTTTCAAAATTTCAAAAATGGTCAAAAAACACTTTTGGGCCAAGGAGCACCGGAAAACGTTCCAAAAACATGTCAGGACTATCGAAACGGCCCAAATATGCCAAAAAAGTTGACTTCTGAGAAAAGTCAATTTTTAACTTTTTTGTAAGGGGGGGTGCTTACGCATTTTTTCAAATTTTTAAAAACGGTCAAAAAACACTTTTGGGCCAAGGAGCGCCGGGAAACGTTTTAAAAACATGTCAGGACTCTCGGCACGGCCCAAATATGCCAAAAAAGTAGACTTTTGAGAAAAGTCCATTTTTGACTTTTTTGTAAGGGGGGGTGCTTACGCATTTTTTCAAAATTTCAAAAACAGTCAAAAAACAATTTTGGGCCAAGGAGCGCCGGGAAACGTTCTAAAAACATGTCAGGACTTTTGGCATGGCCCAAATATGCCAAAAGTGTTGACTTTTGAGAAAAGTCCATTTTTTACTTTTTTGAAAGGGGGGGTGCTTACGCATTTTTTCAAAATTTCAAAAACGGTCCAAAAACACTTTTGGGCCAAGGAGCACCGGGAAACGCTCTAAAAACATGTCAGGACTATCGAAACGTACCAAATATGCCAAAAAAGTTGACTTCTGAGAAAAGTCCATTTTTAACTTTTTTGTAAGGGGGGGTGCTTACGCATTTTTTCAAATTTTCAAAAACGGTCAAAAAACACTTTTGGGCCAAGGAAAGCCGGGAAACGTTCGGAAAACATGTCAGGACTCTCGGCACGGCCCAAATATGCCAAAAGTGTTGACTTTTGAGAAAAGTCCATTTTTTACTTTTTTGAAAGGGGGGGTGCTTACGCATTTTTTCAAAATTTCAAAAACGGTCCAAAAACACTTTTGGGCCAAGGAGCGCCGGGAAACGTTCTAAAAACATGTCAGAACTCTCGGCACGGCCCAAATATGCCAAAAAAGTTGACCTTTGAGAAAACTCCATTTTTGACTTTTTTGTAAGGGGGGGTGCTTACGCATTTTTTCAAAATTCGAAAATGGTCAAAAAACACTTTTGGGCCAAGGAGTGCCGGGAAACGCTCTAAAAACATTTCAGGACTCTCGGAACGGCCCAAATATGCCAAAAAAGTTGACTTTTGAGAAAAGTCATTTTTTGACTTTTTTGTAAGGGGGGGTGCTTACGCATTTTTTCAAAATTTCAAAAACGATCAAAAAACACTTTTGGGCCAAGGAGCGCCGGGAAACGTTCTAAAAACATGTCAGGACTCTCTGCATGGCCCAAATATGCCAAAAAAGGTGACTTCTGAGAAAAGTCAATTTTTGACTTTTTTGTAAGGGGGGGTGCTTACGCATTTTTTCAAAATTTCAAAAACGGTCCAAAAACACTTTTGGGCCAAGGAGCGCCGGGAAACGTTCTAAAAACATGTCAGGACTCTCGGCACGGCCCAAATATGCCCAAAAAGTTGACTTTTGAGAAAAGTCCATTTTTGACTTTTTTGTAAGGGGGGGTGCTTACGCATTTTTTCAAAATTTCGAAAATGGTCAAAAAAAACTTTTGGGCCAAGGAGCGCCGGGAAACGTTCTAAAAACATGTCAGGACTCTCGGCATGGCCCAAATATGCCAAAAAAGTTGACTTTTGAGAAAAGTCAATTTTTGACTTTTTTGTAAGGGGGGGTGCTTACGCATTTTTTCAAAATTTCAAAAACAGTCAAAAAACAATTTTGGGCCAAGGAGCGCCGGGAAACGTTCTAAAAACATGTCAGGACTTTTGGCATGGCCCAAATATGCCCAAAAAGTTGACTTTTGAGAAAAGTCAATTTTTTTCTTTTTTGTAAGGGGGGGTGCTTACGCATTTTTTCAAAATTTCAAAAACGATCAAAAAACACTTTTGGGCCAAGGAGCGCCGGGAAACGTTCTAAAAACATGTCAGGACTCTCGGCATGGCCCAAATATGCCAAAAAAGTTGACTTCTGAGAAAAGTCAATTTTTAACTTTTTTGTAAGGGGGGGTGCTTACGCATTTTTTCAAATTTTCAAAAACGGTCAAAAAACACTTTTGGGCCAAGGAAAGCCGGGAAACGTTCGGAAAACATGTCAGGACTCTCGGCACGGCCCAAATATGCCAAAAGTGTTGACTTTTGAGAAAAGTCCATTTTTTACTTTTTTGAAAGGGGGGGTGCTTACGCATTTTTTCAAAATTTCAAAAACGGTCCAAAAACACTTTTGGGCCAAGGAGCGCCGGGAAACGTTCTAAAAACATGTCAGAACTCTCGGCACGGCCCAAATATGCCAAAAAAGTTGACCTTTGAGAAAACTCCATTTTTGACTTTTTTGTAAGGGGGGGTGCTTACGCATTTTTTCAAAATTTCGAAAATGGTCAAAAAACACTTTTGGGCCAAGGAATGCCGGGAAACGCTCTAAAAACATTTCAGGACTCTCGGAACGGCCCAAATATGCCAAAAAAGTTGACTTTTGAGAAAAGTCATTTTTTGACTTTTTTGTAAGGGGGGGTGCTTACGCATTTTTTCAAAATTTCAAAAACGATCCAAAAACACTTTTGGGCCAAGGAGCGCCGGGAAACGTTCTAAAAACATGTCAGGACTCTCGGCATGGCCCAAATATGCCAAAAAAGTTGACTTTTGAGAAAAGTCAATTTTTGACTTTTTTGTAAGGGGGGGTGCTTACGCATTTTTTCAAAATTTCAAAATGGTCAAAAAACCCTTTTGGGCCAAGGAGCGCCGGGAAACGTACTAAAAACATGTCAGGACTCTCGGCAAGGCCAAAATATGCCAAAAAAGGTGACTTCTGAAAAAAATCCATTTTTGACTTTTTTGTAAGGGGGGGTGCTTACGCATTTTTTCAAATTTTCAAAAACGGTCAAAAAACACTTTTGGGCCAAGGAGCACCAGGAAACGTTCCAAAAACATGTCAGGACTATCGAAACTGACCAAATACGTCAAAAAAGTTGACTTCTGAGAAAAGTCAATTTTTAACTTTTTTGTAAGGGGGGGTGCTTACGCATTTTTTCAAATTTTCAAAAACGGTCAAAAAACACTTTTGGGCCAAGGAAAGCCGGGAAACGTTCGGAAAACATGTCAGGACTATCGAAACGGACCAAATATGCCAAAAAAGTTGACTTCTGAGAAAAGTCAATTTTTAACTTTTTTGTAAGGGGGGGTGCTTACGCATTTTTTCAAATTTTCAAAAACGGTCAAAAAACACTTTTGGGCCAAGGAAAGCCGGGAAACGTTCGGAAAACATGTCAGGACTCTCGGCACGGCCCAAATATGCCAAAAGTGTTGACTTTTGAGAAAAGTCCATTTTTTACTTTTTTGAAAGGGGGGGTGCTTACGCATTTTTTCAAAATTTCAAAAACGGTCCAAAAACACTTTTGGGCCAAGGAGCGCCGGGAAACGTTCTAAAAACATGTCAGAACTCTCGGCACGGCCCAAATATGCCAAAAAAGTTGACCTTTGAGAAAACTCCATTTTTGACTTTTTTGTAAGGGGGGGTGCTTACGCATTTTTTCAAAATTCGAAAATGGTCAAAAAACACTTTTGGGCCAAGGAGTGCCGGGAAACGCTCTAAAAACATTTCAGGACTCTCGGAACGGCCCAAATATGCCAAAAAAGTTGACTTTTGAGAAAAGTCATTTTTTGACTTTTTTGTAAGGGGGGGTGCTTACGCATTTTTTCAAAATTTCAAAAACGATCAAAAAACACTTTTGGGCCAAGGAGCGCCGGGAAACGTTCTAAAAACATGTCAGGACTCTCGGCATGGCCCAAATATGCCAAAAAAGTTGACTTTTGAGAAAAGTCAATTTTTGACTTTTTTGTAAGGGGGGGTGCTTACGCATTTTTTCAAAATTTCAAAAACGGTCCAAAAACACTTTTGGGCCAAGGAGCGCCGGGAAACGTTCTAAAAACATGTCAGGACTCTCGGCACGGCCAAAATATGCCAAAAAAGTTGACTTTTGAGAAAAGTCAATTTTTGACTTTTTTGTAAGGGGGGGTGCTTACGCATTTTTTCAAAATTTCAAAATGGTCAAAAAACCCTTTTGGGCCAAGGAGCGCCGGGAAACGTTCTAAAAACATGTTAGGACTCTCGGCACGGCCAAAATATGCCAAAAAAGTTGACTTTTGAGAAAAGTCAATTTTTGACTTTTTTGTAAGGGGGGGTGCTTACGCATTTTTTGAAAATTTCGAAAATGGTCAAAAAACCCTTTTGGGCCAAGGAGCGCCAGGAAACGTTCTAAAAACATGTCAGGACTCTCGGCACGGCCAAAATATGCCAAAAAAGGTGACTTCTGAAAAAAGTCCATTTTTGACTTTTTTGTAAGGGGGGTGCTTACGCATTTTTTCAAAATTTCGAAAATGGTCAAAAAAAACTTTTGGGCCAAGGAGTGCCGGGAAACGCTCTAAAAACATTTCAGGACTCTCGGCCCGGCCCAAATATGCCAAAAAAGTTTACTTTTGAGAAAAGTCTTTTTTTGACTTTTTTGTAAGGGGGGGTGCTCACGCATTTTTTCAAAATTTCAAAAATGGTCAAAAAACACTTTTGGGCCAAGGAGCACCGGGAAACGTTCCAAAAACATGTCAGGACTATCGAAACGGCCCAAATATGCCAAAAAAGTTGACTTCTGAGAAAAGTCAATTTTTAACTTTTTTGTAAGGGGGGGTGCTTACGCATTTTTTCAAATTTTTAAAAACGGTCAAAAAACACTTTTGGGCCAAGGAGCGCCGGGAAACGTTTTAAAAACATGTCAGGACTCTCGGCACGGCCCAAATATGCCAAAAAAGTAGACTTTTGAGAAAAGTCCATTTTTGACTTTTTTGTAAGGGGGGGTGCTTACGCATTTTTTCAAAATTTCAAAAACAGTCAAAAAACAATTTTGGGCCAAGGAGCGCCGGGAAACGTTCTAAAAACATGTCAGGACTTTTGGCATGGCCCAAATATGCCAAAAGTGTTGACTTTTGAGAAAAGTCCATTTTTGACTTTTTTGTAAGGGGGGGTGCTTACGCATTTTTTCAAAATTCGAAAATGGTCAAAAAACACTTTTGGGCCAAGGAGTGCCGGGAAACGCTCTAAAAACATTTCAGGACTCTCGGAACGGCCCAAATATGCCAAAAAAGTTGACTTTTGAGAAAAGTCAATTTTTGACTTTTTTGTAAGGGGGGGTGCTTACGCATTTTTTCAAAATTTCAAAAACGGTCCAAAAACACTTTTGGGCCAAGGAGCGCCGGGAAACGTTCTAAAAACATGTCATGACTCTCGGCACGGCCAAAATATGCCAAAAAAGTTGACTTTTGAGAAAAGTCAATTTTTGACTTTTTTGTAAGGGGGGGTGCTTACGCATTTTTTCAAAATTTCAAAATGGTCAAAAAACCCTTTTGGGCCAAGGAGCGCCGGGAAACGTTCTAAAAACATGTCAGGACTCTCGGCAAGGCCAAAATATGCCAAAAAAGGTGACTTCTGAAAAAAGTCCATTTTTGACTTTTTTGTAAGGGGGGGTGCTTACGCATTTTTTCAAAATTTCAAAAACGGTCAAAAAACACTTTTGGGCCAAGGAGCGCCGGGAAACGTTCTAAAAACATGTCAGGACTCTCGGCACGGCCCAAATATGCCCAAAAAGTTGACTTTTGAGAAAAGTCCATTTTTGACTTTTTTGTAAGGGGGGGTGCTTACGCATTTTTTCAAAATTTCGAAAATGGTCAAAAAAAACTTTTGGGCCAAGGATTGCCGGGAAACGCTCTAAAAACATTTCAGGACTCTCGGCCCGGCCCAAATATGCCAAAAAAGGTGACTTCTGAAAAAAATCCATTTTTGACTTTTTTGTAAGGGGGGGTGCTTACGCATTTTTTCAAATTTTCAAAAACGGTCAAAAAACACTTTTGGGCCAAGGAGCACCGGGAAACGTTCCAAAAACATGTCAGGACTATCGAAACGGACCAAATATGTCAAAAAAGTTGACTTCTGAGAAAAGTCAATTTTTAACTTTTTTGTAAGGGGGGGTGCTTACGCATTTTTTCAAATTTTCAAAAACGGTCAAAAAACACTTTTGGGCCAAGGAAAGCCGGGAAACGTTCGGAAAACATGTCAGGACTATCGAAACGGACCAAATATGCCAAAAAAGTTGACTTCTGAGAAAAGTCAATTTTTAACTTTTTTGTAAGGGGGGGTGCTTACGCATTTTTTCAAATTTTCAAAAACGGTCAAAAAACACTTTTGGGCCAAGGAAAGCCGGGAAACGTTCGGAAAACATGTCAGGACTCTCGGCACGGCCCAAATATGCCAAAAGTGTTGACTTTTGAGAAAAGTCCATTTTTTACTTTTTTGAAAGGGGGGGTGCTTACGCATTTTTTCAAAATTTCAAAAACGGTCCAAAAACACTTTTGGGCCAAGGAGCGCCGGGAAACGTTCTAAAAACATGTCAGAACTCTCGGCACGTCCCAAATATGCCAAAAAAGTTGACCTTTGAGAAAACTCCATTTTTGACTTTTTTGTAAGGGGGGGTGCTTACGCATTTTTTCAAAATTCGAAAATGGTCAAAAAACACTTTTGGGCCAAGGAGTGCCGGGAAACGCTCTAAAAACATTTCAGGACTCTCGGAACGGCCCAAAAAAGTTGACTTTTGAGAAAAGTCATTTTTTGACTTTTTTGTAAGGGGGGGTGCTTACGCATTTTTTCAAAATTTCAAAAACGATCAAAAAACACTTTTGGGCCAAGGAGCGCCGGGAAACGTTCTAAAAACATGTCAGGACTCTCGGCATGGCCCAAATATGCCAAAAAAGTTGACTTTTGAGAAAAGTCAATTTTTGACTTTTTTGTAAGGGGGGGGTGCTTACGCATTTTTTCAAAATTTCAAAAACGGTCCAAAAACACTTTTGGGCCAAGGAGCGCCGGGAAACGTTCTAAAAACATGTCAGGACTCTCGGCACGGCCAAAATATGCCAAAAAAGTTGACTTTTGAGAAAAGTCAATTTTTGACTTTTTTGTAAGGGGGGGTGCTTACGCATTTTTTCAAAATTTCAAAATGGTCAAAAAACCCTTTTGGGCCAAGGAGCGCCGGGAAACGTTCTAAAAACATGTCAGGACTCTCGGCAAGGCCAAAATATGCCAAAAAAGGTGACTTCTGAAAAAAGGCCATTTTTGACTTTTTTGTAAGGGGGGGTGCTTACGCATTTTTTCAAAATTTCAAAAACGGTCAGAAAACACTTTTGGGCCAAGGAGCGCCGGGAAACGTTCTAAAAACATGTCAGGACTCTCGGCACGGCCCAAATATGCCCAAAAAGTTGACTTTTGAGAAAAGTCCATTTTTGACTTTTTTGTAAGGGGGGGTGCTTACGCATTTTTTCAAAATTTCAAAAACGGTCCAAAAACACTTTTGGGCCAAGGAGCGCCGGGAAACGTTCTAAAAACATGTTAGGACTCTCGGCACGGCCAAAATATGCCAAAAAAGTTGACTTTTGAGAAAAGTCAATTTTTGACTTTTTTGTAAGGGGGGGTGCTTACGCATTTTTTGAAAATTTCGAAAATGGTCAAAAAACCCTTTTGGGCCAAGGAGCGCCAGGAAACGTTCTAAAAACATGTCAGGACTCTCGGCACGGCCAAAATATGCCAAAAAAGGTGACTTCTGAAAAAAGTCCATTTTTGACTTTTTTGTAAGGGGGGGTGCTTACGCATTTTTTCAAAATTTCGAAAATGGTCAAAAAAAACTTTTGGGCCAAGGAGTGCCGGGAAACGCTCTAAAAACATTTCAGGACTCTCGGCCCGGCCCAAATATGCCAAAAAAGTTTACTTTTGAGAAAAGTCTTTTTTTGACTTTTTTGTAAGGGGGGGTGCTCACGCATTTTTTCAAAATTTCAAAAATGGTCAAAAAACACTTTTGGGCCAAGGAGCACCGGGAAACGTTCCAAAAACATGTCAGGACTATCGAAACGGCCCAAATATGCCAAAAAAAGTTGACTTCTGAGAAAAGTCAATTTTTAACTTTTTTGTAAGGGGGGGTGCTTACGCATTTTTTCAAATTTTTAAAAACGGTCAAAAAACACTTTTGGGCCAAGGAGCGCCGGGAAACGTTTTAAAAACATGTCAGGACTCTCGGCACGGCCCAAATATGCCAAAAAAGTAGACTTTTGAGAAAAGTCCATTTTTGACTTTTTTGTAAGGGGGGGTGCTTACGCATTTTTTCAAAATTTCAAAAACAGTCAAAAAACAATTTTGGGCCAAGGAGCGCCGGGAAACGTTCTAAAAACATGTCAGGACTTTTGGCATGGCCCAAATATGCCAAAAGTGTTGACTTTTGAGAAAAGTCCATTTTTTACTTTTTTGAAAGGGGGGGTGCTTACGCATTTTTTCAAAATTTCAAAAACGGTCCAAAAACACTTTTGGGCCAAGGAGCGCCGGGAAACGTTCTAAAAACATGTCAGAACTCTCGGCACGGCCCAAATATGCCAAAAAAGTTGACCTTTGAGAAAACTCCATTTTTGACTTTTTTGTAAGGGGGGGTGCTTACGCATTTTTTCAAAATTTCGAAAATGGTCAAAAAACACTTTTGGGCCAAGGAGTGCCGGGAAACGCTCTAAAAACATTTCAGGACTCTCGGAACGGCCCAAATATGCCAAAAAAGTTGACTTCTGAAAAAAGTCCATTTTTGACTTTTTTGTAAGGGGGGTTGCTTACACATTTTTTCAAATTTTCAAAAACGGTCAAAAAACACTTTTGGGCCAAGGAGCACCGGGAAACGCTCTAAAAACATGTCAGGACTATCGAAACGTACCAAATATACCAAAAAAGTTGACTTCTGAGAAAAGTCCATTTTTAACTTTTTTGTAAGGGGGGGTGCTTTCGCATTTTTTCAAATTTTCAAAAACGGTCAAAAAACACTTTTGGGCCAAGGAAAGCCGGGAAACGTTCGGAAAACATGTCAGGACTCTCGGCACGGCCCAAATATGCCAAAAGTGTTGACTTTTGAGAAAAGTCCATTTTTTACTTTTTTGAAAGAGGGGGTGCTTACGCATTTTTTCAAAATTTCAAAAATGGTCAAAAAACACTTTTGGGCCAAGGAGCACCGGGAAACGTTCCAAAAACATGTCAGGACTATCGAAACGGCCCAAATATGCCAAAAAAGTTGACTTCTGAGAAAAGTCAATTTTTAACTTTTTTGTAAGGGGGGTGCTTACGCATTTTTTCAAATTTTTAAAAACGGTCAAAAAACACTTTTGGGCCAAGGAGCGCCGGGAAACGTTTTAAAAACATGTCAGGACTCTCGGCACGGCCCAAATATGCCAAAAAAGTAGACTTTTGAGAAAAGTCCATTTTTGACTTTTTTGTAAGGGGGGGTGCTTACGCATTTTTTCAAAATTTCAAAAACAGTCAAAAAACAATTTTGGGCCAAGGAGCGCCGGGAAACCTTCTAAAAACATGTCAGGACTTTTGGCATGGCCCAAATATGCCCAAAAAGTTGACTTCTGAGAAAAGTCAATTTTTAACTTTTTTGTAAGGGGGGGAACTTACGCATTTTTTCAAATTTTCAAAAACGGTCAAAAAACACTTTTGGGCCAAGGAAAGCCGGGAAACGTTCGGAAAACATGTCAGGACTCTCGGCACGGCCCAAATATGCCAAAAGTGTTGACTTTTGAGAAAAGTCCATTTTTTACTTTTTTGAAAGGGGGGGTGCTTACGCATTTTTTCAAAACTTCAAAAACGGTCCAAAAACACTTTTGGGCCAAGGAGCGCCGGGAAACGTTCTAAAAACAAGTCAGAACTCTCGGCACGGCCCAAATATGCCAAAAAAGTTGACCTTTGAGAAAACTCCATTTTTGACTTTTTTGTAAGGGGGGGTGCTTACGCATTTTTTCAAAATTTCGAAAATGGTCAAAAAACACTTTTGGGCCAAGGAGTGCCGGGAAACGCTCTAAAAACATTTCAGGACTCTCGGAACGGCCCAAATATGCCAAAAAAGTTGACTTCTGAAAAAAGTCCATTTTTGACTTTTTTGTAAGGGGGGGTGCTTACGCATTTTTTCAAATTTTCAAAAACGGTCAAAAAACACTTTTGGGCCAAGGAGCACCGGGAAACGCTCTAAAAACATGTCAGGACTATCGAAACGTACCAAATATGCCAAAAAAGTTGACTTCTGAGAAAAGTCCATTTTTAACTTTTTTGTATGGGGGGGTGCGTACGCATTTTTTCAAATTTTTAAAAACGGTCAAAAAACACTTTTGGGCCAAGGAGCGCCGGGAAACGTTTTAAAAACATGTCAGGACTCTCGGCACAGCCCAAATATGCCAAAAAAGTAGACTTTTGAGAAAAGTCCATTTTTGACTTTTTTGTAAGGGGGGGTGCTTATGCATTTTTTCAAAATTTCAAAAACAGTCAAAAAACAATTTTGGGCCAAGGAGCACCGGGAAACGTTCTAAAAACATGTCAGGACTTTTGGCATGGCCCAAATATGCCCAAAAAGTTGACTTTTGAGAAAAGTCAATTTTTTTCTTTTTTGTATGGGGGGGTGCTTACGCATTTTTTCAAAATTTCAAAAACGATCAAAAAACACTTTTGGGCCAAGGAGCGCCGGGAAACGTTCTAAAAACATGTCAGGACTCTCGGCATGGCCCAAATATGCCAAAAAAGTTGACTTTTGAGAAAAGTCAATTTTTGACTTTTTTGTAAGGGGGGGTGCTTACGCATTTTTTCAAATTTTCAAAAACGGTCAAAAAACACTTTTGGGCCAAGGAAAGCCGGGAAACCTTCTAAAAACATGTCAGGACTTTTGGCATGGCCCAAATATGCCCAAAAAGTTGACTTCTGAGAAAAGTCAATTTTTAACTTTTTTGTAAGGGGGGGAACTTACGCATTTTTTCAAATTTTCAAAAACGGTCAAAAAACACTTTTGGGCCAAGGAAAGCCGGGAAACGTTCGGAAAACATGTCAGGACTCTCGGCACGGCCCAAATATGCCAAAAGTGTTGACTTTTGAGAAAAGTCCATTTTTTACTTTTTTGAAAGGGGGGGTGCTTACGCATTTTTTCAAAACTTCAAAAACGGTCCAAAAACACTTTTGGGCCAAGGAGCGCCGGGAAACGTTCTAAAAACAAGTCAGAACTCTCGGCACGGCCCAAATATGCCAAAAAAGTTGACCTTTGAGAAAACTCCATTTTTGACTTTTTTGTAAGGGGGGGTGCTTACGCATTTTTTCAAAATTTCGAAAATGGTCAAAAAACACTTTTGGGCCAAGGAGTGCCGGGAAACGCTCTAAAAACATTTCAGGACTCTCGGAACGGCCCAAATATGCCAAAAAAGTTGACTTCTGAAAAAAGTCCATTTTTGACTTTTTTGTAAGGGGGGGTGCTTACGCATTTTTTCAAATTTTCAAAAACGGTCAAAAAACACTTTTGGGCCAAGGAGCACCGGGAAACGCTCTAAAAACATGTCAGGACTATCGAAACGTACCAAATATGCCAAAAAAGTTGACTTCTGAGAAAAGTCCATTTTTAACTTTTTTGTATGGGGGGGTGCGTACGCATTTTTTCAAATTTTTAAAAACGGTCAAAAAACACTTTTGGGCCAAGGAGCGCCGGGAAACGTTTTAAAAACATGTCAGGACTCTCGGCACAGCCCAAATATGCCAAAAAAGTAGACTTTTGAGAAAAGTCCATTTTTGACTTTTTTGTAAGGGGGGGTGCTTATGCATTTTTTCAAAATTTCAAAAACAGTCAAAAAACAATTTTGGGCCAAGGAGCACCGGGAAACGTTCTAAAAACATGTCAGGACTTTTGGCATGGCCCAAATATGCCCAAAAAGTTGACTTTTGAGAAAAGTCAATTTTTTTCTTTTTTGTATGGGGGGGTGCTTACGCATTTTTTCAAAATTTCAAAAACGATCAAAAAACACTTTTGGGCCAAGGAGCGCCGGGAAACGTTCTAAAAACATGTCAGGACTCTCGGCATGGCCCAAATATGCCAAAAAAGTTGACTTTTGAGAAAAGTCAATTTTTGACTTTTTTGTAAGGGGGGGTGCTTACGCATTTTTTCAAATTTTCAAAAACGGTCAAAAAACACTTTTGGGCCAAGGAAAGCCGGGAAACGTTCGGAAAACATGTCAGGACTCTCGGCACGGCCCAAATATGCGAAAAGTGTTGACTTTTGAGAAAAGTCCATTTTTTACTTTTTTGAAAGGGGGGGTGCTTACGCATTTTTTCAAAATTTCAAAAACGGTCCAAAAACACTTTTGGGCCAAGGAGCGCCGGGAAACGTTCTAAAAACATGTCAGAACTCTCGGCACGGCCCAAATATGCCAAAAAAGTTGACCTTTGAGAAAACTCCATTTTTGACTTTTTTGTAAGGGGGGGTGCTTACGCATTTTTTCAAAATTTCGAAAATGGTCAAAAAACACTTTTGGGCCAAGGAGTGCCGGGAAACGCTCTAAAAACATTTCAGGACTCTCGGCACGGCCCAAATATGCCAAAAAAGTTGATTTTTGAGAAAAGTCATTTTTTGACTTTTTTGTAAGGGGGGGTGCTTACGCATTTTTTCAAAATTTCGAAAATGGTCAAAAAAAAACTTTTGGGCCAAGGAGTGCCGGGAAACGCTCTAAAAACATGTCAGGACTGTCGGCACGGCCCAAATATGCCAAAAAAGTTGACTTTTGAGAAAAGTCAATTTTTGACTTTTTTGTAAGGGGGGGTGCTTACGCATTTTTTCAAAATTTCAAAAACGGTCCAAAAACACTTTTGGGCCAAGGAGCGCCGGGAAACGTTCTAAAAACATGTCAGGACTCTCGGCACGGCCAAAATATGCCAAAAAAGTTGACTTTTGAGAAAAGTCAATTTTTGACTTTTTTGTAAGGGGGGGTGCTTACGCATTTTTTCAAAATTTCAAAATGGTCAAAAAACCCTTTTGGGCCAAGGAGCGCCGGGAAACGTTCTAAAAACATGTCAGGACTCTCGGCAAGGCCAAAATATGCCAAAAAAGGTGACTTCTGAAAAAAGTCCATTTTTGACTTTTTTGTAAGGGGGGGTGCTTACGCATTTTTTCAAAATTTCAAAAACGGTCAAAAAACACTTTTGGGCCAAGGAGCGCCGGGAAACGTTCTAAAAACATGTCAGGACTCTCGGCACGGCCCAAATATGCCCAAAAAGTTGACTTTTGAGAAAAGTCAATTTTTGACTTTTTTGTAAGGGGGGGTGCTTACGCATTTTTTCAAAATTTCAAAAACGGTCCAAAAACACTTTTGGGCCAAGGAGCGCCGGGAAACGTTCTAAAAACATGTTAGGACTCTCGGCACGGCCAAAATATGCCAAAAAAGTTGACCTTTGAGAAAACTCCATTTTTGACTTTTTTGTAAGGGGGGGTGCTTACGCATTTTTTCAAAATTTCGAAAATGGTCAAAAAACACTTTTGGGCCAAGGAGTGCCGGGAAACGCTCTAAAAACATTTCAGGACTCTCGGAACGGCCCAAATATGCCAAAAAAGTTGACTTCTGAAAAAAGTCCATTTTTGACTTTTTTGTAAGGGGGGGTGCTTACGCATTTTTTCAAATTTTCAAAAACGGTCAAAAAACACTTTTGGGCCAAGGAGCACCGGGAAACGCTCTAAAAACATGTCAGGACTATCGAAACGGACCAAATATGCCAAAAAAGTTGACTTCTTAGAAAAGTCCATTTTTAACTTTTTTGTAAGGGGGGGTGCTTACGCATTTTTTCAAATTTTCAAAAACGGTCAAAAAACACTTTTGGGCCAAGGAAAGCCGGGAAACGTTCGGAAAACATGTCAGGACTCTCGGCACGGCCCAAATATGCCAAAAGTGTTGACTTTTGAGAAAAGTCAATTTTTTACTTTTTTGAAAGGGGGGGTGCTTACGCATTTTTTCAAAATTTCAAAAACGGTCCAAAAACACTTTTGGGCCAAGGAGCGCCGGGAAACGTTCTAAAAACATGTCAGGACTCTCGGCACGGCCCAAATATGCCAAAAGTGTTGACTTTTGAGAAAAGTCAATTTTTGACTTTTTTGTAAGGGGGGGTGCTTACGCATTTTTTCAAAATTTCAAAAACGGTCCAAAAACACTTTTGGGCCAAGGAGCGCCGGGAAACGTTCTAAAAACATGTTAGGACTCTCGGCACGGCCAAAATATGCCAAAAAAGTTGACTTTTGAGATAGGTCAATTTTTGACTTTTTTGTAAGGGGGGGTGCTTAAGCATTTTTTGAAAATTTCGAAAATGGTCAAAAAACCCTTTTGGGCCAAGGAGCGCCGGGAAACGTTCTAAAAACATGTCAGGACTCTCGGCACGGCCAAAATATGCCAAAAAAGGTGACTTCTGAAAAAAGTCAATTTTTGACTTTTTTGTAAGGGGGGGTGCTTACGCATTTTTTCAAAATTTCGAAAATGGTCAAAAAAAACTTTTGGGCCAAGGAGTGCCGGGAAACGCTCTAAAAACATTTCAGGACTCTCGGCCCGGCCCAAATATGCCCAAAAAGTTGACTTTTGAGAAAAGTCTTTTTTTGACTTTTTTGTAAGGGGGGGTGCTCACGCATTTTTTCAAAATTTCAAAAATGGTCAAAAAACACTTTTGGGCCAAGGAGCACCGGGAAACGTTCCAAAAACATGTCAGGACTATCGAAACGGCCCAAATATGCCAAAAAAGTTGACTTCTGAGAAAAGTCAATTTTTAACTTTTTTGTAAGAGGGGTGCTTACGCATTTTTTCAAATTTTTAAAAACGGTCAAAAAACACTTTTGGGCCAAGGAGCGCCGGGAAACGTTTTAAAAACATGTCAGGACTCTCGGCACGGCCCAAATATGCCAAAAAAGTAGACTTTTGAGAAAAGTCCATTTTTGACTTTTTTGTAAGGGGGGGTGCTTACGCATTTTTTCAAAATTTCAAAAACAGTCAAAAAACAATTTTGGGCCAAGGAGCGCCGGGAAACGTTCTAAAAACATGTCAGGACTTTTGGCATGGCCCAAATATGCCAAAAAAGTTGACTTTTGAGAAAAGTCAATTTTTTTCTTTTTTGTAAGGGGGGGTGCTTACGCATTTTTTCAAAATTTCAAAAACGATCAAAAAACACTTTTGGGCCAAGGAGCGCCGGGAAACGTTCTAAAAACATGTCAGGACTCTCGGCATGGCCCAAATATGCCAAAAAAGTTGACTTCTGAGAAAAGTCAATTTTTAACTTTTTTGTAAGGGGGGGTGCTTACGCATTTTTTCAAATTTTCAAAAACGGTCAAAAAACACTTTTGGGCCAAGGAAAGCCGGGAAATGTTCGGAAAACATGTCAGGACTCTCGGCACGGCCCAAATATGCCAAAAGTGTTGACTTTTGAGAAAAGTCCATTTTTTACTTTTTTGAAAGGGGGGGTGCTTACGCATTTTTTCAAAATTTCAAAAACGGTCCAAAAACACTTTTGGGCCAAGGAGCGCCGGGAAACGTTCTAAAAACATGTCAGAACTCTCGGCACGGCCCAAATATGCCAAAAAAGTTGACCTTTGAGAAAACTCCATTTTTGACTTTTTTGTAAGGGGGGGTGCTTACGCATTTTTTCAAAATTTCGAAAATGGTCAAAAAACACTTTTGGGCCAAGGAATGCCGGGAAACGCTCTAAAAACATTTCAGGACTCTCGGAACGGCCCAAATATGCCAAAAAAGTTGACTTTTGAGAAAAGTCATTTTTTGACTTTTTTGTAAGGGGGGGTGCTTACGCATTTTTTCAAAATTTCAAAAACGATCAAAAAACACTTTTGGGCCAAGGAGCGCCGGGAAACGTTCTAAAAACATGTCAGGACTCTCGGCATGGCCCAAATATGCCAAAAAAATTGACTTTTGAGAAAAGTCAATTTTTGACTTTTTTGTAAGGGGGGGTGCTTACGCATTTTTTCAAAATTTCGAAAATGGTCAAAAAAAACTTTTGGGCCAAGGAGTGCCGGGAAACGCTCTAAAAACATTTCAGGACTCTCGGAACGGCCCAAATATGCCAAAAAAGTTGACTTTTGAGAAAAGTCATTTTTTGACTTTTTTGTAAGGGGGGGTGCTTACGCATTTTTTCAAAATTTCGAAAATGGTCAAAAAAAAACTTTTGGGCCAAGGAGTGCCGGGAAACGCTCTAAAAACATGTCAGGACTCTCGGCACGGCCCAAATATGCCAAAAAAGTTGACTTCTGAAAAAAGTCCATTTTTGACTTTTTTGTAAGGGGGGGTGCTTACGCATTTTTTCAAAATTTCGAAAATGGTCAAAAAAAACTTTTGGGCCAAGGAGTGCCGGGAAACGCTCTAAAAACATTTCAGGACTCTCGGCACGGCCCAAATATGCCAAAAAAGTTGACTTTTAAGAAAAGTCCATTTTTGACTTTTTTGTAAGGGGGGGTGCTTACGCATTTTTTCAAAATTTCAAAAACGGTCAAAAAACCCTTTTGGGCCAAGGAGCGCCGGGAAACGTTCTAAAAACATGTCAGAACTCTCGGCACGGCCCAAATATGCCAAAAAAGTTGACCTTTGAGAAAACTCCATTTTTGACTTTTTTGTAAGGGGGGGTGCTTACGCATTTTTTCAAAATTTCGAAAATGGTCAAAAAAAACTTTTGGGCCAAGGAGTGCCGGGAAACGCTCTAGAAACATTTCAGGACTCTCGGCCCGGCCCAAATATGCCAAAAAAGTTGACTTTTGAGAAAAGTCATTTTTTGACTTTTTTGTAAGGGGGGGTGCTCACGCATTTTTTCAAAATTTCAAAAACGATCAAAAAACACTTTTGGGCCAAGGAGCGCCGGGAAACGTTCTAAAAACATGTCAGGACTCTCGGCATGGCCCAAATATGCCAAAAAAGTTGACTTTTGAGAAAAGTCAATTTTTTACTTTTTTGTAAGGGGGGGTGCTTACGCATTTTTTCAAAATTTCAAAAACGGTCCAAAAACACTTTTGGGCCAAGGAGCGCCGGGAAATGTTCTAAAAACATGTCAGGACTCTCGGCACGGCCAAAATATGCCAAAAAAGTTGACTTTTGAGAAAAGTCAATTTTTGACTTTTTTGTAAGGGGGGGTGCTTACGCATTTTTTCAAAATTTCAAAATGGTCAAAAAACCCTTTTGGGCCAAGGAGCGCCGGGAAACGTTCTAAAAACATGTCAGGACTCTCGGCAAGGCCCAAATATGCCAAAAAAGTTGACTTCTGAAAAAAGTCCATTTTTGACTTTTTTGTAAGGGGGGGTGCTTACGCATTTTTTCAAAATTTCAAAAACGGTCAAAAAACACTTTTGGGCCAAGGAGCGCCGGGAAACGTTCTAAAAACATGTCAGGACTCTCGGCACGGCCCAAATATGCCCAAAAAGTTGACTTTTGAGAAAAGTCAATTTTTGACTTTTTTGTAAGGGGGGGTGCTTACGCATTTTTTCAAAATTTCAAAAACGGTCCAAAAACACTTTTGGGCCAAGGAGCGCCGGGAAACGTTCTAAAAACATGTTAGGACTCTCGGCACGGCCAAAATATGCCAAAAAAGTTGACTTTTGAGAAAAGTCAATTTTTGACTTTTTTGTAAGGGGGGGTGCTTAAGCATTTTTTGAAAATTTCGAAAATGGTCAAAAAACCCTTTTGGGCCAAGGAGCGCCGGGAAACGTTCTAAAAACATGTCAGGACTCTCGGCACGGCCAAAATATGCCAAAAAAGGTGACTTCTGAAAAAAGTCCATTTTTGACTTTTTTGTAAGGGGGGGTGCTTACGCATTTTTTCAAAATTTCGAAAATGGTCAAAAAAAACTTTTGGGCCAAGGAGTGCCGGGAAACGCTCTAAAAACATTTCAGGACTCTCGGCCCGGCCCAAATATGCCCAAAAAGTTGACTTTTGAGAAAAGTCTTTTTTTGACTTTTTTGTAAGGGAGGGTGCTCACGCATTTTTTCAAAATTTCAAAAATGGTCAAAAAACACTTTTGGGCCAAGGAGCACCGGGAAACGTTCCAAAAACATGTCAGGACTATCGAAACGGCCCAAATATGCCAAAAAAGTTGACTTCTGAGAAAAGTCAATTTTTAACTTTTTTGTAAGGGGGGGTGCTTACGCATTTTTTCAAATTTTTAAAAACGGTCAAAAAACACTTTTGGGCCAAGGAGCGCCGGGAAACGTTTTAAAAACATGTCAGGACTCTCGGCACGGCCCAAATATGCCAAAAAAGTAGACTTTTGAGAAAAGTCCATTTTTGACTTTTTTGTAAGGGGGGGTGCTTACGCATTTTTTCAAAATTTCAAAAACAGTCAAAAAACAATTTTGGGCCAAGGAGCGCCGGGAAACGTTCTAAAAACATGTCAGGACTTTTGGCATGGCCCAAATATGCCCAAAAAGTTGACTTTTGAGAAAAGTCATTTTTTTTCTTTTTTGTAAGGGGGGGTGCTTACGCATTTTTTCAAAATTTCAAAAACGGTCAAAAAACCCTTTTGGGCCAAGGAGCGCCGGGAAACGTTCTAAAAACATGTCAGAACTCTCGGCACGGCCCAAATATGCCAAAAAAGTTGACCTTTGAGAAAACTCCATTTTTGACTTTTTTGTAAGGGGGGGTGCTTACGCATTTTTTCAAAATTTCGAAAATGGTCAAAAAAAACTTTTGGGCCAAGGAGTGCTGGGAAACGCTCTAAAAACATTTCAGGACTCTCGGCCCGGCCCAAATATGCCAAAAAAGTTGACTTTTGAGAAAAGTCATTTTTTGACTTTTTTGTAAGGGGGGGGTGCTCACGCATTTTTTCAAATTTTCAAAAACGATCAAAAAACACTTTTGGGCCAAGGAGCGCCGGGAAACGTTCTAAAAACATGTCAGGACTCTCGGCATGGCCCAAATATGCCAAAAAAGTTGACTTTTGAGAAAAGTCAATTTTTTACTTTTTTGTAAGGGGGGGTGCTTACGCATTTTTTCAAAATTTCAAAAACGGTCCAAAAACACTTTTGGGCCAAGGAGCGCCGGGAAATGTTCTAAAAACATGTCAGGACTCTCGGCACGGCCAAAATATGCCAAAAAAGTTGACTTTTGAGAAAAGTCAATTTTTGACTTTTTTGTAAGGGGGGGTGCTTATGCATTTTTTCAAAATTTCAAAAACGGTCCAAAAACACTTTTGGGCCAAGGAGCGCCGGGAAACGTTCTAAAAACATGTTAGGACTCTCGGCACGGCCAAAATATGCCAAAAAAGTTGACTTTTGAGAAAAGTCAATTTTTGACTTTTTTGTAAGGGGGGGTGCTTAAGCATTTTTTGAAAATTTCGAAAATGGTCAAAAAACCCTTTTGGGCCAAGGAGCGCCGGGAAACGTTCTAAAAACATGTCAGGACTCTCGGCACGGCCAAAATATGCCAAAAAAGGTGACTTCTGAAAAAAGTCCATTTTTGACTTTTTTGTAAGGGGGGGTGCTTACGCATTTTTTCAAAATTTCGAAAATGGTCAAAAAAAACTTTTGGGCCTAGGAGTGCCGGGAAACGCTCTAAAAACATTTCAGGACTCTCGGCCCGGCCCAAATATGCCCAAAAAGTTGACTTTTGAGAAAAGTCTTTTTTTTGACTTTTTTGTAAGGGGGGGTGCTCACGCATTTTTTCAAAATTTCAAAAATGGTCAAAAAACACTTTTGGGCCAAGGAGCACCGGGAAACGTTCCAAAAACATGTCAGGACTATCGAAACGGCCCAAATATGCCAAAAAAGTTGACTTCTGAGAAAAGTCAATTTTTAACTTTTTTGTAAGGGGGGGTGCTTACGCATTTTTTCAAATTTTTAAAAACGGTCAAAAAACACTTTTGGGCCAAGGAGCGCCGGGAAACGTTTTAAAAACATGTCAGGACTCTCGGCACGGCCCAAATATGCCAAAAAAGTAGACTTTTGAGAAAAGTCCATTTTTGACTTTTTTGTAAGGGGGGGTGCTTACGCATTTTTTCAAAATTTCAAAAACAGTCAAAAAACAATTTTGGGCCAAGGAGCGCCGGGAAACGTTCTAAAAACATGTCAGGACTTTTGGCATGGCCCAAATATGCCAAAAGTGTTGACTTTTGAGAAAAGTCCATTTTTGACTTTTTTGTAAGGGGGGGTGCTTACGCATTTTTTCAAAATTCGAAAATGGTCAAAAAACACTTTTGGGCCAAGGAGTGCCGGGAAACGCTCTAAAAACATTTCAGGACTCTCGGAACGGCCCAAATATGCCAAAAAAGTTGACTTTTGAGAAAAGTCAATTTTTGACTTTTTTGTAAGGGGGGGTGCTTACGCATTTTTTCAAAATTTCAAAAACGGTCCAAAAACACTTTTGGGCCAAGGAGCGCCGGGAAACGTTCTAAAAACATGTCATGACTCTCGGCACGGCCAAAATATGCCAAAAAAGTTGACTTTTGAGAAAAGTCAATTTTTGACTTTTTTGTAAGGGGGGGTGCTTACGCATTTTTTCAAAATTTCAAAATGGTCAAAAAACCCTTTTGGGCCAAGGAGCGCCGGGAAACGTTCTAAAAACATGTCAGGACTCTCGGCAAGGCCAAAATATGCCAAAAAAGGTGACTTCTGAAAAAAGTCCATTTTTGACTTTTTTGTAAGGGGGGGTGCTTACGCATTTTTTCAAAATTTCAAAAACGGTCAAAAAACACTTTTGGGCCAAGGAGCGCCGGGAAACATTCTAAAAACATGTCAGGACTCTCGGCACGGCCCAAATATGCCCAAAAAGTTGACTTTTGAGAAAAGTCCATTTTTGACTTTTTTGTAAGGGGGGGTGCTTACGCATTTTTTCAAAATTTCGAAAATGGTCAAAAAAAACTTTTGGGCCAAGGAGTGCCGGGAAACGCTCTAAAAACATTTCAGGACTCTCGGCCCGGCCCAAATATGCCAAAAAAGGTGACTTCTGAAAAAAATCCATTTTTGACTTTTTTGTAAGGGGGGGTGCTTACGCATTTTTTCAAATTTTCAAAAACGGTCAAAAAACACTTTTGGGCCAAGGAGCACCGGGAAACGTTCCAAAAACATGTCAGGACTATCGAAACGGACCAAATATGTCAAAAAAGTTGACTTCTGAGAAAAGTCAATTTTTAACTTTTTTGTAAGGGGGGGTGCTTACGCATTTTTTCAAATTTTCAAAAACGGTCAAAAAACACTTTTGGGCCAAGGAAAGCCGGGAAACGTTCGGAAAACATGTCAGGACTCTCGGCACGGCCCAAATATGCCAAAAGTGTTGACTTTTGAGAAAAGTCCATTTTTTACTTTTTTGAAAGGGGGGGTGCTTACGCATTTTTTCAAAATTTCAAAAACGGTCCAAAAACACTTTTGGGCCAAGGAGCGCCGGGAAACGTTCTAAAAACATGTCAGAACTCTCGGCACGTCCCAAATATGCCAAAAAAGTTTACCTTTGAGAAAACTCCATTTTTGACTTTTTTGTAAGGGGGGGTGCTTACGCATTTTTTCAAAATTCGAAAATGGTCAAAAACACTTTTGGGCCAAGGAGTGCCGGGAAACGCTCTAAAAACATTTCAGGACTCTCGGAACGGCCCAAAAAAGTTGACTTTTGAGAAAAGTCATTTTTTGACTTTTTTGTAAGGGGGGGTGCTTACGCATTTTTTCAAAATTTCAAAAACGATCAAAAAACACTTTTGGGCCAAGGAGCGCCGGGAAACGTTCTAAAAACATGTCAGGACTCTCGGCATGGCCCAAATATGCCAAAAAAGTTGACTTTTGAGAAAAGTCAATTTTTGACTTTTTTGT
This sequence comes from Corythoichthys intestinalis, assembly GCF_030265065.1. NCBI lineage: Eukaryota > Metazoa > Chordata > Actinopteri > Syngnathiformes > Syngnathidae > Corythoichthys > Corythoichthys intestinalis. Next base: position 15,966,207 of record NC_080395.1, on the reverse strand, counting down.
AAGGGGGGGGTGCTTACGCATTTTTTCAAAATTTCAAAAACGGTCCAAAAACACTTTTGGGCCAAGGAGCGCCGGGAAACGTTCTAAAAACATGTCAGGACTCTCGGCACGGCCAAAATATGCCAAAAAAGTTGACTTTTGAGAAAAGTCAATTTTTGACTTTTTTGTAAGGGGGGGTGCTTACGCATTTTTTCAAAATTTCAAAATGGTCAAAAAACCCTTTTGGGCCAAGGAGCGCCGGGAAACGTTCTAAAAACATGTCAGGACTCTCGGCAAGGCCAAAATATGCCAAAAAAGGTGACTTCTGAAAAAAGGCCATTTTTGACTTTTTTGTAAGGGGGGGTGCTTACGCATTTTTTCAAAATTTCAAAAACGGTCAGAAAACACTTTTGGGCCAAGGAGCGCCGGGAAACGTTCTAAAAACATGTCAGGACTCTCGGCACGGCCCAAATATGCCCAAAAAGTTGACTTTTGAGAAAAGTCCATTTTTGACTTTTTTGTAAGGGGGGGTGCTTACGCATTTTTTCAAAATTTCAAAAACGGTCCAAAAACACTTTTGGGCCAAGGAGCGCCGGGAAACGTTCTAAAAACATGTTAGGACTCTCGGCACGGCCAAAATATGCCAAAAAAGTTGACTTTTGAGAAAAGTCAATTTTTGACTTTTTTGTAAGGGGGGGTGCTTACGCATTTTTTGAAAATTTCGAAAATGGTCAAAAAACCCTTTTGGGCCAAGGAGCGCCAGGAAACGTTCTAAAAACATGTCAGGACTCTCGGCACGGCCAAAATATGCCAAAAAAGGTGACTTCTGAAAAAAGTCCATTTTTGACTTTTTTGTAAGGGGGGGTGCTTACGCATTTTTTCAAAATTTCGAAAATGGTCAAAAAAAACTTTTGGGCCAAGGAGTGCCGGGAAACGCTCTAAAAACATTTCAGGACTCTCGGCCCGGCCCAAATATGCCAAAAAAGTTTACTTTTGAGAAAAGTCTTTTTTTGACTTTTTTGTAAGGGGGGGTGCTCACGCATTTTTTCAAAATTTCAAAAATGGTCAAAAAACACTTTTGGGCCAAGGAGCACCGGGAAACGTTCCAAAAACATGTCAGGACTATCGAAACGGCCCAAATATGCCAAAAAAAGTTGACTTCTGAGAAAAGTCAATTTTTAACTTTTTTGTAAGGGGGGGTGCTTACGCATTTTTTCAAATTTTTAAAAACGGTCAAAAAACACTTTTGGGCCAAGGAGCGCCGGGAAACGTTTTAAAAACATGTCAGGACTCTCGGCACGGCCCAAATATGCCAAAAGTGTTGACTTTTGAGAAAAGTCCATTTTTGACTTTTTTGAAAGGGGGGGTGCTTACGCATTTTTTCAAAATTTCAAAAACGGTCCAAAAACACTTTTGGGCCAAGGAGCGCCGGGAAACGTTCTAAAAACATGTCAGAACTCTCGGCACGGCCCAAATATGCCAAAAAAGTTGACCTTTGAGAAAACTCCATTTTTGACTTTTTTGTAAGGGGGGGTGCTTACGCATTTTTTCAAAATTTCGAAAATGGTCAAAAAACACTTTTGGGCCAAGGAGTGCCGGGAAACGCTCTAAAAACATTTCAGGACTCTCGGAACGGCCCAAATATGCCAAAAAAGTTGACTTCTGAAAAAAGTCCATTTTTGACTTTTTTGTAAGGGGGGTTGCTTACACATTTTTTCAAATTTTCAAAAACGGTCAAAAAACACTTTTGGGCCAAGGAGCACCGGGAAACGCTCTAAAAACATGTCAGGACTATCGAAACGTACCAAATATACCAAAAAAGTTGACTTCTGAGAAAAGTCCATTTTTAACTTTTTTGTAAGGGGGGGTGCTTTCGCATTTTTTCAAATTTTCAAAAACGGTCAAAAAACACTTTTGGGCCAAGGAAAGCCGGGAAACGTTCGGAAAACATGTCAGGACTCTCGGCACGGCCCAAATATGCCAAAAGTGTTGACTTTTGAGAAAAGTCCATTTTTTACTTTTTTGAAAGGGGGGGTGCTTACGCATTTTTTCAAAATTTCAAAAATGGTCAAAAAACACTTTTGGGCCAAGGAGCACCGGGAAACGTTCCAAAAACATGTCAGGACTATCGAAACGGCCCAAATATGCCAAAAAAGTTGACTTCTGAGAAAAGTCAATTTTTAACTTTTTTGTAAGGGGGGTGCTTACGCATTTTTTCAAATTTTTAAAAACGGTCAAAAAACACTTTTGGGCCAAGGAGCGCCGGGAAACGTTTTAAAAACATGTCAGGACTCTCGGCACGGCCCAAATATGCCAAAAAAGTAGACTTTTGAGAAAAGTCCATTTTTGACTTTTTTGTAAGGGGGGGTGCTTACGCATTTTTTCAAAATTTCAAAAACAGTCAAAAAACAATTTTGGGCCAAGGAGCGCCGGGAAACCTTCTAAAAACATGTCAGGACTTTTGGCATGGCCCAAATATGCCCAAAAAGTTGACTTCTGAGAAAAGTCAATTTTTAACTTTTTTGTAAGGGGGGGTGCTTACGCATTTTTTCAAATTTTCAAAAACGGTCAAAAAACACTTTTGGGCCAAGGAAAGCCGGGAAACGTTCGGAAAACATGTCAGGACTCTCGGCACGGCCCAAATATGCCAAAAGTGTTGACTTTTGAGAAAAGTCCATTTTTTACTTTTTTGAAAGGGGGGGTGCTTACGCATTTTTTCAAAACTTCAAAAACGGTCCAAAAACACTTTTGGGCCAAGGAGCGCCGGGAAACGTTCTAAAAACATGTCAGAACTCTCGGCACGGCCCAAATATGCCAAAAAAGTTGACCTTTGAGAAAACTCCATTTTTGACTTTTTTGTAAGGGGGGGTGCTTACGCATTTTTTCAAAATTTCGAAAATGGTCAAAAAACACTTTTGGGCCAAGGAGTGCCGGGAAACGCTCTAAAAACATTTCAGGACTCTCGGAACGGCCCAAATATGCCAAAAAAGTTGACTTCTGAAAAAAGTCCATTTTTGACTTTTTTGTAAGGGGGGGTGCTTACGCATTTTTTCAAATTTTCAAAAACGGTCAAAAAACACTTTTGGGCCAAGGAGCACCGGGAAACGCTCTAAAAACATGTCAGGACTATCGAAACGTACCAAATATGCCAAAAAAGTTGACTTCTGAGAAAAGTCCATTTTTAACTTTTTTGTATGGGGGGGTGCTTACGCATTTTTTCAAATTTTCAAAAACGGTCAAAAAACACTTTTGGGCCAAGGAAAGCCGGGAAACGTTCGGAAAACATGTCAGGACTCTCGGCACGGCCCAAATATGCCAAAAGTGTTGACTTTTGAGAAAAGTCCATTTTTTACTTTTTTGAAAGGGGGGGTGCTTACGCATTTTTTCAAAATTTCAAAAACGGTCCAAAAACACTTTTGGGCCAAGGAGCGCCGGGAAACGTTCTAAAAACATGTCAGAACTCTCGGCACGGCCCAAATATGCCAAAAAAGTTGACCTTTCAGAAAACTCCATTTTTGACTTTTTTGTAAGGGGGGGTGCTTACGCATTTTTTCAAAATTCGAAAATGGTCAAAAAACACTTTTGGGCCAAGGAGTGCCGGGAAACGCTCTAAAAACATTTCAGGACTCTCGGAACGGCCCAAATATGCCAAAAAAGTTGACTTTTGAGAAAAGTCATTTTTTGACTTTTTTGTAAGGGGGGGGTGCTTACGCATTTTTTCAAAATTTCAAAAACGATCAAAAAACACTTTTGGGCCAAGGAGCGCCGGGAAACGTTCTAAAAACATGTCAGGACTCTCGGCATGGCCCAAATATGCCAAAAAAGTTGACTTTTGAGAAAAGTCATTTTTTGACTTTTTTGTAAGGGGGGGTGCTTACGCATTTTTTCAAAATTTCGAAAGAGGTCAAAAAAAAAATTTTGGGCCAAGGAGTGCCGGGAAACGCTCTAAAAACATGTCAGGACTGTCGGCACGGCCCAAATATGCCAAAAAAGTTGACTTTTGAGGAAAGTCATTTTTTGACTTTTTTGTAAGGGGGGGTGCTCACGCATTTTTTCAAAATTTCAAAAATGGTCAAAAAACACTTTTGGGCCAAGGAGCACCGGGAAACGTTCCAAAAACATGTCAGGACTATCGAAACGGCCCAAATATGCCAAAAAAGTTGACTTCTGAGAAAAGTCCATTTTTAACTTTTTTGTAAGGGGGGGTGCGTACGCATTTTTTCAAATTTTTAAAAACGGTCAAAAAACACTTTTGGGCCAAGGAGCGCCGGGAAACGTTTTAAAAACATGTCAGGACTCTCGGCACAGCCCAAATATGCCAAAAAAGTAGACTTTTGAGAAAAGTCCATTTTTGACTTTTTTGTAAGGGGGGGTGCTTATGCATTTTTTCAAAATTTCAAAAACAGTCAAAAAACAATTTTGGGCCAAGGAGCACCGGGAAACGTTCTAAAAACATGTCAGGACTTTTGGCATGGCCCAAATATGCCCAAAAAGTTGACTTTTGAGAAAAGTCAATTTTTTTCTTTTTTGTATGGGGGGGGTGCTTACGCATTTTTTCAAAATTTCAAAAACGATCAAAAAACACTTTTGGGCCAAGGAGCGCCGGGAAACGTTCTAAAAACATGTCAGGACTCTCGGCATGGCCCAAATATGCCAAAAAAGTTGACTTTTGAGAAAAGTCAATTTTTGACTTTTTTGTAAGGGGGGGTGCTTACGCATTTTTTCAAATTTTCAAAAACGGTCAAAAAACACTTTTGGGCCAAGGAAAGCCGGGAAACGTTCGGAAAACATGTCAGGACTCTCGGCACGGCCCAAATATGCCAAAAGTGTTGACTTTTGAGAAAAGTCCATTTTTTACTTTTTTGAAAGGGGGGGTGCTTACGCATTTTTTCAAAATTTCAAAAACGGTCCAAAAACACTTTTGGGCCAAGGAGCGCCGGGAAACGTTCTAAAAACATGTCAGAACTCTCGGCACGGCCCAAATATGCCAAAAAAGTTGACCTTTGAGAAAACTCCATTTTTGACTTTTTTGTAAGGGGGGGTGCTTACGCATTTTTTCAAAATTTCGAAAATGGTCAAAAAACACTTTTGGGCCAAGGAGTGCCGGGAAACGCTCTAAAAACATTTCAGGACTCTCGGCACGGCCCAAATATGCCAAAAAAGTTGATTTTTGAGAAAAGTCATTTTTTGACTTTTTTGTAAGGGGGGGTGCTTACGCATTTTTTCAAAATTTCGAAAATGGTCAAAAAAAAACTTTTGGGCCAAGGAGTGCCGGGAAACGCTCTAAAAACATGTCAGGACTGTCGGCACGGCCCAAATATGCCAAAAAAGTTGACTTTTGAGAAAAGTCAATTTTTGACTTTTTTGTAAGGGGGGGTGCTTACGCATTTTTTCAAAATTTCAAAAACGGTCCAAAAACACTTTTGGGCCAAGGAGCGCCGGGAAACGTTCTAAAAACATGTCAGGACTCTCGGCACGGCCAAAATATGCCAAAAAAGTTGACTTTTGAGAAAAGTCAATTTTTGACTTTTTTGTAAGGGGGGGTGCTTACGCATTTTTTCAAAATTTCAAAATGGTCAAAAAACCCTTTTGGGCCAAGGAGCGCCGGGAAACGTTCTAAAAACATGTCAGGACTCTCGGCAAGGCCAAAATATGCCAAAAAAGGTGACTTCTGAAAAAAGTCCATTTTTGACTTTTTTGTAAGGGGGGGTGCTTACGCATTTTTTCAAAATTTCAAAAACGGTCAAAAAACACTTTTGGGCCAAGGAGCGCCGGGAAACGTTCTAAAAACATGTCAGGACTCTCGGCACGGCCCAAATATGCCCAAAAAGTTGACTTTTGAGAAAAGTCAATTTTTGACTTTTTTGTAAGGGGGGGTGCTTACGCATTTTTTCAAAATTTCAAAAACGGTCCAAAAACACTTTTGGGCCAAGGAGCGCCGGGAAACGTTCTAAAAACATGTTAGGACTCTCGGCACGGCCAAAATATGCCAAAAAAGTTGACCTTTGAGAAAACTCCATTTTTGACTTTTTTGTAAGGGGGGGTGCTTACGCATTTTTTCAAAATTTCGAAAATGGTCAAAAAACACTTTTGGGCCAAGGAGTGCCGGGAAACGCTCTAAAAACATTTCAGGACTCTCGGAACGGCCCAAATATGCCAAAAAAGTTGACTTCTGAAAAAAGTCCATTTTTGACTTTTTTGTAAGGGGGGGTGCTTACGCATTTTTTCAAATTTTCAAAAACGGTCAAAAAACACTTTTGGGCCAAGGAGCACCGGGAAACGCTCTAAAAACATGTCAGGACTATCGAAACGGACCAAATATGCCAAAAAAGTTGACTTCTTAGAAAAGTCCATTTTTAACTTTTTTGTAAGGGGGGGTGCTTACGCATTTTTTCAAATTTTCAAAAACGGTCAAAAAACACTTTTGGGCCAAGGAAAGCCGGGAAACGTTCGGAAAACATGTCAGGACTCTCGGCACGGCCCAAATATGCCAAAAGTGTTGACTTTTGAGAAAAGTCAATTTTTTACTTTTTTGAAAGGGGGGGTGCTTACGCATTTTTTCAAAATTTCAAAAACGGTCCAAAAACACTTTTGGGCCAAGGAGCGCCGGGAAACGTTCTAAAAACATGTCAGGACTCTCGGCACGGCCCAAATATGCCCAAAAAGTTGACTTTTGAAAAAAGTCAATTTTTGACTTTTTTGTAAGGGGGGGTGCTTACGCATTTTTTCAAAATTTCAAAAACGGTCCAAAAACACTTTTGGGCCAAGGAGCGCCGGGAAACGTTCTAAAAACATGTTAGGACTCTCGGCACGGCCAAAATATGCCAAAAAAGTTGACTTTTGAGATAGGTCAATTTTTGACTTTTTTGTAAGGGGGGGTGCTTAAGCATTTTTTGAAAATTTCGAAAATGGTCAAAAAACCCTTTTGGGCCAAGGAGCGCCGGGAAACGTTCTAAAAACATGTCAGGACTCTCGGCACGGCCAAAATATGCCAAAAAAGGTGACTTCTGAAAAAAGTCCATTTTTGACTTTTTTGTAAGGGGGGGTGCTTACGCATTTTTTCAAAATTTCGAAAATGGTCAAAAAAAACTTTTGGGCCAAGGAGTGCCGGGAAACGCTCTAAAAACATTTCAGGACTCTCGGCCCGGCCCAAATATGCCCAAAAAGTTGACTTTTGAGAAAAGTCTTTTTTTGACTTTTTTGTAAGGGGGGGTGCTCACGCATTTTTTCAAAATTTCAAAAATGGTCAAAAAACACTTTTGGGCCAAGGAGCACCGGGAAACGTTCCAAAAACATGTCAGGACTATCGAAACGGCCCAAATATGCCAAAAAAGTTGACTTCTGAGAAAAGTCAATTTTTAACTTTTTTGTAAGAGGGGTGCTTACGCATTTTTTCAAATTTTTAAAAACGGTCAAAAAACACTTTTGGGCCAAGGAGCGCCGGGAAACGTTTTAAAAACATGTCAGGACTCTCGGCACGGCCCAAATATGCCAAAAAAGTAGACTTTTGAGAAAAGTCCATTTTTGACTTTTTTGTAAGGGGGGGTGCTTACGCATTTTTTCAAAATTTCAAAAACAGTCAAAAAACAATTTTGGGCCAAGGAGCGCCGGGAAACGTTCTAAAAACATGTCAGGACTTTTGGCATGGCCCAAATATGCCAAAAAAGTTGACTTTTGAGAAAAGTCAATTTTTTTCTTTTTTGTAAGGGGGGGTGCTTACGCATTTTTTCAAAATTTCAAAAACGATCAAAAAACACTTTTGGGCCAAGGAGCGCCGGGAAACGTTCTAAAAACATGTCAGGACTCTCGGCATGGCCCAAATATGCCAAAAAAGTTGACTTCTGAGAAAAGTCAATTTTTAACTTTTTTGTAAGGGGGGGTGCTTACGCATTTTTTCAAATTTTCAAAAACGGTCAAAAAACACTTTTGGGCCAAGGAAAGCCGGGAAATGTTCGGAAAACATGTCAGGACTCTCGGCACGGCCCAAATATGCCAAAAAAGTTGACCTTTGAGAAAACTCCATTTTTGACTTTTTTGTAAGGGGGGGTGCTTACGCATTTTTTCAAAATTTCGAAAATGGTCAAAAAACACTTTTGGGCCAAGGAATGCCGGGAAACGCTCTAAAAACATTTCAGGACTCTCGGAACGGCCCAAATATGCCAAAAAAGTTGACTTTTGAGAAAAGTCATTTTTTGACTTTTTTGTAAGGGGGGGTGCTTACGCATTTTTTCAAAATTTCGAAAATGGTCAAAAAAAACTTTTGGGCCAAGGAGTGCCGGGAAACGCTCTAAAAACATTTCAGGACTCTCGGAACGGCCCAAATATGCCAAAAAAGTTGACTTCTGAAAAAAGTCCATTTTTGACTTTTTTGTAAGGGGGGGTGCTTACGCATTTTTTCAAAATTTCGAAAATGGTCAAAAAAAACTTTTGGGCCAAGGAGTGCCGGGAAACGCTCTAAAAACATTTCAGGACTCTCGGCACGGCCCAAATATGCCAAAAAAGTTGACTTTTAAGAAAAGTCCATTTTTGACTTTTTTGTAAGGGGGGGTGCTTACGCATTTTTTCAAAATTTCAAAAACGGTCAAAAAACCCTTTTGGGCCAAGGAGCGCCGGGAAACGTTCTAAAAACATGTCAGAACTCTCGGCACGGCCCAAATATGCCAAAAAAGTTGACCTTTGAGAAAACTCCATTTTTGACTTTTTTGTAAGGGGGGGTGCTTACGCATTTTTTCAAAATTTCGAAAATGGTCAAAAAAAACTTTTGGGCCAAGGAGTGCCGGGAAACGCTCTAGAAACATTTCAGGACTCTCGGCCCGGCCCAAATATGCCAAAAAAGTTGACTTTTGAGAAAAGTCATTTTTTGACTTTTTTGTAAGGGGGGGTGCTCACGCATTTTTTCAAAATTTCAAAAACGATCAAAAAACACTTTTGGGCCAAGGAGCGCCGGGAAACGTTCTAAAAACATGTCAGGACTCTCGGCATGGCCCAAATATGCCAAAAAAGTTGACTTTTGAGAAAAGTCAATTTTTTACTTTTTTGTAAGGGGGGGTGCTTACGCATTTTTTCAAAATTTCAAAAACGGTCCAAAAACACTTTTGGGCCAAGGAGCGCCGGGAAATGTTCTAAAAACATGTCAGGACTCTCGGCACGGCCAAAATATGCCAAAAAAGTTGACTTTTGAGAAAAGTCAATTTTTGACTTTTTTGTAAGGGGGGGTGCTTACGCATTTTTTCAAAATTTCAAAATGGTCAAAAAACCCTTTTGGGCCAAGGAGCGCCGGGAAACGTTCTAAAAACATGTCAGGACTCTCGGCAAGGCCCAAATATGCCAAAAAAGTTGACTTCTGAAAAAAGTCCATTTTTGACTTTTTTGTAAGGGGGGGTGCTTACGCATTTTTTCAAAATTTCAAAAACGGTCAAAAAACACTTTTGGGCCAAGGAGCGCCGGGAAACGTTCTAAAAACATGTCAGGACTCTCGGCACGGCCCAAATATGCCCAAAAAGTTGACTTTTGAGAAAAGTCAATTTTTGACTTTTTTGTAAGGGGGGGTGCTTACGCATTTTTTCAAAATTTCAAAAACGGTCCAAAAACACTTTTGGGCCAAGGAGCGCCGGGAAACGTTCTAAAAACATGTTAGGACTCTCGGCACGGCCAAAATATGCCAAAAAAGTTGACTTTTGAGAAAAGTCAATTTTTGACTTTTTTGTAAGGGGGGGTGCTTAAGCATTTTTTGAAAATTTCGAAAATGGTCAAAAAACCCTTTTGGGCCAAGGAGCGCCGGGAAACGTTCTAAAAACATGTCAGGACTCTCGGCACGGCCAAAATATGCCAAAAAAGGTGACTTCTGAAAAAAGTCCATTTTTGACTTTTTTGTAAGGGGGGGTGCTTACGCATTTTTTCAAAATTTCGAAAATGGTCAAAAAAAACTTTTGGGCCAAGGAGTGCCGGGAAACGCTCTAAAAACATTTCAGGACTCTCGGCCCGGCCCAAATATGCCCAAAAAGTTGACTTTTGAGAAAAGTCTTTTTTTGACTTTTTTGTAAGGGAGGGTGCTCACGCATTTTTTCAAAATTTCAAAAATGGTCAAAAAACACTTTTGGGCCAAGGAGCACCGGGAAACGTTCCAAAAACATGTCAGGACTATCGAAACGGCCCAAATATGCCAAAAAAGTTGACTTCTGAGAAAAGTCAATTTTTAACTTTTTTGTAAGGGGGGGTGCTTACGCATTTTTTCAAATTTTTAAAAACGGTCAAAAAACACTTTTGGGCCAAGGAGCGCCGGGAAACGTTTTAAAAACATGTCAGGACTCTCGGCACGGCCCAAATATGCCAAAAAAGTAGACTTTTGAGAAAAGTCCATTTTTGACTTTTTTGTAAGGGGGGGTGCTTACGCATTTTTTCAAAATTTCAAAAACAGTCAAAAAACAATTTTGGGCCAAGGAGCGCCGGGAAACGTTCTAAAAACATGTCAGGACTTTTGGCATGGCCCAAATATGCCCAAAAAGTTGACTTTTGAGAAAAGTCATTTTTTTTCTTTTTTGTAAGGGGGGTGCTTACGCATTTTTTCAAAATTTCAAAAACGGTCAAAAAACCCTTTTGGGCCAAGGAGCGCCGGGAAACGTTCTAAAAACATGTCAGAACTCTCGGCACGGCCCAAATATGCCAAAAAAGTTGACCTTTGAGAAAACTCCATTTTTGACTTTTTTGTAAGGGGGGGTGCTTACGCATTTTTTCAAAATTTCGAAAATGGTCAAAAAAAACTTTTGGGCCAAGGAGTGCTGGGAAACGCTCTAAAAACATTTCAGGACTCTCGGCCCGGCCCAAATATGCCAAAAAAGTTGACTTTTGAGAAAAGTCATTTTTTGACTTTTTTGTAAGGGGGGGGTGCTCACGCATTTTTTCAAATTTTCAAAAACGATCAAAAAACACTTTTGGGCCAAGGAGCGCCGGGAAACGTTCTAAAAACATGTCAGGACTCTCGGCATGGCCCAAATATGCCAAAAAAGTTGACTTTTGAGAAAAGTCAATTTTTTACTTTTTTGTAAGGGGGGGTGCTTACGCATTTTTTCAAAATTTCAAAAACGGTCCAAAAACACTTTTGGGCCAAGGAGCGCCGGGAAATGTTCTAAAAACATGTCAGGACTCTCGGCACGGCCAAAATATGCCAAAAAAGTTGACTTTTGAGAAAAGTCAATTTTTGACTTTTTTGTAAGGGGGGGTGCTTATGCATTTTTTCAAAATTTCAAAAACGGTCCAAAAACACTTTTGGGCCAAGGAGCGCCGGGAAACGTTCTAAAAACATGTTAGGACTCTCGGCACGGCCAAAATATGCCAAAAAAGTTGACTTTTGAGAAAAGTCAATTTTTGACTTTTTTGTAAGGGGGGGTGCTTAAGCATTTTTTGAAAATTTCGAAAATGGTCAAAAAACCCTTTTGGGCCAAGGAGCGCCGGGAAACGTTCTAAAAACATGTCAGGACTCTCGGCACGGCCAAAATATGCCAAAAAAGGTGACTTCTGAAAAAAGTCCATTTTTGACTTTTTTGTAAGGGGGGGTGCTTACGCATTTTTTCAAAATTTCGAAAATGGTCAAAAAAAACTTTTGGGCCAAGGAGTGCCGGGAAACGCTCTAAAAACATTTCAGGACTCTCGGCCTGGCCCAAATATGCCCAAAAAGTTGACTTTTGAGAAAAGTCTTTTTTTTGACTTTTTTGTAAGGGGGGGTGCTCACGCATTTTTTCAAAATTTCAAAAATGGTCAAAAAACACTTTTGGGCCAAGGAGCACCGGGAAACGTTCCAAAAACATGTCAGGACTATCGAAACGGCCCAAATATGCCAAAAAAGTTGACTTCTGAGAAAAGTCAATTTTTAACTTTTTTGTAAGGGGGGGTGCTTACGCATTTTTTCAAATTTTTAAAAACGGTCAAAAAACACTTTTGGGCCAAGGAGCGCCGGGAAACGTTTTAAAAACATGTCAGGACTCTCGGCACGGCCCAAATATGCCAAAAAAGTAGACTTTTGAGAAAAGTCCATTTTTGACTTTTTTGTAAGGGGGGGTGCTTACGCATTTTTTCAAAATTTCAAAAACAGTCAAAAAACAATTTTGGGCCAAGGAGCGCCGGGAAACGTTCTAAAAACATGTCAGGACTTTTGGCATGGCCCAAATATGCCCAAAAAGTTGACTTTTGAGAAAAGTCAATTTTTTTCTTTTTTGTAAGGGGGGGTGCTTACGCATTTTTTCAAAATTTCAAAAACGATCAAAAAACACTTTTGGGCCAAGGAGCGCCGGGAAACGTTCTAAAAACATGTCAGGACTCTCGGCATGGCCCAAATATGCCAAAAAAGTTGACTTCTGAGAAAAGTCAATTTTTAACTTTTTTGTAAGGGGGGGTGCTTACGCATTTTTTCAAATTTTCAAAAACGGTCAAAAAACACTTTTGGGCCAAGGAAAGCCGGGAAACGTTCGGAAAACATGTCAGGACTCTCGGCACGGCCCAAATATGCCAAAAGTGTTGACTTTTGAGAAAAGTCCATTTTTTACTTTTTTGAAAGGGGGGGTGCTTACGCATTTTTTCAAAATTTCAAAAACGGTCCAAAAACACTTTTGGGCCAAGGAGCGCCGGGAAACGTTCTAAAAACATGTCAGAACTCTCGGCACGGCCCAAATATGCCAAAAAAGTTGACCTTTGAGAAAACTCCATTTTTGACTTTTTTGTAAGGGGGGGTGCTTACGCATTTTTTCAAAATTTCGAAAATGGTCAAAAAACACTTTTGGGCCAAGGAATGCCGGGAAACGCTCTAAAAACATTTCAGGACTCTCGGAACGGCCCAAATATGCCAAAAAAGTTGACTTTTGAGAAAAGTCATTTTTTGACTTTTTTGTAAGGGGGGGTGCTTACGCATTTTTTCAAAATTTCAAAAACGATCAAAAAACACTTTTGGGCCAAGGAGCGCCGGGAAACGTTCTAAAAACATGTCAGGACTCTCGGCATGGCCCAAATATGCCAAAAAAGTTGACTTTTGAGAAAAGTCAATTTTTGACTTTTTTGTAAGGGGGGGTGCTTACGCATTTTTTCAAAATTTCAAAATGGTCAAAAAACCCTTTTGGGCCAAGGAGCGCCGGGAAACGTACTAAAAACATGTCAGGACTCTCGGCAAGGCCAAAATATGCCAAAAAAGGTGACTTCTGAAAAAAATCCATTTTTGACTTTTTTGTAAGGGGGGGTGCTTACGCATTTTTTCAAATTTTCAAAAACGGTCAAAAAACACTTTTGGGCCAAGGAGCACCAGGAAACGTTCCAAAAACATGTCAGGACTATCGAAACGGACCAAATTTGTCAAAAAAGTTGACTTCTGAGAAAAGTCAATTTTTAACTTTTTTGTAAGGGGGGGTGCTTACGCATTTTTTCAAATTTTCAAAAACGGTCAAAAAACACTTTTGGGCCAAGGAAAGCCGGGAAACGTTCGGAAAACATGTCAGGACTATCGAAACGGCCCAAATATGCCAAAAAAGTTGACTTCTGAGAAAAGTCAATTTTTAACTTTTTTGTAAGGGGGGGGTGCTCACGCATTTTTTCAAAATTTCAAAAACGGTCCAAAAACACTTTTGGGCCAAGGAGCGCCGGGAAATGTTCTAAAAACATGTCAGGACTCTCGGCACGGCCAAAATATGCCAAAAAAGTTGACTTTTGAGAAAAGTCAATTTTTGACTTTTTTGTAAGGGGGGGTGCTTATGCATTTTTTCAAAATTTCAAAAACGGTCCAAAAACACTTTTGGGCCAAGGAGCGCCGGGAAACGTTCTAAAAACATGTTAGGACTCTCGGCACGGCCAAAATATGCCAAAAAAGTTGACTTTTGAGAAAAGTCAATTTTTGACTTTTTTGTAAGGGGGGGTGCTTAAGCATTTTTTGAAAATTTCGAAAATGGTCAAAAAACCCTTTTGGGCCAAGGAGCGCCGGGAAACGTTCTAAAAACATGTCAGGACTCTCGGCACGGCCAAAATATGCCAAAAAAGGTGACTTCTGAAAAAAGTCCATTTTTGACTTTTTTGTAAGGGGGGGTGCTTACGCATTTTTTCAAAATTTCGAAAATGGTCAAAAAAAACTTTTGGGCCAAGGAGTGCCGGGAAACGCTCTAAAAACATTTCAGGACTCTCGGCCCGGCCCAAATATGCCAAAAAAGTTGACTTCTGAGAAAAGTCAATTTTTAACTTTTTTGTAAGAGGGGTGCTTACGCATTTTTTCAAATTTTTAAAAACGGTCAAAAAACACTTTTGGGCCAAGGAGCGCCGGGAAACGTTTTAAAAACATGTCAGGACTCTCGGCACGGCCCAAATATGCCAAAAAAGTAGACTTTTGAGAAAAGTCCATTTTTGACTTTTTTGTAAGGGGGGGTGCTTACGCATTTTTTCAAAATTTCAAAAACAGTCAAAAAACAATTTTGGGCCAAGGAGCGCCGGGAAACGTTCTAAAAACATGTCAGGACTTTTGGCATGGCCCAAATATGCCAAAAAAGTTGACTTTTGAGAAAAGTCAATTTTTTTCTTTTTTGTAAGGGGGGGTGCTTACGCATTTTTTCAAAATTTCAAAAACGATCAAAAAACACTTTTGGGCCAAGGAGCGCCGGGAAACGTTCTAAAAACATGTCAGGACTCTCGGCATGGCCCAAATATGCCAAAAAAGTTGACTTCTGAGAAAAGTCAATTTTTAACTTTTTTGTAAGGGGGGGTGCTTACGCATTTTTTCAAATTTTCAAAAACGGTCAAAAAACACTTTTGGGCCAAGGAAAGCCGGGAAATGTTCGGAAAACATGTCAGGACTCTCGGCACGGCCCAAATATGCCAAAAAAGTTGACCTTTGAGAAAACTCCATTTTTGACTTTTTTGTAAGGGGGGGTGCTTACGCATTTTTTCAAAATTTCGAAAATGGTCAAAAAACACTTTTGGGCCAAGGAATGCCGGGAAACGCTCTAAAAACATTTCAGGACTCTCGGAACGGCCCAAATATGCCAAAAAAGTTGACTTTTGAGAAAAGTCATTTTTTGACTTTTTTGTAAGGGGGGGTGCTTACGCATTTTTTCAAAATTTCAAAAACGATCAAAAAACACTTTTGGGCCAAGGAGCGCCGGGAAACGTTCTAAAAACATGTCAGGACTCTCGGCATGGCCCAAATATGCCAAAAAAATTGACTTTTGAGAAAAGTCAATTTTTGACTTTTTTGTAAGGGGGGGTGCTTACGCATTTTTTCAAAATTTCGAAAATGGTCAAAAAAAACTTTTGGGCCAAGGAGTGCCGGGAAACGCTCTAAAAACATTTCAGGACTCTCGGAACGGCCCAAATATGCCAAAAAAGTTGACTTCTGAAAAAAGTCCATTTTTGACTTTTTTGTAAGGGGGGGTGCTTACGCATTTTTTCAAAATTTCGAAAATGGTCAAAAAAAACTTTTGGGCCAAGGAGTGCCGGGAAACGCTCTAAAAACATTTCAGGACTCTCGGCACGGCCCAAATATGCCAAAAAAGTTGACTTTTAAGAAAAGTCCATTTTTGACTTTTTTGTAAGGGGGGGTGCTTACGCATTTTTTCAAAATTTCAAAAACGGTCAAAAAACCCTTTTGGGCCAAGGAGCGCCGGGAAACGTTCTAAAAACATGTCAGAACTCTCGGCACGGCCCAAATATGCCAAAAAAGTTGACCTTTGAGAAAACTCCATTTTTGACTTTTTTGTAAGGGGGGGTGCTTACGCATTTTTTCAAAATTTCGAAAATGGTCAAAAAAAACTTTTGGGCCAAGGAGTGCCGGGAAACGCTCTAGAAACATTTCAGGACTCTCGGCCCGGCCCAAATATGCCAAAAAAGTTTACTTTTGAGAAAAGTCATTTTTTGACTTTTTTGTAAGGGGGGGTGCTCACGCATTTTTTCAAAATTTCAAAAACGATCAAAAAACACTTTTGGGCCAAGGAGCGCCGGGAAACGTTCTAAAAACATGTCAGGACTCTCGGCATGGCCCAAATATGCCAAAAAAGTTGACTTTTGAGAAAAGTCAATTTTTTACTTTTTTGTAAGGGGGGGTGCTTACGCATTTTTTCAAAATTTCAAAAACGGTCCAAAAACACTTTTGGGCCAAGGAGCGCCGGGAAATGTTCTAAAAACATGTCAGGACTCTCGGCACGGCCAAAATATGCCAAAAAAGTTGACTTTTGAGAAAAGTCAATTTTTGACTTTTTTGTAAGGGGGGGTGCTTACGCATTTTTTCAAAATTTCAAAATGGTCAAAAAACCCTTTTGGGCCAAGGAGCGCCGGGAAACGTTCTAAAAACATGTCAGGACTCTCGGCAAGGCCCAAATATGCCAAAAAAGTTGACTTCTGAAAAAAGTCCATTTTTGACTTTTTTGTAAGGGGGGGTGCTTACGCATTTTTTCAAAATTTCAAAAACGGTCAAAAAACACTTTTGGGCCAAGGAGCGCCGGGAAACGTTCTAAAAACATGTCAGGACTCTCGGCACGGCCCAAATATGCCCAAAAAGTTGACTTTTGAGAAAAGTCAATTTTTGACTTTTTTGTAAGGGGGGGTGCTTACGCATTTTTTCAAAATTTCAAAAACGGTCCAAAAACACTTTTGGGCCAAGGAGCGCCGGGAAACGTTCTAAAAACATGTTAGGACTCTCGGCACGGCCAAAATATGCCAAAAAAGTTGACTTTTGAGAAAAGTCAATTTTTGACTTTTTTGTAAGGGGGGGTGCTTAAGCATTTTTTGAAAATTTCGAAAATGGTCAAAAAACCCTTTTGGGCCAAGGAGCGCCGGGAAACGTTCTAAAAACATGTCAGGACTCTCGGCACGGCCAAAATATGCCAAAAAAGGTGACTTCTGAAAAAAGTCCATTTTTGACTTTTTTGTAAGGGGGGGTGCTTACGCATTTTTTCAAAATTTCGAAAATGGTCAAAAAAAACTTTTGGGCCAAGGAGTGCCGGGAAACGCTCTAAAAACATTTCAGGACTCTCGGCCCGGCCCAAATATGCCCAAAAAGTTGACTTTTGAGAAAAGTCTTTTTTTGACTTTTTTGTAAGGGAGGGTGCTCACGCATTTTTTCAAAATTTCAAAAATGGTCAAAAAACACTTTTGGGCCAAGGAGCACCGGGAAACGTTCCAAAAACATGTCAGGACTATCGAAACGGCCCAAATATGCCAAAAAAGTTGACTTCTGAGAAAAGTCAATTTTTAACTTTTTTGTAAGGGGGGGTGCTTACGCATTTTTTCAAATTTTTAAAAACGGTCAAAAAACACTTTTGGGCCAAGGAGCGCCGGGAAACGTTTTAAAAACATGTCAGGACTCTCGGCACGGCCCAAATATGCCAAAAAAGTAGACTTTTGAGAAAAGTCCATTTTTGACTTTTTTGTAAGGGGGGGTGCTTACGCATTTTTTCAAAATTTCAAAAACAGTCAAAAAACAATTTTGGGCCAAGGAGCGCCGGGAAACGTTCTAAAAACATGTCAGGACTTTTGGCATGGCCCAAATATGCCCAAAAAGTTGACTTTTGAGAAAAGTCATTTTTTTTCTTTTTTGTAAGGGGGGGTGCTTACGCATTTTTTCAAAATTTCAAAAACGGTCAAAAAACCCTTTTGGGCCAAGGAGCGCCGGGAAACGTTCTAAAAACATGTCAGAACTCTCGGCACGGCCCAAATATGCCAAAAAAGTTGACCTTTGAGAAAACTCCATTTTTGACTTTTTTGTAAGGGGGGGTGCTTACGCATTTTTTCAAAATTTCGAAAATGGTCAAAAAAAACTTTTGGGCCAAGGAGTGCTGGGAAACGCTCTAAAAACATTTCAGGACTCTCGGCCCGGCCCAAATATGCCAAAAAAGTTGACTTTTGAGAAAAGTCATTTTTTGACTTTTTTGTAAGGGGGGGGTGCTCACGCATTTTTTCAAATTTTCAAAAACGATCAAAAAACACTTTTGGGCCAAGGAGCGCCGGGAAACGTTCTAAAAACATGTCAGGACTCTCGGCATGGCCCAAATATGCCAAAAAAGTTGACTTTTGAGAAAAGTCAATTTTTTACTTTTTTGTAAGGGGGGGTGCTTACGCATTTTTTCAAAATTTCAAAAACGGTCCAAAAACACTTTTGGGCCAAGGAGCGCCGGGAAATGTTCTAAAAACATGTCAGGACTCTCGGCACGGCCAAAATATGCCAAAAAAGTTGACTTTTGAGAAAAGTCAATTTTTGACTTTTTTGTAAGGGGGGGTGCTTATGCATTTTTTCAAAATTTCAAAAACGGTCCAAAAACACTTTTGGGCCAAGGAGCGCCGGGAAACGTTCTAAAAACATGTTAGGACTCTCGGCACGGCCAAAATATGCCAAAAAAGTTGACTTTTGAGAAAAGTCAATTTTTGACTTTTTTTTAAGGGGGGGTGCTTAAGCATTTTTTGAAAATTTCGAAAATGGTCAAAAAACCCTTTTGGGCCAAGGAGCGCCGGGAAACGTTCTAAAAACATGTCAGGACTCTCGGCACGGCCAAAATATGCCAAAAAAGGTGACTTCTGAAAAAAGTCCATTTTTGACTTTTTTGTAAGGGGGGGTGCTTACGCATTTTTTCAAAATTTCGAAAATGGTCAAAAAAAACTTTTGGGCCAAGGAGTGCCGGGAAACGCTCTAAAAACATTTCAGGACTCTCGGCCTGGCCCAAATATGCCCAAAAAGTTGACTTTTGAGAAAAGTCTTTTTTTTGACTTTTTTGTAAGGGGGGGTGCTCACGCATTTTTTCAAAATTTCAAAAATGGTCAAAAAACACTTTTGGGCCAAGGAGCACCGGGAAACGTTCCAAAAACATGTCAGGACTATCGAAACGGCCCAAATATGCCAAAAAAGTTGACTTCTGAGAAAAGTCAATTTTTAACTTTTTTGTAAGGGGGGGTGCTTACGCATTTTTTCAAATTTTTAAAAACGGTCAAAAAACACTTTTGGGCCAAGGAGCGCCGGGAAACGTTTTAAAAACATGTCAGGACTCTCGGCACGGCCCAAATATGCCAAAAAAGTAGACTTTTGAGAAAAGTCCATTTTTGACTTTTTTGTAAGGGGGGGTGCTTACGCATTTTTTCAAAATTTCAAAAACAGTCAAAAAACAATTTTGGGCCAAGGAGCGCCGGGAAACGTTCTAAAAACATGTCAGGACTTTTGGCATGGCCCAAATATGCCCAAAAAGTTGACTTTTGAGAAAAGTCAATTTTTTTCTTTTTTGTAAGGGGGGGTGCTTACGCATTTTTTCAAAATTTCAAAAACGATCAAAAAACACTTTTGGGCCAAGGAGCGCCGGGAAACGTTCTAAAAACATGTCAGGACTCTCGGCATGGCCCAAATATGCCAAAAAAGTTGACTTCTGAGAAAAGTCAATTTTTAACTTTTTTGTAAGGGGGGGTGCTTACGCATTTTTTCAAATTTTCAAAAACGGTCAAAAAACACTTTTGGGCCAAGGAAAGCCGGGAAACGTTCGGAAAACATGTCAGGACTCTCGGCACGGCCCAAATATGCCAAAAGTGTTGACTTTTGAGAAAAGTCCATTTTTTACTTTTTTGAAAGGGGGGGTGCTTACGCATTTTTTCAAAATTTCAAAAACGGTCCAAAAACACTTTTGGGCCAAGGAGCGCCGGGAAACGTTCTAAAAACATGTCAGAACTCTCGGCACGGCCCAAATATGCCAAAAAAGTTGACCTTTGAGAAAACTCCATTTTTGACTTTTTTGTAAGGGGGGGTGCTTACGCATTTTTTCAAAATTTCGAAAATGGTCAAAAAACACTTTTGGGCCAAGGAATGCCGGGAAACGCTCTAAAAACATTTCAGGACTCTCGGAACGGCCCAAATATGCCAAAAAAGTTGACTTTTGAGAAAAGTCATTTTTTGACTTTTTTGTAAGGGGGGGTGCTTACGCATTTTTTCAAAATTTCAAAAACGATCAAAAAACACTTTTGGGCCAAGGAGCGCCGGGAAACGTTCTAAAAACATGTCAGGACTCTCGGCATGGCCCAAATATGCCAAAAAAGTTGACTTTTGAGAAAAGTCAATTTTTGACTTTTTTGTAAGGGGGGGTGCTTACGCATTTTTTCAAAATTTCAAAATGGTCAAAAAACCCTTTTGGGCCAAGGAGCGCCGGGAAACGTACTAAAAACATGTCAGGACTCTCGGCAAGGCCAAAATATGCCAAAAAAGGTGACTTCTGAAAAAAATCCATTTTTGACTTTTTTGTAAGGGGGGGTGCTTACGCATTTTTTCAAATTTTCAAAAACGGTCAAAAAACACTTTTGGGCCAAGGAGCACCAGGAAACGTTCCAAAAACATGTCAGGACTATCGAAACGGACCAAATTTGTCAAAAAAGTTGACTTCTGAGAAAAGTCAATTTTTAACTTTTTTGTAAGGGGGGGTGCTTACGCATTTTTTCAAATTTTCAAAAACGGTCAAAAAACACTTTTGGGCCAAGGAAAGCCGGGAAACGTTCGGAAAACATGTCAGGACTATCGAAACGGCCCAAATATGCCAAAAAAGTTGACTTCTGAGAAAAGTCAATTTTTAACTTTTTTGTAAGGGGGGGGTGCTCACGCATTTTTTCAAAATTTCAAAAACGGTCCAAAAACACTTTTGGGCCAAGGAGCGCCGGGAAATGTTCTAAAAACATGTCAGGACTCTCGGCACGGCCAAAATATGCCAAAAAAGTTGACTTTTGAGAAAAGTCAATTTTTGACTTTTTTGTAAGGGGGGGTGCTTATGCATTTTTTCAAAATTTCAAAAACGGTCCAAAAACACTTTTGGGCCAAGGAGCGCCGGGAAACGTTCTAAAAACATGTTAGGACTCTCGGCACGGCCAAAATATGCCAAAAAAGTTGACTTTTGAGAAAAGTCAATTTTTGACTTTTTTGTAAGGGGGGGTGCTTAAGCATTTTTTGAAAATTTCGAAAATGGTCAAAAAACCCTTTTGGGCCAAGGAGCGCCGGGAAACGTTCTAAAAACATGTCAGGACTCTCGGCACGGCCAAAATATGCCAAAAAAGGTGACTTCTGAAAAAAGTCCATTTTTGACTTTTTTGTAAGGGGGGGTGCTTACGCATTTTTTCAAAATTTCGAAAATGGTCAAAAAAAACTTTTGGGCCAAGGAGTGCCGGGAAACGCTCTAAAAACATTTCAGGACTCTCGGCCCGGCCCAAATATGCCCAAAAAGTTGACTTTTGAGAAAAGTCTTTTTTTGACTTTTTTGTAAGGGGGGGTGCTCACGCATTTTTTCAAAATTTCAAAAATGGTCAAAAAACACTTTTGGGCCAAGGAGCACCGGGAAACGTTCCAAAAACATGTCAGGACTATCGAAACGGCCCAAATATGCCAAAAAAGTTGACTTCTGAGAAAAGTCAATTTTTAACTTTTTTGTAAGGGGGGGTGCTTACGCATTTTTTCAAATTTTTAAAAACGGTCAAAAAACACTTTTGGGCCAAGGAGCGCCGGGAAACGTTTTAAAAACATGTCAGGACTCTCGGCACGGCCCAAATATGCCAAAAAAGTAGACTTTTGAGAAAAGTCCATTTTTGACTTTTTTGTAAGGGGGGGTGCTTACGCATTTTTTCAAAATTTCAAAAACAGTCAAAAAACAATTTTGGGCCAAGGAGCGCCGGGAAACGTTCTAAAAACATGTCAGGACTTTTGGCATGGCCCAAATATGCCCAAAAAGTTGACTTTTGAGAAAAGTCAATTTTTTTCTTTTTTGTAAGGGGGGGTGCTTACGCATTTTTTCAAAATTTCAAAAACGATCAAAAAACACTTTTGGGCCAAGGAGCGCCGGGAAACGTTCTAAAAACATGTCAGGACTCTCGGCATGGCCCAAATATGCCAAAAAAGTTGACTTCTGAGAAAAGTCAATTTTTAACTTTTTTGTAAGGGGGGGTGCTTACGCATTTTTTCAAATTTTCAAAAACGGTCAAAAAACACTTTTGGGCCAAGGAAAGCCGGGAAACGTTCGGAAAACATGTCAGGACTCTCGGAACGGCCCAAATATGCCAAAAGTGTTGACTTTTGAGAAAAGTCATTTTTTGACTTTTTTGTAAGGGGGGGTGCTTACGCATTTTTTCAAAATTTCAAAAACGATCAAAAAACACTTTTGGGCCAAGGAGCGCCGGGAAACGTTCTAAAAACATGTCAGGACTCTCGGCATGGCCCAAATATGCCAAAAAAGTTGACTTTTGAGAAAAGTCAATTTTTGACTTTTTTGTAAGGGGGGGTGCTTACGCATTTTTTCAAAATTTCAAAATGGTCAAAAAACCCTTTTGGGCCAAGGAGCGCCGGGAAACGTACTAAAAACATGTCAGGACTCTCGGCAAGGCCAAAATATGCCAAAAAAGGTGACTTCTGAAAAAAATCCATTTTTGACTTTTTTGTAAGGGGGGGTGCTTACGCATTTTTTCAAATTTTCAAAAACGGTCAAAAAACACTTTTGGGCCAAGGAGCACCAGGAAACGTTCCAAAAACATGTCAGGACTATCGAAACGGACCAAATATGTCAAAAAAGTTGACTTCTGAGAAAAGTCAATTTTTAACTTTTTTGTAAGGGGGGGTGCTTACGCATTTTTTCAAATTTTCAAAAATGGTCAAAAAACACTTTTGGGCCAAGGAAAGCCGGGAAACGTTCGGAAAACATGTCAGGACTATCGAAACGGACCAAATATGCCAAAAAAGTTGACTTCTGAGAAAAGTCAATTTTTAACTTTTTTGTAAGGGGGGGTGCTTACGCATTTTTTCAAATTTTCAAAAACGGTCAAAAAACTTTTTTGGGCCAAGGAAAGCCGGGAAACGTTAGGAAAACATGTCAGGACTCTCGGCACGGCCCAAATATGCCAAAAGTGTTGACTTTTGAGAAAAGTCCATTTTTTACTTTTTTGAAAGGGGGGGTGCTTACGCATTTTTTCAAAATTTCAAAAACGGTCCAAAAACACTTTTGGGCCAAGGAGCGCCGGGAAACGTTCTAAAAACATGTCAGAACTCTCGGCACGGCCCAAATATGCCAAAAAAGTTGACCTTTGAGAAAACTCCATTTTTGACTTTTTTGTAAGGGGGGGTGCTTACGCATTTTTTCAAAATTCGAAAATGGTCAAAAAACACTTTTGGGCCAAGGAGTGCCGGGAAACGCTCTAAAAACATTTCAGGACTCTCGGAACGGCCCAAATATGCCAAAAAAGTTGACTTTTGAGAAAAGTCATTTTTTGACTTTTTTGTAAGGGGGGGTGCTTACGCATTTTTTCAAAATTTCAAAAACGATCAAAAAACACTTTTGGGCCAAGGAGCGCCGGGAAACGTTCTAAAAACATGTCAGGACTCTCGGCATGGCCCAAATATGCCAAAAAAGTTGACTTTTGAGAAAAGTCAATTTTTGACTTTTTTGTAAGGGGGGGTGCTTACGCATTTTTTCAAAATTTCAAAATGGTCAAAAAACCCTTTTGGGCCAAGGAGCGCCGGGAAACGTTCTAAAAACATGTCAGGACTCTCGGCAAGGCCAAAATATGCCAAAAAAGGTGACTTCTGAAAAAAGTCCATTTTTGACTTTTTTGTAAGGGGGGGTGCTTACGCATTTTTTCAAAATTTCAAAAACGGTCAAAAAACACTTTTGGGCCAAGGAGCGCCGGGAAACGTTCTAAAAACATGTCAGGACTCTCGGCACGGCCCAAATATGCCCAAAAAGTTGACTTTTGAGAAAAGTCAATTTTTGACTTTTTTGTAAGGGGGGGTGCTTACGCATTTTTTGAAAATTTCGAAAATGGTCAAAAAACCCTTTTGGGCCAAGGAGCGCCAGGAAACGTTCTAAAAACATGTCAGGACTCTCGGCACGGCCAAAATATGCCAAAAAAGGTGACTTCTGAAAAAAGTCCATTTTTGACTTTTTTGTAAGGGGGGGTGCTTACGCATTTTTTCAAAATTTCGAAAATGGTCAAAAAAAACTTTTGGGCCAAGGAGTGCCGGGAAACGCTCTAAAAACATTTCAGGACTCTCGGCCCGGCCCAAATATGCCAAAAAATTTTACTTTTGAGAAAAGTCTTTTTTTGACTTTTTTGTAAGGGGGGGTGCTCACGCATTTTTTCAAAATTTCAAAAATGGTCAAAAAACACTTTTGGGCCAAGGAGCACCGGAAAACGTTCCAAAAACATGTCAGGACTATCGAAACGGCCCAAATATGCCAAAAAAGTTGACTTCTGAGAAAAGTCAATTTTTAACTTTTTTGTAAGGGGGGGTGCTTACGCATTTTTTCAAATTTTTAAAAACGGTCAAAAAACACTTTTGGGCCAAGGAGCGCCGGGAAACGTTTTAAAAACATGTCAGGACTCTCGGCACGGCCCAAATATGCCAAAAAAGTAGACTTTTGAGAAAAGTCCATTTTTGACTTTTTTGTAAGGGGGGGTGCTTACGCATTTTTTCAAAATTTCAAAAACAGTCAAAAAACAATTTTGGGCCAAGGAGCGCCGGGAAACGTTCTAAAAACATGTCAGGACTTTTGGCATGGCCCAAATATGCCAAAAGTGTTGACTTTTGAGAAAAGTCCATTTTTTACTTTTTTGAAAGGGGGGGTGCTTACGCATTTTTTCAAAATTTCAAAAACGGTCCAAAAACACTTTTGGGCCAAGGAGCACCGGGAAACGCTCTAAAAACATGTCAGGACTATCGAAACGTACCAAATATGCCAAAAAAGTTGACTTCTGAGAAAAGTCCATTTTTAACTTTTTTGTAAGGGGGGGTGCTTACGCATTTTTTCAAATTTTCAAAAACGGTCAAAAAACACTTTTGGGCCAAGGAAAGCCGGGAAACGTTCGGAAAACATGTCAGGACTCTCGGCACGGCCCAAATATGCCAAAAGTGTTGACTTTTGAGAAAAGTCCATTTTTTACTTTTTTGAAAGGGGGGGTGCTTACGCATTTTTTCAAAATTTCAAAAACGGTCCAAAAACACTTTTGGGCCAAGGAGCGCCGGGAAACGTTCTAAAAACATGTCAGAACTCTCGGCACGGCCCAAATATGCCAAAAAAGTTGACCTTTGAGAAAACTCCATTTTTGACTTTTTTGTAAGGGGGGGTGCTTACGCATTTTTTCAAAATTCGAAAATGGTCAAAAAACACTTTTGGGCCAAGGAGTGCCGGGAAACGCTCTAAAAACATTTCAGGACTCTCGGAACGGCCCAAATATGCCAAAAAAGTTGACTTTTGAGAAAAGTCATTTTTTGACTTTTTTGTAAGGGGGGGTGCTTACGCATTTTTTCAAAATTTCAAAAACGATCAAAAAACACTTTTGGGCCAAGGAGCGCCGGGAAACGTTCTAAAAACATGTCAGGACTCTCGGCATGGCCCAAATATGCCAAAAAAGTTGACTTTTGAGAAAAGTCAATTTTTGACTTTTTTGTAAGGGGGGGTGCTTACGCATTTTTTCAAAATTTCAAAAACGGTCCAAAAACACTTTTGGGCCAAGGAGCGCCGGGAAACGTTCTAAAAACATGTCAGGACTCTCGGCACGGCCAAAATATGCCAAAAAAGTTGACTTTTGAGAAAAGTCAATTTTTGACTTTTTTGTAAGGGGGGGTGCTTACGCATTTTTTCAAAATTTCAAAATGGTCAAAAAACCCTTTTGGGCCAAGGAGCGCCGGTAAACGTTCTAAAAACATGTCAGGACTCTCGGCAAGGCCAAAATATGCCAAAAAAGGTGACTTCTGAAAAAAGTCCATTTTTGACTTTTTTGTAAGGGGGGGTGCTTACGCATTTTTTCAAAATTTCAAAAACGTTCAAAAAACACTTTTGGGCCAAGGAGCGCCGGGAAACGTTCTAAAAACATGTCAGGACTCTCGGCACGGCCAAAATATGCCAAAAAAGTTGACTTTTGAGAAAAGTCAATTTTTGACTTTTTTGTAAGGGGGGGTGCTTACGCATTTTTTCAAAATTTCAAAATGGTCAAAAAACCCTTTTGGGCCAAGGAGCGCCGGTAAACGTTCTAAAAACATGTCAGGACTCTCGGCAAGGCCAAAATATGCCAAAAAAGGTGACTTCTGAAAAAAGTCCATTTTTGACTTTTTTGTAAGGGGGGGTGCTTACGCATTTTTTCAAAATTTCAAAAACGTTCAAAAAACACTTTTGGGCCAAGGAGCGCCGGGAAACGTTCTAAAAACATGTCAGGACTCTCGGCACGGCCCAAATATGCCCAAAAAGTTGACTTTTGAGAAAAGTCCATTTTTGACTTTTTTGTAAGGGGGGGTGCTTACGCATTTTTTCAAAATTTCGAAAATGGTCAAAAAAAACTTTTGGGCCAAGGAGCGCCGGGAAACGTTCTAAAAACATGTCAGGACTCTCGGCATGGCCCAAATATGCCAAAAAAGTTGACTTTTGAGAAAAGTCAATTTTTGACTTTTTTGTAAGAAGGGGTGCTTACGCATTTTTTCAAATTTTCAAAAACGGTCAAAAAACACTTTTGGGCCAAGGAAAGCCGGGAAACGTTCGGAAAACATGTCAGGACTATCGAAACGGACCAAATATGCCAAAAAAGTTGACTTCTGAGAAAAGTCAATTTTTAACTTTTTTGTAAGGGGGGGTGCTTACGCATTTTTTCAAATTTTCAAAAACGGTCAAAAAACACTTTTGGGCCAAGGAAAGCCGGGAAACGTTCGGAAAACATGTCAGGACTCTCGGCACGGCCCAAATATGCCAAAAGTGTTGACTTTTGAGAAAAGTCCATTTTTTACTTTTTTGAAAGGGGGGGTGCTTACGCATTTTTTCAAAATTTCAAAAACGGTCCAAAAACACTTTTGGGCCAAGGAGCGCCGGGAAACGTTCTAAAAACATGTCAGAACTCTCGGCACGGCCCAAATATGCCAAAAAAGTTGACCTTTGAGAAAACTCCATTTTTGACTTTTTTGTAAGGGGGGGTGCTTACGCATTTTTTCAAAATTCGAAAATGGTCAAAAAACACTTTTGGGCCAAGGAGTGCCGGGAAACGCTCTAAAAACATTTCAGGACTCTCGGAACGGCCCAAATATGCCAAAAAAGTTGACTTTTGAGAAAAGTCATTTTTTGACTTTTTTGTAAGGGGGGGTGCTTACGCATTTTTTCAAAATTTCAAAAACGATCAAAAAACACTTTTGGGCCAAGGAGCGCCGGGAAACGTTCTAAAAACATGTCAGGACTCTCGGCATGGCCCAAATATGCCAAAAAAGTTGACTTTTGAGAAAAGTCAATTTTTGACTTTTTTGTAAGGGGGGGTGCTTACGCATTTTTTCAAAATTTCAAAAACGGTCCAAAAACACTTTTGGGCCAAGGAGCGCCGGGAAACGTTCTAAAAACATGTCAGGACTCTCGGCATGGCCCAAATATGCCAAAAAAGTTGACTTTTGAGAAAAGTCAATTTTTGACTTTTTTGTAAGGGGGGGTGCTTACGCATTTTTTCAAAATTTCAAAATGGTCAAAAAACCCTTTTGGGCCAAGGAGCGCCGGGAAACGTTCTAAAAACATGTCAGGACTCTCGGCAAGGCCAAAATATGCCAAAAAAGGTGACTTCTGAAAAAAGTCCATTTTTGACTTTTTTGTAAGGGGGGGTGCTTACGCATTTTTTCAAAATTTCAAAAACGGTCAAAAAACACTTTTGGGCCAAGGAGCGCCGGGAAACGTTCTAAAAACATGTCAGGACTCTCGGCACGGCCCAAATATGCCCAAAAAGTTGACTTTTGAGAAAAGTCAATTTTTGACTTTTTTGTAAGGGGGGGTGCTTACGCATTTTTTGAAAATTTCGAAAATGGTCAAAAAACCCTTTTGGGCCAAGGAGCGCCAGGAAACGTTCTAAAAACATGTCAGGACTCTCGGCACGGCCAAAATATGCCAAAAAAGGTGACTTCTGAAAAAAGTCCATTTTTGACTTTTTTGTAAGGGGGGGTGCTTACGCATTTTTTCAAAATTTCGAAAATGGTCAAAAAAAACTTTTGGGCCAAGGAGTGCCGGGAAACGCTCTAAAAACATTTCAGGACTCTCGGCCCGGCCCAAATATGCCAAAAAAGTTTACTTTTGAGAAAAGTCTTTTTTTGACTTTTTTGTAAGGGGGGGTGCTCACGCATTTTTTCAAAATTTCAAAAATGGTCAAAAAACACTTTTGGGCCAAGGAGCACCGGAAAACGTTCCAAAAACATGTCAGGACTATCGAAACGGCCCAAATATGCCAAAAAAGTTGACTTCTGAGAAAAGTCAATTTTTAACTTTTTTGTAAGGGGGGGTGCTTACGCATTTTTTCAAATTTTTAAAAACGGTCAAAAAACACTTTTGGGCCAAGGAGCGCCGGGAAACGTTTTAAAAACATGTCAGGACTCTCGGCACGGCCCAAATATGCCAAAAAAGTAGACTTTTGAGAAAAGTCCATTTTTGACTTTTTTGTAAGGGGGGGTGCTTACGCATTTTTTCAAAATTTCAAAAACAGTCAAAAAACAATTTTGGGCCAAGGAGCGCCGGGAAACGTTCTAAAAACATGTCAGGACTTTTGGCATGGCCCAAATATGCCAAAAGTGTTGACTTTTGAGAAAAGTCCATTTTTTACTTTTTTGAAAGGGGGGGTGCTTACGCATTTTTTCAAAATTTCAAAAACGGTCCAAAAACACTTTTGGGCCAAGGAGCACCGGGAAACGCTCTAAAAACATGTCAGGACTATCGAAACGTACCAAATATGCCAAAAAAGTTGACTTCTGAGAAAAGTCCATTTTTAACTTTTTTGTAAGGGGGGGTGCTTACGCATTTTTTCAAATTTTCAAAAACGGTCAAAAAACACTTTTGGGCCAAGGAAAGCCGGGAAACGTTCGGAAAACATGTCAGGACTCTCGGCACGGCCCAAATATGCCAAAAGTGTTGACTTTTGAGAAAAGTCCATTTTTTACTTTTTTGAAAGGGGGGGTGCTTACGCATTTTTTCAAAATTTCAAAAACGGTCCAAAAACACTTTTGGGCCAAGGAGCGCCGGGAAACGTTCTAAAAACATGTCAGAACTCTCGGCACGGCCCAAATATGCCAAAAAAGTTGACCTTTGAGAAAACTCCATTTTTGACTTTTTTGTAAGGGGGGGTGCTTACGCATTTTTTCAAAATTCGAAAATGGTCAAAAAACACTTTTGGGCCAAGGAGTGCCGGGAAACGCTCTAAAAACATTTCAGGACTCTCGGAACGGCCCAAATATGCCAAAAAAGTTGACTTTTGAGAAAAGTCATTTTTTGACTTTTTTGTAAGGGGGGGTGCTTACGCATTTTTTCAAAATTTCAAAAACGATCAAAAAACACTTTTGGGCCAAGGAGCGCCGGGAAACGTTCTAAAAACATGTCAGGACTCTCGGCACGGCCAAAATATGCCAAAAAAGTTGACTTTTGAGAAAAGTCAATTTTTGACTTTTTTGTAAGGGGGGGTGCTTACGCATTTTTTCAAAATTTCAAAATGGTCAAAAAACCCTTTTGGGCCAAGGAGCGCCGGTAAACGTTCTAAAAACATGTCAGGACTCTCGGCAAGGCCAAAATATGCCAAAAAAGGTGACTTCTGAAAAAAGTCCATTTTTGACTTTTTTGTAAGGGGGGGTGCTTACGCATTTTTTCAAAATTTCAAAAACGTTCAAAAAACACTTTTGGGCCAAGGAGCGCCGGGAAACGTTCTAAAAACATGTCAGGACTCTCGGCACGGCCCAAATATGCCCAAAAAGTTGACTTTTGAGAAAAGTCCATTTTTGACTTTTTTGTAAGGGGGGGTGCTTACGCATTTTTTCAAAATTTCGAAAATGGTCAAAAAAAACTTTTGGGCCAAGGAGCGCCGGGAAACGTTCTAAAAACATGTCAGGACTCTCGGCATGGCCCAAATATGCCAAAAAAGTTGACTTTTGAGAAAAGTCAATTTTTGACTTTTTTGTAAGAAGGGGTGCTTACGCATTTTTTCAAATTTTCAAAAACGGTCAAAAAACACTTTTGGGCCAAGGAAAGCCGGGAAACGTTCGGAAAACATGTCAGGACTATCGAAACGGACCAAATATGCCAAAAAAGTTGACTTCTGAGAAAAGTCAATTTTTAACTTTTTTGTAAGGGGGGGTGCTTACGCATTTTTTCAAATTTTCAAAAACGGTCAAAAAACACTTTTGGGCCAAGGAAAGCCGGGAAACGTTCGGAAAACATGTCAGGACTCTCGGCACGGCCCAAATATGCCAAAAGTGTTGACTTTTGAGAAAAGTCCATTTTTTACTTTTTTGAAAGGGGGGGTGCTTACGCATTTTTTCAAAATTTCAAAAACGGTCCAAAAACACTTTTGGGCCAAGGAGCGCCGGGAAACGTTCTAAAAACATGTCAGAACTCTCGGCACGGCCCAAATATGCCAAAAAAGTTGACCTTTGAGAAAACTCCATTTTTGACTTTTTTGTAAGGGGGGGTGCTTACGCATTTTTTCAAAATTCGAAAATGGTCAAAAAACACTTTTGGGCCAAGGAGTGCCGGGAAACGCTCTAAAAACATTTCAGGACTCTCGGAACGGCCCAAATATGCCAAAAAAGTTGACTTTTGAGAAAAGTCATTTTTTGACTTTTTTGTAAGGGGGGGTGCTTACGCATTTTTTCAAAATTTCAAAAACGATCAAAAAACACTTTTGGGCCAAGGAGCGCCGGGAAACGTTCTAAAAACATGTCAGGACTCTCGGCATGGCCCAAATATGCCAAAAAAGTTGACTTTTGAGAAAAGTCAATTTTTGACTTTTTTGTAAGGGGGGGTGCTTACGCATTTTTTCAAAATTTCAAAAACGGTCCAAAAACACTTTTGGGCCAAGGAGCGCCGGGAAACGTTCTAAAAACATGTCAGGACTCTCGGCACGGCCAAAATATGCCAAAAAAGTTGACTTTTGAGAAAAGTCAATTTTTGACTTTTTTGTAAGGGGGGGTGCTTACGCATTTTTTCAAAATTTCAAAATGGTCAAAAAACCCTTTTGGGCCAAGGAGCGCCGGGAAACGTTCTAAAAACATGTCAGGACTCTCGGCAAGGCCAAAATATGCCAAAAAAGGTGACTTCTGAAAAAAGTCCATTTTTGACTTTTTTGTAAGGGGGGGTGCTTACGCATTTTTTCAAAATTTCAAAAACGGTCAAAAAACACTTTTGGGCCAAGGAGCGCCGGGAAACGTTCTAAAAACATGTCAGGACTCTCGGCACGGCCCAAATATGCCCAAAAAGTTGACTTTTGAGAAAAGTCAATTTTTGACTTTTTTGTAAGGGGGGGTGCTTACGCATTTTTTCAAAATTTCAAAAACGGTCCAAAAACACTTTTGGGCCAAGGAGCGCCGGGAAACGTTCTAAAAACATGTTAGGACTCTCGGCACGGCCAAAATATGCCAAAAAAGTTGACTTTTGAGAAAAGTCAATTTTTGACTTTTTTGTAAGGGGGGGTGCTTACGCATTTTTTGAAAATTTCGAAAATGGTCAAAAAACCCTTTTGGGCCAAGGAGCGCCAGGAAACGTTCTAAAAACATGTCAGGACTCTCGGCACGGCCAAAATATGCCAAAAAAGGTGACTTCTGAAAAAAGTCCATTTTTGACTTTTTTGTAAGGGGGGGTGCTTACGCATTTTTTCAAAATTTCGAAAATGGTCAAAAAAAACTTTTGGGCCAAGGAGTGCCGGGAAACGCTCTAAAAACATTTCAGGACTCTCGGCCCGGCCCAAATATGCCAAAAAAGTTTACTTTTGAGAAAAGTCTTTTTTTGACTTTTTTGTAAGGGGGGGTGCTCACGCATTTTTTCAAAATTTCAAAAATGGTCAAAAAACACTTTTGGGCCAAGGAGCACCGGAAAACGTTCCAAAAACATGTCAGGACTATCGAAACGGCCCAAATATGCCAAAAAAGTTGACTTCTGAGAAAAGTCAATTTTTAACTTTTTTGTAAGGGGGGGTGCTTACGCATTTTTTCAAATTTTTAAAAACGGTCAAAAAACACTTTTGGGCCAAGGAGCGCCGGGAAACGTTTTAAAAACATGTCAGGACTCTCGGCACGGCCCAAATATGCCAAAAAAGTAGACTTTTGAGAAAAGTCCATTTTTGACTTTTTTGTAAGGGGGGGTGCTTACGCATTTTTTCAAAATTTCAAAAACAGTCAAAAAACAATTTTGGGCCAAGGAGCGCCGGGAAACGTTCTAAAAACATGTCAGGACTTTTGGCATGGCCCAAATATGCCAAAAGTGTTGACTTTTGAGAAAAGTCCATTTTTTACTTTTTTGAAAGGGGGGGTGCTTACGCATTTTTTCAAAATTTCAAAAACGGTCCAAAAACACTTTTGGGCCAAGGAGCACCGGGAAACGCTCTAAAAACATGTCAGGACTATCGAAACGTACCAAATATGCCAAAAAAGTTGACTTCTGAGAAAAGTCCATTTTTAACTTTTTTGTAAGGGGGGGTGCTTACGCATTTTTTCAAATTTTCAAAAACGGTCAAAAAACACTTTTGGGCCAAGGAAAGCCGGGAAACGTTCGGAAAACATGTCAGGACTCTCGGCACGGCCCAAATATGCCAAAAGTGTTGACTTTTGAGAAAAGTCCATTTTTTACTTTTTTGAAAGGGGGGGTGCTTACGCATTTTTTCAAAATTTCAAAAACGGTCCAAAAACACTTTTGGGCCAAGGAGCGCCGGGAAACGTTCTAAAAACATGTCAGAACTCTCGGCACGGCCCAAATATGCCAAAAAAGTTGACCTTTGAGAAAACTCCATTTTTGACTTTTTTGTAAGGGGGGGTGCTTACGCATTTTTTCAAAATTCGAAAATGGTCAAAAAACACTTTTGGGCCAAGGAGTGCCGGGAAACGCTCTAAAAACATTTCAGGACTCTCGGAACGGCCCAAATATGCCAAAAAAGTTGACTTTTGAGAAAAGTCATTTTTTGACTTTTTTGTAAGGGGGGGTGCTTACGCATTTTTTCAAAATTTCAAAAACGATCAAAAAACACTTTTGGGCCAAGGAGCGCCGGGAAACGTTCTAAAAACATGTCAGGACTCTCTGCATGGCCCAAATATGCCAAAAAAGGTGACTTCTGAGAAAAGTCAATTTTTGACTTTTTTGTAAGGGGGGGTGCTTACGCATTTTTTCAAAATTTCAAAAACGGTCCAAAAACACTTTTGGGCCAAGGAGCGCTGGGAAACGTTCTAAAAACATGTCAGGACTCTCGGCACGGCCCAAATATGCCCAAAAAGTTGACTTTTGAGAAAAGTCCATTTTTGACTTTTTTGTAAGGGGGGGTGCTTACGCATTTTTTCAAAATTTCGAAAATGGTCAAAAAAAACTTTTGGGCCAAGGAGTGCCGGGAAACGTTCTAAAAACATGTCAGGACTCTCGGCATGGCCCAAATATGCCAAAAAAGTTGACTTTTGAGAAAAGTCAATTTTTGACTTTTTTGTAAGGGGGGGTGCTTACGCATTTTTTCAAAATTTCAAAAACAGTCAAAAAACAATTTTGGGCCAAGGAGCGCCGGGAAACGTTCTAAAAACATGTCAGGACTCTCGGCATGGCCCAAATATGCCAAAAAAGTTGACTTCTGAGAAAAGTCAATTTTTAACTTTTTTGTAAGGGGGGGTGCTTACGCATTTTTTCAAATTTTCAAAAACGGTCAAAAAACACTTTTGGGCCAAGGAAAGCCGGGAAACGTTCGGAAAACATGTCAGGACTCTCGGCACGGCCCAAATATGCCAAAAGTGTTGACTTTTGAGAAAAGTCCATTTTTTACTTTTTTGAAAGGGGGGGTGCTTACGCATTTTTTCAAAATTTCAAAAACGGTCCAAAAACACTTTTGGGCCAAGGAGCGCCGGGAAACGTTCTAAAAACATGTCAGAACTCTCGGCACGGCCCAAATATGCCAAAAAAGTTGACCTTTGAGAAAACTCCATTTTTGACTTTTTTGTAAGGGGGGGTGCTTACGCATTTTTTCAAAATTTCGAAAATGGTCAAAAAACACTTTTGGGCCAAGGAATGCCGGGAAACGCTCTAAAAACATTTCAGGACTCTCGGAACGGCCCAAATATGCCAAAAAAGTTGACTTTTGAGAAAAGTCATTTTTTGACTTTTTTGTAAGGGGGGGTGCTTACGCATTTTTTCAAAATTTCAAAAACGATCCAAAAACACTTTTGGGCCAAGGAGCGCCGGGAAACGTTCTAAAAACATGTCAGGACTCTCGGCATGGCCCAAATATGCCAAAAAAGTTGACTTTTGAGAAAAGTCAATTTTTGACTTTTTTGTAAGGGGGGGTGCTTACGCATTTTTTCAAAATTTCAAAATGGTCAAAAAACCCTTTTGGGCCAAGGAGCGCCGGGAAACGTACTAAAAACATGTCAGGACTCTCGGCAAGGCCAAAATATGCCAAAAAAGGTGACTTCTGAAAAAAATCCATTTTTGACTTTTTTGTAAGGGGGGGTGCTTACGCATTTTTTCAAATTTTCAAAAACGGTCAAAAAACACTTTTGGGCCAAGGAGCACCAGGAAACGTTCCAAAAACATGTCAGGACTATCGAAACGGACCAAATATGTCAAAAAAGTTGACTTCTGAGAAAAGTCAATTTTTAACTTTTTTGTAAGGGGGGGTGCTTACGCATTTTTTCAAATTTTCAAAAACGGTCAAAAAACACTTTTGGGCCAAGGAAAGCCGGGAAACGTTCGGAAAACATGTCAGGACTATCGAAACGGACCAAATATGCCAAAAAAGTTGACTTCTGAGAAAAGTCCATTTTTTACTTTTTTGAAAGGGGGGGTGCTTACGCATTTTTTCAAAATTTCAAAAACGGTCCAAAAACACTTTTGGGCCAAGGAGCGCCGGGAAACGTTCTAAAAACATGTCAGAACTCTCGGCACGGCCCAAATATGCCAAAAAAGTTGACCTTTGAGAAAACTCCATTTTTGACTTTTTTGTAAGGGGGGGGTGCTTACGCATTTTTTCAAAATTCGAAAATGGTCAAAAAACACTTTTGGGCCAAGGAGTGCCGGGAAACGCTCTAAAAACATTTCAGGACTCTCGGAACGGCCCAAATATGCCAAAAAAGTTGACTTTTGAGAAAAGTCATTTTTTGACTTTTTTGTAAGGGGGGGTGCTTACGCATTTTTTCAAAATTTCAAAAACGATCAAAAAACACTTTTGGGCCAAGGAGCGCCGGGAAACGTTCTAAAAACATGTCAGGACTCTCGGCATGGCCCAAATATGCCAAAAAAGTTGACTTTTGAGAAAAGTCAATTTTTGACTTTTTTGTAAGGGGGGGTGCTTACGCATTTTTTCAAAATTTCAAAAACGGTCCAAAAACACTTTTGGGCCAAGGAGCGCCGGGAAACGTTCTAAAAACATGTCAGGACTCTCGGCACGGCCAAAATATGCCAAAAAAGTTGACTTTTGAGAAAAGTCAATTTTTGACTTTTTTGTAAGGGGGGGTGCTTACGCATTTTTTCAAAATTTCAAAATGGTCAAAAAACCCTTTTGGGCCAAGGAGCGCCGGGAAACGTTCTAAAAACATGTTAGGACTCTCGGCACGGCCAAAATATGCCAAAAAAGTTGACTTTTGAGAAAAGTCAATTTTTGACTTTTTTGTAAGGGGGGGTGCTTACGCATTTTTTGAAAATTTCGAAAATGGTCAAAAAACCCTTTTGGGCCAAGGAGCGCCAGGAAACGTTCTAAAAACATGTCAGGACTCTCGGCACGGCCAAAATATGCCAAAAAAGGTGACTTCTGAAAAAAGTCCATTTTTGACTTTTTTGTAAGGGGGAGTGCTTACGCATTTTTTCAAAATTTCGAAAATGGTCAAAAAAAACTTTTGGGCCAAGGAGTGCCGGGAAACGCTCTAAAAACATTTCAGGACTCTCGGCCCGGCCCAAATATGCCAAAAAAGTTTACTTTTGAGAAAAGTCTTTTTTTGACTTTTTTGTAAGGGGGGGTGCTCACGCATTTTTTCAAAATTTCAAAAATGGTCAAAAAACACTTTTGGGCCAAGGAGCACCGGGAAACGTTCCAAAAACATGTCAGGACTATCGAAACGGCCCAAATATGCCAAAAAAGTTGACTTCTGAGAAAAGTCAATTTTTAACTTTTTTGTAAGGGGGGGTGCTTACGCATTTTTTCAAATTTTTAAAAACGGTCAAAAAACACTTTTGGGCCAAGGAGCGCCGGGAAACGTTTTAAAAACATGTCAGGACTCTCGGCACGGCCCAAATATGCCAAAAAAGTAGACTTTTGAGAAAAGTCCATTTTTGACTTTTTTGTAAGGGGGGGTGCTTACGCATTTTTTCAAAATTTCAAAAACAGTCAAAAAACAATTTTGGGCCAAGGAGCGCCGGGAAACGTTCTAAAAACATGTCAGGACTTTTGGCATGGCCCAAATATGCCAAAAGTGTTGACTTTTGAGAAAAGTCCATTTTTGACTTTTTTGTAAGGGGGGGTGCTTACGCATTTTTTCAAAATTCGAAAATGGTCAAAAAACACTTTTGGGCCAAGGAGTGCCGGGAAACGCTCTAAAAACATTTCAGGACTCTCGGAACGGCCCAAATATGCCAAAAAAGTTGACTTTTGAGAAAAGTCAATTTTTGACTTTTTTGTAAGGGGGGGTGCTTACGCATTTTTTCAAAATTTCAAAAACGGTCCAAAAACACTTTTGGGCCAAGGAGCGCCGGGAAACGTTCTAAAAACATGTCATGACTCTCGGCACGGCCAAAATATGCCAAAAAAGTTGACTTTTGAGAAAAGTCAATTTTTGACTTTTTTGTAAGGGGGGGTGCTTACGCATTTTTTCAAAATTTCAAAATGGTCAAAAAACCCTTTTGGGCCAAGGAGCGCCGGGAAACGTTCTAAAAACATGTCAGGACTCTCGGCAAGGCCAAAATATGCCAAAAAAGGTGACTTCTGAAAAAAGTCCATTTTTGACTTTTTTGTAAGGGGGGGTGCTTACGCATTTTTTCAAAATTTCAAAAACGGTCAAAAAACACTTTTGGGCCAAGGAGCGCCGGGAAACGTTCTAAAAACATGTCAGGACTCTCGGAACGGCCCAAATATGCCAAAAAAGTTGACCTTTGAGAAAACTCCATTTTTGACTTTTTTGTAAGGGGGGGTGCTTACGCATTTTTTCAAAATTTCGAAAATGGTCAAAAAACACTTTTGGGCCAAGGAATGCCGGGAAACGCTCTAAAAACATTTCAGGACTCTCGGAACGGCCCAAATATGCCAAAAAAGTTGACTTTTGAGAAAAGTCATTTTTTGACTTTTTTGTAAGGGGGGGTGCTTACGCATTTTTTCAAAATTTCAAAAACGATCCAAAAACACTTTTGGGCCAAGGAGCGCCGGGAAACGTTCTAAAAACATGTCAGGACTCTCGGCATGGCCCAAATATGCCAAAAAAGTTGACTTTTGAGAAAAGTCAATTTTTGACTTTTTTGTAAGGGGGGGTGCTTACGCATTTTTTCAAAATTTCAAAATGGTCAAAAAACCCTTTTGGGCCAAGGAGCGCCGGGAAACGTACTAAAAACATGTCAGGACTCTCGGCAAGGCCAAAATATGCCAAAAAAGGTGACTTCTGAAAAAAATCCATTTTTGACTTTTTTGTAAGGGGGGGTGCTTACGCATTTTTTCAAATTTTCAAAAACGGTCAAAAAACACTTTTGGGCCAAGGAGCACCAGGAAACGTTCCAAAAACATGTCAGGACTATCGAAACGGACCAAATATGTCAAAAAAGTTGACTTCTGAGAAAAGTCAATTTTTAACTTTTTTGTAAGGGGGGGTGCTTACGCATTTTTTCAAATTTTCAAAAACGGTCAAAAAACACTTTTGGGCCAAGGAAAGCCGGGAAACGTTCGGAAAACATGTCAGGACTATCGAAACGGACCAAATGTGCCAAAAAAGTTGACTTCTGAGAAAAGTCCATTTTTTACTTTTTTGAAAGGGGGGGTGCTTACGCATTTTTTCAAAATTTCAAAAACGGTCCAAAAACACTTTTGGGCCAAGGAGCGCCGGGAAACGTTCTAAAAACATGTCAGAACTCTCGGCACGGCCCAAATATGCCAAAAAAGTTGACCTTTGAGAAAACTCCATTTTTGACTTTTTTGTAAGGGGGGGTGCTTACGCATTTTTTCAAAATTCGAAAATGGTCAAAAAACACTTTTGGGCCAAGGAGTGCCGGGAAACGCTCTAAAAACATTTCAGGACTCTCGGAACGGCCCAAATATGCCAAAAAAGTTGACTTTTGAGAAAAGTCAATTTTTGACTTTTTTGTAAGGGGGGGTGCTTACGCATTTTTTCAAAATTTCAAAAACGGTCCAAAAACACTTTTGGGCCAAGGAGCGCCGGGAAACGTTCTAAAAACATGTCAGGACTCTCGGCACGGCCAAAATATGCCAAAAAAGTTGACTTTTGAGAAAAGTCAATTTTTGACTTTTTTGTAAGGGGGGGTGCTTACGCATTTTTTCAAAATTTCAAAATGGTCAAAAAACCCTTTTGGGCCAAGGAGCGCCGGGAAACGTTCTAAAAACATGTTAGGACTCTCGGCACGGCCAAAATATGCCAAAAAAGTTGACTTTTGAGAAAAGTCAATTTTTGACTTTTTTGTAAGGGGGGGTGCTTACGCATTTTTTGAAAATTTCGAAAATGGTCAAAAAACCCTTTTGGGCCAAGGAGCGCCAGGAAACGTTCTAAAAACATGTCAGGACTCTCGGCACGGCCAAAATATGCCAAAAAAGGTGACTTCTGAAAAAAGTCCATTTTTGACTTTTTTGTAAGGGGGAGTGCTTACGCATTTTTTCAAAATTTCGAAAATGGTCAAAAAAAACTTTTGGGCCAAGGAGTGCCGGGAAACGCTCTAAAAACATTTCAGGACTCTCGGCCCGGCCCAAATATGCCAAAAAAGTTTACTTTTGAGAAAAGTCTTTTTTTGACTTTTTTGTAAGGGGGGGTGCTCACGCATTTTTTCAAAATTTCAAAAATGGTCAAAAAACACTTTTGGGCCAAGGAGCACCGGGAAACGTTCCAAAAACATGTCAGGACTATCGAAACGGCCCAAATATGCCAAAAAAGTTGACTTCTGAGAAAAGTCAATTTTTAACTTTTTTGTAAGGGGGGGTGCTTACGCATTTTTTCAAATTTTTAAAAACGGTCAAAAAACACTTTTGGGCCAAGGAGCGCCGGGAAACGTTTTAAAAACATGTCAGGACTCTCGGCACGGCCCAAATATGCCAAAAAAGTAGACTTTTGAGAAAAGTCCATTTTTGACTTTTTTGTAAGGGGGGGTGCTTACGCATTTTTTCAAAATTTCAAAAACAGTCAAAAAACAATTTTGGGCCAAGGAGCGCCGGGAAACGTTCTAAAAACATGTCAGGACTTTTGGCATGGCCCAAATATGCCAAAAGTGTTGACTTTTGAGAAAAGTCCATTTTTGACTTTTTTGTAAGGGGGGGTGCTTACGCATTTTTTCAAAATTCGAAAATGGTCAAAAAACACTTTTGGGCCAAGGAGTGCCGGGAAACGCTCTAAAAACATTTCAGGACTCTCGGAACGGCCCAAATATGCCAAAAAAGTTGACTTTTGAGAAAAGTCAATTTTTGACTTTTTTGTAAGGGGGGGTGCTTACGCATTTTTTCAAAATTTCAAAAACGGTCCAAAAAAACTTTTGGGCCAAGGAGTGCCGGGAAACGCTCTAAAAACATTTCAGGACTCTCGGCCCGGCCCAAATATGCCAAAAAAGGTGACTTCTGAAAAAAATCCATTTTTGACTTTTTTGTAAGGGGGGGTGCTTACGCATTTTTTCAAATTTTCAAAAACGGTCAAAAAACACTTTTGGGCCAAGGAGCACCGGGAAACGTTCCAAAAACATGTCAGGACTATCGAAACGGACCAAATATGTCAAAAAAGTTGACTTCTGAGAAAAGTCAATTTTTAACTTTTTTGTAAGGGGGGGTGCTTACGCATTTTTTCAAATTTTCAAAAACGGTCAAAAAACACTTTTGGGCCAAGGAAAGCCGGGAAACGTTCGGAAAACATGTCAGGACTATCGAAACGGACCAAATATGCCAAAAAAGTTGACTTCTGAGAAAAGTCAATTTTTAACTTTTTTGTAAGGGGGAGTGCTTACGCATTTTTTCAAATTTTCAAAAACGGTCAAAAAACACTTTTGGGCCAAGGAAAGCCGGGAAACGTTCGGAAAACATGTCAGGACTCTCGGCACGGCCCAAATATGCCAAAAGTGTTGACTTTTGAGAAAAGTCCATTTTTTACTTTTTTGAAAGGGGGGGTGCTTACGCATTTTTTCAAAATTTCAAAAACGGTCCAAAAACACTTTTGGGCCAAGGAGCGCCGGGAAACGTTCTAAAAACATGTCAGAACTCTCGGCACGTCCCAAATATGCCAAAAAAGTTGACCTTTGAGAAAACTCCATTTTTGACTTTTTTGTAAGGGGGGGTGCTTACGCATTTTTTCAAAATTCGAAAATGGTCAAAAAACACTTTTGGGCCAAGGAGTGCCGGGAAACGCTCTAAAAACATTTCAGGACTCTCGGAACGGCCCAAAAAAGTTGACTTTTGAGAAAAGTCATTTTTTGACTTTTTTGTAAGGGGGGGTGCTTACGCATTTTTTCAAAATTTCAAAAACGATCAAAAAACACTTTTGGGCCAAGGAGCGCCGGGAAACGTTCTAAAAACATGTCAGGACTCTCGGCATGGCCCAAATATGCCAAAAAAGTTGACTTTTGAGAAAAGTCAATTTTTGACTTTTTTGTAAGGGGGGGGTGCTTACGCATTTTTTCAAAATTTCAAAAACGGTCCAAAAACACTTTTGGGCCAAGGAGCGCCGGGAAACGTTCTAAAAACATGTCAGGACTCTCGGCACGGCCAAAATATGCCAAAAAAGTTGACTTTTGAGAAAAGTCAATTTTTGACTTTTTTGTAAGGGGGGGTGCTTACGCATTTTTTCAAAATTTCAAAATGGTCAAAAAACCCTTTTGGGCCAAGGAGCGCCGGGAAACGTTCTAAAAACATGTCAGGACTCTCGGCAAGGCCAAAATATGCCAAAAAAGGTGACTTCTGAAAAAAGGCCATTTTTGACTTTTTTGTAAGGGGGGGTGCTTACGCATTTTTTCAAAATTTCAAAAACGGTCAGAAAACACTTTTGGGCCAAGGAGCGCCGGGAAACGTTCTAAAAACATGTCAGGACTCTCGGCACGGCCCAAATATGCCCAAAAAGTTGACTTTTGAGAAAAGTCCATTTTTGACTTTTTTGTAAGGGGGGGTGCTTACGCATTTTTTCAAAATTTCAAAAACGGTCCAAAAACACTTTTGGGCCAAGGAGCGCCGGGAAACGTTCTAAAAACATGTTAGGACTCTCGGCACGGCCAAAATATGCCAAAAAAGTTGACTTTTGAGAAAAGTCAATTTTTGACTTTTTTGTAAGGGGGGGTGCTTACGCATTTTTTGAAAATTTCGAAAATGGTCAAAAAACCCTTTTGGGCCAAGGAGCGCCAGGAAACGTTCTAAAAACATGTCAGGACTCTCGGCACGGCCAAAATATGCCAAAAAAGGTGACTTCTGAAAAAAGTCCATTTTTGACTTTTTTGTAAGGGGGGGTGCTTACGCATTTTTTCAAAATTTCGAAAATGGTCAAAAAAAACTTTTGGGCCAAGGAGTGCCGGGAAACGCTCTAAAAACATTTCAGGACTCTCGGCCCGGCCCAAATATGCCAAAAAAGTTTACTTTTGAGAAAAGTCTTTTTTTGACTTTTTTGTAAGGGGGGGTGCTCACGCATTTTTTCAAAATTTCAAAAATGGTCAAAAAACACTTTTGGGCCAAGGAGCACCGGGAAACGTTCCAAAAACATGTCAGGACTATCGAAACGGCCCAAATATGCCAAAAAAAGTTGACTTCTGAGAAAAGTCAATTTTTAACTTTTTTGTAAGGGGGGGTGCTTACGCATTTTTTCAAATTTTTAAAAACGGTCAAAAAACACTTTTGGGCCAAGGAGCGCCGGGAAACGTTTTAAAAACATGTCAGGACTCTCGGCACGGCCCAAATATGCCAAAAAAGTAGACTTTTGAGAAAAGTCCATTTTTGACTTTTTTGTAAGGGGGGGTGCTTACGCATTTTTTCAAAATTTCAAAAACAGTCAAAAAACAATTTTGGGCCAAGGAGCGCCGGGAAACGTTCTAAAAACATGTCAGGACTTTTGGCATGGCCCAAATATGCCAAAAGTGTTGACTTTTGAGAAAAGTCCATTTTTTACTTTTTTGAAAGGGGGGGTGCTTACGCATTTTTTCAAAATTTCAAAAACGGTCCAAAAACACTTTTGGGCCAAGGAGCGCCGGGA
The DNA here is from genome assembly GCF_030265065.1 of Corythoichthys intestinalis. Lineage (NCBI taxonomy): Eukaryota > Metazoa > Chordata > Actinopteri > Syngnathiformes > Syngnathidae > Corythoichthys > Corythoichthys intestinalis. Next base: position 15,923,909 of record NC_080395.1, on the reverse strand, counting down.
AACGTTCTAAAAACATGTCAGAACTCTCGGCACGGCCCAAATATGCCAAAAAAGTTGACCTTTGAGAAAACTCCATTTTTGACTTTTTTGTAAGGGGGGGTGCTTACGCATTTTTTCAAAATTTCGAAAATGGTCAAAAAACACTTTTGGGCCAAGGAGTGCCGGGAAACGCTCTAAAAACATTTCAGGACTCTCGGAACGGCCCAAATATGCCAAAAAAGTTGACTTCTGAAAAAAGTCCATTTTTGACTTTTTTGTAAGGGGGGTTGCTTACACATTTTTTCAAATTTTCAAAAACGGTCAAAAAACACTTTTGGGCCAAGGAGCACCGGGAAACGCTCTAAAAACATGTCAGGACTATCGAAACGTACCAAATATACCAAAAAAGTTGACTTCTGAGAAAAGTCCATTTTTAACTTTTTTGTAAGGGGGGGTGCTTTCGCATTTTTTCAAATTTTCAAAAACGGTCAAAAAACACTTTTGGGCCAAGGAAAGCCGGGAAACGTTCGGAAAACATGTCAGGACTCTCGGCACGGCCCAAATATGCCAAAAGTGTTGACTTTTGAGAAAAGTCCATTTTTTACTTTTTTGAAAGGGGGGGTGCTTACGCATTTTTTCAAAATTTCAAAAATGGTCAAAAAACACTTTTGGGCCAAGGAGCACCGGGAAACGTTCCAAAAACATGTCAGGACTATCGAAACGGCCCAAATATGCCAAAAAAGTTGACTTCTGAGAAAAGTCAATTTTTAACTTTTTTGTAAGGGGGGTGCTTACGCATTTTTTCAAATTTTTAAAAACGGTCAAAAAACACTTTTGGGCCAAGGAGCGCCGGGAAACGTTTTAAAAACATGTCAGGACTCTCGGCACGGCCCAAATATGCCAAAAAAGTAGACTTTTGAGAAAAGTCCATTTTTGACTTTTTTGTAAGGGGGGGTGCTTACGCATTTTTTCAAAATTTCAAAAACAGTCAAAAAACAATTTTGGGCCAAGGAGCGCCGGGAAACCTTCTAAAAACATGTCAGGACTTTTGGCATGGCCCAAATATGCCCAAAAAGTTGACTTCTGAGAAAAGTCAATTGTTAACTTTTTTGTAAGGGGGGGTGCTTACGCATTTTTTCAAATTTTCAAAAACGGTCAAAAAACACTTTTGGGCCAAGGAAAGCCGGGAAACGTTCGGAAAACATGTCAGGACTCTCGGCACGGCCCAAATATGCCAAAAGTGTTGACTTTTGAGAAAAGTCCATTTTTTACTTTTTTGAAAGGGGGGGTGCTTACGCATTTTTTCAAAACTTCAAAAACGGTCCAAAAACACTTTTGGGCCAAGGAGCGCCGGGAAACGTTCTAAAAACATGTCAGAACTCTCGGCACGGCCCAAATATGCCAAAAAAGTTGACCTTTGAGAAAACTCCATTTTTGACTTTTTTGTAAGGGGGGGTGCTTACGCATTTTTTCAAAATTTCGAAAATGGTCAAAAAACACTTTTGGGCCAAGGAGTGCCGGGAAACGCTCTAAAAACATTTCAGGACTCTCGGAACGGCCCAAATATGCCAAAAAAGTTGACTTCTGAAAAAAGTCCATTTTTGACTTTTTTGTAAGGGGGGGTGCTTACGCATTTTTTCAAATTTTCAAAAACGGTCAAAAAACACTTTTGGGCCAAGGAGCACCGGGAAACGCTCTAAAAACATGTCAGGACTATCGAAACGTACCAAATATGCCAAAAAAGTTGACTTCTGAGAAAAGTCCATTTTTAACTTTTTTGTATGGGGGGGTGCTTACGCATTTTTTCAAATTTTCAAAAACGGTCAAAAAACACTTTTGGGCCAAGGAAAGCCGGGAAACGTTCGGAAAACATGTCAGGACTCTCGGCACGGCCCAAATATGCCAAAAGTGTTGACTTTTGAGAAAAGTCCATTTTTTACTTTTTTGAAAGGGGGGGTGCTTACGCATTTTTTCAAAATTTCAAAAACGGTCCGAAAACACTTTTGGGCCAAGGAGCGCCGGGAAACGTTCTAAAAACATGTCAGAACTCTCGGCACGGCCCAAATATGCCAAAAAAGTTGACCTTTGAGAAAACTCCATTTTTGACTTTTTTGTAAGGGGGGGTGCTTACGCATTTTTTCAAAATTCGAAAATGGTCAAAAAACACTTTTGGGCCAAGGAGTGCCGGGAAACGCTCTAAAAACATTTCAGGACTCTCGGAACGGCCCAAATATGCCAAAAAAGTTGACTTTTGAGAAAAGTCATTTTTTGACTTTTTTGTAAGGGGGGGGTGCTTACGCATTTTTTCAAAATTTCAAAAACGATCAAAAAACACTTTTGGGCCAAGGAGCGCCGGGAAACGTTCTAAAAACATGTCAGGACTCTCGGCATGGCCCAAATATGCCAAAAAAGTTGACTTTTGAGAAAAGTCATTTTTTGACTTTTTTGTAAGGGGGGGTGCTTACGCATTTTTTCAAAATTTCGAAAGAGGTCAAAAAAAAAATTTTGGGCCAAGGAGTGCCGGGAAACGCTCTAAAAACATGTCAGGACTGTCGGCACGGCCCAAATATGCCAAAAAAGTTGACTTTTGAGGAAAGTCATTTTTTGACTTTTTTGTAAGGGGGGGTGCTCACGCATTTTTTCAAAATTTCAAAAATGGTCAAAAAACACTTTTGGGCCAAGGAGCACCGGGAAACGTTCCAAAAACATGTCAGGACTATCGAAACGGCCCAAATATGCCAAAAAAGTTGACTTCTGAGAAAAGTCCATTTTTAACTTTTTTGTAAGGGGGGGTGCGTACGCATTTTTTCAAATTTTTAAAAACGGTCAAAAAACACTTTTGGGCCAAGGAGCGCCGGGAAACGTTTTAAAAACATGTCAGGACTCTCGGCACAGCCCAAATATGCCAAAAAAGTAGACTTTTGAGAAAAGTCCATTTTTGACTTTTTTGTAAGGGGGGGTGCTTATGCATTTTTTCAAAATTTCAAAAACAGTCAAAAAACAATTTTGGGCCAAGGAGCACCGGGAAACGTTCTAAAAACATGTCAGGACTTTTGGCATGGCCCAAATATGCCCAAAAAGTTGACTTTTGAGAAAAGTCAATTTTTTTCTTTTTTGTATGGGGGGGTGCTTACGCATTTTTTCAAAATTTCAAAAACGATCAAAAAACACTTTTGGGCCAAGGAGCGCCGGGAAACGTTCTAAAAACATGTCAGGACTCTCGGCATGGCCCAAATATGCCAAAAAAGTTGACTTTTGAGAAAAGTCCATTTTTTACTTTTTTGAAAGGGGGGGTGCTTACGCATTTTTTCAAAATTTCAAAAACGGTCCAAAAACACTTTTGGGCCAAGGAGCGCCGGGAAACGTTCTAAAAACATGTCAGAACTCTCGGCACGGCCCAAATATGCCAAAAAAGTTGACCTTTGAGAAAACTCCATTTTTGACTTTTTTGTAAGGGGGGGTGCTTACGCATTTTTTCAAAATTTCGAAAATGGTCAAAAAACACTTTTGGGCCAAGGAGTGCCGGGAAACGCTCTAAAAACATTTCAGGACTCTCGGCACGGCCCAAATATGCCAAAAAAGTTGATTTTTGAGAAAAGTCATTTTTTGACTTTTTTGTAAGGGGGGGTGCTTACGCATTTTTTCAAATTTTTAAAAACGGTCAAAAAACACTTTTGGGCCAAGGAGCGCCGGGAAACGTTTTAAAAACATGTCAGGACTCTCGGCACGGCCCAAATATGCCAAAAAAGTAGACTTTTGAGAAAAGTCCATTTTTGACTTTTTTGTAAGGGGGGGTGCTTACGCATTTTTTCAAAATTTCAAAAACAGTCAAAAAACAATTTTGGGCCAAGGAGCGCCGGGAAACGTTCTAAAAACATGTCAGGACTTTTGGCATGGCCCAAATATGCCAAAAGTGTTGACTTTTGAGAAAAGTCCATTTTTGACTTTTTTGTAAGGGGGGGTGCTTACGCATTTTTTCAAAATTCGAAAATGGTCAAAAAACACTTTTGGGCCAAGGAGTGCCGGGAAACGCTCTAAAAACATTTCAGGACTCTCGGAACGGCCCAAATATGCCAAAAAAGTTGACTTTTGAGAAAAGTCAATTTTTGACTTTTTTGTAAGGGGGGGTGCTTACGCATTTTTTCAAAATTTCAAAAACGGTCCAAAAACACTTTTGGGCCAAGGAGCGCCGGGAAACGTTCTAAAAACATGTCATGACTCTCGGCACGGCCAAAATATGCCAAAAAAGTTGACTTTTGAGAAAAGTCAATTTTTGACTTTTTTGTAAGGGGGGGTGCTTACGCATTTTTTCAAAATTTCAAAATGGTCAAAAAACCCTTTTGGGCCAAGGAGCGCCGGGAAACGTTCTAAAAACATGTCAGGACTCTCGGCAAGGCCAAAATATGCCAAAAAAGGTGACTTCTGAAAAAAGTCCATTTTTGACTTTTTTGTAAGGGGGGGTGCTTACGCATTTTTTCAAAATTTCAAAAACGGTCAAAAAACACTTTTGGGCCAAGGAGCGCCGGGAAACGTTCTAAAAACATGTCAGGACTCTCGGCACGGCCCAAATATGCCCAAAAAGTTGACTTTTGAGAAAAGTCCATTTTTGACTTTTTTGTAAGGGGGGGTGCTTACGCATTTTTTCAAAATTTCGAAAATGGTCAAAAAAAACTTTTGGGCCAAGGAGTGCCGGGAAACGCTCTAAAAACATTTCAGGACTCTCGGCCCGGCCCAAATATGCCAAAAAAGGTGACTTCTGAAAAAAATCCATTTTTGACTTTTTTGTAAGGGGGGGTGCTTACGCATTTTTTCAAATTTTCAAAAACGGTCAAAAAACACTTTTGGGCCAAGGAGCACCGGGAAACGTTCCAAAAACATGTCAGGACTATCGAAACGGACCAAATATGTCAAAAAAGTTGACTTCTGAGAAAAGTCAATTTTTAACTTTTTTGTAAGGGGGGGTGCTTACGCATTTTTTCAAATTTTCAAAAACGGTCAAAAAACACTTTTGGGCCAAGGAAAGCCGGGAAACGTTCGGAAAACATGTCAGGACTATCGAAACGGACCAAATATGCCAAAAAAGTTGACTTCTGAGAAAAGTCAATTTTTAACTTTTTTGTAAGGGGGGGTGCTTACGCATTTTTTCAAATTTTCAAAAACGGTCAAAAAACACTTTTGGGCCAAGGAAAGCCGGGAAACGTTCGGAAAACATGTCAGGACTCTCGGCACGGCCCAAATATGCCAAAAGTGTTGACTTTTGAGAAAAGTCCATTTTTTACTTTTTTGAAAGGGGGGGTGCTTACGCATTTTTTCAAAATTTCAAAAACGGTCCAAAAACACTTTTGGGCCAAGGAGCGCCGGGAAACGTTCTAAAAACATGTCAGAACTCTCGGCACGTCCCAAATATGCCAAAAAAGTTGACCTTTGAGAAAACTCCATTTTTGACTTTTTTGTAAGGGGGGGTGCTTACGCATTTTTTCAAAATTCGAAAATGGTCAAAAAACACTTTTGGGCCAAGGAGTGCCGGGAAACGCTCTAAAAACATTTCAGGACTCTCGGAACGGCCCAAAAAAGTTGACTTTTGAGAAAAGTCATTTTTTGACTTTTTTGTAAGGGGGGGTGCTTACGCATTTTTTCAAAATTTCAAAAACGATCAAAAAACACTTTTGGGCCAAGGAGCGCCGGGAAACGTTCTAAAAACATGTCAGGACTCTCGGCATGGCCCAAATATGCCAAAAAAGTTGACTTTTGAGAAAAGTCAATTTTTGACTTTTTTGTAAGGGGGGGGTGCTTACGCATTTTTTCAAAATTTCAAAAACGGTCCAAAAACACTTTTGGGCCAAGGAGCGCCGGGAAACGTTCTAAAAACATGTCAGGACTCTCGGCACGGCCAAAATATGCCAAAAAAGTTGACTTTTGAGAAAAGTCAATTTTTGACTTTTTTGTAAGGGGGGGTGCTTACGCATTTTTTCAAAATTTCAAAATGGTCAAAAAACCCTTTTGGGCCAAGGAGCGCCGGGAAACGTTCTAAAAACATGTCAGGACTCTCGGCAAGGCCAAAATATGCCAAAAAAGGTGACTTCTGAAAAAAGGCCATTTTTGACTTTTTTGTAAGGGGGGGTGCTTACGCATTTTTTCAAAATTTCAAAAACGGTCAGAAAACACTTTTGGGCCAAGGAGCGCCGGGAAACGTTCTAAAAACATGTCAGGACTCTCGGCACGGCCCAAATATGCCCAAAAAGTTGACTTTTGAGAAAAGTCCATTTTTGACTTTTTTGTAAGGGGGGGTGCTTACGCATTTTTTCAAAATTTCAAAAACGGTCCAAAAACACTTTTGGGCCAAGGAGCGCCGGGAAACGTTCTAAAAACATGTTAGGACTCTCGGCACGGCCAAAATATGCCAAAAAAGTTGACTTTTGAGAAAAGTCAATTTTTGACTTTTTTGTAAGGGGGGGTGCTTACGCATTTTTTGAAAATTTCGAAAATGGTCAAAAAACCCTTTTGGGCCAAGGAGCGCCAGGAAACGTTCTAAAAACATGTCAGGACTCTCGGCACGGCCAAAATATGCCAAAAAAGGTGACTTCTGAAAAAAGTCCATTTTTGACTTTTTTGTAAGGGGGGGTGCTTACGCATTTTTTCAAAATTTCGAAAATGGTCAAAAAAAACTTTTGGGCCAAGGAGTGCCGGGAAACGCTCTAAAAACATTTCAGGACTCTCGGCCCGGCCCAAATATGCCAAAAAAGTTTACTTTTGAGAAAAGTCTTTTTTTGACTTTTTTGTAAGGGGGGGTGCTCACGCATTTTTTCAAAATTTCAAAAATGGTCAAAAAACACTTTTGGGCCAAGGAGCACCGGGAAACGTTCCAAAAACATGTCAGGACTATCGAAACGGCCCAAATATGCCAAAAAAAGTTGACTTCTGAGAAAAGTCAATTTTTAACTTTTTTGTAAGGGGGGGTGCTTACGCATTTTTTCAAATTTTTAAAAACGGTCAAAAAACACTTTTGGGCCAAGGAGCGCCGGGAAACGTTTTAAAAACATGTCAGGACTCTCGGCACGGCCCAAATATGCCAAAAAAGTAGACTTTTGAGAAAAGTCCATTTTTGACTTTTTTGTAAGGGGGGGTGCTTACGCATTTTTTCAAAATTTCAAAAACAGTCAAAAAACAATTTTGGGCCAAGGAGCGCCGGGAAACGTTCTAAAAACATGTCAGGACTTTTGGCATGGCCCAAATATGCCAAAAGTGTTGACTTTTGAGAAAAGTCCATTTTTTACTTTTTTGAAAGGGGGGGTGCTTACGCATTTTTTCAAAATTTCAAAAACGGTCCAAAAACACTTTTGGGCCAAGGAGCGCCGGGAAACGTTCTAAAAACATGTCAGAACTCTCGGCACGGCCCAAATATGCCAAAAAAGTTGACCTTTGAGAAAACTCCATTTTTGACTTTTTTGTAAGGGGGGGTGCTTACGCATTTTTTCAAAATTTCGAAAATGGTCAAAAAACACTTTTGGGCCAAGGAGTGCCGGGAAACGCTCTAAAAACATTTCAGGACTCTCGGAACGGCCCAAATATGCCAAAAAAGTTGACTTCTGAAAAAAGTCCATTTTTGACTTTTTTGTAAGGGGGGTTGCTTACACATTTTTTCAAATTTTCAAAAACGGTCAAAAAACACTTTTGGGCCAAGGAGCACCGGGAAACGCTCTAAAAACATGTCAGGACTATCGAAACGTACCAAATATACCAAAAAAGTTGACTTCTGAGAAAAGTCCATTTTTAACTTTTTTGTAAGGGGGGGTGCTTTCGCATTTTTTCAAATTTTCAAAAACGGTCAAAAAACACTTTTGGGCCAAGGAAAGCCGGGAAACGTTCGGAAAACATGTCAGGACTCTCGGCACGGCCCAAATATGCCAAAAGTGTTGACTTTTGAGAAAAGTCCATTTTTTACTTTTTTGAAAGGGGGGGTGCTTACGCATTTTTTCAAAATTTCAAAAATGGTCAAAAAACACTTTTGGGCCAAGGAGCACCGGGAAACGTTCCAAAAACATGTCAGGACTATCGAAACGGCCCAAATATGCCAAAAAAGTTGACTTCTGAGAAAAGTCAATTTTTAACTTTTTTGTAAGGGGGGTGCTTACGCATTTTTTCAAATTTTTAAAAACGGTCAAAAAACACTTTTGGGCCAAGGAGCGCCGGGAAACGTTTTAAAAACATGTCAGGACTCTCGGCACGGCCCAAATATGCCAAAAAAGTAGACTTTTGAGAAAAGTCCATTTTTGACTTTTTTGTAAGGGGGGGTGCTTACGCATTTTTTCAAAATTTCAAAAACAGTCAAAAAACAATTTTGGGCCAAGGAGCGCCGGGAAACCTTCTAAAAACATGTCAGGACTTTTGGCATGGCCCAAATATGCCCAAAAAGTTGACTTCTGAGAAAAGTCAATTGTTAACTTTTTTGTAAGGGGGGGTGCTTACGCATTTTTTCAAATTTTCAAAAACGGTCAAAAAACACTTTTGGGCCAAGGAAAGCCGGGAAACGTTCGGAAAACATGTCAGGACTCTCGGCACGGCCCAAATATGCCAAAAGTGTTGACTTTTGAGAAAAGTCCATTTTTTACTTTTTTGAAAGGGGGGGTGCTTACGCATTTTTTCAAAACTTCAAAAACGGTCCAAAAACACTTTTGGGCCAAGGAGCGCCGGGAAACGTTCTAAAAACATGTCAGAACTCTCGGCACGGCCCAAATATGCCAAAAAAGTTGACCTTTGAGAAAACTCCATTTTTGACTTTTTTGTAAGGGGGGGTGCTTACGCATTTTTTCAAAATTTCGAAAATGGTCAAAAAACACTTTTGGGCCAAGGAGTGCCGGGAAACGCTCTAAAAACATTTCAGGACTCTCGGAACGGCCCAAATATGCCAAAAAAGTTGACTTCTGAAAAAAGTCCATTTTTGACTTTTTTGTAAGGGGGGGTGCTTACGCATTTTTTCAAATTTTCAAAAACGGTCAAAAAACACTTTTGGGCCAAGGAGCACCGGGAAACGCTCTAAAAACATGTCAGGACTATCGAAACGTACCAAATATGCCAAAAAAGTTGACTTCTGAGAAAAGTCCATTTTTAACTTTTTTGTATGGGGGGGTGCTTACGCATTTTTTCAAATTTTCAAAAACGGTCAAAAAACACTTTTGGGCCAAGGAAAGCCGGGAAACGTTCGGAAAACATGTCAGGACTCTCGGCACGGCCCAAATATGCCAAAAGTGTTGACTTTTGAGAAAAGTCCATTTTTTACTTTTTTGAAAGGGGGGGTGCTTACGCATTTTTTCAAAATTTCAAAAACGGTCCAAAAACACTTTTGGGCCAAGGAGCGCCGGGAAACGTTCTAAAAACATGTCAGAACTCTCGGCACGGCCCAAATATGCCAAAAAAGTTGACCTTTGAGAAAACTCCATTTTTGACTTTTTTGTAAGGGGGGGTGCTTACGCATTTTTTCAAAATTCGAAAATGGTCAAAAAACACTTTTGGGCCAAGGAGTGCCGGGAAACGCTCTAAAAACATTTCAGGACTCTCGGAACGGCCCAAATATGCCAAAAAAGTTGACTTTTGAGAAAAGTCATTTTTTGACTTTTTTTGTAAGGGGGGGGTGCTTACGCATTTTTTCAAAATTTCAAAAACGATCAAAAAACACTTTTGGGCCAAGGAGCGCCGGGAAACGTTCTAAAAACATGTCAGGACTCTCGGCATGGCCCAAATATGCCAAAAAAGTTGACTTTTGAGAAAAGTCATTTTTTGACTTTTTTGTAAGGGGGGGTGCTTACGCATTTTTTCAAAATTTCGAAAGAGGTCAAAAAAAAAATTTTGGGCCAAGGAGTGCCGGGAAACGCTCTAAAAACATGTCAGGACTGTCGGCACGGCCCAAATATGCCAAAAAAGTTGACTTTTGAGGAAAGTCATTTTTTGACTTTTTTGTAAGGGGGGGTGCTCACGCATTTTTTCAAAATTTCAAAAATGGTCAAAAAACACTTTTGGGCCAAGGAGCACCGGGAAACGTTCCAAAAACATGTCAGGACTATCGAAACGGCCCAAATATGCCAAAAAAGTTGACTTCTGAGAAAAGTCCATTTTTAACTTTTTTGTAAGGGGGGGTGCGTACGCATTTTTTCAAATTTTTAAAAACGGTCAAAAAACACTTTTGGGCCAAGGAGCGCCGGGAAACGTTTTAAAAACATGTCAGGACTCTCGGCACAGCCCAAATATGCCAAAAAAGTAGACTTTTGAGAAAAGTCCATTTTTGACTTTTTTGTAAGGGGGGGTGCTTATGCATTTTTTCAAAATTTCAAAAACAGTCAAAAAACAATTTTGGGCCAAGGAGCACCGGGAAACGTTCTAAAAACATGTCAGGACTTTTGGCATGGCCCAAATATGCCCAAAAAGTTGACTTTTGAGAAAAGTCAATTTTTTTCTTTTTTGTATGGGGGGGTGCTTACGCATTTTTTCAAAATTTCAAAAACGATCAAAAAACACTTTTGGGCCAAGGAGCGCCGGGAAACGTTCTAAAAACATGTCAGGACTCTCGGCATGGCCCAAATATGCCAAAAAAGTTGACTTTTGAGAAAAGTCAATTTTTGACTTTTTTGTAAGGGGGGGTGCTTACGCATTTTTTCAAATTTTCAAAAACGGTCAAAAAACACTTTTGGGCCAAGGAAAGCCGGGAAACGTTCGGAAAACATGTCAGGACTCTCGGCACGGCCCAAATATGCCAAAAGTGTTGACTTTTGAGAAAAGTCCATTTTTTACTTTTTTGAAAGGGGGGGTGCTTACGCATTTTTTCAAAATTTCAAAAACGGTCCAAAAACACTTTTGGGCCAAGGAGCGCCGGGAAACGTTCTAAAAACATGTCAGAACTCTCGGCACGGCCCAAATATGCCAAAAAAGTTGACCTTTGAGAAAACTCCATTTTTGACTTTTTTGTAAGGGGGGGTGCTTACGCATTTTTTCAAAATTTCGAAAATGGTCAAAAAACACTTTTGGGCCAAGGAGTGCCGGGAAACGCTCTAAAAACATTTCAGGACTCTCGGCACGGCCCAAATATGCCAAAAAAGTTGATTTTTGAGAAAAGTCATTTTTTGACTTTTTTGTAAGGGGGGGTGCTTACGCATTTTTTCAAAATTTCGAAAATGGTCAAAAAAAAACTTTTGGGCCAAGGAGTGCCGGGAAACGCTCTAAAAACATGTCAGGACTGTCGGCACGGCCCAAATATGCCAAAAAAGTTGACTTTTGAGAAAAGTCAATTTTTGACTTTTTTGTAAGGGGGGGTGCTTACGCATTTTTTCAAAATTTCAAAAACGGTCCAAAAACACTTTTGGGCCAAGGAGCGCCGGGAAACGTTCTAAAAACATGTCAGGACTCTCGGCACGGCCAAAATATGCCAAAAAAGTTGACTTTTGAGAAAAGTCAATTTTTGACTTTTTTGTAAGGGGGGGTGCTTACGCATTTTTTCAAAATTTCAAAATGGTCAAAAAACCCTTTTGGGCCAAGGAGCGCCGGGAAACGTTCTAAAAACATGTCAGGACTCTCGGCAAGGCCAAAATATGCCAAAAAAGGTGACTTCTGAAAAAAGTCCATTTTTGACTTTTTTGTAAGGGGGGGTGCTTACGCATTTTTTCAAAATTTCAAAAACGGTCAAAAAACACTTTTGGGCCAAGGAGCGCCGGGAAACGTTCTAAAAACATGTCAGGACTCTCGGCACGGCCCAAATATGCCCAAAAAGTTGACTTTTGAGAAAAGTCAATTTTTGACTTTTTTGTAAGGGGGGGTGCTTACGCATTTTTTCAAAATTTCAAAAACGGTCCAAAAACACTTTTGGGCCAAGGAGCGCCGGGAAACGTTCTAAAAACATGTTAGGACTCTCGGCACGGCCAAAATATGCCAAAAAAGTTGACCTTTGAGAAAACTCCATTTTTGACTTTTTTGTAAGGGGGGGTGCTTACGCATTTTTTCAAAATTTCGAAAATGGTCAAAAAACACTTTTGGGCCAAGGAGTGCCGGGAAACGCTCTAAAAACATTTCAGGACTCTCGGAACGGCCCAAATATGCCAAAAAAGTTGACTTCTGAAAAAAGTCCATTTTTGACTTTTTTGTAAGGGGGGGTGCTTACGCATTTTTTCAAATTTTCAAAAACGGTCAAAAAACACTTTTGGGCCAAGGAGCACCGGGAAACGCTCTAAAAACATGTCAGGACTATCGAAACGGACCAAATATGCCAAAAAAGTTGACTTCTTAGAAAAGTCCATTTTTAACTTTTTTGTAAGGGGGGGTGCTTACGCATTTTTTCAAATTTTCAAAAACGGTCAAAAAACACTTTTGGGCCAAGGAAAGCCGGGAAACGTTCGGAAAACATGTCAGGACTCTCGGCACGGCCCAAATATGCCAAAAGTGTTGACTTTTGAGAAAAGTCAATTTTTTACTTTTTTGAAAGGGGGGGTGCTTACGCATTTTTTCAAAATTTCAAAAACGGTCCAAAAACACTTTTGGGCCAAGGAGCGCCGGGAAACGTTCTAAAAACATGTCAGAACTCTCGGCACGGCCCAAATATGCCAAAAAAGTTGACCTTTGAGAAAACTCCATTTTTGACTTTTTTGTAAGGGGGGGGTGCTTACGCATTTTTTCAAAATTTCAAAAATGGTCAAAAAACACTTTTGGGCCAAGGAGTGCCGGGAAACGCTCTAAAAACATTTCAGGACTCTCGGAACGGCCCAAATATGCCAAAAAAGTTGACTTTTGAGAAAAGTCATTTTTTGACTTTTTTGTAAGGGGGGGTGCTTACGCATTTTTTCAAAATTTCGAAAGAGGTCAAAAAAAAAATTTTGGGCCAAGGAGTGCCGGGAAACGCTCTAAAAACATGTCAGGACTGTCGGCACGGCCCAAATATGCCAAAAAAGTTGACTTTTGAGGAAAGTCATTTTTTGACTTTTTTGTAAGGGGGGGTGCTCACGCATTTTTTCAAAATTTCAAAAATGGTCAAAAAACACTTTTGGGCCAAGGAGCACCGGGAAACGTTCCAAAAACATGTCAGGACTATCGAAACGGCCCAAATATGCCAAAAAAGTTGACTTCTGAGAAAAGTCAATTTTTAACTTTTTTGTAAGGGGGGGTGCGTACGCATTTTTTCAAATTTTTAAAAACGGCCAAAAAACACTTTTGGGCCAAGGAGCGCCGGGAAACGTTTTAAAAACATGTCAGGACTCTCGGCACGGCCCAAATATGCCAAAAAAGTAGACTTTTGAGAAAAGTCCATTTTTGACTTTTTTGTAAGGGGGGGTGCTTACGCATTTTTTCAAAATTTCAAAAACAGTCAAAAAACAATTTTGGGCCAAGGAGCGCCGGGAAACGTTCTAAAAACATGTCAGGACTTTTGGCATGGCCCAAATATGCCCAAAAAGTTGACTTTTGAGAAAAGTCAATTTTTTTCTTTTTTGTAAGGGGGGGTGCTTACGCATTTTTTCAAAATTTCAAAAACGATCAAAAAACACTTTTGGGCCAAGGAGCGCCGGGAAACGTTCGGAAAACATGTCAGGACTCTCGGCACGGCCCAAATATGCCAAAAGTGTTGACTTTTGAGAAAAGTCAATTTTTTACTTTTTTGAAAGGGGGGGTGCTTACGCATTTTTTCAAAATTTCAAAAACGGTCCAAAAACACTTTTGGGCCAAGGAGCGCCGGGAAACGTTCTAAAAACATGTCAGAACTCTCGGCACGGCCCAAATATGCCAAAAAAGTTGACCTTTGAGAAAACTCCATTTTTGACTTTTTTGTAAGGGGGGGTGCTTACGCATTTTTTCAAAATTTCGAAAATGGTCAAAAAACACTTTTGGGCCAAGGAGTGCCGGGAAACGCTCTAAAAACATTTCAGGACTCTCGGCACGGCCCAAATATGCCAAAAAAGTTGATTTTTGAGAAAAGTCATTTTTTGACTTTTTTGTAAGGGGGGGTGCTTACGCATTTTTTCAAAATTTCGAAAATGGTCAAAAAAAAACTTTTGGGCCAAGGAGTGCCGGGAAACGCTCTAAAAACATGTCAGGACTGTCGGCACGGCCCAAATATGCCAAAAAAGTTGACTTTTGAGAAAAGTCAATTTTTGACTTTTTTGTAAGGGGGGGTGCTTACGCATTTTTTCAAAATTTCAAAAACGGTCCAAAAACACTTTTGGGCCAAGGAGCGCCGGGAAACGTTCTAAAAACATGTCAGGACTCTCGGCACGGCCAAAATATGCCAAAAAAGTTGACTTTTGAGAAAAGTCAATTTTTGACTTTTTTGTAAGGGGGGGTGCTTACGCATTTTTTCAAAATTTCAAAATGGTCAAAAAACCCTTTTGGGCTAAGGAGCGCCGGGAAACGTTCTAAAAACATGTCAGGACTCTCGGCAAGGCCAAAATATGCCAAAAAAGGTGACTTCTGAAAAAAGTCCATTTTTGACTTTTTTGTAAGGGGGGGTGCTTACGCATTTTTTCAAAATTTCAAAAACGGTCAAAAAACACTTTTGGGCCAAGGAGCGCCGGGAAACGTTCTAAAAACATGTCAGGACTCTCGGCACGGCCCAAATATGCCCAAAAAGTTGACTTTTGAGAAAAGTCAATTTTTGACTTTTTTGTAAGGGGGGGTGCTTACGCATTTTTTCAAAATTTCAAAAACGGTCCAAAAACACTTTTGGGCCAAGGAGCGCCGGGAAACGTTCTAAAAACATGTTAGGACTCTCGGCACGGCCAAAATATGCCAAAAAAGTTGACCTTTGAGAAAACTCCATTTTTGACTTTTTTGTAAGGGGGGGTGCTTACGCATTTTTTCAAAATTTCGAAAATGGTCAAAAAACACTTTTGGGCCAAGGAGTGCCGGGAAACGCTCTAAAAACATTTCAGGACTCTCGGAACGGCCCAAATATGCCAAAAAAGTTGACTTCTGAAAAAAGTCCATTTTTGACTTTTTTGTAAGGGGGGGTGCTTACGCATTTTTTCAAATTTTCAAAAACGGTCAAAAAACACTTTTGGGCCAAGGAGCACCGGGAAACGCTCTAAAAACATGTCAGGACTATCGAAACGGACCAAATATGCCAAAAAAGTTGACTTCTGAGAAAAGTCAATTTTTAACTTTTTTGTAAGGGGGGGTGCGTACGCATTTTTTCAAATTTTTAAAAACGGCCAAAAAACACTTTTGGGCCAAGGAGCGCCGGGAAACGTTTTAAAAACATGTCAGGACTCTCGGCACGGCCCAAATATGCCAAAAAAGTAGACTTTTGAGAAAAGTCCATTTTTGACTTTTTTGTAAGGAGGGGTGCTTACGCATTTTTTCAAAATTTCAAAAACAGTCAAAAAACAATTTTGGGCCAAGGAGCGCCGGGAAACGTTCTAAAAACATGTCAGGACTTTTGGCATGGCCCAAATATGCCCAAAAAGTTGACTTTTGAGAAAAGTCAATTTTTTTCTTTTTTGTAAGGGGGGGTGCTTACGCATTTTTTCAAAATTTCAAAAACGATCAAAAAACACTTTTGGGCCAAGGAGCGCCGGGAAACGTTCTAAAAACATGTCAGGACTCTCGGCATGGCCCAAATATGCCAAAAAAGTTGACTTTTGAGAAAAGTCAATTTTTGACTTTTTTGTAAGGGGGAGTGCTTACGCATTTTTTCAAATTTTCAAAAACGGTCAAAAAACACTTTTGGGCCAAGGAAAGCCGGGAAACGTTCGGAAAACATGTCAGGACTCTCGGCACGGCCCAAATATGCCAAAAGTGTTGACTTTTGAGAAAAGTCAATTTTTTACTTTTTTGAAAGGGGGGGTGCTTACGCATTTTTTCAAAATTTCAAAAACGGTCCAAAAACACTTTTGGGCCAAGGAGCGCCGGGAAACGTTCTAAAAACATGTCAGAACTCTCGGCACGGCCCAAATATGCCAAAAAAGTTGACCTTTGAGAAAACTCCATTTTTGACTTTTTTGTAAGGGGGGGTGCTTACGCATTTTTTCAAAATTTCGAAAATGGTCAAAAAACACTTTTGGGCCAAGGAGTGCCGGGAAACGCTCTAAAAACATTTCAGGACTCTCGGCACGGCCCAAATATGCCAAAAAAGTTGATTTTTGAGAAAAGTCATTTTTTGACTTTTTTGTAAGGGGGGGTGCTTACGCATTTTTTCAAAATTTCGAAAATGGTCAAAAAAAAACTTTTGGGCCAAGGAGTGCCGGGAAACGCTCTAAAAACATGTCAGGACTGTCGGCACGGCCCAAATATGCCAAAAAAGTTGACTTTTGAGAAAAGTCAATTTTTGACTTTTTTGTAAGGGGGGGTGCTTACGCATTTTTTCAAAATTTCAAAAACGGTCCAAAAACACTTTTGGGCCAAGGAGCGCCGGGAAACGTTCTAAAAACATGTCAGGACTCTCGGCACGGCCAAAATATGCCAAAAAAGTTGACTTTTGAGAAAAGTCAATTTTTGACTTTTTTGTAAGGGGGGGTGCTTACGCATTTTTTCAAAATTTCAAAATGGTCAAAAAACCCTTTTGGGCTAAGGAGCGCCGGGAAACGTTCTAAAAACATGTCAGGACTCTCGGCAAGGCCAAAATATGCCAAAAAAGGTGACTTCTGAAAAAAGTCCATTTTTGACTTTTTTGTAAGGGGGGGTGCTTACGCATTTTTTCAAAATTTCAAAAACGGTCAAAAAACACTTTTGGGCCAAGGAGCGCCGGGAAACGTTCTAAAAACATGTCAGGACTCTCGGCACGGCCCAAATATGCCCAAAAAGTTGACTTTTGAGAAAAGTCAATTTTTGACTTTTTTGTAAGGGGGGGTGCTTACGCATTTTTTCAAAATTTCAAAAACGGTCCAAAAACACTTTTGGGCCAAGGAGCGCCGGGAAACGTTCTAAAAACATGTTAGGACTCTCGGCACGGCCAAAATATGCCAAAAAAGTTGACCTTTGAGAAAACTCCATTTTTGACTTTTTTGTAAGGGGGGGTGCTTACGCATTTTTTCAAAATTTCGAAAATGGTCAAAAAACACTTTTGGGCCAAGGAGTGCCGGGAAACGCTCTAAAAACATTTCAGGACTCTCGGAACGGCCCAAATATGCCAAAAAAGTTGACTTCTGAAAAAAGTCCATTTTTGACTTTTTTGTAAGGGGGGGTGCTTACGCATTTTTTCAAATTTTCAAAAACGGTCAAAAAACACTTTTGGGCCAAGGAGCACCGGGAAACGCTCTAAAAACATGTCAGGACTATCGAAACGGACCAAATATGCCAAAAAAGTTGACTTCTTAGAAAAGTCAATTTTTAACTTTTTTGTAAGGGGGGGTGCTTACGCATTTTTTCAAATTTTCAAAAACGGTCAAAAAACACTTTTGGGCCAAGGAAAGCCGGGAAACGTTCGGAAAACATGTCAGGACTCTCGGCACGGCCCAAATATGCCAAAAGTGTTGACTTTTGAGAAAAGTCAATTTTTTACTTTTTTGAAAGGGGGGGTGCTTACGCATTTTTTCAAAATTTCAAAAACGGTCCAAAAACACTTTTGGGCCAAGGAGCGCCGGGAAACGTTCTAAAAACATGTCAGAACTCTCGGCACGGCCCAAATATGCCAAAAAAGTTGACCTTTGAGAAAACTCCATTTTTGACTTTTTTGTAAGGGGGGGTGCTTACGCATTTTTTCAAAATTTCGAAAATGGTCAAAAAACACTTTTGGGCCAAGGAGTGCCGGGAAACGCTCTAAAAACATTTCAGGACTCTCGGAACGGCCCAAATATGCCAAAAAAGTTGACTTCTGAAAAAAGTCCATTTTTGACTTTTTTGTAAGGGGGGGTGCTTACGCATTTTTTCAAATTTTCAAAAACGGTCAAAAAACACTTTTGGGCCAAGGAGCACCGGGAAACGCTCTAAAAACATGTCAGGACTATCGAAACGTACCAAATATGCCAAAAAAGTTGACTTCTGAGAAAAGTCCATTTTTAACTTTTTTGTATGGGGGGGTGCTTACGCATTTTTTCAAATTTTCAAAAACGGTCAAAAAACACTTTTGGGCCAAGGAAAGCCGGGAAACGTTCGGAAAACATGTCAGGACTCTCGGCACGGCCCAAATATGCCAAAAGTGTTGACTTTTGAGAAAAGTCCATTTTTTACTTTTTTGAAAGGGGGGGTGCTTACGCATTTTTTCAAAATTTCAAAAACGGTCCAAAAACACTTTTGGGCCAAGGAGCGCCGGGAAACGTTCTAAAAACATGTCAGAACTCTCGGCACGGCCCAAATATGCCAAAAAAGTTGACCTTTGAGAAAACTCCATTTTTGACTTTTTTGTAAGGGGGGGTGCTTACGCATTTTTTCAAAATTCGAAAATGGTCAAAAAACACTTTTGGGCCAAGGAGTGCCGGGAAACGCTCTAAAAACATTTCAGGACTCTCGGAACGGCCCAAATATGCCAAAAAAGTTGACTTTTGAGAAAAGTCATTTTTTGACTTTTTTGTAAGGGGGGGGTGCTTACGCATTTTTTCAAAATTTCAAAAACGATCAAAAAACACTTTTGGGCCAAGGAGCGCCGGGAAACGTTCTAAAAACATGTCAGGACTCTCGGCATGGCCCAAATATGCCAAAAAAGTTGACTTTTGAGAAAAGTCATTTTTTGACTTTTTTGTAAGGGGGGGTGCTTACGCATTTTTTCAAAATTTCGAAAGAGGTCAAAAAAAAAATTTTGGGCCAAGGAGTGCCGGGAAACGCTCTAAAAACATGTCAGGACTGTCGGCACGGCCCAAATATGCCAAAAAAGTTGACTTTTGAGGAAAGTCATTTTTTGACTTTTTTGTAAGGGGGGGTGCTCACGCATTTTTTCAAAATTTCAAAAATGGTCAAAAAACACTTTTGGGCCAAGGAGCACCGGGAAACGTTCCAAAAACATGTCAGGACTATCGAAACGGCCCAAATATGCCAAAAAAGTTGACTTCTGAGAAAAGTCCATTTTTAACTTTTTTGTAAGGGGGGGTGCGTACGCATTTTTTCAAATTTTTAAAAACGGTCAAAAAACACTTTTGGGCCAAGGAGCGCCGGGAAACGTTTTAAAAACATGTCAGGACTCTCGGCACAGCCCAAATATGCCAAAAAAGTAGACTTTTGAGAAAAGTCCATTTTTGACTTTTTTGTAAGGGGGGGTGCTTATGCATTTTTTCAAAATTTCAAAAACAGTCAAAAAACAATTTTGGGCCAAGGAGCACCGGGAAACGTTCTAAAAACATGTCAGGACTTTTGGCATGGCCCAAATATGCCCAAAAAGTTGACTTTTGAGAAAAGTCAATTTTTTTCTTTTTTGTATGGGGGGGTGCTTACGCATTTTTTCAAAATTTCAAAAACGATCAAAAAACACTTTTGGGCCAAGGAGCGCCGGGAAACGTTCTAAAAACATGTCAGGACTCTCGGCATGGCCCAAATATGCCAAAAAAGTTGACTTTTGAGAAAAGTCAATTTTTGACTTTTTTGTAAGGGGGGGTGCTTACGCATTTTTTCAAATTTTCAAAAACGGTCAAAAAACACTTTTGGGCCAAGGAAAGCCGGGAAACGTTCGGAAAACATGTCAGGACTCTCGGCACGGCCCAAATATGCCAAAAGTGTTGACTTTTGAGAAAAGTCCATTTTTTACTTTTTTGAAAGGGGGGGTGCTTACGCATTTTTTCAAAATTTCAAAAACGGTCCAAAAACACTTTTGGGCCAAGGAGCGCCGGGAAACGTTCTAAAAACATGTCAGAACTCTCGGCACGGCCCAAATATGCCAAAAAAGTTGACCTTTGAGAAAACTCCATTTTTGACTTTTTTGTAAGGGGGGGTGCTTACGCATTTTTTCAAAATTTCGAAAATGGTCAAAAAACACTTTTGGGCCAAGGAGTGCCGGGAAACGCTCTAAAAACATTTCAGGACTCTCGGCACGGCCCAAATATGCCAAAAAAGTTGATTTTTGAGAAAAGTCATTTTTTGACTTTTTTGTAAGGGGGGGTGCTTACGCATTTTTTCAAAATTTCGAAAATGGTCAAAAAAAAACTTTTGGGCCAAGGAGTGCCGGGAAACGCTCTAAAAACATGTCAGGACTGTCGGCACGGCCCAAATATGCCAAAAAAGTTGACTTTTGAGAAAAGTCAATTTTTGACTTTTTTGTAAGGGGGGGTGCTTACGCATTTTTTCAAAATTTCAAAAACGGTCCAAAAACACTTTTGGGCCAAGGAGCGCCGGGAAACGTTCTAAAAACATGTCAGGACTCTCGGCACGGCCAAAATATGCCAAAAAAGTTGACTTTTGAGAAAAGTCAATTTTTGACTTTTTTGTAAGGGGGGGTGCTTACGCATTTTTTCAAAATTTCAAAATGGTCAAAAAACCCTTTTGGGCCAAGGAGCGCCGGGAAACGTTCTAAAAACATGTCAGGACTCTCGGCAAGGCCAAAATATGCCAAAAAAGGTGACTTCTGAAAAAAGTCCATTTTTGACTTTTTTGTAAGGGGGGGTGCTTACGCATTTTTTCAAAATTTCAAAAACGGTCAAAAAACACTTTTGGGCCAAGGAGCGCCGGGAAACGTTCTAAAAACATGTCAGGACTCTCGGCACGGCCCAAATATGCCCAAAAAGTTGACTTTTGAGAAAAGTCAATTTTTGACTTTTTTGTAAGGGGGGGTGCTTACGCATTTTTTCAAAATTTCAAAAACGGTCCAAAAACACTTTTGGGCCAAGGAGCGCCGGGAAACGTTCTAAAAACATGTTAGGACTCTCGGCACGGCCAAAATATGCCAAAAAAGTTGACCTTTGAGAAAACTCCATTTTTGACTTTTTTGTAAGGGGGGGTGCTTACGCATTTTTTCAAAATTTCGAAAATGGTCAAAAAACACTTTTGGGCCAAGGAGTGCCGGGAAACGCTCTAAAAACATTTCAGGACTCTCGGAACGGCCCAAATATGCCAAAAAAGTTGACTTCTGAAAAAAGTCCATTTTTGACTTTTTTGTAAGGGGGGGTGCTTACGCATTTTTTCAAATTTTCAAAAACGGTCAAAAAACACTTTTGGGCCAAGGAGCACCGGGAAACGCTCTAAAAACATGTCAGGACTATCGAAACGGACCAAATATGCCAAAAAAGTTGACTTCTTAGAAAAGTCCATTTTTAACTTTTTTGTAAGGGGGGGTGCTTACGCATTTTTTCAAATTTTCAAAAACGGTCAAAAAACACTTTTGGGCCAAGGAAAGCCGGGAAACGTTCGGAAAACATGTCAGGACTCTCGGCACGGCCCAAATATGCCAAAAGTGTTGACTTTTGAGAAAAGTCAATTTTTTACTTTTTTGAAAGGGGGGGTGCTTACGCATTTTTTCAAAATTTCAAAAACGGTCCAAAAACACTTTTGGGCCAAGGAGCGCCGGGAAACGTTCTAAAAACATGTCAGAACTCTCGGCACGGCCCAAATATGCCAAAAAAGTTGACCTTTGAGAAAACTCCATTTTTGACTTTTTTGTAAGGGGGGGTGCTTACGCATTTTTTCAAAATTTCAAAAATGGTCAAAAAACACTTTTGGGCCAAGGAGTGCCGGGAAACGCTCTAAAAACATTTCAGGACTCTCGGAACGGCCCAAATATGCCAAAAAAGTTGACTTTTGAGAAAAGTCATTTTTTGACTTTTTTGTAAGGGGGGGTGCTTACGCATTTTTTCAAAATTTCGAAAGAGGTCAAAAAAAAAATTTTGGGCCAAGGAGTGCCGGGAAACGCTCTAAAAACATGTCAGGACTGTCGGCACGGCCCAAATATGCCAAAAAAGTTGACTTTTGAGGAAAGTCATTTTTTGACTTTTTTGTAAGGGGGGGTGCTCACGCATTTTTTCAAAATTTCAAAAATGGTCAAAAAACACTTTTGGGCCAAGGAGCACCGGGAAACGTTCCAAAAACATGTCAGGACTATCGAAACGGCCCAAATATGCCAAAAAAGTTGACTTCTGAGAAAAGTCAATTTTTAACTTTTTTGTAAGGGGGGGTGCGTACGCATTTTTTCAAATTTTTAAAAACGGCCAAAAAACACTTTTGGGCCAAGGAGCGCCGGGAAACGTTTTAAAAACATGTCAGGACTCTCGGCACGGCCCAAATATGCCAAAAAAGTAGACTTTTGAGAAAAGTCCATTTTTGACTTTTTTGTAAGGGGGGGTGCTTACGCATTTTTTCAAAATTTCAAAAACAGTCAAAAAACAATTTTGGGCCAAGGAGCGCCGGGAAACGTTCTAAAAACATGTCAGGACTTTTGGCATGGCCCAAATATGCCCAAAAAGTTGACTTTTGAGAAAAGTCAATTTTTTTCTTTTTTGTAAGGGGGGGTGCTTACGCATTTTTTCAAAATTTCAAAAACGATCAAAAAACACTTTTGGGCCAAGGAGCGCCGGGAAACGTTCTAAAAACATGTCAGGACTCTCGGCATGGCCCAAATATGCCAAAAAAGTTGACTTTTGAGAAAAGTCAATTTTTGACTTTTTTGTAAGGGGGAGTGCTTACGCATTTTTTCAAATTTTCAAAAACGGTCAAAAAACACTTTTGGGCCAAGGAAAGCCGGGAAACGTTCGGAAAACATGTCAGGACTCTCGGCACGGCCCAAATATGCCAAAAGTGTTGACTTTTGAGAAAAGTCCATTTTTTACTTTTTTGAAAGGGGGGGTGCTTACGCATTTTTTCAAAATTTCAAAAACGGTCCAAAAACACTTTTGGGCCAAGGAGCGCCGGGAAACGTTCTAAAAACATGTCAGAACTATCGAAACGGACCAAATATGCCAAAAAAGTTGACTTCTTAGAAAAGTCCATTTTTAACTTTTTTGTAAGGGGGGGTGCTTACGCATTTTTTCAAATTTTCAAAAACGGTCAAAAAACACTTTTGGGCCAAGGAAAGCCGGGAAACGTTCGGAAAACATGTCAGGACTCTCGGCACGGCCCAAATATGCCAAAAGTGTTGACTTTTGAGAAAAGTCAATTTTTTACTTTTTTGAAAGGGGGGGTGCTTACGCATTTTTTCAAAATTTCAAAAACGGTCCAAAAACACTTTTGGGCCAAGGAGCGCCGGGAAACGTTCTAAAAACATGTCAGAACTCTCGGCACGGCCCAAATATGCCAAAAAAGTTGACCTTTGAGAAAACTCCATTTTTGACTTTTTTGTAAGGGGGGGTGCTTACGCATTTTTTCAAAATTTCAAAAATGGTCAAAAAACACTTTTGGGCCAAGGAGTGCCGGGAAACGCTCTAAAAACATTTCAGGACTCTCGGAACGGCCCAAATATGCCAAAAAAGTTGACTTTTGAGAAAAGTCATTTTTTGACTTTTTTGTAAGGGGGGGTGCTTACGCATTTTTTCAAAATTTCGAAAGAGGTCAAAAAAAAAATTTTGGGCCAAGGAGTGCCGGGAAACGCTCTAAAAACATGTCAGGACTGTCGGCACGGCCCAAATATGCCAAAAAAGTTGACTTTTGAGGAAAGTCATTTTTTGACTTTTTTGTAAGGGGGGGTGCTCACGCATTTTTTCAAAATTTCAAAAATGGTCAAAAAACACTTTTGGGCCAAGGAGCACCGGGAAACGTTCCAAAAACATGTCAGGACTATCGAAACGGCCCAAATATGCCAAAAAAGTTGACTTCTGAGAAAAGTCAATTTTTAACTTTTTTGTAAGGGGGGGTGCGTACGCATTTTTTCAAATTTTTAAAAACGGCCAAAAAACACTTTTGGGCCAAGGAGCGCCGGGAAACGTTTTAAAAACATGTCAGGACTCTCGGCACGGCCCAAATATGCCAAAAAAGTAGACTTTTGAGAAAAGTCCATTTTTGACTTTTTTGTAAGGAGGGGTGCTTACGCATTTTTTCAAAATTTCAAAAACAGTCAAAAAACAATTTTGGGCCAAGGAGCGCCGGGAAACGTTCTAAAAACATGTCAGGACTTTTGGCATGGCCCAAATATGCCCAAAAAGTTGACTTTTGAGAAAAGTCAATTTTTTTCTTTTTTGTAAGGGGGGGTGCTTACGCATTTTTTCAAAATTTCAAAAACGATCAAAAAACACTTTTGGGCCAAGGAGCGCCGGGAAACGTTCTAAAAACATGTCAGGACTCTCGGCATGGCCCAAATATGCCAAAAAAGTTGACTTTTGAGAAAAGTCAATTTTTGACTTTTTTGTAAGGGGGAGTGCTTACGCATTTTTTCAAATTTTCAAAAACGGTCAAAAAACACTTTTGGGCCAAGGAAAGCCGGGAAACGTTCGGAAAACATGTCAGGACTCTCGGCACGGCCCAAATATGCCAAAAGTGTTGACTTTTGAGAAAAGTCAATTTTTTACTTTTTTGAAAGGGGGGGTGCTTACGCATTTTTTCAAAATTTCGAAAATGGTCAAAAAACACTTTTGGGCCAAGGAGTGCCGGGAAACGCTCTAAAAACATTTCAGGACTCTCGGCACGGCCCAAATATGCCAAAAAAGTTGATTTTTGAGAAAAGTCATTTTTTGACTTTTTTGTAAGGGGGGGTGCTTACGCATTTTTTCAAAATTTCGAAAATGGTCAAAAAAAAACTTTTGGGCCAAGGAGTGCCGGGAAACGCTCTAAAAACATGTCAGGACTGTCGGCACGGCCCAAATATGCCAAAAAAGTTGACTTTTGAGAAAAGTCAATTTTTGACTTTTTTGTAAGGGGGGGTGCTTACGCATTTTTTCAAAATTTCAAAAACGGTCCAAAAACACTTTTGGGCCAAGGAGCGCCGGGAAACGTTCTAAAAACATGTCAGGACTCTCGGCACGGCCAAAATATGCCAAAAAAGTTGACTTTTGAGAAAAGTCAATTTTTGACTTTTTTGTAAGGGGGGGTGCTTACGCATTTTTTCAAAATTTCAAAATGGTCAAAAAACCCTTTTGGGCTAAGGAGCGCCGGGAAACGTTCTAAAAACATGTCAGGACTCTCGGCAAGGCCAAAATATGCCAAAAAAGGTGACTTCTGAAAAAAGTCCATTTTTGACTTTTTTGTAAGGGGGGGTGCTTACGCATTTTTTCAAAATTTCAAAAACGGTCAAAAAACACTTTTGGGCCAAGGAGCGCCGGGAAACGTTCTAAAAACATGTCAGGACTCTCGGCACGGCCCAAATATGCCCAAAAAGTTGACTTTTGAGAAAAGTCAATTTTTGACTTTTTTGTAAGGGGGGGTGCTTACGCATTTTTTCAAAATTTCAAAAACGGTCCAAAAACACTTTTGGGCCAAGGAGCGCCGGGAAACGTTCTAAAAACATGTTAGGACTCTCGGCACGGCCAAAATATGCCAAAAAAGTTGACCTTTGAGAAAACTCCATTTTTGACTTTTTTGTAAGGGGGGGTGCTTACGCATTTTTTCAAAATTTCGAAAATGGTCAAAAAACACTTTTGGGCCAAGGAGTGCCGGGAAACGCTCTAAAAACATTTCAGGACTCTCGGAACGGCCCAAATATGCCAAAAAAGTTGACTTCTGAAAAAAGTCCATTTTTGACTTTTTTGTAAGGGGGGGTGCTTACGCATTTTTTCAAATTTTCAAAAACGGTCAAAAAACACTTTTGGGCCAAGGAGCACCGGGAAACGCTCTAAAAACATGTCAGGACTATCGAAACGGACCAAATATGCCAAAAAAGTTGACTTCTTAGAAAAGTCAATTTTTAACTTTTTTGTAAGGGGGGGTGCTTACGCATTTTTTCAAATTTTCAAAAACGGTCAAAAAACACTTTTGGGCCAAGGAAAGCCGGGAAACGTTCGGAAAACATGTCAGGACTCTCGGCACGGCCCAAATATGCCAAAAGTGTTGACTTTTGAGAAAAGTCAATTTTTTACTTTTTTGAAAGGGGGGGTGCTTACGCATTTTTTCAAAATTTCAAAAACGGTCCAAAAACACTTTTGGGCCAAGGAGCGCCGGGAAACGTTCTAAAAACATGTCAGAACTCTCGGCACGGCCCAAATATGCCAAAAAAGTTGACCTTTGAGAAAACTCCATTTTTGACTTTTTTGTAAGGGGGGGTGCTTACGCATTTTTTCAAAATTCGAAAATGGTCAAAAAACACTTTTGGGCCAAGGAGTGCCGGGAAACGCTCTAAAAACATTTCAGGACTCTCGGAACGGCCCAAATATGCCAAAAAAGTTGACTTTTGAGAAAAGTCATTTTTTGACTTTTTTGTAAGGGGGGGTGCTTACGCATTTTTTCAAAATTTCAAAAACGATCAAAAAACACTTTTGGGCCAAGGAGCGCCGGGAAACGTTCTAAAAACATGTCAGGACTCTCGGCATGGCCCAAATATGCCAAAAAAGTTGACTTTTGAGAAAAGTCAATTTTTGACTTTTTTGTAAGGGGGGGTGCTTACGCATTTTTTCAAATTTTCAAAAACGGTCCAAAAACACTTTTGGGCCAAGGAGCGCCGGGAAACGTTCTAAAAACATGTTAGGACTCTCGGCACGGCCAAAATATGCCAAAAAAGTTGACTTTTGAGAAAAGTCAATTTTTGACTTTTTTGTAAGGGGGGGTGCTTACGCATTTTTTCAAAATTTCAAAAACGGTCCAAAAACACTTTTGGGCCAAGGAGCGCCGGGAAACGTTCTAAAAACATGTCAGGACTCTCGGCACGGCCAAAATATGCCAAAAAAGTTGACTTTTGAGAAAAGTCAATTTTTGACTTTTTTGTAAGGGGGGGTGCTTACGCATTTTTTCAAAATTTCAAAATGGTCAAAAAACCCTTTTGGGCCAAGGAGCGCCGGGAAACGTTCTAAAAACATGTCAGGACTCTCGGCAAGGCCAAAATATGCCAAAAAAGGTGACTTCTGAAAAAAGTCCATTTTTGACTTTTTTGTAAGGGGGGGTGCTTACGCATTTTTTCAAAATTTCAAAAACGGTCCAAAAACACTTTTGGGCCAAGGAGCGCCGGGAAACGTTCTAAAAACATGTCAGGACTCTCGGCACGGCCCAAATATGCCCAAAAAGTTGACTTTTGAGAAAAGTCAATTTTTGACTTTTTTGTAAGGGGGGGTGCTTACGCATTTTTTCAAAATTTCAAAAACGGTCCAAAAACACTTTTGGGCCAAGGAGCGCCGGGAAACGTTCTAAAAACATGTTAGGACTCTCGGCACGGCCAAAATATGCCAAAAAAGTTGACCTTTGAGAAAACTCCATTTTTGACTTTTTTGTAAGGGGGGGTGCTTACGCATTTTTTCAAAATTTCGAAAATGGTCAAAAAACACTTTTGGGCCAAGGAGTGCCGGGAAACGCTCTAAAAACATTTCAGGACTCTCGGAACGGCCCAAATATGCCAAAAAAGTTGACTTCTGAAAAAAGTCCATTTTTGACTTTTTTGTAAGGGGGGGTGCTTACGCATTTTTTCAAATTTTCAAAAACGGTCAAAAAACACTTTTGGGCCAAGGAGCACCGGGAAACGCTCTAAAAACATGTCAGGACTATCGAAACGGACCAAATATGCCAAAAAAGTTGACTTCTTAGAAAAGTCAATTTTTAACTTTTTTGTAAGGGGGGGTGCTTACGCATTTTTTCAAATTTTCAAAAACGGTCAAAAAACACTTTTGGGCCAAGGAAAGCCGGGAAACGTTCGGAAAACATGTCAGGACTCTCGGCACGGCCCAAATATGCCAAAAGTGTTGACTTTTGAGAAAAGTCAATTTTTTACTTTTTTGAAAGGGGGGGTGCTTACGCATTTTTTCAAAATTTCAAAAACGGTCCAAAAACACTTTTGGGCCAAGGAGCGCCGGGAAACGTTCTAAAAACATGTCAGAACTCTCGGCACGGCCCAAATATGCCAAAAAAGTTGACCTTTGAGAAAACTCCATTTTTGACTTTTTTGTAAGGGGGGGTGCTTACGCATTTTTTCAAAATTCGAAAATGGTCAAAAAACACTTTTGGGCCAAGGAGTGCCGGGAAACGCTCTAAAAACATTTCAGGACTCTCGGAACGGCCCAAATATGCCAAAAAAGTTGACTTTTGAGAAAAGTCATTTTTTGACTTTTTTGTAAGGGGGGGTGCTTACGCATTTTTTCAAAATTTCAAAAACGATCAAAAAACACTTTTGGGCCAAGGAGCGCCGGGAAACGTTCTAAAAACATGTCAGGACTCTCGGCATGGCCCAAATATGCCAAAAAAGTTGACTTTTGAGAAAAGTCAATTTTTGACTTTTTTGTAAGGGAGGGTGCTTACGCATTTTTTCAAATTTTCAAAAACGGTCCAAAAACACTTTTGGGCCAAGGAGCGCCGGGAAACGTTCTAAAAACATGTTAGGACTCTCGGCACGGCCAAAATATGCCAAAAAAGTTGACTTTTGAGAAAAGTCAATTTTTGACTTTTTTGTAAGGGGGGGTGCTTAAGCATTTTTTGAAAATTTCGAAAATGGTCAAAAAACCCTTTTGGGCCAAGGAGCGCCGGGAAACGTTCTAAAAACATGTCAGGACTCTCGGCACGGCCAAAATATGCCAAAAAAGGTGACTTCTGAAAAAAGTCCATTTTTGACTTTTTTGTAAGGGGGGGGTGCTTACGCATTTTTTCAAAATTTCAAAATGGTCAAAAAACCCTTTTGGGCCAAGGAGCGCCGGGAAACGTTCTAAAAACATGTCAGGACTCTCGGCAAGGCCAAAATATGCCAAAAAAGGTGACTTCTGAAAAAAGTCCATTTTTGACTTTTTTGTAAGGGGGGGTGCTTACGCATTTTTTCAAAATTTCAAAAACGGTCAAAAAACACTTTTGGGCCAAGGAGCGCCGGGAAACGTTCTAAAAACATGTCAGGACTCTCGGCACGGCCCAAATATGCCCAAAAAGTTGACTTTTGAGAAAAGTCAATTTTTGACTTTTTTGTAAGGGGGGGTGCTTACGCATTTTTTCAAAATTTCAAAAACGGTCCAAAAACACTTTTGGGCCAAGGAGCGCCGGGAAACGTTCTAAAAACATGTTAGGACTCTCGGCACGGCCAAAATATGCCAAAAAAGTTGACCTTTGAGAAAACTCCATTTTTGACTTTTTTGTAAGGGGGGGTGCTTACGCATTTTTTCAAAATTTCGAAAATGGTCAAAAAACACTTTTGGGCCAAGGAGTGCCGGGAAACGCTCTAAAAACATTTCAGGACTCTCGGAACGGCCCAAATATGCCAAAAAAGTTGACTTCTGAAAAAAGTCCATTTTTGACTTTTTTGTAAGGGGGGGTGCTTACGCATTTTTTCAAATTTTCAAAAACGGTCAAAAAACACTTTTGGGCCAAGGAGCACCGGGAAACGCTCTAAAAACATGTCAGGACTATCGAAACGGACCAAATATGCCAAAAAAGTTGACTTCTTAGAAAAGTCCATTTTTAACTTTTTTGTAAGGGGGGGTGCTTACGCATTTTTTCAAATTTTCAAAAACGGTCAAAAAACACTTTTGGGCCAAGGAAAGCCGGGAAACGTTCGGAAAACATGTCAGGACTCTCGGCACGGCCCAAATATGCCAAAAGTGTTGACTTTTGAGAAAAGTCAATTTTTTACTTTTTTGAAAGGGGGGGTGCTTACGCATTTTTTCAAAATTTCAAAAACGGTCCAAAAACACTTTTGGGCCAAGGAGCGCCGGGAAACGTTCTAAAAACATGTCAGAACTCTCGGCACGGCCCAAATATGCCAAAAAAGTTGACCTTTGAGAAAACTCCATTTTTGACTTTTTTGTAAGGGGGGGTGCTTACGCATTTTTTCAAAATTTCAAAAATGGTCAAAAAACACTTTTGGGCCAAGGAGTGCCGGGAAACGCTCTAAAAACATTTCAGGACTCTCGGAACGGCCCAAATATGCCAAAAAAGTTGACTTTTGAGAAAAGTCATTTTTTGACTTTTTTGTAAGGGGGGGTGCTTACGCATTTTTTCAAAATTTCGAAAGAGGTCAAAAAAAAAATTTTGGGCCAAGGAGTGCCGGGAAACGCTCTAAAAACATGTCAGGACTGTCGGCACGGCCCAAATATGCCAAAAAAGTTGACTTTTGAGGAAAGTCATTTTTTGACTTTTTTGTAAGGGGGGGTGCTCACGCATTTTTTCAAAATTTCAAAAATGGTCAAAAAACACTTTTGGGCCAAGGAGCACCGGGAAACGTTCCAAAAACATGTCAGGACTATCGAAACGGCCCAAATATGCCAAAAAAGTTGACTTCTGAGAAAAGTCAATTTTTAACTTTTTTGTAAGGGGGGGTGCGTACGCATTTTTTCAAATTTTTAAAAACGGCCAAAAAACACTTTTGGGCCAAGGAGCGCCGGGAAACGTTTTAAAAACATGTCAGGACTCTCGGCACGGCCCAAATATGCCAAAAAAGTAGACTTTTGAGAAAAGTCCATTTTTGACTTTTTTGTAAGGGGGGGTGCTTACGCATTTTTTCAAAATTTCAAAAACAGTCAAAAAACAATTTTGGGCCAAGGAGCGCCGGGAAACGTTCTAAAAACATGTCAGGACTTTTGGCATGGCCCAAATATGCCCAAAAAGTTGACTTTTGAGAAAAGTCAATTTTTTTCTTTTTTGTAAGGGGGGGTGCTTACGCATTTTTTCAAAATTTCAAAAACGATCAAAAAACACTTTTGGGCCAAGGAGCGCCGGGAAACGTTCTAAAAACATGTCAGGACTCTCGGCATGGCCCAAATATGCCAAAAAAGTTGACTTTTGAGAAAAGTCAATTTTTGACTTTTTTGTAAGGGGGAGTGCTTACGCATTTTTTCAAATTTTCAAAAACGGTCAAAAAACACTTTTGGGCCAAGGAAAGCCGGGAAACGTTCGGAAAACATGTCAGGACTCTCGGCACGGCCCAAATATGCCAAAAGTGTTGACTTTTGAGAAAAGTCCATTTTTTACTTTTTTGAAAGGGGGGGTGCTTACGCATTTTTTCAAAATTTCAAAAACGGTCCAAAAACACTTTTGGGCCAAGGAGCGCCGGGAAACGTTCTAAAAACATGTCAGAACTATCGAAACGGACCAAATATGCCAAAAAAGTTGACTTCTTAGAAAAGTCCATTTTTAACTTTTTTGTAAGGGGGGGTGCTTACGCATTTTTTCAAATTTTCAAAAACGGTCAAAAAACACTTTTGGGCCAAGGAAAGCCGGGAAACGTTCGGAAAACATGTCAGGACTCTCGGCACGGCCCAAATATGCCAAAAGTGTTGACTTTTGAGAAAAGTCAATTTTTTACTTTTTTGAAAGGGGGGGTGCTTACGCATTTTTTCAAAATTTCAAAAACGGTCCAAAAACACTTTTGGGCCAAGGAGCGCCGGGAAACGTTCTAAAAACATGTCAGAACTCTCGGCACGGCCCAAATATGCCAAAAAAGTTGACCTTTGAGAAAACTCCATTTTTGACTTTTTTGTAAGGGGGGGTGCTTACGCATTTTTTCAAAATTTCAAAAATGGTCAAAAAACACTTTTGGGCCAAGGAGTGCCGGGAAACGCTCTAAAAACATTTCAGGACTCTCGGAACGGCCCAAATATGCCAAAAAAGTTGACTTTTGAGAAAAGTCATTTTTTGACTTTTTTGTAAGGGGGGGTGCTTACGCATTTTTTCAAAATTTCGAAAGAGGTCAAAAAAAAAATTTTGGGCCAAGGAGTGCCGGGAAACGCTCTAAAAACATGTCAGGACTGTCGGCACGGCCCAAATATGCCAAAAAAGTTGACTTTTGAGGAAAGTCATTTTTTGACTTTTTTGTAAGGGGGGGTGCTCACGCATTTTTTCAAAATTTCAAAAATGGTCAAAAAACACTTTTGGGCCAAGGAGCACCGGGAAACGTTCCAAAAACATGTCAGGACTATCGAAACGGCCCAAATATGCCAAAAAAGTTGACTTCTGAGAAAAGTCAATTTTTAACTTTTTTGTAAGGGGGGGTGCGTACGCATTTTTTCAAATTTTTAAAAACGGCCAAAAAACACTTTTGGGCCAAGGAGCGCCGGGAAACGTTTTAAAAACATGTCAGGACTCTCGGCACGGCCCAAATATGCCAAAAAAGTAGACTTTTGAGAAAAGTCCATTTTTGACTTTTTTGTAAGGAGGGGTGCTTACGCATTTTTTCAAAATTTCAAAAACAGTCAAAAAACAATTTTGGGCCAAGGAGCGCCGGGAAACGTTCTAAAAACATGTCAGGACTTTTGGCATGGCCCAAATATGCCCAAAAAGTTGACTTTTGAGAAAAGTCAATTTTTTTCTTTTTTGTAAGGGGGGGTGCTTACGCATTTTTTCAAAATTTCAAAAACGATCAAAAAACACTTTTGGGCCAAGGAGCGCCGGGAAACGTTCTAAAAACATGTCAGGACTCTCGGCATGGCCCAAATATGCCAAAAAAGTTGACTTTTGAGAAAAGTCAATTTTTGACTTTTTTGTAAGGGGGAGTGCTTACGCATTTTTTCAAATTTTCAAAAACGGTCAAAAAACACTTTTGGGCCAAGGAAAGCCGGGAAACGTTCGGAAAACATGTCAGGACTCTCGGCACGGCCCAAATATGCCAAAAGTGTTGACTTTTGAGAAAAGTCAATTTTTTACTTTTTTGAAAGGGGGGGTGCTTACGCATTTTTTCAAAATTTCAAAAACGGTCCAAAAACACTTTTGGGCCAAGGAGCGCCGGGAAACGTTCTAAAAACATGTCAGAACTCTCGGCACGGCCCAAATATGCCAAAAAAGTTGACCTTTGAGAAAACTCCATTTTTGACTTTTTTGTAAGGGGGGGTGCTTACGCATTTTTTCAAAATTTCGAAAATGGTCAAAAAACACTTTTGGGCCAAGGAGTGCCGGGAAACGCTCTAAAAACATTTCAGGACTCTCGGCACGGCCCAAATATGCCAAAAAAGTTGATTTTTGAGAAAAGTCATTTTTTGACTTTTTTGTAAGGGGGGGTGCTTACGCATTTTTTCAAAATTTCGAAAATGGTCAAAAAAAAACTTTTGGGCCAAGGAGTGCCGGGAAACGCTCTAAAAACATGTCAGGACTGTCGGCACGGCCCAAATATGCCAAAAAAGTTGACTTTTGAGAAAAGTCAATTTTTGACTTTTTTGTAAGGGGGGGTGCTTACGCATTTTTTCAAAATTTCAAAAACGGTCCAAAAACACTTTTGGGCCAAGGAGCGCCGGGAAACGTTCTAAAAACATGTCAGGACTCTCGGCACGGCCAAAATATGCCAAAAAAGTTGACTTTTGAGAAAAGTCAATTTTTGACTTTTTTGTAAGGGGGGGTGCTTACGCATTTTTTCAAAATTTCAAAATGGTCAAAAAACCCTTTTGGGCTAAGGAGCGCCGGGAAACGTTCTAAAAACATGTCAGGACTCTCGGCAAGGCCAAAATATGCCAAAAAAGGTGACTTCTGAAAAAAGTCCATTTTTGACTTTTTTGTAAGGGGGGGTGCTTACGCATTTTTTCAAAATTTCAAAAACGGTCAAAAAACACTTTTGGGCCAAGGAGCGCCGGGAAACGTTCTAAAAACATGTCAGGACTCTCGGCACGGCCCAAATATGCCCAAAAAGTTGACTTTTGAGAAAAGTCAATTTTTGACTTTTTTGTAAGGGGGGGTGCTTACGCATTTTTTCAAAATTTCAAAAACGGTCCAAAAACACTTTTGGGCCAAGGAGCGCCGGGAAACGTTCTAAAAACATGTTAGGACTCTCGGCACGGCCAAAATATGCCAAAAAAGTTGACCTTTGAGAAAACTCCATTTTTGACTTTTTTGTAAGGGGGGGTGCTTACGCATTTTTTCAAAATTTCGAAAATGGTCAAAAAACACTTTTGGGCCAAGGAGTGCCGGGAAACGCTCTAAAAACATTTCAGGACTCTCGGAACGGCCCAAATATGCCAAAAAAGTTGACTTCTGAAAAAAGTCCATTTTTGACTTTTTTGTAAGGGGGGGTGCTTACGCATTTTTTCAAATTTTCAAAAACGGTCAAAAAACACTTTTGGGCCAAGGAGCACCGGGAAACGCTCTAAAAACATGTCAGGACTATCGAAACGGACCAAATATGCCAAAAAAGTTGACTTCTTAGAAAAGTCAATTTTTAACTTTTTTGTAAGGGGGGGTGCTTACGCATTTTTTCAAATTTTCAAAAACGGTCAAAAAACACTTTTGGGCCAAGGAAAGCCGGGAAACGTTCGGAAAACATGTCAGGACTCTCGGCACGGCCCAAATATGCCAAAAGTGTTGACTTTTGAGAAAAGTCAATTTTTTACTTTTTTGAAAGGGGGGGTGCTTACGCATTTTTTCAAAATTTCAAAAACGGTCCAAAAACACTTTTGGGCCAAGGAGCGCCGGGAAACGTTCTAAAAACATGTCAGAACTCTCGGCACGGCCCAAATATGCCAAAAAAGTTGACCTTTGAGAAAACTCCATTTTTGACTTTTTTGTAAGGGGGGGTGCTTACGCATTTTTTCAAAATTCGAAAATGGTCAAAAAACACTTTTGGGCCAAGGAGTGCCGGGAAACGCTCTAAAAACATTTCAGGACTCTCGGAACGGCCCAAATATGCCAAAAAAGTTGACTTTTGAGAAAAGTCATTTTTTGACTTTTTTGTAAGGGGGGGTGCTTACGCATTTTTTCAAAATTTCAAAAACGATCAAAAAACACTTTTGGGCCAAGGAGCGCCGGGAAACGTTCTATAAACATGTCAGGACTCTCGGCATGGCCCAAATATGCCAAAAAAGTTGACTTTTGAGAAAAGTCAATTTTTGACTTTTTTGTAAGGGGGGGTGCTTACGCATTTTTTCAAATTTTCAAAAACGGTCCAAAAACACTTTTGGGCCAAGGAGCGCCGGGAAACGTTCTAAAAACATGTTAGGACTCTCGGCACGGCCAAAATATGCCAAAAAAGTTGACTTTTGAGAAAAGTCAATTTTTGACTTTTTTGTAAGGGGGGGTGCTTACGCATTTTTTCAAAATTTCAAAAACGGTCCAAAAACACTTTTGGGCCAAGGAGCGCCGGGAAACGTTCTAAAAACATGTCAGGACTCTCGGCACGGCCAAAATATGCCAAAAAAGTTGACTTTTGAGAAAAGTCAATTTTTGACTTTTTTGTAAGGGGGGGTGCTTACGCATTTTTTCAAAATTTCAAAATGGTCAAAAAACCCTTTTGGGCCAAGGAGCGCCGGGAAACGTTCTAAAAACATGTCAGGACTCTCGGCAAGGCCAAAATATGCCAAAAAAGGTGACTTCTGAAAAAAGTCCATTTTTGACTTTTTTGTAAGGGGGGGTGCTTACGCATTTTTTCAAAATTTCAAAAACGGTCCAAAAACACTTTTGGGCCAAGGAGCGCCGGGAAACGTTCTAAAAACATGTCAGGACTCTCGGCACGGCCCAAATATGCCCAAAAAGTTGACTTTTGAGAAAAGTCAATTTTTGACTTTTTTGTAAGGGGGGGTGCTTACGCATTTTTTCAAAATTTCAAAAACGGTCCAAAAACACTTTTGGGCCAAGGAGCGCCGGGAAACGTTCTAAAAACATGTTAGGACTCTCGGCACGGCCAAAATATGCCAAAAAAGTTGACCTTTGAGAAAACTCCATTTTTGACTTTTTTGTAAGGGGGGGTGCTTACGCATTTTTTCAAAATTTCGAAAATGGTCAAAAAACACTTTTGGGCCAAGGAGTGCCGGGAAACGCTCTAAAAACATTTCAGGACTCTCGGAACGGCCCAAATATGCCAAAAAAGTTGACTTCTGAAAAAAGTCCATTTTTGACTTTTTTGTAAGGGGGGGTGCTTACGCATTTTTTCAAATTTTCAAAAACGGTCAAAAAACACTTTTGGGCCAAGGAGCACCGGGAAACGCTCTAAAAACATGTCAGGACTATCGAAACGGACCAAATATGCCAAAAAAGTTGACTTCTTAGAAAAGTCAATTTTTAACTTTTTTGTAAGGGGGGGTGCTTACGCATTTTTTCAAATTTTCAAAAACGGTCAAAAAACACTTTTGGGCCAAGGAAAGCCGGGAAACGTTCGGAAAACATGTCAGGACTCTCGGCACGGCCCAAATATGCCAAAAGTGTTGACTTTTGAGAAAAGTCAATTTTTTACTTTTTTGAAAGGGGGGGTGCTTACGCATTTTTTCAAAATTTCAAAAACGGTCCAAAAACACTTTTGGGCCAAGGAGCGCCGGGAAACGTTCTAAAAACATGTCAGAACTCTCGGCACGGCCCAAATATGCCAAAAAAGTTGACCTTTGAGAAAACTCCATTTTTGACTTTTTTGTAAGGGGGGGTGCTTACGCATTTTTTCAAAATTCGAAAATGGTCAAAAAACACTTTTGGGCCAAGGAGTGCCGGGAAACGCTCTAAAAACATTTCAGGACTCTCGGAACGGCCCAAATATGCCAAAAAAGTTGACTTTTGAGAAAAGTCATTTTTTGACTTTTTTGTAAGGGGGGGTGCTTACGCATTTTTTCAAAATTTCAAAAACGATCAAAAAACACTTTTGGGCCAAGGAGCGCCGGGAAACGTTCTAAAAACATGTCAGGACTCTCGGCATGGCCCAAATATGCCAAAAAAGTTGACTTTTGAGAAAAGTCAATTTTTGACTTTTTTGTAAGGGGGGGTGCTTACGCATTTTTTCAAATTTTCAAAAACGGTCCAAAAACACTTTTGGGCCAAGGAGCGCCGGGAAACGTTCTAAAAACATGTTAGGACTCTCGGCACGGCCAAAATATGCCAAAAAAGTTGACTTTTGAGAAAAGTCAATTTTTGACTTTTTTGTAAGGGGGGGTGCTTAAGCATTTTTTGAAAATTTCGAAAATGGTCAAAAAACCCTTTTGGGCCAAGGAGCGCCGGGAAACGTTCTAAAAACATGTCAGGACTCTCGGCACGGCCAAAATATGCCAAAAAAGGTGACTTCTGAAAAAAGTCCATTTTTGACTTTTTTGTAAGGGGGGGGTGCTTACGCATTTTTTCAAAATTTCAAAATGGTCAAAAAACCCTTTTGGGCCAAGGAGCGCCGGGAAACGTTCTAAAAACATGTCAGGACTCTCGGCAAGGCCAAAATATGCCAAAAAAGGTGACTTCTGAAAAAAGTCCATTTTTGACTTTTTTGTAAGGGGGGGTGCTTACGCATTTTTTCAAAATTTCAAAAACGGTCAAAAAACACTTTTGGGCCAAGGAGCGCCGGGAAACGTTCTAAAAACATGTCAGGACTCTCGGCACGGCCCAAATATGCCCAAAAAGTTGACTTTTGAGAAAAGTCAATTTTTGACTTTTTTGTAAGGGGGGGTGCTTACGCATTTTTTCAAAATTTCAAAAACGGTCCAAAAACACTTTTGGGCCAAGGAGCGCCGGGAAACGTTCTAAAAACATGTTAGGACTCTCGGCACGGCCAAAATATGCCAAAAAAGTTGACCTTTGAGAAAACTCCATTTTTGACTTTTTTGTAAGGGGGGGTGCTTACGCATTTTTTCAAAATTTCGAAAATGGTCAAAAAACACTTTTGGGCCAAGGAGTGCCGGGAAACGCTCTAAAAACATTTCAGGACTCTCGGAACGGCCCAAATATGCCAAAAAAGTTGACTTCTGAAAAAAGTCCATTTTTGACTTTTTTGTAAGGGGGGGTGCTTACGCATTTTTTCAAATTTTCAAAAACGGTCAAAAAACACTTTTGGGCCAAGGAGCACCGGGAAACGCTCTAAAAACATGTCAGGACTATCGAAACGGACCAAATATGCCAAAAAAGTTGACTTCTTAGAAAAGTCAATTTTTAACTTTTTTGTAAGGGGGGGTGCTTACGCATTTTTTCAAATTTTCAAAAACGGTCAAAAAACACTTTTGGGCCAAGGAAAGCCGGGAAACGTTCGGAAAACATGTCAGGACTCTCGGCACGGCCCAAATATGCCAAAAGTGTTGACTTTTGAGAAAAGTCAATTTTTTACTTTTTTGAAAGGGGGGGTGCTTACGCATTTTTTCAAAATTTCAAAAACGGTCCAAAAACACTTTTGGGCCAAGGAGCGCCGGGAAACGTTCTAAAAACATGTCAGAACTCTCGGCACGGCCCAAATATGCCAAAAAAGTTGACCTTGAGAAAACTCCATTTTTGACTTTTTTGTAAGGGGGGGTGCTTACGCATTTTTTCAAAATTCGAAAATGGTCAAAAAACACTTTTGGGCCAAGGAGTGCCGGGAAACGCTCTAAAAACATTTCAGGACTCTCGGAACGGCCCAAATACGCCAAAAAAGTTGACTTTTGAGAAAAGTCATTTTTTGACTTTTTTGTAAGGGGGGGTGCTTACGCATTTTTTCAAAATTTCAAAAACGATCAAAAAACACTTTTGGGCCAAGGAGCGCCGGGAAACGTTCTAAAGACATGTCAGGACTCTCGGCATGGCCCAAATATGCCAAAAAAGTTGACTTTTGAGAAAAGTCAATTTTTGACTTTTTTGTAAGGGGGGGTGCTTACGCATTTTTTCAAATTTTCAAAAACGGTCCAAAAACACTTTTGGGCCAAGGAGCGCCGGGAAACGTTCTAAAAACATGTTAGGACTCTCGGCACGGCCAAAATATGCCAAAAAAGTTGACTTTTGAGAAAAGTCAATTTTTGACTTTTTTGTAAGGGGGGGTGCTTAAGCATTTTTTGAAAATTTCGAAAATGGTCAAAAAACCCTTTTGGGCCAAGGAGCGCCGGGAAACGTTCTAAAAACATGTCAGGACTCTCGGCACGGCCAAAATATGCCAAAAAAGGTGACTTCTGAAAAAAGTCCATTTTTGACTTTTTTGTAAGGGGGGGGTGCTTACGCATTTTTTCAAAATTTCGAAAATGGTCAAAAAAAACTTTTGGGCCAAGGAGTGCCGGGAAACGCTCTAAAAACATTTCAGGACTCTCGGCCCGGCCCAAATATGCCCAAAAAGTTGACTTTTGAGAAAAGTCTTTTTTTGACTTTTTTGTAAGGGGGGGTGCTCACGCATTTTTTCAAAATTTCAAAAATGGTCAAAAAACACTTTTGGGCCAAGGAGCACCGGGAAACGTTCCAAAAACATGTCAGGACTATCGAAACGGCCCAAATATGCCAAAAAAGTTGACTTCTGAGAAAAGTCAATTTTTAACTTTTTTGTAAGGGGGGGTGCTTACGCATTTTTTCAAATTTTTAAAAACGGTCAAAAAACACTTTTGGGCCAAGGAGCGCCGGGAAACCTTTTAAAAACATGTCAGGACTCTCGGCACGGCCCAAATATGCCAAAAAAGTAGACATTTGAGAAAAGTCCATTTTTGACTTTTTTGTAAAGGGGGGTGCTTACGCATTTTTTCAAAATTTCAAAAACAGTCAAAAAACAATTTTGGGCCAAGGAGCGCCGGGAAACGTTCTAAAAACATGTCAGGACTTTTGGCATGGCCCAAATATGCCCAAAAAGTTGACTTCTGAGAAAAGTCCATTTTTAACTTTTTTGTAAGGGGGGTGCTTACGCATTTTTTCAAATTTTCAAAAACGGTCAAAAAACACTTTTGGGCCAAGGAAAGCCGGGAAACGTTCGGAAAACATGTCAGGACTCTCGGCACGGCCCAAATATGCCAAAAGTGTTGACTTTTGAGAAAAGTCCATTTTTTACTTTTTTGAAAGGGGGGGTGCTTACGCATTTTTTCAAAATTTCAAAAACGGTCCAAAAACACTTTTGGGCCAAGGAGCGCCGGGAAACGTTCTAAAAACATGTCAGAACTCTCGGCACGGCCCAAATATGCCAAAAAAGTTGACCTTTGAGAAAACTCAATTTTTGACTTTTTTGTAAGGGGGGGTGCTTACGCATTTTTTCAAAATTCGAAAATGGTCAAAAAACACTTTTGGGCCAAGGAGTGCCGGGAAACGCTCTAAAAACATTTCAGGACTCTCGGAACGGCCCAAATATGCCAAAAAAGTTGACTTTTGAGAAAAGTCATTTTTTGACTTTTTTGTAAGGGGGGGTGCTTACGCATTTTTTCAAAATTTCAAAAACGATCAAAAAACACTTTTGGGCCAAGGAGCGCCGGGAAACGTTCTAAAAACATGTCAGGACTCTCGGCATGGCCCAAATATGCCAAAAAAGTTGACTTTTGAGAAAAGTCAATTTTTGACTTTTTTGTAAGGGGGGGTGCTTACGCATTTTTTCAAATTTTCAAAAACGGTCCAAAAACACTTTTGGGCCAAGGAGCGCCGGGAAACGTTCTAAAAACATGTTAGGACTCTCGGCACGGCCAAAATATGCCAAAAAAGTTGACTTTTGAGAAAAGTCAATTTTTGACTTTTTTGTAAGGGGGGGTGCTTACGCATTTTTTCAAAATTTCAAAAACGGTCCAAAAACACTTTTGGGCCAAGGAGCGCCGGGAAACGTTCTAAAAACATGTCAGGACTCTCGGCACGGCCAAAATATGCCAAAAAAGTTGACTTTTGAGAAAAGTCAATTTTTGACTTTTTTGTAAGGGGGGGTGCTTACGCATTTTTTCAAAATTTCAAAATGGTCAAAAAACCCTTTTGGGCCAAGGAGCGCCGGGAAACGTTCTAAAAACATGTCAGGACTCTCGGCAAGGCCAAAATATGCCAAAAAAGGTGACTTCTGATAAAAGTCCATTTTTGACTTTTTTGTAAGGGGGGGTGCTTACGCATTTTTTCAAAATTTCAAAAACGGTCAAAAAACACTTTTGGGCCAAGGAGCGCCGGGAAACGTTCTAAAAACATGTCAGGACTCTCGGCACGGCCCAAATATGCCCAAAAAGTTGACCTTTGAGAAAACTCCATTTTTGACTTTTTTGTAAGGGGGGGTGCTTACGCATTTTTTCAAAATTCGAAAATGGTCAAAAAACACTTTTGGGCCAAGGAGTGCCGGGAAACGCTCTAAAAACATTTCAGGACTCTCGGAACGGCCCAAATATGCCAAAAAAGTTGACTTTTGAGAAAAGTCATTTTTTGACTTTTTTGTAAGGGGGGGTGCTTACGCATTTTTTCAAAATTTCAAAAACGATCAAAAAACACTTTTGGGCCAAGGAGCGCCGGGAAACGTTCTAAAAACATGTCAGGACTCTCGGCATGGCCCAAATATGCCAAAAAAGTTGACTTTTGAGAAAAGTCAATTTTTGACTTTTTTGTAAGGGGGGGTGCTTACGCATTTTTTCAAATTTTCAAAAACGGTCCAAAAACACTTTTGGGCCAAGGAGCGCCGGGAAACGTTCTAAAAACATGTTAGGACTCTCGGCACGGCCAAAATATGCCAAAAAAGTTGACTTTTGAGAAAAGTCAATTTTTGACTTTTTTGTAAGGGGGGGTGCTTAAGCATTTTTTGAAAATTTCGAAAATGGTCAAAAAACCCTTTTGGGCCAAGGAGCGCCGGGAAACGTTCTAAAAACATGTCAGGACTCTCGGCACGGCCAAAATATGCCAAAAAAGGTGACTTCTGAAAAAAGTCCATTTTTGACTTTTTTGTAAGGGGGGGTGCTTACGCATTTTTTCAAAATTTCAAAATGGTCAAAAAACCCTTTTGGGCCAAGGAGCGCCGGGAAACGTTCTAAAAACATGTCAGGACTCTCGGCAAGGCCAAAATATGCCAAAAAAGGTGACTTCTGAAAAAAGTCCATTTTTGACTTTTTTGTAAGGGGGGGTGCTTACGCATTTTTTCAAAATTTCAAAAACGGTCAAAAAACACTTTTGGGCCAAGGAGCGCCGGGAAACGTTCTAAAAACATGTCAGGACTCTCGGCACGGCCCAAATATGCCCAAAAAGTTGACTTTTGAGAAAAGTCAATTTTTGACTTTTTTGTAAGGGGGGGTGCTTACGCATTTTTTCAAAATTTCAAAAACGGTCCAAAAACACTTTTGGGCCAAGGAGCGCCGGGAAACGTTCTAAAAACATGTTAGGACTCTCGGCACGGCCAAAATATGCCAAAAAAGTTGACCTTTGAGAAAACTCCATTTTTGACTTTTTTGTAAGGGGGGGTGCTTACGCATTTTTTCAAAATTTCAAAAACGGTCAAAAAACACTTTTGGGCCAAGGAGCACCGGGAAACGCTCTAAAAACATGTCAGGACTATCGAAACGGACCAAATATGCCAAAAAAGTTGACTTCTTAGAAAAGTCAATTTTTAACTTTTTTGTAAGGGGGGGTGCTTACGCATTTTTTCAAATTTTCAAAAACGGTCAAAAAACACTTTTGGGCCAAGGAAAGCCGGGAAACGTTCGGAAAACATGTCAGGACTCTCGGCACGGCCCAAATATGCCAAAAGTGTTGACTTTTGAGAAAAGTCAATTTTTTACTTTTTTGAAAGGGGGGGTGCTTACGCATTTTTTCAAAATTCGAAAATGGTCAAAAAACACTTTTGGGCCAAGGAGTGCCGGGAAACGCTCTAAAAACATTTCAGGACTCTCGGAACGG
This sequence comes from Corythoichthys intestinalis, assembly GCF_030265065.1. NCBI lineage: Eukaryota > Metazoa > Chordata > Actinopteri > Syngnathiformes > Syngnathidae > Corythoichthys > Corythoichthys intestinalis. The sequence goes on along the minus strand of NC_080395.1, from coordinate 15,881,639 downwards.
CCCAAATATGCCAAAAAAGTTGACTTTTGAGAAAAGTCATTTTTTGACTTTTTTGTAAGGGGGGGTGCTTACGCATTTTTTCAAAATTTCAAAAACGATCAAAAAACACTTTTGGGCCAAGGAGCGCCGGGAAACGTTCTAAAAACATGTCAGGACTCTCGGCATGGCCCAAATATGCCAAAAAAGTTGACTTTTGAGAAAAGTCAATTTTTGACTTTTTTGTAAGGGGGGGTGCTTACGCATTTTTTCAAATTTTCAAAAACGGTCCAAAAACACTTTTGGGCCAAGGAGCGCCGGGAAACGTTCTAAAAACATGTTAGGACTCTCGGCACGGCCAAAATATGCCAAAAAAGTTGACTTTTGAGAAAAGTCAATTTTTGACTTTTTTGTAAGGGGGGGTGCTTAAGCATTTTTTGAAAATTTCGAAAATGGTCAAAAAACCCTTTTGGGCCAAGGAGCGCCGGGAAACGTTCTAAAAACATGTCAGGACTCTCGGCACGGCCAAAATATGCCAAAAAAGGTGACTTCTGAAAAAAGTCCATTTTTGACTTTTTTGTAAGGGGGGGTGCTTACGCATTTTTTCAAAATTTCAAAATGGTCAAAAAACCCTTTTGGGCCAAGGAGCGCCGGGAAACGTTCTAAAAACATGTCAGGACTCTCGGCAAGGCCAAAATATGCCAAAAAAGGTGACTTCTGAAAAAAGTCCATTTTTGACTTTTTTGTAAGGGGGGGTGCTTACGCATTTTTTCAAAATTTCAAAAACGGTCAAAAAACACTTTTGGGCCAAGGAGCGCCGGGAAACGTTCTAAAAACATGTCAGGACTCTCGGCACGGCCCAAATATGCCCAAAAAGTTGACTTTTGAGAAAAGTCAATTTTTGACTTTTTTGTAAGGGGGGGTGCTTACGCATTTTTTCAAAATTTCAAAAACGGTCCAAAAACACTTTTGGGCCAAGGAGCGCCGGGAAACGTTCTAAAAACATGTTAGGACTCTCGGCACGGCCAAAATATGCCAAAAAAGTTGACCTTTGAGAAAACTCCATTTTTGACTTTTTTGTAAGGGGGGGTGCTTACGCATTTTTTCAAAATTTCAAAAACGGTCAAAAAACACTTTTGGGCCAAGGAGCACCGGGAAACGCTCTAAAAACATGTCAGGACTATCGAAACGGACCAAATATGCCAAAAAAGTTGACTTCTTAGAAAAGTCAATTTTTAACTTTTTTGTAAGGGGGGGTGCTTACGCATTTTTTCAAATTTTCAAAAACGGTCAAAAAACACTTTTGGGCCAAGGAAAGCCGGGAAACGTTCGGAAAACATGTCAGGACTCTCGGCACGGCCCAAATATGCCAAAAGTGTTGACTTTTGAGAAAAGTCAATTTTTTACTTTTTTGAAAGGGGGGGTGCTTACGCATTTTTTCAAAATTTCAAAAACGGTCCAAAAACACTTTTGGGCCAAGGAGCGCCGGGAAACGTTCTAAAAACATGTCAGAACTCTCGGCACGGCCCAAATATGCCAAAAAAGTTGACCTTTGAGAAAACTCCATTTTTGACTTTTTTGTAAGGGGGGGTGCTTACGCATTTTTTCAAAATTCGAAAATGGTCAAAAAACACTTTTGGGCCAAGGAGTGCCGGGAAACGCTCTAAAAACATTTCAGGACTCTCGGAACGGCCCAAATATGCCAAAAAAGTTGACTTCTGAAAAAAGTCCATTTTTGACTTTTTTGTAAGGGGGGGTGCTTACGCATTTTTTCAAATTTTCAAAAACGGTCAAAAAACACTTTTGGGCCAAGGAGCACCGGGAAACGCTCTAAAAACATGTCAGGACTATCGAAACGGACCAAATATGCCAAAAAAGTTGACTTCTTAGAAAAGTCAATTTTTAACTATTTTGTAAGGGGGGGTGCTTACGCATTTTTTCAAATTTTCAGAAACGGTCAAAAAACACTTTTGGGCCAAGGAAAGCCGGAAAACGTTCGGAAAACATGTCAGGACTCTCGGCACGGCCCAAATATGCCAAAAGTGTTGACTTTTGAGAAAAGTCAATTTTTTACTTTTTTGAAAGGGGGGGTGCTTACGCATTTTTTCAAAATTTCAAAAACGGTCCAAAAACACTTTTGGGCCAAGGAGCGCCGGGAAACGTTCTAAAAACATGTCAGAACTCTCGGCACGGCCCAAATATGCCAAAAAAGTTGACCTTTGAGAAAACTCCATTTTTGACTTTTTTGTAAGGGGGGGGTGCTTACGCATTTTTTCAAAATTCGAAAATGGTCAAAAAACACTTTTGGGCCAAGGAGTGCCGGGAAACGCTCTAAAAACATTTCAGGACTCTCGGAACGGCCCAAATATGCCAAAAAAGTTGACTTTTGAGAAAAGTCATTTTTTGACTTTTTTGTAAGGGGGGGTGCTTACGCATTTTTTCAAAATTTCAAAAACGATCAAAAAACACTTTTGGGCCAAGGAGCGCCGGGAAACGTTCTAAAAACATGTCAGGACTCTCGGCATGGCCCAAATATGCCAAAAAAGTTGACTTTTGAGAAAAGTCAATTTTTGACTTTTTTGTAAGGGGGGGTGCTTACGCATTTTTTCAAATTTTCAAAAACGGTCCAAAAACACTTTTGGGCCAAGGAGCGCCGGGAAACGTTCTAAAAACATGTTAGGACTCTCGGCACGGCCAAAATATGCCAAAAAAGTTGACTTTTGAGAAAAGTCAATTTTTGACTTTTTTGTAAGGGGGGGTGCTTAAGCATTTTTTGAAAATTTCGAAAATGGTCAAAAAACCCTTTTGGGCCAAGGAGCGCCGGGAAACGTTCTAAAAACATGTCAGGACTCTCGGCACGGCCAAAATATGCCAAAAAAGGTGACTTCTGAAAAAAGTCCATTTTTGACTTTTTTGTAAGGGGGGGTGCTTACGCATTTTTTCAAAATTTCAAAATGGTCAAAAAACCCTTTTGGGCCAAGGAGCGCCGGGAAACGTTCTAAAAACATGTCAGGACTCTCGGCAAGGCCAAAATATGCCAAAAAAGGTGACTTCTGAAAAAAGTCCATTTTTGACTTTTTTGTAAGGGGGGGTGCTTACGCATTTTTTCAAAATTTCAAAAACGGTCAAAAAACACTTTTGGGCCAAGGAGCGCCGGGAAACGTTCTAAAAACATGTCAGGACTCTCGGCACGGCCCAAATATGCCCAAAAAGTTGACTTTTGAGAAAAGTCAATTTTTGACTTTTTTGTAAGGGGGGGTGCTTACGCATTTTTTCAAAATTTCAAAAACGGTCCAAAAACACTTTTGGGCCAAGGAGCGCCGGGAAACGTTCTAAAAACATGTTAGGACTCTCGGCACGGCCAAAATATGCCAAAAAAGTTGACCTTTGAGAAAACTCCATTTTTGACTTTTTTGTAAGGGGGGGTGCTTACGCATTTTTTCAAAATTTCGAAAATGGTCAAAAAACACTTTTGGGCCAAGGAGTGCCGGGAAACGCTCTAAAAACATTTCAGGACTCTCGGAACGGCCCAAATATGCCAAAAAAGTTGACTTCTGAAAAAAGTCCATTTTTGACTTTTTTGTAAGGGGGGGTGCTTACGCATTTTTTCAAATTTTCAAAAACGGTCAAAAAACACTTTTGGGCCAAGGAGCACCGGGAAACGCTCTAAAAACATGTCAGGACTATCGAAACGGACCAAATATGCCAAAAAAGTTGACTTCTTAGAAAAGTCAATTTTTAACTTTTTTGTAAGGGGGGGTGCTTACGCATTTTTTCAAATTTTCAAAAACGGTCAAAAAACACTTTTGGGCCAAGGAAAGCCGGGAAACGTTCGGAAAACATGTCAGGACTCTCGGCACGGCCCAAATATGCCAAAAGTGTTGACTTTTGAGAAAAGTCAATTTTTTACTTTTTTGAAAGGGGGGGTGCTTACGCATTTTTTCAAAATTTCAAAAACGGTCCAAAAACACTTTTGGGCCAAGGAGCGCCGGGAAACGTTCTAAAAACATGTCAGAACTCTCGGCACGGCACAAATATGCCAAAAAAGTTGACCTTTGAGAAAACTCCATTTTTGACTTTTTTGTAAGGGGGGGTGCTTACGCATTTTTTCAAAATTCGAAAATGGTCAAAAAACACTTTTGGGCCAAGGAGTGCCGGGAAACGCTCTAAAAACATTTCAGGACTCTCGAAACGGCCCAAATATGCCAAAAAAGTTGACTTTTGAGAAAAGTCATTTTTTGACTTTTTTGTAAGGGGGGGTGCTTACGCATTTTTTCAAAATTTCAAAAACGATCAAAAAACACTTTTGGGCCAAGGAGCGCCGGGAAACGTTCTAAAAACATGTCAGGACTCTCGGCATGGCCCAAATATGCCAAAAAAGTTGACTTTTGAGAAAAGTCAATTTTTGACTTTTTTGTAAGGGGGGGTGCTTACGCATTTTTTCAAATTTTCAAAAACGGTCCAAAAACACTTTTGGGCCAAGGAGCGCCGGGAAACGTTCTAAAAACATGTTAGGACTCTCGGCACGGCCAAAATATGCCAAAAAATTTGACTTTTGAGAAAAGTCAATTTTTGACTTTTTTGTAAGGGGGGGTGCTTAAGCATTTTTTGAAAATTTCGAAAATGGTCAAAAAACCCTTTTGGGCCAAGGAGCGCCGGGAAACGTTCTAAAAACATGTCAGGACTCTCGGCACGGCCAAAATATGCCAAAAAAGGTGACTTCTGAAAAAAGTCCATTTTTGACTTTTTTGTAAGGGGGGGTGCTTACGCATTTTTTCAAAATTTCGAAAATGGTCAAAAAAAACTTTTGGGCCAAGGAGTGCCGGGAAACGCTCTAAAAACATTTCAGGACTCTCGGCCCGGCCCAAATATGCCCAAAAAGTTGACTTTTCAGAAAAGTCTGTTTTTGACTTTTTTGTAAGGGGGGGTGCTCACGCATTTTTTCAAAATTTCAAAAATGGTCAAAAAACACTTTTGGGCCAAGGAGCACCGGGAAACGTTCCAAAAACATGTCAGGACTATCGAAACGGCCCAAATATGCCAAAAAAGTTGACTTCTGAGAAAAGTCAATTTTTAACTTTTTTGTAAGGGGGGGTGCTTACGCATTTTTTCAAATTTTTAAAAACGGTCAAAAAACACTTTTGGGCCAAGGAGCGCCGGGAAACGTTTTAAAAACATGTCAGGACTCTCGGAACGGCCCAAATATGCCAAAAAAGTAGACTTTTGAGAAAAGTCCATTTTTGACTTTTTTGTAAGGGGGGGTGCTTACGCATTTTTTCAAAATTTCAAAAACAGTCAAAAAACACTTTTGGGCCAAGGAGCGCCGGGAAACGTTCTAAAAACATGTCAGGACTTTTGGCATGGCCCAAATATGCCCAAAAAGTTGACTTCTGAGAAAAGTCAATTTTTAACTTTTTTGTAAGGGGGGGTGCTTACGCATTTTTTCAAATTTTCAAAAACGGTCAAAAAACACTTTTGGGCCAAGGAAAGCCGGGAAACGTTCGGAAAACATGTCAGGACTCTCGGCACGGCCCAAATATGCCAAAAGTGTTGACTTTTGAGAAAAGTCCATTTTTTACTTTTTTGAAAGGGGGGGTGCTTACGCATTTTTTCAAAATTTCAAAAACGGTCCAAAAACACTTTTGGGCCAAGGAGCGCCGGGAAACGTTCTAAAAACATGTTAGGACTCTCGGCACGGCCAAAATATGCCAAAAAAGTTGACCTTTGAGAAAACTCCATTTTTGACTTTTTTGTAAGGGGGGGTGCTTACGCATTTTTTCAAAATTTCGAAAATGGTCAAAAAACACTTTTGGGCCAAGGAGTGCCGGGAAACGCTCTAAAAACATTTCAGGACTCTCGGAACGGCCCAAATATGCCAAAAAAGTTGACTTCTGAAAAAAGTCCATTTTTGACTTTTTTGTAAGGGGGGGTGCTTACGCATTTTTTCAAATTTTCAAAAACGGTCAAAAAACACTTTTGGGCCAAGGAGCACCGGGAAACGCTCTAAAAACATGTCAGGACTATCGAAACGGACCAAATATGCCAAAAAAGTTGACTTCTTAGAAAAGTCAATTTTTAACTTTTTTGTAAGGGGGGGTGCTTACGCATTTTTTCAAATTTTCAAAAACGGTCAAAAAACACTTTTGGGCCAAGGAAAGCCGGGAAACGTTCGGAAAACATGTCAGGACTCTCGGCACGGCCCAAATATGCCAAAAGTGTTGACTTTTGAGAAAAGTCAATTTTTTACTTTTTTGAAAGGGGGGGTGCTTACGCATTTTTTCAACATTTCAAAAACGGTCCAAAAACACTTTTGGGCCAAGGAGCGCCGGGAAACGTTCTAAAAACATGTCAGAACTCTCGGCACGGCCCAAATATGCCAAAAAAGTTGACCTTTGAGAAAACTCCATTTTTGACTTTTTTGTAAGGGGGGGTGCTTACGCATTTTTTCAAAATTCGAAAATGGTCAAAAAACACTTTTGGGCCAAGGAGTGCCGGGAAACGCTCTAAAAACATTTCAGGACTCTCGGAACGGCTCAAATATGCCAAAAAAGTTGACTTTTGAGAAAAGTCAATTTTTGACTTTTTTGTAAGGGGGGTGCTTACGCATTTTTTCAAATTTTCAAAAACGGTCCAAAAACACTTTTGGGCCAAGGAGCACCGGGAAACGTTCCAAAAACATGTCAGGACTATCGAAACGGCCCAAATATGCCAAAAAAGTTGACTTCTGAGAAAAGTCAATTTTTAACTTTTTTGTAAGGGGGGGTGCTTACGCATTTTTTCAAATTTTTAAAAACGGTCAAAAAACACTTTTGGGCCAAGGAGCGCCGGGAAACGTTTTAAAAACATGTCAGGACTCTCGGAACGGCCCAAATATGCCAAAAAAGTAGACTTTTGAGAAAAGTCCATTTTTGACTTTTTTGTAAGGGGGGGTGCTTACGCATTTTTTCAAAATTTCAAAAACAGTCAAAAAACAATTTTGGGCCAAGGAGCGCCGGGAAACGTTCTAAAAACATGTCAGGACTTTTGGCATGGCCCAAATATGCCCAAAAAGTTGACTTCTGAGAAAAGTCAATTTTTAACTTTTTTGTAAGGGGGGGTGCTTACGCATTTTTTCAAATTTTCAAAAACGGTCAAAAAACACTTTTGGGCCAAGGAAAGCCGGGAAACGTTCGGAAAACATGTCAGGACTCTCGGCACGGCCCAAATATGCCAAAAGTGTTGACTTTTGAGAAAAGTCCATTTTTTACTTTTTTGAAAGGGGGGGTGCTTACGCATTTTTTCAAAATTTCAAAAACGGTCCAAAAACACTTTTGGGCCAAGGAGCGCCGGGAAACGTTCTAAAAACATGTTAGGACTCTCGGCACGGCCAAAATATGCCAAAAAAGTTGACCTTTGAGAAAACTCCATTTTTGACTTTTTTGTAAGGGGGGGTGCTTACGCATTTTTTCAAAATTTCGAAAATGGTCAAAAAACACTTTTGGGCCAAGGAGTGCCGGGAAACGCTCTAAAAACATTTCAGGACTCTCGGAACGGCCCAAATATGCCAAAAAAGTTGACTTCTGAAAAAAGTCCATTTTTGACTTTTTTGTAAGGGGGGGTGCTTACGCATTTTTTCAAATTTTCAAAAACGGTCAAAAAACACTTTTGGGCCAAGGAGCACCGGGAAACGCTCTAAAAACATGTCAGGACTATCGAAACGGACCAAATATGCCAAAAAAGTTGACTTCTTAGAAAAGTCAATTTTTAACTTTTTTGTAAGGGGGGGTGCTTACGCATTTTTTCAAATTTTCAAAAACGGTCAAAAAACACTTTTGGGCCAAGGAAAGCCGGGAAACGTTCGGAAAACATGTCAGGACTCTCGGCACGGCCCAAATATGCCAAAAGTGTTGACTTTTGAGAAAAGTCAATTTTTTACTTTTTTGAAAGGGGGGGTGCTTACGCATTTTTTCAAAATTTCAAAAACGGTCCAAAAACACTTTTGGGCCAAGGAGCGCCGGGAAACGTTCTAAAAACATGTCAGAACTCTCGGCACGGCCCAAATATGCCAAAAAAGTTGACCTTTGAGAAAACTCCATTTTTGACTTTTTTGTAAGGGGGGGTGCTTACGCATTTTTTCAAAATTCGAAAATGGTCAAAAAACACTTTTGGGCCAAGGAGTGCCGGGAAACGCTCTAAAAACATTTCAGGACTCTCGGAACGGCTCAAATATGCCAAAAAAGTTGACTTTTGAGAAAAGTCAATTTTTGACTTTTTTGTAAGGGGGGGTGCTTACGCATTTTTTCAAATTTTCAAAAACGGTCCAAAAACACTTTTGGGCCAAGGAGCGCCGGGAAACGTTCTAAAAACATGTTAGGACTCTCGGCACGGCCAAAATATGCCAAAAAAGTTGACTTTTGAGAAAAGTCAATTTTTGACTTTTTTGTAAGGGGGGGTGCTTAAGCATTTTTTGAAAATTTCGAAAATGGTCAAAAAACCCTTTGGGGCCAAGGAGCGCCGGGAAACGTTCTAAAAACATGTCAGGACTCTCGGCACGGCCAAAATATGCCAAAAAAGGTGACTTCTGAAAAAAGTCCATTTTTGACTTTTTTGTAAGGGGGGGTGCTTACGCATTTTTTCAAAATTTCAAAATGGTCAAAAAACCCTTTTGGGCCAAGGAGCGCCGGGAAACGTTCTAAAAACATGTCAGGACTCTCGGCAAGGCCAAAATATGCCAAAAAAGGTGACTTCTGAAAAAAGTCCATTTTTGACTTTTTTGTAAGGGGGGGTGCTTACGCATTTTTTCAAAATTTCAAAAACGGTCAAAAAACACTTTTGGGCCAAGGAGCGCCGGGAAACGTTCTAAAAACATGTCAGGACTCTCGGCACGGCCCAAATATGCCCAAAAAGTTGACTTTTGAGAAAAGTCAATTTTTGACTTTTTTGTAAGGGGGGGTGCTTACGCATTTTTTCAAAATTTCAAAAACGGTCCAAAAACACTTTTGGGCCAAGGAGCGCCGGGAAACGTTCTAAAAACATGTTAGGACTCTCGGCACGGCCAAAATATGCCAAAAAAGTTGACCTTTGAGAAAACTCCATTTTTGACTTTTTTGTAAGGGGGGGTGCTTACGCATTTTTTCAAAATTTCGAAAATGGTCAAAAAACACTTTTGGGCCAAGGAGTGCCGGGAAACGCTCTAAAAACATTTCAGGACTCTCGGAACGGCCCAAATATGCCAAAAAAGTTGACTTCTGAAAAAAGTCCATTTTTGACTTTTTTGTAAGGGGGGGTGCTTACGCATTTTTTCAAATTTTCAAAAACGGTCAAAAAACACTTTTGGGCCAAGGAGCACCGGGAAACGCTCTAAAAACATGTCAGGACTATCGAAACGGACCAAATATGCCAAAAAAGTTGACTTCTTAGAAAAGTCAATTTTTAACTTTTTTGTAAGGGGGGGTGCTTACGCATTTTTTCAAATTTTCAAAAACGGTCAAAAAACACTTTTGGGCCAAGGAAAGCCGGGAAACGTTCGGAAAACATGTCAGGACTCTCGGCACGGCCCAAATATGCCAAAAGTGTTGACTTTTGAGAAAAGTCAATTTTTTACTTTTTTGAAAGGGGGGGTGCTTACGCATTTTTTCAAAATTTCAAAAACGGTCCAAAAACACTTTTGGGCCAAGGAGCGCCGGGAAACGTTCTAAAAACATGTCAGAACTCTCGGCACGGCACAAATATGCCAAAAAAGTTGACCTTTGAGAAAACTCCATTTTTGACTTTTTTGTAAGGGGGGGTGCTTACGCATTTTTTCAAAATTCGAAAATGGTCAAAAAACACTTTTGGGCCAAGGAGTGCCGGGAAACGCTCTAAAAACATTTCAGGACTCTCGGAACGGCCCAAATATGCCAAAAAAGTTGACTTTTGAGAAAAGTCATTTTTTGACTTTTTTATAAGGGGGGGTGCTTACGCATTTTTTCAAAATTTCAAAAACGATCAAAAAACACTTTTGGGCCAAGGAGCGCCGGGAAACGTTCTAAAAACATGTCAGGACTCTCGGCATGGCCCAAATATGCCAAAAAAGTTGACTTTTGAGAAAAGTCAATTTTTGACTTTTTTGTAAGGGGGGGTGCTTACGCATTTTTTCAAAATTTCAAAAACAGTCAAAAAACAATTTTGGGCCAAGGAGCGCCGGGAAACGTTCTAAAAACATGTCAGGACTTTTGGCATGGCCCAAATATGCCCAAAAAGTTGACTTCTGAGAAAAGTCAATTTTTAACTTTTTTGTAAGGGGGGGTGCTTACGCATTTTTTCAAATTTTCAAAAACGGTCAAAAAACACTTTTGGGCCAAGGAAAGCCGGGAAACGTTCGGAAAACATGTCAGGACTCTCGGCACGGCCCAAATATGCCAAAAGTGTTGACTTTTGAGAAAAGTCCATTTTTTACTTTTTTGAAAGGGGGGGTGCTTACGCATTTTTTCAAAATTTCAAAAACGGTCCAAAAACACTTTTGGGCCAAGGAGCGCCGGGAAACGTTCTAAAAACATGTTAGGACTCTCGGCACGGCCAAAATATGCCAAAAAAGTTGACCTTTGAGAAAACTCCATTTTTGACTTTTTTGTAAGGGGGGGTGCTTACGCATTTTTTCAAAATTTCGAAAATGGTCAAAAAACACTTTTGGGCCAAGGAGTGCCGGGAAACGCTCTAAAAACATTTCAGGACTCTCGGAACGGCCCAAATATGCCAAAAAAGTTGACTTCTGAAAAAAGTCCATTTTTGACTTTTTTGTAAGGGGGGGTGCTTACGCATTTTTTCAAATTTTCAAAAACGGTCAAAAAACACTTTTGGGCCAAGGAGCACCGGGAAACGCTCTAAAAACATGTCAGGACTATCGAAACGGACCAAATATGCCAAAAAAGTTGACTTCTTAGAAAAGTCAATTTTTAACTTTTTTGTAAGGGGGGGTGCTTACGCATTTTTTCAAATTTTCAAAAACGGTCAAAAAACACTTTTGGGCCAAGGAAAGCCGGGAAACGTTCGGAAAACATGTCAGGACTCTCGGCACGGCCCAAATATGCCAAAAGTGTTGACTTTTGAGAAAAGTCAATTTTTTACTTTTTTGAAAGGGGGGGTGCTTACGCATTTTTTCAAAATTTCAAAAACGGTCCAAAAACACTTTTGGGCCAAGGAGCGCCGGGAAACGTTCTAAAAACATGTCAGAACTCTCGGCACGGCCCAAATATGCCAAAAAAGTTGACCTTTGAGAAAACTCCATTTTTGACTTTTTTGTAAGGGGGGGTGCTTACGCATTTTTTCAAAATTCGAAAATGGTCAAAAAACACTTTTGGGCCAAGGAGTGCCGGGAAACGCTCTAAAAACATTTCAGGACTCTCGGAACGGCTCAAATATGCCAAAAAAGTTGACTTCTGAAAAAAGTCCATTTTTGACTTTTTTGTAAGGGGGGGTGCTTACGCATTTTTTCAAATTTTCAAAAACGGTCAAAAAACACTTTTGGGCCAAGGAGCACCGGGAAACGCTCTAAAAACATGTCAGGACTATCGAAACGGACCAAATATGCCAAAAAAGTTGACTTCTTAGAAAAGTCAATTTTTAACTTTTTTGTAAGGGGGGGTGCTTACGCATTTTTTCAAATTTTCAAAAACGGTCAAAAAACACTTTTGGGCCAAGGAAAGCCGGGAAACGTTCGGAAAACATGTCAGGACTCTCGGCACGGCCCAAATATGCCAAAAGTGTTGACTTTTGAGAAAAGTCCATTTTTTACTTTTTTGAAAGGGGGGGTGCTTACGCATTTTTTCAAAATTTCAAAAACGGTCCAAAAACACTTTTGGGCCAAGGAGCGCCGGGAAACGTTCTAAAAACATGTCAGAACTCTCGGCACGGCCCAAATATGCCAAAAAAGTTGACCTTTGAGAAAACTCCATTTTTGACTTTTTTGTAAGGGGGGGTGCTTACGCATTTTTTCAAAATTCGAAAATGGTCAAAAAACACTTTTGGGCCAAGGAGTGCCGGGAAACGCTCTAAAAACATTTCAGGACTCTCGGAACGGCCCAAATATGCCAAAAAAGTTGACTTTTGAGAAAAGTCATTTTTTGACTTTTTTGTAAGGGGGGGTGCTTACGCATTTTTTCAAAATTTCAAAAACGATCAAAAAACACTTTTGGGCCAAGAAGCGCCGGGAAACGTTCTAAAAACATGTCAGGACTCTCGGCATGGCCCAAATATGCCAAAAAAGTTGACTTTTGAGAAAAGTCAATTTTTGACTTTTTTGTAAGGGGGGGAGCTTACGCATTTTTTCAAATTTTCAAAAACGGTCCAAAAACACTTTTGGGCCAAGGAGCGCCGGGAAACGTTCTAAAAACATGTTAGGACTCTCGGCACGGCCAAAATATGCCAAAAAAGTTGACTTTTGAGAAAAGTCAATTTTTGACTTTTTTGTAAGGGGGGGTGCTTAAGCATTTTTTGAAAATTTCGAAAATGGTCAAAAAACCCTTTTGGGCCAAGGAGCGCCGGGAAACGTTCTAAAAACATGTCAGGACTCTCGGCACGGCCAAAATATGCCAAAAAAGGTGACTTCTGAAAAAAGTCCATTTTTGACTTTTTTGTAAGGGGGGGTGCTTACGCATTTTTTCAAAATTTCAAAAACGGTCAAAAAACACTTTTGGGCCAAGGAGCGCCGGGAAACGTTCTAAAAACATGTCAGGACTCTCGGCAAGGCCAAAATATGCCAAAAAAGGTGACTTCTGAAAAAAGTCCATTTTTGACTTTTTTGTAAGGGGGGGTGCTTACGCATTTTTTCAAAATTTCAAAAACGGTCAAAAAACACTTTTGGGCCAAGGAGCGCCGGGAAACGTTCTAAAAACATGTCAGGACTCTCGGCACGGCCCAAATATGCCCAAAAAGTTGACTTTTGAGAAAAGTCAATTTTTGACTTTTTTGTAAGGGGGGGTGCTTACGCATTTTTTCAAAATTTCAAAAACGGTCCAAAAACACTTTTGGGCCAAGGAGCGCCGGGAAACGTTCTAAAAACATGTTAGGACTCTCGGCACGGCCAAAATATGCCAAAAAAGTTGACCTTTGAGAAAACTCCATTTTTGACTTTTTTGTAAGGGGGGGTGCTTACGCATTTTTTCAAAATTTCAAAAACGGTCAAAAAACACTTTTGGGCCAAGGAGCACCGGGAAACGCTCTAAAAACATGTCAGGACTATCGAAACGGACCAAATATGCCAAAAAAGTTGACTTCTTAGAAAAGTCAATTTTTAACTTTTTTGTAAGGGGGGGTGCTTACGCATTTTTTCAAATTTTCAAAAACGGTCAAAAAACACTTTTGGGCCAAGGAAAGCCGGGAAACGTTCGGAAAACATGTCAGGACTCTCGGCACGGCCCAAATATGCCAAAAGTGTTGACTTTTGAGAAAAGTCCATTTTTTACTTTTTTGAAAGGGGGGGTGCTTACGCATTTTTTCAAAATTTCAAAAACGGTCCAAAAACACTTTTGGGCCAAGGAGCGCCGGGAAACGTTCTAAAAACATGTCAGAACTCTCGGCACGGCCCAAATATGCCAAAAAAGTTGACCTTTGAGAAAACTCCATTTTTGACTTTTTTGTAAGGGGGGGTGCTTACGCATTTTTTCAAAATTCGAAAATGGTCAAAAAACACTTTTGGGCCAAGGAGTGCCGGGAAACGCTCTAAAAACATTTCAGGACTCTCGGAACGGCCCAAATATGCCAAAAAAGTTGACTTCTGAAAAAAGTCCATTTTTGACTTTTTTGTAAGGGGGGGTGCTTACGCATTTTTTCAAATTTTCAAAAACGGTCAAAAAACACTTTTGGGCCAAGGAGCACCGGGAAACGCTCTAAAAACATGTCAGGACTATCGAAACGGACCAAATATGCCAAAAAAGTTGACTTCTTAGAAAAGTCAATTTTTAACTATTTTGTAAGGGGGGGTGCTTACGCATTTTTTCAAATTTTCAGAAACGGTCAAAAAACACTTTTGGGCCAAGGAAAGCCGGGAAACGTTCGGAAAACATGTCAGGACTCTCGGCACGGCCCAAATATGCCAAAAGTGTTGACTTTTGAGAAAAGTCAATTTTTTACTTTTTTGAAAGGGGGGGTGCTTACGCATTTTTTCAAAATTTCAAAAACGGTCCAAAAACACTTTTGGGCCAAGGAGCGCCGGGAAACGTTCTAAAAACATGTCAGAACTCTCGGCACGGCCCAAATATGCCAAAAAAGTTGACCTTTGAGAAAACTCCATTTTTGACTTTTTTGTAAGGGGGGGGTGCTTACGCATTTTTTCAAAATTCGAAAATGGTCAAAAAACACTTTTGGGCCAAGGAGTGCCGGGAAACGCTCTAAAAACATTTCAGGACTCTCGGAACGGCCCAAATATGCCAAAAAAGTTGACTTTTGAGAAAAGTCATTTTTTGACTTTTTTGTAAGGGGGGGTGCTTACGCATTTTTTCAAAATTTCAAAAACGATCAAAAAACACTTTTGGGCCAAGGAGCGCCGGGAAACGTTCTAAAAACATGTCAGGACTCTCGGCATGGCCCAAATATGCCAAAAAAGTTGACTTTTGAGAAAAGTCAATTTTTGACTTTTTTGTAAGGGGGGGTGCTTACGCATTTTTTCAAATTTTCAAAAACGGTCCAAAAACACTTTTGGGCCAAGGAGCGCCGGGAAACGTTCTAAAAACATGTTAGGACTCTCGGCACGGCCAAAATATGCCAAAAAAGTTGACTTTTGAGAAAAGTCAATTTTTGACTTTTTTGTAAGGGGGGGTGCTTAAGCATTTTTTGAAAATTTCGAAAATGGTCAAAAAACCCTTTTGGGCCAAGGAGCGCCGGGAAACGTTCTAAAAACATGTCAGGACTCTCGGCACGGCCAAAATATGCCAAAAAAGGTGACTTCTGAAAAAAGTCCATTTTTGACTTTTTTGTAAGGGGGGGTGCTTACGCATTTTTTCAAAATTTCAAAATGGTCAAAAAACCCTTTTGGGCCAAGGAGCGCCGGGAAACGTTCTAAAAACATGTCAGGACTCTCGGCAAGGCCAAAATATGCCAAAAAAGGTGACTTCTGAAAAAAGTCCATTTTTGACTTTTTTGTAAGGGGGGGTGCTTACGCATTTTTTCAAAATTTCAAAAACGGTCAAAAAACACTTTTGGGCCAAGGAGCGCCGGGAAACGTTCTAAAAACATGTCAGGACTCTCGGCACGGCCCAAATATGCCCAAAAAGTTGACTTTTGAGAAAAGTCAATTTTTGACTTTTTTGTAAGGGGGGGTGCTTACGCATTTTTTCAAAATTTCAAAAACGGTCCAAAAACACTTTTGGGCCAAGGAGCGCCGGGAAACGTTCTAAAAACATGTTAGGACTCTCGGCACGGCCAAAATATGCCAAAAAAGTTGACCTTTGAGAAAACTCCATTTTTGACTTTTTTGTAAGGGGGGGTGCTTACGCATTTTTTCAAAATTTCGAAAATGGTCAAAAAACACTTTTGGGCCAAGGAGTGCCGGGAAACGCTCTAAAAACATTTCAGGACTCTCGGAACGGCCCAAATATGCCAAAAAAGTTGACTTCTGAAAAAAGTCCATTTTTGACTTTTTTGTAAGGGGGGGTGCTTACGCATTTTTTCAAATTTTCAAAAACGGTCAAAAAACACTTTTGGGCCAAGGAGCACCGGGAAACGCTCTAAAAACATGTCAGGACTATCGAAACGGACCAAATATGCCAAAAAAGTTGACTTCTTAGAAAAGTCAATTTTTAACTTTTTTGTAAGGGGGGGTGCTTACGCATTTTTTCAAATTTTCAAAAACGGTCAAAAAACACTTTTGGGCCAAGGAAAGCCGGGAAACGTTCGGAAAACATGTCAGGACTCTCGGCACGGCCCAAATATGCCAAAAGTGTTGACTTTTGAGAAAAGTCAATTTTTTACTTTTTTGAAAGGGGGGGTGCTTACGCATTTTTTCAAAATTTCAAAAACGGTCCAAAAACACTTTTGGGCCAAGGAGCGCCGGGAAACGTTCTAAAAACATGTCAGAACTCTCGGCACGGCCCAAATATGCCAAAAAAGTTGACCTTTGAGAAAACTCCATTTTTGACTTTTTTGTAAGGGGGGGTGCTTACGCATTTTTTCAAAATTCGAAAATGGTCAAAAAACACTTTTGGGCCAAGGAGTGCCGGGAAACGCTCTAAAAACATTTCAGGACTCTCGGAACGGCCCAAATATGCCAAAAAAGTTGACTTTTGAGAAAAGTCATTTTTTGACTTTTTTGTAAGGGGGGGTGCTTACGCATTTTTTCAAAATTTCAAAAACGATCAAAAAACACTTTTGGGCCAAGGAGCGCCGGGAAACGTTCTAAAAACATGTCAGGACTCTCGGCATGGCCCAAATATGCCAAAAAAGTTGACTTTTGAGAAAAGTCAATTTTTGACTTTTTTGTAAGGGGGGGTGCTTACGCATTTTTTCAAATTTTCAAAAACGGTCCAAAAACACTTTTGGGCCAAGGAGCGCCGGGAAACGTTCTAAAAACATGTTAGGACTCTCGGCACGGCCAAAATATGCCAAAAAATTTGACTTTTGAGAAAAGTCAATTTTTGACTTTTTTGTAAGGGGGGGTGCTTAAGCATTTTTTGAAAATTTCGAAAATGGTCAAAAAACCCTTTTGGGCCAAGGAGCGCCGGGAAACGTTCTAAAAACATGTCAGGACTCTCGGCACGGCCAAAATATGCCAAAAAAGGTGACTTCTGAAAAAAGTCAATTTTTGACTTTTTTGTAAGGGGGGGGTGCTTACGCATTTTTTCAAAATTTCGAAAATGGTCAAAAAAAACTTTTGGGCCAAGGAGTGCCGGGAAACGCTCTAAAAACATTTCAGGACTCTCGGCCCGGCCCAAATATGCCCAAAAAGTTGACTTTTCAGAAAAGTCTTTTTTTGACTTTTTTGTAAGGGGGGGTGCTCACGCATTTTTTCAAAATTTCAAAAATGGTCAAAAAACACTTTTGGGCCAAGGAGCACCGGGAAACGTTCCAAAAACATGTCAGGACTATCGAAACGGCCCAAATATGCCAAAAAAGTTGACTTCTGAGAAAAGTCAATTTTTAACTTTTTTGTAAGGGGGGGTGCTTACGCATTTTTTCAAATTTTTAAAAACGGTCAAAAAACACTTTTGGGCCAAGGAGCGCCGGGAAACGTTTTAAAAACATGTCAGGACTCTCGGAACGGCCCAAATATGCCAAAAAAGTAGACTTTTGAGAAAAGTCCATTTTTGACTTTTTTGTAAGGGGGGGTGCTTACGCATTTTTTCAAAATTTCAAAAACAGTCAAAAAACAATTTTGGGCCAAGGAGCGCCGGGAAACGTTCTAAAAACATGTCAGGACTTTTGGCATGGCCCAAATATGCCCAAAAAGTTGACTTCTGAGAAAAGTCAATTTTTAACTTTTTTGTAAGGGGGGGTGCTTACGCATTTTTTCAAATTTTCAAAAACGGTCAAAAAACACTTTTGGGCCAAGGAAAGCCGGGAAACGTTCGGAAAACATGTCAGGACTCTCGGCACGGCCCAAATATGCCAAAAGTGTTGACTTTTGAGAAAAGTCCATTTTTTACTTTTTTGAAAGGGGGGGTGCTTACGCATTTTTTCAAAATTTCAAAAACGGTCCAAAAACACTTTTGGGCCAAGGAGCGCCGGGAAACGTTCTAAAAACATGTCAGAACTCTCGGCACGGCCCAAATATGCCAAAAAAGTTGACCTTTGAGAAAACTCCATTTTTGACTTTTTTGTAAGGGGGGGTGCTTACGCATTTTTTCAAAATTTCAAAAATGGTCAAAAAACACTTTTGGGACAAGGAGTGCCGGGAAACGCTCTAAAAACATTTCAGGACTCTCGGAACGGCCCAAATATGCCAAAAAAGTTGACTTTTGAGAAAAGTCATTTTTTGACTTTTTTGTAAGGGGGGGTGCTTACGCATTTTTTCAAAATTTCGAAAGAGGTCAAAAAAAAAATTTTGGGCCAAGGAGTGCCGGGAAACGCTCTAAAAACATGTCAGGACTGTCGGCACGGCCCAAATATGCCAAAAAAGTTGACTTTTGAGAAAAGTCATTTTTTGACTTTTTTGTAAGGGGGGGTGCTCACGCATTTTTTCAAAATTTCAAAAATGGTCAAAAAACACTTTTGGGCCAAGGAGCACCGGGAAACGTTCCAAAAACATGTCAGGACTATCGAAACGGCCCAAATATGCCAAAAAAGTTGACTTCTGAGAAAAGTCAATTTTTAACTTTTTTGTAAGGGGGGGTGCGTACGCATTTTTTCAAATTTTTAAAAACGGTCAAAAAACACTTTTGGGCCAAGGAGCGCCGGGAAACGTTTTAAAAACATGTCAGGACTCTCGGCACGGCCCAAATATGCCAAAAAAGTAGACTTTTGAGAAAAGTCCATTTTTGACTTTTTTGTAAGGGGGGGTGCTTACGCATTTTTTCAAAATTTCAAAAACAGTCAAAAAACAATTTTGGGCCAAGGAGCGCCGGGAAACGTTCTAAAAACATGTCAGGACTTTTGGCATGGCCCAAATATGCCCAAAAAGTTGACTTTTGAGAAAAGTCAATTTTTTTCTTTTTTGTAAGGGGGGGTGCTTACGCATTTTTTCAAAATTTCAAAAACGATCAAAAAACTTTTGGGCCAAGGAGCGCCGGGAAACGTTCTAAAAACATGTCAGGACTCTCGGCATGGCCCAAATATGCCAAAAAAGTTGACTTTTGAGAAAAGTCCATTTTTGACTTTTTTGTAAGGGGGGGTGCTTACGCATTTTTTCAAATTTTCAAAAACGGTCAAAAAACACTTTTGGGCCAAGGAAAGCCGGGAAACGTTCGGAAAACATGTCAGGACTCTCGGCACGGCCCAAATATGCCAAAAGTGTTGACTTTTGAGAAAAGTCCATTTTTTACTTTTTTGAAAGGGGGGGTGCTTACGCATTTTTTCAAAATTTCAAAAACGGTCCAAAAACACTTTTGGGCCAAGGAGCGCCGGGAAACGTTCTAAAAACATGTCAGAACTCTCGGCACGGCCCAAATATGCCAAAAAAGTTGACCTTTGAGAAAACTCCATTTTTGACTTTTTTGTAAGGGGGGGTGCTTACGCATTTTTTCAAAATTTCGAAAATGGTCAAAAAACACTTTTGGGCCAAGGAGTGCCGGGAAACGCTCTAAAAACATTTCAGGACTCTCGGCACGGCCCAAATATGCCAAAAAAGTTGATTTTTGAGAAAAGTCATTTTTTGACTTTTTTGTAAGGGGGGGGTGCTTACGCATTTTTTCAAAATTTCGAAAATGGTCAAAAAAAAACTTTTGGGCCAAGGAGTGCCGGGAAACGCTCTAAAAACATGTCAGGACTGTCGGCACGGCCCAAATATGCCAAAAAAGTTGACTTTTGAGAAAAGTCAATTTTTGACTTTTTTGTAAGGGGGGGTGCTTACGCATTTTTTCAAAATTTCAAAAACGGTCCAAAAACACTTTTGGGCCAAGGAGCGCCGGGAAACGTTCTAAAAACATGTCAGGACTCTCGGCACGGCCAAAATATGCCAAAAAAGTTGACTTTTGACAAAAGTCAATTTTTGACTTTTTTGTAAGGGGGGGTGCTTACGCATTTTTTCAAAATTTCAAAATGGTCAAAAAACCCTTTTGGGCCAAGGAGCGCCGGGAAACGTTCTAAAAACATGTCAGGACTCTCGGCAAGGCCAAAATATGCCAAAAAAGGTGACTTCTGAAAAAAGTCCATTTTTGACTTTTTTGTAAGGGGGGGTGCTTACGCATTTTTTCAAAATTTCAAAAACGGTCAAAAAACACTTTTGGGCCAAGGAGCGCCGGGAAACGTTCTAAAAACATGTCAGGACTCTCGGCACGGCCCAAATATGCCCAAAAAGTTGACTTTTGAGAAAAGTCAATTTTTGACTTTTTTGTAAGGGGGGGTGCTTACGCATTTTTTCAAAATTTCAAAAACGGTCCAAAAACACTTTTGGGCCAAGGAGCGCCGGGAAACGTTCTAAAAACATGTTAGGACTCTCGGCACGGCCAAAATATGCCAAAAAGGTTGACCTTTGAGAAAACTCCATTTTTGACTTTTTTGTAAGGGGGGGTGCTTACACATTTTTTCAAAATTTCGAAAATGGTCAAAAAACACTTTTGGGCCAAGGAGTGCCGGGAAACGCTCTAAAAACATTTCAGGACTCTCGGAACGGCCCAAATATGCCAAAAAAGTTGACTTCTGAAAAAAGTCCATTTTTGACTTTTTTGTAAGGGGGGGTGCTTACGCATTTTTTCAAATTTTCAAAAACGGTCAAAAAACACTTTTGGGCCAAGGAGCACCGGGAAACGCTCTAAAAACATGTCAGGACTATCGAAACGGACCAAATATGCCAAAAAAGTTGACTTCTTAGAAAAGTCAATTTTTAACTTTTTTGTAAGGGGGGGTGCTTACGCATTTTTTCAAATTTTCAAAAACGGTCAAAAAACACTTTTGGGCCAAGGAAAGCCGGGAAACGTTCGGAAAACATGTCAGGACTCTCGGCACGGCCCAAATATGCCAAAAGTGTTGACTTTTGAGAAAAGTCCATTTTTTACTTTTTTGAAAGGGGGGGTGCTTACGCATTTTTTCAAAATTTCAAAAACGGTCCAAAAACACTTTTGGGCCAAGGAGTGCCGGGAAACGCTCTAAAAACATTTCAGGACTCTCGGAACGGCCCAAATATGCCAAAAAAGTTGACTTTTGAGAAAAGTCATTTTTTGACTTTTTTGTAAGGGGGGGTGCTTACGCATTTTTTCAAAATTTCAAAAACGATCAAAAAACACTTTTGGGCCAAGGAGCGCCGGGAAACGTTCTAAAAACATGTCAGGACTCTCGGCATGGCCCAAATATGCCAAAAAAGTTGACTTTTGAGAAAAGTCAATTTTTGACTTTTTTGTAAGGGGGGGTGCTTAAGCATTTTTTGAAAATTTCGAAAATGGTCAAAAAACCCTTTTGGGCCAAGGAGCGCCGGGAAACGTTCTAAAAACATGTCAGGACTCTCGGCACGGCCAAAATATGCCAAAAAAGGTGACTTCTGAAAAAAGTCCATTTTTGACTTTTTTGTAAGGGGGGGTGCTTACGCATTTTTTCAAAATTTCGAAAATGGTCAAAAAAAACTTTTGGGCCAAGGAGTGCCGGGAAACGCTCTAAAAACATTTCAGGACTCTCGGCCCGGCCCAAATATGCCCAAAAAGTTGACTTTTGAGAAAAGTCTTTTTTTGACTTTTTTGTAAGGGGGGGTGCTCACGCATTTTTTCAAAATTTCAAAAATGGTCAAAAAACACTTTTGGGCCAAGGAGCACCGGGAAACGTTCCAAAAACATGTCAGGACTATCGAAACGGCCCAAATATGCCAAAAAAGTTGACTTTTGAGAAAAGTCAATTTTTAACTTTTTTGTAAGGGGGGGTGCTTACGCATTTTTTCAAATTTTTAAAAACGGTCAAAAAACACTTTTGGGCCAAGGAGCGCCGGGAAACGTTTTAAAAACATGTCAGGACTCTCGGCACGGCCCAAATATGCCAAAAAAGTAGACTTTTGAGAAAAGTCCATTTTTGACTTTTTTGTAAGGGGGGGTGCTTACGCATTTTTTCAAAATTTCAAAAACAGTCAAAAAACAATTTTGGGCCAAGGAGCGCCGGGAAACGTTCTAAAAACATGTCAGGACTTTTGGCATGGCCCAAATATGCCCAAAAAGTTGACTTCTGAGAAAAGTCCATTTTTAACTTTTTTGTAAGGGGGGGTGCTTACGCATTTTTTCAAATTTTCAAAAACGGTCAAAAAACACTTTTGGGCCAAGGAAAGCCGGGAAACGTTCGGAAAACATGTCAGGACTCTCGGCACGGCCCAAATATGCCAAAAGTGTTGACTTTTGAGAAAAGTCCATTTTTTACTTTTTTGAAAGGGGGGGTGCTTACGCATTTTTTCAAAATTTCAAAAACGGTCCAAAAACACTTTGGGGCCAAGGAGCGCCGGGAAACGTTCTAAAAACATGTCAGAACTCTCGGCACGGCCCAAATATGCCAAAAAAGTTGACCTTTGAGAAAACTCCATTTTTGACTTTTTTGTAAGGGGGGGTGCTTACGCATTTTTTCAAAATTTCAAAAATGGTCAAAAAACACTTTTGGGCCAAGGAGTGCCGGGAAACGCTCTAAAAACATTTCAGGACTCTCGGAACGGCCCAAATATGCCAAAAAAGTTGACTTTTGAGAAAAGTCATTTTTTGACTTTTTTGTAAGGGGGGGTGCTTACGCATTTTTTCAAAATTTCGAAAGAGGTCAAAAAAAAATTTTTGGGCCAAGGAGTGCCGGGAAACGCTCTAAAAACATGTCAGGACTGTCGGCACGGCCCAAATATGCCAAAAAAGTTGACTTTTGAGAAAAGTCATTTTTTGACTTTTTTGTAAGGGGGGGTGCTCACGCATTTTTTCAAAATTTCAAAAATGGTCAAAAAACACTTTTGGGCCAAGGAGCACCGGGAAACGTTCCAAAAACATGTCAGGACTATCGAAACGGCCCAAATATGCCAAAAAAGTTGACTTCTGAGAAAAGTCAATTTTTAACTTTTTTGTAAGGGGGGGTGCGTACGCATTTTTTCAAATTTTTAAAAACGGTCAAAAAACACTTTTGGGCCAAGGAGCGCCGGGAAACGTTTTAAAAACATGTCAGGACTCTCGGCACGGCCCAAATATGCCAAAAAAGTAGACTTTTGAGAAAAGTCCATTTTTGACTTTTTTGTAAGGGGGGGTGCTTACGCATTTTTTCAAAATTTCAAAAACAGTCAAAAAACAATTTTGGGCCAAGGAGCGCCGGGAAACGTTCTAAAAACATGTCAGGACTTTTGGCATGGCCCAAATATGCCCAAAAAGTTGACTTTTGAGAAAAGTCAATTTTTTTCTTTTTTGTAAGGGGGGGTGCTTACGCATTTTTTCAAAATTTCAAAAACGATCAAAAAACTTTTGGGCCAAGGAGCGCCGGGAAACGTTCTAAAAACATGTCAGGACTCTCGGCATGGCCCAAATATGCCAAAAAAGTTGACTTTTGAGAAAAGTCCATTTTTGACTTTTTTGTAAGGGGGGGTGCTTACGCATTTTTTCAAATTTTCAAAAACGGTCAAAAAACACTTTTGGGCCAAGGAAAGCCGGGAAACGTTCGGAAAACATGTCAGGACTCTCGGCACGGCCCAAATATGCCAAAAGTGTTGACTTTTGAGAAAAGTCCATTTTTTACTTTTTTGAAAGGGGGGGTGCTTACGCATTTTTTCAAAATTTCAAAAACGGTCCAAAAACACTTTTGGGCCAAGGAGCGCCGGGAAACGTTCTAAAAACATGTCAGAACTCTCGGCACGGCCCAAATATGCCAAAAAAGTTGACCTTTGAGAAAACTCCATTTTTGACTTTTTTGTAAGGGGGGGTGCTTACGCATTTTTTCAAAATTTCGAAAATGGTCAAAAAACACTTTTGGGCCAAGGAGTGCCGGGAAACGCTCTAAAAACATTTCAGGACTCTCGGCACGGCCCAAATATGCCAAAAAAGTTGATTTTTGAGAAAAGTCATTTTTTGACTTTTTTGTAAGGGGGGGTGCTTACGCATTTTTTCAAAATTTCGAAAATGGTCAAAAAAAACACTTTTGGGCCAAGGAGCGCCGGGAAACGTTCTAAAAACATGTCAGGACTCTCGGCATGGCCCAAATATTCCAAAAAAGTTGACTTTTGAGAAAAGTCAATTTTTGACTTTTTTGTAAGGGGGGGTGCTTACGCATTTTTTCAAAATTTCAAAAACGGTCCAAAAACACTTTTGGGCCAAGGAGCGCCGGGAAACGTTCTAAAAACATGTCAGGACTCTCGGCACGGCCAAAATATGCCAAAAAAGTTGACTTTTGAGAAAAGTCAATTTTTGACTTTTTTGTAAGGGGGGGTGCTTACGCATTTTTTCAAAATTTAAAATTGGTCAAAAAACCCTTTTGGGCCAAGGAGCGCCGGGAAACGTTCTAAAAACATGTCAGGACTCTCGGCAAGGCCAAAATATGCCAAAAAAGGTGACTTCTGAAAAAAGTCCATTTTTGACTTTTTTGTAAGGGGGGGTGCTTACGCATTTTTTCAAAATTTCAAAAACGGTCAAAAAACACTTTTGGGCCAAGGAGCGCCGGGAAACGTTCTAAAAACATGTCAGGACTCTCGGCACGGCCCAAATATGCCCAAAAAGTTGACTTTTGAGAAAAGTCAATTTTTGACTTTTTTGTAAGGGGGGGTGCTTACGCATTTTTTCAAAATTTCAAAAACGGTCCAAAAACACTTTTGGGCCAAGGAGCGCCGGGAAACGTTCTAAAAACATGTTAGGACTCTCGGCACGGCCAAAATATGCCAAAAAAGTTGACCTTTGAGAAAACTCCATTTTTGACTTTTTTGTAAGGGGGGGTGCTTACGCATTTTTTCAAAATTTCGAAAATGGTCAAAAAACACTTTTGGGCCAAGGAGTGCCGGGAAACGCTCTAAAAACATTTCAGGACTCTCGGAACGGCCCAAATATGCCAAAAAAGTTGACTTCTGAAAAAAGTCCATTTTTGACTTTTTTGTAAGGGGGGGTGCTTACGCATTTTTTCAAATTTTCAAAAACGGTCAAAAAACACTTTTGGGCCAAGGAGCACCGGGAAACGCTCTAAAAACATGTCAGGACTATCGAAACGGACCAAATATGCCAAAAAAGTTGACTTCTGAGAAAAGTCAATTTTTAACTTTTTTGTAAGGGGGGGTGCTTACGCATTTTTTCAAATTTTCAAAAACGGTCAAAAAACACTTTTGGGCCAAGGAAAGCCGGGAAACGTTCGGAAAACATGTCAGGACTCTCGGCACGGCCCAAATATGCCAAAAGTGTTGACTTTTGAGAAAAGTCCATTTTTTACTTTTTTGAAAGGGGGGGTGCGTACGCATTTTTTCAAATTTTTAAAAACGGTCAAAAAACACTTTTGGGCCAAGGAGCGCCGGGAAACGTTTTAAAAACATGTCAGGACTCTCGGCACGGCCCAAATATGCCAAAAAAGTAGACTTTTGAGAAAAGTCCATTTTTGACTTTTTTGTAAGGGGGGGTGCTTACGCATTTTTTCAAAATTTCAAAAACAGTCAAAAAACAATTTTGGGCCAAGGAGCGCCGGGAAACGTTCTAAAAACATGTCAGGACTTTTGGCATGGCCCAAATATGCCCAAAAAGTTGACTTTTGAGAAAAGTCAATTTTTTTCTTTTTTGTAAGGGGGGGTGCTTACGCATTTTTTCAAAATTTCAAAAACGATCAAAAAACTTTTGGGCCAAGGAGCGCCGGGAAACGTTCTAAAAACATGTCAGGACTCTCGGCATGGCCCAAATATGCCAAAAAAGTTGACTTTTGAGAAAAGTCAATTTTTGACTTTTTTGTAAGGGGGGGTGCTTACGCATTTTTTCAAATTTTCAAAAACGGTCAAAAAACACTTTTCGGCCAAGGAAAGCCGGGAAACGTTCGGAAAACATGTCAGGACTCTCGGCACGGCCCAAATATGCCAAAAGTGTTGACTTTTGAGAAAAGTCCATTTTTTACTTTTTTGAAAGGGGGGGTGCTTACGCATTTTTTCAAAATTTCAAAAACGGTCCAAAAACACTTTTGGGCCAAGGAGCGCCGGGAAACGTTCTAAAAACATGTCAGAACTCTCGGCACGGCCCAAATATGCCAAAAAAGTTGACCTTTGAGAAAACTCCATTTTTGACTTTTTTGTAAGGGGGGGTGCTTACGCATTTTTTCAAAATTTCGAAAATGGTCAAAAAACACTTTTGGGCCAAGGAGTGCCGGGAAACGCTCTAAAAACATTTCAGGACTCTCGGCACGGCCCAAATATGCCAAAAAAGTTGATTTTTGAGAAAAGTCATTTTTTGACTTTTTTGTAAGGGGGGGTGCTTACGCATTTTTTCAAAATTTCAAAATTGTCAAAAAACCCTTTTGGGCCAAGGAGCGCCGGGAAACGTTCTAAAAACATGTCAGGACTCTCGGCAAGGCCAAAATATGCCAAAAAAGGTGACTTCTGAAAAAAGTCCATTTTTGACTTTTTTGTAAGGGGGGGTGCTTACGCATTTTTTCAAAATTTCAAAAACGGTCAAAAAACACTTTTGGGCCAAGGAGCGCCGGGAAACGTTCTAAAAACATGTCAGGACTCTCGGTACGGCCCAAATATGCCCAAAAAGTTGACTTTTGAGAAAAGTCAATTTTTGACTTTTTTGTAAGGGGGGGTGCTTACGCATTTTTTCAAAATTTCAAAAACGGTCCAAAAACACTTTTGGGCCAAGGAGCGCCGGGAAACGTTCTAAAAACATGTTAGGACTCTCGGCACGGCCAAAATATGCCAAAAAAGTTGACCTTTGAGAAAACTCCATTTTTGACTTTTTTGTAAGGGGGGGTGCTTACGCATTTTTTCAAAATTTCGAAAATGGTCAAAAAACACTTTTGGGCCAAGGAGTGCCGGGAAACGCTCTAAAAACATTTCAGGACTCTCGGAACGGCCCAAATATGCCAAAAAAGTTGACTTCTGAAAAAAGTCCATTTTTGACTTTTTTGTAAGGGGGGGTGCTTACGCATTTTTTCAAATTTTCAAAAACGGTCAAAAAACACTTTTGGGCCAAGGAGCACCGGGAAACGCTCTAAAAAAATGTCAGGACTATCGAAACGGACCAAATATGCCAAAAAAGTTGACTTCTTAGAAAAGTCAATTTTTAACTTTTTTGTAAGGGGGGGTGCTTACGCATTTTTTCAAATTTTCAAAAACGGTCAAAAAACACTTTTGGGCCAAGGAGTGCCGGGAAACGCTCTAAAAACATTTCAGGACTCTCGGCACGGCCCAAATATGCCAAAAAAGTTGATTTTTGAGAAAAGTCATTTTTTGACTTTTTTGTAAGGGGGGGTGCTTACGCATTTTTTCAAAATTTCGAAAATGGTCAAAAAAAACACTTTTGGGCCAAGGAGCGCCGGGAAACGTTCTAAAAACATGTCAGGACTCTCGGAATGGCCCAAATATGCCAAAAAAGTTGACTTTTGAGAAAAGTCAATTTTTGACTTTTTTGTAAGGGGGGGTGCTTACGCATTTTTTCAAATTTTTAAAAACGGTCAAAAAACACTTTTGGGCCAAGGAGCGCCGGGAAACGTTTTAAAAACATGTCAGGACTCTCGGCACGGCCCAAATATGCCAAAAAAGTAGACTTTTGAGAAAAGTCCATTTTTGACTTTTTTGTAAGGGGGGGTGCTTACGCATTTTTTCAAAATTTCAAAAACAGTCAAAAAACAATTTTGGGCCAAGGAGCGCCGGGAAACGTTCTAAAAACATGTCAGGACTTTTGGCATGGCCCAAATATGCCCAAAAAGTTGACTTTTGAGAAAAGTCAATTTTTTTCTTTTTTGTAAGGGGGGGTGCTTACGCATTTTTTCAAAATTTCAAAAACGATCAAAAAACTTTTGGGCCAAGGAGCGCCGGGAAACGTTCTAAAAACATGTCAGGACTCTCGGCATGGCCCAAATATGCCAAAAAAGTTGACTTTTGAGAAAAGTCAATTTTTGACTTTTTTGTAAGGGGGGGTGCTTACGCATTTTTTCAAATTTTCAAAAACGGTCAAAAAACACTTTTGGGCCAAGGAAAGCCGGGAAACGTTCGGAAAACATGTCAGGACTCTCGGCACGGCCCAAATATGCCAAAAGTGTTGACTTTTGAGAAAAGTCCATTTTTTACTTTTTTGAAAGGGGGGGTGCTTACGCATTTTTTCAAAATTTCAAAAACGGTCCAAAAACACTTTTGGGCCAAGGAGCGCCGGGAAACGTTCTAAAAACATGTCAGAACTCTCGGCACGGCCCAAATATGCCAAAAAAGTTGACCTTTGAGAAAACTCCATTTTTGACTTTTTTGTAAGGGGGGGTGCTTACGCATTTTTTCAAAATTTCAAAAATGGTCAAAAAACACTTTTGGGCCAAGGAGTGCCGGGAAACGCTCTAAAAACATTTCAGGACTCTCGGAACGGCCCAAATATGCCAAAAAAGTTGACTTTTGAGAAAAGTCATTTTTTGACTTTTTTGTAAGGGGGGGTGCTTACGCATTTTTTCAAAATTTCGAAAGAGGTCAAAAAAAAAATTTTGGGCCAAGGAGTGCCGGGAAACGCTCTAAAAAACATGTCAGGACTGTCGGCACGGCCCAAATATGCCAAAAAAGTTGACTTCTGAAAAAAGTCCATTTTTGACTTTTTTGTAAGGCGGGGTGCTTACGCATTTTTTCAAAATTTCAAAAACGGTCAAAAAACACTTTTGGGCCAAGGAGCGCCGGGAAACGTTCTAAAAACATGTCAGGACTCTCGGCACGGCCCAAATATGCCCAAAAAGTTGACTTTTGAGAAAAATCAATTTTTGACTTTTTTGTAAGGGGGGGTGCTTACGCATTTTTTCAAAATTTCAAAAACGGTCCAAAAACACTTTTGGGCCAAGGAGCGCCGGGAAACGTTCTAAAAACATGTCAGGACTCTCGGCACGGCCAAAATATGCCAAAAATGATGACTTTTGAGAAAAGTCAATTTTTGACTTTTTTGTAAGGGGGGGTGCTTACGCATTTTTTCAAAATTTCGAAAATGGTCAAAAAACCCTTTTGGGCCAAGGAGCGCCGGGAAACGTTCTAAAAACATGTCAGGACTCTCGGCACGGCCAAAATATGCCAAAAAAGGTGACTTCTGAAAAAAGTCCATTTTTGACTTTTTTGTAAGGGGGGGTGCTTACGCATTTTTTAAAAATTTCGAAAATGGTCAAAAAAAACTTTTGGGCCAAGGAGTGCCGGGAAACGCTCTAAAAACATGTCAGGACTCTCGGCACGGCCCAAATATGCCAAAAAAGTTGACTTCTGAAAAAAGTCCATTTTTGACTTTTTTGTAAGGCGGGGTGCTTACGCATTTTTTCAAAATTTCAAAAACGGTCAAAAAACACTTTTGGGCCAAGGAGCGCCGGGAAACGTTCTAAAAACATGTCAGGACTCTCGGCACGGCCCAAATATGCCAAAAAAGTAGACTTTTGAGAAAAGTCCATTTTTGACTTTTTTGTAAGGGGGGGTGCTTACGCATTTTTTCAAAATTTCAAAAACAGTCAAAAAACAATTTTGGGCCAAGGAGCGCCGGGAAACGTTCTAAAAACATGTCAGGACTTTTGGCATGGCCCAAATATGCCCAAAAAGTTGACTTTTGAGAAAAGTCAATTTTTTTCTTTTTTGTAAGGGGGGGTGCTTACGCATTTTTTCAAAATTTCAAAAACGATCAAAAAACTTTTGGGCCAAGGAGCGCCGGGAAACGTTCTAAAAACATGTCAGGACTCTCGGCATGGCCCAAATATGCCAAAAAAGTTGACTTTTGAGAAAAGTCAATTTTTGACTTTTTTGTAAGGGGGGGTGCTTACGCATTTTTTCAAATTTTCAAAAACGGTCAAAAAACACTTTTGGGCCAAGGAAAGCCGGGAAACGTTCGGAAAACATGTCAGGACTCTCGGCACGGCCCAAATATGCCAAAAGTGTTGACTTTTGAGAAAAGTCCATTTTTTACTTTTTTGAAAGGGGGGGTGCTTACGCATTTTTTCAAAATTTCAAAAACGGTCCAAAAACACTTTTGGGCCAAGGAGCGCCGGGAAACGTTCTAAAAACATGTCAGAACTCTCGGCACGGCCCAAATATGCCAAAAAAGTTGACCTTTGAGAAAACTCCATTTTTGACTTTTTTGTAAGGGGGGGTGCTTACGCATTTTTTCAAAATTTCAAAAATGGTCAAAAAACACTTTTGGGCCAAGGAGTGCCGGGAAACGCTCTAAAAACATTTCAGGACTCTCGGCACGGCCCAAATATGCCAAAAAAGTTGATTTTTGAGAAAAGTCATTTTTTGACTTTTTTGTAAGGGGGGGTGCTTACGCATTTTTTCAAAATTTCGAAAATGGTCAAAAAAAAACTTTTGGGCCAAGGAGTGCCGGGAAACGCTCTAAAAACATGTCAGGACTGTCGGCACGGCCCAAATATGCCAAAAAAGTTGACTTTTGAGAAAAGTCAATTTTTGACTTTTTTGTAAGGGGGGGTGCTTACGCATTTTTTCAAAATTTCAAAAACGGTCCAAAAACACTTTTGGGCCAAGGAGCGCCGGGAAACGTTCTAAAAACATGTCAGGACTCTCGGCACGGCCAAAATATGCCAAAAAAGTTGACTTTTGAGAAAAGTCAATTTTTGACTTTTTTGTAAGGGGGGGTGCTTACGCATTTTTTCAAAATTTCAAAAACGGTCAAAAAACACTTTTGGGCCAAGGAGCGCCGGGAAACGTTCTAAAAACATGTTAGGACTATCGAAACGGACCAAATATGCCAAAAAAGTTGACTTCTTAGAAAAGTCAATTTTTAACTTTTTTGTAAGGGGGGGTGCTTACGCATTTTTTCAAATTTTCAAAAACGGTCAAAAAACACTTTTGGGCCAAGGAAAGCCGGGAAACGTTCGGAAAACATGTCAGGACTCTCGGCACGGCCCAAATATGCCAAAAGTGTTGACTTTTGAGAAAAGTCCATTTTTTACTTTTTTGAAAGGGGGGGTGCTTACGCATTTTTTCAAAATTTCAAAAACGGTCCAAAAACACTTTTGGGCCAAGGAGCGCCGGGAAACGTTCTAAAAACATGTCAGAACTCTCGGCACGGCCCAAATATGCCAAAAAAGTTGACCTTTGAGAAAACTCCATTTTTGACTTTTTTGTAAGGGGGGGTGGTTACGCATTTTTTCAAAATTCGAAAATGGTCAAAAAACACTTTTGGGCCAAGGAGTGCCGGGAAACGCTCTAAAAACATTTCAGGACTCTCGGAACGGCCCAAATATGCCAAAAAAGTTGACTTTTGAGAAAAGTCATTTTTTGACTTTTTTGTAAGGGGGGGTGCTTACGCATTTTTTCAAAATTTCAAAAACGATCAAAAAACACTTTTGGGCCAAGGAGCGCCGGGAAACGTTCTAAAAACATGTCAGGACTCTCGGCATGGCCCAAATATGCCAAAAAAGTTGACTTTTGAGAAAAGTCAATTTTTGACTTTTTTGTAAGGGGGGGTGCTTACGCATTTTTTCAAATTTTCAAAAACGGTCCAAAAACACTTTTGGGCCAAGGAGCGCCGGGAAACGTTCTAAAAACATGTTAGGACTCTCGGCACGGCCAAAATATGCCAAAAAAGTTGACTTTTGAGAAAAGTCAATTTTTGACTTTTTTGTAAGGGGGGGTGCTTAAGCATTTTTTGAAAATTTCGAAAATGGTCAAAAAACCCTTTTGGGCCAAGGAGCGCCGGGAAACGTTCTAAAAACATGTCAGGACTCTCGGCACGGCCAAAATATGCCAAAAAAGGTGACTTCTGAAAAAAGTCCATTTTTGACTTTTTTGTAAGGGGGGGTGCTTACGCATTTTTTCAAAATTTCGAAAATGGTCAAAAAAAACTTTTGGGCCAAGGAGTGCCGGGAAACGCTCTAAAAACATTTCAGGACTCTCGGCCCGGCCCAAATATGCCCAAAAAGTTGACTTTTGAGAAAAGTCTTTTTTTGACTTTTTTGTAAGGGGGGGTGCTTACGCATTTTTTCAAAATTTCAAAAATGGTCAAAAAACACTTTTGGGCCAAGGAGCACCGGGAAACGTTCCAAAAACATGTCAGGACTATCGAAACGGCCCAAATATGCCAAAAAAGTTGACTTCTGAGAAAAGTCAATTTTTAACTTTTTTGTAAGGGGGGGTGCTTACGCATTTTTTCAAATTTTTAAAAACGGTCAAAAAACACTTTTGGGCCAAGGAGCGCCGGGAAACGTTTTAAAAACATGTCAGGACTCTCGGCACGGCCCAAATATGCCAAAAAAGTAGACTTTTGAGAAAAGTCCATTTTTGACTTTTTTGTAAGGGGGGGTGCTTACGCATTTTTTCAAAATTTCAAAAACAGTCAAAAAACAATTTTGGGCCAAGGAGCGCCGGGAAACGTTCTAAAAACATGTCAGGACTTTTGGCATGGCCCAAATATGCCCAAAAAGTTGACTTCTGAGAAAAGTCAATTTTTAACTTTTTTGTAAGGGGGGGTGCTTACGCATTTTTTCAAATTTTCAAAAACGGTCAAAAAACACTTTTGGGCCAAGGAAAGCCGGGAAACGTTCGGAAAACATGTCAGGACTCTCGGCACGGCCCAAATATGCCAAAAGTGTTGACTTTTGAGAAAAGTCCATTTTTTACTATTTTGAAAGGGGGGGTGCTTACGCATTTTTTCAAAATTTCAAAAACGGTCCAAAAACACTTTTGGGCCAAGGAGCGCCGGGAAACGTTCTAAAAACATGTCAGAACTCTCGGCACGGCCCAAATATGCCAAAAAAGTTGACCTTTGAGAAAACTCCATTTTTGAATTTTTTGTAAGGGGGGGTGCTTACGCATTTTTTCAAAATTTCAAAAATGGTCAAAAAACACTTTTGGGCCAAGGAGTGCCGGGAAACGCTCTAAAAACATTTCAGGACTCTCGGCCCGGCCCAAATATGCCAAAAAAGTTGACTTTTGAGAAAAGTCATCTTTTGACTTTTTTGTAAGGGGGGGTGCGCACGCATTTTTTCAAAATTTCGAAAATGGTCAAAAAACACTTTTGGGCCAAGGAGTGCCGGGAAACGCTCTAAAAACATGTCAGGACTCTCGGCACGGCCCAAATATGCCAAAAAAGTTGACTTCTGAAAAAAGTCCATTTTTGACTTTTTTGTAAGGCGGGGTGCTTACGCATTTTTTCAAAATTTCAAAAACGGTCAAAAAACACTTTTGGGCCAAGGAGCGCCGGGAAACGTTCTAAAAACATGTCAGGACTCTCGGCACGGCCCAAATATGCCCAAAAAGTTGACTTTTGAGAAAAATCAATTTTTGACTTTTTTGTAAGGGGGGGTGCTTACGCATTTTTTCAAAATTTCAAAAACGGTCCAAAAACACTTTTGGGCCAAGGAGCGCCGGGAAACGTTCTAAAAACATGTCAGGACTCTCGGCACGGCCAAAATATGCCAAAAATGATGACTTTTGAGAAAAGTCAATTTTTGACTTTTTTGTAAGGGGGGGTGCTTACGCATTTTTTCAAAATTTCGAAAATGGTCAAAAAACCCTTTTGGGCCAAGGAGCGCCGGGAAACGTTCTAAAAACATGTCAGGACTCTCGGCACGGCCAAAATATGCCAAAAAAGGTGACTTCTGAAAAAAGTCCATTTTTGACTTTTTTGTAAGGGGGGGTGCTTACGCATTTTTTAAAAATTTCGAAAATGGTCAAAAAAAACTTTTGGGCCAAGGAGTGCCGGGAAACGCTCTAAAAACATGTCAGGACTCTCGGCACGGCCCAAATATGCCAAAAAAGTTGACTTCTGAAAAAAGTCCATTTTTGACTTTTTTGTAAGGCGGGGTGCTTACGCATTTTTTCAAAATTTCAAAAACGGTCAAAAAACACTTTTGGGCCAAGGAGCGCCGGGAAACGTTCTAAAAACATGTCAGGACTCTCGGCACGGCCCAAATATGCCCAAAAAGTTGACTTTTGAGAAAAAATCAATTTTTGACTTTTTTGTAAGGGGGGGTGCTTACGCATTTTTTCAAAATTTCAAAAACGGTCCAAAAACACTTTTGGGCCAAGGAGCGCCGGGAAACGTTCTAAAAACATGTCAGGACTCTCGGCACGGCCAAAATATGCCAAAAATGATGACTTTTGAGAAAAGTCAATTTTTGACTTTTTTGTAAGGGGGGGTGCTTACGCATTTTTTCAAAATTTCGAAAATGGTCAAAAAACCCTTTTGGGCCAAGGAGCGCCGGGAAACGTTCTAAAAACATGTCAGGACTCTCGGCACGGCCAAAATATGCCAAAAAAGGTGACTTCCTAAAAAAAGTCCATTTTTGACTTTTTTGTAAGGGGGGGTGCTTACGCATTTTTTCAAAATTTCGAAAATGGTCAAAAAAAACTTTTGGGCCAAGGAGTGCCGGGAAACGCTCTAAAAACATGTCAGGACTCTCGGCACGGCCCAAATATGCCAAAAAAGTTGACTTCTGAAAAAAGTCAATTTTTGACTTTTTTGTAAGGGGGGGTGCTTACGTATTTTTTCAAAATTTCAAAAACGGTCAAAAAACAATTTTGGGCCAAGGAGCGCCGGGAAACGTTCTAAAAACACGTCAGGACTCACGGCACGGCCCAAATATGCCCAAAAAGTTGACTTTTGAGAAAAGTCAATTTTTGACTTTTTTGTAAGGGGGGGTGCTTACGCATTTTTTCAAAATTTCAAAAACGGTCCAAAAACACTTTTGGGCCAAGGAGCGCTGGGAAACGTTCTAAAAACATGTCAGGACTCTCGGCACGGCCAAAATATGCCAAAAAAGGTGACTTCTGAAAAAAGTCCATTTTTGACTTTTTTGTAAGGGGGGGTGCTTACGCATTTTTTAAAAATTTCGAAAATGGTCAAAAAAAACTTTTGGGCCAAGGAGTGCCGGGAAACGCTCTAAAAACATGTCAGGACTCTCGGCACGGCCCAAATATGCCAAAAAAGTTGACTTCTGAAAAAAGTCCATTTTTGACTTTTTTGTAAGGCGGGGTGCTTACGCATTTTTTCAAAATTTCAAAAACGGTCAAAAAACACTTTTGGGCCAAGGAGCGCCGGGAAACGTTCTAAAAACATGTCAGGACTCTCGGCACGGCCCAAATATGCCCAAAAAGTTGACTTTTGAGAAAAAATCAATTTTTGACTTTTTTGTAAGGGGGGGTGCTTACGCATTTTTTCAAAATTTCAAAAACGGTCCAAAAACACTTTTGGGCCAAGGAGCGCCGGGAAACGTTCTAAAAACATGTCAGGACTCTCGGCACGGCCAAAATATGCCAAAAATGATGACTTTTGAGAAAAGTCAATTTTTGACTTTTTTGTAAGGGGGGGTGCTTACGCATTTTTTCAAAATTTCGAAAATGGTCAAAAAACCCTTTTGGGCCAAGGAGCGCCGGGAAACGTTCTAAAAACATGTCAGGACTCTCGGCACGGCCAAAATATGCCAAAAAAGGTGACTTCCTAAAAAAAGTCCATTTTTGACTTTTTTGTAAGGGGGGGTGCTTACGCATTTTTTCAAAATTTCGAAAATGGTCAAAAAAAACTTTTGGGCCAAGGAGTGCCGGGAAACGCTCTAAAAACATGTCAGGACTCTCGGCACGGCCCAAATATGCCAAAAAAGTTGACTTCTGAAAAAAGTCAATTTTTGACTTTTTTGTAAGGGGGGGTGCTTACGTATTTTTTCAAAATTTCAAAAACGGTCAAAAAACAATTTTGGGCCAAGGAGCGCCGGGAAACGTTCTAAAAACACGTCAGGACTCACGGCACGGCCCAAATATGCCCAAAAAGTTGACTTTTGAGAAAAGTCAATTTTTGACTTTTTTGTAAGGGGGGGTGCTTACGCATTTTTTCAAAATTTCAAAAACGGTCCAAAAACACTTTTGGGCCAAGGAGCGCTGGGAAACGTTCTAAAAACATGTCAGGACTCTCGGCACGGCCAAAATATGCCAAAAAAGTTGACTTTTGAGAAAAGTCAATTTTTGACTTTTTTGTAAGGGGGGGGTGCTTACGCATTTTTTCAAAATTTCGAAAATGGTCAAAAAACCCTTTTGGGCAAAGGAGCGCCGGGAAACGTTCTAAAAACATGTCAGGACTCTCGGCACGGCCAAAATATGCCAAAAAAGGTGACTTCTGAAAAAAGTCCATTTTTGACTTTTTTGTAAGGGGGGGTGCTTACGCATTTTTTCAAAATTTCGAAAATGGTCAAAAAAAACTTTTGGGCCAAGGAGTGCCGGGAAACGCTCTAAAAACATTTCAGGACTCTCGGCCCGGCCCAAATATGCCAAAAAAGTTGACTTCTGAAAAAAGTCCATTTTTGAATTTTTTGTAAGGGGGGGTGCTTACCCATTTTTTCAAAATTTCAAAAACGGTCAAAAAACACTTTTGGGCCAAGGAGCGCCGGGAAACGTTCTAAAAACATGTCAGGACTCTCGGCACGGCCCAAATATGCCCAAAAAGTTGACTTTTGAGAAAAGTCAATTTTTGACTTTTTTGTAAGGGGGGGTGCTTACGCATTTTTTCAAAATTTCAAAAACGGTCCAAAAACACTTTTGGGCCAAGGAGCGCCGGGAAACGTTCTAAAAACATGTCAGGACTCTCGGCACGGCCAAAATATGCCAAAAAAGTTGACTTTTGAGAAAAGTCAATTTTTGACTTTTTTGTAAGGGGGGGTGCTCACGCATTTTTTCAAAATTTCGAAAATGGTCAAAAAAAACTTTTGGGCCAAGGAGTGCCGGGAAACGCTCTAAAAACATGTCAGGACTCTCGGCACGGCCCAAATATGCCAAAAAAGTTGACTTCTGAAAAAAGTCCATTTTTGACTTTTTTGTAAGGGGGGGTGCTTACGCATTTTTTCAAAATTTCAAAAACGGTCAAAAAACACTTTTGGGCCAAGGAGCGCCGGAAAACGTTCTAAAAACATGTCAGGACTCTCGGCACGGCCCAAATATGCCCAAAAAGTTGACTTTTGAGAAAAGTCCATTTTTGACTTTTTTGTAAGGGGGGGTGCTTACGCATTTTTTCAAAATTTCAAAAACGGTCCAAAAACACTTTTGGGCCAAGGAGCGCCGGGAAACGTTCTAAAAACATGTCAGGACTCTCGGCACGGCCAAAATATGCCAAAAAAGTTGACTTTTGAGAAAAGTCAATTTTTGACTTTTTTGTAAGGGGGGGTGCTTACGCATTTTTTGAAAATTTCAAAAACAGTCAAAAAACACTTTGGGCCAAGGAGCGCCGGGAAACGTTCTAAAAACATGTCAGGACTCTCGGCAAGTCCCAAATATGCCAAAAAAGTAGACTTTTGAGAAAAGTCAATTTTTGACTTTTTTGTAAGGGGGGTGCTTACGCATTTTTTCAAAATTTCAAAAACGGTCAAAAAACCCTTTTGGGCCAAGGAGCGCCGGGAAACGTTCTAAAAACATGTCAGGACTCTCGGCACGGCCAAAATATGCCAAAAAAGTTGACTTTTGAGAAGTCATTTTTTGACTTTTTGTAAGGGGGGGTGCTTACGCATTTTTTCGAAATTTCAAAAACGGTCAAAAAAGACTTTTGGGCCAAGGAGCGCCGGGAAACGTTCTAAAAACATGTCAGCAAACCCGGAGCGATTTTCGAGAACCAGGACAGTGGCTGTCGTGTGTTTGCGACATTTGAGGTGTACTTAGAAAAGTGCCATGTCCTTGGAGATCCTTTGCGCTGCCATCCTCGCAAATAGACAGGACTCATGACTCTTGCCTGGCACAGCCAGACTGTTCTCCCTGTATTTTTCAAACACTGAGAGAAAAGTCCGGGAACCAGCCCATTAACGGCCTCTCGAGCAGGTCCAAAATTAAATGACAAATCAGATTCGTTTATTTGCGTGACGTGTTCTTAATGAGCAACGTCACTCTTGCGCGTC
Organism: Corythoichthys intestinalis; assembly: GCF_030265065.1. Taxonomy (NCBI): domain Eukaryota; kingdom Metazoa; phylum Chordata; class Actinopteri; order Syngnathiformes; family Syngnathidae; genus Corythoichthys; species Corythoichthys intestinalis. The sequence continues at coordinate 15,844,124 of NC_080395.1, read as the reverse complement.
GAAAGTCGTCTCCACAACAACACAGATGGTGTACAGGAGAGCCGAGAATATGTTCCAATCCAAGGTAAAATCAGTTTTAAATTACCAAAAACACCGACACGAGTCATTGACAACAGTCTGTCTCGCGCTAGCCATTTTGAATAAACTCCGCTGTCCTCGTATGTTTACTTCCGCGCGCAAGTCCCTCGTCCTGCCCTCGTCATTTTACTAACGTCACGTCTGCCCGTCGCTGATTGGTCCACTCCGCTGTCTGTTTGCTGTGGCTTGCTCCGCCCTGGAAATTGTATCCGCTGAATGGTGGCCAGACTCAATGGCTGGAACAGCGGTGAGTCTGGTGTACCAGGCAATCAGGACTCTGCAGTGGGTACGTTGGTGTCCCGACTTCCAATATACATTAATAAACTCCTGAGACCCAAGGTTTTTTATTTTTGTATTTATTTCTCTGCAATGCATTTTTCCAGGGGTAGCAAAGTCTAGTCCTCATGAGCCTCTAGGCGGGCACACAAACAGGGCCAAGGGGGGCGGAGGTCTCGACACAATGGAGAACCAGAGATTAGAGCGGGGGGCTCCCCGGGCCTAAACCGAGAATAGCGCTCTTTAGGCGGGCACGCGAAGAGGACCGAGGGGGGTGGAAGTCTCGACACAACCGAGAACCAAAGACGAGAGCGCGTGGCTGCACAAACACGGGCGTCGCTGGCAGTAAAAAATGATATATCTAATATGTAGAATAAATAGGAAAAATGTAACGACTCTTGTGTAGCCGAAAGTAGCGGAGTAACGTTTTTTCTTCTCAAATCTACTCAGGTAAAAGTATGGCCTAGTAAAACTACTCTTAGAAGCAAGGGCGTTACCGGGGGGGGGGGGGGGGGCAGGGGGGGGCAGAGCGTGTCCGTGGGTGGGCAATGCCCACCCCTACCCACCCAAAGAAAACTTGATGTAGTACTAACGGCTGTCTGGACACCGCGTATGGTATCCCATTCATATCGTACTGATGTGTTCTAAGTTTTAACCTTTGCGTTGTTACCTCCTCTTTCACCTTAAAAAAAATGAAATGTTGGTTTTGTTCCTAGGGGGCGCTACACACATTTTCGCATATTTTAATTTTTTTTTTTTTTTTTTTTTTTTTTTTTTTTTACAGGTTATCAAAGTTTTCACCAGTGTTCGCCTGGGTGTTGGGTTTGGTGAGTTTTCAAGCATTCTGAGGGGGTCAAAGTAGGGCTCAAAGCGTCGAGGGGGGATAGAGAATGACTGCTAGGGGGCGCTTGGCGCTACATAGTGTATTTGGAATTTGTCTTTACACGGTATCAAGGATTGCACCTGTCTTGACCTGACTGACGATTTTGTTGCATTTTGAAGCATTCTAAGGGGGTCAAATTGAGCTCAAAGGGGCTGCGGAATAAAGAATAACTATAATAAGAATAATAAAACTGAGGAACCACAATAGGTTACCTAAAAAAAGCATTGTCACCTGCATGTCCATACTGTTCAGTTATGGATGTGTTCTAAGTCAAATAAAATCAAATCATCTTTTATTTGTTTAGACCAGTGATCCCCAACCACCGGTACCGGTCCGTGGCACATTTGCTACCGGGCCGCAGAGAAATAATCAATCATTTGTTAACAACCGCAATCTGCCCTGTCACTGTGGCCTTTATGCATCGATATCTGTCTTCTTGATTGAGTAAGCTGTGTAAAGCTTTGTGTAGGTCGCCATCTGGTGGTTGGCCGCAATTACTGGTGTGTTTGCAGCAGCCCAGAACCTGTCAATGTAAACAGTAACTTTAGCTGATGTTTGCTGTGTGCTGCAGGCTGCCACATCTTTAGACAGCTTTTTTATTGGGAAAAGGCCACCTGCTGAGCCAGAAGAGGAGCATACAACCAAGTCCATTCTGCATAATATGTGGCTAAAATCTAGAAAACAAGGCAACAAAAGCGAATGCACTGAAACACCATACCTCATGGCGAACCGTATTGCTAAAGCCAAGAAACCTTATTATGCTTGCAACCACAGATATTTGCTGTCAAGTTTTAGGAGAGGCTAAAAAAAGGTTGATTCATGGTGCATGGTGAGTGACACTTTCCCTGCACAAATAGGGTCACAATTAAAGTAATTGAACATTGTCCAACAAATAAAGCGTGACAAAGTAATTTATATGTTGTATATTTGACAAAATAATTGCTTTTCCGAAGTTCGAGCCTGAAAGGGGACGAACCCGGAAGTGATACGTCACACCAAGAACAGCGATGGCAGCAGCGCTCCATACGGCCGCCCTACAAAGCCCTTCAAACAATGATTCAAAGAGCGATATAAGCGAAAAGATCGAGCGCAAGTGAGGCGATCCAAGTTTTTAAAGACTTGGAGGAAGAGGAGGAGGTTGGAATTTTATGTTGGACCATACATGCATTAGCCAAACGCTAATCAGGGTGCAAACAATGTGCCCAGACAATGACAATGAATGGAGACAAGACCCATCGAGATTACAAGATTGGTAAAATATAGGCTGTTATTATTTTTATGATTTGAAGCATGTCAGGTAAATAATAATAATAATACATTTTATAAACCACCTACTATTGCCTGGGATAAAAGACATGTTTTGACGAATCCCTGATCATGTTGTGGAGTGAACAGTAGAAGCTAGCGACGTTAGCTTTTATTTACCTGACATGTTTCGGCGAACACTTCCGTCTTCGGACCTTCCGACGAAGGAGGAAGTGTTTGCCGAAACATGTCAGGTAAATAAACCACCTACCAATCCTAGGATAAAAGAAAGGTTTTGACGAATTTATAAGTGTAGGCAAAATGAACTCAATACAACTATGATTGGGGATTGCCACGAGTTAGCTTTCGGCTGACGTCGCTAGCTTCTAGTGTTCATTCCACAACGCGATCAGGGTTTTGCCTCGAGTTGCCTTTCGGCTAACTTTGCTACCTTCTACTGTTCATTCCACAACAGTTGGCAGCTTTGCTTTGACAAAGTCATCAGTCATCTATCCAAAAATCACACTTACTTTTTTGCAAATCCTTGACCATAAGCAGATCGGTTGAGGAAGCAGGCATCTTCGAAGTGTTTGTAGCAGAGAACACTATTCGATGATGGCGTGAAATTAATTTGCTTCGTGCAAACGAAAGATGTCCATTTGCGTGCCCTGCTATCCTTTGGCCACTCATACAACTTTTCTTTAGATTGAGAACAATACATCGCCACACACCGCCGTGGCATCTTACCGAGAAGCAATCCAACAATACTGTTCTATGGCGGACTTCCCTCGCAGTTCTCTGTGTGACGTAATTTCCGAAGATTTCCGAAGATTGTCGAAGGAAAGCATTTTCGTTGTCAAGGGCGTTGCTATGGGTTAAACAAAGAATCTGGAAGGGTTGCGTTACAAAAAATACCGAAAATATGCTTATAATTGTTTAGCCATTGATATTATTCAAAAACATGGTTGGCCAACCTTACTTCACATTTGGTCTCTAATATTCATTTTCAGCCCTGTCGTGTTATTTTATATTAACTGTCCTTTTCTGCCACACATTGCCCGTCCGTGAACAAAAAGCCCACATTACACCGGTCCGTGGTGCAAAAAAGGTTGGGGATCACTGGTTTAGACCAAATCATAAGTTATGTCAAGGAGAAAAACAAAACATGTTTTAAGGTACAGTGGCCCTACACTGGATTTCGACCTACTTGAGCATTGTAGCTTTTTTTTTTTTTTTTTTTTTTTTTTTTCAACTCCTGTCATTCTTCCCCACGTCGCTTCCCACAATATTTATAGTTGCTGTGGGAGAGAAGACAAAGCTTTTGGCAATTAAAAGCACGGCCCCAATGAATGCTTGTATCTACTCCACTCACTTGACACGGTCTCTTATCTCTGTATACAAGTAAAACGGCGCCATTCTAGGCTGTTTGCGGCAATGCGAGAGTGAGTCGTACCGCGAATGCGTTAATTGCGATAAATATTTTCACGTGATTAATTTTAAAAATTAATTACCGCCCGTTAATGTGATAAATTTGACAGCCCTACATTTAACAAAACAAAATAAATGCATTCATTTGGGATGAAATGAAATAACTGATGCTACAACAATCTAACGATATACTGGCAAGCGGGGTGGCCAACCAATTTATAGGGGTGGCCGTGGCCGGCCGTGGCCACCCCTGGCTACCCGGTAATGGCGCCACTGCACATGTAATGCGTTACTACCTACCTCTGGCCACCTCTGAGTTGGCAACCCTAAACACCACATCCCTCTTCTTCAGGTTTGTTGATTATGAAACAGTATGAAGAGTTTTTGAATTGAATCGTGAAGAGAAAAAAAACAAGCATTCTAGTTAGTAGTATCAGTATGTAACAAGTCGACCATCGGTTGATTGTCACCTGTTGTGTTGGCCGCCATTTTGGCCGCTGGGCTGTGCTCGCCGACCGTGAAGCTCAAGCAGCCGTGACTCGCCCCGTTGCGCATGCGCGGAGACCATTTCCTCTCTGCAAGCAGAAGGCCCCTCTCTCTTGTTGCCTTACCATACACACGCACACAAATACACAAATAAACACACATGATCGACAGGGCGCACACTAGCGTCAAGTCCACGCAGCGTTTGGGAAATTGTCAAAAATTCAAACCGCAGCAGCCGAACCTGGATGCACCCCGCCGCAGTCACCCCTATGGACCACCGTCGCTAGTTTGTCGCAGCCCGCTTGGTGGACGCTTTTTCTCGGGGTGAGTTAGCCTCTTTTTAGCCTCTCTGTGTCACTCTCTGTTTTCGTCTCACTATGCTCGATTTCGCTCGTCGTAGCATTGGCGACTAACGGGACAAGGAGAGAACACTAAATGCCGTTTAATTTGTGTAAATATTGTAATGTTGTGGTCAGGGTGTGTTTTTTTTTTTAACCTTTTTTTTTTAATTGCCGCATATTGCTAACGCGTAACCAACGACGGCACGTTACCGTTAGCTGCTAGCCCAACACACAATGTAATTGCAGTAGCGGATGTAAACTCTGACACATAAGTACTCTACATTACGTGTTTATTTTCTAAAAATAATGCATTGACATTCTTTGGTGCTTGCTAACAACGCCTACTTCTAGTTTTGAATAGGAAGACACCCACCTAACTGCGCCCTGCGTTGCATTTATTGGACAGAGGCTTTTGTACTACGTTTGACAGGATATTTGTTGCCTTCGTCCATATAGATTCCAAAGAAAGCTCATATATCTGTAAAAGCTGACGGGTGCAAAGTTGTTTTAGGTAAAGCATTGGGTCATATAGACTGTAGATTAAGTTTTGTTTTTAAACATGCTACCTAGTTTGTGTTTAATTTGTTTTGCATTGGAGGTATCCCACCTTGTTTCATTGCTGAAACAACTCGAGGAAGCATTTGCAAATTTCACAACGTGTACAAACGATCCGATTGTTAAATCTTATGACACACCTGCAGGTGTTACTTATATTCAATGCTGTTTAACTTTATCAATTGTCTGATTTGGCCTTGTTTGCCAGTCTCTTCCCGTCCTACCTGTGCTTTAAAAGCGATGATTCTTGCATACCTTTGCAAGCTAGGGCAAGACCACCGAGTGTTTCTGCAGCCTTCTGAGCTTTAACCATGAGAGATGAATGGCAGGCTCACTGAAGTCTTTTTTTGATTTTGTTTTGTTGTTTTTTGGAAGAAAAACAACAGTAATGTATCATGAAACAAAACTTATTTGGGCAGTTATACAATGATAGATAACTCCCCAAAATGAATACAGTTGTCAACATCTGCATCTGCACTTCTTCTTAAGCTGTTCAGAAGGAAAATTGAAATACTACGTGACAGAAAAACAGGCCTAATATTGCTAAATGTCCCTTCAGGCAGCTGGCATGATAGATGAATGTCATGAATGATGTTGCTTCCAAAAAGGATTTAGGCCACAGGGTAAATTTTATGCCATAACTTTGGAGTCTTACACCTTCATGATGCCATTGTTGCTCATCACGGTTTTGCGAATAGACACTGCTTATTTGCTTGACCACCTCTTAGGACTGACCCAAAACCCATACTTTATGTTTCAAGTTTGGGTTCAAGTCCACATTCTTAAGGGACTATACAGAGTTTGTCACTAGAGTGTTACCTGGACATATGATTGCTTCGACATATGATCCTTTTGACATTCGACATAAAATTTGACTCATCATTTGTCTCGACATAGGGCGACATGCTCGAAATACGTCGATTAATAACAGCGTCGCAATTTCATTGTTTTCCCACAAGATTAAAATCAACATGGGTTTTAGGAAGGTTAATGCAGGTGGTGAAAAAAGGAAAAAGGTGACAATGATTGAAAAATATGAACATGGTATGCACGTCAGTGAGCTGGCTCGACAATACGACCGGAATATGTCTACGTGCTCGAGGACGACTGTCATTATTATTATCGTAACACTGGCAAGGAAGTCGCCAGCTTTGTCAGGTTTTAATAATTTATTTCAGAACTTGTGCAACGCAACACTGCTACTGTCAGCCGTAGTTGACAGTAGCAGAACAGAACACGAAAAGCGAAAGTAAAACCTTCCCTCTCTTCCGCACATCTCTTACTGTCACGCGGTTCGTTCAGGAACAGCATGCAAAACACAACTGCCACATTAGAACCTGATTCATTACATTATTATTATTATGACTTATATGTTTGCTATGTGTATTTTTTAATACCTGCAGTGTTTATTAAGGATTTAGCATTGGTTTTTGGTAGACTTGCAGCTATCGATTATTTTAGTAGTCGATTATGAAGTATTTGGTTCGAGTGTTCAGATTAGAAACATATTAATGTGTTGCAGAATAAATTTTAGAAGATGTAAAAAAAAAGGCATGCTAAGATTGCACTTTCAAAAGATCATTAAAAATGCGAATACAAAATGAAACCCCTGGGTTTTTCTTCAAACTATGCAGGATTGCACTTTGATTTAAAAATAAATTAAAATACCTGAGCTTAGCCTCCAACGGTTTAAGAAAAAAAATATTGCAATTTATTACAACAAGAGAACAATTGGGCGAAAGTCCGCTAGCTTAAATGCGATAAAATTCTAATGTTTTATTTTACAGTGCTCTTAACAAATCGTTCAAACAGGTATTCCCACACAAAACGACTCAATATACCTATAAACTAAATAACGAATGCATAAAAAAACTAACTCGGACAAAAGTTTACCTTATGTTGGTCATAACAGGGAGCAGCTGGATTCAGCCATGTTCAATGAGTTATGTCATCTTCCCTGTTGTCACTAGAGGGCATTGTATCCACTCTAATCAATAAAACTAAATGCAAACACTTTCAAAACAAACCATCATAACGCCACTCTAATTAACGAATACTCGAAGCAGCAAAATTTGATTCGAGCCTTTTTGTCTAATTCGAACTACTCGAGTTAATCGACTAATTGTTGCAGCACTAGTTTTTGGGCTGTAGAACGAATTAATCGAATTATAATGTGTTCTTATGGGGATAATCCCGCTCGACATATGATCATTTCGACTGAAAAACCAGGTCTTGGAACGAATTAAATTCGGATGTAGCAGCACCACTGTATTTTACTCGCGACTGCCACCTCTGGCCTAAAGCATAACTGTAGGCTGTGTTAAGCTCGTTCATGGCGCACTTGCTTGTAGAGCACGACCGTGTTTAGCCCATTAAATTAGCACCAGAAACGGAAAAGCGGTTAGTCGGTCTTAGGTGGGTTAGAAAAGTGGTTTTGCCAATCGGAGTATAGACAGAGCCTCGGTAAAACGCCGCCGCTTCTGCTGCGGGGATGAGCATGGATATGCACAGACGCATGATTGCCCATAATGTGGTCGACTTAAACCGTCCTTATTGAAGATAAGGGCTTTTTGGGACTGTGTACTCGTTAGCGCATTGGTGGAGCATCCATGGAGAAGAAAAGTATGTTAAATTAACTGTGAAAATCCCTTATTGTCTATGAGCATTTACCGGTAGAACACACTGTAATGTGATTTCCCATAAATGACAATATGGAAAAATGCAAATTGGGTCCAAAGACAGTCCATTTTTCCTCACAAATCTGCATTAAGGAGGGACGGTAAACAACTGGCTAACACATATACTAGTTTTAAGATGAAGGGTTCAAACACGGGCTTCAGCTTTCCTTTATTTGATTTGCAGGGAGTACTATTCAGGGTGTACCACTCAGTCTGTCCATAGTCAAGTAATTATAAGCAGTAGGATGGATGAATGCATTTTTTTTTCTCAGTCAGGAAAATGAGACTCGCACTCATTTTCAATCATGACAATCAGCTTTGGAACAACACTCCTTTTTCTTCACCAAAAAATCAATACTCCCGTCTCCCGCTGTGGCATCAGTGCCAGAACTGGATACCAAAGTTGATATACAATCTGTGTGAAAAGAGGAATGTACTAGAATTGGGAGAGATAATGATCTATTTAATAGTAATAGATCAACATTCTTTGCAGCATCAGACCATTACTTGCAAGAGACTCACAAAATGACTCTTCACTGTTAAAGTACAGTGTTTAGCCTGTAACTATCTAGCCACAGTTACAAATGTCAGCTGATAAAATGGATAGAAATTAGCTTCAGCTAACCCTAAATTCCCGTGTAAAGTGGCACAGGATTTGCCCGTGTCATGGGTTTCAGACATGGGGACATATCCCGGGATTTACCCGGGGACACTTTCACAGATTTGTCCCATGTTGGCGACTCGGCGCCCTCTGTGCGGAAGGGCAGCTGGCGCGATAAAAAAAAAAAACCCAGACATTTCCAAAGATGGACGATGGACATTGGACTCTCTTCCTCGGCTCAACGATTCAGTAACAATTTAATTTTGTTATGGTTTTAGTTTAATTTAGCTATTTTCAGTTTGCCATGTTGATAATTGTGATGTTTAGTTACGGCTGTTTTTCTCACTGTGAAGAAAGAGGAAATGACGATAGGCCCGTCATGATATTTATGTCATCAGCCTTCGCGCTGTGACCCGGGAATTATACGCCTGCTTTCACACATGCCGCATCCCGGGTCAGTCGCTCACATTATACTAGGATGCGACCCGGTAAATGTCCGCATAATCTACGTGTCAGTCGACCGGGGAATTTGTTTTCACACATAAGGGCCCGGGATTTAAACTGTGTTCAGACATGTGTGAAAGGGGCTGTACTATTGTTTTTCATCGTTTACAGGTCTTTTCCTTTTCAGTAACCCCAAACCAGCAGGATATGACTCATAAATGCTCTAAAATGAACAGGAGGCAACCTAGAAATGCCTCAAAATCAACAGGGAGTGACCTAAAATCAATAGGAAATAGCCTGCAATGCCACAAAATTAACTCATTTATGTCCAATACGTTTGAAGTGGGAGGGATGGCAGCGAATCAACAAACTGACGCTGTAGAGGATCGTAGAATGATTTCATGACCCATGTATTGATCTTACTTGCATCGCCATTTCTTGAGTTAATCGATATCATGAGCCTTGTATCGCAAATCGCATCGAGCTACCCTGACATTCCCAACCCTAATGGAAAGTCTATTAAAAACAATCAGAAAACAAAACATACGATTAGGAGTGGGAACCTCAGGGCACCTCACGATACGATACGATTCGCGATACAAGGCTCACGATAACGATTATCCCACGATATCACGATACAGCGATTGTCAATATATTGGTCAGAAATTTGATACGTGATATTCTATGATACAACTGTTGAAATGAGAAAAAAAGATATTTCAAAATAGAAAAAATACTGTTTGTCATTTATTAAACAGTGACAGCTTTGCAGTGCATCATTGCTGTAAAATATAAATCTACTGCAAATTGTGTACCACAAATAGAGGAAACAAACCACAACTACTGATATTTCTTGGAGAGATCATGATGAATGGCACCCTTAATTTCTTTAAAGTTTGAAATCTTTTGAAAACATTTTAACAGTGCTGTAGGTGTCAGTCAGCAGTTGAGCTTGGAGTGAGGAAATGATAAAATTGGTGGGACTTTTCTTCGTATATGACCTTTGTTGCCAAAAGCACTAGTTTGAGCACTTCCACCATCTGCTTCAGCATTTGAGATGTCGGACTCAATCACATTCTTCCTCACCTTAAAAAAAACCAAATGAAAAACGATTAGCTACTTAATAGCTTTTGAGTTGAAAACACAAATTTTTGTGTTGGAACTTGGAAGTATTGAGTGAATTAAAAAATATGAATTGAATGTATAGAAATTAAAAATGCAATAATTCCCTATTTTTAATATGTAGGCTACATTAATTATCATGCACATCACCTTACATATCTTGGAAGCTATTCAAACCATTTTTAAAGCTTACTGTATCAAAATGGTAGTAATAAGGTTGTGTAGTAAACTAGATGGAAAGTGGTTCTCAAATAATATCAAATAAATCAGTAAATTCATGTAGGCTTGCCCGATATTCATCTTCATCCAGTTTAGGATCCTGGTTTATTTTATATCATTCAACACCAAATATCAAAATAATACATGGAAGCAATTCAAACAATTTTTATAGCTTATTGTATCAAAATGGCATTAATAACAGTTTGTGTATTAAACTAGATGGAAAGTGGTTCTCAAATAATATCAAATAAATCAGTGAATTCATGTAGGCTTGTTCGATATTCATTTTCATCCAGTTTAGGGTCCTGGTTTATTTTATATCATTCAACACCAAATGTAATCAAAATAACACATATAAATTAAAAAATAAATTACACTGCAAAACTTCTTACCTCAAGTGATGTCAGCGAAGCAGTGAAGAAATCCGGTGTCCACTTCGTCCCCAGCTGCGAGTGAACCTTATTTTTATTAGACAACTTGTGTGCACTTTACCTTCACCGCCACTCTTGAGCGCCCCTAGTGGACCGCCAAGGAATTGCTCAACAAACATTGAGCAGCTTACAGCATCCATACTCCATTGTATGGCCAATATGTCAAATAAAAGTATTGATACTTGGCGGGAGCATATCGATAACCGATCGGGTTGCAAAATATTGCGATATATCGCTGTATCGAGATATTGTCACAGTCTTACTTACAATACTAATCGCGGGGGGGATTCATTTGCAGACACTTTAAAGTCTAGTAGAAGTATGTTCAAACCATGAGCGATGCCCTGAGACGACGGCCCTCAGTTTTGTTTCTTTGGTCCAAAATTTCAATGTACTGTACAAGGCCGCATCAAGCTACTTTGGCAATTTGATTGATGTGCAGTGAGTGGGGAATTGAAACGGCCTTGCCATGGACATATTTGGATAGGAAATGTGTATGATTGCCAGGCCATCTTTATTCATGTATGCTTGACAGGTTGGATTTGAGCTTTGTATCCTGCTTCGCTGCACCACAAAAACCTCATTGGCATGCGGAGCGGAGGTTTCTTGCAAACGAGGTGCATCCACTTACTGTCCATCGTGCTTCTCCATTGCATGGTTGTCTTTTAAGAAAGGGGCACGGGCATGGCAATGAGCTGGTAACACTGGAGTGGCTTTTTCAGTTTCATGAACAGAAAACGACACGCTGAAGAATTTAATTGAAATGTTTTAAATAGTGACCCTTCAAATTTAGCAATCTTTGTGAAATCTCAGACTGAGAGGAGATTTAGACTAAAAAGTATTTCTTTTGATGTCAGCTGGTGTGTGACAATTTGGAATTAACATTGACTGATGAGCACATATTGTAGCGTCTACAAGGACAACACCAACTTTGTGATGATATTACGCACTCAGGAGGAAAAAGTACATTTTTTTAATTAGTTGTACCCACAATGCAGCACGAACTAGGTATTAGTAGGAACTAAGTATTGGCATCCCTGCAATTCTGTGAGATAATGCGTAATTTCTCACAGAGAATAATTGCAATTACAAATGCTTTGGTAGTAATATCTTCATTGATTTAGCTTGAGATGAAAAAAACAAAACAGAATGGAAATGATAATTAAATCATTACCATTTTACACAAAACTGTAAAAATGGCCCGGACAAAAGTATTGGCACCCTTTGAAAAATCGTGATGCTTCCTTAATAATTTGTGTAATTAACAGCACCTGTTACTTACCTGCAGCACATAACAGGCGGTGGCAATAACTAAATCACACGTGCAGCCAGGTAAAATGGATTAAATTTGACCCGTCCTGTGTCCTTGTGTGTATACCACATTGAGCATGGAGAAAAGAAATAAGACCAAAGAACTGTCTGACGACTTGAGAAGCAAAATTGTGAGGGAGCATGGGCAATCTCAAGGCTACAAGTCCATCTTCAAAGACCTGAATGTTCCTTTGTCTACCATGCGCAGAGTCATCAATAAATATAAAGCCCATGGTACTGTGGCCTACCTCCCTAGATGTGGACGGAAAAGAAAATCGACGAGAGATTTCAACAAAAGACTGTGTGGATGGTAGATAAAGAACATCGAGTAACATCCAAACAAGTTCAAGCTGTCCCGCAGTCCGAGGGTACAACAATGTCAACCCGTCCTATCCGTCGGCGTTTGAATGAGAAGGGACTCTATGGTAAAATACCGAGGAACACCCCACTTCTGACACAGAGACATAAAAAAGCCAGGCTGGAGTTTGCCAAAACCTACCTGAGAAAGCAAAAAATGTTTTGGAAGAATGTTCTCTGGTTAGATGAGACAGAAGTAGAGCTTTTTGGGAAAGGCATATACATAGAGTAGACAGGGGAAAAAAACGAAGCCTTCAAAGAAAAGAACATGGTCTGGCAATCAAACATGGCGGAGGTTCCCTGATGTTTTGTGGTTGCTTTGCTACCTCTGGCACTGGACAGCTTGACCGTGTGCATAGGATTATGAAGTGTAAAGACTACCAACAAATTTTGCAGCATAATATAGGGCCCAGTGTGAGAAAGCTGGGTCTCCCTCAGAGGTCATGAGTCTTCCAGCAGGATAGTGACCCAAAACACACTTCAGAAAGCACTAGAAAATGGTTTGAGAGAAAGCACTGGAGTCTTCTAAAGTGGCCAGCAATGAGTCCAGACCTGAATCCCATAGAACACTATTGGAGAGATCTGAAATTGGCAGTTTGGAGAAGGCACCATTCAAATCTCACAGACCTGGAGCAGTTGGCCAAAGAAGAATGGTCTAAAATTCCAGCAGATCATTGTAAGAAACTCATTGATGGATACCGGAAGCGGTTGTTCGCAGTTATTTTGTCTTAAGGTTGTGCTACCAAGTATTAAGCTGAGAGTGCCAATACTTTTGTCCGGCCCATTTTTGGAGTTTTGTGTAAAATGAAAATGATTTTCTTTTTCATTCTCTTTTGTGTTTTTTCATTGCAGGCAAAATAAATGAAGATATTACTACCAAGTCATTTTTAATTGCAATCATTTTCTGGGTGAAATTGCACAGTATCTGACAGAATTGCAGGGGTGCTAATACTTTTGGCCAGCAGTGTGTATGTGGAAAAAAATTGTCCAAGAGTTTTAAGAGGACACTCACCATGCTAAATGCTAACACGAATGCTATGCTAATGTGACGAGTTATATTTAGTGTATGATCATCACTCAGCACAGACTTTTAAAGGCTAAAGCAACAATACATGAACACAAATCTTACCATTTTTTTTTTCAAAACAAGTAGTGCTGCAACGATTAATCGATTAACTTGAGTATTTGATTAGAAAAAAAGATTCGAATTGAATTTTGCTGCTTCGAGTATTCGTTTCATTAAAGTGGCGTTGTAATGGTTAATTTTGAAAGTGTTTGTATTTAGTTTTATTGATTTGGATGGATACACTGCCCTACAGTCTGCCTCAGTTAACATGGCTGAATCCCGCTGCTCAATGTTCAGACCAACATAAGCCAAGTTTTTGTTTGAGCTAATTTTTTTATTGCATTCGTCATTTAGTTTATAGGTATATTTAGCCGTTTTGTATTGTGAAAAAAAAAAAAAAGTTAGCGTTTTATAGCTTTTGCTATGTAAGTTAGCCAATTGTTCTTTTGTTGTACATAAATCCTTGTTTATTTATTATTTTATACCATTTGAGGCTCAGCTCAGGTATTTTAATTTTCCATGTTCCTTATCCGAATACTCAGTTATTTGAAATAACTAGTTCATTGATTAATCGACTACTAAAATAATCGATAGCTGCAGACCTAAAAAAAAGCAAGCCTGTAGTGCAGACTATTTTGAAGAACATCCTAAACACCTGTGAGGAGGGGGGGTGCAATACATATAACATGCGTGACACGACACAAACAGTGCTAAGATGCCAACTGACGTACTACACGTTCAATGAGAAAATTTCACACATTGTGAACAAATGACAGTCTGTCACATTTCCGTCTCGTCAGGTGAAAACTGGCATTCGTCTCATTATGGTTTAGTCTCTCAAGACCCGTTTCTAGCTTGTCATCATTCCAGAAAACTGTTGGTTGCCAGAATCGTTTCATTGTCGTCATCATTGACTAAAAAACAATCCAAGAGTCTTTTCTAAATCCTCTCCAAATGTCCCCCAGTTGCTCATTTTAGATGGTGACTACCTCTAGAAAATATCTTATTGGTTCAGTACTTCCTCAATATACAAATGATTGAAACTTCAAAGCAACGCATTTTTGCCTCGAGGATATATCCGCCATCCTGTTACATACATTTCATTTGACTTCATGCTTGGTTTGTGCTCTAACATGTATCACCACTACTACTACGATGTACTATGTAATACTGACAGGAGTCTAGTCCCTTTCTAAGTCATCTCCAATGAACTTAAGTGATCACAAGTGTCCTCCAATGAAGCAGTAGTAAGCTCTCAAGGATGATCAGTGGAACATGACGTCTCTGAGCTCAGTTTTGAGCTTCGTGCCAAAGTTTTTTTTTTTTTTTTTTTAATGCAGTTTCTGAGTTTCCTGTGCTTTAGGACACTAAAGGGGCTATGGTGTGTCAAAATGAGCATTTGCTTTTAATCCTCTGACATTAACAAGCGCCATAAAAACTATTATAAACCAGTTGGTGTTTTAGGCAGTTCTCTCCTTGATAATTAGGTTACATTTCCTGAACATAGCCTGTGAAAAGAAACTACTGGCCTCATTAGCTTCATCTCAAGGGGGCTCTACCATTGTAGAAGTTTTTTCTCTTTCATCTATCGCACATTTTAGGATCCAAACACATCTTATTATGTTGAGGTCGCCGGTAACTGTTTTTCTTTGTGAGCAGCAATAATTAGTAATCAGCATCTTATACACGACGAACATCCTGTGCTTGATACGTTCGATGGTGGAATAGATTTACTTCCTGGATGCGAAGCGTGTGCATACACTCTGCATTAAACTTCCTGTTTTCGAAGTTTGCATGAGCAAGTACGTGAGTGTTTTGTGGCCCCCAGAGTGGTGACTGCCCCACGCTGAGCACTGAAGCTCATCTGTGCACAAAGATGAATAATTTAGAGTGCTGGCATAGCGCGATGCACGTTCCATTATTCATGGTTGGCATTGGATTCAACGCGTGACCGCTGATAGTATGTACGGTCAGCAGATGCCAAGATGCCAGCCAGTCTTCAAATCTTGCTGTAGAAAAAAAACAACCTGCAGTTTTACCCTAAAAGTAGCTTATGGCTTCCTGTTTTGTCATCCTGAAACACTTTGTGTTATTTTGATCCCCAGGTATCTTAACATTAGGGGTCTACCGATACACACAAGTCACAGTTTGGTACATACCTCAATACGGGGCTCATGGTTCGGTACGGGTTCAGTACAACAGGACAAACAAAAAGGCACATCTTATCGCAGCATTGGCTTTTATGAAAGTGCAAAAGTATAAAATATATAAAAAAAGAAAACATCAAACTTGTTACTATATTCAATATTACTACAGTGGTACCTCTACATATAAAGTTAATTCATTCCAGGATCTTGTTTGTAAGTCCAAATGGTTGTATCTCTAGCAGGATTTTTCCATAAGAATACATTATAATTAGGGCTGTCAAAATTATCGCGTTAACGCGCGGTAATTAATTTTTTAAATTAATCACGTTAAAATATTTAACGCAATTAACGCACATGTCCCGCTCAGACAGTATTCTGCCTTTTGGTAAGTTTTACAGCAGGCTTTTTGTGCTGTCTAACAGCGAACTCTTGTGGTCGCTTTGCGACATGGTTTATTTTTTTTCTTGCCAGTTCAATATGGCTGCACGACGTCTCGGGCTGACGCCTACGTTGTAATTTTGTGCTTATATGATCCTTGGACAAGATTTGTCCTTAAGTATGGTTGTTGTAAAGAACGTACATATTATGTTATTAAGCGAAATGTTCTATTTTTTGTATGAGACGCTTTTTGTTTATGTTTAGTGAACCTGTATAGCGTGCTAAGCTAACGTTGTTGCTAATGCAATGCTTGTGTACTTTTTTTGTTGTTGTAGTTTTACGACGGTCTAAAGAGGACAATGGTTTGAGGCTATTTTATTAATAAATCAGATGAAAAAGGGAGAAGTCTGATTATTAAGGCGTCGTTTTGGAAAAAGCTTTGGAAAAAGTAGACGCTTCGGAGTGAGGACGGCATAGACAGATTTAAATGACAGTAGAGTGAAATGCCCACTACAGTCCTTATGTACCGTATGTTGAATGTATATATGTCCATCTTGTGTCTTATCTTTCCATTCCAACAATTTATTTTACAGAATACATATGTAATTTACAGAAAAATATGGCATATTTTATAGATGGTTTGAATTGCGATTAATTACGATTAATTAATTTTTAAGCTGTAATTAACTCGATTAAAAATTTTAATCGTTTGACAGCCCTAATTATAATACATTAATTTGTTCCACAGCCCGAAAACCTGCACTAAATCCTTAATAAATACTGCTGGTACTAGAGGTGGGAATCTTTGGGCACCTAACAATTCGATTACGATTCAGAGGCTACGATTCGATTATAAATCGATTATTGATCGATTATTGATGACACCCTCCCCCCCAGCTGCTTTTAATGTTTTGTACATTAGTTACAAAAACTGTTAAAAAAAAAAAAAAAAAGAAAAAAAAAAAGGCTTAAATAAACGACTACTTCAGTATCAAGTTAACAGTTAAAAACAATACTCAAATCCCCATTCTGTATCAGCAGCTTTAAACTACATTCAATTAATTTAATGTTGTGAATCAACCGTTAAAGTTGTTAAAATTGCTCCCGTTATTCCATGATTTCCCTTTTGTCTACTTTCGACTTGTGAAAGTTTTAAAACTATTTTATAGATAGATTCAAGTTAATATTTTACTGATTTGGGAGTATTTTAGATAAAAAGTTAATTAGATTCGCTTGGAAGGTTCGCTACAAGAGCCTTACAGGGAAGTCTACTGCTTTAAGATGGCGGCCGTTTACTAATGCTTGCATCTAGCTTTCTGTATAGATGTGCTGCTAACGCCACCGAGTCTATAGTGCATCTAGTCCTATATAAATATGATATCTACCGTAACATTATGTGGACGTACTTTGTAGCAGCCGTCGGCAGCAGTCAGGTATGTTGTTGGGTTTTTTTATCTCGCGGCATGAGTTGAGCTAGAGCCGTGAGTTGAGCATTGGCATTACCCGAGGGGCCGGGTAATGACATGCATGATGTTTAGCTACTCTCGCTCCGTTCCTCATTGTGTCCCGAAGACCGCGCGGCGCGCTGAGTGTGTTTTACTTCCGCTTAACTTTACATATTTCAATAATCGGAATTTGGATGTTTGCGAATCGTTCTCGAATCTTCCACGGCCGAATCGCAAATAATCTAAGAATCGGAAATTTCGCACACCTCTAGCTGGTACTATTGCAAATGGCAATTACACAGAGCAAAACAAATACATTATGACTAAAAATCGGAATAAAATGATAATGATAATAATAATTAGAGGTGGGAATCTTTGGGCACCTACCAAGTAGATTACGATTCAGAGGCTAGGATTCGATCATTCGATCGGGCTTGTGGTGTATCAATAATCGATTTACAATCGAACTGGAGCCTAGTAATCGTAATCAAATTGTTAGGGGCCCAAAGATTCCCACCTCTATTGATGCCATAACCCCACCCAACCCCCCCAGTTATTAGCTGCTTTTAATTTTCCGTACATTAGTTACAAGAATTGTACAAAAATCCTCTCAGGCTTAAATAAACTACTATTTAACGATCAGGTTAACAGTTCAAAACCCTAAATACAATACTCAAGTCCCCATTCTGTATCAGCAGCTTTAAACTACATTCAATTAATGTTGTGAATCAACCGTTAAAGTTGTTAAAATTGCTCCAGTTATTCCATAATTTCCCTTCCGTCTACTTTCGACATGTAAAAGTTTTAAAATTGTTTAATCATTTAAAGATAGATTCAAGGCAAGATTTTGCCGATTTAGGAGTATTCTAGATAAAAAATCAATTGGGTTCGCTCGGAAGATTGGCTACAACAGCCTTTCGGAGAAGTCTACAGCTTTAAGATGGCGGCTGTTTACTAATGCCGGCAAGTCTGTCATTTCGCATCTAGTTCTCTATAGAGGTGCTGCTAACGCCGCCGAGTCCGTCATTTCGCATCTAATTCCATATACAGTACACGTGATATCTACTGTAGCATTATGTAGACGTAATTTGTAGCAACGTGGGCATTGTTTGAAGCGGCTATCGGCCGCAGTCAGGTATTATGTTTTTTTTTATCTAGCGCCATAAGTTGTCGGTCCATTCCTTATTGCGTCCGGAAGACCGCGCTGGCTATGTTTTAGTTCCGCTTTATTTGGCATATTTCAATAATCGGAATTTGGACATTTGTGAATCGTTCTCGAATCTTCCACAACCAAATCGCGAATAATCTAAGAATCAGAAATATCGCACATCTCTAATAATAATAATAATAATGATACCTGTAATAATGTAATGAATCGGTTTGTAATGTGGCAGATATATTTTTGTGTGGTGTACCTGAACGCACCGCGTGGCTGACGTGTCAGAAAAGGAGGATTTTTTACTTGCACTTTAAATGTTCAGCTGCGACGGTCAGTAAGCATGTTGTGTTGCACAAGTTATGAAATAAATGATCAAAAACCAAAGGAAGCTGGCGATTTCTTTGGCGATGTTATCATGATAATAATTGTCATCTTAACTTATAAAGACTGGCGAACGGAGGAGGACCACATACATCATAGACCGTCTATGGCCGTATTGTTGAGCCAGTTCAAGGATGCACACCTCACGCTCATATTTTTCGATCATTTTCCTCTTCATTTCAATGGTAAGCCTCACCTTTTAACTTTTTTCAACAACTACACTAACATTGTTGGAACCCACGTTTAGTTCTCTCACAAAAAATCCGCCGTGCGTCCATCTTGCGGGAAAATAAAGAATCTGCGGCGCTGTCAGAAATCGTCGTATTTTGAGCACATGGTCGGATGTATAAACAAATGACAAGTCAAATTTTACTTCGGATGTATAAAAAGATTGTGTGTCGAAGCGATCGTATATCGAGGTGTACTGATTTTTTTCTTATAAAGCCGGTACATTTAAAATATGGTAATTTTTCACCTAAATCAAGAAAAAATGGTTTCAAATAATGTTTTGAACCATATCTATTTTTGACTAAAGACCATTTCTGAAAAATAAGCTTTTTTCTACGATTAGATACAATAATTTATTGGTTAAAATAAGGGTGTTAAGCTTAGTTTCAGCCAGCTATTTTTCTTATTTAAAAAAGATCTAAGTGGCCAGCACTGGCAGATAATTTCACTCATTTCCAATAGATTTACACTGAAAACAAGGGAATTGAACTAGTTTTATGGAAGAGTGTTTTTGCAGTAGTAATGTTATATATGTTAGGAATGGCTTACTTTTATCTTTCACTCCCAGCCATTTTCACCGGTGCAACCCCCTTGGCTCCCGGCCGTTTTACTGGATTTTGACTGATTTTGCAAGGCCCACAGAAAATTCTGTTCTGTTGCTATATAAACATGGAACCCAACAAATGAAAGATTACTCTCTTCTTTCAGCAGGAAAAAAAGTTCATATCTTTTTCCATTCTTTAGAAATCAGCATTAGAAAATAGCTTAGTTTGAGCAACTTTCCAATTTCTGATGAAAAACAGAAACTGAGCTTTTTGTAAAAGCATACATTTCAAACATTGACTTTAACAGAGCTATTTTTTTGCTTTTGTGACATCCCAAACATCTGAATAATGTTTTCCTTCTACAAAATAACATAAACAACAAGACAAATAGAGCTTTTGATAGCCAAGTAACAATTTATTTGCACATGGCTGGACTGTTGGTCTGGGATATGGCGCTGTTGTGGCCGCCGCGGCTCTCTTGGCGAACGGGGTGGGCTTTTCCCTCGTCATCTCCTGTAGTGTCTAATTAAGATGGATTTTTTGGAGTCTTGCTTTTGTGGTGACCACTGCCTCGTGGCGGAGTTCGCCTCAGGAACTTATGTGGGGCATGTTGTGTTCCTGGGGGGGAACTGGTTTGGCCTTGCGCGTTTCCGGCTGAGTCGCGGGACATTGGAGGGTGCGGGGGACGCGAGCGGCCGAGCACGGAGGCGCGGGCTCTGCTCAGCGAGCAGCACGGACTCAATGGCATTGTCCGCTGCACTGGTGGTCCCAGTCGTTCTGCTTGGTCATCAAGCGCCTGGCATCCTGGATGTCCTCCTGGTCGTCGCACTTGGTCGTTCGTCGCCTGGCGTCCTGGTCATCCATTCGGTCGTCTTCCGCCGGCGCCCTGGCCGTGCGGCCTGGCCGTTCGTTTCGTTGAATCGGGTTGCGGGTCATACCAAATACGCTACTGCCCTCCAGTGGCCAGTTTTACTGCTTTAAAATGGATTTTTCAGCATTGTGCTTTGGAGCAAAGTTGCATCAGAACCTAGAGATGTCTCTTGTGGGAAAAAAATGTAAAAGACGTATAAATACATTTTTGGGACACTGAAACAATTAAAAATAGAGCACATTTATACGTTTTTGGGAGAAAATTAGTTAAAGGCATTTTTGTGCAACTTTAGTATTTACTCTAAATAATTGTTGCCAAAAGCTTGTCATTACACGTTGTCACTCAACCTGTCATTGTTTAGATGTTGGAATTTACTACCTGTTCACATTTGATTAAAATTTTACATACAGTATATCTTTTAATAAAATTATCGGCTTGACATTATCGGTTACCGGCTGGAAGAAGGAAATTATTGGTTGTCGGTATCGGTTGAAAAATATATTATCGTGCATCACTAGACATTACTGTTGCTCAAAATCTTGTCCTCTTGCGGCAGTCTTTGTAGTGATTTTGATACATTTGGGTTTACATGGTTTTCAGTAAAGACTTGTGAAGCGAAAAACTATAGAGGTTTTGTGAATCATAAGAAATAGAAGCTGCCGGTAGCTTCAACTTTGAAAAGTCTCTTCAGCAACTTGCTTTAATAGTACATGTGCATATCAATTGACTTGGAGTCATTAGAAGTCTGACTTTTTGTCCTTCAGAGCAGCAATATAATCAGTGGAATCTTATCTTCTGAGCCAAATATGATTTGCCCATCCTTGACTGATGAAACAAGTCTTTTATTCTTGTTTCCAATTTTTGCCAAAGCGCCCCTCCTCCTCCCAGTCACGGCGTGAGTGTTTCTCAATGGTGTCATTGCTGCTGAATGCATTTCTTTATTAAAAGAGATTTAGGACTGACATATTGTGCCCGCACCCTGCTGGGTCTGCTGCTAATGACGTTCTTTGTGTCTCTGTTATGTGCATGCGCTTTGCTTCACTCCTCTTCCCGGCGGCCTAAATGGAAGTCTTGTCATGTGTTTGCGATTGAGGAGAT
The DNA here is from genome assembly GCF_030265065.1 of Corythoichthys intestinalis. Lineage (NCBI taxonomy): Eukaryota > Metazoa > Chordata > Actinopteri > Syngnathiformes > Syngnathidae > Corythoichthys > Corythoichthys intestinalis. Next base: position 15,822,351 of record NC_080395.1, on the reverse strand, counting down.
GAGGCAGCAGCAGGCAATAGCCGACCCCCCACCTATCCTCACACATTCCCTGTCACCTCCAAGATATTACCAAATGCCTTTATGACAGACTGCATCCATGTTTGTTTACCGTCTACTTTCCCAGTGTTAAATATTTGAGACAAGCGTTATTATAGCAGACAGTGGACAAGGAATTACAGAATGTCACTGTCCTGCTGTTCGTCGATTTTATCTGTACAGTGGAACTCTGAGTTATGAATTCAATTTGTTGCTTGGATACGCTCCTAACTCAAAACGCTCATCTCCAATCATCTTTCCAATCGAATTATAAGGAAAAGTTATTAAGCTCCATGCAACCTAATTGACATGCCAGTCAGCAGTTTTTATTGATGAAGTGCTGACTCCACCAGTGAAAATTGGGTATGGGAACCTCGGTGTAGCTGACGATTAACAGTCAACCAGTATGAGATTTTTAAAAGCTGATGCACATACCGATTAATAAAACAACAAAAATTTTTGAAGCCTGTTAATAATGAAAATAAAGTTTGGAAGATAAGTTTGTATTCTCCTACTTTTTTAACGTTGGCCACTAAGTGGTGCAAAATCACAATTCACAGAGATCATCATCCAAACAATGAACATACAGTAAGTTGTGATCTGGGGGGGGGGGGGGCATCGGCCCGATATATTGGTCAGCCAATATATCGGCCAACCTTTACAAGAAAGATCATCACCCAGACATTAAACATAACAGTTATGCCATTATATTGGTTATATATAATCATAAAAATAAAAATCCACTTATTGCCCTGATATATAAGCCAGACAATATATCAGTTGACCTTTATAATGATCACCAAAACAGTGAACATAAGTTATCTTAGTACCGAATAACTGCTATACTGTTTATTGGCCATTGGATGTGCTTGAATAAAAGTCCATGTATCAGCCCGATATATTGGCTGAACTTTCCTAATGAGAAATTGCCATTTGCATTATAAAGCTCACGATAACTATTATTGCCGATATGGCGATTCAATGATTTTAAATACGTGAGTAAGGGACTCAAATCCACAGTATTATACAAAGATGAACTAAGAAAGAAAGAAAAATAACTATTAAAGAGAGAACAAAGATGACTAAATGGAAAAATAACTATTTTTTGCACTTTAGCTATCACAATCTGTCAAAAACTTGTACTTCTTAAAAGCATATAATAATATTTCAGTGCATTTTTCATTTTTGTAAATGAATAGTGTCCTCGCAACAGCAACACGATATTATCGCAAAGCTCATATAAACGAATGTGTATCTTAAAGACCAAATGTGAAGTAATTTCATAAAATGCCAAATAGGGTCACAATTAAAGTAATTAAACATTCTCCAACAAACAAAACATGAAAAAAATAAGTTATATGTTGTATATTTGACAAAATAATCGTGTTTCCGAAGTTCGAGCCTGAAAGGGGACGAACCCGGAAGTGATACGTCACACCGAGAAGCGATGGCAGCGTTCCATACGGCCGCCATACAAAGCCCTTCAAACAATGATTCAAACAGCGATATAAGCGACAGATCGAGCGCAAGTGAGGAGATCCAAGTTTTTGAAGAGTTGGAGGAGGTGGAGGAGGTTGGAATTTTATGTTGGACCGTACATGTATTAGCCAGACGCTAATCAGGATACAAGCAATGTGCCCAGACTACCTGACATGGAATGGAGACAAGACCCATTGAGATTACAAGATTGGTAAAATATAGCCTGTTATTATTTTTATGATTTGAAGCATGTCAGGTAAATAAACCACCTACTATTGCCTGGGATAAAAGAAAAGTTTTGACGAATCCCCGATCATATTGTGCAATGAACAGTAGAAGCTAGCGACGTTAGCTTTTATTTACCTGACATGTTTCGGCGAACACTTCCGCCTTTGGACCCTCTGACGAAGGCGGAAGTGTTCGCCAAAACATGTCAGGTAAATAAACCACCTACTATTGCCTGGGATAAAAGAAAAATTTTGACGAATTTATAAGTGTAGGCAAAATGAACTCATTACAACTATGATCGGGGATTGCCACGACTTAGCTTTCGGCTAACGTCGCTAGCTTCTACTGTTCATTCCACAACATGATCGAGGTTTTGCCTCGAGTTACCTTTCGGCTAACATCGCTACCTTCTACTGTTCATTCCACAACAGTTGGCAGCTCTGCTTTGACAAAGTCATCAGTAATCTATCCAAAAATCACTTACTTACTTATCACTTTTTGCAAATCCTTGATCATAAGCAGACGGGTTGAGGAAGCAGGCATCTTCGAAGTGTTTTTTAGCAAAGAACACTACACAATGATGGCGTGAAATGCATTCTCTTCGTGTGAACGAAAGATGTCCATTTACGTGCCCTGGAATCCTTTGGCCACTCATACAACTTTTCTTTAGATTTAGAGCAATACATCGCTACACACCGCCATGGCATCTTACCGCGAAGCAATACTGTTCTATGGCGGACTTCCCTCGCAGTTCTTTGTGTGACGTAATTTCCGAAGATTGTCGAAGAAAAGCATTTTCGTTGTCAAGGGCGTTGCTATGGGTTAAACAAAGAATCTGGAAAGGTTGCGTTAGAAAAAATAACGAAAATATGCTTATAATTGTTTAGCCATTGATATTATTCAAAAACAGTGACACATTTTAAAACGATATTGATCCTTGGAGGAAGGATATCAATAATCATACAAAGTATCGTGAAATAGCACCATATCAATTTATTGTCACTCGAGCTGAGGAATATTACTAGGGCTGCCGCTATCGAATATTTTAGTAATCGAGTATTAGACTGAAAATTCTATCGGTTAATCGAGTAATCAGATAAAACATTTAAAAAAAAAAATTTTTTTTTAGGTAAAGAGCAATGATAAATATACATGAGAACACAAAACATTTCACCTAATATTGATCCATTTTTAGACTATCAGTGTCTTTATTTTCGATGTACATTGTTGAAACAGCCAACAATTGCATCTCAGATGTGATTAGAAAAAAAAAAATTCACGGCTTTCACTCAAAAAACTTCTAAATCTTTTATAGGTTTTTAGCAACGTTGGCATAGTTTGTCGCGGCTGTCAGCTGCAGTCAGGTATTATTGCTTTTTCCTCTACAAACGTGACGTCAGCGCGTTGTCCCGCATTAAAAGTAGTCCGGGTAAAACGTGATGCTTAGAGCTGGCAAAATTAAACGATTCTTCGAGGCCAATAAAATTACTCGGATTAGTTTTTAAACTCGAGTTATTGGAGTTGCTGGAGTATTCGTTTCAGCTCTAATCTGTGCTTTTACTTTCTATGCGGTTCATACTCTTTTTTTTTTTTTTTTTTTTTTTTACTTAGCTAAAAATGTAGTAGTTTGACCCCCGAGTAATCATGGTAACTTAAGCTGTTTGCCAATTGGCACGTCTCGCATGGTGGAATCATAGAATGTGAAGTTGTAATGGTAATTCCTCTTAGGACCTTTCAAACAAATACTGTATTCTTACCTGATTTGTCGCTTGTAAAACCATCCATCTAAATAATAGTCATTTTTCCAATGGTGGCGATTATATGGCAGTGGCTTCGTTCATAGGAGCTGTACAATAAAGATGAAAGTGTACAATTCTTTTCCAAATGCCAGGTTTTGTGATTTAAAACATTAGACCAGGATGAAATATATACAGACCTTTTCCTCTATTATTTTGCGATTTAATGATCGTTGGCAGCCCCTGCCAGTTCAAATGGATGCATATCATCATCAGTGGCAGGGAGTGGATTAATTTAAGTGAACACATGTAGCATATGTGATAGTACTAACAATAGTACTAACAAAGGCAACCATGTAATGTATGTTCATCAAATAATAGTATACTAAATGATAATTGAGTGATATAAAATGGCCCTAATTTATTAGTCCATTTCACCCACCACTAATTCATATGATTGTATTTGGACCTGACGACTATTACACTAAGGCTACGTTCACACAGCAAGTCAATTCAGATTTCTTTGCCCACCAGTACGAACACTTATCTGTGTACATCCCACCTAAATGTCATCAACAGGTAAAAAACGGTCACCATTCTTTGACAAAACAAAAGACGTGAACAAGCAATGGGAGAGAAAGGTGGAGAAAATTCCTATTCCCATTCACACATGATGCTAGGAAATCGTTGGTTCTGGTAACATCCTCAAAATTTACCACAAAAGCATGAGAGCGTAGAACTGCAATGCCACCATATTGATTTCAATAGACAGATTGCACCACGTGATGCAGATTTTGTACGCATCACTGTGGTTTTCACCAACGATAACGAAAATATTTCGTCGACAAACAATTTTTTCATGGCGATGACTTGACGATAACTAGAGATGTCCCGATCCGATCACATGATCAGAAATCGGGCCGATCGGTTCATTTTTTAGAGGATCGGAATCGGGTGATAAGGATCAGGTTAAGGTTTTTAATAGTGCTGTCAAACGATAAAAATTTTTAATCGAGTTAATCACAGATTAAGAATTAATCGTAATTAATCGCAATTCAAACCATCTCTAAAGTATGCCATATTTTTCTTTAAATTATTGCTGGAATGGAAAGATAAGACACAAAACTGACATAGACATTCAACATACTGTACATAAGTACTGTATTTGTTTATTATAACAATAAATCCACAAGATGGCATTAACATTATTAACATTCTTTCTGTTAAAGGGATCCACGGATAGAAAGACTTGTAGTTCTTAAAAGATAAATTTGAGTAAAAGTTATATTAATTTTATATGAAAACCCCTCTTAATGTTTTCGTTTTTATAAAAATTGTAACATTTTCAGTCAAAAAATAAACTAATAGCTTGCTATTGTTGATGTCGCTGAGCGATCAAATGCATGATGGGAAGTTGGGCAACCATGACTGTCAGTGGTGGCTGCAAATGGTATAGGCCTACAATATGTTCTGCATTGTGTTCTATTAGGCGTGTTAAGAAAACGAACGTCTCCTGCTCCGCCCAAATGCATGATGGGAAGTTGGGCAACCACGACTGTCAGCAGTGGCTGCAAATGGTATACAATATGTTCTGCGTTATGTTCAATTAAGCGAGTTAAGAAAAAGATCATGGGCAATCATGACTGTTAGTAGTGGCTGCCAAACCTAAAGCCAAAAGGCGCAGTCCAATGAACGCATGTGTCCACTCGCATTTCTCTGCCTTTTTGCTCTCAATGTGCTAAAACGGCGTCATTGTAAACTGTTTAAGGCAATTGTGTCAAATATTTTAACGGGATTAATTAAAAAAATTAATTAGCGCCTGTTAACGCGATTAATTTGACAGCCCTAGTTTTTAAGCAAAAAAAAAAAATTTGTTTCTCTGCATCATGCTCGCACAGCTTCTCTCTCGCCCTCATGCTGCTTTTCTTGCTCACCAGCTGCTTGTTAAAGTTAATGATGAATGAATGCATGAATTTATTGTCATTTTCATCATCATCAAAAAATCATTGACAGTTTCAGAGTGTGGAATTTTACCCGAAGGAAAGACGAAGACAGACAAGGAAAGACGGGAAAAGCAGATACTTATCGAAACCCGTCCCCCATCAGCCCGGGACGCACAAAGAGCATATTGTGTATCAGTCCAGTCATAATCTTCACATTTCGTTCAAAAGTGAGTAACAGCTTTGAAGCTTTGATCTAGCCAGAGAAGCTTGTTAGTACTACCTTAAAGGGGGCCGAATGTATGAGCTCGATGAGCTTGTTTAACACTAGCGGTAGTGTCCTGTGGCAACTCTTTGTGTAAGTAAGGCTTTCTCAGCAGCGTGAGTGGATTTGAGTAGACTCACTCAATGAAGTATTTAATAAAGACAAGCATTTTTCGAAGTTATTCTTGTTTAAAAATAATTCAGTGGGAAAGAAAGATGTTTAAAATGATGATTTTGTTTTTTCAACATCACTTTTTGTCCCCCCGGTATCGGATTGGGACTCTGTATCGGCAGATGTAAATGTAAATAAATGTAACTCGTAGCATTAACATAAACATTAGTATGGCGAGCGTCCTCTTAACTAACTCCTGGACAACTTTTTCTTTTCTTTTTTTTTTTTTTTTTTTTTCTTAAACATACATTTCATGGCAACCAGGTGGGTGTAATTAACTCATTCACTCCCAGCCATTTTCACCGGAGCAAGGCCCTTCGCTCCCAGCCGTTTTACTGGATTTTGACTGATTTTGCAAGGCCCACAGAAAATTCTGTTCTATTGCTATATAAACATGGCTCTCTTCTTTCAGCAGAAAAAAAAAGTTAGTTCATATCTTTTCCCATTCTTTAGAAATCAGCATTAGAAAATAGCTTATTTTGAGCAATTTTCCAATTTCTTAAGAAAAAACTGAGAAATTGAGCTTTTTGTGAAAGCATACATTTCAAACATAACTTTAACACAGCTATTTTTTGCTTTATTTACATCCCAAACATCTGAATAATGTTTTCATTTTACAAAATAACATAAACAACAAGACAAATAGACTTTTTGATCGCAAAGTAACAATTTATTTACACATAACTAAACTATTGAACTGTTGAACTATTTGGGCTAGGGATGTCCCAATCCAGGTTTTTGCACTTCCGATCCGATACCGATATTGTTTTGCACTTCCGATCCGATACCGATATTGGCCGATACCGATACCGGCCTCTCTGAGCATGTATTAAAGTTTAAAGTTATTTATCCTCCTTACTTAGTTGTCAGACTCATGATGAAAAGGGTTTTAGTAGTCTTGATAACAACTTGCCAGTTGAATTAGGTGAGTTTGAATAACACAATGGTTGGTAACAAGAAACTGACCTGTTTATTAAATGATAAACACAAAACATTATGAATAACAAACAGAAATGACATATTCAGACAGTAAAACATGCAAATAATATTGTAAACTGTCTTAAAAAGCAAAACACACAAACAACTTCAAACTATTAACTATTACACACTCCCTTTGATTTGCTTGCCCAGCCCGAAAAAACCCGAAATTTTATGTTTTATTTGTAGGCACGAGCCCGAAAAAAACAAAATTTTATGTTTTATTTGTGAGGACTCAGGAGCGATGCGTGGTTACGTTTTGTGTGGTCACGTTTGGTGACGCCGGTGCATACATGCATAATGATAACAAATTATAGCCTGTCTTTTGTAACAAATTCTCCCAGTTAAACAAGACTGTAAGATGGATATTCAGTAAACATTTATATTTTATGTTTGCATGTGTGTTCTAACAGGTGGATAGTGGATTTGACATTTATTTTAATCTCCTCGAGTTGGCAGAAAAAAAAACGCAAGTTATCTCAATGCTTAAATACTTAATACTAAATACTTATGATTATAATTGCATTTACTCAGCGAAATAACGCTGGAAACGTTTGTTAAATATATTTCTCGCATGAGACCAAAGCGCCACATTCGTTTACATCAGTGCTTCTCAATTATTTTCTGTTACGCCCCCCCAAGGAAGACGTAAATGTTTCGCGCCCCCCCCCAACTCTCTGCCGCCACTGTAAATAGTATCATTCGTCTATATTACTATTATAAGTACGCCTCAGCCTAACATTGTGTCCTTTTTTTTCTATTAAAGAAAAAAATGTAACATAGATCAACTTATAATAAAGTATAACTTTTTTTAACATTGTGTTGCTTGTAACAGAAAAGACTTAACGCGCGTCAATTTGCCTGAAGTTAAAAAAAAAAAAAAAAAGTCACATCCAAACTGTAAAAATACACTCAAGGTACATTTTTGACCATTTGATACTGAAAAATAAAATGTAATAAAATCAGTAAATAATAACAAATTCAAATTGATTAGAAACATTTACTCTTCAGGACAACATGCCAAAAAATTTGACCGAAAAAAAACAAAACTGAATAGAAGGTGGGGGGGGAGTCTTTGGACAGAAGGAAAGTTTTTATTTTCGCTGATTCACCACAGTGCTCACTGGTTTACTGATATAACACTGACAAAGCGGGACGATTGTGACAATTGGCAATATTCGGCACATTTTCGCTGAAAAACAATCAAGCGGTTTATCAATGAGATTGAGGTCTAATGTCTTTAAGTGGCGTCTTAACTGATTTGGCTTCTCCGCTATAATCATTTTTAGACTCAGTAAACGGTGGTCTTTCCTCATTTCCCACTATATTAAAAGTCAAAGGCAAACGGCCCGAGGGAGAACCGTAGGTGAGGGTGGTGGTCGTGTCGATCCCAAGCCGAAAACGGCACTTCTCTGCCGGACACGTGAGAACCGAAGAAGACAGTGGGTCGCTGCGTGAGTCCAGCTCTGCATGAGTCGCTTCCGTGTGCTCTTGCTTACTTCAAAAATACTGCACGCACTTTGAAAATGAGAGCGCCACTGCCACCCACGGAGTGGATGTGCAAGTACACTTTATTCTAGTACGGCAAAAAAAAAAAAAAAAACTTCCCCGAAGTCACTCGCGCCCCCCCTGGCATCGCTCTGCGCCCCCCTGGGGGGGCGCGCCCCACCATTTGAGAAGTACTGGTTTACATTCAGTGAAGCCGACACAGGTTTCCGTATCTTCAACAATCAATTAGAATCCTTTCCATATCCCACTCCCAACGCAGTTGTTTGCTTTTCGATTCCTCTGTCTTTAGTTTGTTTTTCACTCCTATAGTTGCCTCATATCGAAAAAGAAATACCAGGATGCTCGCGGAGGGGAAGATTAAAAAGAGAACGGGGCCACTGCGTTCCCGTGCGCAGGCATGCACAGTGCCTTCTGTTTTATCCAAATTATTTTATTTAACATCCATAGATCGTTTTAGTATAAATATATGAATACCGTATATATTTTTTGAAAAAAGTCTGCCCGATGCGTCTAAATCCCACTTTACTCACGAGAGATAATGGCTCTTCATCCAGAATGATTCCTTCGGCAATGACTCTTGTTATTCCCTGGGTTTTGGGACTGTCAATGGCAGTTTGTCACGCATAGCAAAAGTTTCTGCCAGTGTTCGTTGCGTAGGACCTTTCTTTTTGTCTTCAGTTTTCTTCTTTTCACATACTCCTTTGTGGTGGTATTTCGCTAAATGCTTGATTAGGTTGGTTGTATTAAAACTTACAGCTTTACCACCACGCTTGACTTTATTGTGGCATATGTTGCACTCTGCCTCTTCTTCTTTGTCGTCCTTTTAAAGTGAAATAATCCCACACAGCTGACATTTTTACCGATGAAGTCTCTTGGTAATGACGGTAATGTAGTGTGTTGAAGGTGTGCCGTAAAATGCGGACTGGATTTTAGGGAAACCGAAGCAAAAACTGGAATGGATTATGTAAGTCGGTGCGCTGGAAAACCCGGACCGGACTTTGAAAAAAAAAAACTGGATCGGAAGTCTGGATCGGAATTTTCGGATCGATCCGATACCGATACGCATTTTTTTGCCCATATTGGCGTCCGATCCGATCCAGATATCTGATCGGGACATCTTTAATTTGGGCACATAACAACGGAGAAGGCTCTCGGCTTCTCCCGGTTGAATGAGGTGGCTCCCAGTAATCTGATGAGTCCGGATCGTACGCTGATTAAATCTAGGCATAAGGTTTTCAAACCAGGTTTTGGACTTGTTTGCTCCCAATTCACAGACTTAATCCATTTCTTTTAACTGCTAGTCCTCGTTCTGATGGAAGGAGGAACTGGTTTGCTCAGTGAAAGGTTGACTCGCATATGGTATGAGGTAATACAACAGACCAATGGGCAGCACGGTCTCAAGTTTTGACCTGTTTTTAAAACATCCTGTCAAAATGAGAAGAATTTTGAATGGGAATCTACTAAATTATTAGCTTGCTGAGATATATCGGTTTTGATTTTGGAAAAAAAATGCGTTATTATCTATTTCCGAAGGGTTCGCTGAATCCTTATTGGAAACTTGTGGGGTTTGGTACCTTTAGCAAGGTGAAGAACCACTGCACTACAAAATGTGCTCATATTTCAGTGTTCACTCAAAATTGGTGGAAACCTTTATTTATTTATTTTGGAACTAAAACTTTGAAATGACTAAAATATGGAAAACACATATCATTATTTTCGACGAACATTTAAAGGGCTGCCCAAAACAACACAAGTGAACATACATGTCACTTCATCGACGCATTTATTTTTGCAATATGAACGCCTCAACAAAAAAACAAAAAAAAGCTGAATTGTGCATCAAGCCCATCAATGTGAATGTAGCTTAAGGGACTTAACCATCTACAAGTGCATCCAATAGCAGTACAAAGTCTTTAAGACAGCACACATCAGGAATATAAGCATTGTGGAAGCCTCCTGGAAAGAAAAGGAATCAATCATACAAAGGCAAGCTATCTGAGTAGACAGACTCTTTAATTTAATTCAACGTCTCCATAATGTATGTGCTGATAAAAGCCGGCGCAGGCTGCCTCCGCCTACGTGGATTGAGAGGATATAAATAGCCAAGCTGTAGAGTGCATTTATGTGTGTGCGTTGCCCGCACTGAGACTCAGAAGTGCAGCGCTCAAGCTCAAACAATACACAGTCGGCATCTCCCAGCATCACCCTTCCTCCCCCTCCGCGGACGGCCGTTGCAGTCCCTTTCGCCTCGCAGCGCCCCCTCTTCCTTTCTTTCTTCCACTTCCTGCCTGCCTGCTTTTGTTGTCCGACGAGTCAGAGCAACCCTTTGCCCCGTGACGTCACGCCGTCTGACTGTTGGCCCACCTGTCTGCTTAACCACTTCTCTATCACACTCTTTTTATTTAATTCATCCGGAAAAAGATAGGAGAAAAGCTCTGGGGGATTTAATGTAATGGAAAGGATGCAAGTTTCCGCTTTTTTTTCCTTTTTTTTCCTTTTTTTTTTTTTTTTTAATCACAGTTTGGACTTCCCCTACAACATGTAGAGAGAACTCTTGTTTTCACGAGGGTTAGAGACACTGACCGGCATTGTTGTTTGGCGATAATGAAAATTTCCTCAACATTTTCATGACGATGACGAGCTAAAACGTGTCTTGGGAGACTAAAATATAACAAGATGAACGGCAATTTTCATCTGAGGCGACGACTACAGGATGAAAATGCGACATATTTCCTGTCATACAGTGGGGAAAATAAGTATTTAGTCAACCACTAATTGTGCAAGTTCTCCCACTTGAAAATATTAGAGAGGCCTGTAATTGTCAACATGGGTAAACCTCAACCATGAGAGACAGAATGTGGGGGAAAAAAAAAAAAAAAACAGAAAATCACATTGTTTGATTTTTAAAGATTTTATTTGCAAATCATGGTGCAAAATAAGTATTTGGTCTATACCAAAAGTTCATCTCAATACTTTGTTATTAGAGGTGGGAATCTTTGGGCACCTAACGATTCGATTACGATTTAGAGGCTACGATTTGATTATAAATCGATTATTGATTACACCCCCCCGGCTATTAGCTAGAGGTGTGCAAAATTTCCGATTCTTAGATTATTCGCGATTCGGTCGTGGAAGATTCGAGAACGATTCACAACCATCCAAATTCCGATTATTGAAATATGCCAAGTAAAGCGGAAGTAAAACACAGTCAGCGAGCCGGGCGCTCTTCTGGACGCAATGAGGAATGCAGCGAGAGTAGCTAAAAACACAACAACATACCTGACTGCTGCCGAAAAGCTGCTACAAAGTACGTCATCCACATAAAGTAATGGTAGATATCATTTATATAGGACTAGATGCATAGATTCGGTAGCGTGATCAGCACATCTACAAAAAGCTAGATGCGGGCGTTAGTAAACGGCCGCCTCCTAAATCGGTAAAATATTGACTTGAATCTATCTTTAAAATAGTTTTAAAACTTTCACATGTCGAAAGTAGACAAAAGGGAAATTATGGAATAACGGGAGCAATTTTAACAACTTTAACGGTTGATTCACAACATTAAATTAATTGAATGTAGTTTAAAGCTGCTGATACAGAATGGGGACTGGAGTTTTTTATTTACTGTTATTTTTGTATATTTGTTTACTGCTATCTGTTAACCCTTAAAGATCTGGGCCTATTTTGTGTGATTTTGCATGCCTTTGAAGTTGCCTATATATTTCAAAGAAAGAATTGTTTACGATGGCCTGGTTTGGTCCCTTTTTTTGTGATACCTTGAACTTCATGTCCAAACTGTTGTTTCCTTCACTGACCAATTATAAATCATCATTTTGGGCCCAAAAAGACCAACAATTCCAAAATCGTTTTGTCAAAATTTTTAATATTGATGTCCAATTGACAACCAAACATGCGTAACGAACCGTTTTGAAACTTTGTAATATTTATTCAACATGTTAGGATGAACATTCAACCAAAAAAATTTAGAATAAATAGTCTTATATTTGACAATTCAACATAAACAACAGGTATAGCCATTGGCGTTTTTTGCCTTTATACATGCTCTAGTCAAAACAGGTTATATACAGCAGACCGAACAGTGAAAAAATATATACCATCTAACACAAAAAGTGTTTAGAGGCCATCTCTTTATGAGTTTAGGTATTGCGGCCCATCACCTGATGAAAACTATGTACACACAATCAAGCTTCTTGAACACACATTTATATACACAAATTGAGAAGACTGATTGTGGGGAAAAAATATATATATTTAACATTGGAGAAAAAAAGTATTTTCAAAAATATTTACAATAAACAAGTTAAATTTTTTTCAGGCATGCCACTCCGAAAAGCAGTTTCGTCCTGGGACACAGGGCTACATCACACAGCCCACACTTCCATGGGGTGTCGGTCCTCTTTCCACCCTTCCATTTTCATTTCACTTTACTTTCATTGTCACTATAAATGTACATGAAAAAAAGTTGGTATTTATGAAAATAATAAAGTATAAAATAAAAATATATACAGCAATAAATAATAATGGAAATCTATATGTATGACAATAGAAAGAATACCATAGCTGAATATGTGCTACATCCCTAATCTTCATATAGAAAGAACACCACCACAAATGATAAATTCCTGCCTGGGATACACACAGTGCACGTACAACTTTGATCTGATATGCACATTTTATTATTATATACACAAACACACACTTATATTGCATCAAAATTAACTTTGGCTTGCAATATCAAAAGAAACTTTTTCAGCATTAAAAAAAAAAAAAAAAGTGAGTTGGCTTACCTCTGCTCGTCGATGGCGTCACCCACGTGTTTAATCCGTCACTATCTTCACTTGAGGACCCTTCCGAAGAAGACGATGATGACGAATTTGGACCATCCTCTTCCTCAAGTTGATCAAAAAGCACAATTGCTTGCGCTAAATTTAGTTTTCCGTTCATTCTCAAAGTCACACAAAGTCGCTGCTCGATCCAAACGGCCGTCGCTCGCCACCTCGCTGCTTCAGAACACTCCTCCTTCTCGTTCGGTGGAACCTCGCACGGCAGTTGTATTTATAAAAAAAAACGCATTTTGTGCTTCCACTGTGACTTCGAAAGGGTGCGTTTGATTTGTGTTTTTTTCATGGAGCTTCCGTTTTGAAAAAGGACAAGAAATGATGGAAATATAGACATAAACAAATGATCCATGCAGTGTTTTAATGTTTTTTTGAAAGGACAATAAAACTATAAAACTTAAATGACAATATCTCACGTTTTACTTGGTCGATTGACTTCAAATAATAACGAGAGTAAACCGCAACTTCCGCACTTTAAAACGAGACCAACCAACGGCATGTGGGTGACGTAATTAAAACGTGAAGGCGCTTCAAAGACGACGTGCGCTGAGGACGCGCCGGCGCGTCCTTCGACTCTCAAGGGTTAACTTAATACTGAAATAGTAGTTTGGTTTAGCCTGAGAGTATTTTTGAACAATTTTGGAACTAATGTACAAAACATTAAAAAAATAAATAAATAAAAAAGGAGGGGGGTGCATCAATAATCGTTTCATAATCGAATCGGAGCCTCTGAATCGTAATCGTAATCGAATCGTTTGGTGCCCAAAGATTCCCAGCTCTACTATTAGCTGCTTTTAATGTTTTGTACATTAGTTACAAAAACTGTTAAAAAAAAAAAAAATAATAATAATAATAATAATAATAATAATTTTTAAAGCCTCGCAGGCTTAAATAGATAGATAAACATTCAATTAATTTAATGTTGTGAATCAAAGTTGTTAAAATTGCTCCCGTTATTCCATAATTTCCCTTTTGTCTACTTTTGACATGTGAAAGTTTTAAAACTATTTTAAAGATAGATTCAAGTCAAAATTTTACCGATTTAGGAGTATTTTAGATAAAAAGTCAGTTAGGTTCGCTTGGACGGTTCGCTACAACTGCCTTGCAGGGAAGTCTACTGCTTTAAGATGGCGGCCGTTTACTAATGCCCACATCTAGCTTTTTGTACATATGCTGCTAAAGCCACCGAGTCTTTTTTGCCTCTAGTCCTTTATAAATATGATATCTACCGTACCAGTATGTGGACGTACTTTGTAGCAGCTGTTTGCAGCAGTGAGGTATGTTGTTGTATTTTTTTCTCGCGGCATGAGTTGAGCTAGAGCCGTGAGTTGAGCATTGGCATTACCCGAGGGGCCGGGTGTTTGTGATCAATTGATTTATGGCATATCATGACAGTGTTAAACACATAGTAAGGTTTGTTGTTGTTGTTTTTTTCTTTTTTTTAATCATGGAAAGAAAGAATATGCGATGTTTTTTTTAGCCTTTAAAGGTTTGTGCTGAGTGATCATCACACACTAAATGTAACTTGTGGCTTTAGCATAGCATTAGTGTTAGCATTAGCTTCCGCATGGCAAATGTCTTTTTAAAGTTTAAGTCTGTGGCATCCTGGTCAGCAGAATTATTTTTATTTATTTTTTTGCCAAGATAAAAAGGCAAATCTTATAATGTGTTTCAAAACAAGCAAGCCTGGAGAGGACATCGATGAGTGTGTGTGGGGGTGACGCAGCACCTGACATAATTGAAAAAAACAAACACTAATAGGATGCAGGCTGACTACATGTACAAAAAGAAAATGTCACACATTATGAGCATATGACGGAAACTATGGCGCATTTTTGTGTCGTTCTCGTCTCTTCAGACTAAAACTGGCATTCGTCTTATGTTTTAGTCTCTCTAGAAATGTTTTAACTCGTTGTTGTCTCGTCATCGGCATGTAAAAAGTTTTTCTAAAACTGCATTACACCCATATTAATGACTATATTCCACTTCTGTGGCGGTCAAAAATCAAGGCCAATAGGACTAAGATGTTGACGCAGCATCCAGAGGGCTTGTTTGGCCTTTCACTGTTCCAACACAGTATTTGTGGGGAATTTTGTTGACTTGTTTTATATATAATGGTGTCCTTTAGCGGAATTAAGTCGAGGTTATTGTTTAATGGAGGCTTAATAAATTAGATTTTCCTCAGGACAATGTGTGACTTTTTATTTCTCATAAATTTCTAGGTCAAACTGCACGTAAATAGGAATCCTGTCTCAAATATTTTTACTCGTTCCTCGCGTTATGTTGTTATTCTGTGTTCCTGTGCGTATGCTGTGTGCCTGCTGAAACTCACCGCGGTGGAAGAGGCGCAGTATAAATAAAATGTGCTTTGCATTGCCCCAGATGCCTGAGGTTTCGTCACTCTGCTTTTAGAAGCAGACAATAACTTTTTGAGTAGGGCCTAAGCCTTCTCTGGGGATTCCTATTTTGAAGATTCACGTACATCAATGTTTAAAAAGCGGATAAAGTGACAATTTGCTGGGAAAAAAATTAAAAACCTGGCGTTGTTGTTATTATTTGGATTCTGAAACAATACCATTTAGGGATGTCCCGATCCAGGTTTTTGCACTTCCGATCTGATACCGATATTGTTTTACACTTCCGATTCGATACCGATACTGGCTGATACTGATACCGACCTGTCTGAGCATGTGTTAAAGTTTAAAGTTATTTTGACTCCTTACGTAGTTGTCAGACTCATGTTGAAAAAGGTTTTAGTACTCTTGATAACAGCTAGCCAGCTGAATTAGGTGAGTTTGAATATCACACAACGGTTGGTAACAAGAAACGGACCTGTTTATTCAGTGACAAACGCAAAACATTATAAATAACAAACAGAAATGGCAGTCAGTCAGCGCAAATAATATTGTAAACTGTCTTAAAAAAGCAAAACACACCAACAACCTCAGTGGAAAATCCCACAAATCCCCCAAGCTATTAGATGCTTTTAATGTTTCGTGCATTAGTTACAAAAATTGTATAAAAAGCCTCTCAGGTTTAAATAAACAACTATTTCAGTATCAAGTTAACGTTTTAAAACAGTAAATAAAATACTCAAGTCCCCATTCTGTATCATCAGCTTTAAACTACATTCAATTCATTTATTTTTGTGAATCAACTGTTAAAGTTGTTAAAATTGCTCCCCTTATTCCATAATTTCCCTTCTGTCTACTTTCGACATGTGAAAGTTTTAAAACTGTTTTGAAGATAGATTCAAGTCAAGATTTTGTCGATTTAGGAGTATTTTAGATAAAAAGTTAATTAGGTTTGCTTGGAAGGTTCACAACAGCCTACTAAGGGAAGTCTTCTGCTTTAAGATGGTGGCTGTTTACTAACGCATCTAGTTTTCAATACTTCAATGTTGCTAACGCAGTCGAGTCTGTCATGTAGCATCTAGTTCTATATACATTAGGGCTGTCAAACGATTAAAAATTTTAATCGAGTTAATGACAGCTTAAAAATTAATTAATCGTAATTAATCGCAATTAATCGCAATTCAAACCATCTATATAATATGCCATATTTTTCTGTAAATTATTGTTGGAATGGAAAGATAAAACGCAAGATGGATATATATATATATATATATATATATATATATATATATATATATATATATATATATATTCAGCATGCGGTACTTAAGGACTGTATTTGTTTATTATAACAATAAATCAACAAGATGGCATTAACATTATTAACATTCTGTTAAAGTGATCCATGGATAGAAAGACTTGTAGTTCTTTATGAAAAATGTTAGTACAAGTTATAGAAATTTTATATTAAAACCCCTCTTAATGTTTTCGTTTTAATAAAATTTGTAAAATTTTCAATCAAAAAATAAACTTGTAGCGCGCCATTGTTGATGGCAATAATTACTTACACTATAAAATCAGTCGCACCCAAGCGCCAGCAGAGGGCAGCAAAACTCCGCAAAACACAATTAACAAGTGGGCCTTTCACTCCTCTGTCATTTAAATCTGTCTAAACTGGGCCAAGTGCGTTAATTGCGTCAAATTTTTTAACGGGATTAATTAAAAAAATTAATTAACGCCCGTTAACGCGATAATTTTGACAGCCCTAATATACATATAATATCTATTATCTCCAGTAAAACGACGTTGACGTAGTTTGTAGCGGCTGTCAGCAGCAGTCAGGTATTCTTGTGTTTTTTTATCCAGCGGCATGAGTTGAGCTAAAGCCGTGAGTTGAGCATTGGCATTACTCGGGTCTATGACAAGCTTACTTGCGGGACGCAATGCGGTCAGTTTCTCATTGCGTCCCGAAAACCCCGCTGTGTATTAGTTCCGCTTTACTTGACATATTTCAATAATCGGAATTTGGATGTTTGTGAATCGTTCTCGAATCTTCCACGGCCGAATCGCTCAAGGATGTAATGACGGCTGGGCATGTTGTACCGTGGTTCTAAGTGTTGGATGGTGCGTCTTTACTCACGAGACATAATGGCTCGTCATCCAGAATGAATTCTTCGGCAATGACTCTTGTTATTCCCTGGGCTTTGGGACTGTCGAGTGCCAGTTTGTCACGCATAGCAAAAGTTTCTGCCAGTGTTAGTTGCGTAGGACCTTTCTTTTTGTCTTCGGTTTTCTTAACATACTCCTCATATTGTTTGTGGTGGTATTTCGCTAAATGCTTGATTAGGTTGGTTGTATTAAAACTTCTTACAGCTTTACCACTACGCTTGACTTTATTGTGGCATATGTTGCATGTTGTCTTTGTCGTCCTTTAAGGTGAAATGATCCGACACAGCTGACATTTTTACCGATAAAGTCTCTCGATAAATTGGGAGACGGTAATGTAAATGTGGTGTGTTGAAGGTGTGCCGTAAAATGCGGACCGGATTTTAGGGAAACCGAAGCAAAAACTGGAATGGATTATGTGAATCGGTGCGCTGGAAAACCCGGACCGGAATTTGGATCGGAAGTCTGGATCGGAATTTTTCCATGTTGCCGATCTGATACCGATGCGCATTTTTTTGCCCATATCGGTGTCCGATCCAAATATCGGTTCTGGACATCTCTAATACCATTATATTTGGGTAGAATTCCGCTGCTGGTCTAAGTACATGACTGTATAGCTGTGGCTGTTATGAACGCTATATAAACAAAGTTTTTTTTTTTTTTTTTTTTATACTTTATCAATCATTTGTAATCAGAGCACAACACCTGACAAGACCCTCCCTGAGCATTGAATATTTTGCCCTACCTAGTTGTTCCTCAAAATCTCCTCAAAACTGCTTGTTTTAAGTTTTTTAGTGACATAATAGAGTTGACCATAAAACTGAACACAAAAAAAAAAAAAAATACACACGCCGTATGTTTTAATACAACACAATTGTTTAAAAATATATATATATCTTGCATTGCTAACCACGTCAATTGTCACCCTATTGACAGGCTAACACAACTAGAGATGAAATATAGATACCAACAATACTCACAGCACAGGTATATAATTTCTCTTATCTTCCTAAACTCTTTAAAAAAAAACTAACAAAAAAAAAAAAACTACTCTTAATGCACTACTTTTAATGTAGTTAAATCACAACTTTATTTTCTTTACGTTTTCATTTGAAGAAGTTCTAACATACTGCCCATTAGGGGTGTGTATTGCCTCATATCTGGCGATCTGATTCATACCACGATTCACGGGTCAGGATTCGATTTAATCCCGTTTCTACACTTGAAGACGATTATTGCGATAATTTTAGGAAAAAAACAATCAAAATGGAGATAAGTACATTCATCTCAGTTTATTCCTGAACCTTCATACAGCATTCAAGTAAAAATAATCTTGTGTTAAGTTTGAACAACATATGGCTTTCATGATACATTTTCCCTTTTTTTAGTGCAAACCTGCTTAAATGCAGGATTCTAAACTCCAGTCTCCATGCCTCTGTTTTTTCAGTCAAAGGCAAAATAAGACAAATTACAGATTTATAAAAATACTAATCCAAGCAAACACTAGAGGGCGACGTACACAAATCTCTACTCAGATTAGTCTAATGTTGTTGTTACTTCAGCAGACTGCAGGGCAATGCTGCTGTGCGCTGCTAACTACTGGACGGGAGTAGAAGTGCAGCCACTGAATTGTTTGTTTCCACCACATGTGTAAGGATCGATATAGAGAGATTTTCAATCAATACAAGAATTGCATGAAGTAATATTGCGATATATCTCCGAATCTATTTTTTTTTTAAACACCCCTCCTGCTCATAATAGGCCAAGGCGCGCACAGTAGGAACAGTACCCTCTCACACAACAACAACAACACAATTATTTAATAAGGAAATTTGTTGTGAATTTTTTTTTTTCTCATAATTGTGTATTAATGTTTCATACTTTTTTTTCTTTATCTTAAATTATATCCATCCTTGGCTGAAATTGGAAAAACATGAAGACAAGGTGTAGTGCTTGTATTTCATTGTCTGGTACAGTATGCAGTATAAATGGCGATGTAGCTGTAGGAACACTTTCACCTAATCATTCCATAGGTTTGCAGGAGTGTCGTAAATTTGAGCACAAGGTGTTATTTACTGCACAAAATCCTCCCTCAGGCGGGGATACGACATGACCTCGGACAATGTGGTGCCACACTTCGGAAAGTGCTCCTTCATTAAAGTAGGGCTGTTTCATCACTCGTTGCCATGACAATGTGACGGCGAGCAGTGACAAATTTAGACGCAAAAGAGGAAGTGATTGCCATTCATATCTGTCGTATGCGGTAGTCCCAGCAAAGCCTGATACAATGTTTGTGTACGCTCTTTATGTAGAGTCATGACCATAAATATTAGGACATCACACTTCTCATTTTTAGCTCTGAAGACAAACACATTTGATTTGAAATGAAATACAGTAAACCCAAATGAAAGGGGTTGCATTGTTTTAAGTGAGGATGCGATTGCTGATGAAAGCATTCGTTTCCGACAGGAATGAGTCAATAGATGAGAGTGACATAAGTGTCGTAAATTTAGAATTTAAGACAGTTTTCCAGAAAGACTGGGCAAATACTATATTTAGGGCAAAATATCGTTTGGCGATATATCACGATAAGATGGAACACGTGATGCAGCGCTTACTAGTATAAAATCATTGAGTTACTTCAAAAAGATGTACAAAGAAACTATACTAAATCGCTACACGGACCAAAATGAGTACAGCTGCACTGCACACACACATCCGCAACAAATTGTTCCCACAACAAAAAGGCAAACAAAGGATGATTAAATGTCAGGGACAGAGACTAAGACATAACATTGCATCCTCTGAAGATATGCCCTCCAGTAAAATTAGATCACTGATCTCCTATTGCAACGTGCACGCTGTGTTTAACCTGCTGTGTGATGGAGCTCTTTGACTGGACACTCAGCTCATTGGACAAAATATTTTCTACAATGAGACCTACACCAAACCAACGGCCATCCCTCCCTACACCAACTTGGAAATCAACCTATCCAATGAACCTACTCAAATTGACAATACTGTGAAATGCCATGGGAATCAATGACTTTTGGAAAGATATATGAGTAAAAAAATGGACTATGCAACACTAACATGCTAGACTGTGTGTCCCGGGCTGTTGGGGGACGGGTATCGATAAGCATTTGCTTTTTTCCCGTATTCCTTTGTCTGTCATCGTCGTTTTCGGGCAAATTATTCCATATTCTGTGTCAATGTTTCTCCTTCTTGGCCAAACTATCCCACACTCTGTACCTGTCAATGATACTGATGATGATGATGATGACAATGACAATAAATTCATTCATTAAAAGATGTCACGATACACATCAAGTTTGAAAAAAATGGATGGCGATATATACAAGATACTTTGCCACCTGATTTGTGTTGAATAGCACATAGTTTTGTCAAATAACCTACCTGACATAATAACTTTACTATGAGAAGCCACCAACCATTGTGTGGCGGTCATTAGGCACGGATGGTGAAGGCCCCCTAATAGTGTATAGGCAGAAGAACTGGCTTCCAGCAATTTCACGAACAATGTCAGGCAATAGCAGGCCATTAAATCAAAACATCATTCAAACTCACGGTTTCAAAAAAAAAAAACTAAAATTATCATGTAACAAATTAAATAATATAACTAGCATTTAATAAAACAACTTGAACAGTAAGTGGAGAAATAATTATAAGAGAACATAAAGTTTGAACATTATCTACATCTGTAAAGCTGCAAATGCATGCTGGGAGCAGTGGTGGCCAGATAAAGCTTGTTGACGCAATAAAGCTTCATGGTAGTTCATTTGCTTTATAGTGCTATCAAGTGGTCTTGAAGTTTTGTGTTGTTTTACAATTTTCAGGGATTGGCCTATATTAATTTCCAAACAAGTTATGTATGTTTTCTTAAGTTATTTATAAATTGTAAGCTGCATATGACTTGTACCTCCCTGCACAACAGGAATATTATTTTACTGCATTCATTGTGTAAATCTCACCAAAATAAAACTAGTGTTGTCAAAGTCCTTACTTGACTGTCAATGTTCATTCGAAATTGTTGGAAACCTTTATTTATTATTATTATTTTATTTTTATTATTTACTAAAACTTTGTGTATCGGTCAACCAATTCTAGTCTAAAAATTTTTCGTCAACTAAAACTAGACTAAAACTTGTTTTAATATTCGTCGACTAAAACTAACACATTTTGAAATGACTAAAATATGACTAAGACTAATAAGTACTTTCGTCCAAAAGACTAAGACTAAAATTAAAATGGCTGCCAAAAACAACACTGATGCTAACTATGCTAGAATATCGGAAACCTGAATTTGAAATGTATCATATCATTTTATATAGGAATGTCATTTATGTATTGCTTGAAGCCTTTCTGACATGGACTGTTTTAATGATATGACTTGTATCTTCCTGAAAAATGTAAAGTTTGACGAAGAGCTCCCTGAACAGTTCTTGTGAGGTATTCACACCATATTCTAACGTTTCTTGGGGGTTTATAATTAAGTTTGGCACCAATATATTGGGATTTTTCTTGGTTTAGTTATTCCAACACCAAAGGCCTTTGAACTTCCAAATGACCAATCTATCAAAGAACTGCTACATTCTGGTGGCCGTGGTGCACTACAAACACTTATCACCCACACTGGCGTGTCAGACAGCATTTAGAGAAGGGCCCTGTGATGACTCACTCTTTGGTAATGAAAGAACATCTTAATTGTGCAGCATCTCGCTGTGAACTCCATGTGGCCCCGCACTGACAAGCAGAAAGTCCTTGTCAAGAAGGGTTTTTAGCAAATGTGGATATAACGAATATGTCGGTGTAAGAAGTATTAAGACGTGGCTTTTCTTGCTTCACATCCATCTTGCAGATACTTCACACGAATATTATTTAGGCCCCGGCAATTCACAATTGTCAAATTAACTGGAGATTTTTCAATTGAAATCAAATTTAGTCTGTGGAATACAGAGCGAGGTGCAGAACATTACATTTTACCTGTAGTTTCAGTATGGCTGTTAGATGTGGCTGTTATACAGTGGAGAGAACAAGTATTTGATACACTGCCGATTTTGCTGGTTTTCCCACTTGCAAAACATGTAGAGGTCTGTAATTTGTATCATAAGTTCTCTTCAACTGTGAGGGACGGAATCTAATACAAAAAAACCAGAAAATCACATTGTATGATTTTTAAATAATAAATTTGCATTTAATTGCATCAAAAAAGTATTTGATACATCACAAAAATCAAACTTAATATTTGGTACAGAAACATTTGTTTGCTATTACAGATACCAAACGTTTCCTGTAGTCCTTTACAAGGTTTGCACACACTGCAGCAGCGATTTTGGCTCACTCCTCCATGCAGATCTTCTCCAGAGCCTTCAGGTTTCGGGGCTGCTGCCGGGCAACACGGACTCTCAGCTCCCTCCATAGATTTTCTATCGGGTTCAGATCTGGTGACTGGCTAGACCACTCCAGGACCTTAAGATGCTTCTTACGGAGCCACTCTTTAGTTGCCTTGGCTGTGTGCTTTGGGTTGTTGTCATGCTGGAAGACCCAGCCACGACCCATCTTCAGGGCTCTCACTGGAGGAAGGAGGTTGTCAGCCAAGATCTGGCGATACATAGCCCCATCCATCCTCCCCTCAATACGGTGCAGTCGCCCTGTACCCTTGGCAGAGAAGCAGCCCCAAAAAATGATGTTTCCTCCTCCATGTTTCATGGTTGGGATGGTGTTCTTGGGGTTGTACTCATCCTTCTTTTTCCTCCAAACACGACGAGCCGAGTTTAGACCAAAAAGTTCAATTTTGGTCTCATCCGACCACATGACCTTCTCCCATTGCTCCTCTGGATCATCCAAATGGTCATTGGCAAACTTCAGACGTGTCTGGACATGCACTGGCTTCAGCAGTGGGACCTTGCGTGCGCTGTAGGATTTTAATCCATGACGGCGTAATGTGTTTCCGATGATTTTCTTCGAGACTGTGGTTCCAGCTCTCTTCAGGTCATTGACCAGGTCCTGCTGTGTGTTTCTGGGCTGATCCCTCACCTTCCTCATGATCAGTGATGCCCCACGAGGTGAGATCTTGCATGGAGCCCCAGAACGAAGCATATTGACCGTCAACTTGAACTTCTTCCATTTTCTAATAATCGCTCCAACAGTTGTTACCTTCTCACCAAGCTGCTTGCTTATTTTCCTGTTGCCCATCCCAGCCTTGTGCAGGTCTATTATGTCCTTACACAGCTCTTTGGTCTTGGCCATTGTGGAGAGGTTGGAGTTTGTTTGTTTAAGCATGTAAACAGGTGTCTTTTATACAGGTAACAAGTTCAAACAGGTGCAGTTACTTCCGGTAATGAGTGGAGAACAGGAGGGGTTCTTAAAAAAGAACTAAGAGCCGAAATATTTACCAGTTGGTAATGTATCAAATACATATTTCATGCAGTTAAATACAAATTTATTATTTAAAAATTATACAATGTGATTTTCTGGATTTTTGTATTAGATTCAGTCCCTCACAGTTGAAGAGAACTTATGATACAAATTACAGACCTCTACATGGCTTGCAAATGGGAAAACCAGCAAAATCGGCAGGGTCTCAAATACTTGTTCTCCCCACTGTATATACCCACCATTCCCTCACTCAATTTTTACAGTTTGTCCAGCAGTCAGCAGTAATTTATATAAAGCAAGTAGCTAATTTATGCTTAGTTCTAATGGTTTCATTTAATGCAAAGGTCTTTATTTTTATTTTTCTGTTCCATGCTGTAGCCCTGTTTACAATTTCCAGGTTAAGTAGTTAGCTTGCACTTTATTTAAATCTTTCATTCAATATCACTGCCTCAAACCTACTGTCTGATGAAATGTTTTGCTTTATATTAATAATGCAAATAAATCTGCCCAAAATTGACAAAGGCAATATTGAAGGTTATTAACCCATAACCACAATGTTTCCCAGTGCAATGTTTTGGAATTGCAAATAATTTCATAATACAATTTTTACATCATTATTGCTTTAATTTGTTTTGTAACTTTTTATTTCAGGTTGTTTTTCACTTCCCACAGAAAAACAACTTTCAAGTTGCGGAATCAAGAATTGCTCTCGGCAGAATCAAAGCTTTTTCGCCACTGATTCCAGAGGGGGAGAGTCCTAATATTATGAAGTCTATGGGGAAAGTTATTTTATCTTGTTGCTGTCCTGTGTCAGTTCCATTTTTTTCCCCACAAATTGGAAAAAGAAAAAAATCTTCAATATGACAAAACACGAATCTGACAAATAGTGATATATTCAGATACTCCCACCAAGAATCGATATATCGTTTTAAAAAGGTGTCACTGTTAAAAAAAAGAAAAAGGAACCGAACCAACAGGTTGCTACCAAAATCTTCCATTATAATAGTGTGTATATGTGAGCTCACAGGCTTTTGTGGGCATTTACAGGTAAATTCCTGTTCATTTTAGGGCATTTACAGGGTACTTCATGTTGATTTGGAGACACGTCCTAGATTCATTTCGGGACATTCTTGAGTCACTTACTTTTCGGTAACCCAAAATTCAACATGACGCTGACAGTGTTTTAGATTGATGTGTGTTTTGTATTCCAACATGCATGTAGGCATGTGCCAGTATGAGATTGTGACAGTATGATAAGTTTAAGCCAAAATATCACGGTTTTGGTATCACGGTATTGCAATTACAACTAAAAAAAATATGTTACTTTGAGATATCTGGGTTTGAAGAAGAAAAAAGAAAAAAAATACCATTGAACAGGATTTTTATTTTTCAAAACCTATTAGAAATTTGGAACATAAGTATAATGTTAAGTTAAAATAAATGTTAAAAAAAAAAAAAAAAAAAAACTATTCTAAATAAAATTTAAATAAATGCAGTCATTTAGGCGAGCCTAAACCTACAGCCACAACTCAACAAAATTACCATCAGGACAAAAAAAAATTAGAATTTTTTTTTTTTCCATAAAAACACGTGTGTATGACTCGTATCATGTTTACGTTATACACTCTTTCTCAAAACAGATAGTTGCCAGAGAGAGAAAAAAAACTAAATGTTTTACCATCGATAGACACACTAAACATGCTGGAGTTAACTCTCGTAGCTGGTGGGAAACGTTCATGGCAGTGTTTACTAACCTTTAATTTTGTATAAATGTGAAATCATATTGGAGGTATTGCCTCCTCGGCAGCCACCCTCCACAAACATGTTTTCCATGTCAGTTGGCTCTCCTTATCTAAACCGTGGCCGTCTGTAACTTTTCTGGAGCAGAAGTATTCCTATTCCAGCGATTTCGTTTTCTTCAATACGGGAAAAGTTCAGGAGTTTCACCTCCTCCAGCCGTCGTGTTGCACAGCTGACTCACTGACACTGAGAAACAACAGGTGGGGGAGGGTTTAGCCATGCGGCTGCTAGCAAGGGATTTCTCCATGTATTTCCGGGACATGAAAAATAGCGAATACCGTCAGGACGGTATGACGGGAAATGTTTGCGGTTTTGAAATCTTGACGTTTTCATACAACAGTATACATTCAAAATGCTAATCGGCACATGTCTACATGCATGTGTAATTCTTTTTGTTGTATCTTTAACTCTACATAAAATTTCAACTGAATGGTCAAAGAACAGCTTAAATCAACACCATTGAACTGTTTTTGAGGAAATTTTAGTGATCTGTCAAACTCTCAAATTATCTTTCTGCATCATTGTTACAGGAAAAAAAAGCGCATATATGCTATTTTAACCTGTTGTGGTACCTTAACTCTGAGCACTGTAGTAATAGACAGTAAAGTCACCACGTATATAGGTCCTTTCCAAAAAAATTAGCATTTTGTGATAAAGTTCGTTATTTTCTGTAATGTACTGATAAACATTAGACTTTCATATATTTTAGATTCATTACACACAACTGAAGTAGTTCAAGCCTTTTATTGTTTTAATATTGATGATTTTGGCAAAACAAGTCAAGAAAAACCAAAAATCCCTATCTCAAAAAATTAACATATCATGAAAAGGTACTCTAAAGAAGCTACTAACCTAATCATCTGAATCAACGAATGAACTCAAAACCCCTGAGAAAGATTCCTGAGGCTTTTAAAAACTCCCAGCCTGGTTCATTACTCAAAACCCCAATCAAGGGCAAGACTGCCAACCTGACTGCTGTCCAGAAGGCCATCATTGGCACCCTGAAGCAAGAGACTAAGACACAGAAAGAAATTTCTGAGCGAATAGCCTGTTCCCAGAGTGCTGTATCAAGGCACCTCAGTGGGAAGTCTGTGGGAAGGAAAAAGTGTGGCAGGAAACGCTGCACAACCAGAAGAGGTGACCGCACCCTTAGAAAGATTGTGGAGAAGGGCCGATTTCAGACCTTGGGGGACCTACAGAAACAGTGGACTGAGTCTAAAGTAGAACTATCCAGAGCCACAGTGCATAGGCGTGTGCTGGAAATGGGCTACAGGTAGGCCTGTCGCGATAACAAATTTTAGTGTGCGATAATTTATCTCATAAATTACTGCGATATGTGATATTATTGCGCCCCCCCCGCCCCAATTTTTTTTATATTTTTTAAAAACCATTTTACAATGACAGTGAGAATACAGTATATATTAATAGATCAAGTACACCCATTTAAACGCGATAAATGTTTACTCTTAAATTCAAAAATAGTTTTTAAGAAATCACAACTAAAAACAATAGACATGCCTCTTTTAAGTAAAAGACAACAATATTAATACCGCACAGAAACACAGAATAAATAAAATGTCTTTTTCAAGAAAATAAATTGCACTTAATAACTTACAAGTATTTAAGCAAATGAAAACTTTTCCCCTCATAGCTTCTGCTATGGCGTTCCATGTGTAATAATCTGATTGTATGTTTTCCAAGGCACCCTGAACGCAACGGTGATGTTGTTTTGTTCATGTGACGCGGCAGTGAGATAGAGACACAGCCTGCCGACTTCTGAGAGCCACAGGTTGAGGAAGTGTTCTTAGCGCCGTGTGTTAATAAAAAACAGTTGTCAGCACGTCGTGTGTTTGATATCATTGCCAGAAAACCACACATAATAGGACACCATACAGCTTCCTTTTTAATGTTGCCCGTATAATGATGATCTGCTGCATCATAAATCACTTTGTGACTTTCCACCTCCATAATGGAGCGTTCGTAGTCCATGTTCGCTGGTTAGATCGTGAATAAGCAATTGGGCTATTGACTCCAGGCCCGGCTCCGCCCATTTTGACGGCTGCATCTCCAGTAAAAAGCCTGAACCATCCGGCGGGCTCCGGCACAGTGGAGATACCCCGCAGTCAATCCGGAGCACTGACGCAGCCGGTATACGTTGAACAATAGGATATAATGGGAACAGATTGACTCCGGCGCTATTTTTTGCCGGACCCGGAACAAAGATGCATTTTGCGTAGTTAGTAACAAGGAAACCGAACTTTTAACAGCATGTCTGCTGCACGCGCACATGCACGTGCATGCGAGGCGATAAGTCGCAGCGGAAAAATTACCACCTTCATTTTTATTTACCGGTCGATAAATAGAATTATTGCATATTGCGACAGGCTTAGCAACAGGTGCTGCATTCCCCAGGTCAAGCCACTTTTGAACCTGAAACAGCGGCAGAAGCGCCTGACCTGGGCTACAGGGAAGCAGCACTGGACTGTTGCTCAGTGGTCCAAAGTACTTTTTTCAGATGAAAGCAAATTTTGCATGTCATTCGGAAATCAAGGTGCCAGAGTTTGGAGGAAGCCTGGGGAGAAGGAAATGCCAAAATGCCTGAAGTCCAGTGTCAAGTACCCACAGTCAGTGATGGTCTGGGGTGCCATGTCAGCTGCTGGTGTTAGTCTACTGCACTGGTGTCAAAAACTGACTCCATAAAGGGCCAAGTGGGTGCAGGTTTTCTTTCCAACCAATGAAGAGGACACCTTTTGACCAGTCTGATCTCGTACATGGGTAATCAGTTAAACTTTGTCAGGTTTCAACAGAAGATTCATTGGTTAAACTGTTTGCGCGGTGTCTGTTAGAACAAAATCCAGCACCCACTTGGCCCTTTGTGGAATTGGTTTGACACCTATGTTCTACTGTGTTTTATCAAGGGCAGGGTCAATGCAGCTGGCTATCAGGAGATTTTGGAGCACTTCATGCGTCCATCTGCTGAAAAGCTTTATGAAGAAGATGATTTCATTTTTCAGCAGGACTGGCACGTGCTCACAGTGCGAAAACCACTGGTAAATGATTTATGGACCACGGCATTACTGTGCTCAATTGGCCTGCCAACTCTCCTGACCTGAACCCCATAGAGAATCTGTAGGATATTGTTAAGAAGAAGTTTAGCGACACCAGACCCAACACTGTGGATGAGCTTAAGGCCGCTATTGAAGCATCCTGGGCCTCCATAACACCTCAGCAGTGCCACAGGCTGATTGCCTCCATGCCACGCCGCATTGAAGCAGTCATTTCTGCAAAAGGATTTCCGACCAAGTATTAAATGCATAGCTGATATAATTAATTGAAGGTTGACTTTTTTTGTATTAAAAAACACTTTTTTGTCTTGGTCTGATGAAATGTTATTTTTTTTAGATAGGATTTTGTTTTTTCTTGACTTTTTTGCCAAAATCATCAATATTAAAACAATAAAAGGCTTGAACTACTTTTTTTTTTTTTTTTTTTTTAAACCTGTCCTGTTCAGCTGTTTGACACAGAGAATGGAAGTCTAAGTGCCCGGATTCTGAACAGTTTTAATGTTTCACATTGAGAGTCTGACATACTCCCATTGTGATCATTCAAAATACCTTTTTATTATGACAAAGCAGCGAACAGGAAGGGATTATGGAGGGACAGAGGAAAAGAAATACCAGAGAAGAAAGAAAAGAAACACATACACAAACAACAACAAGAAATACATTGAACATCTAAACTAGTTACTAATATGCTGGTGCTATCGTCAGCGAGATGTATTTCCGGTTTACACCATGTGGGGGCCTATTGGCCAGTGAAAGAGGAGAATGGGGGTGGGGGTGTCTATAAGACTATAAGCTAAGTGATTGAAAGGGGTAGAGTGTACACAAATCAGTTCTGTGATCTAGAACCCAGTAATCGTGTGAATCTCTTATGAGTGTAAGCCCGTTGGCGACCAACCCTACGCCGCCGCATCGCCAATCCCGGCACCGGAACCCCCAACCCGAGCATGCCCTACCACATCCAGCAGCACGCAAGCCCCACCGGGCGCGCGACAGCCACGCAGACGGGCGGAGGGCCACAGCCCCCACCCAGCCAGCCCGGGGAGGGAGGGCGGGTGGGGGGATGGGGGGGCCATGCGCAGCCCATCCCTCCTCCCGCCGCCCAGCAAAGGAGAGCCACCGTCCCCCCCCCCCGGGACCCAGGGTGGTCCCCCGGGCCACCCGCGCGCCCATCAACCGGCCTTCAGGGATGGCAGGAGGGGACGCATCACCAACCCCACGCCTACATCCATCCCCGCCCGCCCACCCGGGCCACGAGCCACAGCCACACTACTTCAGTTGTGTGTAATGAATCTAAAATATATGAAAGTCTAATGGTTATCAGTACATTACAGAAAATAATGAACTTAATCACAATACGTTAATTTAAAGTAAACTCATGCTTTTTAAATATGTTCAGTACAGCATGGCTTTAAGTTTCCCACAGTACTATTTTGAAGTGAAAACCGTTTCTGAGCTCTATCACTATGATTACCATCCGTGTGAGGGCCGTTTTTAACAATAATTCAGTGGTGTGTTTCTGCACTCTTGAGTACTGAGTAGCTCTTGATTAAATTGAGATGTGATGCAGCCTGTTGCTTCATGGGCTCTTAAGGCATTCCGCGAAGCAAATATGGTTAAGAATAGCCCTCTTCAGCCATACAATGCGGCTGTGAGTGGCTGTGACTCGAGACGGTTGGCCTAGGCTAATACACAGCTGTTATCTACAACCAGGCTAGTTCCTGTGTCAACACAGGATGTGGCGACCTTAGCGCAGTCATCAACGTTCTTTTCAGTGAACGCTTCATGCTAGTCAAAAAACTACTCTTTTAAAAATGTATTGCGTTGCTCTGTGAGTACGGACATTTTCATTGGCCCCTCCCAGTTTCATGCAGAGTGATGGAAAAAATGACTCTGTGACTTCCTCCTCTTTGCTCAGCTTGCAACTTCCTGTTCGCCTGACTAGTGCAAGTGAGATGCTTTAGAACAGGGGCCATCAATCTTTTAGAGACCATGTGTTATTTATCTTTTGCTGATGTAACGAGCTAACAGTTGAAGTACCTGCAGATTATTGTCCAGATCTGTTTATACACAACAAATAGTTTTCTTGTCAAATTTGGTGGGTGCAGCTTAGAGTGGCTTATAGTCTGGAAACTACGGTAATTACTGTATGTTGCTATTATTAATGATCATGTCAGTTTCTCACAAGTTGGTTTAGCGGAGTAGGAAATGGATGAATGCGCACTGTATGTTTTTTTTTTACACCCTGCTTTAACTAATTCACTGCAATTAACAGTGATATACATGAAATCCATTTCTACTGGGATGGCTGGCATTGAGTGATCATGTTTCAAGCATCCTAGACGGATGGATTATGCTTAATTCCTAAGCGGTTTGGAAGCCACAATCTAATGTGGGAAGCGTATGGCATCAGAATTTGATCAAATTCCATGTATTTACTAATAATTACACTTGATTTTTGGCCGCATATCTAACGCTTGTGTTTTTTCTTGTCACAGCTCTGATGGTACCAACTGAACAGTGAGCGTTACCTGCCTGAGGACACCTGTTGCCCATTTCCTCTCATTATGTCTGGGATCCACGTAAGTCACATCACACTTGTCGATTCAGGGTGCTACGATTCGATTATTGAACGATGATCACGGTATCGACGGTGATCGCGGTTATCGCGACTATCACAATTATCTCGATTGTCGATGCATCGTACATTACTAATTAATACAGTAGCCAAACAAATTTATGTCCATTATTTATTTAAAATATTCTAATGATTCAACAGGAAGGATGGAAACATGCCCATACAACAAAAGCTGCCCTTAAGCTGCTTTTTTATTTATTTATTTTTACAAGAAAGTGCAAAAACATTAACCATTTTAAAGGGAGTACTTATTTCTCTCAACAATACAATAAAAGTTACACAGGTGGAATGAATTCCACATTTCTGGAAACAAAGTGTCTTTAGAAATAAGACTTTTTTTTTTTTTTAACCAATATACTTTGTTTTAACAGATTTCTGTACTATTTCGCATGTTTGTAGTGTTACCGCTATAGTTAAACATGGTTTTACACGTTCTGCATATGAATACACGTTAGCTAATTAGCTTAGCGCTTGGGGCTAACTATTAACATCTCAAAAACAACAACAATAAAGGCTAAACAGTACAAGAGGGTTCGTGTATTCACCTCTTATAGATGCACACGGGTCTTAGCAACACACACAGGACAGTTTTCAATTGAAATGCCTTAAAACTACTGCTGGACATCTAAAAGACAAGGAGCAACAAACTATCTCTCTTCCCCTCTTGCTCTAAAAAATAACTTTGGCACAAAAGCGTGACTGACGGGTCGCGCTTCTGGCCCTGCCTGTCTCATCCACAAATATATTTCCAGTCTTTTAAAAAGGAGTAAATCTCTCTGTCAGTAACCAGCAGCATCTATCATAACGTACGTGCGCCAGTTAACGGTGCCCGGGCAGCAGACGTGTCTTGAATTTCGTTCTGCTACGAGCGGCTGCCATAAAGTTATGAGGGAACATCATCGTTTTTGAACCTTTATGAATCGTAATCGAATCGTCACGTGTCGAATCGCGATGCATATAATAATCGATTTTTTGGAACTCCTCTAGTGCATATACTGTGGATAATGTAAAGGAACTTTATTACAGTGGTACCTCTACTTACAAACATCTCTACATACGGAATTTTCAGGTTAAGACACACTTCAACTGGAAAATATTGCCTCTAGTTAAGAAGGAAATTTCAGGATACCAAAGTCAAAAATACAGTATGGATGGTACTTGCAGCGCCCAGTTTACTGAACGTACCATACTGAGAGCTGATCTGCCATTGGCTATTGCCTAGCATTCCTGGCATCCAATTGGCTAAGAGGGACCTCTACTGTATGTGTATCTGTGTATCCCAGCGTCCACATGTTCCGACAGCTTTACATTATTTTATACTTTACTCTTAGTTTTTTACATAACGCATAACTCAGATTTGATGTTTATTGTGCAATAATCTAATTTTAACATATATCTGTTACATGTTTTAATGCATTTTTATGCATTATAAAAGATTTATGTCTGAATTTGGGGGGGCTTGGAACTGATGAGGCCATTTACATGGAAAACGCGTTTCTACCTACAGATTTTCAAGTAGTACTTATTAGATCTTTGCTTTGTGTCGCAGGCACCGTGGTCAACGGGCACTGAGTGCGTAGCCAAGTACAACTTCCAGACGGCCAATGAGCAGGACCTACCCTTCTGCAAAGGAGACGTGCTGACCATCATCGGCGTTACCAGAGTAACCAGGCGCCTGCTAATTTTGATTATGGAGTTTGTTAAGATCGAATTAATAGAGTATGTTTTATCAGGATCCTAACTGGTACAAAGCAAGGAACATTGTGGGAAGAGAGGGAACCATTCCGGCAAATTATGTCCAGAAGAGGGAAGGCGTCAAATCAGGAGGGAAACTCAGTCTCATGCCGTAAGTACTCAAGGAACAATACAGTGTACAGTATGTTAGCATTAGCTAACAGCATTTTTAGTGCAATTGAAATCTGGTGGTAGAAAAAGATACAGTAATGCTGCGTTCAGACCAAAGTTAAACAATCAGGTGACAACGACAAAAGCAGTTTTGTGACCTGATGTCGCCATAAGTCTAAGCCCAGGAAACCAAACAAATTCCGGTTCACTTAACGTAAAAAGAAGCAACAAAAAGACTAATCTCATCATATTGATTTTTCTCTCGTAGTATTATTAATTGTAATGTTGTAATATTACAATGTATGACATCATTCTAATAATTTTATGACTCGAATCTCAGAATATTATAATTTTTCTCTCGTAATATTGCAATGTTTGACTTCATTCTCGATGTATTTTACCTATTCTTGTAGTCCTATTTTTTCTTTCTTTATTTGGACTTTTGTTGACTGGATGTTAAAGGATGCTGAATTCATGTGAACAAGAAAACATATTTGATTGACTGCTTCCTTGTCGTCGCTTAAATCTGTTGGTGTGAAAATTTATCATGTGACATCACGGGATGCGACCTGTCTGGTCAAATTGGTGACGCCGGTCACGAGGCCGCCTGCCGCCCTTCCAGGCACGATTACATTGACTTCCTATAGAAACTCATCACACGACGAGAAAATAACGCGGCCGGTGTGAATGCAGCATTGCATTTTTGTGATGGCCACAGTACATTAGACACGTGTGGCATTGGTGGATCGATAAAACGATCCCCAAACTCAAAACTGCCGCACTCCAACCAGACATCCGCTTCTGTGACGCCCTTTCCACCTTTTATGAGCGTCACAAACGGCAGCGTTCAACTTTTAGGTCATTAGGTCATCCAGCTCTTTGGCGGGTTGTTACATAATGAACATTGCATTGACTAGCTTCAGTGCAGGCCATTCCTCAACGTGTATACGCACCCAAAACTGGGACTGTTGTGTACACATGAGTGAGTGTTTGTGTCGTGGTGACACAATTCACTTTTTATTATGTACGCTGTGGCGACATTTTGATTGGCTTATGAATGACGGGCAGTTATATTTGTAGAGCACTCTTTCCCCTGTCATCTGGGTTACATAATGGCTTCAGCTGTTGTCTGCGGTGCCCATTCAGACCCAGAGGGTTCACCATAAGTGAGCAAGCCCCCCTTATCTGCACCCAGGTGGCAGCTGCCAGAAAAGCTGTGGTACATTTTGTTGAGTAACTTTTGAAGAAAAATGTATTCCTAAGAGTAGTTTTACCACTCTAAACTTTTTACTTACAGTGCCTTGCAAAAGTATTCGGCCCCTTGAACCTTGCAACCTTTCGCCACATTTCAGGCTTCAAACATAAAGATATAAAATTTTAATTTTTTGTCAAGAATCAACAACAAGTGGGACACAATCGTGAAGTGGAACAAAATTTATTGGATGATTTAAAAAATTTTAACAAATAAAAAACTGAAAAGTGGGGCGTGCAATATTATTCGGCCCCCTTGCGTTAATACTTTGTAGCGCCACCTTTTGCTCCAATTACAGCTGCAAGTCGCTTGGGGTATGTTTCTATCAGTTTTGCACATCGAGAGACTGACATTCTTGCCCATTCTTCCTTGCAAAACAGCTCGAGCTCAGTGAGCTTGGATGGAGAGTGTTTGTGAACAGCAGTCTTCAGCTATTTCCACAGATTCTCGATTGGATTCAGGTCTGGACTTTGACTTGGCCATTCTAACACCTGGATACGTTTATTTTTTAACCATTCCATTGTAGATTTGGCTTTATGTTTTGGATCATTGTCCTGTTGGAAGATAAATCTCCGTCCCAGTCTCAGGTCTTGTGCAGATACCAACAGGTTTTCTTCCAGAATGTTCCTGTATTTGGCTGCATCCATCTTCCCGTCAATTTTAACCATCTTCCCTGTCCCTGCTGAAGAAAAGCAGGCCCAAACCATGATGCTGCCACCACCATGTTTGACAGTGGGGATGGTGTGTTCAGGGTGATGAGCTGTGTTGCTTTTACGCCAAACATATCATTTTGCATTGTGGCCAAAAAGTTCAATTTTGGTTTCATCTGACCAGAGCACCTTCTTCCACATGTTTGGTGTGTCTCCCAGGTGGCTTGTGGCAAACTTTAAACGAGACTTTTTATGGATATCTTTGAGAAATGGCTTTCTTCTTGCCACTCTTCCATAAAGGCCAGATTTGTGCAGTGTACGACTGATTGTTGTCCTATGGACAGACTCTCCCACCTCAGCTGTAGATCTCTGCAGTTCATCCAGAGTGATCATGGGCCTCTTGGCTGCATCTCTGATCAGTTTTCTCCTTGTTTGAGAAGAAAGTTTGGAAGGACGGCCGGGTCTTGGTAGATTTGCAGTGGTCTGACGCTCCTTCCATTTCAATATGATGGCTTGCACAGTGCTCCTTGAGATGTTTAAAGCTTGGGAAATCTTTTTGTAGCCAAATCCGGCTTTAAACTTCTCCACAACAGTATCTCGGACCTGCCTGGTGTGTTCCTTGGTTTTCACAATGCTCTCTGCACTTTAAACAGAACCCTGAGACTATCACAGAGCAGGTGCATTTATACGGAGACTTGAATACACACCGGTGGATTCTATTTATCATCATCGGTCATTTAGGACAACATTGGATCATTCAGAGATCCTCACTGAACTTCTGGAGTGAGTTTGCTGCACTGAAAGTAAAGGGGCCGAATAATATTGCACGCCCCACTTTTCAGTTTTTTATTTGTTAAAAAAGTTTAAATTATCCAATAAATGTTGTTCCACTTCACGATTGTGTCCCACTTGTTGTTGATTCTTGACAAAAAAATTAAATTTCATATCTTTATGTTTGAAGCCTGAAATGTGGCGAAAGGTTGCAAGATTCAAGGGGGCCGAATACTTTTGCAAGGCACTGTACGTAGATTTGTGAAGAAACGCTACTCTTTCCGCTACTTTCAGCTTCACTAGATCAGTAACATTTTTCCTCTTTTGTTATACATACGTGTTAGATTTGACTTAATGCCCCCCCCTTCTTCCTTCTTCTTCTCGGTCATCAGGCCCCCCACACGGTGTCAACCGGAATTACAATGAGCTAACGATAGCACTACTATATTCATAGTTATTGTAGGCGTTGAATGTATTTCTTTTTGTGTGTTCTTCTCTTCTATCTCTCTCTCGTTTTCTATTTTCCTTTCTGTCCCCCCGTAACCCCTTCCTGCTCGCTGCTAATAAATGAAACACAATGAATAATCACAATGAGCGTACACTGCTGGCTAAAAGTATTGGCACCCCTGCAATTCTGTTAGATAATGCTCAATTTCTCCCAGAAAATGATTGCAATTACAAATGCTTTGGTAGTATTATCTTCATTTATTTTGCTTGCAATGAAAAAACACAAAAGAGAATTTAAAAAAATAATAATAATAAAATCATTATCATTTTACACAAAACTCCAAAAATGGCCCGGACAAAAGTATTGGCACCCTCAGCCTAATTCTTGGTAGCACAACCTTTAGACAAAATAACTGCGAACAACCGCTTCCGTTGTCCATCAATGAGTTTCTGACAATGCTCTGCTGGAATTTTAGACCATTCTTCACTGGCCAACTGCCCCAGGTCTGAGATTTGAAGGATGCCTTCTCCAAACTGCCATTATCAGATCTCTTCACAGGTGTTCTATGGGATTCAGGTCTGGACTCATTGCTGGCCACTTTAGAAATCTCCAGTGCTTTCTCTCAAACCATTTTATAGTGCTTTTTGAAATGTGTTTTGGGTCATTGTCCTGCTGGAAGACCCATGACCTCTGAGGGAGACCCAGCTTTCTCTCACTGGGTCCTACATTATGCTGCAAAATTGGTTGGTAGTCTTCAAACTTCATAATGCCATGCTCACGGTCAAGCAGTCCAGTGCCAGAGGAAGCAAAGCAACCCCAAAACATCAGGGAACCTCCCCCATGTGTGACTTTTGGGGGGCCGTGTTCTTTTCTTTGAAGGCCACGTTTTTTTTTTTCCTCTAAACTCTATGTTTATGCCTTTTCCCAAAAAGCTCTACTTTTGTCTCATCTGACTAGGGAATATTCTTCCAAAACATTTTTGGCTTTCTCAGTTAAGTTTTGGCAAACTCCAGCCCGGCTTTTTTATGTCTCTGGGTCAGAGCTGGGGTCTTCCTGAGTATCCTACCATAGAGTCCCTTTTCATTCAATCGCCGACGGAGAGTACGGGTTGACACTGTTGTACCCTCGGACTGCATGCTTCTCAAGTCCTCAGACAGTTCTTTGGTCTTCTTTCTTTTCTCCATGCTCAATGTGGTATACACAAGGACACAGGACGGAAGTTGAGTCAACTTTAATCCATTTTAACTGGCTGCAAGTGTGATTTAGTTATTTCCACTACCTGTTATGTGCCACAGGTAAGTAACAGGTGATGTTAATTACATAAATTAGAGAAGCATCACATGATTTTTCAAAGGGTGCCAATACTTTTGTCCGGCCCATTTTTGTAATTTTCAGGCATGAAAATCTCTCACCTTTCGGCGAAATTCGCCGTTTTGAAGTCAAAAAGGGTGACCTACGTGAATTGTGTAGATCCTAGGAGAATTGTTTTTAAGGGGGGGGTCGGGAGATTTTATTTAATGTCGGACGCTGGGTATGCAAGCGGGGAAAGCGGCACAAAGCCAAAAAGGCGCACCAGAGTGGCCAAAACATTAACTTATTTCAACGAAACAAAGGAGGGTTCACTGTTGTCCTGTCCCTTCAATGCCAAGCTTGGCTGCACGTCGGCCGTGAATGAACACCTAAAGCGCTGTCCCCCAGTTTGTAAGTCCATCTAACTAACTAACTAACGACATGTTTTGTTGAAGTTGTTAAGCCTGTCGCGATATGCAGTGAGTCCATTTATCGCACGGTAAATAAAAATGATGGCGGTAATTTTCACGGCTGCGTTTATCGTCGCATGCATACATTTGTGCGTGCGTGGAGACGTGCGTTTTGATGGCATATGAGACCCAAGTTCCTTTCACAGAAGTGTATTGGTTATCAACACGACGTAGAATTAAAGTTCAAACATACAAAATAAGGAAACATGTATAGTAACCACTGTAAACGTTAGCATTGCTACATTGAGGCTAATGGGGAAAAAAAGACAACCTACTTTAGCCTGCTATAAAACATTGGCAGTCTTGTCCAAAACGCAAACTTAAACGCGGTTAAAAGGTCGCTGGTTAACAGCATTTGCAAACGAAAAAAAGATAACTGACACCACATGCAATGACAAAAAGAGCTTTTTTGCGGTGTGTAAAGCTAACTGTGAGCGGTTAAGCGAACGTACTTGCGCTAAACCTTTCAAAATAAAAGCATTTCATGTTCGTCATCTAAATAACGATTTCTGGAGTTAATTCCACATACTTTGGAATTCAGATTCTACACTAAGAATAGCTTTAAAATGACACCCTTTATGAAAAATCTGATTGGCAATGTTATAATACTATTATAATCAGGGGTGCACATAATTTTTTTGCCCAGGTTCTCAGAGGAGGACCTGGAGATGTGACCTGGTCCTCATTGAGCTTGAGAGCCGACCCGCCTGATGCGATAAATTTATGACAAACTTTACTTAGAGCCAGTTAACTTTAATTAATTATATTGACAATTAATGCTTGATTAACATCAACTGGCACAACAAAATTGCCATTACTTTGAAGTGAAATGTAAAGAAATAAGCACCAATTCAAAATAAAGGGCATTATGCGGCTCCCACATTAACTCCAAGCCTTTTTAAAAGTGGGATATCCTCCTCATAAGACCTCATTGAACGTGCATGTTTAGCTTTGTAAAATGCGAGCAAAAACACGTTTGTCAGTGCATGTCGCTGTTCATTACCTTTATTCCGCCACTTGTCCATAGGGCGAGTGGGGTCCTGTTTGACATCGATAGTTTGCTTAATTGCCACATGCTCTGTTTTTTTCGTGCTTTTCAAAGTTTGGATGGCTGAAATTCTTTGACCCTACATAAAATGCGCTGCTCTTATCGGCGACATTGGGATTCTCACGGCACATTTTGTACCGCATTTCCGTGCGAGCATCATTTGCTTCTAGCCATGGTACCTCCTGTAGCCACTTTTCAGCAAAAGTCCTTTTTTTCGGTAGCTCCGGTGACGTCTCTGTCGTCTGTCTGTCTTTTGACGGGGGTGGGGGAACACGGAAGTAATAATTACATGTCGTCCACATCCGGCTGATCGGCATTGATGCCGTGGTGGTCCCCGATGGAACAGAGCTTGCTCATGTTCTCCTTGACCACCTCGCAGAAAGGCCTCTCCACACCGTCGCAAACGCAGCGGTTGAGAAGTGCCCCGTCAGGGATGAAAAGCATCTGCTGGATCGTGGCTCTGCACTTGGTAGAGCATTTGCGTCCGTTGAACAGCTGTCCGCAGTAGGACAGGTACGCGGCCAGGGAAGCGTGGCAGTGGCTGTCCTCCTCGCAACGTCTGCGGGCCTCCATGCAACCGATCCCCCTGTCGCCGTCGTCCGGGTGCTGACGTGGTAGACACTGCTCGATGGCGCGTTTGGCCCCCAGGCACTCTGCGTCCTGGGCGCACTCGCATCTTTCCAGGTCTGGCCCGCTGCGAGTGTGGTTGAGGCGGATTAGCGCATTGATGCAGTGGCTGGGGCACTGCCTCCTCGTGCCCCACAGGTAGTGATGGCCAAATGAAGCTTCATGAAGCAATGAAGCTTTGCAGCCAATTGGTTTGCACATGTAGCAAAGCTTCATGGTGCTTCATTTACCCTATGGCGCCATCAAGTGGTCTAGAAGCCCAAGAGGTCAACATTGTTAAGAATTCAATGGCTATTTGCTTAAGACAAAGATATGAATGTGCTTGTGTTAGTAATTTAGTATGTGAACAAAATACAACAAGTGCTAAGGGTAATTTGTTATTCATTTTTATTTAGAAATAATAGCTTTCCCACAGTGTCTGGCTTTAATCAGTTTCTTTTTTTTTTTTGGAAAATATTTCACCAGCTTTAGAAAATATTCTTTCACAAGGCACAGATGAAGCTGGGGTGCAGAGAAATGTGAGTGCCAGTTTATATAAATTTGGGTAGGTATTCTTTTGTGCCTCCCAGTACACTAATGGATTGTTCATTCTGTTGATGTTTGGTTCAGATAGGTACACACACACACTCACATTTATATTAAATTAGTTTTTCTCCCTTACCTTATTGAAAGCAATCAAATCAAAATGTTCCCATACAGGGGAGGATCGCTCTTTTCGCGCAGGTTCCATCGCAAGCAAAGGACAAGGCTCGAAAAAATATTGCACTGTTGCGCACAGATGTAACAAGTACAGGAGCCCGAAATCCACAAAATGTGAGATAACAGGCGATCGCCATTGCGTTTTGCAACCAATTTATACCGTAGTCTGTCCTGTTTTTGCAATGTGCGCCAAACGTTGGATCACTTCCGAAGCACTCACGAGATTCAGCCGGCCGCCGGCGAGGCTTCCCACGTCATCATTTCCGGGTTTTGCCGAAATGAAGCGTGCCTCGCTACAAGCTTCGTGGAAACCCCCCTCCCATTGCTCGACACAAGCTTCGGAACCTCGGCTCATTTCGTCCCATCACTAAAGTAATTACTCAGTGTGGCCTGCCTCTTCAAAATTTTGAGAAGTTATTTTCTCGTGTCCGCCGCAAATACAGTGGTCAGCCATCGGTACGCAAAAGCGTATGGAAGCCGTTGAGGGCCAGCGCATTTGTCTACGTCCAGTACGCATGCGCGCATGCGGACCACTTATGTGCACCCCTGATTATAATTGTATATTGTAGTATACTATCATATTAATGCTAGATATTTTTTTAAGAATTGTTTTGAATCATGTTGGAAAGGCAAAGTCAGTGTTCTGAATCTGTTTACGTTCCATTTTTTTGCACAAGTTAATGCTATCAGCATTTGACCTCATTGTTTATTTGTGATTTATTGTTGTTATTTACGTGTTTACTGGTTCTTTAATAAAGAATTTAAGTGTTCCAAAATGCTTTTATGAATTAATAAGCGTCATCAAAAATTTCGTTGCTAAATTAGTGAGGAAAAAAAGGGGGGAAAATAGTCTGCTGACTAACCGGTAGAAAATTAGTCGTTTGGGACAGCCCTAGTTGTACAGTGTACCGGAACATATTTCCTCCACACCCTTCTCACCTTTTTAACCCCGGACCCATTTTCAGGCCTGAATTTTGTGTAAAATGATAATGAGTTCCCTTTTTTTTCCCCATTTTCTTTTTTTTTTTTTTTTAATTGCAAGCAAAATCAATGAAGATATTACTACCAAAGCATTTGTAATTGCAATCATTTTCTGGGAGAAATTGAGCATTATCTCATTATCTGACAGAATTGCAGGGGTGCCAGTGGTTTTGCCCAGCAGTGTATATCATGTGATACATTAAAACTGTTCAGACCAATAGGACACTCAAATTCCTATTACCTGTGTCAAGCTGCTGAACAGGACAGGTTAAAAAAACAAAACAACTCGACTTTATTTTTGCCAGAAATGCTGACAGTAGCGCTACCAGTTTCTTAACCGCACTGTCACAATAATCACATTTTCCCCTATACCAATCAGACGATCACATAATTACACACAAGCTTGCAGTTGGAAGTCCTTATTCAAATTCTTTAAAGTGCCGTAAATATTAAACTGTTTGACATAGTCAACATTACTGGAAAGCTTCGATTTCAACCTCTCTCCCAGTTTTTATTTGGCACCGATAGACCACATAAAACCAGAGATGTGATTGTTGTAATTTCATGGTAGGAAATGGTTTCTCCACTACAGGGCACTCATGCTCTTTATATATTTGAATGAGATGACTTTTGTGTATTTTCTGGCCTAATATGGTCATGTACAGTACTAGAGTACATTATAATAACAGTGGTCATGTACAGTACCGTATTGGCCCGAATATGAGACGGTGTTTTTTGCATAGAAATTAGACTGAAAAAGAGGGGTCGTCTTATATTCGCTGTCTACACATTATACCCATTCACGACGCTAGATGGCACCAGATATCATTGAAGCGATGTTCTGTTATGACTAGGGCTGCAGCTATCGAATATTTTAGTAATCGAGTAATCGACTGAAAATTCTATCGATTAATCGAGTAATCGGATAAAACAAATATATTTTTAGGTGAAGAGCAATTATACATATACATGAGAAAACAAGACATTTCATGTAATCTTGAACCATTTTCAGTCAATCAATGTCTTTATTTTCGATGTATATTGTTGAAAACAGCCAACAATTGCATCTCAGATGTAACTTCAATTAAAAAAAAAGACTAATTCACTGCTTTCACTCAAAAAACTTTTAGATCTTATTAATATATATATATATATATATATATCTTACCTAAAAATGCCATTACGCTTGATAACACACATCACTTAAAAGTTAGGATTTTTTTCGTAGTGTTTCAATTGAATTTCTCTTTGTGTCAAGCCATTTTTAAGTTCTAGTTAAGTTTTAAGTTAGTCTAAACTGTAAGTCCTGATAGGATTTTGAGTTTTTGCTGTGTTCAAAATAAATGAATGATACAGGCTGTATTGGAGCACATTAGGGACCAGTGCTACTTGGTGTTTTATCCAGCAATGACTACTGAGCTAAAATTGATAGTTAGCATGATTAAGTTTTTATTTTACACCCTCATCACTCCACAATGCTATGTTATGTTAAAGCCTGTATGTAAGACACGTTAGCCACGCATCAACAGTGGTCTTAATTAATTGAAACCTAGCCCTCCGCAGGGCTAACGTTCCGTGAGCTAGTAGCGACAGTAACGTTAATCTTATTTATTAGCGCTTAGCGCTCTTTATTAGCGCTTAGCGCTGTACTGCTTTAAGATGGCGGCTGTTTACAAACGCTGCCCAGACGCGGCCGAGTCTGTCATTTGGCATCTAGTTCAACATACATGTGATCACTATGAGACGCACCAGACGCTGCCTGTTACCAATGTAGCATTGTGCGGGCTAGTATTTAGCAACGTCGGCGTCGTTTGTGGCGGCTGTCGGCTGCGGTAAGTTTTTTTTTTTTTTCTTCCTCTTCCTCTCCGCACGTGACAGCGCGCTGTCCCGCATTAAAAGTAGTCCTAGCAAAACGTGATGCTTAGAGCTGTCAAAATAAACGATTACTCGAGGTGAATAAAATTACTCGGATCAGTTTTTAAACTCGAGTTACTCGAGTTGCTCGAGTACTCGTTTCAGCTCTAGTTATGACATATCTCAGCTACTCTCTCCATTCAAGACGCGAGATGGCGCCAGATATCGTTGAAGCGATGTTCTGTCATGACAGAGCTATGCTACTCTCGTTTAACCAGTTTGCATTATTTTATTGCAGTGTTTGCCTTATTCAGATTTGTTTCAAGACTACAGTTAGACTTCACTTTGATGGTTAATGCAGTTATTCCAATTTTGTTGTTTTATCACAATAGATTGGTTTATTTACGTTTCAAAAACCCGAAGCCGTTCATTTACGAATGTGATTGCACTTTAGTTTACATATTTTAATGTTCGGATATTAAGATTTGAATGAGGCAAAATAACATGCTTTTTCTCTCAGATATATTGCTATAATCATTTGTTTCGGATGTACTGTAATTATTTTCTGTACAAAAATTAATTTGGTGTTCAAAAAGTCTTTTTTTCAAACCTGAGTCTTGAAAAAGGGGGTCGTCTTCTAATCAGGGCCATCTTATATACAGGCCAATAC
Source organism: Corythoichthys intestinalis (assembly GCF_030265065.1). Lineage (NCBI taxonomy): Eukaryota > Metazoa > Chordata > Actinopteri > Syngnathiformes > Syngnathidae > Corythoichthys > Corythoichthys intestinalis. The sequence continues at coordinate 15,778,126 of NC_080395.1, read as the reverse complement.
GGTAATATTACTCAAGTAAAAGTAACAGTATTCATTCAAAAAATTACTAAAGTACAAGCATTAAAAGTATTCGTTGAAGAGAATACGCAAATCATGAGTAACATTGTGAGTAACTGCATAGACTTTTTTCAAACTTGAGTCTTGAAAAAGAGGGGGTCGTCTTATAATCAGGGCCGTCTTGTATTCGGACCAATATGGTAATAGAGTACATTATAATAACAGTTCATATAGATGATGTTGTGCTGAGGAAAAAAAATATACCATTGCTTATCATTGAATACTCTTATACTTGTAAAGGATGCTGAATCTCCATATGCCAGGCAGGAGGTCTAGAGGATGAACAAAGAGGTTTATGGATGTAGTTAATAAGGACATGAAGGTAGTTGGTGTGAGAGCAGAGAATGCAGAGGACAGGGTTAGATGGAGACAACTGATTCGCTGTGGCGACCCCTGAAGGGAAAAGCCGAAAGAAAAAGAAGAAGAGTACATTTTTGGATGACTACTTTTACTTTTCAATATTATTTTGAAGTATTTTTTACTTGAGTAAAATTTTTGGCTACTCTACCCACATCTGCATATAGGTGAAAAGTAATTGAATTACACACAAAAAAATCCATATCTATTCTATGTAGTCTCTGGACCCCTGGGATTATTGCCTCGTTAAGGATCCGCTGTTCATTGGTGAGGCAACCCACACTGATCTCATCAACTCGAACCGCATTAAGCTGCTTTTCCACAAAGTCATCCGCTGTCTGCGGGCGGAGGCCAACGACAAGGAGGAATAGATGCGGGCGGCCACAGGAAACGGGCTAAATCAATTAGCACTATTGATTTGCCACCGGTTCACCAGCTGAGACGAACGGACAGACTCTGTTACGGTTAATGCTGCGTTTTTGCTCTGGCGGGTGACGCTAATCGATGACAAAATGCTAATGAAAATGTGCTGCCATCGTGCAGGGAGAGAAAGTGAGCCCTGGAACAGTAACATGTATACAAAATTACCAATGTATAATTTAAGAATACAGAAAAGGCTGTACTCCACTTAGAAATTGGGTATAGTAACTGGACTATGTTTGACTATTACTTCAGAAGGGAGAGCTTTTAATATGCTTGAGCTGGCTTGCACACACAGTATCAATGCAAAATGAATTGCAAAACAGAAGAACTGCAGACCTGCGATCCATAAGGGCACATAATCGATGTAATGGAGTAGCCGTTCCATCCATAGTGTCTGCTGCTTGTGCGTCATCGCACCAATGTGCTGCTCTAATGCCAAGTGTATTGTGGGTCTTGAAGATGAAATTCCAGCTCTTCTAATGAAAATGCATGCCATTTTAAGAGTGTTTTCATTAAGGCACAGCAGGCTTTTCCCCGGAACGCTCGCGAAGCCTGGTTTCTAATGTTAGCGTTTTCACAGGCGCTATTCACTTACAGTAATAGCTAGCTATTACTGTAAGTGAATAGGATTTATATCAATAAGTAAATTAAAAAATATATATACTATGACCGTTTGCATTGTAGAGAGACATTCAGTCAAGTCTGTTGTTTTTAGGGCTGCAGCTATCAAATATTTTAGTAATCGAGTAATCGACTGAAAATTATATCGATTAATCAAGTAATCGGATAAAACAAAACAAAAAAAAAAGACTAATTCACTGCTTTCATTCAAAAAACCTTTCGATCTTATTTAAAATATATATATATATACCTAAAAATGCCGTTACGCTTGATAACACACATCACTTAAAAGTTAGGATTTTTCCCCACGTGTTTCAATTGAATTTCTATTTGTGACAAGCCATTTTTAAGTTCTAGTTATGTTTTAAATTAGTTTAAACTGTAAGTCCTGATAGGATTTTGAGTTTTTGCAGTGTTCAAAATAAATGTATGATACAGGCTGTATTGGAGCACATTAGGGACCAGTGCTACTTGGTGTTTTATCCAGCAATGACGACTGAGCTAAAATTGATAGTTAACTCATTTGCTCCCAGAAACGTATAAAGACGTTCTATTTTTAAATGCTTAACTGTCCCACAAACGTTTTTACACGTCTTTTGCGTTTTTTTGTACAAAAAGCATCTAGAGCTTCCGATCTATCGCCCAAACAAAAAACAAGCCTTAAAACCAATTTTAAAGCAATAAAACTGGCCACTGGAGAGCAGTAGCGCATTTGTTAAGACCTCACAACCCAATTCAAACAGTACAACTTTATTAGGGAAGTTAGCAGAGCCCCTCCACAGCTTGCTGCTCAGGTCCACCGCACGCTCGAGTGTCCTGCACGGAAACACGCACGGCCAAACCAGTTCCCCGCCAGGAACATAAGTTCCCCAGGCAAACGAGACAGTGGTCACCACAAAAAAAAAAAAAAAGACTTAAAAAAAAATCCATCTTTACGAGACAGTCAGCAATGAGGGAAAAGTTTAACCGTTGTCGCAGCCACCAAACGTGATCTCTCAGTTAGGTAAGTGTGAATAAATTGTTACTTTGCTATCAAAAGCTCTATTTGGCTGGTTGTTCATGTTATTTTGTAAAAGGAAAACATTATTCAGATGTTTGGGATGTCACTGAAGCAAAAAATAGCCGTGTTAAAGTCAGTTATGTTTGAAATTTTTGCGTTTACAAAAAGCTCATTTTCTCCGTTTTTTCATCAGAAATTGGAAAATTGCTCAAACTAAGCTATTTTCTAATCCTGATTTCTAAAGAATGGAAAAAGATATGAACTTACTTTTTTTCTGCTGAAAGAAGAGAGTCTAATCTTTCTTTTGGTGGGTTCCATGTTTATATAGCAATAGAACAGAATTTTTTGTGGGCCTTGCAAAATCAGTCAAAATCCAGTAAAATGACCGGGAGCGAAGGGCCTTGCTCCAGTGAAAATGGCTGGGAGTGAATGAATTAACATTATTGAGTTTTTATTTTACATCCTCATCACTCCACATAGCTATGTTATGTTAAAGCCTGTATGTAAGACACGTTATCCACGCATCGACAGTGGTCATAATTAATAGAAACCTAGCCCTCCGCAGGGCTAACGTTACGTGAGCTAGTAACAGTAACGTTAATCTTATTTATTGGCGCTTAGCGCTCTTTATTAGCGCTTAGCGCTCTACTGCTTTAAGATGGCGGCTGTTTACTAACGCTGCCCAGACGCGGCCAAGTCTGTCATTTCGCATCTAGTTCAACATACATGTGATCTCTATGAGACTCATCAGACGCTACCTGCTACCAGCGTAGCATTGTGCGGCTAGTATTTAGCAACGTCTGCGTCGTTTGTAGCGGCTGTCGGCTGCAGTAAGTTTTTTTTTTTTTTGCTTCTCCCTGACATCAGCGCGTTGTCCCGCATTATAGGTAGTCTGAGCAAAACGTGATGCTTAGAGCTGTCAAAATAAACGATTACTCGAGGTGAATAAAATTACTCGGATCAGTTTTTAAACTCGAGTTACTCGAGTTGCTCAAGTATTCGTTTCAGCTCTAGTTGTTTTTATAAAAATATGAAAAGTAGTTGCAAGGACATGCATTTGCTCAAATCAAATCTAGCATATCATGTGATTCACTGATTTATTCTATCATGAGTCAAAGCTCATGGTAACAGGGTTGCGTATATGATGTGGAACAGACGTGAAAATGTAGCTTGGCGCCCTGCCCCAAAATGAATATATATATAAAAATTTATTTTTTATATGTTGTACATTTTGTAAATATTGTTTTTTTCACAACCTAAAGGGTATACGTCCTTCACTGTTTATTGTTCACCTGAAACGAGTGAATAAAGTTTAAAAGTCCCATTTATAAGGTCCATTTTTCCTCCGCTTCCTTTCGTTGCTTTCTTTAAGCAGCGCCTGAGGGCTTGGACCTTTACGTACTAAAAGTCTTAAATGTCGTATTGACAGCAACAGGAGTCAGATGGTCATTTATCAATAGCGCTAGCCGCTAACACAGTTAGATGATGCACAACCCCTTCCCCTTGATATCTTAGAAAATGTTAGCATGATAATTTAGTGTTTTGGTTAGGGCTGTCAAACGATTAAAATTTTTAATCGAGTTAATTACAGCTTAAAAATTAATCGTAATTAATCGCAATTAATCGCAATTCAAACCATCTATAAAATATGCCATATTTTTCTGTAAATTATTGTTGGAATGGAAAGATAAGACACAAGATGGATATGTACATTCAACATACGGTACATAAGTACTGTATTTGTTTATTATAACAATAAATCAACAAGATGGCATTAACATTATTAAAATTCTGTTAAAGCGATCCATGGATAGAAAGACTTGTAGTTCTTAAAAGATAAATGTTAGTACAAGTTATAGAATTTTTATATTATAACCCCTCTTAATGTTTTCGTTTTAATAAAATTTGTAAAATTTTCAATCAAAAAATAAACTAGTAGCCCGCCATTGTTGATGTTAATAATTACTTACACAATGCTCATGGGTGCTGAAGCCTATAAAATCAGTCGCACCCAAGCGCCAGCAGAGGGCAACAAAACTCCGAAAAACACAATTAACAACATGACATTTCACTGTGCTGTCATTTTAATCTGAGCGGGGCATGTGTGTTAATTGCGTCAAATATTTTAACTTGATTAATTTAAAAAATTAATTACCGCCCGTTAACGCGATAATTTTGACAGCCCTATTTTATTATAACAATAAATCAACAAGATTGCATTAACATTCTGTTAAAGAGATTCATGGATTGAAAGACTTGTAGTTCTTAAAAGATAAATGTTAGTAATAGGGCTGTCAAACGATTAAAATTTTTAATCGAGTTAATCACAGCTTAAAAATTAATTAATCGCAATTCAAACCATCTATGAAATATGCCATATTTTTCTGTAAATTATTGTTGGAATGGAAAGATAAGACACAACGGATATATACATTCAACGTACTGTACATAAGTACTGTATTCGTTTATTATAACAATAAAGCAACAAGATGGCATTAGCATTATTAACATTCTCTTAAAGCGATCCATGGATAGAAAGACTTGTAGTTCTTAAAAGATAAATGTTAGTACAAGTTATAGAAATGTTATATTAAAACCCCTCTTAATGTTTTCGTTTTAATAAAATTTGTAAAAATTTCAATTTACAAAATTATCAATAATGAACTAGTAGCTCGCCATTGTTGTGTCAATAATTACACAATGCTCATGGTGCTGAAACCAATAAAATCAGTCGCACCCAAGCGCCAGCAGAGGGCGACAAAGCACCAAAAAACACAAGTACAAGTGGTTGTCATTTTAATCTGTTTGAGCGGGGCATGTGCGTTAAATGCATCAAATATTTTCACGTGATTAATTTAAAAAATTAATTACCGCTCGTTAACGCAATAATTTTGAGAGCCCTAATTATGGTATTTAAAATTTTAGTAGAAAGTATTTTATTACAAAGTTTGTTTTTTTTCTTCAAGGCCATTTTCCACTTGATGACGCCCTAGGCAACCGCCTAGCTCTCCTATGCCCTTGGTTCCACAAATAATAATTAATATTTGAAATGTTTTTTTTAAACAACTGTTGCTACAGAATGAGTATTAAACTTTTATTTTAATGTAATTTGAACTGTTTTATTGGAGATTCAATTTTGTTATTGGAGGGAGGACATAATAGAAAAACTACATTTTAGGGTATACTTTTTTTTTATTAAAAATATTTCCTAGTGTTTTCCTCTTTTTTTATTATTTTTAGTTGTGGTGTCAGGACAAATAAATTTACTCAAATTTTGTTTGTACATTACCGTATTTTCCGCACTATAAGGCGCATCGGCGTAAAAGGCACACCTATATTAATGAATGGCCTATTTTAAGATGAATAGGGCGCACCGCATTAGTAGTACAAGTAATAGTGGTTGGGGTTGCGTTATGTAGCTACTAGATGGAGCTGCGCTAAAGGCAATGTCAAACAAATATTAACCAATATTGAGGTGCATCGGATTATCAGGCGCACTGTCAGCTTTTGTGAAAATTGAAGGCTTTTAGGTGCCGCTTATAGTGCGAAAAATACAGTATTTTTGAGTGATGTAAAATGTCCTCCAGTTTGGAATGACCCTTTTTTTTTTATCCCCGTAGTTGGTTCCATGGCAAGATCACCCGCGAGCAGGCCGAGCGGCTCCTCTACCCTCCCGAGACGGGCCTGTTTTTGGTGCGCGAGAGCACCAACTACCCGGGCGACTACACGCTGTGCGTCAGCTGCGACGGAAAGGTGGAGCATTACCGCATCATTTACCACAACGGGAAGCTCACCATCGATGAGGAAGAGTACTTCGACAACCTCATGCAGCTGGTGGAGGTGAGCGGAGAAAGGAAAATCAATGTGTAAAAATACCTCTAATTAAAGCCGGGAAGTAGCAATGGCAGAATAATTAAAAATACAAACAACGTGATTTATTAATGAATAAATATAAAATGTGCAGATGATATTGTTTTTGTGCTGCCTGACTCTGTAGCTTGTGAAAAGACGCCATTGACGTCATGCTTATTTATGGAACAAGTGGGCGGGGTAAACTGAAAAAACTCAGGCACCGAAATGTTCATTTTTATTCTGTCCAGTTACCACTGGTGGCTTTGGAACTGGTACCAAATTGATACCGGGTACCTAAATAATAATAATACACATTTTTGATAGACAAATTCTGCCTAATTTGAAAGGGTCAATACATTTTAAAAAAACACCTTGGTATTATCCAATAGTGTTTTGACTGGTAGGAATGCAAATACATCTTATTACTTAAATGAAAAATTTAATAAAAGACCAAAAATAAAACTGCGCTTCGATTAATTGGCACTATTGCGTAAGTTTGCACACAAAACAAAACAAAAAGACAGGCTCATGCACACAACGCCTTCCCAATGGGGTTTGCCTAAACAGCTCGCATCCTTCAAAAAGCCCGTCTGATCTTTTATCTGCAAGGCTGGCAGGCGGATAGACTTTCATCCCGTCAGATAACGAGAAGCACAAAAGCAGCATATCGCACTTTTAGTTTGGCTGGCAATGGAAATTTACAGGGCTAACTCCAAGGTAACCCTCATATGGACTTCATTAGATGCACAGGCAACGTATTAAGTAACATTAGTTAACTCATTTTCTGCATTGAGAGTAATCAACATCCAAGAGGGCAGGACAGTAAAGTCTAGGGTTCATTCGCTATCATCCCTCCCACTTCAAACGGATTGGACGTCTTTGTTGCTCAATGACAATTCATGAGTTTAATTTTGGGGCATTTCAGGTCTAGGCATGTGCTGGTATGAGATTCTGATGGTATGATAACCTTAAGCCAAAATATCACGGTCAGTGTTGTTAATCTTACTTTTAAAAAGTAATTAATTTCAGTTACAAATTACTTCTTCCAAAAAGTAATTGGGTTAGTAACTCAGTTACCTCAGCGTAAGAGTAATTAGTTACTCGGCAAAGTAACTGACATTACTTTTCATGTTCTACACGTTATTACTAGTACATGATCCATTCTATGTCTTTCACATCAAATATGTTTATGGGAACTGATTGAATGGAACTTTTCATTCCAAAAAAAACAGGTCATAGGTTTTTTTTTATTTTTATTTCACCTATATAATCGTGTAATGGTATACAAACTTTAACTTTCAAATGCTGTGAGAAAAAAAGCCTTTTTCCTGTTGTCCTGAATCGTGACTTCTGTGTACCGTCACATCCCTTCTATATATCAGGCATGAAAATCACTCACCTTTCAGCAAAATTCGCCATTTTGAAGTAAAAAAAGGGTGACCTACGTGAATTGTGCAGATCCGAGGAGAAATTTTTATGGGAGGGTGATCGTAATTCCATCTAACTAACTAACGACATGTTTTATTGAAGTTGCTAAGCCTGTCGCGATATGCAATGAGTCCATTTGTGGCAAGGTAAATAAAAATGAGGGCTATAATTTTCACGGCTGCGTTTTATCACTGCATGCGTGCATGCATACATTTGTGCGTGCGTGTAGAGAACATATGAGACTCCGGTTCAGTTTACAGATGTTTATTGGTAATCAACACGCCGTGAATTACAGTTCAGACATAAAAAATAAGGAAACATATGTATATTAAACACTGTAAACGTTAGCATTGCTAAATTGAGACTAATGGGGAAAAAAAGACAACCTACTTTAGCCTGCTGTAAAACATTGGCAGTCTTGTCCAAAACGCAAACTTGCGGTTAAAAGGTGACACTTCAAACATTAAAAATCACTGGTTAACAGCATTTGCAAACGAAAAAATGACAAGAAAAAAAATCTGAGTGACACCACAAGCAATGACGATAAGTGCTTTTTTGCACAGTTTGAAGCTTTTAGCAGTTTAGCGAACGTACTTCCGGTGAATATATCAAAATAAAAGCACGCCACGTTCATATAAATAACGATTTCTGGAGTTAATCCCCCATACTTCAGTATTAATACTATAATATGTAAATACTATAATACTACAGGATTCAGATTTTACACTAAGAATAGCTTTAAAATGACACCCTTTTTGAAAAATATGATTGGCAATGAATATTATAATTATTATAATACAATTATATATAGTAGTATACTATAATAATGCTAAAAAAAAATTTTTAAGAATTGTTTTGATTAATGTTGGAAAGGCGAAGTCAGTGTTCTAAATATGTTTACATTCCATTCTTTTGCACTAGTAAATGCTATCAACATTTGACCTCATTGTTTATGTGTGATTAATTATTGTTATTTACATGTCTATTTGTACTTTAATAAATCATTTAAGTGTTCCAAAAAGGTTTTTGTGAATTAATAAGCATCAGCACAAATGTCATTGCTAAATTAAAAAAATATACCGTAATTTCCCGAATATAAGGTGAACCCGTGTATAATGCGCACCCCAAATTTACTTGTAAAATCTAGGGGAAATTATTGTACCCGTTTATAACGAGCACCCTAATTTTAGCCCCAATAAATAGAAGAATACAAGAAAATAGAGCTCGTGTACAGATACAGAAATGTCATTTTACTGACTGGTGAAACACAGCACAAGCATAGCACATTGGTAGTTCAAAACATTACCATAAACTGACAATATTTACGGTAATAATACGATTTGACAACCTCTCCAACTTACCAGAATCTAGGACAGAACAAAAGAGATGTGACTTTTCTTTTAAAAACTGTTGTATAACTCGTTTCATCATGATGAATAAATTAGGGCTGTCAAAATTATCGCGTTAACACGCGGTAATTAATTTTTTTAATTAATCACGTTAAAATATTTGACGCAATTAACGCACATGTCCCACTCAGACGGTATTCTGCCTTTTGGTAAGTTTTACAGCAAGGTTTTTTGTGCTGTCAAACGGCGAACTCTTGTGGTCGCTTTGCGACATGGTTTATTGCTTTCTTGCCAGTTCAATATGGCTGCACGACATCTCGGGCTGACGCCTACGTTGTAATGTTGTGCTTATATGATCCTTGGACAAGATTTGTCCGTAAGTATGGTTGTTGTAAAGAATGTACATATTATGTTAGTAAGCGAAATGTTATATTTTTTGTATGAGACGCTTTTTGTCTATGTTTAGTGAACCTGTATAGCGTGCTAAGCTAACGTTGTTGCTAATGCAATGCTTTTTTTGTCTTTTCACTATAGTCTAAAGAGGACAGTGGTTTGAGGCCATTTTATTAATAAATCAGATGAAAAAGGAAGAAGTCTGATTGTTAAGGCGTCGTTCACTAGCTGTCTAGGTTTGGAAAAAGTACACGCTTCGCAGTGAGGACAGCATAGACAGATTTAAATGACAGTAGAGTGAAATGCCCACTACAGTCCTTATGTACCCGTATGTTGAATGTATATATCCATCTTGTGTCTTATCTTTCCATTCCAACAAATTATTTTACAGAATATATATATAATTTACAGAAAAATATGGCATATTTTATAGATGGTTTGAATTGCGATTAATTGCGATTAATTAATTTTTAAGCTGTAATTAACTCCATTAAAAATTTTAATCGTTTGACAGCCCTAGAATAAATGTTTCTTCAATGGATTTATACGGTAAAATGGAAGTGAGAACGTGAGTCGGAAATCCGAGAGAGCTCATCGCTGTCGACACGACAGTAACAGTAGGAACTATTGTTATTTGGGTTTGAGTTTCCCGAGGGACAGATATAGTTGACGGACACAGGAAGTGTGTGTTGTTACGTTTGTTATGGTCCGAGTTGCGGAGCTGCAATAAACATTGACGCAAATGAGTTCAAGAAACTAAATTTTGTGCTATATGAAGGGTGAAAAAAGCAGAATTTAACACAGACGAAATCATTAGGCCGATCAGAGTGAAGTATTACCGAAACAAAACATATATATATATATATATATATATATATATATATATATATATATATATACATACACTCACCAGCCACTTTATTAGGTACACCATGCTAGTCACGGGTTGGACCCCCTTTTGCCTTCGTAACTGCCTCAATTCTTCGTTGCATATATTCAACAAGGTGCTGGAAACATTCCTCGGAGAGTTTGGTCCATATTGACATGATGGCATCACACAGTTGGTGCAGATTTGTCGGCTGCACATCCATGATGGGAATCTCCCGTTCCACCACATCCCAAAGATGCTCTATTGGATTGAGATCTGGTGACTGTGGAGGCCATTTGAGTACAGTGAACTCATTGTCATGTTCAAGAAACCAGTCTGAGATGATTCCAGCTTCATGACATGGCGCATTATCCTGCTGAAAGTAGCCATCAGAAGTTGGGTACATTGTGGTCATAAAGGGATGGACATGGTCAGCAACAAGGCTGTGGTGTTCCAACGATGCTCAATTGGTACCAAGGGGCCCAAAGAGTGCCAACAAAAATTCCCCACACCATTACACCACCACGAGCCTGAACCGTTGATACAAGGCAGGATGGATCCATACTTTCATGTTGTTGACGCCAAATTCTGATCCTACAATCCGAATGTCGCAGCAGAAATTGAGACTCATCAGACCACGCAACGTTTTTCCAATCTTCTATTGTCCAATTTCGATGAGCTTATGCAATTTGTAGCCTCAGTTTCCTGTTCTTGGTGAAAGGAGTGGCACCAGGCAACGTTTTTCCAATCTTCTATTGTCCAATTTCGATGAGCTTGTGCAAATTGTAGCCTCAGTTTCCTGTTCTTGGTGAAAGGAGTGGCACCCGGCTTGGTCTTCTGCTGCTGTAGCCCATCTGCCTCAAAGTTCGACGTACTGTGCCTTCAGAGATGCTCTTCTGCCTACCTTGGTTGTAACGGATGGTTATTTGAGTCACTGTTGCCTTTCTTACGGTATGACAGAAAATTTTTGCCGTTTTGAAACGGTGACGTTTTCATACCACGGTATACCTTGAAACTGGTAATCGGCACATGTCTGTTCAGGTCATTTGCTGTTGATTTTCAGTCACTTTCTGTTAATTTTTCGGCCATTTTCTAGGTAACCTGTAGATTTTGGGGCATTTATGGATCGCTTCTGTCGACTTTGTGTTACAGAACACGAAGTGACCTGGGAATCTCCCTAAATGAATGGCAAGTGACTCAAATACAACATGAAGTGACATTTAAATGCCCTAAAATGAACAGAAAGTGACCTATAAATGCCCACACAATTGGGAAAAAAAGGCTGCAAATATGTCCCAATCCCAGCCAAAATGGATTGGGCATGTACAGCCGTCAATGGCAGCTATTGAGTTAACAGAAACACTATTCTAGTGGAAGATTTTGGTTATTTTTTTTGTTTGTTTGTTTTTTAAAATAGGGGCACCTTTTTAAAATGATATATCGATTCTTGCAGTATCACGGTTTAACATCATTTCGATATTTTGTTACACCCCTACTTGTAAGTGTTGGTCGTATCAATTTTTAAAGCCTTAAAAAGTGTTGAAATTTCCTATCTGCTCCTCCATCTTTGTGTCATTATTGTATCTCCTGGCTGGAATTCTGCCTCCCTCGCGTGCACGTCGTCTTTGTTATGCCGCCTTCCCTACGCTCTCGACTATGTATAGCTTCTCCCCGCCTGCCGTTATACTCAGCGTCTTCCCTCCTCGCCGGCAGAGGATTCCTCACATTCTTCGTGTGTGTATTTTCCGGCTCGGCCATCCCCCCCGCTCCTTGTCCTCGACTCGACGCAAAGGCGAACAAAAGAAGGCACCCGCTGTGATCTGGTTCATGCAGTTGGCTGGGCAAGCGGGGAGATTACCTTCCTCTTAAATGATATTTAATCTTCATGTGTCTGTATGCATTACATAATGCATTACTCGGCAACCCTCGCCCACGTGGGATTTTCCTTCGTGACTGCGTCACCTCCTAGTGGCTGGAGTCACCGCTGCACCACGCCGGGCCATTGGTCATGCTGCAGTTTTGGAATTTGTTATGATCTCCAATGGACTCCTTTGTATTTATTATAATATACTTGCTCCCAGTTGAATATTGCTGTGAAGCTGGTGCCAAAAAAAAAAAAAATCTCAAAGAGGATGAATTAAACATTGTATATTTAAACACAAAAAGATTGCACTGACACTGAACCACAATTCAGCAGGGGAATAATATATTAAAAAAACATCAAGCATATTTGCATTTTATTCACAAAGTAAGAGCATTGCCAGGTGTATTAGAAAAAAGTCTTGAGTTTTTCACCTGAACCACGTTTTATATGTAAATGGCCGAATTCAATCCACTACTGCTAAAACAACACATTAAATTTTATAATAAGGGTTAAACCAGATTGAAATATGAGCCAAATACATTTGAATCATTCAGTATTCCTAACCTAACTGTTAATTAGTTTTAATAATCGAGTAATCAAAATAGGAACCGTACTAGAATAAAGTGTAATTGCACATCCACTCAGTGGGTGGCAGTGCCGCTCTGATTCTCGGCGTGTGCGCAATATTTTTGAACCAAACAAGAGCACACAGTAAAGAGCACTGGAGATATGAAAAGCTAAGACAAGGAAAAATGACAAAGCGTATGTAGCATCTGGCTTTTGGCTTTGACTTTTAGTACAGTGGGAGACTAGGAAAGACCAGTTTGTTTACTTTGTCTAAAAATGTTCGCAGCGGACAGCTGGAATTATTTTTTTCAGCGAAAACATGCTGAATATTGCCAACAATCAGTAAACCAGCGAGCACTGTCAGCATCATATAATGTGGCGTACCAAGTTGCTCGGTGCAAAATAACCCCACACCATAGGAAAGGAACTGATACTGCCTGCAGCAAAAAAAAAAAAAAAAAAAAAAAAAAAACTTTCCCTCTGTCCAGTGACACTGTCGTTTTTGTCCTTTTTTTTTTTTTTTTTTTTTTTTTTTCTTTTTCGGTCTAGTAGTTTGACATATTGTCCTCGTGAGTTAATGTTGCTAATCAATTTGAATTTATGATTACTTATTGATTTTATTTTTATTTTTCAGTATCAAATGGTCAAAAAATCTATCTTGAGTATTTTTATAGCATGGATGTTTTTTTGTTTTTTTTTTACTTTCTTGTAAGGTGATCTATATTACTTTTTTCTTTAATATTAAAAACACAGTGTTATACAGAAGTGTACTTATAATAATAAGAATTTTATATACAAAGGATACTACAGTATATTTACAGTGGCGGCAAAGAATTGGGGGGGCGTGGAACGTTTACGTCTTCCTGGGGGGGCATGACAGAAAATAATCAAGAAGCACTGATTTAAACAATCAGTGAAAACTTTACCCCGAACAATCATTAAATCAACTTAAATATCCCCCTCCAGAATGGTAAGTGCTAGGCCTTACACAGCTGTGGCTGTTACCTGAAATTGGCAAATAAAATCCAGTAGACAAATATTATCTAAAGTGTGCGCCCATTAGAAAATAACTGTCCAAAAATATATCACATAAATAATTAACTAAATCTAAATCAACGCTAAATTGTTGTGGTAGTGGTAGCCACCACAAGTCGACTAATCTAATATATATATATATATATATATATATATATATATATATATATATATATATATATATATAGTTTTTTGTTTTTGTTTTTTTAAACTAATTTAGCAATTAAATTTTTGTTGACGCTTATCATTTCCCAAAAGAATTTTGGAACACTTTAATTCTTAAAGTACAAATAAACAGGTAAATAACAATAATACATCACAAATAAACAATGAGTTCAAATGCTGATAGCATTAACTAGTGCAAAAAAATGGAATGTAAACAGATTCAGAACACTGACTTCACCTTTCCAACATGATTCTAAATAATTCTTTAAAAAAAAAAAAAAAAACTAGCATTATTATTATAGTATAGTACTATATATAATAGTATTATAATAATTATAATGATTATTCATTGCCAATCAGATTTTTCATAAAGGGTGTCATTTTAAAGGTATTCTTAGTGTAGAATGTGTATTCTGAAGTATGTGGGATTTACTCTAGAAATTGTTATTTATATGACAAACATGAAATGCTTTTATTTTGAAATGTTCACCAGAAGTACGTTCGCTAAACAGCTAACCTAAGCTTTACACTCTGCAAAAAAAGCTCTTCTTGTCATGTGGTGTCGGAAATGAAAACTTTTTCATTTCATTCGTTTGCAAATGCTGTTGACCAGCGATTTTTCGTGTTTGAAGTGTCACCTTTTAACCACAAGTTTGCGTTTTTGGAGAAGACTGCCAATGTTTTATAGCAGGCTAAAGTAGGTTCTTTTATTCTATTAGTCTCAATGTAGCAATGCTAACGTAAAGTGTTAAATATAGATGTGTTTCCTTATTTTGTAAGTCTGAACTGTAATTCTAAGGCGTGTTGATTACCAATAAACATCTGTGAAATGAACTAGTCTCATATGTCACCTACACGCATGCACCAATGTATGCTTGCACGCACGCACGCGGTGATAAAACGCAGCCGTGAAAATTATCGCCAACTTTTTTATTTACCTTGCGACAAATGGACTCATTGCAAATCGCAACAGGCTTAGCAACTTCAATAAAACATGTCGTTAGTTAGTTAGATGGACTTACTCTTGTCGTCTTCGAAAATTAAAACTTGTGCCGCTTTCCCCGCTTGCATACCGAGCGCCCGACATTCTGAACTTTTCCACGTATATACAATTTTTTAACCCTTCATTAACCGTCGACGGGATGTTGTGCTCATCGACGGATTTACATCATCGATGACGTCGACTATGTCGACTAGTCGGGACAGCTCTAGTCATAACACACAGGACAAACCAGCACAATATTGCACAATGTTTATGTTGGTCTTAACAGGAAGCAGCTGGATTCAGCCATTGACTTATGTCATATTCACTGTTGCCACTAGAGGGTAGTGTATCTAGCCAAATCGAAACCAAATGTGAACGTCTTGAAAAAATAAAAAGGAGTTATTTGAAAAAATATTTCAACTTTCTCATTTTTTTTCCTATTGCCATCAAAGAGTTAAGATACAGAAACACATGAAATAACTTCTCATCATGTATCTGTTCAAATTGCTGTAAAGGAAGTTGATGGCCCCTTGAACTGAATCATTCGACTGCCTCTGAGAAGTGTTTCCTTTTAACAGGCAAAAAGTGGGAAGGCAACCGTTTTTGGTGCTCAAAGAAAGCTTGTGATGAAAGTCAAAGCTGCCTTGGTTTGTCTTTGTCGCTGTAATGATGAATCTTTTAAGTTTTCCTCGACAGGGGAGGCTTTAGAAACATCAGACGTACTTCAAAAGTCTGTTTTATACGGATTCCCCAACAGACAGTTTACGCACTTTTAACATCTGATTGTTTATTTTTGTGTGTGGCTACCACTATATCAAAGAAACAGACTTAAAGAGAAATGTATGCCACGGGTTTGTCCTGATTTTCACTTTGGGTTCCTAATAAAGTGCACAAAACATCCCCACAAAGCACTCATTTTGTTTTCATGTGTCCCTGGCAGCACTACACCAAAGATGCCGACGGCCTGTGCACCAGCCTCATCAAGCCCAAGTTGATGGAGGGCACTGTGGCGGCGCAGGACGAGTTCTCCAGGAGTAAGTCCAATCCTGATTCATTTAACTGTTTTATGTGTTACTGTTTTGGCTATGTACGAGTAAAATAAAAAATTAGTGGATAGTTGCATTAAACACCAAAGTGGATCGGGATGAAGTTTGGGAGGTATCTTCAAATGATGTTTACGCGTCGATCTTTTTGTCCCAGAGCTGATTAATTACATTAACTATAGACTTCCAATCCATTTGAGCTGGGAGGGCTGGCAGCGAATGAGTACCACCCACCCAGTTCAAATGGTTTGGACGTATCTTGATAAACCTAGGCCTGTCGCGATAATAAATTTTAGTAGGCGATGTATTGCCTCATAAATTATTGCCGATATGCAATATTCTTTTTTTTTTTTTTTTTTTTTTTTTTTTTTTTTTTTTTTTTATACCAATTCAACCACTAGTGTAGTGACAATACAGCCTCAGGAATCACCCGTTCAAATACAATAAATTGTTGTTTTTAACTAAAACACAAACTATATTAAAAACCATAAATATTTAAGGGGAAAAAAACAATGCATAATGAGTCATTTGAAAGCTAGCTACAGTCTATTTCGGACTATAAGCCGCTAATTTTTCCTTCATTTTGAAACCTGCGGCTTATAGTTCTGTGCGGCGGCTTTGTTGATTTATTTGGGTTATTGGGAAACACTTTATTTGACAGCAGCGTCATAAGACTGTCATAAGACCGTCATAATTATGACATGACACTATCATGGGCATTACTGAATTCTTATGACAAATGTCATAAGTGTCATTCGGCAAATTATGTCACTAACTTCATTTCTGTCCAGCTTGGATCTTTTACATCCATTTATAAGTGAGATAATTTGCCGGATAACACTAAATGACCTCTGTTATAAGCATTTATTAATGATCCTGATAGTGTCATGTCATAACTCTGACTGTCTTATGTCGCCACTGTCATATAAAGTGCTATCAAATACCATAAATAGCAATTGATGAAACAATTGGAACAGTAACTGAAAAAATAGCACAGAAAATTAAATTTGATTGTTATTTACATCTGTAGCGCTGCAATGCCTGCTAGGAGGCATGTTGGACAAAAACAGTGTTGACAGCAGGTAGCAGCAGAGGTCCACTGTCTTCCCCAAGGGAGCAGTGATTGCCAAATGAAGCTTCTTGAAGCGATGAAGCTTTGCAACCAATCGGTTCAAAGCTTCAAGGTGGTTCATTTGGTCTTATGACAGTCGTATGATGCCGCTGACAAATAAAGTGTTACTGGTTAATATGTTTTGGTGTGAATATCCCGTAATAGAGTGAGGACAGCTGCAGCTTATAGTCCAGTGCGGCTTATTTATAAACAAATGCCAAATTTGGTGGGTGTCGGCTATAGTTAGGTGCGCCTTTTCATGCAAAAAAATATCGTAAGTGCAGAATATGAAACAGGTGAGAAACCCAATACCATTTTTTGTGTTCTCTGCCAATTACAGGCCATCAAAAGTGTTAATTTGATCCAAAATGACTTTCATCTTTTCTAAGTCCGCATGTTGGCAAATTTGAAGCCAAATTATTGACGGCCAATCAGATTTTTCATAATGTGTGTCATTCTAAAGCTATTCGTAGTATAGAATCTGAAGTATGTGAGATTAACTCCAGAAACCTTTATGTACATGTGGAACACAACATGCTTTTATTCTGAAATATTCACCGGAAGTATGTTCGCTAAGCCGCTAACCGTAAGCATCACACTCAGTAAAAAAGTGCACTTGTCTTCTATTTTCGTCATGCATGTGGTGTCAGTAGTAGATTTTTATTTTATTTTTTGCATTGTTTGCAAATGCTGACAACCAGCGAGTTTTCATGTTTGAACTGTCTCCTTTTAACCGCAAATTTGCGTTGTTGGAGAAGGATGACAATATTTCATAGCAGGCTAAGGTGGTTAGTACATTATTTTTTTTCATTAGCTTCAATGTAGCGATGCTAACGTTTTACTGGGTTTAATATAATGTAGATGGGTTTTCTTATTTTGTAAGTCCGAACTTTAATTCTAAGGTGTGTTTATAACCAATAAACATCTGTGAATGGAACTGGAATCTCATATGCAATCAACACGTACATGTGCACAGTGAACGCAGCGCTAAATCGCAGCCGACCTTAATTTTATTTACCGCACTATGAATTGATTTATTGCATATCGCGGCAGGCTTCGATAATTCCATTTAAATTCACAGAAGGAGAATGAAAAGAGCCACATGAATGGAGATCTATCATTGTTAGTGGCCGTGAAAGAGTTCATTGCAGGCTTATTGTTGCCTGTAAGTGCCAAGCTGGCCAGTAGAAGGAGCTTAGCGTTGTTAGTTCACTTTGAATAAACAAGCAAAAACACAATACAATGCAATTCAGTGCAATGGCAGAGAACATGTCGCGATCGCGATTTTAACCATATGACCAGACGCTATTAAAATCTGTATGCTGTACTTTTCATACTTTCTTTGCTTGCACTGTTTTAACCTGGCTCTAGCAAAAGAATGTATATAAAGTGCAGGGGGGAAACCTGTGCTTTCAAAAAGATATCATTTGTGGACTAAATTATATTGAAACCAATAGTTGAAGCCACAACAAATACAACAAAAACTCTGCTTCATAAGACATTGTGATTCAAATGCTATCATAGATGTTCAGACATTGTTGAAGTGTTTATTTTTTGGCATGTTTAATGAAATATAATTACAGTTTGTGTTTCTCTTGCATGCTCAAATTAAAGTACACTCAAATTTGACTGTCTTCGGTCTCCTTGCAGGTGGCTGGGCGCTAAACAGAAAGGAGCTGAAACTTCTACAGACCATTGGAAAAGGAGAGTTCGGAGGTGAGAAACACATCAGACACCTTAATGTTTCCGTTAACGTTTAGTGAAAAGATCAACATCTGGAAACCTGTCACCTCTGTCTTGTCAGATGTGATGGTGGGAGACTACCGAGGGACCAAAGTGGCAGTCAAGTGTATCAAAAACGACGCCACGGCACAGGCTTTCATCGCAGAGGCTTCCGTCATGACGTGAGTCAAGCAGTGCGCATGTTTTTCAAACTGATACAGTAAAAGTTGTTAAGGATCAACCTTTGTTTTGATGTTTGTACAGGCAACTGAGACACAACAACCTGGTGCAGTTGCTTGGAGTCATCGTAGAGGAGAGGGGAAGCCTTTACATTGTCACAGAGTACATGGCCAAGGTTAAGACCATGAAATTTTGTCGTAAACCAAGACCGGTGTGATGTGTTAAACATTATTTGATTCGTGGCTTCTTTTCCTTCTCTGCACAACAGGGCAGCTTGGTTGACTACCTGCGCTCCCGAGGACGGACCGTGCTCGGAGGGGACTGTTTACTGAAGTTTTCCCTGTGAGTTTTCTTCAGCGGAGGGGTTTCAAGTAGAGGAGTTCCAAAAAATCGATTATTACATGCATCGCGGTTCGACACGTGACGATTCGATTACGATTCATAAAGGTTCAAAAACGATGATTTTCACTCATAACTTTATGACAGCTGCTCGTTGGCGAACGAAATTCAAGACACGTCTGCTGCCCGGACAACGTTAACGGATGCGCGCACAACGTTATGATGGATGCTCCCAGTTACTGGGAGAGAGATTTACTCCTTTCTAAAAGACTGGAAAATAAATTTGTGTATGACACAGGCAGGCACAGAATGTGCGCAAGTTATTTTTTAGAGCGAGAGGGGAAGAGAGATAGTTCGTTGCTCCTTGTCTTTCCTACTGTCCAGCAGTAGTTTTAAGGCATTTCAATTGAAAATGTCCTGAGTGTGTTGCATAAACCTGTGTGCGTTTATAAGAGGTGAGTACACAAACCCTCTTGTACTGTTTAGCCTTTATTGTTGTTGTTTTTGAGATGTTGATAGTTAGCGCTGAGTGCTAAGCTAATTAGCTAATTCGCTAACGTGTATTTCATATGCAGAACGTACCATGATTAAGTACAGCGGTAACACTACAAACATGTGAAATTGTACAGAAATCTGTTGTTGCGAGAGATAGGGGGAGAGAAGTGTGCGCGCTGTAATGAGTGTGTGCGTGGGTGTGTCAAGAGCAGTTGTGATTTCCACCTGTAACACTGAAAACAAAATATATTGGTTAAAAGAAGTCTTTTTTTCTAAAGACACTTTGTTTGTGTCCAGAAAATGTGGAATTCATTCCACCAGTGTAAATTTTATTGTATTGTTGAGAGAAATAAGTACTCCCTTTAAAATGGTTAAATGTTTTTGCACCTTCTTGTAAAAAATTAATAAATAAAAAAAGCAGCCTAAGGGCAGCTTTTTGTTGTATGGGCATGTTTCCATCTTTCCTCTTGATCTTAAGGATATTTTAAATAAATAATAGTCATAAATTTGTTTGGCTACTTTATTAAACAGTACTTCACAATGCATCAATAATTGCGATAACCGTGATAACCGCGATCATCGTCAATATCGCGATCATTGTTCAAAAATCGAATCGGAGCACCCTGAATCGTAATCGAATCGAATCGTGGGGTGCCTAAGATGGCACACCCCTAGTTTCAAGCATATACAGTTGTGGTCAAAAGTTTACATACACTTGTGAAGAACATAATGTCATGGCTCTCTTGAGTTTCCAGTTATTTCTACAACTCTAATTTTTCTCCGATAGAGTGATTGGAACAGATACTTCTTTGTCACAAAAAACATTCATGAAGTTTGGTTCTTTTATGACTTTATTATGGGTTAACAGAAAAAGTGATCAAATCTGCTGGGTCATAAATATACATACATGGATCTGAAAAAGCGAATCATTAACTTGAACAAGTCAGGAAAGTCACTTGGAGCCATTTTAAAGCAGCTGCAGGTCCCAAGAGCAACAGTGCAAACAATTGTAAGTATAAAGTGCATGGCACTGTTTTGTCACTGCCACGATCAGGAGGAAAACGCAAGCTATCACCTGCTGCTGAGAGAAAATTGGTCAGGAGGGTGAAAATTCAACCGAGAATCACCAAAAAGCAGACCTGCCAAGAATTAGAAGCTGCTTGAACACAGGTGTAAGTGTCCACAGTCAAGCATGTTTTGCATCTCCATGGACTGAGAGGCTGCCGTGCAAGAAGGAAGCCCTTGCTCCAAAAGCGGCACCTTAAGGCTCGACTGAAGTTTGCTGCTGATAACATGGACAAAGATAAGACCTTCTGGAGGAAAGTTATGTGGTCAGACGAAACAAAAATCGAGCTGTTTGGCCACAATGCCCAGCAATATGTTTGGAGGAGAAAAGGTGAGGCCTTTAACCCCAAGTACACCATGCCTACCGTCAAGCACGGTGGTGGTAGTATTATGCTGTGGGGCTGTTTTGCTTCCAATGGAACTGGTGCTTTACAGAGAGTAATTGGGATAATGAAGGAGGAGGATTACCTTCAAATTCTTCAAGATAACCTAACGTCATCAGCCCGAAGATTGGGTCTTGGGCGCAGTTGGATGTTCCAACATGACAATGACCCCAAACACACATCAAAAGTGGTAATGGAATGGCTAAATCAGGCTAGAATTAAGGTTTTCGAATGGCCTTCCCAAAGTCCTGACTTAAACCCCATTGAGAACTTGTGGACAATGCTGAAGAAACAAGTCCATGTCAGAAAGCCATCAAATTTAACTGAACTGCACCAATTCTGTCAAGAGGAGTGGTCAAAGATTCAACCACTAGCTTGCCAGAAGCTTGTGGATGGCTACCAAAAGCGCCTAATTGAAGTGAAAATGGCCAAGGCACATGTTACCAAATATTAGCGCTGCTGTAGGTATATTTTTGACCAAGCAGATTTGATCACTTTTTTCTGTTCACCCATAGTAAAGTCATAAAAGAACCAAACTTCATGAATGTTTTTTGTGACAATGAAGTATCTGTTCCAATCACTCTATCAGAGAAAAATCAGAGTGCCGTGACATTATGATCTTCACAAGTGTATGTAAACTTTTGACCACAACTGTAGATGTTCGTCAAACATGACTAAAACGACATATAATTTTTCATGACGATGACGAGCTAAAAACATGTTTTGAGAGACCCAAACGAGGCGAATGCTAGTTTTACAAGATAATGCGACATAGTTTCCGTCATATACCCCTTTCCCACTGGCCAAAAAACCCATGTCAACCCACTAACAATCGACTTTTGGTGGCAGTGGGAAAGGTCCAGTGACCCACCTCGACCCGTGTCAATCAACCCGCCAAGCGACCCGCCTTAAAATCACCTCGGCTCTGATCGTCATGCAGTGTGAAAGCAAAACCCCGGGTCAACAGTCAACACCCTAATCTACGTGGTGACGTGGGCTCTTACGTGATGCGTCATAACAACGTGCCAGTCGCCTCCCATTTAACACATCCCACAACCGTAGTTACGTTGATGCTAACAACAAAGCTAGTAGAAGAAGAAGAATTCAGGTCGCCTACGTTGCCTCAGCACAAGCAGAGTGTTGATCTTTTGCTGCATTTCGACCATTTTGAGGGCAGTAAAAAGCATGAAAACAGAGAACACAAACGGAAAGGAGGCTTCCATGTTTCTCTGCATTGTTTACTTCCTTGAACTGAATGAATTCGGTCGCACTTGTCGACGTTGAGCTTAGCATGGTGACGTCACGTAACCTTACACACGGCTGAGGAGGTGTTAGACGGGTGAAAAAAAAAAAAAAAGACACGGTCTTTTTTTTTTTTTTTTGTCATTGGGAAAGTTGCCAAATGCCAATTGCTAGTGGGTTGCATCGGCTTGGAAAAAACGCGCGTTGACCCACTAGTTTCATTGGGAAAGGGCCAATACAGTAAGTTCACAATACGTGGCATTTTGTTATTGTACGTGTAGTACATAAACCTGCATCGTAACAGTGTCTCGGTCTTGTCACTCATTTGACATGTACTGTACAACACACACACACACACACACACCAGTGTTTTGGATCTACTTGCTGCTAGGCTGCAGGCCAGGCTTGCTTGTTTTGAAACACATGGTAAGATTTGTTTTATTATCTTGGCAAGAGAATATATGCAATGTTGCTTTAGCCTTTACAGGTCTGTGCTGAGGGATCCTCACACACTAAATGTAACTCGCAGCGTTAGCATAGTATTTGCGTTAGCTTTAGCATTTAGCATGGCGAGCATTGTCTTCAATTCCCGGACAATTTTTTTTTAACTATACCTCAACATACGATCGCTACGACATATGATCTTTTCGACATCCAACGTAAAATTTGACTCTCCATTCGTTTCTACATCCGACGACATGCTGTAAATATGACAACATGACAGCACCGCAGACGGACGCACGGCGCGTTTTCTTGAGAGAGAAATCAACACATGTTCCAAGAAGGTTAGTGCAGGTGATGAAACATGGAAAATGTGACGCTTAGCATTGGAATCAAGATGGAAATGATAGAAAAATATAAGCATGCGGTGCGCATCCGTGAACTGGCTCAACAATACGGCCGTGGAATGTCGACGATCTCCGACCTCCATTCGCCAGTCTTTATAAGTTAAGGTAACAATTATGATTGCGGTAACAACGCCAAAGAAATCGCCAGCTTCGTCAGGTTTTTATCATTTATTTTAGAACTTGTACAACACAACACGCCTACTCTCCACCGCAGTTGACGGTGTTCTCAACAAAACATTAAAAAAGGTAAATCTCAACCGCACCTCTCCCTCTCTCTGTCACGTCAGCGACGCGGTGCATTCAGGCACAGCATGCGAAACATGTCCGCCACATTAGAACCCGATTCGTTACATAATTACATGGATTATTAATATTATTATAGTTTTGCTATGTGTAATTGCCATTTGTACTAGTACCAGCAGTATTTATTCAGGATTTAGTGTAGGTTTTTGGGCTTAATATATTCTTATGGGAAAATCCTGCTCGACATACGACCATTTCGACTTACAAACAAGGTCCTGGATCAAATTAACTTCATATATAGAGGTGCCACTGTAAGTGGCGTCCATGTGTGTATAATTAATTGAAAATAAAGGACTGTGTTCCTTCTGAGTGTGTATTATCACAAAGCTGGTGATGTCCTTGTAGACGCTACAATATGTGCTTATCTGTCATTGTTCATTCGAACACCTTTATTTTTTGACTAAAACCTTTGAATTTTACAGACAAACATTTTGAGTACTCGTTGACTGAAACTAGACTAGAGGTTAGATTTTGTGCCCGAACCCGAACCCGACCCGACATTCGGGTCGGGTCAGGCCCACATTTTAAGCATTCACGTTCGGGTCAGTTCGGGTCGGGCCGCCATGCCGGACTAATAAATTATTTAAAAAAAAAAAAAAAATGGAGAGCAGGCTCTCTGTATTGCGCTTCTGCTTGTGCGTGTGCACGAACGCCGTGGCGCCGGCCGCTTTTTATTCTTGTCCTCCCGCTGTACCGTTTGCACGGCCGAGGCGCCGCCCTCATTTTCATTTCCTTGTCAGAGAGGCGCGTCCATGTGAGAACAATATCCCACACACTCAGAAATATGTTTAACAAACTTTCCCAGCGTTATTTCGTTGTGTGAATGCTTTGATAATTCTCAAAAAAATATGTAGATTATTTAAACATTAAGAAAACTTGCGTTTTTTTCTGCCAACTCGAAGAAATGAAAATAAATTGCTGATGCTGCGTTTTTTTCCGCGTCACTCAAAAAAAAAAAAAAAATGGAGAGCAGGCTCTCTGTATTGCGCTTTTGCTTGTTCGTGTGCACGAACGCCGTGGCGCCGGTCGCTCTTTATTCTTGTCCTCCCGCTGTACCGTTTGCGCACGGCCGAGGCGCCGCCCTCATTTTCATTTCCTTGTCAGAGAGGCGCGTCCATGTGAGAACAATATCCCACACACTCAGAAATATGTTTAACAAACTTTCCCAGCCTTATTTCGTTGTGTGAATGCTTTGATAATTCTCAAAAAAATATGTAGATTATTTAAACATTAAGAAAACTTGCGTTTTTTTCTGCCAACTCGAAGAAATGAAAATAAATTGCTGCTGCTGCGTTTTTTCCGCGTCACTCAAAAAAAAACAAAATCGGGTTTTTCGGGCTCGGGCCTGCATATCTAGTTAAGTGATCGAGCTCGGGCCGGGTCGGGCCTCAATACCAGCGGGCCGTGTCGGGTCGGGCTTGATTTTTTAGGCCCGAACTAGGCTCTAAACTAGACGAAAAGGAATACATTTTGAAATTACTAAAATATGACAATATAACAAAATGAAAAGTAATTTCGTCCGTTAGACTAAGATGAAAATTAAAAGAGCTGGCATCACCAACACTGGTTTCAAGCATTGGTCAGGCTTTTAAAAAAAAAAATACTTGCCATCCTCTGCAGGGATGTGTGCGAGGCCATGGAGTACCTGGAAGCCAACAACTTTGTCCACAGAGACCTGGCAGCACGCAACGTGCTAGTGTCAGACGACAACATCGCCAAGGTTAGCGACTTTGGTCTCACCAAGGAGGCCTCGTCCATACAGGACACCGCCAAGCTGCCCGTCAAGTGGACCTCGCCTGAAGCCCTGAGGGAGAAGGTGAAGAGAATTTTCAGTCTATTTTCTTAAGTGACAGTCATTTAGCTTAGTTTACCATAAAGCTAACTTGCTCTGGCATTACTGTTTTATACTACGCAGAGGTTCTCCACCAAGTCGGACGTCTGGAGTTACGGAATCCTACTATGGGAGATCTATTCCTTTGGCCGCGTGCCTTACCCTCGAATTGTAAGTACACGAATGCCAAATCAAGCACAGTAAACAGATAATTTAATAAACGTTTAAAGACCTTGCATAACGATACGATATTTCAAATATTACAAAGTCTGCCCTAATTTGATTTCGATTTGATTCAAAGACTGTCGATCAATTTAATGACATTATATACCTATTAGGGCTGTCAAAATGATCGCGTTAACGGACGGTAATTATTTTCTTAAATTAATCACGTTAAAATATTTGACGCAATTAACGCACATGCCCCGCTCAAACAGATTAAAATGACAAGTGTAATGTCCGCTTGTTACTTGTTTTTTGGTGTTAGGCGCCCTCTGCTGGCGCTTGGATCCAAATGATTTTATGAGTGTCACAATGAGTGAGCATGGTGTAATTATTGCTATCAACAATGGAAAGCTACTAGTTTATTTTTTTTATTGAAAATTTTACAAATTTTAATAAAAGGAAAACATTAAGAGGGGTATTAATATAAAATTTCTATAACTTGTACTAACATTCATCTTTTAAGAGCTACAAGTCTTTCTATCCATGGATCGCTTTAAGAGAATGCTAATAATGTTAATGCCATCTTGTTGATTTTTTGTTATAATAAACAAATACAGTCCTTGATCTTCATGTGATATAAAGCACTTTGAATTGCCTTGTGTACGGTACATACAGTACTTATGTACTGTATGTACCGTATGTTGAATGTATATATCCGTCTTGTCTTATCTTTCCATTCCAACAATAATTTACAGAAAAATATGGCATATTTTATAGATGGTTTGAATTGCGATTAATTACGATTAATTAATTTTTAAGCTGTAATTAACGCTATTAAAAATGTTAATCGTTTGACAGCCCTAATACCTATTTAACATAATTATAGTCATAAATTTGATGTTTCTGACAATTTTGTAGCTGAAACATTATAGACATTTGCATAAAAACTATGGTTAACCCTATCAAAGTCACCTGATTTTGAGGCTCTGCCGATAAAGTCCTGCTCCGATACTTTGGCATTGTGTTTAGAAGAAAATAAAGCACATCCAAATGTAAATTATTTCCATATTGCCTGCAGCATCACTCTTGCATGATGTCGTCTTACCGTTAACTTCCCACAGCACTGTTTTACAGAGGCTCCGCTTGGCAAAAACCCTTTTTTAACCCACTTAAGACTTGCTGCTAACAGTAGACAGTCATGTTTGCTCTTTTTAAGTTTCCGGTACTGATTTGATGGGCCAAACACCCGTTGTTACATGTTCATTCTCGAGTAAGCATGCACACCATGCACAAGCTGCAGTTACACTTTAGGCTTGAGGTGGCAGTTGCTAGGAAAGTGGGCCAAACTCCACATAGCATTTTAAAATAAAAGAACAAATCTTAAAAACTTTTGAAAATGACATCAGGCACGATTTCCAATCACGTGCTGAAAAAGTTTATTCAGAACTTACACTCTGTTTAAGTTGTTATAAGCTCAACTCGTTCACTGCCAGCCCAGGTCATAGTGTATGTTGTAGCAGTTAGTAAAAGAGGTAAATTGATATCGAAAACACCCATTGACAGCAATACACATCCAAGCCCCTCAAAGTCAAAATAGATTAGACCAGAGGCGGAATTAAGGGGGTCTAGAATTCGGATACCCGTTCACATTTACAAAACAAAGTTGATTATCTGAGAAAAAGATCTCTGGCCCTTTTAAACGGGCCAGAGACCAAACAGTGCTAGTTTGAAAGCGTGCTAAGTGTTAAAATATCTCTAGTATACGGTGGAAAACACAGACAAGACTGAAAAAGCAGTTTCTGCTCTTGCAACCCTCTTTAAAATAAATTGCTGTATTTTAAGCCAAGACTACTGTTGTGTTTGATAGAACAACATGTCTATATTCTGCCATAGCAGATTCATGGCGCATTAAGCCCCCGAACTATTTTTAATTTGCTCGTCTTACCCTGAAAACCCCAGTTTACAGACGTCGCGCAACCGCTTTTGTTTCAACCCAGCCATAAAACGAAAGTAATTAATTTTATTTATTATTCAAAATGTCTGTCGTTTTTAGCTTTGAATCATTAATTGAAGTCTCATATTTCGTTTAAATGGTAATGGTAAATGGTGTTATACTTAGAGAAAAAACGACTTTAAAAAATTATTCATTCACATATTTTAAACTTTTAAACAAATAATGTCACAATGAAAAAAAATTAGAGATGCACGAAAATATCGCTCACCGATAATTATCGGCCGATAATGGCAATTATGACGTCACACAGATAATCCAGATAAAACGAAATTCAACCGATAATGCAATCCGATAATTATATACTTTATTTAGCCTCCAAATGTGCGCAATCAACAGTTTTGTCCAATTCTGCTAGTTTTAAGGAGGTGTTTTTGCAGTGTAGTAATGTGATATATGTTAGGAATGGCTTACTTTTAAAGGCAGTTTTGTGCAACTTGGGTGTTTACTCTCTAAGTAATTGTTGCCAAAAGCTTACCATTACACAATGTCATTGCCATTGTTTAGATGTTGGAATTTACTACTTGTTCACATTTGATGTGGAAAAAAATAGCACTAAATTACATTTTGGCACAGTAGCATTAGATCTTTGTATACTTTAAAATTTTACATACATATTTGAATCGAATTATCGGCGTGACATTAACGGTTATCGGGTGGAAGGGGCAGGAAATTATCGGTTATCGATATCGGTTGAAAAATTTATTATCGTGCATCCAGGGATCGCGTTAACCGAATATTTTCCGTCGTTGACCGATTTTTTAAAACGGTGACGGAAAAAACTGAAGTCCATCTGTCATTTTGACAGGTTGCAATTCACACCCCAGACCACAGGGTGGCGAGTGAGCATATTAATTAGCTATTGTCTCTCTTGATGCATGACGTCGTTGGCCTTAGTCTGAAAAATGTCAAGGCAACTGAGTGTCCGAAGTTTCTTCAAAAAGCCCCAAAACGACGATGGTGTTGATAAAAGAGGTGAAAAAACAGGGACTGCACAAGCGGGCATGCAATTCAAGTCCATGCGCACCAGGAGGAAGGTGTGAAAACTACGTTCAGGCCACAGCAGGTGAACTGTTAATTTCATTGTTCCATATGCTACATATGGTAGGCTACCTACCTACTGGGGCTCCAGTCAGCTGTTTTTGTCACTGCGGAGAAAAAGTTACATATTCATCTGCTTGATGTGTGATGGCACGGTGTGGATTTTCTGTTAAGCTTGTTCGGACAGAATATTAATTTAAAATGAATGAAAACTGTCACGTGACTGTGTCGTAGCCGCTAACGCGCTCGGCCAAATGGACACACAAGTACGGAAGTTGAATTATGCCAAACAAAGGGTCACCACAATGTCAATATCATCATTTTAAAAATTTAAGTGACGGGTAAAAATAGATTATGACCGGATTTTTATGACCCTGTCAGTCAAAATGACAGACAACGAAAAAGTCTAGCGCAACCTCTGCGTGCATCACTAAAAAAATGGCGTCTGTAAAAAAGTCACGGATATCTAACTCAAAACTATCGCTTAATTCTATTTTTTTTTTTTTTTGTTACTGTCGCATTTTCTTCGATATGTTAGATGATAAATAATCGATCCAAACAACAACAAAAAATTTAAAAAATAACTCGTCTAGAAGGGTAAATATGTGAAAAAGAAAATCTCTCCACTGTGATGTCAAAATCCAAGCTTATCAATTGAATGGCAAGAGTGTGCAAAAAATAATCAGAGCAAAGGGTGGCTATTTTAATTAAACTAGAATATTGTACATAATTCCACACGGGTTCATTTATAGTTTTATAACTTCAGTGAGAATTTACAATGTAAATAGTCATGAAAATAAAGAAAACGCAAGAATGAGAAGGCGTGTCCCAACTTTTGGTCTGTACTGTATATTACTGCTCCTACTATTATCCAGCTATAATGTCATATGCTATCTTGAACAATAAAAGCAATGAAAACCCAGGCGACCCACGTGTTTACTGCTTATCATACAACGTTAACTTCCTTGTTGCAACATCATCGATATTGTATTCTAGTCTTCCCTGCGTATGTAATTGCTTACAGAGGTTAGCGGTCAAAAGGCACGAGAAAATGAATATACTTTAAAAATATTACTCACTTGCACTAACTACAACAGCAGTGATGTATTTAAAATGGTAGATAACTCGACGGACATTTGACCTGTGATAACCCTTGAGGGCTGTGGTTGCCATGCGCATGCTCATTAGCACTTCAAATATCAATTTGACAGGGAGACCAAATCAACAGACACAAATATTACAATTGAATGTCAAACGGGGGCTGCAAAATACTCTCCCGTGGGTGCAAGTTTGAGACATCTATATTAATATTGTAATATATTATTATGTAATATTAACCCTGCCCGTTGTTAGCTGAGGCTCCAGCACCCTCATGAGGATGGATGAATGAATGTTATATTATTATAATTACGTAAATTTCAGACTATAAACCGCTCTTTTTTTTTTTTTTAATCCTGCGGGATAATA
The DNA here is from genome assembly GCF_030265065.1 of Corythoichthys intestinalis. Lineage (NCBI taxonomy): Eukaryota > Metazoa > Chordata > Actinopteri > Syngnathiformes > Syngnathidae > Corythoichthys > Corythoichthys intestinalis. The sequence goes on along the minus strand of NC_080395.1, from coordinate 15,747,916 downwards.
AGTAACGCTTTATTTGACAGTGGCGTCATATGACCGTCATAATTATGACATGACACTATCATGTCACTAAGTGTCATCCGGTAAGTTATGTCACTAACTCCATTTATGTCCAGCTCGGATTTTTTTTTACATCCATTCAAAAGTGAGATCATTTGCCGGATGACACCAAATTACAACTGTTACAAGCGTTCATTGTCAGTTTCATGTCATAATTATGATTGTCTTATGACAGTTTATGGCGCCACTGTCAAATAAAATGTTACCAAATAACATGACTAGCAATTAATGAAACAACTACAAAAGTAACTGAAGAAATTATTACCACAGAACATGAATTTTGATTGTTTTTCACATCTGTAGCGCTGCAATGCATGCTAGGAGGCATGTTGGACAACAATACTGTTGACAGCAGGTGGCAGCAGAGCTTGACTGTCTTCCCCAAGGGAGCAGTGATGGCCAAAAGAAGCTTCTTGAAGCTACGAAGCTTTGCAGAAAATTGGTTCAAAGCTTCATGGTGGTTAATTTGATAATATGCCGCTGTCAAATAAAATGTTACCGGTTAATATCTTTTGGTGTAAGCATCCCATAATACAGTGGGAACAGCTGCGGCTTATAGTCCAGTGCAGTTTATCTATGAACAAATGTCTTTTTCGTGTCAAATTTCGTGGGTGGCGTCTTATAGTCTGGTGTGCCTTATAGTCCGAAAATTATGGCATAAGATTATTATTAGGGTTGTTCCGATCATGTTTTGTTTTGCTCCCGATCCGATTGTTTTAGTTTGAGTATCTGCAGATCCCGATATTTTCCGATCCGATTGCTTTTTTTTTTTCGCTCCCGATTCAATTCCAATCATTCCCGATAATTTTTCCCGATCATCTACATTTTGGCAATGCATTAAGAAAAAAATGAATAAAACTCGGACGAATATAAACATTCAACATACAGTACATAAGTACTGTATTTGTTTATTATGACAATAAATCCTCAAGATGGCATTTACATTATTAACATTCTTTGTGTGAGAGGGATCCACGGATAGAAGGACTTGTAATTCTTAAAGGATAAATGTGACTTTGTTTATTGTGACTAAATATTGCCATCTAGTGTATTTGTTGAGCTTTCAGTAAATGATACTGTAGCCGTTTAACTGTTCTGCCCAAATGCATGATGGGAAGTGCAACAATGATTGTGCGTAGTGACACCAATTGATATATCTTCTCTGCGTTGAGAAATAACATATGGTTTTAAGAAAAAGATGAACTACTACCTTTCTTCCCCACATTGCTTCCCACGATATTTTTAATTGTTGAGAGGGGGATTTTAAGGCTTTAGCCAATTAAATAAAGGCTCCAAAGACTGCCTAAAATCACTCTACTCATTTTACACTGACTTTTAGCTCTATATATAGGTGAAACGGCGCCTTTATAGATTGAACGCGACAATGCGTGAGTGGGTCGTGCAGCGCATGCGTTAATTGCATTAAATATCTTAACGTGATTAATTTTTTTAAAAATTAATTACCGCCATTAACGCGATAAATTTGACAGTCCTACTTTAAGCCAAAACTAAAGACTCTGGATGAGTGTAAGACATTTTGTCTGTAACGTGAAATACAATTAGAAAACGATTTAATTTAAAAATATATATATTAAAAAAAGGCATGTCCGATATTTTTTTGCCGATTCGGATACTTTGAAAATGACGTGATCTGACCCGATCGATCGGGATGCCGATCGATCGGGATGCCGATCGATCGGGACATCTTTAATTATTAAAATATTAAAATATTTTTAGTTCATTTTATTCTATTTAGAATCCTAAATATTATTACTCATGACTTTATTTGCGGTGTTATCCATTCTTTTTTAACTTATTACTGTTTAAAATTCCCATAGCAAAATACACACAGGCCACACTTACATGGATTTGTCTTTATTTTCTATTTCTTACAATTCATGATGTTTTCCAGCAGATGGCAGCATTGCTTACATTCTGCATAGACTGATTTTTGGCCCATCTCTTTCCCTCCGACAGCCGCTGAAAGAAGTGGTGCCCCGCGTGGAGAAAGGCTACAAGATGGACGCCCCCGACGGCTGCCCGCCGGTGGTGTACGACCTGATGAAGCAGTGCTGGACCCTGGACGCGGCGGTGCGGCCGTCCTTCCGTATGCTGAGGGAGAAGCTGCAGCATATCCGAGCCAAAGAGCTCTACCTGTGAAGCGGTGCGCGGGCGGCGATAATACGGGTGGGAGGGATTCCAAACCAAGGGACCACAGCAAGCTTTCCTCCCGGACGCGCCCCCCACTCGGCTTCTCTTAAAGGACCCACTTCCTGTTTGTGTTGTAAAGCTTTTCGCCCAGTTCGCCGCTCTTTTCCTTCCTCCTCTTCCTCTCCACCTCTGTTGAACACGGCATTAAGTGGAGGGGAGGCTGGCCTTTTCCTCCACGTTTGTCAGGTGCTCACTCTCCACACCAACTCCTTGCATGTCCCATCTCGAGCCCCTTCCCTCCGCTGGCCGTGGTTTATAGGTGTGGGGCCTTCGCTCTGTGCCAAAGTGCCTCCAGAGCTCCACAAACAAGCCACCGCTGTCTTTTTTTCTTTTTTTAATTATGACATTTTTTGTTTCAGGGAGGTTATCAAACCAGTTTTCTAGTGCCGTCTTTATTTCTCCCAAATTTGTTGTCATGTCTCCAAATATTTTCAAGGGGTCCAGGAGTCATGGCAGACAGGCAGAAATAGGGGAGAGGGGGCAAGACAAGGACAAGGAGCAGCCCCTGAACGTCATCATACGTGGGCTAGTTTTTTTTTTTTTATATCAAATATATTTAAAGGATTAAAAAAAAAAAAAAAAAGACTGACTGGGACAGAGAATTTACAAAAAATGTATAAGGCGGGAGGGGAACGGCAGTGCATGCAGTGTATGTGTGAGAGAGTGACTGTGGATGTGTGAGAGGCCTTCGATTCAACTGTCAGTGCTTTCAGTGTTCATTGTTTTATTATGCTATCATGAATAAATCATTCCATCTGAGTAGATGTTGGGAAAGTGACGTTATCATTGATCCGGGTTGGAAACATGAAAGCATCACCCTGTGAAGTTGGCCCTCCATCAGATGCAAATTTATACAAAATATTATATCAATAGTTTGTGCTGCTATATTTTTCAGATATTTACAATACTTTTATACAGTGTATCACTAAAATGAGTACACCCCTCGCATTTCTGTAGATATTTAAGTGTATCTTTTCATGGGACAACACTGACAAAATGACACTTTGACACAATGAAAAAGTAGTCCGTGTGCAGCTTACATACCGTATTGGCCCGAATATGAGACGGTGTTTTTTGCATTGAAATAAGTCTGAAAATGAGGTGGTCGTCTTATATTAGCTGTCTAGACATTATACCCATTCACGATGCTAGATGGCGCCAGATATCATTGAAGCAATGTTCTGTCATGAGAGATCTCAGCTACTCTCAAGTTTAACCAGTTTGCATTATTTTATTGCAGTGTTTTTCCTTATTCAGATTTGTTTCATGACTACAGTTACTAGGTTAGACTTCACTTTGATGGTTAATGCAGTTACTGCAATTTTGTTGTTTTGTCACAATAGATTGGTTTATTTACATTTCAAAAACCAGAAGCCATTCATTTACGAATGCGCACTTTAGTTTACATATTTAAATGTTCAGATATTAAGATTTGAATGAGGGAAAATAACATGATTTTTCTCTCAAATATAATGTTATAAAAATTTGTTTCAGATGTACTGTCATTATTTTCTGTATAAAAATTAATTTGGTGTTCAAAAAGTCTTTTTGCAAACTTGAGTCTTGAAAAAGAGGGGGTCGTCTTATAATCAGGGCCGTCTTATATTTGGGCCAATACGGTATATAAGCTGCACACAGACTACTTTTCATTACGTAAAAGTGTCATTTTGTCTGTGTTGTCCCATGAAAAGATATACTTAAATATCTGCAGAAATGCGAGGGGTGTACTCACTTTTGTGATCACTGTAGGTCAACCAGCACCCCATTTTGATTTAAAATGGTGTCAATCATTTGTGCTGTAAAAATGATTGCGCTGCAACGGTTTTGTAGATACAGTGGTAACTCGACATACGATCATTTCGACATCCGACGTAAAGTTTGAGTTGTCATTTATCTCAACATATGATGACATGCTCAAAATACGACGAATTATGCCAATGCCGCAATTTAATTTTTCCCGCAAGACGGACGCACAGATTTTCTTGTGAGAGAAATCCACATGGGTCCCATGAAGGTTAGTGCAGATTGTAAAAAAAAAAAAAAAGGACAAATGTGACGTGATTGAGTGATTGAACTGGCTCGACAATATGGCCGGTCTCCTCAGACTTCTGTCCAGGCATGAAAATCTCTCACCTTTCGGCGAAATTCGCCGTTTTGAAGTAAAAAAGGATGACCTACGTGAATCGTGTAGATCCGAGGAGAAATTTTTTAAGGGGGGGGGGGGGGGGTCATACAGTAGTACGTAATCGTTATTTTTCATGTGTCAAAAATGCAGCCAGAAGTGGCTTGGTGCGGCAGCGCTTACCCTTTCCCCTGTTTGATGCTGCGTGTGCCAGTGACGCTATTCCAGCAAACCCAAAAACAAGCACTCCAAACGCAAGGCGTACTTTTCTGCAATTTATTGATCTCTCACATCGTGGCAACTGAAATATACCAAATGAATACATTTAAAACGTTGTACAATCGTATTTTTCCAAGTGTGAGTAGCTTCAACAGTTTAGCTTCATGAAAAAGTTCGCCAAAAAAAAAAACACACATTTTCCTTTCAAATTCAATACACAAAGTTACTAAAAACTTACAAAGACGAATGATAGGCAAGGCTTAGCTAGGAGAGCAACTTCATTGAGGTTAATCACAGCCGCTGAGAGAGAAACAAGTTTGAATGCAGGGGGGGGAGAAAAGAGCGTCAAAGATCGTTAATTGCGACAGATGATCTTGTTCTAAGCACAAATTCACGTTCGCTGGAAAAGGAGAGGTCTCACTCCCAATTTTTTTTAGATGAATGCATTTGCCAGCATATTGAATTTGGTGAGTAATGGTTTAAATCGTTTTCATATTTTGCGTTATGACAAGTTACTGCCGTTCGTTCCAGCTTGCATTGAAGAGCTAGCCAAATCTCTGGTGAAAAAAATAGCTTCCGTTAAGTTAGCGTCAAGCTTGTGTATTTAATGGTAATATAAAAGCAGTGTTGTCAGTAACGCGTTATGTGAGTAATGCGTAACAGTAATCTGATTACTTTCTTTCAGTAAAGAGCAATCTAACGCGTTCATTTTTCTAAATCCATAATCTGATTAAAGTTACTTTCCTTGATGCCTGTGCGTTAATATTTTGTTATTGCCCCATAATGTATGTATAATGAAGAATACTGTAGTCATGGGAGTGACATCACGTGTCACATTTTCTAATCGGGGATGGAAAAAAAACAGGTGACGTGTTTACCCATGATGCGTGAGCCGTGAGCGCTGGGAATTTGCGGTCAAAACAACATAGCCTTGCTATCTCGCCAGGATGCAATTAAATAGGCAGGAGATATACTACAAACGGCTGCATTTGCACACTGGAAACACAGCCATTACTTCACATTTTTGTCCAGTAAAGATGACAAAAATATCTCCTTGCGCTGGCTCTAAAAGACTGTTGACCGCTAAAGCATCCAATTCAAGCACCACCTGGAATTACAGCACAACAGGTAACAAGACAGCCAGGACTTTTTGATACTGCTCGTGCTCAATCCTCTGTTCAAGCTCAGTTGTTGTTGAGGGTTTTGAAAGCTTAGGTTTAAAGAAATTCTAAATATCCATCTTGCCTCCTCAGCTGTAGTTTTGGCTAAGCAAAGCAAACGGCTGTCTCTCAGGTGCTATAGTCACAGGATCTGTTCAAAAAATAATTTGGACCCATTATGAAATACTTTAAAGGATTCTTATTCATTTCATTCATTTTTGTTGTTTTATTGCTCTAAAACTTTTATAGACAACATTTTAATGGTCATATTCAATGGTCTATACTTTAAAGGGGGAGTTCAGAATTTTTTACATTAGGCTTAATCTTTGAGTTAGCCTGGGTTCAATTAGTCGCTGGAGTTGATTTGAACAAATTCTGTGCAGTTTGCCAGTTATTTGATAGTTTCAGGGCTTCGGAGTGACAGCGCGAGTCAATGGTGGTTGAAATCAACTCCTTCAACTAATTAAACCCCTGCTAATTTGAATATTAAGCCTTATGTGAAAAATTAAAATTGTCAAATTCGCCTCATGTTTCGCCGACGGAGGACATTTTGGCAGAACGCCGGAACATATTTCCTCCACTCCCTTCTCACCTTTTTAACCCCTGACCCATTTTCATGCCTGTCTGTCGGCCAGTTTCTATAAGTTAAGGTGACAATAAAAATGTTTTTTTTTTATTACCAGTTTATTATTATCGTAACATCGGCAAGGAAGTCACCAGCTTCGTCAGGTTATTAATTATTTCAGAACTTGTGCAACCCGGCTACTGTCTACAAAGAGAAAGTAGAAGCTTTCCACTCTTCCACACTTCTCTCACTCTCTCGTCAAATCACATGGTGTGTTCAAAAAAAACTCGGCCGCCACATTAGAACCCCATCTGTTACATTATTATTATTATTCGAACAACTTGTCGCGATCAGCCATCTTTGCTCTTCACATTCGCTTGGAACACTTTGAGGCCGCAACTGGTACCCTCCATGTGGGATAAGTTCGACTTCCCGCCTTCCTCGATGGCAGCATTGGGATACGGAAGTGCTGCGAGTGACCTCATCACTCGAAATATCTCATTTTCTATAAAACGATAGCAGCACAAACGAAAATCGACAGCACAAACGTCGCACAAACAAATGGCACCACTTCAGGTCTATTTTGCAGTAAATGGGGGCAACGTGAGGTCATCACAACACATTAAAAACATAATATCTATAAAACCGTTGCAGCATAAACAAAAAATTTTACATCACAAATGAAGCGCAAACAATGACGCCATTTTTAGCCATTTTTAATCAAAATGGGCGGCTGGTTGATCTCAGATTGACCTTTAAAAGAACTGTAAATATCTCAAAAACGATAGCGGCACAAAATATTGACCTCATTTTTATATAAATTTGCATCTGATAGGGGGCAACTTCACTGTGGTAACAGCAACGCATCTAGAAAGTATTCAGCGCGAATCTAATCCATTTTGAAAAATGCTGGGAATATTTTTCAGATACACTGTGGTGCCCTGAGAGCGTCTGACCTCTTAGAGGTACTCCAGAGTCTTGTATGATTCCCATGAGTCTTTGCGACAGCGGCGCGGTTACATAACGTCGCAGCGCCGCCGGCTACGACTGTCCTGGCCCATCATGTGACGCTGTTGATTCGGGCAAGACCGCCCGCATCCGGCCGCACGTGACCTCGCTGCACACTAGTGTGAAGGTACCCTGCCTGAAGGACAAATTACCCATGATGCTTTTTCCACAAACAGGAATATTATTGCAGTTTCATATTATTTTGATCACATTTGATGGACTCTTACGCTGTGTGACATGGCCTTTATGGTGCCACCAAATATATTTACAATCGTACATGTCAGTTTTGTTTTTTATTATTCAACTGAAAATTAAAGTGAAGAGAGAAATAAGTAGAACAGAATTTAGTTGGAATTGCTAAATAGGGTTAAATATGAAGCTGACATGAAGTTTGATGGGAGCTTGACTAGCCATCAGTAAGGTAAACTAAACCAGGCTCTTGGGAAAAAAATTAGATACATTTCATTAAAAAATATCAAACAGGAAGAAAAGGGGAAAAGTGCACAAATAATTTGCCCATTGACAATGATAAACCCCATTACTCTTTGTGATCCAAATAAGGATGAAATACAATGGACTTTAAATGTTTTAAGCTATATCTCAGTCATTTTTGAATAAATTTTCAGTACATAAGGTTTATAACATACGTCATGTACCGTAATTTCTGGACTATAAGGCGCACCTGACTATCAGCCACCAAATTTAACATGAAAATGGCATTTGTTCGGAGATAAGCCGCACTGGACTATAAGCCGCAGCTGTCCTCATTGTTTTATGGGATATTTACACCAAAAGATATTAACTGGTAACACTTCATTTGACAATGGCATCATAACACTGTCATGAGACCAAATGAACCACCATTAAGCTTTGAACCAATTGGCTACAAAGCCTTATTGTTTCAAAAAGCTTCATTTGGCCATCACTGCTCCCTTGGGGGAGACAGTCAACCTCTGCTACCACCTGCTGTCAACACTGTTGTCATCCAAAATTCCTCCTAGCATGCATTGCGGCGCTACAGACCTAAATAACAATCAAAATTCATCTTCTGTGCTAATTATTTCTTCAGTTACTGTTCCATTTGTTTTATTAATTGCTAGTTATGGTATTTGGTAACATTATCTTGGATAGTGGTGTCAATACTATCATAAGACAGTCATAATTATTACATGACACTGTCATAAGGATTAATGAATGCTTATAATAGATGTCAGTTAGTGTCATTCAGCAAATTATCTCACTTTTGAATGGACATAAAAGATCTGAGTTGGACATAAATGGAGTTAATGACATAATATGCCACATGACACGTATTGACATCTGTAATAAGCATTCAGTAATGTCCATGATAGTGTCATGTCATAATTATGACGTTCTTATGATGCCGCTGTCAAATAAAGTGTTTACCTATTAATCCAAATAAATCAACAAATAAACCGCACTGGACTTTAAGCCGCAGGATTCAAAATGAGGGAAAAAAGTTGCGGCTTATAGGCCAAAAATTAGGGTACTTGAAATTTGACCCGATAGCTTAACCTTTGACCTAATTAGGCACAACAGGCGACCTCTTACCAATCAAAAATAAAGATTCACAAATAGGTACAATTTTTTTGTGTCAAATTCTCTTTGACGTTACTTAATCTGTGACCTTAAAAGGACTGATGTTTGACCAATAAAATGACCTACTTTTAAAAAATACACACTTCATACATTTTGCTTCTGACAACAATAAGCAACATGCCGATTTCATGCTTAAAATATCCATGCTAAAACTTAAAATATAAAAATATCTTAGGTGCCTTTTAAGTGCAATTTCGTACCATTTACAGTAGATACAGTATCTACTGTAAATGGTACAAATTTGCACTTAAAAGGCACCTAAAGTTAATGCTGGTGGTGAAACAAGGAAAAAGGTGACGCTTACCATTATAATGAAGATGGAAATGATAGAAAAATATGAGAACTGCCGCGACAATACGGCGGGCGGTCGAATGTCTACATTCTCGACGGTCCTTCTTTGACCTGCGTTTGCCAGTCTTTACAAATAAAGGTGACAATTATTATGGTTGTGAGGTCGCCAAAAAATCGCCAGCTTCGTTAGGTCAATAATAATTTATTTGAGAACGTTTCTACTGTCCACCACAGCTGAACATGAAAAGTTAAAGAAAAAATCCTCTCTCTGTCAAGCCAGCCACGCGGTGCGTTCAGGTACACCACGCAAAACACATCCGGCACGTTAGAACCCGATTCGTTACATTATTACAGAATTATTATTTTATTATTTAAATTTTTACTCATAATTTAGTTGTTTTGCTCTGTGTAATTGCTGTTAGTGTTGATTTTCGAGCTGTGGAATGAATTAATGGAATTATAAAGTATTCTTATGGCAGTCGACCATTTCGACTTACAAACAAGGTCCTGGAATGAATTAACTTCGTAAGTAGAGGTACCATTGTACAATACTTTTGGACTTTTTAGATTGTTATTTTGGGGCTCTTAAAGGGTTATATCCGAACTACCCTGAAATTCGGGTTACGTCACCAGCATAGGAACGGAACTCGTACGTAACCCGGGGACTACCTGTAGTCTGTCATATTTAGTCATCTCAAAATGGATGTCTTCGTCTAGTTTTTGTTGACAAAAACTCAAGACTGATTTCGTCGACGTTTAGTCGACATTTACTAAAAATGTTTTCGTCTGTAAAATTAAAAAATTCTACTCCAAAAATAAAGGTTTCCAACTATTTCGAATGAACATTGACAGATGAGTACATATTGTAGCGTTGATCTACAAGGACAACGGCAATTTGGTGATAATACACACTCAGCAGGAAAACAGTATATTATTTTCAATTAATAATTATACCCACCTGGACACCACAAACTGTAAGTAAAAAAAAAAATTGTCAGAGAGTTTAAGAGTACGCTTGCCGTTAGAATTAGCAAATGCTATGCTAATGCTACGAGTTACATTTAATGTGTGATGATCATTCAGCACAGACCTTTAAAGGCTCTCTCTGGCCAAGAAAATAAATCTTACCGTGTGTGCAAGCCTGAATGGAGACAGGAGAAGACGAACTGGTGAGTCGGGAAGGGGGTGGGGGGTGCATCACGTCACGAGTGGCACAACCACATACTGCTACGATGCAGGCTAACTACACATAAAATGTCACACATTGTAAACGTGACGGAAAGTCGTTCCCAATAAAATCCCGATTATTTTTTTATGTAAGTTTAGCAAAACAAAATGGCTACAAAATTTCTGAATTTTACGCTAGATGCACAAAACTCACCAAATGCATAGATAATACCTATATTTTCAGGATCAATAGCAATATTTAACATATCACATAAGATTTAGCCCAAAATGGCAACTTAATTTTTTTTCTTTTTTTTTTTTTTAATTATTGCAAGTTTTCAGCAGCTAATAAATCACTCAATTTTCACATCAGAAACTTAATACTTGAGAAAAGCATGAAGAATCATCTTAATTTTACTCAATCAAAGAAAAATTTGCATTTTTCTATGTACAATCACAATTTATTTAGGTTGAATTCCGCTATTGTGTAGAGATACAAAATCCAATATGGCGGCCCCCACAAAACAAAGAGCTTTTAAGTTGAAAATTCTTGTAAATAAATGTTTAAATCGCGGAATTTCTATCTATATATATGAACATAAAACAGTCTAGATTTTTGGTTAAAAGGAAAAAACGGGCAGTTATCATTCATTTTACATAAATATTTCAAGCAAAAGTTACAGTATTGCGTGATCCAACATGGCGGCCGTCACGAAACAGAGCTTTGTACGATGAAAAGTCATGTAAATAAATGCTTAAATTGCAGAATTTCTATAGATATGAACGTAAAACAGTTTAGATTCTTGGTTAACAGCAAAAACCTGCAGTTATCATTCATTTTATGCAAATATTTCAAGCCAAATTTGCACTAATTTTATCAATTCATTTTTTTTTCGCAGCGTTTCAAAGTGCATGCATAGTGCTATTCAATATAATAATTACCTTGAATCCTCGACCAAATCACTCTTGAGACACTCCTGCCTGCTTATTTGCCGTAAAACCTTTGTCCTGTTTCCACCTAAATCTGGCGTTAGAACGCAGCGTGAGTTTATCAGAGTGAAAGCAAACTCAACATTCTGCCTGGGCCGGCCTCCTACCGGTAGGCGTGGCGCAATGTCTGTGGGAGCTGTCTTGTCAACTGATGGGGGAGTCTATAGTTTTAGTCTCCCAAAACACATTTTTAGCTCGTTATCGTCTCGTTTTAGTAAAAAAAAAAAAAGAAGTGTTTGTTGATGTAAACAACACTGCTGTCAAGGTTCATGGAAAATTGTTTGAAACTTTGATTTACTCATATATTTTTGGACAAAACGTTTTTGGTCTAAAATTTTACGGACGAAAACATTTTGAGCAAACGTCAACAAAAGCTAGACTAAGACAAACACATTTTGAAATGGCTAAAATATGACTAAGACTAATAAGTATTATCGTCCAAAAGACCAAGATAAAAATTAACTCATTTGCTCCCAAAAACGTATAAATACATTCTATTTTTAACTGTTTCAGTGTCCCTAAGTCGTATTATGTCGTTTACGTTATTTATTTATTTTTTTACAAGTTACATCTTTGGGTTCTGATTCAATTTAGCTCCAAAGCACAAAGCTGAAAATCCATTTTAAGCAATAAAACTGGCCACTGGAGGGCAGTAGCGCATTTGGTAAGACCCGCAACTCGATTCAACGGCAACGAACGGCCGGGGCGCCGGCGGAAGACGACCGAATGGCGTCCAGGATGCCAGGCGGCGGACGACCGAGCAGAACAACCTAGAGGACGCCCATGATGCCAGGCGCTGGACGACCGAGCAGAACGACCGGGACCACCAGTGCAGCGGACGATGCCATTGAGTCCGTGCTGCTCACCAAGCAGACCCCGCAGGGACTCAAAAAAATCCATCTTTATGAGACGGGCGGCGATGAGGGAAAAGTTTACCCGGCTGTCGCGGCCACAACAGCGTCATCTCTCAGTTAGTTATGTGTATATAAATTGTTACTTTGCTATCAAAAGCTCTATTTGTCTTTTTGTTTATGTTATTTTGTAAAAGGAAAACATTATTCAGTAGAGATGTCCCGATCGATCGGGATGCCGATCAATCGGGTCCGATCACGTCATTTTCAAAGTATCGGAATCGGCAAAAAAATATCGGACATGCCTCTTTTTAATATATATATATTTTTTAAATAAATCGTTTTCTAATTGTATTTAACGTTACAGACATAGTATGTTACACTCATCCAGAGTCTTTAATTTAGGCTTAAGGTGGGGTTATCAAATTTATCCCATTAACGGCGGTAATTACTTGTTTTTTTTTAATTTATCACATTAAAGTATTTAACGCAATTAATGCATGCGCTGCACGGCCCACTCACGAATTGTCACGTTCAATCTGTAATGGCGCCGTTTTACCAATATATAGAGCTAAAAGGCAGCGTAAAATGAGTAGAGTCAATTTTGGCAGCCTTTGGAGCCTTTTTTTAATTGGCTAAAGCCTTACAATCTCTCTCCCTAAGATTAGAAACATCGTGGGAAGCAATGTGGGGAAGAAAGGTAGTACTAGATCTTTTTCTTAACACCTTATGTTATTTCCCAACGCAGAGAAGATATATCAGTTGGTACCACTACGCAGAGTCATGGGTGCACTTCCCATCATGCATTTGGGCAGAACAGATGGCTGCAGTATCATTTACTGAAAGCTCAACAAATACACTAGATGGCAATATTTAGTCACAATATACAAAGTCACATTTATCCTTTAAGAATTACAAGTCTTTCTATCCGTGGATCCCTCTCACAGAAAGAATGTTAATAATGTAAATGCCATCTTGAGGATTTATTGTCATAATAAACAAATACAGTACTTATGTACTGTATGTTGAATGTATATATTCGTCCGAGTTTTATTCATTTTTTTCTTAATGCATTGCCAAAATGTATATGATCGGGAAAAATTATTGGGAATGATTGGAATTGAATCGGGAGCAAAAAAAAGCAATCGGATCGGGAAATATCGGGATCGGCAGATACTCAAACTAAAACGATCGGGATCAGATCAGGAGCAAAAAAAACATGATCGGAACAACCCTATTATTCAGATGTTTGGGATGTAGCTAACGCAAAAAATACCTGTTAAAGTCAAAGTTAGGGTTAGGGTTAGCTCAATTTCTCTGTTTTTTCATCAGAAATTGGAAAATTGCTCAAGTTAAGCTATTTTCTAACGCTGATTTCTAAAGAATGGAAAAAGATATGAACTTACCTTTTTCTTGCTGAAAGAAGAGAGTCTAATCTTTCTTTTGGTGGGTTCCATGTTTATATAGAAACAGAACAGAATTTTCTTCGGGCCTTGCAAAATGAGTCAAAATCCAGTAAAACGGCCGGGAGCGAAGGGGGTTGCACCGGTGAAAATGGCTGGGAGTGAATGAGTTAAATGAGCTGCCAAAAACACTGATGGGAAGGAACATGTTCAATTTCAACCCGATTATCTAAGTGTGTACTGCACTAATGATCTCCTGTCACTCTTGAACGCTGCTCATCCTACCGCATTTGACAATTTAAAGGCGTTAAATCAAGTAATCCTGATGAGCAGTCATGTGGGGAGGTTTGCTAATCAGCTTTTAATAAGAACATACACCTGCAATGTAATAACTCTGACTTGAATAACAATTTATTGTTCTTAAACGCTTCTCGGCGTGATCGGAGCCGGACCTGACATGGTGACAGAATGAGGGTGACGGCCGAAGCCTGGACGCCGATGGCTGTGTCGCCCAGTTACGCTTTGCATTAGTTATGCGAGTCACGTGACTCACGAGCCTGTGAGGCCCGGATCACTCTGCATTAATTACTTTTTTTTTTTGCCCCGGATTTGCGACGACACAGGTTGACTTCCTCCCACTTGGAAGGATTTGGTGAGCCGCTTCGAGGAAGCCGCGGGATATGAATTTTGATTGAGTGGAGCACGTTGAAGCAGACGGAAATAATGTTTGAACGTCTGTGCTTAGAACTTTGAAAAAGTTCAGTTCTGACTTCCCGCTGACTCGCTGTAGAGCTGTGGCATAGAACCGAGACAAATCTTTAGAACTATGTGATGCAATGTAGCGTTTGAAACAAAATTGGACAGGTTTGTTTTTTTTTCCTGAGGTGTTGGTTCTTGACTATTTTGGTGTGTCTTTTCAAGGTAAACATTTATAGATATGCCTGTTAAACAGCTTCTGGGCTGAATATTTAAAACTAATAAACTCTGATTGAAAGCATTTGGATATAACTCACAAAATGTTAAAGATTTCGTAAATTGTGTAATGAACTAGTATCAGGGGCGCTGGAGGTCACTCACAGAGGACACTGAGGATCTTAACCTCCCATCATCGAAAAACAGCCGTTTCGGTCCATATTTGTCATGCTCGTGCTTTTTTCCATATAAGGCGTGCAAGCTGGATAGTTTATGTACAGTTGTGGTCAAAAGTTTACATACACTTGTGAAGAACATAATGTCATGGCTCTCTTGAGTTTCCATTTATTTCTACAACTCTGATTTTTCTCTGATAGAGTGATTGGAACAGATACGTCTTTGTCACAAAAAACATTCATGAAATTTGGTTCTTTCATGACTTTATTATGGGTGAACAGAAAAAAGTGATCAAATCTACTGGGTCAAAAATATACATACAGCAGCGCTAATATTTGGTAACATGTCCCTTGGCCATTTTCATGTCAATTAGGCGCTTTTGGTAGCCATCCACAAGCTTCTGGCAAGCTTCTGGTTGAATCTTTGACCACTCCTCTTGACAGAATTGGTGCAGTTCAGTTAAATTTGATGGCTTTCTGACATGGACTTGTTTCTTCAGCATTGTCCACAAGTTCTCAATGGGGTTTAAGCCAGGACTTTGGGAAGGCCATTCGAAAACCTTAATACTAGCCTGATTTAGCCATTCCATTACCACTTTTGATGTGTGTTTGGGGTCATTGTCCTGTTGGAACACCCAACTGCGCCCAAGACCCAATCTTCGGGCTGATGACGTTAGGTTATCTTGAAGAATTTGAAGGTAATCCTCCTTCTTCATTATCCCATTTACTCTCTGTAAAGCACCAGTTCCATTGGTAGCAAAACAGCCCCACAGCATAATACTACCACCACCGTGCTTGACGGTAGGCATGGTGTACTTAGGGTTAAAGGCCTCACCTTTTCTCCTCCAAACATATTGCTGGGCATTGTGGCCAAACAGCTCGATTTTTGTTTCGTCTGACCACAGAACTTTCCTTCAGAAGGTCTAATCTTAGTCCATGTGATTAGCAGCAAACTTCAGTCGAGCCTTAAGGTGCCGCTTTTGGAGCAAGGGCTTCCTTCTTGCACGGCAGCCTCTCAGTCCATGGAGATGCAAAACATGCTTGACTGTGGACACTGACACCTGTGTTCCAGCAGCTTCTAATTCTTGGCAGTTCTGCTTTTTGGTGATTCTCGGTTGAATCTTCACCCTCCAGACCAATTTTCTCTCAGCACCAGGTGAAAGCTTGTGTTTTCTTCCTGATCGTGGCAGTGACAAAACAGTGCCATGCACTTTATACTTACAAACAATTGTTTGCACTGTTGCTCTTGGGACCTGCAGCTGCTTTGAAATGGCTCCAAGTGACTTTCCTGACTTGTTCAAGTCAATGATTGGCTTTTTCAGATCCATGTATGTATATTTTTGACCCAGCAGATTTGATCACTTTTTCTGTTAACCCATAATAAAGTCATAAAAGAACCAAACTTCATGAATGTTTTTTGTGACAAAGAAGTATCTGTTCCAATCACTCTATCGGAGAAAAATCAGAGTTGCAGAAATAACTGGAAACTCAAGACAGCCATGACATTATGTTCTTCAAAATTGTATGTAAACTTTTGACCACAACTGTACTACTACTAGGTTACTATAAAGGCTGCGTTCTATTTTCACCTACAGTGTGTGTTGGAGTTTTTGTATTGGAAAATAAAGTGCCTGTGTATTATAATGCAAATCCCTGCAGTTAGACGCCGCAATGACACACAAACACATCTGAAAACTAAAAAAGGTCCAATAATACTTGGTTTAACACCAAATTTTCACAACACTCAAATAAATTGCACACGAATAGCCAACAGCACTCTGCACAGCGGCAGCTCAACAGCAATAACAAACAATATTACGGCATATACTCCACCATCAGTTGACAAGACAGCTCCCACAGACATTGCGCCACGCCTTCCCGTAGAGGGCCGATCCAGGCAGAATGTTGAGTTGCCTTTCACTGTGATAAACTCAAAACACACACTGCGTTCTAACGCCGGATTTAGGTGGAAATAGGACGAAGGTTTTACAGCAGGGATCTCCAAACTTTTTGCAAAGGGGGCCAGATTTGGTGTGGTAAAAATGTGGAGGGCCGACCTTGGCTGACGTCCTTTACGTAGAACAACATATTTAAGCAAAGATTAGCAAGCCATTCTGTGTGTCAGATTTGCTTTATCATTATTTTTTAAATTAATTTAGGGTTGTCAATATAATGGAGTTAACGGGCGGTATTTAATTTTTTAATTAATCACGTTAAAATATTTGACGCAATTAACGCACACGCCCCGCTCAAACAGATTAAAATGACAGCACAGTGTCATATACACTTGTTACTTGTGTTTTTTGGTGTTTTGTCGCCCTCTGCTGGCCCTTGGGTGCAACTGATTTTATGGGTTTCAGCACCATGAGCATTGTGTAATTATTGACATCAACAATGGCGAGCTACTAATTTATTTTTTGATTGAAAATTTTACAAATTTTATTAAAACAAAAACATTAAGAGTGGTTTTAATATAAAATTTCTATAACTTGTACTAACATTTGTCTTTTAAGAACTACAAGTCTTTCTATCCATGGATCGCTTTAACAGAATGTTAATGTTAATGCCATCTTGTTGATTTATTGTTATAATAAACAAATACAGTACTTATGTACAGTGTGTTTAATGTATATATCCGTCTTATGTCTTATATTTCCATTCTAACAATAATTTACAGAAAAATATGGCATATTTTATAGATGGTTTGAATTGCGATTAAATACGATTAATTAATTTTTAAGCTGTGATTAACTCGATTAAAATTTTTAATGTTTTGACAGCCCTAAATTAATTATTTCAACAATCTCGCAACTAGCCTTTGTGGCATTCTCTTTCGACTCTCGGGCTCTTGCGAAATACTGCTGCTGTAAAATTAAACTAGCTTCAAGTTGCTTCAATTTCTCGCTAAGTATCTTGCCTGTAATCTTGTCGTACATGTCAGCATGTCTTGTTTGGTAATATCGCCTCACATTTTTTTTGTTGATTGTCGCCATTTTAGAAATGGGGAATAAAGGGTAACACGGGGTAATGTTGCTTAGAGTGCCTTTTAGTGGGTAAATGAGGAGCAGCATTTAGTGTGTAAGCTACTTCATATGCTGATAGCAGTACTGCTGACCAATTTATTAAGTCTGTGTGCGGGCCAGACGTTATTGATTTTATGACAGAGGCTGGGGGTCGGATGAAATTTGACCACGAGCCGCATTTTGGCCCCCGGACATGTCTGTTTTACAGCATACAAGCAGGCAGGAGTGTCTCAAGAGTGATTTGGTCGAGATAGTTAAAAGATTATTATTAAGTTTATTGTGTATTTTAATATCATTTGAGTTATGTTCAAATATTGAAATTAGAGCTGTCCCGACTAGTCAACATGGTCGACGTCATCGATGACGTAAATCTGTCGACGAGCACAACATCCCGTCGACGGCTAATGAAGGGTTAAAAAATATATGCGTGGATAGTTCAGAATGTCGCACACTTGGTATGCAAGCGGGGAAAGCGGCACAAAGCCACAAAAGCGCACCAGAGTCCAAGACATTGACTTATTTTTTAAAGAAATAAAGGAGGGTAGGTACACTGTTGTGTCCTGTCTCTTCAATGCCAAGCTTGGCTGCACGTCGGCTGTGAATGATAATGACAGGACATTGTAAGTCCGTCTAACTAACTAATGACATGTTTTATTGAAGTTGCTAAGCCTGTCGCGATATGCAATAAGTCCATTTATCGCATGGTAAATAAAAATGAGGGCGGTCATTTTCACGGTTGCGTTTTATCGCTGCGCGCGCGTGCATGCGTACATTTGTGCATGCTGATGGTTTTCTCTCATCAACACGCTGTAGTATTAAAGTTCAGACATACAAAATAAGAAAACACATCTATATTAAACACTATATACAGTGGGGAGAACAAGTATTTGATACACTGCCAAAGTGTATCAAATACTTGTTCTCCCCACTGTACGTTAGCATCGCTACTTTGAGGTGAATGGGCAAAAAGACGACCTACTTTAGCCAGCTATAAAACAGGCAGCCTTCTCCAAAACTTGCAGTTAAAAGGTGACACTTCAAACATGAAAAATCGCTGGTTAACAGCATTTGGAAAAGGGGGAAAAAATCTATTACTGACAACAAATGCAATGGCAAAAAGTGCTTTTTTGCGGAGTGTAAAGCTTAAATTAGCGGTTTAGCGAACGTACTTCTGGTGAACATTTCAAAATAAAAGCATGTAATGTTCGTCATATACGTAAATAACGATTTCTGGCGTTAATCCCACATACTTCAGATTCTACACTAAGAATACCTTTAAAATGACACCCTTTATGAAAATTCTGATTGGCAATGAATAATTATTATAATACCATTATATATAGTACTACAGTATACAATAATATTAATGCTAGGTATTTTTTAAAGAATTGTTTTGAATCATTTTGGAAAGGTGAAGTCAGTGTTCTGAATCATTTTACATTCCATTCTTTTGCACAAGTTAATTCTATCAGCATTCGAACTCATTGTTTATTTGTGATTTATAATAGTTATTTATCTGTTTATTTGTACTTTAATCAAGAATTTAAGTGTTCCAAAATGTTTTTGTGAATTGACAAGCGTAAAAAAAAATGTCATTGCTACATTAGTAAAAAAAAAAATAATAATAATAATAATTTTATTAATTATAAGATTAGTCGACTAATCGTAAAAATAGTCGGCTGACTAATCGGGAGAAAATTAGTCGTTTGGGACAGCCCTAATTGAAATATAAATTAAATCCAGACATTTATTCCTAAAGTTTTCAAACTTTTTCTTTAGTAGTTTTTAAAAACAAAAGGTCTGAATGGAACAGTGTATCACCTGAACCAATACATATGGAAGTTAGTATAAGTTAATACAGATGTATTTTGCATTGATTATTTAGCCTATCAATTAATTACCGATAAGTTTATATTGGTGAGAAATGTAGCCTGACCCCAATTCACCTGATCTGTTTGGTCTAATGTTCCATCCACAGCAAAAAGTGTACATGCAGGTTATGCCGTTATATTGTCCTTACCAATGTTGCATGAGCGGGTCATTCCGCGCATGCATTAAATGCGTCAAATATTTAAACGTGATTAATTAAAAAATTTAATTACCGCCTGTTAACGCGATAAATTTGACAGCACGAATAAATTTACATCTGATGGGGGACCAACTTCACGGAGGTATCTTCTCTTTGGCTGCCCAGGATGGCAATAGAAGTCCAATTTTTCAGTCGCTTCCAGCACCTCCCATTTGAAATGGATTGGACGTCTATTGCCGTCAATAGGATGTTTGCAATATCAATTTCTCTCTTAACAAATGATAACTTTTGAATAGATGCCCACTGTCCCTCAAAAGGTTGAATGTGGCACTTTTGTTCTCGCGGTGAGTTGTCCATTGACGTAAATGTGAGTACAAATCTTGGTTTGTCCATATAAGCAAAGAATATACTCTCGCTGGCTTGCGACCCTGAAGATAAGTTGTATAGAAATTACAACCACGGTCCTTTCTGTTGACTCTGACGTCAGCCGTTGCGCACGTGCTCCGTGCCGTGATGCGACTTCCCGGCTGGCCGGCGGCGGCGGGCATGTTGGCCGCCTTTTGACTTTGGAAAATATCAAGGTCCTCCCCCGAGTCGCGTCGCAACATGTTTTTTTCTGCGCCGCTTGTCAGCATGAATTTGCATGGCGCTCGCCACATTTCACCTCCCCTTTCCTCCCTCAAGCATACTGCTTGCCATGCATGAAGGAAGGCAAAGGCCACTGTGTAGTGTACTCGGAAGATGCTGTCGGATTATTGATGGTCGCTTTGCATGTTATGCAAAAGCTACCATCTATAATACTGTGACCCACGGACATCGTTCAAAAACGGGAAAAAAATACAGATTTCTCGCGCTGCGGGCTCCCCTTCATTTCACGCGCGAAGAATTTTTTGGGGAAAAAAAGTGGAATTTCAAAACGCCACTTGTCCTACAGTTTTGTCCAAATCACATCATGTACACATATAAAATTCAGGACGCTAAGGGCCACAAAAGTTTTTGCCAAAAACGTATGGTTTGGCCAAAATTTGCCAAAAACATGCCCATTCATTTTTAATGGGACAAATTTTCCCATTCATTTCCAATGGGCCTCCGCCATTCATTTTAATGGCACAAAAACCATTCACTCCTATTGTTTTCCAATCCAAATGCCCCAAAATCAACAGGAAGTTACCCCTAAATGAACCAAAAATAGCAGGAAGTGACCTGATATCGACAAGAAGTAACAAGGAAATTAACTGAGATCAATAGGAAGTGACCTCGAAATGGTCCCAGATCAACTGAAGTGACCCAATAAACAACTCCAAATGCCCCCAAATCGACAAGAAATGGCCAGATATAAACGAAAAGTGACCTCAAAATGCCCGCAAATCAACAAGCGGTGACTCAATATGAGCAGGAAGTGTTAGGTTTTGTGTTGGTTTCTCCTAGTGTGACTTGTCCCTGTGATTACCCATTGCTCTCACCTGTGTGTGTTCTCCCAGTGTATCCTGCAATCTACATCCACCTGTGTTACCCAGCTGTTCCTCGCCTCGTTACCCCTTGTCTGCGTATATAATGACCCAGTTTCTTGTCACTCCTTGTTGCGTCATTGTCTACGTCAATGTCTATGTCAGTGCCAGAGTCGATGTCTATCCTAGCCCTCTTGTTCCAAGTAAGTTTATTGATACCCAGCCTTTTGTTAGTAACCTGAGTTTTCTTTGCTGCTGTGTTTTTGGGATCACCTCAGTTTTGGTTTGTACCTTGTTTTTTCTGTCGGCCTTAATTAAATCATTTTTTGCACCGCCCTTTCTGCCTTGCTTTTTGTTTCCCTGCAATTGGGTCCACACAACCTGCCTGCCTGCCCACGTCCCTGACAGGAAGTGATCCAGAAATGGCCCACTTCTTCTGGTTCTGCCAAAATTTGCCAAAAACATACCCATTCATTTCTAATTTGCAAAATTGGCAATTGTTTTCCAATAGCTTAATTTTATTCATTTCTAAAGGCCAAAATTTCCCATCCATTTCCCATTCATTTCCAATAGCCCTATTTTCCATTCATTTTAATGGCACAAAAACTCAACATTGGCACACCCAAAAACATATCTGTATTGGTGGTTTCATGTGATTTTTGACCAAAAACTTTCCATAAGAGCCCACTGATATTCAACTGGAGCCCTCGATGCCTTTGACGCCCATGTACATCCATGCCATTGATTGCCATGTACTTCCAAAACTCAAAACGCCCCAAAATCAAAAGGAAGTGACCTGATATAAACAGGAAGTGACCAGGAAATGACCCTAGATCAACAGGAAGTGACCTCGAAATGATCCCAGATCAATAGGAGCTGACCCAATAACAATAGGTCACCTCGAAATGCCCCTGAATAAACAGGAAGTGACCCCAGCATGCTCCACTTATTCTGGTTTTGCCAAAATTTGCCAAAAACATACCCATTCATTTCTAATGGCCAAAATTTCCCATTCTTTTCCAATAGCCCTATTTGCCATTCATTTTAATGGCACAAACACTCTACATTGGCACACCCAAAAACATATCTCTATTGGTGGTTTATTGTGATTTTTGACTAAAAACCTTCCGTTAGAGCCCATTGATATTCCACTGGGGCCCTCGATGCCATTGACGCCCATGTACATCCATGCCATTGACGCCCATGTACTTCCATAACTCAAAATGTCCCAAAATCAAAAGGAAGTGAACCAATCTAAAGAGAAGTTGACCCCGAAATTCCCCTAAATCACAGGACGTGACTCAATATAAATAGGAAGTGAGCCCAAAATGCACCACTTATTCTGGTTCTGCCAAAATTTGCCAAAAAACATACCCATTCATATCTAATGACCAAAATTTCCCATTCATTTCCAATAGCCCTATTTGTCATTCATTTTAATGACACAAAACATTGGCACAACCAAAAACATATGTCTATTGGTGGTTTATTGTGATTTTCTGACCAAAAACTTTCCATTAGAGCCAATTGATATTCCATTGGGACCCTCAATGCCATTGACGCCCATGTACATCCATGCCAGTGGCGGCCATGTACCTCCATAACTCAAAATGTCCCATAATCAAGAGGAAGTGACCTGATTTCAACAGGAAGTGACCAGGAAATGACCCTAGATCCATAGGAAGTGACGCAATATCAACAGGAAGTGACCTCGAAATAATCCGAGCTCAATAAGAAGTGACCCAATAGCAACAGGTGACCTCGAAATGCCCCTAAATAAACAGGAAGTGACTCAATTTAAATAGTAAGTGACACAAAAATGCCCCACTTATTCAGGTTCTGCCAAAATTTGCCAAAAACTTACCCATTTATTTCTAATGGCCAAAAATTCCCATTCATTTCTAATGGCCAAAATTTCCCATTCACTTCCAATAGCCCCATTTGCCATTCATTTTAATGGCACAAAAACATTGGCACACCCAAAAACATATCTCCATTGGTAGTTTATTGTGATTTTTGACCAAAAACGTGCCGTTAGAGCCCATTGATATTCCACTGGGGCCCTCGATGCCATTGACGCCCATGTACATCCATGCCATTGACGCCCATGTACATCCATAACTCAAAATGTCCTAAAATTGAAAGGAAGTGAACAAATATAAATAGGAGGTGACCCAGAAATTTCCCCAAATCACACGAAGTGACACAATATAAATAGGAAGTGGCCCCAAAATGCCCCACTTATTCTGGTTCAGCCAAAATTTGCCAAAAACATGCCCATTCATTTCTAATGGCCAAAATTTCCCATTCTTTTCCAATAGCCCTATTTGCCATTCATTTTAATGGCACAAAACTACTTTGGCACGCCGAAAACATATCTCTGTTGGTGATTTATTGTGACTTTTGACCAAAAACTTTCCATTAGAGCCCATTGATAGTCCACTGGGGTCCTAGATGCCATTGATGCCCATGTACGTCCATGCCATTGATGGCAATGTACTTCCATAACTCAAAATGTCCCAAAATCAAAAGGAAGTGAACCCATATAAACCGGAAGTGACCCAGAAATGCCCCCAAATTAACAGGAAGTGACCCCGAATTGCCCCACATCAACTGGAAGAGATGGGATATCAACAGTGAGTTACTCAAAATGTCGCAAAATCAAAAGGCAGTGACCTGATATTGACAGGAAGTGACCATGAAATGACCCTACATCAATAGGAAGTGAAGCAATAACAACTGGAAGTGACTTTGAAATGATCGCAGAGCAATAACAGCTACCCAATAACAATAAGTGACCTCGAAATGCCCCCAAATAGACAGGAAGTGACCCCAAAATGCCCCACTTATTCTAGTTCTGCCAAAATTTGCCAAAAACATGCCCATTCATTTCTAATGGCCAAAATTTCCCATTCATTTCCAATAGCCCTATTTGCCATTCATTTTAATGGCACAAAAACTCTACATTGGCACACCCAAAAGCATATCTGTATTGGTGGTTTAATGTGATTTTTTTTACCCAAAACTTTGCATTAGAGGCCATTGATATTCAAAATGAGCCCATTGACGCCAAAACTCAAAATGCCCCAAAATCAAAAGGAAGTGACCTGATATAAACAGGAAGTGACCAGGAAATGACCCTAGATCAACAGGAAGTGACCTCGAAATGATCCCAGATCAATAGGAGCTGACCCAATAACAATAGGTCACCTCGAAATGCCCCTGAATAAACAGGAAGTGACCCCAGCATGCTCCACTTATTCTGGTTTTGCCAAAATTTGCCAAAAACATACCCATTCATTTCTAATGGCCAAAATGTCCCAGTCTTTTCCAATAGCCCTATTTGCCATTCATTTTAATGGCACAAACACTCTACATTGGCACACCCAAAAACATATCTGTATTGGTGGTTTATTGTGATTTTTGACCAAATACTTTCCGTTAGAGCCCATTGATATTCCACTGGGGCCCTCGATGCCATTGACGCCCATGTGCGTCCATGCCGTTGACAGTCATTTACTTCCATAACTCAAAATGTCCTAAAATGAAAAGGAAGTGAACCAATATAAACAGGAGGTCACCCAGAAATTTCCCCAAATCACAGGAAGTGTGACTCAGTACAAATAGGAAGTGACCCCAAAATGCCCCACTTATTCTGGTTCTGCCAAAATTTGCCAAAAACATGCCCATTCATTTCTAAAGGCCAAAATTTCCCATTAATTTTCAGTCGCCCTATTTGCCATTCATTTTAATAACACAAAAATTCTACATTGCCACACCCAAAAACATATCTCTATTGGTGGTTTACTGTGATTTTTTCCAAAAACTTTGCATTAGAGGCCATTGATATTCAACATGGGCCTATTGATGCCCATGAGCGTCCATGCCATTGACAGCCATTTAGAAGTGGACCAATATAAACAGGAGGTCACCCAGAATTTTCCCCAAATCACAGGAAGTGTGACTCAATACAAATAGGAAGTGACCCCAAAACGCCCCACTTATTCTGGTTCTGCCAAAAATTTGCCAGAAACATGCCCATTCATTTCTAATGGCCAAAATTTCCCATTCATTTTCATTAGCCCTATTTGCCATTCATTTTAATAACACAAACATTCTACATTGCCACACCCAAAAACATATCTCTATTGGTGGTTTACTGTGATTTTTACAAAAAACTTTACATTAGAGGCCATTGATATTCAACATGGGCTCACTGATGCCCATGAGCGTCCATGCCATTGACAGCCATTTACTTCGGTAACTCAAAATGTCCCAAAATCGAAAGGAAGTGGACCAATATAAACAGGAGGTCACCCAGAAATTTCCCCAAATCACAGGAAGTGTGACTCAATACAAATAGGAAGTGACCCCAAAACGCCCCACTTATTCTGGTTCTGCAAAAATTTGCCAGAAAACATACCCATTCATTTCTAATGGCCAACATTTCCCATTCTTTTCCAATTGCTCTATTTGCCATTCATTTTAATGGCATAAAAACTTTACGCTGGCACACCCAAAAACATATCTCTATTGGTTGTTTATTGAGTTTTTTTTACCAAAAACTTTCCGTTAGAGCCCATTGATATTCCACTGGAGCCCTCGATGCCATTGACGCCCATATACATCCATGCCATTGATGGCCATGTATTTCGAAAACTCAAAATGTCCCAAAATCAAAAGGAAGTGAACCCATATACACCGGAAGTGACCCAGAAATGCCCCCAAATCGACAGGAAGTGACCCAATATTAACAGGAAGTGACCCTGAAATGCCCCAAATCAACAGGAAGCGATGCGATATCAAAAGGTAGTGACCCAGAAATGCCTCAAAATCAACAGAATGTGACCCGATTTACCAACCATCACAGTAAAGCTACCATTGTCATTTCTCCTGAAATGTCATTTTCGAGTTAGCAGATGCTTTTGCCATTTTCTAGTGGAAACCCATTCAATTTTGTGTCAAGAAAGGAAGGTCAGACAAAGGCCAGGTTGACAATGGGAGAGCAATCCAACAAAGTGCGCTGAAGAATACAGTCTGTGCAAAGCCTGAGTAGAT
Organism: Corythoichthys intestinalis; assembly: GCF_030265065.1. Taxonomy (NCBI): domain Eukaryota; kingdom Metazoa; phylum Chordata; class Actinopteri; order Syngnathiformes; family Syngnathidae; genus Corythoichthys; species Corythoichthys intestinalis. The sequence continues at coordinate 15,721,606 of NC_080395.1, read as the reverse complement.
GATCTTGTCTCTATTTTAGGTAGAATTCATCACACGCAGGCACGCTATGTGATCTGCGCACCAACTGGCGGCAAACGTCTCCATGCCAAACATTTGTTATTTTGTTCATTGAAGTTCCCGAGGAAGCCTGGCCACCATTTGGCGACGCTACTGTGCAAAGTTTGTTGGCCAGCCCTGAAAGATGACGAATCACTTCTACGTGACGGCGAGGCTCACCCGGTCGCCTCACATCTTATCGTTGCGGTAACTGGCTCTGGCAGGCTGGCTGAGCAGATGATGCCTTCATGCACATTCAATGGGAGGAAGAGCCCTTGTTAATGAGCTTAAAATTCAAAAAATGACTTTTCAGTAGCTGTCAATGTTTGTATGGAGGCAGCCTGGTGGAATGTTAAGACTGTGAGGATGTCTGATTTCGAAGGCAAAACAGTAGTTTTTAATCAAACTAGACGAGGCAATTTCTGAAGAAATTGCGATGGCAGCTTTGCTGTAATGGTTGTAACTTTCTGTTGATTTTGAGGCATTCCAGGGTCACTTCCTGTTGATTATGGGGCATTATGCGGTCACTTCCTTTTCATATTGGGTCACTTACTGTTAATTTGGGGGAATTTCAGGCTCACTTCCTGTTATCGAGCCACTTCCTATTGATGTAGGGTCATTTCCTGGTCCCTTTCTGATTGGGTCACTTCCTGTTGATCTGGACTTATTTCCGGATCATTTCCTGTTGTTATTGGGTCACTTCCGATTGATCTAAGGTCATTTCCTGGTCACTAACTGTTATCGGGTCACCTCCTGTTTATCTGCGGTCATTTCGGGTTCACTTCCTGTTGTTATTGGGTCACTTCATATTGATCACTTCCTGATTGGGTCACTTCCTTTTGATCTGGGGTCATTTCGGGGTTACTTCTTGTCATTTTCGGGTCACTTCCTGTTGTTATTTGGTCGCTTCCGATGGATCTAAGGTCTTTTCCTGGTCACCTCCGGTTATAGGGTCACCTCCTATTGATCTAGAGTCATTTCGGGGTCACTTCCTGTTGTTATTGGGTCACTACAAATTGGTCTAAGGTCATTTCCTGGTCACTTCCTGATTGAGTCACTTCCTATTGATCTGCGGTCATTTCGGGTTCACTTCCTGTTATTATTGGGTCACTTCGTATTGATGTAGGGTCATTTCCTGGTCACTTCCTGATTGGGTCACTTCCTTTTGCTCTGGGGTCATTTCAGGGTTACTTCTTGTCATTTTCGGGTCACTTCCTGTTGTTATTGGGTCACTTCCGATGGATCTAAGGTCATTTCCTGGTCACCTCCGGTTATCGGGTCACCTCGTATTGATCGAGAGTCATTTTGGGGTCACTTCCTATTGGTCTAGGGTCAATTCCTGGTTACTTCCTGATTGAGTCACTTCCTATTGATCTGGGGTGATTTCGAGGTCATTTGTTGTCATTTTTGGGTCACTTCCTGTTGATCTAGAGTCATTTCCTGGTCACTTCCGGTTATCGGATCGCCTCCTATTGATCGAGAGTCATTTCGGGGTCACTTCCTATTGGTCTAAGGTCATTTCCTGGTCACTTTCTGTTGTCAGGTCACTTCCTATTGATCTGGACTCATTTCAGGATCATTTCCTGTTGTTATCGGGTCACTTCGCGTTGATGTAGGTCACTTCCTATTGGTCTAGGCCTAGGGTCATTTCCTGGTCACTTTCTGTTGTCAGGTCACTTCTTATTGATCTGGACTCATTTTGGGATCACTTCCTGTTGTTACCGGGTCACTTCGCATTTATGTAGTGTCATTTCCTGATTGGGTCACTTCCTTTTGATCTGGGGTCATTTCGGGGTTACTTCTTGTCATTTTCGGGTCACTTCCTGTTGTTACTGGGTCACTTCCGATTGATCTAAGGCAAACATGTCCAAAGTCCGGCCCGGGGGCCAAAAGCGGCCCGTGGTCAAATTTCATCCGGCCCCCAGCCTCTGTCAAAAAATCAATAGTGTCTGGCCCGCACACAGACTTAATAAATTGGTCAGCAGTACTGCTACCTTGATATAAAGTAGCTTACACACTTAATGCTGCTTCTCATTTACCCACTAAAAGGCAGCAGCACTCTAAGCAACATTACCCTGTGTGACCCTTTACTCCCAATTTTCTAAAATGGCGATAATCAACAAAAAAAAAAAGAAAGGCCGACGCTTCAAGGATAGGTGGAAATTGGACTATTTCTTCACTAAAATATGCAACAACTGTGTCTGCCTCATTTGCAAAGAGACAGTCGCTGTTTTTAAAGAGTTGAATGTGAGGCAATATTACCAAACAAGACACGCTGACATGTACGACAAGATTACAGGGAAGATACGCAGCGAGAATTTGAAGCAACTTGAAGCTAGTTTAATTTCATAGCAGCTGTATTTCGCAAAAGCCCGAGAGTCGAAAGAGAACGCCACAAAGGCTAGTTGCTAGATTGTTGAAATTATTACATTAAAAAAATAATGAAGCAAATGTGACACACAGATTGGCCTGCTAAAATTCGCTTAAATATATTGTTCTACGTAAAGGACGTCAGCCAAGGTCGGCCCCCCCGCATTTTTACCACAATAAATCTGGCCCCCTTTGCAAAAAGTTTGGACACCCCTGATCTAAGGTCATTTCCTGGTCACCTCCGGTTATCGGGTGACTTCTTATTGATCTAGAGCCATTTCTGGTCACTTCCGGTTATCGGGTCACCTTCTATTGATCATTTCGGGGTCACTTCCTATTGGTCTAGGGTCATTTCCAGGTCACTTTCTGTTGTTAGGTCACTTCCTATTGATCTGGACTCATTTCAGGATCGCTTCCTGTTGTTATCGGGTCACTTCCCATTGATGTAGGGTAATTTCCTGGTCACTTCCTGATTGGGTCACTTCCTTTTGCTCTGGGGTCATTTCGGGATAAATTCCTGTTGTTATTGGGTCATTTTTTTATTGATGGCAGGTCATTTCCTGGTCACTAACTGTTATTGGGTCATTTTTTTATTGATGGCAGGTCATTTCCTGGTCACTAACTGTTATCGGGTCACCTCCTATTGATCTGTGGTCATTTCAGGTTCACTCCCTGTTGTTATTGGGTCACTTCGTATTGATGTAGGGTCATTTCTTGGTCACTTCCTGATTGGGTCACTTCCTTTTGATCTTTGGTCATTTCGGGGTTACGTCTTGTCATTTTCGGGTCACTTCCTGTTGTTAATGGGTCACTCCCAATTGGTCTAGGGTCATTTCCTGGTTACTTCCTCATTGAGTCACTTCCTATTGATCTGAGGTCATTTCGAGGTCATTTGTTGTCATTTACGGGTCACTTCCTGTTGATCTAGTCATTTCCTGGTAACTTCCGGTTATCTGGTCACCTCCTATTGATTGAGAGTCATTTCGGGGTCACTTCCTGTTGGTATTGGGTCACTCCCTATTAGCCTCGGGTCATTTCCTGTTTTTTTCCTGATTGAGTCAATTCATATTGCTCTGGAGTCATTTTGGGGCAACTTTCTTTTCATATTGGGTCACTTCCTGTTCAATTTTGGGGTCACTTCTTGTCATTTTTCGGGTCACTTCCTATTGATCTGGGGTCCTTTTGGGGTCACTTTCTGTTGTTATTATGTCACTTCCTATTGACCTAGAGCCATTTCCTGATCGCTTCCCTTTATTGGGTCACTTCCTACTGCTCTGGGGTAATCTAAATTGTGTTGCGTGTGTATTCTGGTTGTTTTGGGGTCAAAATGGTGTCAATCAGTGTAGGCAAGCAACAAATGCCATTGAAAAAAAAAAAAGAATATTATAAATGGCAGCTTCTGCATTACATGCAAAGCTACCATCAATTAGCCTGTCAAATCTTAAACCTTGTGAATGTACAAATAGGTTTTATGCTAGCTCGTGTGTCAAGTGAGAATGTCGTGATGAAAGTGCCTTTCGTCCTGTTTGGAAGTGACCCGTCTCTGGGTGGATGAGTTGGCGCGGGCCTGAGGAGGACGTAACGTAAACGCTTGTGACACATGAGGCGCGGCGGCCGAGCGTGAGTAATATTAGGTTCACGAAATGTCGCCAAGACTGCAGATAAAAAGTGCCCGCTCAACCATTTGTCACAACCCCACATTTTGTTGGATGTTATCACCTTCGACCTTCGAATGCTGACCTAACATTTTGTGTGTTTTTCTTTCTGCTTCATGGCTTGCAACAAAAGTTGCATCGATCGATCAATCGGGGGCCTATTTAATACATTTTGGCTGATCGGTTAATCATTAAAAATATAACCAGTCTCTTCCCTCAGTCGTGTCTGGAATTAGTTAGCAGTATTAGCTAGTATTAGTATAGTATTAGCTCGCTAGCATTTGGTCAAGGACCATTGTAGCAGTGATGTTTTTGGCAGCCCATTTCATTTTCGTCACAGTCTTATAGACGAAAACACTTGTTCGTCTCTAATTAATTATACTGACCTGGATGCCAAAAACTATAAACTTGACAATCACCACGCTGAAGCTAATGCTAATGCAAATGCTATGCTAATGCGACGAGTTACATAAACAGTCCCTGACAAAAGTCTTGTCGCTTATCCATTTTGTAGAAACAATTGCTAATAACCTGACTTTTAATGATTCAATTGGTTTCAGAAATGGCTCATATGAAAGCTGAGACCCTCCCAAATGATGTCGAATGTACAAAAATATATTTGTTTCACTGAAAAAAGACTTATCATTTAATGAAGACATAAAGGTCAAATTTTGGCAAGACAAAAGTTTTGTCACCTTCAGAAAGTAGCGTGAAAACTGAACAAAAAATGTACTTCAAATACAAAAATATGTTACATAACATAAGCGAATTAAGTAGTGGTGCTGTGAGATCCAAATTTAATATTTTGTATGACTTCCATGGGCTTTGGCAAGGATTCATACTATTTATTGAGGAAGTCATCAGGTAACATCAAAGAAAGCAGTCTTGCATGCCTCGCAGAGTTCATCAACATTCTTGGGTTTCGTCTTCCATGCTTCCTCTTTCATCCTACCCCAGACATGCTCAATGATGTTCATGTCTGGTGACTGGGCTGGCCAATCCTGGAGGATCTTGATCTTCTTTGCCTTGAGGAACTTTGAGGTAGCGATTGAAGTATGCGATGGAGCACCATCCTGCTGCAGAATTTGTCCCTTTTTATGGTTAGGATTGTAAGAGGCAGCTAAGATTTGTTGATATTACAGACTATTTATGTTGCCTTCCACCCTCTAGGATGTCTCGCACACCCCCATACTGTATGTAACCCCAGACCATGATTTTGGTAATGATGTAACCACCAAACTTCACTGTTTTCTGAGTGAATTTTGGATCCATGCAGGCTCCAGTAGGTCTCCTGCAATATTTGTGGCGACTGTGGTGTAATTCAATGGAAGATTCATCTAAAAAAAATTCACCTTTTGCCACTTTTCGAGCGTCCATCCTTATGACAGTCTGTGGGCCTTGGCAAATTCCACACGGTTTTTTAATTGTCTGCACCATGAGAGATAAATAGTCTGAAATATCAACAATTCTTAGCTGCCTTATACATTACTAACCATAAAAAGGGCCAAATTCTGCAGCAGGATGGTGCTCCATCGCATACTTCAATCTCTACCTCAAAGTTCCTCAAGGCAAAGAAGATCAAGATCCTCCAGGATTGGCCAGCCCAGTCACCAGACATGAACATCATTCAGCATGTTTGGGGTAGGATGAAAGAGGAAGCATGGAAGACGAAACCCAAGAATGTTGATGAACTCTGCGAGGCATGCAAGACTGCTTTCTTTGATGTTACCTGATGACTTGTATGAATCCTTACCGAACCACATCAATGCAGTCCTTCAAGCCCATGGAAGACCCAGCCACGTCTCATCTTCAATGCCCTTGCTGATGGAAGGAGATTTTCACTCAAAATCTCTCGATACACGGCCCCATTCATTTCTTTACACAGATCAGTCGTCCTGGTCCCTTTGCAGAAAAACAGCCCCAAAGCATGATGTTGCCACCCGCATGCTTCACAGTGAGTATGGTGTTCTTCGGGTAATTCGGTATTCTTTCTCCTCCAAACACGAGAACCTGTGTTTCTACCAAAAAGTTTTGATTTTGGTTTCATCTGACCATAACACATTCTCCCAGTTGTGTCCTGGATCATCCAAATGCAGACGGGCCTGGACGTGTAGTGGCTTCAGCAGGGGGACACGTCTGGCAGTGCAGGATTTGAGTCCCTGGCGGCGCATTGTGTTAGTAGTAGTAGTTGTGATAGTAGCCTTTGTTACTGTGGTCCCAGCTCTCTGTAGGACATTCACAAGGTCTATCCATGTTGACAATTACAGGCCTCTCTAATCTTTTCAAGTAGGAGAACTTGCACAATTGGTGGTTGACTAAATGCTTATTTGCCCCACTGTATAGTGGAAACTACCGTGTTTCTGGACTATAAGTCACACTTTTTCATACCTTTTTTCATACCTTGGCTGAGCTGCATTGCATCAACCAACCTAAAACTGCTACAACATTGATGGCAAACTGATAGCTGTAACGGCAAAAATGGGCCAAGCTATTATGAACGAGGAAGTTGCAATTAGAAGATGAAAAGCCAGTAATAGCGCTCAGCTTTACATCGTGGGAGAGGGCCTACTCAATCCGGTTCTGTTTATGTCATCAAGCCCAGAATTCCTGAGGAGGTGGGAAAAGTTTATCCAGCAATTAAACAGGAAATTTTGTTATTAGACACTGCACATCTTCAGAAATGGACTATTTAGAAATAATGAACATTTAAGAGGCTCTAGTCTACATTGTCTTTTAGTTGAGTATTGTCTTTGTTAAAAAAATAAATACAACACTCGTTTGTTAACGACTTATTGTTGCCAGCGTTTTGCAGAGCACATTTACTATAATCGTCAACCGCTTACAGTAATTGTTGTCATTGTTTAATAAAGGCAAACATGCAATGTTGTTTTTGTCGGTGATAGTAAAATGATTTTGTCGAGTTCCCTTTTTTCATGACGTGGCAAATGTGGCTCGTGTTAGTTTCCCTAAAAGCAAAATGAACTAGAAAATGCCTTGCTGTGATGGTTGGTATATTAGGTCACTTCCTGTTGATTTTGAGGCTTGTACGGGTCACTTCCTGTTGATTTTGCTTCACTTCCTGTTGATTTTAGGGCATTTCAGGGTCACTTCCTGTACATCTGGGTCACATGTTGATATGAGGGCATTTCGGGGTCACTTCCTGTTCATACCTGGCCACTTCCTTTTGATCTGGGGGCATTCCGGGGTCACTTCCTGATGATTTTCAGGCATTTCAGGGTCTGTTCCTGTTGATTTTGCCTCACTTCCTGTTGATTTTAGGGCATTTCAGGGTCACTTCCTGTCCATCTGGGTCACATTTTGATATGGGGGAATTTTGGGGTCACTTCCTGTTTATACCTGGCCACTTCCTTTTGATCTGGGGGCATTTCGGGGTCCTTCCTGTTAATATCTGGCCACTTCCTGATGATTTTCAGGCATTTCAGGGTTTGTTCCATTTGATTTCGCCTCACTTCCTGTCGATTTTAGGGCATTTCAGGGTCACTTCCTGTACATCTGGGTCCCATGTTGTTATGAGGGCATTTCGGGGTCACTTCCTGTTCATACCTGGCCACTTCCTTTTGATCTGGGGGCATTTCGGGGTCACTTCCTGTTAATATCTGGTCACTTCCTGATTTTCAGGCATTTCAGGGTCCGTTCCTGTTGATTTTGCCTCACTTCCTGTTGATTTTAGGGCATTTCAGGGTCACTTCCTGTACATCTGGGTCACATGTTGATATGAGGGTATTTTGGGGTCACTTCCTTTTCATACCTGGCCACTTACTTTTGATCTGGGGGCATTTCGGGGTCATTTCCTGTTAATATCTGGCCACTTCCTGATTTTCAGGCATTTCAGGATCTGTTCCTGTTGATTTCGCCTCTCTTTCTGTTGATTTTAGGGCATTTCAGGGTCACTTCCTGTCCATCTGGGTCACATGTTGATATGAGGGCATTTCGGGGTCACTTCCTGTTCATACCTGGCCATTTCCTTTTGATCTGGGGGAATTTAGGGGTCACTTCCTGTTAATAATAATCGGCATCCCGATCGATCAGGTCTGATCACATCATTTTCAAAGTATCGGAATCGGCAAAAAAATATCGGCCATGCCTTTTTTTAATATATATATATATACTTTTTAATTAAATCGTTTTCTAATTGTATTTAACGTTACAGACATAATATGTTACACTCATCCAGAGTCTTTAGTTTAGGCTTAAGGTAGGGTTTTCAAATTTATCCCGATAACGGCGGTAATTAATTTTTTAAAAAATGTATCATGTTAAAGATGTTTAATGCAATTAATGCATGCACTGCACGACCCACTCACGCATTGTCGCGCGCAATCTGTAATGACGCCGTTTTACCTATATAGAGAGATAAAAGGCAGCGTAAAATGAGTAGAGTGAATTTTGGCAGCCTTTGGAGCCTTTTTTTAAATTGGCTATAACCTTACAATCCCTCTTCCTACAATTAGAAATATCATGGGAAGCAATGTGGGGAAGCAAGGTAGCAATTGATCTTTTTCTTAACACCTTATGTTATTTCCCAACGCAGAGAAGATATATCAATTGGTAGCACTACGCACAGTCATGGTTCCACTTCCCATCATGAATTTGGGTTGAATGGCTGCAGTATCATTTACTAAAAGCTCAACAAATACACTAGATGGCAATATTTAGTCACAATATACAAAGTCACAAGTCTTTCTATCCGTGGATCCCTCTCACAGAAAGAATGTTAATAATGTAAATGACATCTTGAGGATTTATTGTCATAATAAACATATACAGTACTTTTGTACTGTATGTTGAATATATACATTCGTCCGAGTTTTATTCATTTTTTTCTTAATGCATTGCCAAAATGTATATGATCGGGAAAAATGATTGGGAATGATTGTAATTGAATCGGGAGCAAAAAAAGCAATCGGATCGGGAAATATCGGGATCGGCAGATACTCAAACTAAAACGATCGGGATCGGATCGGGAGCAAAAAAACATGATCGGAACAACCCTACTAGATACATTTTGAAATTTCACTTTTTTTCCCCTAAAACCACATTTTTGGGTGAACGGTAATTTTTTGGGTTGGAAAATTCCGGCTGTTTTGGAATAGCCTAGATGGAAGCTAAAGCTAGTAACATGTAAAGCTATTTATCAACGGTTGAAGAAAAAAGAATGTGGCACTGTATGTTCTTTATTGTACAGTATGTCATCTGTTCCAGTGTGCAGCTGAGTTGTTTGTACTAAAATTCATGCCGCATTGTGTAAATACGGCGTGAAGTGTGAAGAGAATTTACCCTTGGGGATTTGCTGCATTTACCACAGAGAATCACTGCAAAAAATGAGCATCCATCTTGTAAATAAATGCATATTCCTCGAATGGAGGCTCCTCCAGACCCCTTGACGTTCATATCGGCCTGGCGGTCCCGTGCGCCAGTGGTTCAAAAGTACACACACACAGGGGTTTGTGGGCCCCGAGATCGGCAGCGAGGCACCGGGGGGCAGGGGGAGACCCAGATGAGCACTCAGCGGTGATAATGACACACACAAAAAAAACAAAGACAGAAACATCTCAGGGGGAAATTCCATTGCAAGGAATGCTGCTAGTTTTTGTTATGAATACATACTTATTTACTCATTTTATTTTTTTATTTCATGTTTTGTTTGTTTACAAATTTGCATTTTTGTGTATTCCGGAGCCTGTGATGTAACAGCTTCCTCATTAAGTCAATGAGTCATGCCATTGCCCATGTGCTAGCCCGTTAGCCGTTAGCAAACATCTCAGCCAGAGGTCAAACATGCTACTCTCACTATTTTTTTGTTTTGTTCCCGCTTTAACGGCTGACTGCTTTCATGGCCGGCATGCTTTTGCTCGCGTTTCCCTCGTTTGTGATCTTTATCTCCGGATGTTGACGCTTGAATAGGAAAAGCTGCTCTTAGCATTGTCTTTCCGTCGCGCTCTGTGCACTCGGCCTCGTTGCGTAATGGTGTGATTAATTTGGGAAAATGGTCGTCCTCATTACTTAGGGGGTTGAAATGCTCAGCTATATATAGGGAGTAAAGCAAAGTCATTTGGCAATAAACAAATTAACTTTTCAATTTGGCTCACCGGACTCTGCGCCAATTGGGCGTACCAGTGTTGCGACCCAGATAGCAAAATATGACCGGAGACAACATGGGCCAGATTTACAACAAATTTCGGCCCAATTTCGTAAAACAGATCTGCCCCAAACTCACCAAGAATTCACCTGAATTTGGCTAACCGCCTGCACCACGTACCGGTGTTGCTACCCAGATAGCAAAATATAACTGGAGCGGACATGGGCCAGATGTACAGCAAATTTCAGCCCAATTTCATGAAACAGATCCGCCCAGGTGTCTGTTTGAACAATGAGCCAAACTCAGTATGGATTCACTTGTTGGATCAGGAAACAGTTTTGTGCCAGAACTGGTCCAAAGTAGCAGACACGACATTAATGTATGGCCCGGATATGGCCCATATGTTACCCAATCTGGGCCAGCGCTGGGCCAGATGTGGTCTAGATTCCCAGAGAGCAAAATATAACTGGAGCTGACATGGGCCAGATGTACAGCAAATTTCGGTCCAATTTCGTGAAACGAATCTGCCCCAGTGTCTATTTGAACAACGGGCCAAACTCAGTATGGTTTCACTTGCCGGACCAGCACACAGTTTTGTACCAGACCTGTTCCAAAGTTGCAGACACAACATTAATGTATGACCCGGATATGGCACACATGTTTACCCAATATGGGCTAGCACTAGCCCAGATGTGGTCTAGATTCCCAGAGAGCAAAATATAACTGGAGTGGACATTGGCCAGATGTACAGCAAATTTTGGCCTAATATCCTGAAATGGATCTGCCCCAGTGTCTATTTGAACTATGGGCCAAACTCAGGATGGAATAAACTTGCCAGATCAGCAAACGGTTTTGTGCCAGAACTGGTCCAAAGTAGCAGACACAACATAAAACGTTGAACACGGCACTCAAAGTCTTCTAGTTTTTTCAAGACAAGCTAAAACGGTTATACGCTACATTTATGCTGTAAATGTTTCAATTTTGGAATACTGCCAGGGCCCCTGAGCCCCGCTCCTCCTCCTTGTGTGTGTGTATGTGTGTCACTGCTTTGATTGCAGGATTGGACGGATGGGTGAGCCTGTGACCATGTGCCGGTGATCATCATCAGCAGCTGACTTAAACTAGTCCTTGGTCTCACATCAGTGCCAGATCAACAACTCAACTCCACCAGTTTGTGACTCCAGCTTTCAGCTAACAAGAGTCTTTTAATCCTGACACTGAGATCACTTGTTATTATCCCTAGATGAGGGTTATCTGACTCCGGTCGTCGACAGCCCCTATCCAGCTTGTTTTCCATGTCTCGCTCCTTTAACACACCTTTATCAAATGATCAGCTCATCAGCAACTCTGCAGGATCCTGATAACTATCCTGATTATTTTTATTAATTTATTATTGGATTCCTATACCTCAAGTCTGCATATGATACAGTCCACCACTCATCACTGTAGAGAACCCTACAAGCCCTTGGCACACCCCCGAAAATCACCACCCTCTTCAGGCTGCTTTACAGCAACGCACAGGGTTGCGTCCGCGTCAACGGCCGTGAGTCTGACTGGTTTCCCATCTCCAGTGGAGTCCGCCAAGACTGTGTAGCAGCTCCAGACCTGTTTAATTGCGTAATCGACCACCTGATGTACAGGGTCTGTGAGCGAGTACCCGGCGTGTCCTTTGGCAACTACCAACTGACCGACCTGGAGTACGCTGATGACACCATCTTGCTCAGCACCTCCTACAACCAGCTGAGGGATGCTCTGAGTACATACAGCGAAGAGGCTGAAAAGCTTGGTCTCCACGTGAGCTGGACCAAATTCATGCATGTCTGCGAGGGACCTGATCCACGCCTCATCCTGCCTGTTGATGACACCGTAGAGCATGTGAAGAGCTTTGTTGATCTGGGGTCCACGGTGACCGATAACGGGGATCTTAAATCAGAGGTTCTCCGCCAGAGAGCCCTGGCAGTCTCTGCCATGCAGTCTCTCTGGCATCTCACGAAAGACAAAGCTCAGAATCTACAATACCACCGTACTCTCTATTCTCCTCTATGGCTCTGAGACATGGCCCTTCAACAAGACACTGGCCGCAAGAATAGACTGTTATGACAGCAGGGCTCTCAAAACCATCGAGAACATCAGGTGGCCCCAGCAAATCTCCAACGAAGCCCTGCGAGCCCGGACAAATCAGCCCACAACCTCCCCCCTGGCTGCACAGCGTCACATTCCCTGGCTTGGCCATGTTCTCCGTCTTCATCCCGACCACCCAGCAAGAGCCATCCTGAAGTTTTACCCAAAGCTGCAGGCTGGAAACAACCACGAGGAAAGCCCCGCACTCCATGGCTTGACACCCTTGCGTACAGCCTCCAACAACACGCAGTTACCTTGAAGGATGCAAATCTGCTGGCACAAGACCGTCAGTTCTGGAGGGGGCCAACTCACATGGTCAACTCTACACAACGGGATGGTAAACCAGCCCCAACGCAAGAGCCGTGATGATGATGATGATGATTTGAGTCAGGTGTGTTGGAGGAGGGAGACATGGAAAACAAGCTGGATAGGGGCTCTCCAAGACTGGAGTTGAATACCTCTGCCCTAGATTCTAAACTGCTTGCTTGCCAGAACGCCTGCCTGGCCATTCACCTGTTCTATCACCAAACATAGGATTCTTGAGACACTATCCACCACTCCATTTAATTGTCAATAAACTCTTGTTATCACTGCCAGTTTGCCTCCCATCTCTAAGCTTGGGTCCCCTGTTACCCCAGACCCTCAACAAATACTATATGTTGTTTACAGTCTAAAAATGTGTCATCTTGAATATGAAATTGCTTGTTCCAAATGAAATAATCTTTTTATCTGTGCAATACATTTGGGTTTCTATTACTTTGGACCAGTTCTGGCCCAAACTGTTTGCTTATCTGCGCGAGTGAATTGAGTTTGGGGTGGATCTGTTTTACAAAATTGGGCCAGAATTTGCAGTACATATTGCCCATGTCTCATTTCATGAGTCTTTCCAGAGCTCGGATACTTATTAATTTGACATAGACACTACTTACGACGTCAATCATCATCGATGTCAATCATTAGTTATTCATTTTACATTCATCCTTATATGATTCACTGCACTAGACAATCTCTTTATCCCGAATTAACCAACCACCTTTATTTCTCGCAATAGCTATCAACAGTTGGAGGTTGGAAATACTAGTAAAGGGTCGACCAAGGATTTATGAATCTCTGGAGGACGTTTTTTCATCAAGAAGGCTTAAGAAATAGAGTGTTTCATACGGTGAAGCATTCGTGACCTCGGTCCAGTTTAATTGCTTTACGTAAGCAGAACATGCAGCTATTCTATTGTCCGTGCAGCCCCATGGAGCTTTTTTCCATCACGCCACCTCCGCCACATTCACGCCACATTGATGTCATTTACAATAGTAAGTTGTGAATCAGTCCGACGTGAGTCACGAGAACACTCAAAGCTGTGTTCTTTTAATATGATCGTGACGTTTGTTTTTTAGGCGAAAGGGAAATTGTTGTCAGATATTTAGTGTGATAATAGACTGTGAAAGCTCTTCTGTCACTCACTGCAGACGGCGGCCGTTTGTGCGATGTTCATTGCAAAAAGTGTGAAAAGCGCAATTATGTAACACTTTTGCCAGAGCAGCCTGCCGTCATAAAAATGAAGCACCATAATTTGCATTTTGAACATTGTAGCTGGAAACATGACTGCCAGGAATATAAACAATATTTGACACCTAAATAAACCCTTTTAATTTAATGGTTGTTTAATATCGATCATTTGCTCTATTTTACAATTACGACATGATTCATGCAATTTGGATACTTTCACCATCCAATTTTGGATCCATACATTTTGCTACATGTGTACAACTACAGTATATATATATATATATATATATATATATATATATATATATATATATATATATATATATATATATATACAGTGCCTTGCAAAAGTATTCGGCCCCCTTGAATCTTGCAACCTTTCGCCACATTTCAGGCTTCAAACATAAAGATATGAAATTTAATTTTTTTGTCAAGAATAAACAACAAGTGGGACACAATCGTGAAGTGGAACAACATTTATTGGATAATTTAAACTTTTTTAACAAATAAAAAACTGAAAAGTGGGGCGTGCAATATTATTCGGCCCCCTTGCGTTAATACTTTGAAGCGCCACCTTTTGCTCCAATTACAGCTGCAAGTCGCTTGGGGTATGTTTCTATCAGTTTTACACATCGAGAGACTGACATTCTTGCCCATTCTTCCTTGCAAAACAGCTCGAGCTCAGTGAGGTTGGATGGAGAGTGTTTGTGAACAGCAGTCTTCAGCTCTTTCCACAGATTCTCGATTGGATTCAGGTCTGGACTTTGACTTGGCCATTCTAACACCTGGATACGTTTATTTTTTAACCATTCCATTGTAGATTTGGCTTTATGTTTTGGATCATTGTCCTGTTGGAAGATAAATCTCCGTCCCAGTCTCAGGTCTTGTGCAGATACCAACAGGTTTTCTTCCAGAATGTTCCTGTATTTGGCTGCATCCATCTTCCCGTCAATTTTAACCATCTTCCCTGTCCCTGCTGAAGAAAAGCAGGCCCAAACCATGATGCTGCCACCACCATGTTTGATAGTGGGGATGGTGTGTTCAGGGTGATGAGCTGTGTTGCTTTTACGCCAAACATATCGTTTTGCATTGTGGCCAAAAAGTTCAATTTTGTTTCATCTGACCAGAGCACCTTCTTCCACATGTTTGGTGTGTCTCCCAGGTGGCTTGTGGCAAACTTTAAACGAGGCTTTTTATGGATATCTTTGAGAAATGGCTTTCTTCTTGCCACTCTTCCATAAAGGCCAGATTTGTGCAGTGTACGACTGATTGTTGTCCTATGGACAGACTCTCCCACCTCAGCTGTAGATCTCTGCAGTTCATCCAGAGTGATCATGGGCCTCTTGGCTGCATCTCTGATCAGTTTTCTGCTTGTTTGAGAAGAAAGTTTGGAAGGACGGCCGGGTCTTGGTAGATTTGCAGTGGTCTGATGCTCCTTCCATTTCAATATGATGGCTTGCACAGTGCTCCTTGAGATGTTTAAAGCTTGGGAAATCTTTTTGTATCCAAATCCGGCTTTAAACTTCTCCACAACAGTATCTCGGACCTGCCTGGTGTGTTCCTTGGTTTTCATAATGCTCTCTGCACTTTAAACAGAACCCTGAGACTATCACAGAGCAGGTACATTTATACGGAGACTTGATTACACATAGGTGGATTCTATTTATCATCATCGGTCATTTAGGACAACATTGGATCATTCAGAGATCCTCACTGAACTTCTGGAGTGAGTTTGCTGCACTGAAAGTAAAGGGGCCGAATAATATTGCACGCCCCACTTTTCAGTTTTTTATTTGTTAAAAAAGTTTAAATTATCCAATAAATGTTGTTCCACTTCACGATTGTGTCCCACTTGTTGTTGATTCTTGACAAAAAAATTTAATTTCATATCTTTATGTTTGAAGCCTGAAATGTGGCGAAAGGTTGCAAGATTCAAGGGGGCCAAATACTTTTGCAAGGCACTGTATATATATACATATATATATATATGTGTGTGTGTGTGTGTGTGTGTGTGTGTGTGTGTGTACAGGTCCTTCTAAAAAAAAAATGGCATATTGTGACAAAGTTAATTATTTTTTGTAATGTTCTGATAAACATTAGACTTTCATATATTTTAGATTCATTACACACAACTGAAGTAGTTCAAGCCTTTTATTGTTTTAATATTGATGATTTTGACAAAAAAGTCACGAAAAAACAAAAATCTCTATCTCAAAAAATTACCATATCATGAGCAAGACTGCCGATCTGACTGCTGTCCAGAAGGCCATCATTGACACCCTCAAGCAAGAGGCTAAGACCCAGAAAGAAATTTCTGAGCGAATAGGCTGTTCCCAGAGTGCTTTATCAACACCTCAGTGGTGCGAAGGAAAAAGTGTGGCAGTACGCTGGACAACCAGAAGAGGTGACCACACCCTGAGAAAGATTGTGGAGAAGGGTCAATTCCAGATCTTGCGGGACCTGCAGAAACAGTGGACTGAGTCTGGAGTAGGAACATTCAGAGCCACTGTGCGCAGGCGTGTGCTGAGAATGGGCTACAGGTGCCGCATTCCCCAGGTCAAGCCACTTTTGAACCTGAAACAGCGGCAAAAGCGCCTGACTTGGGCTACAGAGAAGCAGCACTGGACTGTTGCTCAGTGGTCCAAAGTACTTTTTTTCAGATGAAAGCAAATTTTGCATGTCATTCGGAAATCAAGGTGCCAGAATTTGGAGGAAGACTGGGGAGAAGGAAATGCCAAAATGCCTGAAGTCCAGTGTCAAGTACCCACAGTAAGTGATGGTCTGGGGTGCCATGTCAGCTGCTGGTGTTGGTCTACTGTGTTTTATCAAGGGCAGGGTCAATGCAGCTAGCTATCAGGAGATTTTGGAGCACTTCATGCTTCCATCTGCTGAAAAGCTTTATGGAGATGATGAAGATTTCATTTTTCAGCACGACCTGGCACCTGCTCACAGTGCCAAAACCACTGGTAAATGGTTTACTGACCATGGCATTACTGTGCTCAACTGGCCTGCCAACTCTGCTGACCTGAACCCCATAGAGAATCTGTGGGATATTGTGAAGAGGAAGTTGAGAGACACCAGACCCAACACTGTGAATGAGCTTAAGGCCGTTATCAAGCATCCTGGGCCTCCATAACACCTCAGCAGTGCCAGAGGCTGATTGCCTCCATACGCCGCATTGAAGCGGTCATTTCTGGAAAAGGATTCCCGACCAAGTATTGAGTGCATAGCTTATATAATTAATTGAAATTGACTTTTTTGTATGAAAAAACACTTTTTTGTATTGTCTGGATGAAATATGCTAATTTTTTTAGATAGGGATTTTTTGTTTTTCTTGACATTTTTGCCCAAATCATCAATATTAAAACAATAAAAGGCTTGAACTACTTCAGTTATGTGTAATGTATCTAAAACATATGAAAGTCTAATGTTTATCAGTACATTACAGAAAATAATGAAAATAATGAACTTTATCACAATATGCTATTTTTTTAGAAGGACCCGTAGAAGGAGAAAGAGAGAGCAAGCTATATTGATCTATTTTCAGCGACAATCCAGTATTGGTGGACCATGCTCTGATCATTAGCAGCTAGAGTTTTTAGCTAACTATACCGATCTATTTTCAGCATCAATCAAGTATTAACACACTGAATATTAACAGCTAAAGTATATAGCAACCTAGCTAGCTATATATAGCTAGCTATCTCTATCAATCTATTCATAGAGACAATCAAGTATTGACAGACAGCAAACTTAGCGCGAGCATCTATATGGCTAGCTAGCGATCTGTTTACAGGTATTAAATAAAACGTTTCATTTGTGGTCAGAAAGACAGTACAATAAAATTCTGCAGCACCTCTAGGAATGGATCGATTCATCTTTCGCCTCATGAAATACTTGTGAACATTCATTATTTGTTTATTGTGTCATCTGCAAGGTATACAAATGCCCTCGTGACCTGCCACTAACTTCAGTCCAATTGACACGTCAAAACGGCGCAGGAAGAAGCACGTAGCGATGTTGTCACTGTGGGGTAAAGCTAACTCATCTAGGCATTTGTTCACGTCAATCCGACATCCCGTCCAGTCCTGGAAAGGTTGACGGCCGCCCAACTCCAACTTACCTTCCCCCTTAGCTATAACAAAACGGCGAGCCGCTCCGATTGCGCCGACTTAATTGAATTCGGTGAGCGAAAAAAAGAGTCTGGGAGTTGGGGGATGGAACCATCAGGACTCCAGCAGGGATGAAGATGACACGATTCGCCTTGGGGGAGGGAAAGGCCGGATTCAGCCGAGCATTATGAGGCATTTTCATTGGGTTTCAACACGAGAGCTGGAGTTGTTTGGGCTAGGACGAAGACGGCCGAGTGAAGTTGACGACAGACATTTCCCAAAATATCGATCTTATGTAAGATCTGCGAGGAACGCAGTGTTTGCCTCCGTATCCCTAAATTTGGCTTTAAATCCAAACAGTCCCTTTGAAAAACTAGCATATAGCAAGTTTGATACCTTATATTGAAACACTGCAATGCAACAATGAACACTGTAGTGTCCTTGAACAAATTTTAAAAATTCAAACATTGCATTCAGAATCTACTTTCATACATTAACACTTATTAAGAAACCCTCGTTTCTCCCTTTGCTTCTTGTGAGGCAACACAGCAGTGTACTGGTTGAATTAATGTTTTAGGCCGATGAAGTAACCACGAGCCCACCGTGCTGTTCCTGCAGCGACGTTCCAACTAATTTCTAACCTCCTCATAAAAAAAGCAGAGCACACAATTTGCATGGCGCTTTGCACGAGCGCAAACAAACGTCGAAGGACTATTTATAGCATGGAAACAACCGTAGAGAGAGAGAGTTTGTGTAAGTGCATGTTAGGAACACACATGAGCTCTCTGCTGTGTTCTGGATTCAACCCCAAATATAAAACCCTAGGTCTTACCTGAAACTTAAATTCAGATCCTAGTTAAAACCGTAATTTGGAATCCTTAACCAGGCTTCGAAACATTATTTTGTGTGGGTTGCGATGTAAGTCAAGTTTATCGACATATCACTGATTCTTGAGGGACAAATCATGTCCCACAAAGAGAAGTCTTATTTAAATAGGTGGGATAGGTGGTGCGTCCCCTCTTCCCACCCCTGAAGGCCGGTTGATGGGAGCGCGGGTGGCCACTTGGACCACCCTGGATCCCAGGGGGTTGACGATGGCTCCTTTGCTGGGTGGGGGCTGTAGCCCTGGGTTCGCGCCTCCGCTCGTCTGCGTGGCTTTCGTGTGTTTGGTGGAGCTCGCGTGTGGCTGGATGTGTTTGGGCGCGCTCGGACAGGGGGTTCAGGTGCCGGGATTGGCGATGGAACGGCGTAAGGTCGGTTACCAACGGGCTTACACTCACAAGGGATTCACACGATTACTGAGTTCTAGATCACAAAGCTGATTTGGGTACTACCACTCCCAATCACCTAGCTTATAAACTCCCCCACCCCCTCCCCTTCTTTCCCTGGTCAACAGGCCCTTCACATGGTATTTCCTTTCTTTCTTTTCTTGTTCTTCTTTTCTTCTGTTTCCCTATAACTCCTTTCTTTCTTTTCTAGATAGATAGATAGATAGATAGATAGATAGACACCAATCTGTCTGTCTGTCTGTCTAGATAGATAGATAGGTATCTATCTATCGATCTATCTAGATAGATAGGTATCTGTATCTAGATAGATAGGTATCTATCTATCGATCTATCTAGATAGATAGGTATCTATCGATCGATCGATCGATCTATCTATCTATCTAGATAGATCTATCTAGATAGATAGATACTTATCGTATCTATCTAGATAGATAGGTATCTATCTATCGATCGATCGATCTATCTAGATAGATCTATCTAGATAGATAGATACTTATCGTATCTATCTATCGATCTATCTATCTATCTAGATACTTATCTATCAAGATAATTATCTATCTAGATAGAGAATTATCTTGATAGATAAGTATCTAGATAGATAGATAGATAGATAGACAGACACCTATCTATCTATCTATCTATCTATCTATCTATCTATCTATCTATCTATCTATCTATCTATCTATCTATCTATCTATCTATCTATCTATCTATCTATCTATCTATCTATCTAGCTATGAGACACAATGTCCAGATTACAACAAAATACAAGGAAAAGATTCAAAATATTTGAAAAAAAAAAAGATTAAATCAAATTGAAATAATAATTTAAAAAAATAATAAAATAATAATTTTTTAAAAGTGAATGACAGTGATAAAGCACTGGGTCTCTAAGCGACCCAATTTTAAAAGGCACTTATACTAGTGCTTCCAAAACCGTGAAAAGCATCATGAAGAACTGTGCAAAATGTTAGTCTGGCTCAAGACACTCACATTTTTTCGAACTATTCAAATGACTAATAAAATTAAAACAGACTGGAGAGTATTCACCCGAGTACTTACAAATGATTCTTATGCCCTGACAATATCAGCCTTTTTAACAAGATAATCAGAGAGTAATTGTCTGCCACCTGCGGTCTCTGAAAGCTTGCTTTATCATTTCATTGTCAGTCAGGGTGTCTGTGATCACATGACCCAGACATATTTCACTTGACTACAGGACTTAAAAACTGGAAAACCAACTGTCATGATGACACTTTTAGCATCATTGTATTTTATATCGAAGTGATTAATAGCGTCTCACTGAAAGAAACCCTAACTACGATGTTGCCCTGGACAAAGATTAGCGTGACGCCCCATGCTTTAACCCCTCATTTGCCCTTTTCTCATTGCGAGGCGGCACGTTGTGGCGCGGGTTGCGTGAGGTAACGGACGTGGCGTTTGGCCGACGAGGCCTCGTCAAAGGATCGTGCGGTGTTTACAAGCGTGGAGGTCAGACTTACATAACACTGCGCATGTGGCAACACGGGCCTAAAGCAATGGAGGTGTTTGTATGTGTGTGTGCAAATCGTTGAAGTAGACACAGATGGAGCTTTGGGTTTGAGGCGCACCTTGTGGCTGGAAAAACAGATGACAAGATGTATTGAGAGAATATGAAGTGATGCATCGTGGGAAATTTCAAGTGATTACGGCGTCTAATGAGCCCACTGAGTGCTGCATTTGCACTCACGAGGTCAGCGCTGCTTGGCTGGGTAATAAATAGAAGGTTGGGAGATGATGGGGAGCTGCTGAAGCGTAAAACACAAAGATATGGCAGGGGTTATAGTGAAAATAGTAGTCAGTGGTAAATTAAGTGATGACTGTAACGCTACTTATAGTCAGGTAGCATATGTTCAATCAGATTTTTGCATCCCTATTACTCATATTTGTTCTAAACCCGTTTCCATCCATACTTCTGAAAAGGAAATAGTTTCAGTTACTTCTCTGAAAAGGACTACAATTTTTTTCCTGCAACACGTAATCGATTAAATCGATTAAAATCGATTAATAAGTAAGTTGCCAACGAATTTTATCATCGATTTTTGCTGGCAGTTTGGGTTCTTGTTTGTGTTTAATGTGAGGCTGCTCGCGCACATGCCAGTGATTAAAGCAAGAGAGAGAGAGAGTTCACTGCTACACTCAGGTTGGGTTGCTGAATCATTAATATTACGAACTGTCGAGAGGTAGATTGTCTTTTGTGTTGTTAGATCAAGTGTGCCTCCGTCAGAGGTCAGTAAATGAAGCCAATTGTATTGTTTGTATTCTTTGTTGATGAGACGTTACTACTTAACACAGAACGCTAAGCTAGCCACACAGATAAACCCATTCGTATACAGAGGGGCAAATAAGTATTTAGTCAACCACTAATTGTGCAAGTTCTCCCACTTGAAAATATTAGAGAGGCCTGTAATTGTCAACATGGTTAAACCTCAACCATGAGAGACAGAACGTGGGAAAAAAAAAAAAAAACAGAAAATCACATTGTTTGATTTTTAAATAATTTATTTGGTGGAAAATAAGTATTTGGTCCGTACCAAAAGTTCATCTCAATTTCTTTGTTGGCAATAACGGAGGCCAAACGTTTTCTGTAACTCTTCACAAGCTTTTCACACACTGTTGCTGGTATTTTGGCCCATTCCTCCGTGCAGATCTCCTCTAGAGCAGTGATGTTTTGGGGCTGTCGTTGGGTAACACGGACATTCAATTCCCTCCGCAGATTTTCTATGGGGTTGAGATCTGCCACGAAGCCACTCCTTTGTTGCCCGGCTGTGTGTTTGGGATCATTGTCATGCTGAAAGACCCAGCCACGTCTCATCTTCAATGCCCTTGCTGATGGAAGGAGATTTTCACTCAAAATCTCTTGATACATGGCCCCATTCATTCTTTCCTTTACACCACTGGTGTCAAACTGACTCCATCAAGGGCCAAGTGGGTGCAGGTTTTCTTTCCAACCAATGAAGAGGACACCTTTTGACCAATCTGATCTCTTACATGGGTAATCAGTTAAACTTTGTCAGGTGCTGCTTGTTTCAACAGAAAATTCATTGGTTAAACTGTTTGCGCGGTATCGGTTAGAACAAAATTCAGCACCCACTTGGCCCTTTGTGGAACTGGTTTGACACCTATGTTATACACAGATCAGTCGTCCTGGTCCCTTTGCAGAAAAACAGCCCCAAAGCAAGATGTTTCCACCCCCATGCTTCACAGTGGGTATGGTGTTCTTCGGATGCAATTCAGTATTCTTTCTCTTCCAAACACGAGAACCTGTGTTTCTACCAAAAAGTTCTATTTTGGTTTCATCTGACCATAACACATTCTCCCAGTCCCCTTCTGGATCATCCAAATGCTCTCTAGCAAACCAGACGGACCTAGACGTGTACTTTCTTCAGCAGGGGGACACGTCTGGCAGTGCAGGATTTGAATTCCCTGTCGGCGCATTGTGTTACTGATAGTAGTCTTTGTTACCGTGGTCCCAGCTCTCTGTAGGTCATTCACTAAGTCCCCCCGTGTGGTTCTAGGATTTTTGCACACCGTTCTTGTTATTGTTTTGACGCCACGGGGTGAGATCTTGCATGGAGTCCCAGATCGAGGGAGATTATCAGTGTTCTTGTATGTCTTCCATTTTCTAATAATTGCTCCCACAGTTGATTTCTTTACACCAAGCGTTTTACCTATTGCAGATTCAGTCTTCCCAGCCTGGTGCAAGTCTACAATCTTGTATCTAGTGTCCTTCGACAGCTCTTTGGTCTTGGCCATAGTGGAGTTTGGAGTGTGACTGACAGAGTTTGTGGACAGGTGTCTTTTATACCGATAATGAGTTAAAAGAGGTGCCATTAATACAGGTAACTAGTGGAGCCTCGTTAGACCTCGTTAGAAGAAGTTAGACCTCTTTGACAGCCAGAAATCTTGCTTGTTTGTAGGTGACCAAATACTTATTTTCCACTCTAATTTGGAAATAAATTCTTTAAAAATCAAACAATGTGATTCTCAGTTTTTTTTTCCACATTCTATCTCTCACGGTTGAGGTTTACCCATGTTGACAATTACAGGCTCTTTCAAGTAATAGAACTTGCACAACTGGTGGTTGACTAAATACTTATTTGCCCCACTGTATTTGAAAAAACATTTATACGATTGTTTAATTAATTGTCCAATTAATCAATTATATGAAGAACCATTTGTTGTAGCCCTAGTGCGTGGCATGTGAAACCTCCCTCCCGGTCCCTTCAAGAGAGTGCACTGAAGGCTAGAGCTGCTAGCCTGGGCTCTTGGCCTAGCGGTTGTCACTCTCTGCTGCCGTACTAGCCGCACCGTGCAGTGCGGGTACGTGACCAAACGTCCTCTTTTGCCCGGACACGTCCTCTTATTACGTGCCCTCCGGAGGGTCCGGCCGGGTTTCATAAATTCATGAAAATGTCCGGTTTTTATGATTTTTCACGGGACCAATTTGAAGAGAATCTCTCCGGCCGCTAGGAGGCAGCGCCTCCCTGCGTTGACGTGGCTCCTACTAGTAGGGCCGGGAGAAGGAGTAGATCTTCTTCTTTTTGTTGGCAGTTTACCCTTTGTTTCATGGGGAATTACTACCATCTACTGATGGTTTGGCGAGAAATCAGACTACAGTGAGGAGTTCAATAAGGAGTTCTAAAAGACGTGGCTCCCTACACCTTTCTGTAGGTTTATCTCCTGTTAATGTCGATCACGTGTCTTCTGTTGCATATAGGGTTATATGTGTACACAGAGATGCAGTATATTGCATGAGTCTCGTAATTGTTCTGCGTTAGTTTATTTGGTACATTCTAAATAGCTGTGTTTCTTATGAGTTTTTTTTTTTTTTTTTTTTTACGATAAATACGTATATAATGGCAACTGTTGACTTCTATTGGAGATTTGTACTGGTGTAATCTGTAAAATCCCGTTTGGTGTTGCATCTTTGCGCTGCCGATGATTGTAAACTTTTATAGCAAAGTCTGATTTTGCCTCGCCTCCCGTACTCGCAAACAGGGTAGCAATCAGTGAACTCAGCTGCGCTAGGCATTATGGGCAATGTAGTTTTGAACTGCTGCGTTTGGAAACATGCTGGTTGAATAGCTTGTCAGTTTAGTTCGGTTATTGTTTGCGTACAATCTAGAACATTGAATGAGAATAAAAATTGAGTGAGAATAACAATTTGTCAACGACAATTGTCGTGATAGTAATTTAAAAAATTGTTGAGTTGGCACATAACCTACTGTGTGTGTGTATTGATTGGATTACATTTCCATTGGTCTGCATTTTATATATATATATATATATATATATATATATATATATATATATATATATATATATATATATATATTAGGGCTGTCAAACGGTTACAATTTTTAATTGAGTTAATCACAGCTTAAAAATTAATTAATCGTAATAAATCGCAATTCAAACCATCTATAAAATATGCCATATTTTTCTGTAAATTATTGTTGGAATGGAAAGATAAGACACAAGATGGATATATACATTCAACATACGGTACATAAGTACTGTATTTGTTTATTATAACAATAAATCAACCAGATGGCATTAACATTATTAACATTCTGTTAGAGCGATCCATGGATAGAAAGACTTCAAGTTCTTAAAAGATATATGTTAGTACAAGTTATAGAAATTTTATATTAAAACCCCTCTTCATGTTTTCGTTTTAATAAAATTTGTAAAATTTTCAATCAAAAAATAAGCTAGTAGCTCACCATTGTTGATGTCAATAATTACACGATGCTCATGGTGCTGAAACCCTTTAAAATCAGTCGCACCCAAGCACCAGCAGAGGGCAACAAAACACAAAAAAGTAATTAATAGTAAGTAATAAGTGGACATTACACTGTGCTGTCATTTTAATCTGTTTGAGCGGGGCATGTGCGTTAAATGCGTCAAATATTTTAAAGTGATTAATTTTTTAAAAATTAATTACCGCCCGTTAACGCGATAATTTTGACAGCCCTAATATATGCATGTATATATATATATATGTATATATGTATGTATATATATGTATATATGTATATATATGTATATATATGCATATATATATATATATATATATATATATATATATATATATATATATATATATATATATATATATATATATATATATATATCAGAGGTTGCGCTAGACATTTTCGTTGTCTGTCATTTTGACTGACAGGGTCATAAAAATCCAGTCATAATCTATTTTTACCAGTCACTTAAATTTTTAAAATGATAATGATGACATATTCAATAGTATTTAGTTTTCATTAATTTTTAATTAATATTGTAACGCTTGCTTGGCGGCGAAAAATTAGACACGGAAGTTCTTTTTACTCTGCTTACCGCCAACACCAACAAAACAACTCCACTCCCAAAGAAAAAGAGGCAACTATATAGACCCCAATCACCAACGTCACACAATGATCTTAATTGTGGTTGTCAGCCCAAAATCTTCTAAATATATATTAAATGCATCTTACCAGATATAAAATGACTACTACATAGTCTGTGGATCGTTTGGTGCCCAGATTTCTTGTCGAATTACAGCAGTCCATGTCGCTCTCCTCTTCGGGTCTCTCAGAATGCGGTAGAACTTCAAGTCTCTCCGTCTATCTTCTCTGTTACTGCAACCAACCGCCACACACTTCTTCGCCATTTTGATTATTAATGTTAACGAGCAGAAAAACACGCCGTAATAGGAGGCATGTACGTAGCGGTAATGTGTAAACACGACGAGCTGACGGACAATATGGCTGCTCCAGTCAGGGGGCGGAGTTGTGACGTCATGTGATTGGGGTCTATAGACAAGTTTCCTGAGCGAAATACGGGCGCCGCCATCTTGGAAAATGTCTGCTTCGCACTTCCGGTCCGGTCGAGTAGCAGTGTATTAGCAGTGTATTGACGACGATAAAACTACGAAATCTAGCCAGAGCAACCCATGGAATCTTCAAAAATTTATTCAGCACGACCTAGATGACACGTAGATGAGATTGGACGGCAGTTCGTGTCACTTCGTTGATCATTCGTGGACAAACGTATTAACAACGGTCAGCCTGTGTTAACGTGAGGAATGGATTGATACTACGGCCATTCGTGACCAAAATGAGGTGAAATTACAAGTTATATTACATTTGCCGACTGCAGAAGGGCTGACATGGATTGTTTTGTTACAAGGAAATGCTACAAGGTTATGTACATATGATGTAAACACAAATAGTATGTCATTCTTTTTTTTATTGCAGGCATTGATCGCAATAAAACATTTAGACATGATTCAATTTCTTGTTTTATTTGAAACGATTGGTGCACTCCAAAACAGGTCAATAAATCACATTTATAAAAGTATTGCAAAAATAGCATACGAGAATGTGATATCAGACCGCAGAGCTCCGGAGCCTCGTGAACAAATAGCGACATCACGGAGGCCCTCGGCGGCATTTAGATGTGCTTGTTTCCCGTCCTCGGTAATTCCAGCTCCAATAGCATATATTTAAAGATGCTACCGTTCATAAGTTCGTAGTTGGATCACGGCGATCTCGGCGAACCACCATCTGTCACAATTCCTGCCTCTCTCGGCCTCTCCCGGGAGTCGAGCTGTCATCATCATTGTGGAACGCAAACGATATATGTTCGATATATGTCCATCAACGTACAAGTCAAGTTGTCTTCTCTTTTATAACAGCATTTCACAGCTGTAAACAAACGAATAAAAACTTGTAACACTTGGATTTATGCGGTGCATTCAAACACGATTAGCAACAGGCGGCTAGCAGCAGTAGCAGAAGCTAGTTGTTGTAAAAATGATTAAACTTCGTAATTACAATCATCATCGTAATATCAATAGCAAAGGCAACAAGTCGTTTCATGCGCCAGATTTTAGGTTTCGTATTTTTAGAGCACATTACCTTCCATAACAGCGGGGGCATGACTGCAGGAGCTGTCAGTTTTGTACATCTCCTTCCCTCCCACCTGTATGACGAGTACGAGCACCCATGGTTTGGAAATCGACATGGTACGAAGCATGGAGGCCTTGGCTTGGTTCTCCACCCGCCTACATCAAAATAACATTCCCGGGATCTTGTATAAAGACCTTCCAACTTCGATTCCACCGCCATTGACTTCAACGGTAAACAGGCAGAAACGGAAGGGGAAGGAAGACATAAGGAAGTAAACCGGAAGTACCTCGGAAACTTGTCTATACACAGGCGACAATCTAGTCCACCAATTGGATGACGCGCTGGCACACCGGGTGCACCAATAAGAACCTCGCGTTGATGTGTCAATCACGGTGCTGCCGCCAGACCACGGTGATGCTACAATATTCTGACAGAATAGCCAACGACGTCATGCATTAAGAGAGACAATAGCTAATTAATATGCCACCCTGTGGTCTGGGGTGTGAATTGCAACCTGTCAAAATGACGGACGGACTTCAGTTTTTTCCGTCACCGTTTTAAAAAACCGGTCAACGACGGAAAATATTCGGTTAACGCGACCCCTGATATACTATATATATATATATATATATATATATATGAATTTTTAATCATTATTCTTTTTTTTTTAAGGTTTGATTATTTTTTTTAGGAAGAATAAAGCCAGTTAAGTAACCATTTAAGTAAAAAAAATATTTCCATATAGTGTATAATATATACAATATGGCAATAGGCCTGTTTTTTGTTGTTGTTGTTTTTTTTTATTTTTTAAATAAAACAGACACTTAACATATATTAAAGTGATATAGGCATCTTTGAGTGAACTTCGAATAAAATTCAAGTATCTCGAGGCCGGGCCGAGTGTCCTCTTTTTTTGGAAATCAAAATATGGTCACCCTAATCTAGTCGTGCGGCACAGTTCAATGCAGACACGTTACACATATTCCGACATTAATCACATTAACATTGTCCATTTAGAGCACATTAGCATGTGAAGTGTTCGTGTCAGTGGTTTATAAACTAGCTGCTAATTAACATTGACGCTAATGGCTTGCTAAAACTATAAAGTTGACCATGCGTCATCCCTCAGGGCGACCAATCAACTACCCAACTGGTGAAATTTACATCTACTCATTACGACAATTAGCATAATCACGCTAGCGTACATACATGTGATTAAGATATGCCCAATCATTTTACAATTAATGTAACTGGATATGATATTAGCTGTAAACCGCTTAGCGATAACTGCACTGAAAGAAGTTGGCCTCATATCATCACTACATTCCTGATCTTCTTCCTCCTCTTCTTCCTCCTAATACTCAGACTAGCAGGTTGTTTGAGTGTCGTCATAAAAAGGGAATTTTCTGCTCAGCTAATTCCATATAAACCCAGCCAGCACGGAGCCTTTGTGATACCCTGTGTGCTACGAAGAAGCCCTGAGGATGCACGCCATACGCGACATGGAAGGAGAGAGGCGGGGGGATGGAGGGATGAGAAGTGGGCGGATGGACGAAGAGAGCAATGATAGAAGGAATGCATCATGTGCGTATGGCGATTTAGCTGTTGATCTTTAAAGCCTGCAATGTGAAGATGAGCTTGTTATCCACTAGTAGTGTGTTAACATACTAATGTTGAAACGGATTAAATGCCACACGATGTGTGTCCATGTGTGTGCGGGTTCCTGCGTGTTACTTCTTGCCATCGTGGGGGATTTGCTGAAGGTCATAAGTTCATTTACAATACTTTCTAGAAGTCATGTTTCTAAGAAATTGAATATTTATGTTTCTTACTCAACAACTTTATATGGTTCAAAATGGAATCGCCCTTGAATCACTTGTGATTCTTGTTGTAATATTATACAGTATACTAGTAGTTAAATATTTAATTGGAAGTGATGGTAGCTTAGCATGTAATGCAAATGCTCAGTCATATACAGTTTTTGTCAAAAACGTACGGCTCCCTGAAATGCCACTATATCAATAGGAAGTGACCCGATACGAACAGGAAGTGACTCGGAATATGCGCCCAGAGCAACAGAAAGTGAGCCAATATGAACAGGAAGTGACCTGAAATGTGTCACACTTAAATGGGAAGAGACCCCAATATACCCCAAATCAACAAGAGGTGACCCTGAAATGCCTCAAGATCAACAGGAAGTGACCCAATATGAACAGGAAGGGAATCTGAAATGCCCCAATCAACAAGAAGAGACCCAAAAATGCCCCAAAATCAACAGGAAGTTACCCGTGCATATTTCTAGTTTAGTTTGATAAATATATCAAACTAAACTATATGTAGATTTTTTCATTTTGTGTATAGTACACACACACACATATATATATATATATATATATATATATATTAGGGCTGTCAAACGATTAAAATTTTAATCGAGTTAATTACAGCTTAAAAATTAATTAATCGTAATTAATCGCAATTAATCGCAATTCAAACCATCTATATAATATGCCATATTTTTCTGTAAATTATTGTTGGAATGGAAAGAAAAGACAAAAGATGGATATATACATTCAACATACGGTAAATGAGGACTGGATTTGTTTATTATAACAATAAATCAACAAGATGGCATTAACATTATTAACATTCTGTTAAAGCGATCCATGGATAGAAAGACTTGTAGTTCTTAAAAGATACATGTTACTACAAGTTATAGAAATTTCATATTAAAACCCCTCTTAATGTTTTCGTTTTAATAAAATTGTGTAAAATTTTCAATCAAAAAATAAACTAGTAGCCCGCCATTGTTGATGTCAATAATTACTTACACAATGCTCATTGGTGCTGAAGCCTATAAAATCAGTTGCAGTTGCACCCAAGCGCCAGCAGAGGGCGGCAAAACTCCATAAATCACAATTAACAAGTGGGCATTTCACTGTACTGTCATTTAAATATGTCTGAGCGGGGCACGTGCGTTAATTGCGTCAAATATTTTAACGTGATTAATTGAAAAAATTAATTACCGCCCGTTAACGCGATAATTTTGACAGCCCAAATATATTATATATACCTATATATATATATATATATATATATATATATATATATATATATATATGTATAATATATATACAGTGCCTTGCAAAAGTATTCGGCCCCCTTGAACCTTGCAACCTTTCGCCACATTTCAGGCTTCAAACATAAAGATATAAAATTTAAATTTTTTTCAAGAATCAACAACAAGTGGGACACAATCGTGAAGTGGAACAAAATTTATTGGATAATTTAAACTTTTTTAACAAATAAAAAACTGAAAAGTGGGGCGTGCAATATCATTCGGCCCCCTTGCGTTAATACTTTGTAGCGCCACCTTTTGCTCCAATTACAGCTGCAAGTCGCTTGGGGTATGTTTCTATCAGTTTTGCACATCAAGAGAATGACATTCTTGCCCATTCTTCCTTGCAAAACAGCTCGAGCTCAGTGGGGTTGGATGGAGAGTGTTTGTGAACAGCAGTCTTCAGCTCTTTCCACAGATTCTCGATTGGATTCAGGTCTGGACTTTGACTTGGCCATTCTAACACCTGGATACGTTTATTTTTGAACCATTCCATTGTAGATTTGGCTTTATGTTTTGGATCATTGTCCTGTTGGAAGATAAATCTCCGTCCCAGTCTCAGGTCTTGTGCAGATACCAACAGGTTTTCTTCCAGAATGTTCCTGTATTTGGCTGCATCCATCTTCCCGTCAATTTTAACCATCTTCCCTGTCCCTGCTGAAGAAAAGCAGACCCAAACCATGATGCTGCCACCACCATGTTTGACAGTGGGGATGGTGTGTTCAGGGTGATGAGCTGTGTTGCTTTTACGCCAAACATATCGTTTTGCATTGTGGCCAAAAAGTTCAATTTTGGTTTCATCTGACCAGAGCACCTTCTTCCACATGTTTGGTGTGTCTCCCAGGTGGCTTGTGGCAAACTTTAAACAAGACTTTTTATGGATATCTTTGAGAAATGGCTTTCTTCTTGCCACTCTTCCATAAAGGCCAGATTTGTGCAGTGTACGACTGATTGTTGTCCTATGGACAGACTCTCCCACCTCAGCTGTAGAGCTCTGCAGTTCATCCAGGGTGATCATGGGCCTCTTGGCTGCATCTCTGATCAGTTTTCTCCTTGTTTGAGAAGAAAGTTTGGAAGGACGGCCGGGTCTTGGTAGATTTGCAGTGGTCTGATGCTCCTTCCATTTCAATATGATGGCTTGCACAGTGCTCCTTGACATGTTTAAAGCTTGGGAAATCTTTTTGTATCCAAATCCGGCTTCTCCACAACAGTATCTCGGACCTGCCTGGTGTGTTCCTTGGTTTTCATAATGCTCTCTGCACTTTAAACAGAACCCTGAGACTATCACAGAGCAGTTGCATTTATACGGAGACTTGATTACACACAGGTGGATTCTATTTATCATCATCGGTCATTTAGGACAACATTGGATCATTCAGAGATCCTCACTGAACTTCTGGAGTGAGTTTGCTGCACTGAAAGTAAAGGGGCCGAATAATATTGCACGCCCCACTTTTCAGTTTTTTGTTTGTTAAAAAAGTTTAAATTATCCAATAAATGTTGTTCCACTTCACGATTGTGTCCCACTTGTTGTTGATTCTTTACAAAAAAATTAAATTTCATATCTTTATGTTTGAAGCCTGAAATGTGGCGAAAGGTTGCAAGATTCAAGGGGGCCGAATACTTTTGCAAGGCACTGTATATATATATATATATATATATATATATATATATATATATATATATATATATATATATATATATATATACATATATATATATATATATATATATATATATATATATATATATATATATATATATATGTATGTATATATATACACACTAAAGCGGATGATCCGGTGGGGTTGCCATGGCAACATCCAAAGGAGCTACTTTATATACATATATATGTATGTCATTTAGAACAATTAAAACATATGGGAAGACAATATAAATTACCTATATAACTGAAGTCATTACATAACGCAAATAAGGTTGCATAAAAGTTGGTGGGTACAATTTGAGCATCCTGAAAAGTTGGTAGTGTTTTGTCCCTATGCAAACCTACACCCTTGTGTTTTGCATACTATTCTCATTAAAATATGAAAACCTATAAATGTTTTGGGTGGTTTTATTTAAAGCAGACACTGTTTTTTCATCTCTGTGGTTTTGACCAATAACAAATCACATTTGATGGTAATTTTATGCAGAAATGTGAGAAATTCCAAAAAGTTCAGATACTTTTTCATACCACTGTATGTGTGCATAGAACAAGTATCTCCATGTGATTACATCACAGCCGGTATAAAATGAGTCTGATTACAAGCTAATAAAGTGTCGGATATCTCTTAATGAGCATTTTTGACGCTTCCTGCTATCCATGCAGGCCTGATTGGTGGAGTGCGTGGGCGGCGGCATGTTCACGGTGAATGTTGAGAGGCAGCTGCTCTTGCTCCTTGCTTCCTGTGTGAGCAATTATTTTTTTGTGTGTGCCTTGACAAACCCTCTGATTGGTCTTTCACACATTTACTAAAATGGAAATGATTCTCTTCACACTCTTTGGAATCTTCGCAAGCAAGCGCATTCTCCAAATGTTCGAGTTGAGCCGCTGTGTCATCATTTCAAGGCTTAAAGGAGAACTTTCTGAATATTGGACAGCTTCAAAACCGACATGGGCTCGTTGCGAGGAAAGTAGCTCCTTTGGATGTTGCCATGGCAACCCCACCGGATCATCCGCTTTAGTGTGTATCAGGCGGGACACCTCAAGTGATCGTTCCCAGTTTAGATGGGTTTGACGTGGATCACCGTCAATGACAACGAATGTTATGAACTCTTGCTTGTTTTTCTACTAATGGTATTAAGGGAGTTGTTTTGGGAATATAATCCCTCGATTGGTAAACAAAGTTAATGATGATAAGGAGGAGGATAGCGATGTAAGAAAACCCACACATGCCTGTAATCCCAAATGTTCCACTAAATAGGATTTCTCAGAAAAGACCCCCATTGTCATTATCAGACTCCTCATGCCTGAAAAGTCATCAATTTTGTCATGTGCACGTATTATCCTAAACAAATGAATGCTTTGGGTAAATCAAACAAAAAACAAATGTCATAACGATTCGACGCAATATCGATTCAATATTTGCCAACATTACAAAGTCTTCCACCATTGGTTTTCGATTCAATTCAGGGGCCTTTGATCGATTTAATCCAATGACTATGTTTGCATGGACAAAATTTCCCTAGTCTGATCAATTTTAGGATTAAAATTATGATCGGATGATTTCATGGACAGTGAAAATCAAGGGCGTAGGTTGGCTTAGGGCAGTGCTTCTCAATTATTTTCTGTTAGGCCCCCCCCCCCCCCCCCCAAGGAAGACGTAAATGTTTCGCGCGCCCCCCAAACTCTCTGACGCCACTGTAAATAGCATCAACTGTCTATAAAATTACTATTATAAGTACGCATCTGCCAAACATTGTGTCCGTTTTTTGTATTAAAGAAAAAAAGTAACATACTGTAGATCAACTTATAATAAAGTATACTTTAATAACATTGTTTTGTATGTAACAGAAAAGTCAACGCGCATCAATTTGCCTGAATTTTTTAAAAAAGTCACATCCAAACTAAAAATACACTCAAGGTACATTTTTGACCATTTGATACAGAAAAATAAAATGTAATAAAATCAGTAAATAATAACAAATTCAAATTGATTAGAAACATTCACTAATGAGGACAATATGCCAAAAAATTTGCCCGAAAAAACAAAACTGAATAAATGAAAAAAAAGAGTGTCTTTGGACAAAAGGACAGTTTTTATTTTTGCTGCTCACCGTATCACCTCCTTTGCAATGGTGTGGGGTTATTTTGCATTGAGCATGCTAACAATGCTCACTGGTTTACTGATATAACACTGACAAAGCAGAACGATTGTTGGCAATATTCGGCACGTTTTCGCTGAAAAACAATCAAGCGGCTTATCAATGAGATTGGGGTCTAATGTCTTTAAGTGGCGTCTTAATTGATTTGGCTTCAGGTTCTCTGCTCTAATTATTTTAGACACAGTAAACAGTGGTCTTTCCTCATCACCCACTGTATTAAAAGTCAAAGCTAAAAGGCAAACGGCACGAATAAAAGCACATTCTCGGCCGCCAAGGGAGAACCGTAGGTGAGGGCGGTCGTCGTGACGATCCCAAGCCAAAAATGGCACATCTCGGGCGGAGACGTGAGAACCGAAGAAGACAGTGGGTTGCTACGTGAGTGAGTCCGGCCGGAAAACGGCTTTCGAAAACGGTGGCGGCGCACAGCTCTTCATATCTCTTTTCTGTGTGCTGAGTGCTCTTGCTTAGTTCAAAAATACTGCGAGCACTCTAAAAATGAGAGCGCCACTGCCACCCACTGAGTGGATGTGCAAGTACACTTTATTGTAGTACGGCAAAAAAAAAAAAAAGCATGTTCCACGAGGTCACATGCGCCCCCCCTGGCATCGCTCTGCGCCCCCCGCACCACTATTTGAGAAGTACTGGCTTAGGGACATAACACTACCAAGTTTTAACTTTTAAGCAACCTTATTTGCATTATACAGGGTGGGGCAGAGCAACTTGCTTATTTAAATTTGGCGCCCTGAAGCCATTGTTGCTCTGAGGATGGGAGGGATGGATTTATTTGAGAGGGTGGGGCTTAAAGTTTGGTTTTTAACTTGCATTATTTAATCAATCGTCGCAACGCACCGTGCATTCCATAGACATTTTAATATTGCTCCCTGTGGTCGTGTTCCTCGCCCACATTTGATCTGGCTCAGTGTTGGCAGGAAACACTCATTGATCATGTTGACATAACAACGGTCAGATGCCACTGATACTGCCTGCTGGTTTTCTTCAAAAAAACATGGGCCAATTATGCCAACTTGCGATAGTGCACACCAAACAGTTACACATGATGCGTGTAGAGAACGTTGAATAAGTTCTCTGGGGTTTTCAGGACTCCAATAGCGCACGTTTAGCTTATTTACAGATCCCGAAAAATGGAAGTGAGCCTCATCACTGAAGGAAATAAGTGTGAGGTCAGGGAAGCCCAAAAGCGCCTCACATGCATTTTCACGAGCAATAAAATCGCGTTGCATTGCTTTATAGCAGTACTTCTCAAATAGTGGGGCGCGCCCCCCTGGGGGGGCGCAGAGCGATGCCAGGGGGGGCGCACGTGACCTCGGGGAACATGTTTTTTTTTTTTTTTTTTTGCCGTACTGGAATAAAGTGTACTTGCACATCCACTCAGTAGGTGGCAGTGGCGCTCTCATTTTCAGAGTGCGCGCAGTATTTTTGAACTAAGGAAGAGCACTCAGCACACACAGACAGAGTGGGAGAGGACAGACAACAGATATGAAGAGCAGTGTGCCACCGCCGTTTTCGAAAGCCGTTTTCCGACCGGACTCACTCACGCAGCGACCCACTGTCTTGTCCGGTTCTCACGTCGCCGCCCGAGAAGTGCCGTTTTCGGCTTGGGATCGTCACGACGACCGCCCTCACCTACGGTTCTACCTCGGCCGCCGTGAATGCGCTTTTTTCGTGCAGTTTGCCTTTTAGCTTTGACTTTTAATACAGTGGGTGATGATGAAAGACCACTGTTTACTGTGTCTAAAAATAATTATAGCAGACAGCCAGAAGCCAAATCAATTAAGACGCCCCTTAAAGACATTAGACCCCAATCTCATTGTTAAGCCGCTTGATTTTTTCAGTGAAAACGTGCCGAATATTGCCAACAATCGTCCTGCTTTGTCAGTGTTATATCAGTAAGCCAGTGAGCATAGTTAGCATGCTAATTGCAAAATAACTCCACACCATTGCAAAGGAGGTAAATACTGTGAGCAGCAAAAATAAAAACTGTCCTGTCCAAGGACACTTTTTTTTTCTTCTTTTATTCAGATTTGTTTTTTCGGTCAAATTTTTTGGCACAATGTCCTCATGAGTGAATGTTTCTAATCAATTTTAATTTGTTATTATTTACTGATTTTATTACATTTTATTTTTCTGTATCAAATGGTCAAAAATGTACCTTGAGTGTATTTTTTAGTTTGGATGTGAATTTTTTTTTTTTTTAATTCAGGCAAATTGATGCACGTCAAGTCTTCTCTGTTACAAACAAAACAATGTTAATAAAGTTATACATTATTATAAGTTGATCTATGTTACTTTTTTTCTTTATTAGAAAAAAAGGACACAATGTTAGGCACATGCATATTTATAATAGTAATTTTGCAGACAAATGATACTATTTACAGTGGCGGCAGAGAGTTTGGGGGGGGCGCGAAACATTTACGTCTTCCTTGGGGGGGCGTGACAGAAAATAATTGAGAAGCACTGCTTTATAGCATGCAGATGGACTGCGGATTCAGCTAATTTTGTGGATTCCTTTGCTTATTTTTCACATCATGCCAGCCAATTGTGCTGCAGGGATTTGTTGCTGCACCAGGGAAAGGCCTGTGAGCCTTTTTGGGTTTCAAAAGGTTCCCATTCACCCCAAGATTGGCCAAAACAAGTCCAACAAATGTGGGATAATTGGACTTATGAGGAAGTGAGTAAACATCGTGTTTTGTATTATGTCAAATACTCGGATCATGGCACACGTTTTAATACGGAGGTGGCTTGCATTTTGTGGCTGAACATGCTCTTTGTATATACTCGGTTTATTGCCCTCTTGGTATGCCCGATGTTCTGTCAAATTTTCCACCCCATCAGAAATTGCAACCTTGTGTTAAAAATGGCCGTGAATACAATGATTATGAAGTAAACACTATAAAATTTCTTCACATAAGAGACTATTTACTTACGTTTGATCATGGATGGACATGTAGAAAAATTCTCCTCACACACATCCTGCCATGTTAGCTGCACAACAACTGCATGCCGCTCTCTCACTGTTTACGTCTTCACCGTGTAGTTAAGAATTAATTTACGCCATATTCGTGTTGACCACGTGGCAGCTAAACGCTCTTCCGACGTCAGCTGGTTTGTCCAGCGGTCATTCTCCAGCTGCTTCCCCAGCAAACGGGCTCTTCTGCCCGCAGCAGGGGAATGAAGAGCTGTAACTTACTCACCGCCGAGCAGGTTGCCGATCGGCGAAGACAATCGACAACCCCGCCGCCGTGTGATATGATGCGGGGTAGTTTTGTCTGATTTTTTGCTTCGAAAGGCGAGAATATGACTGAAACATCACTCAGTTCGGGTTAGCTGTCACGCCTCCTGGTTTGTTTACACTCTCCGAAGCTATTGCAGGGAAATGACAAAAGCCGGACTAACTCAGGTCGCATAAAATATCGTTTGGGAAAGTGCAAGAAGTAGACAGTTTTGACCATTATGGAGTAATTTTGCCATGTCGTACTGAATAAATGCATTTTTAATATTTCATCTTCCATTTAGCAGAAGACTGTTATTTGTCATGACCATGCCATTTATATAGCAATTGGGGAAAAATACTGGGATAAAAAGAATGTCCTGTAAAAATATTGGCGTAGAGAGATTGAAACAATGACATTTTGCGGCTCTCTTTGTTTCATTTTCCTCAATGGGCTGACTTCTAAATCAGATGAAACCATGACACTGCCGACGTCATCCTCCAGTTGGGGACGCTAGAGCGCCATAATGACAGGCAGGGGCTAAACATTAGATTGAAAGACTAATTTCGTTATCTACGTTTTGCCAAATTGTTGTATATAGTCGAATCGTCTCAAAATGTAACTCTAATTCACATAATAATGCTATTTAAGACTTTTTTTTCATCCTGTCATAGGCATTTTAAGTTGAAAAAACTCTTGTGAATAAATACTTAAATTGCAGAATTTCTATAGATATGAACGTAAAACAGTCTAGATTATTGGTTAAAATAAAAAAACTGGCAGTTGTCGTTCATTTTACATAAATATTTTAAACAAAAGTTACACTAATTTTATCCATTGATTTTTTTTTTTTTTTTTTTTTTTGTCACAATGTTTTAAAGTGCATGCATGGTGCTATTCAATATAATAATTACCTTGAATCCTTGAACAAATCACTCCCGCCTGCTTGTATGCAGTAAAACCTTCTTCCTATTTCCACCTAAATCCGGCGTGTGTTTGAGTTTATCACAATGAAAGCCAACTCAACGTTCTGCCTGGGTCGGCCCCCTACGAGAAGGCGTGGCGCAATGTCTGTGGGAGCTGTCTTGTCAACTAATGGTGGAGTCTATGAGTTCTATTATAGTGCCCAGCAAGGAAAAGTTAGCTGCAGATTTAGACCGTGGAGATGATTCTGGAGACTTGATTCTTAAGACTGCACTGTGGATTTTTACTCACTTGTGATGTCATTAGACATTCAATATTGTTTGTATTAATGCAAGACATCCTACAATAATAGTACTTAATATAAGACATTCTATGAATGCTGTTTTTTATGACATCACTGATTGATGCAGACCCGCTGCAGTTTTCTTGTTCTTCATCCGGTAACGCTGATGATCAGTGTGAGTGCAGACGTCAGTCAAAGGGGGAAACAGGCAGTAAAAAGACGACTAAAGCGGAGCATTAGGCTGCGGGGGCCTTGACATGCATCTATTTTTAGATGATGGGAGTAATGTTGTTTCTGCGCTCGTCCGGGAGCCTTTCGTCACGCCGCCGTCGCCGTGCCTGTGCACGCTTTTGACAAACGCAGCTGCTGCCGCCGACCTCCCTGGCAAACAGGACACTCAATGTGTACTTATGACCTTGGCTCAAATTCCATATGAATATTTGGGTTGTTTTTGGATCGTGATCAGGATATTTTAATGACTCAATTATGGTATTTGTCATTCTCTTAATGGGGGATGATGTTGTAGGAAATATCTTTGGTAATTTTCTTAAATTCCCAGTACGTAGCAGCAGCAGCTAAGCCTTTGACACTAAAAACCCAGCAACGTGTTGTATTTTCAGCGAAGGAAAAGTAGGGCAGACGCGGTGTCGCACGGATGCCGCTGCGAGGATCAACGTTGTCGACGACTCATCAAACTTTCTCGACGAGACACGAGAGTCTTCCTGAAACGTATCTCGCGTTTGTATGCCAAACACGTACGGTAACGGCAAATCAAGTTCATGGTGCCATTTGTGTATATTTGGGTGATTCTCATGAAGCAAAGCGAATCTGTATTTTAACATTTTAGGGATGTATATATATATCATCAGGTGCTCTGTGGGTACAGATTACTAATCTGTTCCCACAGTTTACTAATCTGTGGGTACAGTTTAGTAATCTGTACCCACATATTACTAATCTGTACCCACAGTTTACTAATCTGTACCCACAGATTACTAAACTGTACCCACAGTTTAGCAATCTGTACCCAGCACAGAAAATCTGTGGGCAGCACAGAAAATGTGCAAACACAACATGCCATATTGATTGATGACACCTGAAAGTGAAATTTTAGACGGCTACCAAAGAAAAAGTGCAATAGTTACCTTTTAAAACCCCTTTGTTTGCCGAGGGCAAAACGTGCAGGTGCTTGCTCGGTCGGTCTCTCGGCATTTGGAGTCCCCGCCAAACATTGGTGACTACTGTTTCTGGGTCATTGCTAAACTGTGGGTACAGATTCGTAAACTGTGGGTACAGTTTAGTAATCTGTGAGTATAGATTATTAAACTGTACCCACAGTTTAGCTATCTGTACCCACAGATAGCTAAACTGTGGGTACAGATTACTAAACTGTGGGTAGATTGCTAATCTGTGGGTAGAGTTTAGTAATCTGTGGGTACAGATTACTAAATTAGATTAGTAATCTATGGGTATAGTTTAGTAAACTGTGGGTACAGATTAGTATTCTCTGAGTACAGATGACTAAACTGTACCCACAGATTAGTAAACTGTGGGTACAGATTAGTAAACTGTGGGTAGATTGCTAATCTGTGGGTAGAGTTTAGTAATCTGTGGGTACAGATTACTAAATTAGATTAGTAATCTATGGGTACAGTTTAGTAAACTGTGCGTACAGATTAGTATTCTCTGAGTACAGATGACTAAACTGTACCCACAGATTAGTAAACTGTGGGTACAGATTTTTTTTTTTTTTTTTCTACCCTGGCACCCGGGGGGCTCTGTAAAAACCTGAAATGGTTCATATTTACTTTAACGATGGTTATGTCTATTATGTGGTCTAGTCCACCATCTGTGACCAAAAATTTTTCAACTGATTTTAGTCATGAATTCATTCACGTGATGCGAGCTTTGATATTTTAACCTCAATACAGCATCATAAATATTCCAACAAAATGTAAATTTGTTTAAAACAGTTTGTAATTTAGCAGATTATGATAAACTCTAATGGTTTCTTACTTATATTGAAGGGGGAAAAAAGTTAACATCACACCCTAAATGTAACTTGTACCGTTAGCATAGCATTCACGTTCAATATTGATATGCCAAAAAAACAACTCTGACATATTGCCAATTGCCGCACAGTAGTGAAAATGTCGTCAAAAAATAAATGATGCATGAAAAGGAGGAGAAATTTGTAAAAATTGGCGAGAAATGAGAATATTTGTCAAAATACATAAAAAAATCACAGTGAAAAACTCTAAACTGGTCGCCAGTCAGTCGTAGGGCATGTATTAGAGATAGACAACAATTCATATAATTCATAGACAGCCAGGGCGGAGGCACCGAGGCGTCTGGGGGGCCCGGTTTGCAGGTGTAAAGGGGGCATGGTTGAGTGAAGGGAGGGTCAACCATAAAGGTAAGATGATACACAGAGGTGGAATATAGTGTTTTTTCTTCGTGTTAAAATATATCCGCACCCTCCTCGACCGCACTCGTATGCGGACAGCATCGGACGATTGCTGACCACCAAGGCTGCCCAATTCCCTACGCACCCGACCCCTTTAGCCCTTCCCACAGGTGGTGACTGTTTGTATTACTCTAACACACCCGATATAAAATAAATAGCACTTACACCATAGTTTGAGGAAAACAAGCAGAATATAGTGCATAAGAGATACATGACGCCTTCTTATCAT
Organism: Corythoichthys intestinalis; assembly: GCF_030265065.1. Lineage (NCBI taxonomy): Eukaryota > Metazoa > Chordata > Actinopteri > Syngnathiformes > Syngnathidae > Corythoichthys > Corythoichthys intestinalis. Next base: position 15,680,398 of record NC_080395.1, on the reverse strand, counting down.
GGAAGCCCCATGTGTACGTCATGCAACTGACTGAGCAAGATTGACGTTGATCCCACGTCTGCACCACCACCTCTCGCGATCAGTTCTCCTGGACAGTCCAGAACAAATGGCGGGACGTCCTGTCCCAACACAAGGAACACCGGAGAACGCCCGATATCCAACTGATAACCCGAATGATAAGACTCCAAGACCCCCTTTGATGCTGAGGTTCGAAAATCCACAACCCTCGTTGCCCTAACAACAGTAACTCCCGAATCCTCCTGTCCAACCCACAAACAGATAATAATCCTAAGCAACACTTAAACACACCCTTCTTTTTGCCCATGGCCCGCCCCGCGAGAGCCTTCAAAAGACTGAATGTTTAACTAAGCACTGTCATTTTTTTTCTCAGGAACCTTTTGTTGACTTGTGATATGGTGACCTTCGAGCCTCGCTAGGGTCTCTGTGTGTTGTATGATCGCTATCAACCTAAATAAATTGTCAACTTGTGCTTCGAAGCCTTATTCCAGCTTTCAAAATGGATTCAGTACAAGGGGTTAAAATAAGGTGAACGCGCGGAGTTTGGCTTTTTGGCTGGGGTGTCGGGGTTTCCAGGTCGTTTGAGCTGCTCCAGCTCGGGTTCGGCTAGCGTGATTCCAGCAATCTGGCTAAAAGGTCAGATTCCTTCAGTGGTAAGCCCATGGAAAGGTTGGACCCACGTTGCCTTTTTGGGCTGTGCCCGGCCAGGCCCCATGGAAACATGCTCGGCCAGCAGATGCTCCCCTTCGAGCCCTACCTCCAGGCCTGGCTCCAAAGGGGGGCCCCATTAAGCCGCATCCGGGCAAGGAAAAACTCAGTTTTTTGTGTTCATCATAAGGGGGCTTTTGAGCCATGCTTAGTCTGGTCCCTCACCTAGGACCTGTTTGCCATGGGAGACCTTGACAGGGGCATAAAGCCCCAGACAACATAGCTCCTAGATCAGCACTTCCAAATCCGAGACCATGGTCCTCAGTCATAAAAGGGTGGCGTGCCCTCTCCGGGTTTGGGATGAGATTCTGCCCCAAGTGGAGGAGTTCAAGTATCTTGGCGAGTGAGATCCGTTGTCCGTTGTGGTGAAGAAGGAGCTGAGCCAAAAGGTGAAGCTCTCGATCTACCAGTCGATCTATGTTCCTACCCTCACCTCTGTTCCCGAGCTGTGGGTCAAGACTGAAAGAACAAGATCCCGGGTACAAGCGGCCAAAATGAGTTTCCTCCGCAGGGTGTCCAGGCTCTCCCTTATGGGTAGGGTGAGAAGCTCGGTCATCTGTGAGGGACTCAGTGTCGAGCTGTTACTCCTCTGCGTTGAGAGTACCGAGTTGAGGTGGCTCGGGCGTCTGGTTTGGGTGCCTCCTGGACGTCTCCCTGGAGTGTTCCGGGAATGTCCCACCAGCTGGAGGCCTCAAGGACGACCCAGGACATGCTAGAGAGACTATGTCTCTCGGCTGGCCTGGGAATGCCTTGGGGTGCTGCCGGAGGAGCTGGTTGAAGTGGCTGGGGAGATGGAAGTCTTGACTACCTTGCTAAAGCTGCTGCTCCCGCGACCCGATGTCGGATTAGGTGGTGGATGGATGGATGGATGGATGGATGGATGGATGGATGGATGGATGGATGGATGGATGGATGGATGGATGGATGGATGGATGGATGGATGGATGGATGGATGGATGGATGGATGGGATGATCATCTTGAAGAGCCCGCGAAAGTGTGGATGGGTCCATTAATAATTATCCACTAAGACCCCCGCCCGCTCAGAGGTGGGTAGTAACACGTTACAGTTACTCAGTTATATTTAGGGCTGCAACTATCGATTATTTTGATAGTTGACTAATCTATCAACTAGTTAGTTTGAATAATGGAGTAATCGGATTAGGAATATTTAATGCATTGAAGAATAAATTTTAGGAGATGTTAAACAAAGGCTTGCTACCATTGCACTTTGAAAAGAGGATTAAATGCGAATACAAAATAAAATTCCGAAATGTTTCTTCAAACTATCCAGTGTTGCACTTTAAAGATATACCTGAGCTTAGCCTCAATATATCATATAAAAACATGAATGAGGATCTAAGTGCAACAAAAGAACAATTGGGTAAAAAAAATGCAAGAGGTTCTAAGTGCGACAAAAGAACAATTGGCTAACTTGCGTACCAAACGTCTGCTAGCTTGAATGCTATAAAATGCTAACTTTTTTTTTTTTTTTTTTTTACAATGCTCTAAACAAATCGTTCAAACACATATTCCCACAAAACAGGGGCTAAACATACCTATAAACTAAATTAAGAATGCATTAAAAAAAACATTAGCTGAAACAAACTTATGTTGGTCTGAACAAGGAGCAGCTGGATTCAACCATGTTAAAAGTGTAATGTGGTATTCACTGTTGCCAATGAAGGGCAGTGTATCCACCTAAATCAATAAAACTAAAGGCAAACCCTTTCAAAACAAACCATTACAACGCCACTCTAATTAAACAAATACTTGAAGCAGCAAAATTTGATTCGAAGCTTTATTCTAATCAAATTACTAGAGTTATTTGATTAATTGTTGGAACACAAACACAACAAGTGTCGTTAAAAAAAAAAATATATATATATATATATATATATTTTAGATCGCTGCCGTCAAAAATAAAAGTGCGGATTTCAAACCCTCCTAGTTTTTATGTGGCACCAATAGACCACGAAAAAACAGACAGTTTGAGTTGCCTGGTGGAAAATGTGTTTATCCACCAGAGGACAATCATGCTTCTATTTAAATTTTTTTCAGTTAGAGTTTCATGATTATTGTATATTTTGGCCTAAAATGCTATTATTTTTAAATAAATAAGACATTATATAAGTGAAGGAGACATTTTCTCGTAGGCACCATCTTTTCTCGTAGGCACCATCTAACGGTTTGCATTATTCTAACGCAATATAATCAATCCGGGAATAGTATCGTTTCTCGTATTCACTGTTTGACTGTTTGAATTATTCTAACATACCTACAAATAACTAGCTACAAATAAATAGCACTAATACCATAGTTTAAAGAGCATACGACACCAGAAAAAAAGTCTTAAATGGCATTATTATGTGAATTAGAATCATATTTTGAGACGATTCGACCATATACAACAATTTAGCAAAGCACAGATGACGAGAAATTAGTCTTTTAATCTGCCGGTTAGCCACGCCTACAATTATAGGGCTTTAGCGTCCCCAACAGGTGGATGACGTCAGCGGTAGACTAGGCTCATTGGTTTTACTATTCAGCCCATTGATGGGGAATTGTTCAGAACGAGGAAAACGAGACGAAGAGAGCTGCAAAATGTCATTGTTTCAGTCTCTCTACTCCCAATATTTTTACAGGATATTCTTTTTATCCAAGTATTTTCCCCAATAGCTATATAAATGGCTTGAGAAGGACCAGTCAGCCCGTCGAGGGGGAACTATTCACAATGAGGAAAATGCGACGAAGAGAGCGGCAAAATGTCATTGTTTCTGTCTCTTTACTTCAATATTTTTACAGGATATTCTTTTTACCCAAGTACTTTCCCCAATTGCTAAATAAATGGCATGGTCATGACAAATAACTTGTGCTAAATGGAATATAAAATAATAAAAATCCATTTATTCAAGACGACATGGCAAAATTACTCCATAATGGTCAAAACAGTCGACTTTACCTTTACTGTCACACCTGCCGAACGATATTTTATGACACCTAAATCGGACATATGTCATTTCCCTTCCCCGGCTTCGGAGAATGTAAACAGACCAGAAGGAGTGACAGCTAGCCGACATGCTAACCCGAACCGAGGGATGTTTCAAAGTCTTCAAAGTGGAAAATCACACATAACTAGCCTGGATTATTTGACATGACGACCCGGTTGTCGAGTTTCTTTGCGGATCGGCAAACCGCCCGGCGGAGAGCAATTTACAGTTCGTTCCCTGGAGGAGGGTGGCTGGAATTGTTGTGTAGCTAACGTGCTAATAGCTAACTGCTAATGAGCGTGAGGATAGCTTTTTACATGCCTATCAATGATCAAACGTAAGTAGTCCTTCATTTAAAGGAAGTTTGTAGTACGCTGTATTCGTATTTGACATAATACAAAACAAGATGTTTACTCACTTCTTCGTAAGTCCAATGGTCCCACAGTAAATATCCACGGTGAATGGGAACCTTTTGAAACTCCAAAAAGGCGCATACGCCTAACCCGCATACAGAATGATTTTTCTGCAGCCGTTTGGCTGGCTTGATGCAAAAAATAAAAGTATTAATCCGCAAAATCAGCTGAATCCTTCGTCCTCATACACAACAGTACACTGTAGCGTGAAGAGGACGTCTTCTACCGTACATGTCACAGCGCCCTCCTCCTCAATGCGAGACCGAAGCCGGAAGTCACTCATTTTCCTGGCGCGGGATTCAAAAAACTAAATAAATATAGCGATCGCTTCCACACACATCCAAGCGGTCCATATCATTCAGGAGCATAAAATACCGCGTGTATTATGAAATAAACATGCTTTTTCGTGTCACAAGCACTTTAAGGAAAACAAGCAGAATATAGGGCATAAAATATACACGACACCTTCTTAACACGGAAACCCAACATGTGCGTCACGAGGAAGATTGACGCACCAACTCTCGCAATTAAGTCTCTCGGACAGTCCAGAACAAATGGTGGGACGCTTTGTCCCGGAGAACATCCGATATCCAACTGATAACACGACTGACAAGACTCTAAGAGTCCCTTTGACGCTGAGGTGTCAAAACCCACAACTCTCGTTGCCCGGGGAACAGTAACTCCCAAATCCTCCTGTCCAATCCACAAACAGAAAATAATCCCAAACACACCCTTCTTCCTGCCCCCAGCCCGCGAGAGCCTTCAAAAGACCGAATCTTTAACTAAGCGTTGTCATTTTTTTCTCGGGAACCTTTTGTTGACTTCTGATATGGTGACCTTGGAACGACCTTGCTTCCCCCCCGAGTCTGTTTCGCCTTGCCGTTTTGATCGCTGTCGACCTGAATAAATTGTCAACTTTTTTTCGGTGAGCCTTCTTTAAACCTTTTAAAATGGAGTCAGACGTGAAGTCAGTATACATCTCGCATAATGCAATCTTCTGATATGCTTGCAAGCATGACCAGTTGGTTTTCACTGAAACTGCTGATAGTTGGTTTTGCATCAGATAGTCATGGACTTTTAATTGCCAACACAACAAGGCTCATGACTTATTTTTGCAAGATCCACAGGAAGAACTAATCACCCAGCGTTTCAGTCACACCTCCTCATTTGTATTTAAAGAAGGCCGGGTTTCTTGCTCAGTGTGCATTTCCTATACAGCCTGTCTTGTAGCTAAGTGCACCCAGAAATTTCTGAAATTAAAACTATGCAGTAATGATCTCTTGCCTCCAGTCTTTATTCTGCAATCCAGTCTAGCCGTCTCACCTGAATTGAATACAAACACGCGGAGGACCTGAAAGACTGTCTCCAACAGTACAAAGGGTTAAGCCCAGGGGTGAAAGTGGCTAGAATTTCTTGCCGGAACTCCTCGATGTGAATGTCGCCACGGAGCCAGAAATTTTGTTTATTTATTTATTTTCATTTTTGGGGTGGGGGTCAAACCTCCTAAAACTACTGAAATGCAAAGAAAACTTTTGGCACAGTTATTTCTATAACTCATACAAAAACTGATTTTCGTTCAAAATTTTATTTTTTCAATTATTTGCAAAATAAAAGTTAACAAAACAGCAATAACCCCAAATCTCAATTTTAACTACTGAAGACCATAGGATGTATATTAAAATTTAAGTTAATGTAAACTTTTGCTTTCTTTTAATTTTCTTTTTAATACTAAAGGTATAAGTAACATACATTCAGAAAAATAAGTACAAATGACATATTATGCAGAGTGAAATGGAATATATTTTGAAGATCGCGCAAACATTGACTTTTTTAAATCATAAGGAGATGAATAAGTAGCCTAACATAAATGAACAAATATAAGTCCAAAGTGCACTTTGACAGCTAAGATGTTCTGAACCTCCCAATCAGAGCAAATAAAACTAAATATGATGAATAAGCCTCCTTAACTCTTTCCTTGCTCTTAAAGATTTGATCAATTTTCTGTTGCATTGCCTTTTTTTGTCGCATCAATTCAACAAACTTTTTTTTTTTTACATAGTGTTTTAACAGTTGCTGTCATATTTTTGGAATCAATGCACCGTGTACCGGAACAGCGTTCCGGCCCTGAATCTTATACCGGAACTGCGTTCCTGACCGTTCTGGCCCACTTTCACCCCTGGTTAAGCCTAAGGTGAGCGTGCGGAGTTTGGCCTTCTGGCCGGATCGCCTGGTTCCCGCCGGCCCGGGTCCGGCAGTTCAGCTGGAGCGATTCCGGCGGTCTGGCTGGAAGGTCAGATTCCTTCATAAGGAATTACTCACTACTTGAGTATTTTTTTTCCATCGGTGCCGACTGGGGTGGCAAGCCTGTCTTTTATGGTGGTAGTTGCCCCCCATGCCACTAGGTGGACCCGCCTCTGACTCCACCCACTTCTGCACCCGCTGGACTTTCACCTTGGGGAGGGGGGTGCGTTCACCCTCTTCACATTTGTTCCACCACTGTACCTCTAGATCCGAAATTAATCCGTTCCGGAGCGGCTTTCGTATCATGAGTTTTATTTGTCCCTCAATGAATTGCGTGTAAATCGCCTAATTCGTTCCAAGCTATACCAAATCACCACATTCATAAATTTGCTGTCATGTTCTCTGATTGCCTGTCTAATTTGACTCCCTAACCCTAGTGCTCCCCGATGCTATGTCCGCCCGGCGTCCGTTCACCCTCAGCCGTCGGCGTGCATCCTTTCCTCGCAGGAGGGAGGGCACAGCGACACGCCATTGGTAGACTTGAGCGCTAAACTTGTTGACTCATAACCGCGCGGCTCGTCAGCATCCTCCTCCTCCTCTTCCTCCAATCTGATCGCTTCTCTCGCTCCCGCACGCGCCGTTCAGCGGGGAATCACTTCTTCCCATTTCCCATCTTTTTAACCCCGCAACCATTTTTACGCGCGTCGGGTGGATTCCACATCAGCCTCCATTTAGGAGCGCAACTTCTCCATTTCGCCCGCAAAAATTAAGTAGTGAGTGAACGATGGCTTTTATGGTGAAACACGTGGTGGGAGGCCAGCTGAAGAACTTGACGGGCGGATTGACGGAGGAGAAACCCGAGGGGGAGAAGACAGAGGCGGCGGCGCAGGGGATGACCCAGGAGGAATTCGAGCAATACCAGCAACAGTTAGAGGAGGAGAAGTAAGTCTGGGGGAGGAAAAACGAAAAAAAAAACAAAAAACTTGACTGGGGGTGAAATGAACGCCTTTGCGTGCGTCTTTGCGTGCGTAAAAACACCAAGCGAGACCTCCTGCGTCTTTTACGCACCGAACAACTGGAGAAAAATGTCAGCATTGGGTTTTAAATAAATAAATTCTCATGTTTGTAAGCGTCCACTCGGGCAAGATGCGTGTATGAATCAGTCTAAATTAAGAAAGTTAAAATAATAATATTTGCTTCAGTAAGAGTATGAACAAGTGAAATAATGTGCTTAACTATTATGTTCTGTGTACAGCTGTAGGACAAGCGCATGCATCGTCATCTGGGAAATTAATTGATTGACATGAAATACTCTTGCTCTTAACATCATGTATGCGAAAGGAATGAAAAAATAAACAAATCCTGAAAAGAAAGGAATAAGAATAGGAAATTTGCTTCAAAATTGAGTAAAAGTTGCACAAAAAGAGGAAAAGTGGAGAAAAAATATACCCTAAAAATGTAAAAATTATCTGGGATAAATATCTATAAATATTGACAAAATTTGAAACAATGAAGTGTCACAATGAACAAGAGTTAAAAAAGGCAAAAGGGGCAAAAAAGCATGCCAAAAACGAGTAAGACGTGGGTTTAAATTTGTAATAAATATATATAAATTGTGAAAAAATAGCTATGAATAGGCTAAAACTCAAGATGCATTCATTAAAAAAAATAAAATAAAATAGAAGTATTTATTTATTTTTCAACCAAGCGATTTATATACTGTATGTATCAAATATATCATGTTGGCATGCTAGATGGAGGTCACCAAGCACAAGGTCATCTGGGAAATGGAGTTGGTAGGTATTGATTGTTGAGGTTGCAGCTTTGCACATCCTGTATCATGTGTCTGGGCATGAAGGTCACATGTGTGAGTCGCATTAAAATTCGCCAAAATATTAGTATCAAAATAAACCCCAAAAAGTGGCTAAAGTGAGAACTTTTGAAGGAAAAATTAATACGTAAGTGATGCGGGAAATAAAGTTTTCTGAGTTTAGTCATTGACCAGTTTCGAATGTTGTCAGCTAGGATAGACAATTGGATGGACATGACATCACGTGTGACGTTTAACTTCAGTCGACAGCCGAGAGAGACAAAATGGCGGCGCCCTGAGATGATTCAAAAATGGAAGGAATCATCTATTTATTTGATATAACGTAAACACGATATAATTCAAAATACTGTGTTTTGACCTTTGGTGTCATTTAGATTCTCGAAAAAAAAAAAGTTTTAGTTTGCCTTAAAGTGTTCCGCGGATAGAATGACTTGTAGTTCTTAAAAGATAAACATTATTATGACGAATAATTCGATATTTACAGTGGGGCAATTGTGTAAGTTCTCCTACTTGAAAAGATTAGAGATGCCTGTAATTTTCAATATGGGTTACCCTCAACCATGAGAGACCGAATGTGGGGGAAAAAAACAAAAAATCACATTGTTTGATTTTTAAAGAATTTATTTCCAGATTAGAGTGGAAAATAAGTACTTGGTCACCTACAAACAGCAATATTTCTGCCTGTCAAAGAGGCTAACTTCTTCTAACGAGGTCTAACCAGGCTCCACTCGTTACCTGTATTAATGGCACCTGTTTTAACTCATTGTCGGTATAAAAAACACCTGTCCACAACCTCAGTCAGTCACACTCCAAACTCCACTGTGGCCAAGACCAACGAGCTGTCGAAGGACACCAGAGACAAAATTGTAGACCTGCACCAGGCTGGGAAGACTGAAACTGCAATAGGAATAACGCTTGGTGTAAAGAAGACAACTGTGGCAGCAATTATTAGAAAATGGAAGACATACAAGACCATTGATAATCTCCCTCAATCTGGGGCTCCATGCAAGATCTCACCCCGTGGCATCAAAACGATAACAAGAACGGTGAGCAAAAATCCCAGAACCACACGGGGGGACCTAGTGAATGACCTACAGAGAGCTGGGACCACAGTAACAAAGGCTACTATCAGTAACACAATGCGCCGCCAGGGACTCAAATCCTGCACTGCCAGACGTGTCCCCCTGCTGAAGAAAGTACAAGTCCAGGCCCGACTGCGGTTCGCTAGAGAGCATTTGGATGATCCAGAAGGTGACTGGGAAAATGTGTTATGGTCAGATGAAACCAAAATAGAACTTTTTGGTAGAAACACAGGTTCTCGTGTTTGGAAGAGAAAGAATGAATTGCATCCGAAGAACACCATACCCACTGTGAAGCATGGGGGTGGAAACATCATGCTATGGGGCTGTTTTTCTGCAAAGGGACCAGGATGACTGATCTGTATAAAGGAAAGCATGAATGGGGCCATGTATCGAGAGATTTTGAGTGAAAATCTCCTTCCATCAGAAAGGGCATTGAAGATGATACGTGGCTGGGTCTTTCAGCATGGCAATGATCCCAAACACACAGCCAGGGCAACAAAGGAGTGGCTTCGTAAGAAGCATTTCTAGGTCCTGGAGTGGCCTATCCAGTCTCTAGATCTCAACCGCATAGAAAATCTGTGGAGGGAGTTGAAAGTCTGTGTTGCCAAACGACAGCCCCAAAACATCACTGCTCTAGGGGAGATCTGCATGGAGGAATGGGCCAAAATACCAGCAACAGTGTGTGAAAAGCTTGTGAAGAGTTACAGAAAACGTTTGGCCTCCGTTATTGCCACCAAAGGGTACGTAACAAGGTATTGACATGAACTTTTGGTATAGACCCTACCCACCGACGTCACAAAATCACGTGCTCGCTGTATGGTTCCGCCCCCTTGTCCGTCATTTTGTGTCTGTATTATCAATGGTCTCAATTGATCGAACAATTTATAATGCATTTCATGGAAGACCCGGTGCTTTCGGATGCCGTAAACTCACTTGATGCGTTGCATAAAAGGCGTTATGTGGAAAAGCTTCAGTTTATCCATTCGCCAGATCCATATTTGATGCCTAAATCGATGTTTTTCGACCCGCTGTCTCCGCCGTATTTGCCTGACATCTGCTAGCTACCCTGATATGTACAACTATCTTGTCCACACAAAATCAGCCTATTCTCACGAAAGTTTGAAAAACTTTAAGAGCTTGGAGACTTATAAATACTTTGTTACTGGTTGGGTGAAACAGGTCCTTGTCCACGAAAATTCGGCAGGAATCTATCTTGTGCTTGGAAAGGTGAGTTACGAAATTTTCAATTCAAAATCTTTTGTTATTGCTAACATCCACTGTCAAGTCTAATGTATTTCCTGTCGTTTGTCAATGGAGTTAGGGCTTTTAATGTTTATATGGTTTAGCGATAGCACTCTCACTACATACATACGTGTATGTTGTCAGCGATTAGCCTAGCAATGATCTTAATTGTGGTTGTCAGCCCAAAACCCTCTAAATATATATTAAATGCATCTTACCAGATATAAAATGACTACTACATAATCTGTGGTAATCGTTTGGAGCCCAGTTTTCTCGTTGAATTGCAGCAGCCCATCTCGCTCTCTTCTCTCCGGGTCTCTCGGAATCCGGTAGAACTTCAAGTCTGTCCGTCTTCTCCGTCTATCTTCTCTGTTATTGCAACCGACCGCCACACACGCCTTCACCATTTTGATTATTAATGTTAACGAGCAGAAAAACACGTCGTAAATAGGAGGAATGTACGTAGCCGTAACAGGTAAACATGATTTGTTGACGGACAAATGGGCGGCACCAGTCAGGAGGAAGGAGTTGTGACGTCACGTGGGTAGGGTCTATTGACCAAATACTTGTTTTCCACCATGATTTGCAAATAAATTCTTTAAAAATCATTGTGATTTTCTGTTTTTTTTTTTCCCACATTCTGTCTCTCACGGTTGATGTTTACCCATATTGACAATTAAAGGCCTCTTTAATATTTTCAAGTGGGAGAACTTGCACAATTACTGGTTGACTAAATGCTTATTTGCTCCACCGTAACCCCCTTTTGATATTTTCGTTTTTATACAGTTTGTAAAATTAGTTTAACTTGTAGGTCGTCATTGTTGCTGACGTCAAAGGGCAGTGATGTAACATGGTTATGCTGCCGGGCTTCCAGAGTCTGACTCCAGCAAAATAAACATGTCTCTGTTCAGCTCTTTCAATTTGAACCCCAGAAGAAGACTAGAAACTAAAAATTCTGGAAAAATTGCTCTAGGACTTTGCTGTGTGGAGATACAGATCCTAGCCCCGCCCAGGTTGGTTTGGGGACATTTTCGGGACAATATCAGGTCACTTCCTGTTGATTTGGGGACATTTGGGGGGACACTCCCTGGTCATATCAGGTCATTTGGGGGACGTGTCCTGGTCATATCAGGTTATTTAGGGACATTTGGGGACGTGTCCTGGTCATTTGGGGACATTTGGGGGACATGACCTATTGATATTTCCTGTTGATTAGGGGACATTTGTTTTTCTGCCATTGAAAATGAATGGGAAATTTGGACGTCCACGGCCCTCAATGGCATCGACTTACATTTGCATCAATGGAATCCAAGTACATTGGCATCAATAGAATCGGCAAACATGCCCGTCAATGGCATTAAAAAAAGTAAATGCCATTGAAAATGAATGGGAAATTTGTTTCAACCCAAGAACATGAATGAGCATGACAGCACTGTCGATATTTCACAAAACGAGCAGCAAAAGCAAATTGAACAGGAAAGACGGGATGAGACGAGACGAGAGTAGAAAAAAACTCAGTTTTCTGCCAAAATGTGCTACACTGGCGAAACGTGCTACAAGAGGTGAATTTGACACCCAAAGTACTACCGTGCGCTTTCAGCTTGTTTTGTCATATCAAATAAGGTTGGATTAAATATGCGACGTGACTAATTTGGTCAACAGATCAACAATCTGCTTTAAAGCTACCACAAGAAAACATAATGCTTAAAAGTATGAGAGGGAAACACATGCATAAAGTATTTTGAGGCAATGAAAAGGTAATAAAAGACTCCATAAAAACCAAATAGTAAGTACTCGCCGCTTTTAACCGCTGAGCGCATGTATTGAACGTCTCACCGCATAGAAGGAATTGCAGTAACCCGGTAGTATTCGTCGAGTGACAGTGACAAACATGGCGCCCTCCGTAGATCAAAACATGTACTAAATATTATAGATTTTTAAAACAATGGCAATATTTTATGTGTTTCTAATATTGTATTTTCGTACAATAGAACAATTGTGGCTTATTAAAGGCTACAAGTCTTTAAAGAGCATACGACAGGAGAAAAAAAGTCTTAAATAGCATTATTATGTGAATTAGAATCATATTTTGAGACGATTCGACTATATACAACAATTTGGCAAAGCGCAGATGACGAGAAATTAGTCTTTTAATCTGTCGGTTAGCCACGCCTACCATTATGGGGCTCAAGCGTCCCCAATAGGTGGATTACGTCAGCGGGAGACTGGGCTCATCGGTTTTACTATACAGCCTACTGAGGGGGAATTGTTCAGAACAAGGAAAACGCGAAGAAGAGAGCCGCAAAATGTCATTGTTTCTGTCTCTTTACGTCAATATTTTTACAGGATATTCTTTTTATCCAAGTATTTTCCCCAATCGCTAAATAAATGGCATGGTCATGACAAATAAGTCTTGTGCTAAATGGAATATGAAATAATAAAAATGCACTTATTCAGGACGACATGGCAAAATTACTCCATAATGGTCAAAACTGTCGACTTCACCTTTATTTTCGCAGTTCCCGAACGATATTTTATGACACCTAAATCAGACATATGTCATTTCCCTTCCCAGGCTTCAGAGAATGTAAACAAACCAAAAGGCGTGACAGCTAGCCGACATGCTAACCCGAACCGAGTGATGTTTCAAAGTCTTCGAAGCGGAAAATCACACATAACTAGCCCGGATTATTTGACATGACGACTGGGTTGTTGATTGTCTTCGCGGACCGGCAAAACGCCCGGCGGAGAGCAATTTATAGCTAATTCCCCAGAGGAGGGCGGCTGCAGTTGTTGTGCAGCTAACGTGCAGCTAATGTGCATGAGGAGAGCTTTTTACATGCCCATCAATGATCAAACGTAAGTAGTCCTTTATTTAAAGAAAGTTTGTAGTGTTTACTTTGTAATCGCTGTATTCGTATTTGACATAATACAAAACAAGATGTTTACTCACGTCCTCGTAAATCCAATGGTCCCACAGTAGTAGGGCTTGTTTTGGCCAATATCCACGGTGAATGGGAACCTTTTGAAACTCCAAAAAGGCGCATACGCCTCTCCCTCATAAAGATTTTTCTGCAGCCGTTTGGCTGGCGTGATGTGAAAAATAAACTAGGGCTGTCAAACGATTAAAAATTTTAATCGAGTTAATTACAGCTTAAAAATTAATTAATCGTAATTAATCGCAATTAATCGCACTTCAAACCATCTATAAAATATGCCATATTTTTCTGTAAATTATTGTTGGAATGGAAAGATAAGGCACAAAATGGATATATACATTCAACATACAGTACATAAGTACTGTATTTGTTTATTATAACAATAAATCAACAAGATGGCATTAACATTATTAACATTCTGTTAAAGCGATCCATGGATAGAAAGACTTGTAGTTCTTAAAAGATAAATGTTAGTACAAGTTATAGAAATGTTAAATTAAAACCCCTCTTAATGTCTTCGTTTTAATCAAATTTGTAAAAATTTCAATCAAAAAATAAACCAGTAGCCCGCCATTGTTGATGTCAATAATTACTTACACAATGCTCATGGGTGCTGAAGCCTATAAAATCAGTCGCACCCAAGCGCCAGCAGAGGGTGGCAAAACTCCATAAAACACAATTAACAAGTGGGCATTTGACTGTACTGTCATTTAAATCTGTCTGAGCGGGGCAGGTGCGTTATTTGCGTCAAATATTTTAACGTTATTAATTTTAAAAATTAATTACCGCCCGTTACCGCCATAATTTTGACAGTCCTAAATAAACGTATTAATCCGCAAAATCAGATGAATCCTTAGTCCTTATACACAACAGTAAGGCTGTAGAGTGAAGAGGACACCTTCAACCGTACACGTCACAGCGCCCTCCTCCTCAATGCAAGACCGAAGCCGGAAGTCACTCATTTTCATGGCGCGGGATTCAAAAAACTAAATAAATACAGCGATCGCTTCCACACACATCCAAGCGGTCCATATCATTCAGGAGCATAAAATACCGCGTGTATTATGAAATAAACATGCTTTTTCGTGTCACATGCACTTTAAGTCCGAGGTTCCCTTTAAGGTCACTTGAAGGCAAAGGAAAAGCAAAAATATACAGTACATCTTCTGTATTTCTGTTTGATGTTTACTAATTCACTAAACTGTACAGCTAATGATGTTTAACGGAAAAATCGCATTCGGTATAAACAAAAATGTGATTTTATCCCAGCTGATTTTCGGTGAAACTGTTTGCTAGTCAGTTGTAGGGCACACACAGAGACAGACAATAATTAGGGCTGTAGCTATCATTTATTTAAGTAATCGATAAATCTATCACAGACGCACTTCAAAAGAGCATTAAATGCTATTACAAAATAACATTCCCAAGTTTCTTCAAACTATGCAGAATTGCACTTTAATTTCACAAGAGAATGAAATGCATTAAAAATAAATTAAGATACCTGAGCTTAGCCCAGTACTTCTCAAATAGTGAGGCGGGCCCCCCCAGGGGGGCGCAGAGCAATGCTGGGGGTAGCGCATGTGACATTGGGGAACGTGCTTTTTTGCCGCACTAGAATAAAGTGTAATTGTACATCCACTCAGTGGGTGGCAGTGCCGCTCTCATTTTCAGCGTGTGCGCAATATTTTTGAACCAAACAAAAGCACATAGATAAGAGCACTGGAGATATAAAAAGCTAAGACAAGGAAATATGAGGAAGCGTATGCAGCATTTGACTTTTGGCTTTGACTTTTTTGACAGTGGGAGATGAGGAAAGACCGGTCTATTTATTTTGTCTAAAAATGTTCGCAGCGGACAGCAGGAATTATTTTTTTCAGCGAAAACGTGCCGAATATTGCCAACAATCCTCCCGCTTTGTTAGTGTTACATCAGTAAACCAGCGAGCACTGTCATATAATCATATAAGGTAGCATACCAAGTTGCTCAGTGCAAAATAACTCCACAAAATAAGCTGGGAAAGGAGCTGATACTGCCAGCAGCAAAATTAACTGTCTCTCTGTCTAATGACACTGTCGTTTTTGTTCTATTAATTGTTGTTTTTTTGGTCTAATAGTGAGTTAATGTTGCTAATCAATTTGAATTTATTATTATTTATTGACTTTTTTTTAATTGTATTTTTCAGTATCAAACGGTGAAAAAATGTTGAGTGTATTTTTACAGTATGGATGAGTATTTTTTTCTTTAACTTTTTTTATTAATAATAAAAAGAACACAATGTTATGCAGAGGAGTATTTTATATACAAATGATACTACAGTATATTTACAGTGGCGGCAGAGAGTTGGGGGGGCGCGGAATGTTTATGTCTTCCTGAGGGGGGCATAACAGAAAATAATTAGCCTCAAACAATACAAAAAAAATAATAAATCAGCATCTAAGTACCGTATACGGTGTTTTATGCATTGAAATAAGACTGAAAAAGAGGGGGTCGTCTTATATTCGCAGTCTAGACATTATACCCATTCACGACGCTAGATGGCGCCAGATATCATTGAAGCGATGTTCTGTCATGACAGATCTCAGCTACTCCCAAGTTTAACCAGTTTGCATTATTTTATTGCAATGTTTTTCTTTATTCAGATTTGTTTCAAGACTACAGTTACAGTTAGACTTCACTTTGATGGCAATTTTGTTGTTTTATCACAATAGATTGGTTTATTTACATTTCAAAAACCAGAAACCATTCATTTCCGAATGTGATTGCACTTTAGTTTACATATTCAAATGTTCAGATATTAAGATTTGAATGAGGCAAAATAACATGCTTTTTCTCTCAAACATATTGTTATAATCATTTCTTTCGGATGTACTGTAATTGTTTTCTGTATAAAAATGAATTCGGTGTTCAAAAAGTCTTTTTTCAAACTTGAGTCTTGAAAAAGAGGGGGTCGTTTTATAATCAGGGCCGTCTTATATTCCGGCCCATACGGTACAACAAAAGAACAATTGGCTAATTTACATAGCAAAAGGCCGCTAGCTTAAATGCTAAAAAATTATAACTTTTTTTTACAATGCACTTAACAAATCGTTCAAACACATATTCCCACAAAAACAGCTAAATATACCCATATACTAAATTACAAATGCATAAAAAAACATATTAGCTCAAACAAACACTTACCTTATGTTGGTCTTAACAGGGAGCAGCTGGATTGAGCTGATTTTAGATTAGTTATGTCATATTCACTGTTGCCACTGGAGGACAGTCTATCCGTCAAAATCAATAAAACTAAATGCAAACACTTTAAAAAAAAAACAACAACATTACAACGCCAATCGTAATTCAATGATTCCTCGCAGCAGGAAAATTTGATTCGAAGCTTTTTTCTAATCGAATTCCTCAAGTTCATTTAATCGTTGCAGCACTATAATTCATACACAGTGGTACCTCAAAATATGAGATCAATTCGTTCCGCAGTGGCTAATTTGTTCCAAGCTATACTAAAACACCACATTAAATTTCCTGTCATGTCCTCTAATTGCCTGTCTTTAATTGTAATTCTTTGTTGCCTTTAGTGACGCTTAAGTGTAACTAGTTTGTTGGGCTCCAGATCATTCTACAGACGTTATCACGTGACGACTCCAATTCATAGCAAACACGGAGTGCTAAATGACGAGCTAACTCAGCATTGCTTGCTATTTCATCTCGCTGTTTATGCCTTGTAAGTTATATTCTTCTTTTGTTTCAATTTACATGAGCATTGTGGTATGTATATGGCGGAAAACACTCAGGTGACTTGAAGTTTTGACCAAACTCAGTTTTCTGGGGGAAGAAAAATTTGGACAGGCGAGAGCACGCGAGAGCAGAATTAAAGACGCCACGATTTTAATGAGATATTATCGCGTACTTACCTTGTTTTGATCCAAAAACTCCATGTAGCATGTATCACTGGGTGTCAGAACACAGCTGTGAATGGCCACAGCCGGATTTTTGGGGGATTTTATAGGTGAAACATGGTAATATAACAAGGGTCACGATGCAGAAATCACAGACATCAAGGAGTGGTCGAGATTTTCATTTTCATAAATTTACCATTTTAAACGTTTTTTTTTTTTTCAATTTTTCTTTGTTTGGATCGATTATTTATCATGTAACATATCGGAGAAAATGCGACAGTGACAAAAAAAAATACAATTAAGCGTTAGTTATGAGGTAGATATCCGTGACTTGTTTACAGACGCCAATTTTTTTATTGTGATGTCATTTGTTTTTTAAGTTTAAAATATGTGAGTGAATAATTTTTTTAAGTTTTTTTTTTTTTTTTTAACTAAATATTAGACGTTTAATGATTCTAAGCTAAAAATGACAGAAATTTTCAATATTAAATATAATTACTCACCTTCTTTTTATGGCTAGGCTGAAACAAAAGCGGTTGCGCGACGTCTGTAAACGGGGATTTCCAAGTTAAAACAGACAAATTAAAAATAGTTCGGAGGCTTAGTGTGCCATGAATCTGCTATGGCAGCATATAGACATATTGTTCTATCAAACACAACAGTCGTTTTGGCTTAAAATACAGCAGTTTCTTTTCAAGAGGGGTGCAAGAGCAGAAACTGCTTTTTCAGTCTTGTCTGTGTTTTCCACCATATATCGTTGGTTTACATTTACAGTCAAACGTAATTATTGCATTGCTGCGAGCTGAAATGAGCGGTTACAATTTGTATTATCTTTCATATGATGAATAATTTTTGATAATATGAAGGGAAAAAAGCTTCGAAAAACTTTCTTAAATGAATTTTTCGTGTACCAAAGCTTTCGTATCTCAAGGTGACACTGTAAAGTATAGCTTTATTAGGAGTGTAACAATACATTGATCTGGATCAATATTGTTTGAGCAAATCGATCAAAATGCAAAACATTGATGAACATAATCATAAATTAGATATGCAAATTTTTTAAAAAAAATTTAATTCATGTCTGAAATGGTATCAAAATTGTAAAAAATAAAAGTAAAAATGTCAGAATTGCTTTGGTTTTTTTTTTATGGTTTTAGGTGACATGCAATGGTTTTTGGCAAACCTTTTAATTTTCGTTTTAGTCTGTTGGACAAAAATACTTTTTAGTTTTAGTCATATTTTTCGTCATTTCAAAATGTGTTCATCTTTTTCTAGTTTTAATTGATTGATTGTTGTTGATCACAACATACTACTCAGCAGATTGGAACAGTGGGTAGGGCTTACTGACACTATTCTTCAGTGGTTCACATCCTATTTACATGATAGGGATTTCTTTGTGTCAATCGGAAACTATCAGTCAGAACAAACCAAATTCACGTGTGGAGTCCCTCAAGGGTCAATTCTTGGACCACTCTTATTTAACATCTATATGCTTCCGTTAGCTCAGATAATGGAACAGTATGACATCTCCTATCACGCCTATGCAGATGACACACAACTGTACATTTCTGTGTCCCCACATGATTATAGTCCCTTAGTCTCCTTGAGTAAATGCATTCATCAAATCAATGAATGGATGTGCCAGAATTTTCTCCAGTTAAATGTGGAGAAGACAGAGGTGATCATTTTTGGGCCAAAAAAGGAAAGGTCAAAGATAAGCAGGCAACTTAGCACAATGTCACTTACAGCTACAAATCAAGTCAGAAACCTTGGCGTAATTATTGACTCAGACCTAAAATTTGATAGCCATCTAAAGTCCGTCACTAAATCCGCTTATTACCACCTAAAAAATATAACCAGAATTAAGGGGCTTCTGACTCAACAAGACATGGAAAAACTTATGCATGCATTCATTTTCAGCAGATTGGACTATTGCAACGGTATATTTACGGGTCTTGATAAAAAATCAGTCAGGAAGCTGCAGCTAGTACAGAATGCTGCAGCCAGAGTCCTCACAAATACAAGGAAGCTGGACCACATTAAACCGGTTTTGAAATCGCTACACTGGCTTCCAGTAAGTCAAAGGATAGACTATAAAATACTACTGCTCGTCTACAAAACACTTAATGGCCTTGGACCAAAATACATGCTTGACTTGTTAGATTCCTATGAGACATTTAGACCCCTAAGGTCGTCTGGAACCGGTCTTCTGCATGTTCCAAGAACAAGAACAAAGCAGGGTGAGGCAGCATTTAGTTATTATGCTCCTCACCTCTGGAACAAGTTACCTGAACGTCTGAAGTATGCTCAAACTGTTAGCTCTTTTAAATCAGGGCTAAAAACGCTTTTGTTTAGTACTGCATATCCATAACTGGCTATATATTTCAATCTACCTGCTTTCTATTCCTCTTGTGCTTATCTCCATTGCTGATTTCAATTATTATTAGTAGTAGTACTTTTTGTTTTATTTTTATTTCTGTTTTATTTTTATTTATTTATTTTTATTCTATTTGTGATTAAATGCGATCTTTTGTCTTGGTTTTTACGTTGTATTAATTTAAATGGGATTTTTATGATCTTCATGTGATGTAAAGCACTTTGAATTGCCCTGTGTTGAATTGTGCTATATAAATAAATTTGCCTTGCCTTGCCATGCCTTAATTGATGAAATCTCATACCATTTTCGTTTCGTTTGCGTCAAAGTTTTGGTCAACAGTTACTCATAATGTTTTCGTCTGTAAAATTCAAAAGTTTTCGTCCCCCAAAAAACTAAATAAATAAAGGATTCCTACAATTTGGAATGAACATTGACAGACGAGCACATACAGTCTTGTGAAAAAATTAGGACACCTTATGTAAGCCTGTGTGTTTTCAAACACATTTGGTCATATCGATATATAATATCAATTTTAACAATCTTGAGAGATTCAAGTAATAGAACTAAATGATTAAAACTGAAAAAAGTTTGTATTTTTTTTAACTTTCTGTGAAATGTAATTTGAAATGAATGCCATTTCTGTTGAGGAATAAATTAGGACACCCCCAGAATATAAAATCAGCCATTCCACTGTCCAGAAAATAGTTTACGAGTGGAGGATAGTCAAAACAACTGCCAACATGCCCAGGTCTGGCCGCCCAAGCAAGTTCACCCCGAGAGCAGACCGCAAGATGCTCAAAGAAGTCTCCAAAAACCCTAAAATGTCATCACGGGTCCTACAGCGGGCTCTTTCTACTGTTGATGTGAAAGTTCATGCCTCCACAATCAGAAAGAGACTTCACAAGTTTAACCTTCCCGGGAGGTGTGCAAGGAGGAAACATGAACATGAAGGCCAAACTGAAGTTAGCCAGACTGAATGTAGACAAAGACCAG
This sequence comes from Corythoichthys intestinalis, assembly GCF_030265065.1. Taxonomy (NCBI): domain Eukaryota; kingdom Metazoa; phylum Chordata; class Actinopteri; order Syngnathiformes; family Syngnathidae; genus Corythoichthys; species Corythoichthys intestinalis. The sequence continues at coordinate 15,659,670 of NC_080395.1, read as the reverse complement.
GACTTTTGGAATAATGTTCTTGTGATGAATCTAAAATTGACACCCGAACAGAGGACATGTTTGGCGTAAACCTAGTATAGCTTTCCAAGAAAAGAACCTCATGGTTCAGGGATGCTTTGCTACAGCAGGACCTGGCCAACTCACCATCATAAAATCCACAATGAATTCTATCGTTTGTCAGAAAGTGCTTGAGTAGCATATGAGCTCATCTGTGAAAAAAATTAAAGCTGAAGCGAAACTAGACCTTGCAACATGACAATGACCCAAAACACACCAGTAAATCCACCAAGGACTGACTGAAAAGGAAGAAATGGAGAGTCTTGGAATGGCCAAGTCAAAGCCAAGATCTTGATCCCACTGAGATGCTGTAGGGTGGACTTGAAACAGGATGTACCTGAATGAAACCCATCAAACATCTCACAGCTGAAAGTATTCTGCGTTGAGGAGTGAGGCAAACTTCCTTCAGACAGATGTCAAAGACTGGTAGATGGCTACAAAAAGCATCTTACTGAAGTTATTTCGGCCAAAGAGGGATTACACTAGCTATTAGGAAGTAAGGTGTCCTAACTTTTTCCTCAATTAGAATATGCATTTTTGTAGATATATTTGGTTAAATTGGTAAAACTGTTAATTGTTGTTGTTCACCTGCAATTACATCACTTTCTTTTCCAGAGATAAAGAAAAACAAGATCAAACATTGACATGTGAACATTTCTTAATCAAGAACTGAATATTTAATAGGGTGTCCTAATTTTTTCATATGGCTGTATTGTAGCATCTATTAGAACAACGCCAACTTTCAGCAGGACAACAGTACTTCATTTTCAATTAATTAACCCAAATGGACAGCATAAACTGTATGAAAAAAATCTGTTTAAGACCGCCACACTAACTGCTAATGCTAATAAGAATGAACGTTACATAACGGCGTTATTTTTTTCACTAACGGGGTAATCTAACTAATTATTCTTTCCGCCGTTACCGTTACCGTTACTGACTGACTGTCCCTGCTCATTCAATTACACAATGCTTTCCAAAGCTTGCTAACGTTTCTGTGTTTGCTACACCAGAATGCTAGCCTCGTTCCCATCCCCCACTGTCAGCCAGCAAGAATGCTGCTTCCATCTTGAGGACGGCAGACGCTTTGAGGGTGACGGGAGGAGTAGGGGGACGAGGCTACCTGAATGCACCACCTGGATAGATGCGATGGAAGTGATTGTGATTGGCTGAGGGTTAGAGTCAAGGGTCATGGTAAGCCAATCAGAGCCGGTGTTTTCACAAACAAACCAGAACAGAGCGTGCGGCAAACACACATGCGCAAAACAGATGCAGAGGGATATGATGGCAGGGCATTCAGAGGAAAATTTGTCCTTTACGAGGTGGAGATATAAACACTATTTCAAGTCAATGTTATGTGGCTATGTTTACTTGACCAGTTGTCTCAGGTTGTGAGAGTTAGATTTAATTGATTAAACTCACTTTATATTGTTTACTGCTGATGGTTATTTTATTATATTGTTTACTGTTTATTTTTGTTGCACTTCAAGTGTAGTGTAACGGGTACACGCAGGTCCATTGTGGAGCGTGGAAACCCCCCTTCCGATTCCTTCATGTAAGGACGCTAACGGCTGCGTTGCTGGCTCGAGCTTTATTGGCGCAGTGTTTACCGTCCTTGCCTGCCGAGTGGAAGCGTCGTGGCGCGCGGGTTCGCGTCCCGGCCTGGTCAGAGGTGGGAGTGGAATGCGGAGCAGCGCTGACACACCGGTTACAGTAGGATAAATCTGTTGCTGGTGAGGTACAATAAATATTACAAGGTTCTATAACACAACTACCGGTCTGTTCTTCTCTATCCAACTGACTTGAATACTGCTCCGAAAATTTCAAATTCTTTTACCGTCTTTGCCTGCCGAGTGGAAGTGTCGTGGCGCGCGGTTTCGCGTCCCGGCCTGGTCAGAGGTGGGAGTGGAACGCGGGGCGGCGCTGACACACCGGTTACAATGGTGCCGTGACCCGGATCGGCAGCGAAGGTTTCGGGGGTGAGTGTAACGGGTACACGCTGGTCCGTTGTGGAACGTTGAAACCTCCCTGCCGATTCCTTCATGTAAGGATGCTAACGGCTACGTTGTTGGCTTGAGCTTTATTGGCGCAGTGGTTACCGTCCTTGCCTGCCGAGTGGAAGCGTCGTTGCGCACAAGTTCGCGTCCCGGCCTGTTCAGAGGTTGGAGTGGAACGCAGAGCGGCGCTGACACAATGAGTGAGGTGCAATAAATATTACAAGGTTCTATAACACAACTACCTGTCTGTTCTTCTCTATTCAACTGACTCGAATACTGCTCAGAAAATTTCAAATTCTTTGACATACAACAACTTCTTTTTAAAGTAACGGAAATAGTTACTTTCCCTGGTAACTAGTTACTTTTACTTAATTCAGTTACTAACTCAGTTACTTTTTGGAAGAAGTAGTGAGAAACTATAACTAATTATTTTTTTAAAGTAACGTGCCCAACACTGTTGAAGACACGTTTTTAGTTTGTCGGCATGAAAAAAAATCGTTTGTCGACTAAATAGTTTCGTTATGGTCAACAAAAATGTTTCGTATTAAATTAATCAAAGACACTTGATGCTTTATTATGATGCTTAGGCCGCTTTCACGTGACCTTAAAGCGGAGTGCCCTGTTAGCTCGAGGAGTTAAACATCAGCATGTAGGAGTTATCTTTAGTGTTTCCGTGAAGACAGCCAGCTGGTGTCTCCTGGCTTTCACGGGATGTCACATTACCAAGCCCGAGAGGCCGCCATCCCGTCCCATCCCATCCCGGCCGCTCTCACGTAACATCCCCGAGACAGCAGTTACTCGGTTTTTGCTGTTTAGCCCACTCGGGCCTAACGTGACAGACATCTCAGCGAGGGAGAAAACGACCTTGCGCTGACACATTTGGTGCATCGCCTTCAGAGGATGTGATCCTCATTCTCTAGAGACGCCAATTCCCCCAGCCATGCTCGTGCATGTGTGTCTTGTCTCCATATTTTGTTTGTGAGCTCACACGCCACATCTGGCTGACATTATGTCAGCTTTGTTGATTTGCCGTGTCACGGGGCTCTCAGCAAATTAAGCAATTGTGATGAGGGACAAGCGAGAGCCAACTGGGGCGTGAAAGCCTCACCGAGGTTTGGCTTTAGGAGACTAGCGCCCTCTGCTGAAGAAAAGGGCTTAGAGAATGTGTTGGTTTTACAAACAGTTATACTCACCAATTTTTGAGCTGTTATGGCACTGCGTTATGGAATGCCATTTCTACTACAGTCCCTGAGAAAAGTCTTGTTGCTTATCCATTTTGTAGAAACAATTGCTCAGAACCTGACCTTTAATTATTCAATTGGTTTCAGAAATGGCTCATATGAAAGCTAAGACCCTCCCAAATGATGTTGAATGTACAAAAATATATTTGTTTCACTGAAACAAGATTTATCTTTTAATGAAGACATAAAGGTCAAATTTTGGCAAGACAAAAGTTTTGTCGCCTACAGAAAGTAGTGTGAAAATTGAACAAAAAATGTACTTCAAATACAAAAATATGTTACACAACATAAGCGAATTAAGTAGTGGTGCTGTGAGATCCAAATTTAATATTTTGTATGACTTCCATGGGCTTCAGCAAGGATTCATACAGTTTATTGATGAAGTCAGTAGGAACATCAAAGAAAGCAGTCTTGCATGCCTCCCAGAGTTCACCATCATTCTTGGGTTTCGTCTTCCATGCTTCCTTTTTCATCCTACCCCAGACATGCTCAGTGATGTTCATGTCTGGTGACTGGGTTGACCGGTCTTGAAGGATCTTGATCTTCTTTGCCTTCAGGAACTTTGAGGTAGGGATTGAAGTTTGTGATGGAGCACCAGCCTGCTGCAGAATTTGTCCCTTTTTATGGTTAGGAATGTAAGAGGCAGCTAAGATTTGTTGATATTTAAGACTATTTATGTTGCCTTCCACCCTGCAGATCTCTCGCACAACTCCATAGTGGATGTAACCCCACACCATGATTTTGCCACCACCAAACTTCACTGTTTTGTGGCAAAAGGTGGATTTTTCGGGATGAATCTTCTATTGAATTACACCACAGTCGCCGCAAATATTGCAGGAGACCTACTGGAGCCCGCATGGATCCGAGATTCACTCAGAAAACAATGAAGTTTGGTGGTGGCAAAATCATGGTCTGGGGTTACATCCAGTATGAGGGTGTGAGAAAGATCTGCAAGCGAGTGGCGAGTTTATTTTTTGATTTAAAGTTTGACAAATTTTCTTAAAACAAAAACATTAAGAGGGGTTTTAATATCAAATTACTCTAACTCCTACTAACATTTATTTTTAAAGAACTACATGTCTTACTATCTGTGGTACGCTTTAAAGGTCTCTACTGAGTGATCATCACACAGGAAATGTAAATTGTAGCGTGAGCATAGCATTCGCATTAGCATTAGCAACTAGCGTGGTGAGTGTCGTTCTAAACTCTTGGAAAACTTTTTACAAACAGTTCGTCCAGATGAGTTTAATTAATTGAAAATAATATAGTTTACATGCTGAGTGTGTATTATCATCACAAATATGGTGCATTCAGGGTTCCTGCGTGGTCTTTAAAAGTCTTAAAAGCACATTAATTTGGAAATAATACCTTTAAAGTCTTGAAAGAGTTTTGAATTTTCATATCTGGGTCTTAAAATGTACAGTGCCTTGCAAAAGTATTCGGCCCCCTTGAACCTTGCAACCTTTCGCCACATTTCAGGCTTCAAACATAAAGATATAAAATTTTAATTTTTTGTCAAGAATCAACAACAAGTGGGACACAATCGTGAAGTGGAACAAAATTTATTGGATAATTTAAACTTTTTTAACAAATAAACTGAAAAGTGGGGCGTGCAATATTATTCGGCCCCCTTGCGTTAATACTTTGAAGCGCCACCTTTTGCTCCAATTACAGCTGCAAGTCGCTTGGGGTATGTTTCTATCAGTTTTGCACATCGAGAGACTGACATTGTTGCCCATTCTTCCTTGCAAAACAGCTCGAGCTCAGTGAGGTTGGATGGAGAGTGTTTGTGAACAGCAGTCTTCAGCTCTTTCCACAGATTCTCGATTGGATTCAGGTCTGGACTTTGACTTGGCCATTCTAACACCTGGATACGTTTATTTTTGAACCATTCCATTGTAGATTTGGCTTTATGTTTTGGATCATTGTCCTGTTGGAAGATAAATCTCCGTCCCAGTCTCAGGTCTTGTGCAGATACCAACAGGTTTTCTTCCAGAATGTTCCTGTATTTGGCTGCATCCATCTTCCCATCAATTTTAACCATCTTCCCTGTCCCTGCTGAAGAAAAGCAGGCCCAAACCATGATGCTGCCACCACCATGTTAGACAGTGGGGATGGTGTGTTCAGGGTGATGAGCTGTGTTGCTTTTACGCCAAACATATCGTTTTGCATTGTGGCCAAAAAGTTCAATTTTGGTTTCATCTGACCAGAGCACCTTCTTCCACATGTTTGGTGTGTCTCCCAGGTGGCTTGTGGCAAACTTTAAACGAGACTTTTTATGGATATCTTTTAGAAATGGCTTTCTTCTTGCCACTCTTCCATAAAGGCCAGATTTGTGCAGTGTACGACTGATTGTTGTCCTATGGACAGACTCTCCCACCTCAGCTGTAGATCTCTGCAGTTCATCCAGAGTGATCATGGGCCTCTTGGCTGCATCTCTGGTCAGTTTTCTCCTTTTTTGAGAAGAAAGTTTGGAAGGACGGCCGGGTCTTGGTAGATTTGCAGTGGTCTGATGCTATTTCCATTTCAATATGACGGCTTGCACAGTGCTCCTTGAGATGTTTAAAGCTTGGGAAATCTTTTTGTATCCAAATCCGGCTTTAAACTTCTCCACAACAGTATCTCGGACATGCCTGGTGTGTTCCTTGGTTTTCATAATGCTCTCTGCACTTTAAACAGAACCCTGAGACTATCACAGAGCAGGTGCATTTATACCGAGACTTGATTACACACAGGCGGATTCTATTCATCATCATCGGTCATTTAGGACAACATTGGATCATTCAGAGATCCTCACTGAACTTCTGGAGTGAGTTTGCTGCACTGAAAGTAAAGGGGCCGAATAATATTGCACGCCCCACTTTTCAGTTTTTTATTTGTTAAAAAAGTTTAAATTATCCAATAAATGTTGTTCCACTTCACGATTGTGTCCCACTTGTTGTTGATTCTTGACAAAAAAGTTAAATTTCATATCTTTATGTTTGTCATTTTGATTAAAAACTTGAATAAATAAACGGGGCTGGGGGGCCGATCATTGAGAACGCAACGCAGCCCAGGGTCAAAATCCTCAATTGCAAACACTGATGGATTATGGGATAGAGTGTAGTTCTTTTGATTTGCTAACCCAAGTCAAAACAGCGGTGGCTCACTGAAAGATGACTACAAATATGGCTGCTGCTTTAATTTGGTGTGCTTTACAACCAACTGAAAAAGATCACTATTATTATACAGATCGATGTCACTCCCGCTCCGGCACGCTCTCGCTGACTTTCATTCACGTCCCGTCCCCATCACGGGATTACATTTTTTTTTTTTAATCCCGTCCCGCAGGATTCCCACGTGAATCCCGTGTCACAATGGGAGTCCTGGCAAAATGTCATGCTCTACAATACACAGAAACAGATTTTTTTTTTTTTACAACTAGCCCGGGGGTCAACAACCTGTGGCTCTAGAGACACATGTGGCTCTTTAGCGCTGCCCTAGTGGCTCCCTGGAGCTTTTTTTTTTTAAATTGTTGAAAATGGAAAAAGATGGGGGAGGGAAATACGTATTGATACATACTGTATAATACATATATATAAATATATATATTTATATATAAATATAGGATGCACCGCATTATTAGGCACAGTAGTAGTAGTAGTAATACTGGCATTTGGGGTTGCGTTACGCATCTTCTAGATGGAGCTGCGGTAAAGGAAATGTCATGCCATGCTTAACTAATATTGTTCCATATATAAGGCGCATTGGATTATAAGGCGCACATTCGATTTTTGAGAAAATTGAAGGCTTTTAGGTGCGCCTTATAGTGCGAAAAATACAGTAATCATGAAGGCTCATTATGTATTTGTAGTCAACTTTGTCCTTATTATAGTAGGCTAATATAGCTAATACACTGTACATAGATACAGTAGATACTACATGTGCTCCCATCATTATAAGGCTTATGTAATGCTTTTTATTTTTTTGTGGCTCCAGACATATAGGTTTTTTGTTTTTGTTTTTTGTCCACTATGGCTTTTTCAACATTTTGGGTTGCCGACCCCTGCTCTAGATGGAGATGCGCTAAAGGGTATGTCATGCCATGATTAACCAATATTGATCCATATATAAAGCGCATTGGACTATAAGGCGCACATTCAGCTTTTGAGAATTTTGAAGGCTTTTAGGTGAGCCATATAGTGCGAAAAATACAGTAAGCATGAAGGCTCAGTAGAATAGAATAGAATAGAATAGAATAGAATAGAATAGAATAGAATAGAATAGAATAGAATAGAATAGAATAGAATAGAATAGAATAGAATAGAATAGAATAGAATAGAATAGAAGGCGTAGGTTTTCATAGGGACGGTAGGGTTATAACACTAGCAACTTTTCAGGACGCTCAAATTGTCCCCACCAACTTTTAAGCGACCTTATATGCATTATATAATGAGTTTAGTTATATGCAGTAGGTTATTTAGATTGTCTTCCCATATGTTGTAAGAATAGAATTGACCCTACCATTATGAAGTGCTGATTATTTGAATGGCTGATGACTTGACCCACCCCCGACACACACACACTCACCCCCACACAGCCCCGACAGAAATACTTGTCGAAAACATGACGCCCCCCCCCCCCCCCGCCCCTTTCGAAGAGGAGAGATATTAGACGTTTTTTTGACCAAAAGCAGCCACTGTAAGTAATTTAAAAAGACGCCAATGTTGTGGAGGTGGGAAACTGAAAGTCCAAGCTGCATCAGAGTTAGCATAACATTAAACTGTGTGAGTAGGAAGCTGCTTAGAGATAAGTGTCCTTCTGTTTGTGTTTTCTACTGTTAACGTTAAATAATCTGTGAGATATGTAGTTGCCACACTGGCATTGCGATCGACTGGTCGATCGTGATGGACGTAGTGAGCACCCCTTGATTTAGCATATCAATTAATTAGGCTCATATTTGTGAGAAATTAAGCCCTTCCAAGCAAAAAGTGTACATGCAGTTTATGCTGTTATTTTGTCCTTACTAATGTTGTGACCAAACCTACACCCTTGAATAGAATAGAACTTTATTGTCATTGTCAGCACGAACATTGTACGCAACGACAATGTTCTGTTCGATTTGATTCTATTCTAATGAGCTTTCATGATTACCGTATTTTTCGCACTATATGGCTCACCTATAGTGCAAAAAATGCGGTAATTATGTATTTGTAGCCAACTTAGTCATTTTGATAATAAGCTAATATACCCTACCCACCGACGTCACAAAATCACGTGACCCGCCATCTTGGCCGTCTGTCTGTGGCTATATTACCATTAGTGTCAATGGAACGAGCAAATTAAAATGCATTTTATGGAAGACCCAGTGCTTTCCGACGCCGTAAACTCACTGGATGTTTTACACAAAAGGCGTTATGTGGAAAAGCTTCGTTTTATACAGTCGCCGGATCCATATTTGATGCCTAAATCGCTATTTTTCGACACGTTCTCTTCGCCGTCTCTGCCTGACATCTGCTATCCAGATATCTATCACTACCTAATCCACACAAAGTCGGCATATTCTCACGAAAGTTTAAAAAACTTTAAGAGCTTGGAGGCTTATAAATACTTTGTTGCTGGTTGGGTGAAAGAAGTCCTCGTCCGCGAAAATTCGGCAGGAATCTATCTTGTGCTCGGGAAGGTGAGTTACGACATTTTCAATTCAAAATCTTTTATTCTCGCTAACATCCACTGTCAAGTCTAATTTATTTCATGTCGTTTGTCAATGCAGTTAGGGGTTTTTATGTTTATATGGTTTAGCGATAGTACTAACTACATACATACGTGTATGTTGTCGGCGATTAGCCTCGCAGTGATCTTAATTGTGGTTATTTGTCAGCCCCAAACCCTCTAAGTATATCTTAAATGCATCTTACCTGATATAAAATGACTACTACATAGTCGGTGGTGATTTTTTGGTGCCCAGTTTTGGCGTCGAATAGCAGCCGTCCACATTGCTCTCCTCTCGGGATCTTTCGGAATACGGTAAAACTTTATGTCTTTCCGTCCACCTTCTCTGTTAGTGCAACCAACAGCCACACATGCCTTCACCATTTTGTTTAATCGCCGTTAAGTAGCAGAAAAACGCCGTAAATAGGAGGAATGTATGTAGCCTCAATGGGGAAAAACGATGTGTTGCCGGCCAACATGGTGCGGGGGCGTGGTTTAGGGCTGTGTGTGACGTCACGTGGGTAGGGTCTATATAGCTAATATATAGAGATACAGTACATACCACATGTGCTGCCTTCATTATAAGGGCTTATAATTTTTTTGTGGCTCCAGGCATATTTTTTTGTGTGTTTTTTTAGTCCAATATGGCTCTTTCAACATTTTGGGTTGCCGACCCCTGACCTAGCCATACATTTCATATTAGAGTGATGGGGAAATGTAAATTCAAGGAAGCGTGGTTGAGTCAACAATCCTTTCGCCTTTGGCTCAAACCAGTGGATAGCAGTGTGTTCGAGACGTTTTGCATCGTATGCAAAAACAAAATTCAGCTGGGTACAATGGGCAGGAAGGCGCTAGAGTCCCATGCTAAATCATCCAAGCATATAACCTCCATTAGATGAAAAATAACAAACTCCCTCCATTGCTGGCATTTTTCAATCTGCCTGTGTAAACCAGCCAGCTGCTCACGAGCCTGAACAGACAGAAGCTAAAGCCAGCCAGCAAGCTGCTAATGTAAGCTAAGCGAAAGCAGCTACCACCTTGGACACAATCCACATTCGAGAAATAGAAAAACAAAATCAGTGACTTTGTGGTAATTTTTGACGATATGGCTGTGAAATGGGTATTAAGTTTTTTTTAAAATGGTCTTAATTGGGTTTTAAAAAGTCTTAAATTTAACTTGGAGAAACCTGTTTGAACCTTGGGTGATGTCCTTGTAAACTCTACAATTATGTGCTCGCCTGTCAATGTTCATTCGAACTTGTTGTTTATTTTTTTATTTATTCACGGACCAAAACTTTTGAAGTTTACAAAGGAAAACATCTTGAGTATTTGTTGACTAAAACTAGACGGAGACGATTGCATTTTGAAATGACTAAAATATGACTAAGAGTTTATGTATTTATATTTATATATATTTTAGGGCTGTCAAACGATTAAAATTTTTAATTGAGTTAATTACAGCTTAAAAATTAATTAATCGTAATTAATCGCAATTAATCGCAATTCAAACCATCTATAAAATATGCCATATTTTTCTGTAAATTCTATATATATTCTGTAAAATAAATTGTTGGAATGAAAAGATAAGACACAAGATGGATATATACATTCAACATACGGTACATAAGGACTGTAGTGGGCATTTCACTCTACTGTCAGTTAAATCTGTCTATGCTGTCCTCACTCCGAAGAGTCTACTTTTTCCAAAGCTAGACAGCTAGTGAACGACGCCTTAATAATTAGACTTCTTCCTTTTTCATGTGATTTATTAATAAAATGGCCTCAAACCATTGTCCTCTTTAGACCGTCGTAAAACTACAAAATAAAAGTATACAAGCATTGCATTAGCAACAACGTTAGCTTAGCACGCTATACAGGTTCACTAAACATAAACAAAAAGCGTCTCATACAAAAAATATAACATTCCGCTTACTAACATAATATGTACATTCTTTACAACAACCATACTTACGGACAAATCTTGTCCAAGGATCATATAAGCACAACATTATCAGCCCGAGACGTGGTGCAGCCATAATGAACTGGCAAGAAAACAATAAACCATGTCGCAAAGCGACCACAAGAGTTCGCTGTTGGACAGCACAAAAAGCCTTGCTGTAAAACTTACCAAAAGGCAGAATACTTTCTGAGCGGGACATGTGCGTTAATTGCGTCAAATATTTTAACGTGATTAATTTAAAAAATTAATTACCGCGCATTAACGCGATAATTTTGACAGCCCTAATATATTTATGTATTTATATTATGTATTTATGTCCAAAAGACTTAGACGAAAATTAACAAGGCTGCCAAAAACAACAATGTACACCACATTTAAAAAAATAAATAAATAAAAAATAAAAAGACAAAGCAGAATGATTGGGTGCCCAAGGCCCAGGGCCAGCTCTCAGCATAGGCAAGCTGGGCGGTTGCCTCGGGTGCCATCTTTTGGCAGGGGCACCAAATTGCTTTGGGGAAAAAAGTACCCTGAAAAAAAATTCTCACGCTACGCTTCCAGGATGTTTTTCTAACATATCAAGTGCATTTGAATAGGCTACATATAAAAAAATATTTGCCATTTCTAACCTGCATTGTATTAGGCACCTGCTATTTTGTGGCACACAGGGAGGAACAGTCCACACTTAGTATAGTATAATATAGTATAACATGAGGTGCATGGAGTGCTGCTGGGTGTAGAAAGTGTACTTCTACTACTTTTTGAATCATCACACTTACAGTATGTAAGATGATCACAGGTAGTATTGCATTACATTTACTCCGTTACATTTACTTGAGTAACTTTTTGAGAAAAATGTATTTCTTAGAGACTACTTGAGTAGATTTGTGAAGAAGAAACGTTACTCTTATTCAGCTACTTTGGGCTACGCTAGAGTCGTTACATTTTTTGTCTTTATTTTACATATTGACTTTATTTTTGCCAGAGATGCCGACAGTAGCGTTAACAGTTTCACCAAGGAGATGTTGTATCAATAAACACATGACTCCATTATACCATTCAGAGGTAACAATGTTTTTTCTCCACTAGAGGGCACTCATGCTCTTTGAACGGGTAATGGGTTAGAGTGTTCTGGTCTAAATTTGGTGATTTTTGTGTCATCTTTTTGGCATAATATGGTAGGCTCAGCAGCTCATCAGAGATTCCCAACCAACGGGCCGGGGACTGGTACCAGTCCGTGACACATTTGCTATAGGGTTGCAGAGAAATAATAAATAATTTGTTAACAACCACAATCTGGCCTGTGCATCGTGACTAATCTGAGTAGAGATTTGTGTACGTCGCCCTCTTGTTGTTGGCCGCCATTACTGGGGTGTTTGCACACCTGTAGCAGCCCAGGGTCAGCCAATAAGAGTAACGTTAGCTGCTGTGGGCTATGTGCTGCACGAAAACATTAAGAGGGGTTTTAATATAAAATTTCTATAACTTTTACTAACATTTATCTTTTAAGAACTACAAGTCTTTCTATCAGAATGTTAATAATGTTAATGCCATCTTGTCGATTTATTGTTATAATAGACAAATACAGTACTTATGTACCGTATGTTGAATGTATATATCCATCTTGTGTCTTATCTTTCCATTCCAACAATAACTTACAGACAAATATGGCATATTTTATAAATGGTTTGAATTGCAATTAATCACGATTAATTAATTTTTAAGCTGTAATTAACTTGATTAAAAATGTTAATCGTTTGACAGCCCTAATAATAACAGTTCCTATCGAGGAAGTTGTGTTAAGAAAAAAATACACCATTATTTTAAAAAATCAGTAAGCATTTACTCACAATGTTACTCATTACTTGATTGTTCTGTTCAATGAATACTTTTTTACTTGTACTTGAGTCCATTTTTGGATGACAACTTTTACTTTTACTTGAGTAATATTAATTAGAAGTAAAGCTACTCTTAATTGAGTCAAATTTTTGGCTACTGTACCCACCTTTGAGGAGCATCCACTTCATGAAAAACAGACAAATAATGGCAGGTGATTAAATCAAAGGTCATTTAAACTCGCAGTTTCAAAACTAAACTAAAATTATCACGTAACAACAAACTAAGTAACTTAACAAGCAATTATTAAAACAACTGGAACATATACTAAAAAAAATAATTAGCACAGAACATGAAGTTTAAATGTAATATATAGTATCTGCTGTGATGCAATGTATGCTAGGAAGCATGAGGCATGTTGTACGACAACAGTGTTGACAGCCGGTGTTAGCAGAGGTTGTCTGTCTTTCCCAAGGGAAGTGGGAGATTACATTGAGCAGTGATGGCTAAATGAAGCTTCTTGAAACAATGAAGCTTTGCAGCCAATTGATTCAAAGCTTCATGGTGATTCATTTGAACTATAGCACTATCGAGTGGTCATTAGGCGCAAGAGGCAAACACATTTTTGAGAATTGTATGGCTATTTTTGAAAAAAAAATAATATGAAACAACAATGGTTAAGAAATATTCTTCCACTGTTGGACTATTTTCTCCCGCAGTAGTTCACAAAGTGATGAAGCTCACCAACTTCTGTAACATTCCAAACTACCAGGGGTTTTTATGCACTTCTCATCATTCTCGGTTATTTTTGGCCCTTTCCAGGTTTTTTATTCAATACAAAATTATAGAACATTTGCAATACACAATGACGTTTATCAGTTTGAAAATTGAGTATCTTGACTTTGTAGGAAATTAAAATCAGCGATGCAAATAACATGTCATACTGTGTTACAGGCAAGAACGAGAGGCTAGTTTTGCCCAGAAAAAAGCAGAGCGAGCCACGGTGAGGAGTCATTTTCGAGACAAGTACCGACTTCCAAAGGTATTCTTGATTTTCATTAATGTTTTTGTAACGTTTATGCAAATACATCTTGACTAAATTGTCTCAATACATGCACATCTAAATTATGAAATTATCCAAACTTCAGGTGTCACAAAGTTGCTTTTGATATTAATTAAAATGAGCGTAGAATAATATGAAAAAGTATCTGAACCTTTTGGAATTTCTCACATTTCTGCATAAAACCACCATCAAATGTCATCTGATCTTTGTCAAAATCACACAGATGAAAAAAGAGTGTCTGCTTTAACTGAAACCATCCCAACATGAATAGGTTTTTCATATTTTAATGTGGATAGCAAGCAAACAATGATATAAGGGGGAAAAATAAGTAAGTGAACCCTCTGCCTGAGGAGACTTTTGAAAGCAATTGAAACCAATTTTTACTAGGGCTGTCAAACGATTAAAATTTTTAATCGAGTTAATTACAGCTTAAAAATTAATTAATCTTAATTAATCACAATTCAAACCATCTATAAAATATGCCATATTTTTCAGTAAATTATTGTTGAAATGTAAAGATAAGACACAAGATGGATATATACATTCAACATACTGTCCATAAGTACTGTATTTGTTTATTATAACAATAAATCAACAAGATGACATTAACATTATTAACATTCTCTTAAAGCGATCCATTGATAGAAAGACTTGTAGTTCTTAAAAGATAAATGTTAGTACAAGTTATAGAAATTTTATATTAAAACCCCTCTTAATGTTTTCGTTTTTATAAAATGTGTAAAAATTTTCAATCAAAAAATAAACTAGTAGCCCGCCATTGTTGATGTCAATAATTACACAATGCTCATGGCTGCTTAAGCCCATAAAATCAGTCGCACCCAAGCGCCAGCAGAGGGCGACAAAACTCCAAAAAACACAAGTAACAAGTTGGCATTGCACTGTGCTGTCATTTTAATCTGTTTGAGCGGGGCATTTGCGTTAATTGCGTCAAATATTTTAACGTGATTAATTAAAAAAAAAAAAATTACCGCCTGTTAACGCGATAATTTTGACAGCCCTAATTTATACCAAACATTTTAAATCAGGTGTGTGCCCAATCACTAATGAGTGGTTTAAAGCTGCCCTGCCCACTATAAAACACACACCTGGTAAGAAAAGCATTGAAAGAGAAAGCATTGTCTGATGTGCATCATGGCTCGGTCAAAAGAGCTCGCTGAAGACCTGCAATCAAGGATTGTTGATTTGTATAAAGCTGGGAAAGGATACAAAACCATCTCAAAATGTCGATGTTCATTAATCGGCAGTCAGAGAAGTTGTCTATAAATGGAGAGAGATTAGCACTGTTGCTTCTCTCCCAAGGAGTGGCCGTCCACCAAAGATGACCCAAGGGTTCAGCGCAGAATACTCAGAGAGGTAAAAAAAAAGAACCCTTGAGTGTCTGCTAAAGACTTACAGAAATCACTGGCACAGTCCAATATCTCTGAGCACACATCAACTATACGTAAAACTACGGACAAGACTGGTGTTCATGGGAGGACTCCACAGAGGAAGCAACTGCTGTCTAAAAAAAACCTTGTTGCTCGTTTAATGTTCACAAAAAGGCACTTGGACATTCCACAGAAGTTTTGGCAAAATATTTTGTGGACTGATGAAACCAAAGTTGAATTGTTTGGGAGTAACAAACAACATCATGTGTGGAGGAAAAATTGAATAGCACACCAACATCAACACCTCATCCCAATCGTGAAGCACTGTGGAGAGAGCATCGTGATTTGGGGCTGTTTTGCTGCCTCAGGGCCTGGACAACTTGCAATCATTAATGGAAAACTGAAGTCAGACGTTTTGCAGGAAAACCTTAGGCCGTCTGTCAGACAGTTGAAGCTAAAAAGAGGATGGATGCTGCAACAAGACAATGATCCAAAACACAGAAGTAAATCAACTTCGGAATGGTTTCAGAAGAACAAAATTCACGTTCTGGATTGGCCAAGTCAAAGTCCAGACTTGAACCCCATTGAGATGCTGTGGCATGACCTAAAGGAAGTGATTCATGCCAGACATTCCAGGAATCTGACTGAACTACAGCGGTTTTGTAGAGAAGAATGGGGCAAGATTAGTCCTGATCGATGTGCCAGAGTGATCTGCAGCTACAGGAAGTGTCTGGTTGAAGTTATGCTGCCAAAAGGGGGGGGGGGGGGGGGGGGGCACAAAATATTAAATCTGATGGTTCACTTCTCCCCCCCCCCCCGTTCTGTCAATGTTTGCATACTATCCTCATTAAAATGTGAAAACCTATAAATGTTTGAGTGGTTTTAGTTAAAGCAGACACTGTTTTTTGATCTGTGTGATTTTGACCAAGATTAGATCACATTTGATGGTGATTTATGCAGAAATGTGAGAAATTCCATAAGGTTTAGATACTTTTTCATACCACTGTGTCTTTGACGTTTTACTAAACTCAACAAAAATGTATATCTTTGTTTCGTGGAAAACTCGAAATTGTCTTTAATGATTACAAATTCACATACTTCAGTTTTGTTGAAGACCATGAATTATTTCCAAAGTTATTGAGACTCATACAATTTTTTACAGACCTATTCTCAGTACGCAAAGCCTCACGTTGTACAATTTGACTGTTTACCATATCAGAATGAGTTGGACGAGACCCAGATCCAGCAGGCAGGCGACGACGTGGTCCTCCCCACGGAGCTGGCAAAGATGATCGCCGAGGACAACCAGGAAGAGGCGCATAAGCAGTCGGTGCTGGGCCAGCTGTCCAACCTTCAGAACGTCGACATGGACCAGTTGAAAGACAAGGCCCAGGCCACACTTGAAGACCTCAAGAAGCAGACGGAGAACTGTAGTCTCATGTGATGTCGGGGAGCTAATATTTCTTGAACGAAGCGTTGCTGGCAAGGAGGAAGTAATAACGCCAAGTAGTTGTTCGCTTTGCTTATTTATTTGGAATAACGCTCAAATTTAGATTGCCATTCGAATTCACGAAACATTGGTCAATCGTTTTTAACAGAATCGTGTTCACTGATTTTTGTTTTTCTAACAAAACTTACTGATCACTAACACTTTCTGGTACCCTTCCGGGCCTAGTGGTACAGTCCAAACATTTTTAATCGAAACCTGTTTCGTGAACTATGCTGTGAACTTCCCCCTTCCTTCTTTCGATGGTCCATCTAGGCCTCCCTTTTCCTCTCTATAATCGCTCAACACAACAACTCGTCTTATTTCACTGACAAAACAACACTGTTTTGAAGAGAATTAAATTTTTTCTCAATTTGGGGACTAGGCAGGGGTGGAACTTAGGGGAGTGCGAATGCATCCGGGCCTTTAAGGGGCCCAGTTTGCAGGCACAAAGTGGCCCCCACTCAGGGGGTCCCGTTTATGTTCATCGCACCTGGGCCCTGTTCACATTTGTTCTGCCACTGGGACTAGGGATGACTTTTTGTGGATAGAAGCGTTTGAAAAGCACAAAAATGGCAACTTTAATTAAGACTTTCTTAAGCGTTAGCATCTCAAGCTAGATTTAAAGGGTACCACGGATAGAAAGACATGTAATTCTTAAAAGATAAATGTTAGTATGAGTTTTAAAAATTGGATTTTAAAACCTCTCAATGTTTTCGTTTTAATGAAATTAAAAAAAAAAAAAAAAAACGCAAAGCACGTTGGGCGTGATTCAAAACCACGTTTCCAGAGTGCGTACACCACAGGACTACCGCGTGACATCAGAGGCATGATTTTCCTTATAAAGCAATCATAACCCACATGTATTGTCTGTCTTTGTGCGATAAAGCTTAAAAGAGTTATGGTTCGCGAATCAATTGGGATCAATAAAAAAAAAAAAAATCAATTGGGAAAATCGCGGTGAGAGGCAGATGAACGGAAAAACCAAGGCAAAGATGCAACTCGCTACAGGGGGTCAAGAATACAAACTGTCGATTGGCATTATAGCAGCAAGTTAATATCTCGGCAAGCCGCTGAGGATCGGTTTAAAGACACTGCTGATGAGCTGGAATTGGATGCAGGTACGACATTGGGAACTGATCCCACAGCTCTGTAACAAAACAATCTGAGCAGCACAATGTGACAAAATCATGCCAGTCGTCATACTAGCTTCGCTTGCTAGCTAGCACAGCTATTCCCAACCACGTCATCACCCTCAGCGTGCATTGCGAATGTAAAACATGGCGCCCTCCGTAGGTCAAAACAAGTACTAAATATTATAGATTTTTAAATTAATGGCAATAATATACCGTAATTTTCAGACTATAAGCCACAATTTTGTCCCCTCATTTTGAATCCTGCGGCTTACAGTCTAGTGCGGCTTATTTGTTGATTTATTTGGATTTATAGGTAACACTTTGATAGCGGTGTCAAAAGATTACCATAAGACCGTCATAATTATGACATGACACTATCATGGGCATTAAGGATTGCTTATGACATATGTCGTTCAGTTTCATCGGCAAATTATGTCACAAACTTCCACCTCGGATCTTTTACATCCATTCAAAAGTGAGATAATTTGCTGGATGGCACAAAATAACATCTGTCAGAAGCATTCATTAATGCTCATGGCAGTGTCATGTCATAAGTATGATTGTCTTATGACAGTCTTATAGCACAATTGTCAAATAGAGTGTTACCAAATACCAGAACTAGCGATTAATGAAACAATTGGAACTGTAACTGAAGAAAAAAATTGCACAGAACATAAATCTGTAGTGCTGCAATGCATTCTAGGAGGCATGTTGGACGACAACAGTGTTGAATGCAGGTGGCAGCAGAGGTTGACTGTCTCACCCAAGGAAAGCAGTGATGGCCAAATGAACCTTCTTGAAGCAATTCATGATGGTTCATTTGGTCTTATGACAATCTTATGATACCGCTGTAAAATAAAGTGTTACCGGTTAATATCTTTTTGTGTAAATATCCCATAATACAGCTGCGGCTTATACTCCAGTGCAGCTTATCTATAAACAAATGTTGTTTTCGTGTCAAATTTGGTGGGTGGCGGCTTATAGTCAGGTCCGAAAATTACGGTATGTGTGTCTAATAACATGTTTTAGTAAAAAAGAACAATTATGGCTTATTAGAGACTACAAGTCTTTAAGTCCGAGGTTCCCTTTAAAAAAAGCCAAGCCTTTGACTGCCCTTTTTTAATTTCTTTTCAAATAATAACATATGACGTCTGCGCAAATAAGCCATGTGTCACTTTGGGGAAGTTGGGCTACTACGTGCAATACATGGGAGTTTTCAACAAACTTCTTAAATAAAGATGTAGCTCTCCAATACTTTCCTAAAATGATAATTGATACAGGGTGGGGAAAAAACTGTCTTTGTGCTGCACATGGAAGTGTCATTAAAATACTACATGTAAATACTGTACAAATCAGCTGCTAAAAAAAACAAACAAAGCATAAATGTGAACGCTTTCAGAAGCCAAAGCGCGACACGTCCGGAATTTTGTGCCCGTTATTAAGTGTTGTGTGTGCGCGCCGAGCTCGTTGTGTGGTACCGTTTCGTGCCGGTGGATTCGCTGTCGTCAAGTTGAGTGGTATCCTCATCAACCTCGTGGCGTTAACGCTAACCCCACTGCTTCATGATGTCGTTTTTTTGGAGGGGTGTGATTGTGGTGTTGTTCTTTTTTGTGCAGCGATGGCAATTTGCGCTTTATCTGTAGCACTTTACAGTCGGGCTACTGTTTTTATGCTTTTGGACCTACAAGAATAATACAAGAAGGCGTTAGCATAATGTGTCAAGAAGCTAATAATTAGCCATTGTTCGTACTAGAGTTGTCCGATAATATCAGCCGATAAAAGCATGTAAAATAAGATGGGGAAATATTATGTTAGTATGTGTGCTGGGTTTTAAGTTAATGTACAAGCCTGCAGCCTTTTTTGCATGGGCTGGTCACAGCTTAACACAGTAACTACGCTCAGATTGACCTCTAGATGTCTCTAAACAAAGATGCTTGGGATTTGTTACCTGAGGGAAAGACTCTAATCACACATTGAGCACAAATAAAATGAGCAAAATATGAAAAACTGCAATTTCTGAAGAAATTACTCTGGGTCTTTGCTGTGTGGAGATCTTAACCTTGCCCAGGCTGGTTTGGGGACATTTTGGAGACAATATCAGGTCACTTCCTGTTGATTTGGGGACATTTGGGGGACACGTCCTGGTCATAACAGGTCATTTGGGGATATTTTGCTGGCGTGGCCTGTTCATATCAGGTCATTTGGGGACATTTGAAGGGCGGGACCTGGTCGTATCAGGTCATTTGCGGACATTTGGGGGGCGTGGTCTGGTCATATCAGGTCATTTAGGGACTTCTGGGGGCGTGTCCTATCATATCACGTCATTTGGGGCCGTGGCCTGGTCATACAGTATCTGGTCATTTCCTTTTGATTTGTGTTTTTGCCATTGAAAATGAATGGGTAATTTGGACGTCCATGGTCGTCAATGGCATCGACTTACAGTTGCGTCAATAGAATCCAAGTACATTGGCATCAATAGAATCGACAAACATGGCCGTCAATGGCATTAAACAAAGTAAATGCCAATGAAAATGAATTGGAAATTTGGACGTCCATGGCAGTCAATGGCATTGACTTACATATAGTATGTCAATAGAACCCAAGTACATTGACGTCAATAGATTTGACATAAATGGCCGTCAATGGCATCAATGCACTGTAAATTCCATTGGAAATTCCATTAGAAGTGAATGGGAAATTTGAAACAACGTTGCATTCCATTAAAAATGAATGGGAAAGTTTTTGGCAAATTTCTGGGGAACCGTAATTTTTTTTCCCAAATTCTGTATACAACTGTATGCGCCTCACGTAGGACTAGATACATTTTGACAATTTTTTTTTTTTTTTTTGGGGGGGTCTGTGAAAAATTGGCATTTACGGGCAAACGGAACATTTTTCAGGATCGTTCGAAAAATTCCCTGCGTCGCGTGAAAATTGTGGTTGTTTCGATATTCAAACGGTGCCGATCGGGCAAACGATTCGGGCTGTGCCTCGTGCCGAAGAAATCGCATTCAAAAAAAAAAAAAAAAAAAAAAAAAAAGAATAACACCATTATTAACTCATCACAGAGTCACCAGAAAGAAATAGTCAGTAAGAAAAGTAATAAAACACACTGTTATAATTAAAATCTGTGCAAAAGCTAAGCAAAATCCACCTTGGGAGTTGTCATTGCATTGACATGTCTGCCTGTATTTGTAATGCTTTGTTGCCCTCAAGTGGCTCTTTTGGGGTAATTATCTTAAACGTGATTTATTTGTGAATTGTTGCTTCTATTTAATTACGGACATTTTGGCTCATTTCAATGTATTTTATTTATGTGGGAGATTATTTTGGCACTTTTTCTATCACTTGAAGTTGGTGTCTTATTTTTCACAGAATGTTTGTTTAATTTGGAAAAACCTTGAAGTTGTTACATTTATCATTATTGAAGCATCTAGTAGGGCATCACAATACAATAACAAAAATATGTTAAGTCCACGACTGCATATTTTGGGATATCGGTTGAAAATTATCGGACAACTCAAGTCCGTACCCTTACTGTAAAAAGTGGTACGCACTTCTCTAACAGGCCTAGCTTTGTTTTGCCAATTTTATTTAATGCGCTTATGGTCTTCTTTTACTTTTGGATTACATATAAGTGTGCGTGAACGTCTGTTTTTGTGTTTTACAGCAAATTTGTTGTTATCCAGTTGGATTGTGGGGGAGCAGCAACATATGGACAAACATATTAGGACATTTGCTAATTACATCACAACATTTGGCTGTCCAAATTGATGAAATAATGTCTCAATATTTTTGTCAATCAAAATCTTCATTGATGTGGTTCTTGTTACGTGATAGTGATAGACCAGTAGATGGTTATCATGATATATACAAGAAAAAGTAGCAATAAGTTGTTTTCTAATAACGCTACAACTACTGTAATAATAATAATAACAGCATTAGTAATAACAATAATAATTCTAATAAAGGAGGAAGTGAAGCCATAACACACAAGACTTGCTTGCTTTGTATGAGTGTTTAGTTTTTCTCATCAACTATTTCTGTCGTTCTGTCTTCGATGGGAGTTTTGACTGCAATAAACTTATTTTTGGATTATGTTTTTCAGTTGTGTGTCATTTAGAATAGGGGTGTCAAAACTCATTTTCATGGTAAGTAGTTCTTCTGTGGGCTGCACCGGTTTATTTTTGGTCAAATAAATCAACCCAATGGCTGCCATTGATGCCCCTTCCAGTCAAAATGGAAAGGACGTCAAGCACTGTCAGTGAGTTGTAGGACTGCCATAATTTCTCATGCTAAGAAAATTTTTGTTTTTGTGTTTAAAAACAAAACAACAACCACATTTCAAAGTAATTATGGAGTTGTTGTAAATTTTCCACCTATAAACTGTGGTCAACAACTGTTTACTCAAAAGTACTTAAGGCATTTGTGTATTTTAAATTGTCGGATTATGGTACCCATTGCGCATTTTTGTTCATATTAAATGAGGTTTTCCCAATCACAAGACAAGACAACCATGATGTTTAAGAAGGATTATATGAAAACAAACCTCAAACAAATTCTGAAAAAGTATGAATGCTGAAATAATCATAAATTATTCAATTCTCACCGAATCACAATTCGCCTTTATTTAACCAGGTAGGAGATAAAGCAATTTAATCCACTTGTTAGTCACATCATCAAAATTTGACATTCTACCGCCCTCTGCTGTGGACTGGAACGAAGTGCATTGCCAACGTCAGTTATCACCCGTTTTCTGGGTTCAGTCACGTGACATGAATGAGTTATTGTTATCACGAGCTTAATGTGCGTATGACAAGAGAGAGAGAGAAAAAAAAGCATTATTATGTGAATTAGAATCATATTTTGAGACGATTCGACTATATACAACAATTTAGCAAAGTGCACAAGAAATTAATCTTTTAATCTGCCGGTTAGCCACGCCTACCATTTTTGGGCTCTAGCGTCCCCAACAGGTGGATGACGTCAGCGGGAGAATGGGCTCATCGGTTTAACTATTCAGCCCATTGAGGGGGAAATATTCAGAACGAAGAAAACGCGACGAAGAGAGCCGCAAAATGTCATTGTTTCAGCCTCTCTACTCCAATATCTTAAAAAGATATTTTTTTTATCCAAGTATTTTTCCCCCCAATAGCTAAATAAATGGCACGTCATGACAAATAACAGTCTTGTGCTAAATGGAATATGAAATAATACAAATGCATTTATTCAAGACGACATGGAAAAATTACTCCATATTGGTCAAAACTGTTGACTTCACCTTTACTGTCGCACCTCCCGAACGATATTTTATGCCACCTAAATCAGGCTTATGTCATTTCCCTTCCCCGGCTTCGGAGAATGTAAACAAACCAAGAGGTGTGGCAGCTAGCCGACATGCTAACCCAAACCGAGTGATGTTTCAAAGTCTTCGAAGCGGAAAATCACACATAAATAGCCCGGATCATTTCACATGACGACTGGGTTGTCGATTGTCTTCGCCGATCGGGAACCCGCCCGGCGGCGAAGAAGTTAGAGCTCGTCGTTCCCCTGCTGAGGGCAGAGGGCTCGTTTGCGGGGAAGCAGCTGGACAATGACCGCCGAACAAACCGGCCGACGTCGGAGGAGCGTGTAGCTGCCAAATGGTTAACACGAATATGGAAAAATAATGCTTTACTACACGGCGAAGTCGTAAACAGCGAGAGACTCATAGGAGGGCGGCTGCAGTTGTTATGCAGCTAACGTGACAATATGTGTATGAGGAGAGCTTTTTACATGCCCATCCATGATCAAACGTAAGTAGTCCTTTATTTAAAGAAAGTTTGTAGTGTTTACTTTGTAATCGCGGCTATTTTTAACACAAAGTTGCAATTTCTGATCGTTTGGAAAATTTGACAGAACACCGGGCACATGAAGAGGGCAATAAGCCAAGTATAGTGCTCTCCCGGCGGGGTGATGTGCGACAAGCATGTCAGCCACAAAAAGCAAGCCACCTACATATTAAAATGATCCCAGTATTTGACATAATACAAAACACGATGTTTACTCACTTCCTCATAAGTCCCATGATCCCACAGTAGTAGGGCTTGTTTTGGCCAATATCCACCGGCGAATGGGAACCTTTTGAAACCCCAAAAAGGCTCACACGCCTTCCTCAGATAGCAAAATGTTTCTGCAGCCGTTTGGCTGGCGTGATGTGAAAAATAAACGGATTAATCCGCAAAATCAGCTGAATCCTTAGTCCTTCTCATACAACAGTACAGCTGTACAGTGAAGACGACTCCTTCTCCCGTGCATGTCACAGCGCCCTCTTCCTTAAAGCAAGACCGAAGCACGAAGTCTGTCATTTTCGTAGCGTGGGATTAAAAAAACTGAATAAATAGATCGATCGCTTCCTCACGCATCCAAGTGGTCCATTTCATTCAGGAGCGAAAAAATAGAGCATGAATTACGAAATAAACATGCTTTTTCTGTCAGGAATACGCGGGCAGGCAGGTGGTGTGTGGACCCAAATGCAGGGAAAGGGACGCGAGGCAAAATGGCGGTGCAAAAGGTTTTTAATTAATGCCAACAAAAAAACAAAGTACCAACAAAATGACTGGGGTTTCCAAGAACTCTTAACAAACAAAGGTCAGGCTAACAAATCAACTTACTTTCAAAGCAGGGCGAGTAACAGGAGGAACTGGGGGGGAAAACGCATGCATGAATGTGGACAAGTACATTGACAATGACGCAACAAGGAGTGACAAGAAACTGGGTGCTTATATACACATACATGCCGACAAGGGGTAACGAGACAACGAGGAACAGCTGGGTAATACAGGAGGATGCAGATTAGAGGATACACTAGGAGAAGGCACAACAGGTGAAATCAATGGGCAATCACAGGGACAAGTCACTAGGAGAAAACCAACACAAAGCCTAACACTTTAAAGCAACACTAGGTACCTTTCTAAAAATGTTCATAACATTTGTGATACGTCGACTGACAATTAGTTAAATGACACCTCTTTTATATTTCGAGGGGGTCTGTATTGCATTTACCGGCACTAATTAGCTTTGATGAGGGTGGCAGCAGCCACAAAAAAAAAAAAAAAATGTGCTGACTGGTTTACGGCATACGTCACTTCCCCCCTTCTCCATTCATTATAAAGACGGAAGTTGATGCTAACGCTTTCACACGAATTCTAAGATGGCAGAGCAACAAAAGAGACAAAAAGCCACACGGTGGCGAACCGCCATATGCTATTGTTTAGCCACAAATGGATTCATTACCTCACTACTTTTCATCCTTCTCACATCCTCTGGGAAGAGAAATGTTGTTTAATCCATCTGCAGGTGACCATCATGATTTTACAACACTATGCATGTGTGCGCTGGTCCTCATGGGAAACACAGTTTTCCTTAAGACAAAACACTTCCGCTTTTGTCCACCGGGGTCGCTAAAATGGACCAGAACTGAAAAGTTGCTTTAACCCATTCACTGCCAGCCCAGGTATGTGTGTGTTGTGGTAGATAGGTAGTTAGTAAAAGAAGGAAATTGATATAGGAAACCCTTATTGACAGCAATAGACGTCCAATCCATTTTAATAAATGTGAATTATATATGGCAGAAAACACAGACAAGACTGAAAAAGCAGTTTCTGCTCTTGCACTCCTCTTTAAAAGAAACTGCTGTATTTTAAGCCAAAACAACTGTTGTATTTGATAAAACAATCTATCTATATGCTGCCATAGCATATTCATGGCGCATTAAGCCCCCAAACTATTCTTAATTTGTCCGTTTTACCCTGACAACCCTCATTTACAGACATCACGCAACCGCTTTTGTTTCAACCCAGCCATAAAACGAAGGTAATTAATTACATTATATTTATTATTCAAAATGTCTGTCGTTTTTAGCTTAGAATCATTCATTGATGTCTCATATTTCATTTTTTAAAAAAAACGACGTAAAAAAAAAATTCACTCACATATTTTAAACTTTAAACAAATTATGTCACAATGAAAAAAATGAAAATGGCGTCTGTAAAAAAGTCACGATGTCTACCTCATAACTATCGCCTAATTGTATTTTTTTTATTACTGTCGCATTTTTTCCTGATATGTTAGATGATAAATAATCGATCCAAACAAAGGGAAAAAAATAAATAAATAAACGTTTAAAAGGGTAAATATATGAAAACAAAATCTGGACCACTCCTTGATGTCTGTGATTTCTGCATCGCGACCCTTGTTATATTACCATGTTTCACCCATAAAATCCCCCCCAAAATCCAGCTGTGGCCATTCACAGCTATGTCTTGACACTCAGTGATACATGCTACATGGAGTTTTTGGATCGAAACAAGGTAAGTATGCGATAATATCTCGTTAAAATCATAGCGTCTGTAATTCTGCTCTCGCGTGCTCTCACCTCCAGATAGGGTTTTGCTGTTTAATTTTTTTTTTTTTTTTAATTCCCTCCTGTTCAAATGTTTTCTTCCCCCAGAAAATTGAAATTTTAAGCTTTCCAATGATGCATCACACATGCATATCAGTTAATTTTGAAAGTTGGCCAAATTGGGGGTCTCAGAGTGGAACTTCAAGTCACCTGAGTGTTTTCCGCCATGTATATTTTTATGCTAAAATGCTAATCAATACCCACACTTAGACATGCCTGCTTCCATTGCTTTAGTCCATAATGCATTTAGTACTGTATATTAAAACCATTGTATAACCAACAATAAAAAACATCTCAAATTTATGTGCATGAGAAGAATGTTTGTGTGGGCAGACAAAAAGACCCCTGTATGAAAGAAATGAGTGTGTAAGTGTGAAGAACAGGCCACTATGCTGACAGTTGACCGAACCACTTCTCACCCACACCATGTGATAATGTCATGGCAAGACATTGAACTCAGTCACTTTGGTTTCGGATGTAGACAGGCAAATACTGCACATTTTATTTGAGAGCATGATTTTATAGAGCGGGTAACCTGGTAATCTGGATTACCTCCCAAGCATTGTCAAGTTCTGGCAAAAACAAGGGGTCCACTTGGGATCCTTTGGCCGAGACTTTGGGTCACGCTGACCCTTCAGATATCCAAAAACAGGACATTCCGAAAACTACCGTCATTGCACTTCTCGGATACAACGGTGTACGTGACATGAAAAAGGCCGTTATGCAAGTCATAGCATGAATCCACAATAATAACTGATGGACATAACATTCTAAGACGACGTCACGCCCATTCTCGGCTGACGCTGACAGAAGATAAGCAGCATACCCCTGACTACAGGGACAACCCCGGGCGACACCCGGCAGCCAATCAGATCCGACGCCCCGCCTCTCGGCGCCCTTCATAAAGACTGAACAATTCCGTCAAAGGTCATTACTTCTTTGGATGCCTAGTGCGTGCTGCTTGATCACTTCTTTGGATGCCTAGTGCGTGCTGCTTGATTGGACCCAAATTAGTGTTCTTGGAGTCATTTAGTGGTTAGAACAAAACAAACGTGTAGCATTTGGCTAAGAGGTCAATCGACAACATGTAATGTCTTAAAAACATTTCAATTGGCTGCCAGTTGGGGACCTGGCAGCCACAGTAATAGGGCGGTAGGTGGGTGTAAGATATGCTTGATTGTATGACCATTATACTCTGCAGGTTATATAAGTTAGCTCTCCCAAGCTATTATGAAGAATACAGTTTTAGCCCATAATAATGTGCCTACATTTTTATTACCGTCAATTGCTCACATTCTGCTGATAAACAGATACACACACGTATGTTGATTCATCACACAACGTCTCAGTACTTTTCCACCAAGCTACAGTACTTCGAGTGCAAATGTGTGTTCAAAACAAAGTTATCTTGCCCGCTCAAGAGTGTGACTGTTAATTTAATCAAGAGTGTGACTGTTAAATCAATGACTAGAATAAGGAACTTGCCCGATCGAAACTGCCACGTTGGACAACAGTGATGTAACCCCAGCAACAAGCCCTCAATAAAAGTCAGCAGCACAGGGAGCTTTGAGAGAGAGACCTGGATGAGACACCGAAGAAGCGTATCGCACTGTCTCCTCTCTCCCTGACGGCCGTTCAGCAAAAACTCACTCTCTGTCTTTTTCTCCAGTTACTCTTCGTCCTCTCTTGAGTAATTGAGAACACTTAGTGCGAGTTTAGACCCAACAGTGGGTCTCACATTTTACTGTATGGTGGGGATCCCAGGGCGGGGCCTCCTCTTCATCTGGGCTGTCGGTTTTAATGGGGTGGGTTGGGGCGCTAGTCCTGCTTCGCCCCACTGCAGCCTATCGGCATTCACTCGGCATTCTCCCGCTTTCGAGTTCCTTTCCCCTTTCTATCCGGGTATCCTCATCGGGCCCCCAGCTCCTGCCCTAGACCTAGTGGGCCTTGGGGGTCCCACGGTGTACCGCGTCAATTGAGGAGTTGCAGCGGCGGCTCGGGGTCCGGGTGGATGGATAGTAGTAAGGGCAACCGTGAGAGACGGTAGCGCATCTCCTCGTCCTTTCCCTGAGGGCTGGTAATAGGGGCACGGATGGTCCGGAGAACCACACTGGCCGGGTCCAGGATGATGGCAGACCCTCGCGCACCCCAATTGTCAGGATTTGTGCCGGGACTCCGTGTCGCCATTGCAGGAGTATCACACATCTGATTGTGTTCACACATAACTACATGCAATTAGACACACTCAGGTAAATTAAGATTATTGGTACCAGGATTAGCAATCAGTTAGCATAGAATAGGAAGTCAACATATCCACACTTACAGGTGATTTTCATGATAATAAGTTCTCCACCTCATATTGCCGGAATTGTGTACGCCCCGCCCCGATTAATCACGTTTCCTATCGACTTACCTTCCCTCCTCTTTCTCCTCAGTTACCAGGCCCCCCACATGGTGTCCACGGGTAAATATAATTAGATAACGATCACACCACTATGCTTGTATGTAGTACAGTCATTTAATAATGTACAATATTTAATTGTTGTTGTTTGCTCTTCTCCTCCTTCCTTTCTGTCCCCCCCTAAAACTTTCCTGTTCGCTGCTTTTTCCTAATAAATAAAACATAATGAACAACCACAATGGGAGTATATCAAACACCAATGTAACACATTAAAACTGTTCAGACCATAAGGACACCCAGATTCCTATTCTGCAATTCTATGTTAGGGCGCATTCACATTAAACCAAGAGGACAAGGGTCGAGTTGGAGAGCTACCTCGCAGCAACACTTGGAAATGAGTTGTTAAATAGGTTCACCATTCATACTGCGCCAACCGAACTTTCCGAGTAGCATCATGTGGACGAAAGGCTCACTCATTGATTAGACAAATAGAGGAGAAAATACCTCTTTCCTGGTAGGGGAGGAAGCATGCAGCGTCACACCACACCACACTGTGACGATGAACGTAATGTAGCATAAACTAATCGCCGCTGGCTCCCTCCTGACTCTATGCTGGGTGAACTGGAGTATATAAAAAATGCATAGGAGAAAATTAAAACATGAAAAGGAATCGAGAGGTACCCCAAGTCACACAGGCGCAAAGTCGCTCTCACTTTTGTGACTTTTTTGGACTGTCAAATTATTGCCACTTCCAGGAGAGCAAGAGTCACGAAACGATCGCCCTGAGAGGCTCCACCTGTCTCGGCTACTGCCACTCTCACAAGGTCCGTTCAGGAACAACATGCAAAACACAGCCGCCACATTAGAAACAGATTCTGTGTATCAATTGTAACTGCTTAGCAGTTAATCTGTCATCTTACCATTGATGATTTTGAACAGCGTACTTCCGCTTTCAAGGATGCCCTGCGTGTAGCTTCACAGCCTCGAGCATCGCAGCTCCACGCTGTAACGCTGCACATAAAGCTGCTCTGGTTGCATTCACAAGCAAAACAGGGTGTGCTTAAAATGCACCAAGGTTTTTGAGCGGACCAGAGTTTGTTTTTTTGGTCCAAACTAGAGTTCAGATGTGCGAAACGAAGCAGACTAACTGAGAAAAAGAACTTTGGTCCACTTAAAACCAATTAAACAGTGCTAATGTGTGAAGGAATCTGACCCATTAGCCACATTGACGGAATCAAGCCAGCCGACCCCAGCTGGTTAAATCCCAACAACCCAGCCAAAAGGCCAAACCCTGTGCATTCACCTTAGTCTTAACCCCTCGTAATGACTCTATTTTGAAAGCTGGAAAAAGGCTTCGAAGCACAAGTTGACAATTTATTCAGGTCGACGGCGATCAAACGGCAAGGCGAAACAGAAACAGACTCAGGCGAGGAGGCAGACTCGTTCCAAGGTCACCATATCACAAGTCAACAAAAGGTTCCAGAGAAAAATGACAACGATTAGTTAAACATTCAGTCTTTGTGAAGGCTCTCACGGGTTGGGCTGTGGGCAGAAGAAGGGTGTGCTTGTTTAGGATTATTGTCTGTTTGTGGATTGGACAGGAGGATTAGGGAGTTACTGTTGTCAGGGCAATGAGGGTTGTGGATTTTGCCACCTCAGCGTCAAAGGGGCTCTTGGAGTCTTATCAGTCGTGTTATCAGTTGGATATCGGGCGTTCTCCGGTGTTCCTTGTGTTGGGACAGGACGTCCCGCCATTTGTTCAGCACTGTCTGGGAGAACTGATTGCGAGAGTTGGTGGTACAGACGTGGGCTTGTAGATGTCTTGCCTCGTCAGCGTCAATCTTGCTCAGTCAGTTGCATGACGCACACGTTTAGCTTCAGTCATAAGAAGGCGTCATGTATCTCTTATGTCCTATAGACCCTACTCACCAACGTCACAAAATGACGTGTCGCTGTATCCGGCCGCCATATTGTCCGTCATTGTTTAGCCCTATTCTCAATGGTTTCAATTAGTCGTGCAATTTATAGAGCAATTCATGGAAGCCCCGGTGTTATCTGACGCTGTAAACTCATTGGATGCGTTGCATAAAAGGCGTTACGTGGAAAAGCTTCAGTTTATCCATTCGCCAGATCCATAGTTGATGCCTAAATCGATATTTTTCGACCCGCTGTCTTCGCCGTCTCTGCCTGACATCTGCAACCCTGATATCTACAACCATCTTGTCCACAGAAACTCAGCCTATTCTCAAGAAACTTTGAAAAACTTTAAGGGCAGCACTCTAAGCAACATTACCCCGTGTGACCCTTTACTTCCAATTTTCTAAAATGGCGGCAATCAATAAAAAAAAAAAAAGTTGACTGCGACGCGTCAAGGATAGGTGCATATTGGACTATTTCTTCAATAAAATACACAACTGTGTCTGCCTCATTTGCAAAGAGACAGTCGCGGAAGATACGCAACGACAAATTAAAGCAACTTGAAGCTAATTTAATTTCACAGCAGCAGTATTTCGCAAGAGCCCGAGGGTCAAAAGAGAACGCCACAGAGGCGAGATTGTTGAAATTATGAATTAAAAATAATAATAATAATAAAGCAAATGTGACACACAGAAGGGCTTGCTAAAATTTCTTTAAATGTATTGTTCTACGTAAATCAGCCAAGGTAGCCCCCCACATTTTTACCACACCAAATCTGGCCCCCTTTGCAAAAAGTTTGGACACCGCTGTTTAACCGGTGATCCGTAGACGAGGCCAGCTTCTTTCACTTGTTACCAGCTAAATATTATTCAAAAAATAAAGATGGTGGAAGAAATACAGGGTGACCAAAAAAAAAGTTTACACTCAGTTGACTGCTTGTTTAAAAGCCATTGAAACATATCTAAATAGGTTGTCATGCTTAAGTGATTTATTAAGGTCACTCAATGCAGCTGGTAATCTCTCGTCTCTACAATTCCTGTGCTTCTGCTGAAAATGAAGAAAACTTTAGCTGTACCTGAACTGCTGCGTGCTGGTCTGACACCTACTGAGATTGCAGCAAATCTGAGAATATCCAGATGTGCAGTCTACAAAGTTAAAAAGAAGCTGAAAGATACTGGAACAGCCTCACGAAAACCTGGGTCTGGAAGTGCGGATCTGTGCAGACCAAAAAGTTGATTGACAAGGTGATATGTGGCCACCCCAGAGTCCCGATCTCAATCCCCTGGATTATAGCATATGGGCAACTGTGGAGGACAGTGCCTGTAAGAAGCCACAAACTTCTGTGGCAGCCTTGGAGAGGTCCATTGTTAGATCTTGGGAAAAGATGACAGCATCCTACATAAAGAAGACCTGTCAAGCGTTCCGCTGGCGCCTGGAGGCTGTTGTGACACTTAAGGGAGGACACATTGAAAAATAGAGTGTACTGTACATGTTCTTTACAATAAGGTATAATTTGTGATTAAATTCCAATTCTAAGCTGAATAAACATGGCATTTTAAGTTGTATTATGGCAGTGTAAACTTTTTTTTGGGTCACCTTGTAAGCATCTTGAATTTGAAACGGTATGTTGTCGGCGATTAGCCTAGCAATGATCTTAATTGTGGTTGTCAACCCAAAACCCTCTAAATATATATTAAATGCTTCTTACCAGATATAAAATGACTACTACATAATCTGTGGTAATCGTTTGGAGCCCAGTTTTCTCGTCAAATTGCAGCAGTCCATCTCGCTCTCCTCTCCGGGTCTCTCGGAATACAGTAGAACTTCAAGTCTCTCCGTCTGTCTTCTCTGTTATTGCAACCAACCGCCACACACGCCTTCACCATTTTGATTATTAATGTTAACGAGCAGAAAAACACGCCATAATAGGAGGAATTTACGTAGCGGTAATGCATCAACATGACGAGTTGACGGACAATATGGCGCGGGGGCGTGGTTGTGACGTCATGTGAGTAGGGTCTATACTCTGCTTGTTTCATTTAAACTATGGTGTAAGTCCTATTTATTTTATATTGGGTGTGTTAGAGAAATACAAACAGTTGATCGGTAAATAGGAGAAAAGATACTATTCCCTTCACGTGGAAGCGCCCGTAATCTCAGAGCTATTGCTAGTTTTCGAGTGCAGTGTAAGATTGGAGAGCTGTAAATTACTTTGCTCTACAAGGCAATCTCAATTGAATGACACGTTTTGTGGACTGGCCTCCTCATAGGGAGATGCTGCGCCGACGCATGGCCAATTGGACACAATGGCGGTGAAACGGGCCAGAAAATACTATTCTACAAGGCTGAGGAATGTGAGACAGCAGTGGCAGCTGAGAGAGGAGGGTGCGGGTGGCAATTAGAGCTCTAGAAGACCTTCAGCAATGAGGTCATTGTGAAGGTTTGGTCAAAAGGGATAAGGAGAGGACTGTGTACTCCAGGAGAAATAAACCAAACTTATTTCAATTATGTGAAGAAGAAAAAAGTTGCATAATGGTGGATAGTTTATACAGATCTTATGTTACAGTCAAGTAGTGATGTACAATAGACAATGATATATCGCCAATATCATTATTAGTACACAACGCAGACGAACACTACTGGTTAAATATGTATTATGCCAAATGGATCGGACGTCTGTTGCCATCAGTTGCAGTGATTGAGATTTAAATATATTTTTGGTATATGTGGTGTGTGTTTTATACTGACTAAAGTAAATGTTTTGGGGGCGTCCGAGCATACATGACTGGCTCTGCTCTCACTAGAGTCATGAGAGGATGTGCATGCACAACCAGAGCTGCTGTAGATCTGCTCATTGGCGACCAATCAGCTGCCAGGACAGGAGAGAGAGAAAGAGAGCTAGAGAGAGCGAAAGAGAGAGCAAGTAAAAAAAACTTTTCTTTCTTGGGGGAGGGGTGTTGTGAGCAAAGCTCTGTGGAGCGCGAAGCGTAACAGCACAGACGAGAGAGGACAAAGAAGAAAGAAGGCACAGGAGACACAACCAAGCAGTTGGGATACTTTTTCCAGCTTTTTTTTGCAAGGAACAACAAACTTTTCACAGCTTTTTGCGGGACGCGATAAGATGGACATTCGTGCGCTTGCACGCGGTTGGTCCCTGAACGCACCAAGTACGTAAGAGTTGGAACTAGAGAATTGAAAGCTTGAGTGTGTTCACGCACTCTGCTTTAACACCCACGCGCGGTGGCTTCATGACGTGTTTTCCGGGAATTTACGAGGTATTTTTGTCTACTTCATAGCCCAGTGAGGTTTGATGATGTGCTGCAGGAAGAAGGGTTCGAGTTAACCCCTAAGAATGAGATGTTGGTGCGGTGCCCTGGCACTGCTCCCGTGGATGCTGGTGGCCTTGGAGGCCCAGCTCATCTGCTGGCAGGCCCTCCTACGCTGCCACGCCGAGCCCGAGTGCGAACTCGCCTACAGCCAGTACTTGGCTGCCTGTGAGGGCAACCTGCGGGGCACGAGGAGGCAGTGCCCCAGCCACTGCATCAACGCGCTAATCCGCCTCAACCACACCCGCAGCGGGCCAGACCTGGAAAGATGCGAGTGCGCCCAGGACGCAGAGTGCCTGGGGGCCAAACGCGCCATTGAGCCGTGTCTACCACGTCAGTACCCGGACGACGGCGACGGGGGGATCGGTTGCATGGAGGCCCGCAGACGTTGCGAGGAGGACAGCCACTGCCACGCTTCCCTGGCCGCGTACCTGTCCTACTGCGGACAGCTGTTCAACGGACGCAAATGCTCCACCAAGTGCAAAGCCACGATCCAACAGATGCTTTTCATCCCTGACGGGGCACTTCTCAACCGCTGCGTTTGCGACGGTGTGGAGAGGCCTTTCTGCGAGGTGGTCAAGGAGAATATGAGCAAGCTCTGTTCCATCGGGAACCACCACGGCATCAATGCCGATCAGCCGGATGTGGACGACATGTACGAGGATGAGGACTATGACGCCAGGCAGGACAGAGAAGACGTCTACGGCGAGCACTCGGCGGCTCCCAGGTGGTTGTCTACATTTGGGATGCTCTTGGTGCTCCCTCTGGGATTAATCTGCTTGTGACAGTTGGATTTATTCCAGAAAACCGGGACAACTGGATGAAGGGATGCTGGTTTTCATCCTTGCGGAGAACACTTTGGATTACTTCCGCGGAGGGTTCAATTTTCTTCTATATCAGCATATGGCATATGAATCTGGAAATCTTTAAGAATTTCCAATTATGAAGAATGTTCTTTCGGGTTTTGTCGACTGTATACAGCGGGATATCCTGGAGAAACTGTGAAAACCCACCATTTTGGCCTTTATCTTCTCGGGACAGGACATTTTAATCTCCCAGTCCAGGGGTGTGCCAAATGAAGGTCCACTCATCCTCTACAGCAGGGGTGTCAAACTCATTTATGGCAGTTAGTCTCTGTTCAGACAGCTGGCATATCTGATTCCAATCAGATTTTTAGCAAGTATTCTGCGCCACATTATTGATCCATCTCACAGGGTCATCCAGCGTATAGGGACATCACGGACAGTCAAAACCAATCTTAACTGTTCATACCGAGAAGCATCTTGTCCATATCTGATATGAAACTATGTGGTTTCAATCCGTTTGGCAAAAATCAGATTTCTGTGATTGTGACTGTTCAGACTGCAAGAAGCAATCCAGTTTCAATCTGGATGGGCTAAAAGTCAGATTTTTGCTGCCAGTCTGAACAAGGTCTTAGATTTCATGTCGACTGGACTAGCTTATTTTTGGCCAAATAAGAGCAAGTCCTTCCACTTTAAAATGAATTGGACGTCTATCCTTGTCAATGGCAGGCATTGAGTTCATTTTGCGTCACTTCCCTGTAATTTTTCAATGCTTACGGGTCACTTCTTGTAAATTTTGGATCATTTCCTGATGATTTTTTTAGGTATTTTTTGTTGATTTTGGAGCACTTTCAAGTGACTTCCTCTTGATTTGGTGCCACTTCCTGATAGTTTTGGAGCATTTTTGGATCAATTCCTTGTTTACTCAATGGCTGCCATTGACGGTGCCTGACGTCAATAGCACTAAAAGATGCAGCAGGGCCGAGAATGAAAAGTGGTATTTGGCATGTGTCAAAATTGATTTTGCCATGTGGCATTTTTTTGCCATGTGGCAAAATTGCTTTTGCCATGTGGCATTTTTTTGCCATATGGCTTTTTTTTTCGCCATGTGTAAAATTGATTTTGCCATGTGGCATTTTTGCCATATGGCAAAATGTATTTTGACATTTGGAATTTTTTTGGGAATGTGGCCAAATGGATTTTGCAATGTGGCATTGTTTTTGGTATGTGGCATTTTTTATTTTGGTATATTGCATTTTTGCAGGCCATCCATGCCCATGCCATTGACAGCTCTGCACGTCCAAATTTTTCATTCATTTAAATGGCACAAAAACATGTGTTGCTGTGATGTTTGACCACACACTTACCATTACAGCACATTGACATTCAACCGGCACCTAAGTAAGGCTCTGCCATTGACAGCTATGAACGTCCAAATTTTCCATTCATTTTAAATGGCAGAAAGACATGTGTGGCTGTGATTTTTGACCATACAGTTACCATTACAGCGAACTGACATTCAGTTGGCACCCAAGTCAGGCTATTCCATTGACGGCTATGAACGTCCAAATTTTACATTCATTTTGAATGGCAAAAAAAAACATGTGTTTGTGATTTTTGACCATACACTTTACATTACAGCACATTGACAATCTACTGGCACCCAAATAAGGCTATGCCATTGACGGCTATGAACATCCAAATTTTCCATTCCTTTTAAATGGCAGAAATGCCACATGGCAAAAAAAATTGCACATGCAAAAAAAAAAAAGAAAAACCAAATGGCAAAATTAGTTTTGCCCAATGAAAAAAAATAAAATGCCACATGGCAAAATCCATTTTGCCACAAACCAAATACCACTTTTGGTTCTTGCTGTCTCTCGGTGAGCATTCACAGCCGATGCTTTCAGTTTAAGTGAACTGAACGTCTATTGCTGTCAAAGGCAGGCAATGAGTTAATTTGTCTTCACTTCCTTGTAATTTTAAAATGCTTACAGGTAACTTCCTGTTCATTTTCTGGTCATTTCTAGGCTGCTTCTTGTTGATTTTGGAGCACTTCCAGCTGACTTCTTGTTGGGGTTTTTTTTTTGTGTGCATTTTTGCGTCACTTCCTTGTCAACTCATTGGCTGCCATTGACAGCACTAGACGTGCAATTCATTTTGACCTAGGAGAGGGGGGCGAATGAACAAATACGTATAAGCATATGATTTTGCATTAACAGTTTGAAAGAGATACAACGTGCCTTTGACACCCCTGCTCCACCGCGCCATATGCTGTGGTAATCTAGACACTTGGGGAGAACTGTAAACCCACTTCAAGGAGATGGAAAATACTTTTGAGGACTAAACCATTCAACATTTGATTCTGGTTTAGGATTACATCTAGATCCTGAGACTGTCTTACAACCTCATCCTTAGAAACTCATGTTTCATGTGTCTTTATTAGAGCTAAACACTCACCAAACACATTTGGAACCCTTGTTAATTTCCACAACCTTTGTGGATTACAACTGAATTTGCGAATCAGTTCATAAAATTGTCACCTTGAACTCCCAACCGTGGGAAAACTGGACTTTCCAGACTTAAAATAAGTGGCCGGGCATCGTCTACTCGCTGGCGGCTTCCGCTTGTTTGCTCTTGGTGTCAATAGTACTTGGAGTGTTGCTTTATTAAGACCTTAGATAAATACTGGGCCTCTCCCTGTCCAGGTCTGTTTACTCTTCTACTTTTGTCACGGTAACCACCACACTTCAAATATTTGCAGGGGGGGACAGAATCAAGTGCTTAAATTAAGTGAAGTAGTACCCTCCACACAAGTTTTTGTGCAGAAGCCCCCTCCGGCTCCCACCTTCGGCGTGAGGTTGTTTTATAGCACTTTTCCTCTTAGAACACACAACGCCCCTTTTCCTTCTCCTGACTTCATGCCTCTATGACACCTCATTTTATTACGGCTAACTCTTTTGTTTGCTCACATTATATTCTTTTTTTCGCTCTCTCGGTTTTGAGCATTATATCCAATACTTGTCATCTAAAATGGTGCTTTTGCAAAGTAGGGGTGTCCCGATTCGATATTTACGAACCGTACAGCTATTTTTGAAGTATCGGACAATATCGGATTTGCTAACAAGATTGGATCCGATCCAGTAGTCGCATGTTTTCAGTCCCAGCGTGCTTTTTGGCTGCTGTAAATCAAAGTGTAAATTAGACTACAGCTCTTTAGAACAGGGGTCCCCAAACTTTTTCCTGTGAGGGCCACATAACTTTTCCCTTCTCTGATGAGGGGCCTGGGTCAGTTTGTAACAGAAAAAGTGTGACGATTGCAGGAGTGCCTAAATGTAAAAACAATTTTGTTTTTCAGAAAGCCACAATCAAATAACCCTTTCTGGATTCTTCCCGGAACAAAAGTTTCTGGCTTCTTTACGGAACAAATATGATATGATATGATATGATATGATATGATATGATATGATATGATATGATATATGATATGATATATGATATGATATATGATATATGATATGATATGATATGATAATAACACTATTAATTAAATAGATAATAACCAAATAACCATCTCTGAGTTCTTCACAGAAAAAGGGCAGGAAATAAATAACACTATTGAGAAAAAAAAAAAAACATTCAAAATGCTCTCTGTCTCACCAAATGTGGAGGCGGGCCGTATACGGCCCGCGGGCTGTAGTTGGGGACCCCTGCTTTAGAAACTAATGATAGTTACAGACCATTAGGAGTGTGACAGTATATCGAAAAGGTGATATATTTTAGCCCAAAAGGTTGGGTCCCGACAAGAATCAATATATCGTTTTGAAAAGGTGTCACTGTTTTAAAATAATAACAAAAAAAGGAACCAACAGGTTGCCATCAAATTCTTCCAATAGAATAGTGTGTATATTAGCTCACTGGCTGCCATTGACGGCGTTAGACATCTACTGTATTGGCCCGAATATAAGACGGCCCTGATTATAAGACGACCCCCAATTTTCAAGACTGAAGTTTGAAAAAAGACTTTTTGAACACCAAATTAATTTTTATACAGAAAATAATTACATTACATCTGAAACAAATGATTATAACAATATATTTGAGAGAGTTATTTTGCCTCATTCAAATCTTAATATCTGAACATTTGAATATGTAAAATAAAGTGCAATGACATTCATAAATAAATGGCTTCTGGTTTTTGAAATGTAAATAAACCAATCTGTTGTGATTAAACAACAAAATTGCAATATCTGCATTAATCATCAAAGTGAAGTCTAACTGTAACTGTAACTTGAAACAAATCTGAATAAGGAAAAACATTGCAATAAAATAATGCAAACTGGTTAAACTTGGGAGTAGCTGAGATCTGTCATGACAGAACATCGATTCAGTGATATCTGGCGCCATCTAGCGTCGTGAATGGGGAGAGTAGCTGAGATCTGTCATGACAGAACATCGCTTCAATGATATCTGGCGCCATCTAGAGTCGTGAATGGGTTTAACGTCTAGACCGTGAATATAAGACGACCCCCACTTTTTCAGTCTTATTTCAATGCAAAAAACATCGTCTTGTATTCGGGCCAATAATCCATTTTGACTGGATTGGACATCTAGCGCCGTCAATGGCATTGAAACCAAAGCATTCACAGCCAGTCTTCGCAGTTACTCAGGCACTTACTGCTCATTTTGAGTCACTTCCAATTGATTTTGGAACATTCCCGAGTCACTTCTTGTTCACTAACCCAGAATTAACAGGATATTACCCAGCAATTCCCAAAAATAAACAGGAAGTGACCCATAAATGCTCCAAAATCAACAGGAAGCCTAAGCCTAATGGCCATAGACAGCCAATCTGTTTGAAGTGGGAGGGATGGCAGCAAAGGAACGAACGGTGCCACCCGTCCTCTTCAAATCGATTGGACAGTGAAAGCATGAAAAGATGTTGTTTTTCGGTTTATTCGGTGTATTGTAAAATATAGTAAAATGAATTCCTGACCCCTGTATTGATAATTGTTATATCGTCATATCGTGAGAAGTGTCTCGCAAATCCTGAGCTACCCAGAGGTTTCCACTATAGTTGTCCGATATTATCGGGTGGGCGATAATATCGACCGATAAAAGCATTTAAAATAATATCGGCATCGGTTTTGCGCCAATATGTACAGTAGGGCTGCAGCTATCAATTATTTTAGTAGTCGATTAATCGATGAACTAGTTAATTCGAATAATCAAGTAATCGGATAAGGAACAAAATATTAAAATACCTGAGCTGAGCCTCAAATGGCATAAAAAAAAAAAAAAAAAAAAAAAATTAGGATATAAGTACTACAAAAGAATAATTGGCTAACTTACATAGCATAGGTCCTCTAGCTTAAATGCTATAAAATGCATTTAAAATATATATATATATATTTTTTTTTTTTACAATGCTCTTAACAAATGGTTCAAACACGTGTTTCCACAAAAAAAATGGCTAAATATGCCTATAAACTAAATTACAAATGCATTAACAAACATTAGCTCACAAAAAAAACATAGCTTATGTTGGTCTCAACAGGGAGCAGCTGGATTCACCCATGTGAAATAAGTTAAGTCATATTCGCTATTGCCACTAGAGGGCAAAGTATCCACCTAAATCAATAAAACTAAATGCAAACACCTTCAAAACAAACCATTACAACACCATTTTAATTCAAACGAATACTCGAAGCAGCAAAATTTAAATCAAATCTTTTTTCTAATCGAATTACTCGAGTTAATCGATTAATCGTTGCAGCACTAGGTACAGTATGTCGTCTTAAAAGTTAATGTACAAGCCTGCAGCCTTTGTACATGGGCTGGTCACAGCTTAGCACAGTAGCTATGCTCAGAATGACCTTTAGATGTCTCCATACTAAGATGCTTGGGATTAGACTATTTATATTCATGGTGCACAAATAAAATGACCAATAAATGAAAAATAATTATTTATAAACTCATCACATGTAACTACTGCATTGCCAGAAATAAACTCACAAATACACAAAATGTATATTTTGTTTTATTATTTTTCACAGAATCTTAATTTGGAAAACTTTAAAGTTGTTACATTTACCATTATTAAAGCATCCATTGAAGCATCACAATATAATTATCCATAATATGTTAAGTCAAAGACTGCATCGTATCGGTTTGATATCGGTATCGTGTTTTTGAAGTTGGACAACATTGGGATATTGGTAATCAGTCACAAAGTTATCATTGGACAACTCTAGTTCCCACCTCTCACCAGAGGAGCTTGGTCTAATACAAAAAAAATATGGTCTAAAAGTATTGGATCGTCTCGGCAAAACATCTTGAAAAACAATCAGATCGGAAGTCCAAAAATCTGCATCGGGACATCCCTATAATGCAAAGCTAATGACCGCTAACCATACGCAACTACAATGAACCTTTACTTGTATCCTCCTATTGTTCTACGATACTATACACGGATTTGAAGCGTTAAAAGTTTTTCCAACATTGAATTTACGAGGGGGAATTCCATTATGTGAAGGAAGCGCTATTTTTGAAATGTAAACGTCAAATGCTAACTGCTAACATGCTAACATCATAGCTAAAAATGTAATCAGTTCTTTTAGATTGTGTTGTTTGAATACAAATGATGGAAGAAGCTAAATCAATATATTTGGGGATTATACAAGTCTCAATGAGGAAACTTGAAACTAGAACTTTAATAATAGTAGGAACTAACACTGCACAAATAACAAATAACACTGTTTACATTTTGCTAACACTCAACATGCTATAAAAATGTTTTTTAAACAAGTGTGCCAGCAGGAATTCTATGTTTATTTTCACAGAAAAGAATGTTGATAAATGTTAAATTATGAAGCCAGAATATGAAGACGAATGTATATATAGTATTTGACAGTATTATGCGATTATATGAGGTGAAATAAGCCAGTGTAATAAACAAGTTGGAAGCCATGACTGATATTTGTGCAGATTTTTTAAAAATAAAATGGTTTTATAATGTGAGCTCAAATGTTTATTTCAATATAGCGTGTATTAGCACCAAGCATGAAGTGACTATAACTCATTTTTTAAAAAGTCTTTTTGATTTTTTAACATGGCACGGTGGACAACCGGTCCACACAAGCGCCTCACAGTTTAGAGGTCATGGTTGCGTATCCGTGCACCGACCTTCCTGTGTGGAGTTAGCATGTTCTTCCTGTGCCTCCCTGGGATTTCTCCCGGTAGTCCAGTTTAACTAACAAACAGCAGTAAACAATATAAAGTGAGTTTAATCAATTAATCTAACTCTCACAACCTGAGACAACTGTTCAAGTAGACATAGCCTACTGTACTTGAAGTATTTTGACTTGAAATAGTGTTTATATCTCCACCTCGTAAAGGACAAATTTTCCTCTGAATGCTCTGCCATCATATCCCTGCATCTGTTTTGCGTGTGCACGCGCTGTTCCGGTTTGTGTGTGGAAACACCGGCTCTGATTGGCTTACCATGACATATGACTCTAACCCTCAGCCAATCACAATCACTTCCATCGCATCTATCCAGGTGGTGCATTCAGGTAGCCTCGTCCCCTTACTCCTCCCGTCAAGATGGAAGCAGCATTCTTGCTGGCTGACAGTGGGGGATGGGAACGAGGCTAGCATTCAGGTGTAGCAAAAACAGAAACGTTAGCAAGCTTTGAAAAGCATTGTCTAATTGAATGAGTAGGGACAAACAGCCTGGAGTCATAAGAAGTACGTGCTGTAGTATTCTGATACAGAATTATCCGAGGCACCCTAAAGTGCACACGGCACCAATATTGTTTTGCCCACATGATGCGGGAGTGAGTTAGAGACACGGCCTGCCGAGAGCCGTACGTTTGTGTTAATGTTGAAGTTATATGTGCTATTAAAGAAACAGAGTGCCAGCACGTCTAGTGTGGTATATCTTTGCTAAGAAAAAGCACAAAACACGTGCGCTATTCTCGAGCCTGAATGCACCCCAAGTCTTGGATGACAAATAAATAGAGCAGAGTAGACTCGCTACGGCTGGTCGTTTCTTCAATTTATTCAGAGTAAGTAACGCACCGCTTTTGACCGTCAGTAACGGTAACGACGTTGTTACGGCGGAAAAAATAATAAATTAGATTACCCCGTTACTGTTATGTAAGGGCGTTATTTCTAACGACGTTATTCCCAACACTGCACAAGACGGACATAAAAATTCAACATACTGTACATGAGTACTGTATTTGTTTACTATAACAATAAATCCACAAGATGGCATTAACATTATTAACATTCTTTCTTTTAAAGGGATCCACGGATAGAAAGACTTGTAGTTCTTAAAAGATAAATTTGAGTACAAGTTATAGTAATTTTATATTAAAACCCCTCTTAAAGTTTTTGTTTTAATAAAATTTGTAAAATTTTCAATCAAAAAATAAACTAATAGCTCGCCATTGTTGACGTCGCCGAGCGGTGACGTCACATCGGGCTCCCTGCCGTTCTTCCACAGTGTCTTTAACTACGTAAGGTAGTGATTGAAATACACCAAAAGGTGTCAATAGCGAGTTTTAAATTAATTAGAGATCTAGCCAAGGCAAAGTCTGAGTAAGTTTTATGCGTATTTTGCATATCTATTCGATTGGGAATGCCAGTTCTCTTTGTATTGAGCGCTTTTCTTTTCGTGAACATTTTTTTTTTTGAGAGAGAGATACGAATATTATTTTTGTTGTGCTTTCACTAAACGATACTGTAGCGACTTAACTGTTCCGCCCAAATGCATGATGGGAAGTTGGGCAACCATACTGTCAGTGCTGGCTGCAAATGGTATACAGTATGTTCTGCATTGTGTTCAATCAGGCGTATTAAGAAAAAGAACGCCTCCTGCTCCGCCCAAATGCATGATGGGAAGTTGGGCAACCATGACTGTCAGTGGTGGCTGCAAATGGTATACAGTAATAGCAGTATGTTCTGCGTTGTGTTCAATTAGGCGTGTTAAGAAAAAGATCGTCTCATGATCTGCCCAAATGCATGATGGGAAGTTGGGCAACCATGACTCTGAGTAATGGTTGCCAAAGCTTAAGCCAATAAAAGGCGCGGTCCAATAAACGCCTATGTCCACTCGCATTTCTCTGCCTTTTTGCTCTAGATGTGCTAAAACGGCTTCATTGTAAACCGTTTGAGGCAACGCATGAACCGGTCATTCCGTGCATGCGTTAATTGCGTCAAATATTTTAACGTGATTAATTTAAAACAATAATTACCGCCTGTTAACGCGATAAATTTGATAGCCCTATAGCAAATAATTACAAACTTTACTGGGTTTTTACCAGTAGTAGTTTATACCAGATATTTTTACCGCCTCACGCAGGATAATACGCGGATTGCCTTGTTGACCAAAACAAACATTGAACAAACATGGCAACGACACTTGGCCCCTGA
Organism: Corythoichthys intestinalis; assembly: GCF_030265065.1. Taxonomy (NCBI): domain Eukaryota; kingdom Metazoa; phylum Chordata; class Actinopteri; order Syngnathiformes; family Syngnathidae; genus Corythoichthys; species Corythoichthys intestinalis. Next base: position 15,615,487 of record NC_080395.1, on the reverse strand, counting down.
TGGTTACATGTGGCCCATTCTTGGCCCGTTTCAGAAAAATCCTAAAACCGGCACTGCCTGACGGGCTGCTTACAACCCTCGACCCCTGGCTTAATCAACCTTTGGCTCGTAAAATGCTAGTAGAACAATAGTACAGTATTGTGATACAAATCTGCCCCAAGTCCCTCCCCCCAAAAAGCACATTTCAACCCCCCTAACATCCATGTGGTATGCAACAAAAGAAGCTGAAATACAGCAAAGCCCCCTCCCTTTTTGCCTTTTAGCCAGATTGCCTTGAGTGCAGCACTTTGGACCTCTACCATGCATCTTAAATTCCTCCCAGACGACTGCCCCGCCCCTTCCCCATTTTCTGGGAGTAAAATCAAAACAAACATTAGTAGAACGGCTTCAGGGGTAAAATGTCCACGCTAACGTGCACAAGGGGGTTACAGAGCTTTGCCACAGCCCATTTTCTAAATTATCTGCATTCAGCATTTCTCCGAAACAACCTCCCTTACCCTGCCGTAACACTCAATCCCGACCCCCGCGCGCTCTACACTGGGCCAAAAAGGGAGGGGACCCCCAGGATTTAGAAGGCTCTTGTCTCTCAGAGGTACAATGTTCCATTCATGATAACCATCCAGCCGCAGTGAACGACCAACCTGCTCTATGGTGTCAGTGCAAGGGGGTTGGGCTGTGTCAAGCACCCCCCCCAAAACCCACAAAACCCAACATTCTGACCCCCCCGGGTCACGACGGAAAAGTTCGGCAGTCAGATGTCAAGGGTGAAAAAAAAAGCTGAGCAAGTAGCCTGGCAATGACATGTTGAAAACCTGACATACACACATGTGCTTCAACTTTCACAAGTCCATGCAAAATCAACTCCACAATACAAAAATGGATTTTTAAAAAATGCCAGCACAACATGATTAACTTACTTATGAAGGAATCATTCCATTAACCCTTTAAGACCTGGACCTATTTTGTCCGAATTTGCCTGTCTCTGATGTTGCCTTTACAGTGGGGTGAATAAGTATTTAGTCAACCACTTACTGTGCAAGTTTTCCCACTTGAAAATATTAGAGAGGCATGTAATAGTCAACATGGGTAAACCTCAACCACGAGAGATAGAATGTGTGTGTGTTGGGGATCACATTGTTTGATTTTTTAAGAATTTATTTGCAAACCATGGTGGAAAATAAGTATTTGGTCAATACCAAAAGTTCATCTCAATACTTTGTTATGTCTCCTTTGTTGGCAATAACGGAGGTCAAACAATTTCTGTAACTCTTCACAAGCTTTTCACACACTGTTGCTGGTATTTTGGCCTATTCCTCCATGCAGATCTCCTCTAGAGCAGTGATGTTTTGGGGCTGTCGTTGGGCAACACGGACTTTCAACTCCCTCCTCACCCCATGGCGTCAAAATGATAACAAGAATGGTGAGCAAAAATCCCAGAACCACACGGGAGGACCTAGTGAAGGACCTACAGAGAGCTGGGACCACAGTAACAAAGGCCCGCCAGGGACTCAAAATCCTGCACTGCCAGACGTGTCCCCCTGCTGAAGAAAGTACACGTCCGGCCCGTCTGCGGTTTGCTAGAGAGCATTTGGTTGATCCAGAAGAGGACTGAGAATGTGTTATGGTCAGATGAAACCAAAATAGAACTTTTTGGTGGAAACACAGGTTCTCATCTTTGGAGGAAAAAGAAAACTGAATTGCACCATACCCACTGTGAAGCATGGGGGTGGAAACATCATGCTTTGGGGCTGTTTTTCTGCATAGGGACCAGGACGACTGATCCGTGTAAAGGAAAGAAGAATGGGGCCATGTAGCGAGAGATTTGGAGTGAAAACCTCCTTCCATCAGCAAGGACATTTAAGATGAGACATGGCTGGGTCTTTCAGCATGACTATGATCCCAAACACACAGCCAGGGCAACAAAGGAGTGGCTTTGTAAGAAGCATTTCAAGGTCCTGGAGTGGCCAAGCCAGTCTCCAGATCTCAACCTCATAGAAAATCTGTGGAGGGAGTTGAAAGTCGGTGTTGCCTGACGACAGCCCCAAAACATCACTGCTCTAGAGGAGATCTGCATGGAGGAATGGGCCAAAATACCAGCAACAGTATGTGAAAAGCTTGTGAAGAGTTACAGAAAACGTTTGGCCTCCGTTATTGCCAACAAAGGGTACAAAACAAAGTATTGAGATGAACTTTTGGTATTGACCAAATACTTATTTTTCACCATGATTTGCAAATAATTTCTTTAAAAATCAAACAATGTAATTTTCTAGTTTTTTTTTCCACATTCTGTCTCTCATGGTTGAGGTTTACCCATGTTGACAATTACAGGCTTCTCTAATATTTTCAAGTGGGAGAACTTGCACAATTAGTGGTTGACTAAATACTTATTTGCCCCACTGTATATTTCAAAGAAAATATGTTCACAATGGCCTGGTTGGATCCACTATAACCTTCATGTCCAAATCATGTTCATGTTGTTTTCTTCACTGAGAGTTATGAACAGAATTGGTGACAAAGGGCAACCTTGGCGGAGTCCAACCCTCGCTGGGAACGGATTCGACTTACTGCCGGCATGCGGACTAAACTCTGACACCAGTCGTACAGGGACCGAACAACCCTTACCAAGGGGCTGGGTACCCAGTACTCCTGAAGTACCCCCCAAAGTACTCCCCGAGGGACACGTTCGAACACTTTCTTCAAAACCACAAAACACAGTTGCATACCTGTCAACCTGAGGCCGTTGGCAGTCTTACAAATAGTGACATATGCCCTTACAAATTGGTGACTAATCTTACAACGTTGTATATAGCGTTCAATATGAAACAAAAATAAAACTCAATTTTTAAAATGATATTTAAAAAATATGAATTTATTGATAATACTGTAACATATAACCTGGTGCAATCAAAGAACAATCAATATCTTCAGCTACATCATGATTAATAAAATTTAACAGTGACTTTTGTTATAATTGTATTTAGCACTTTTAGCAATTTCTATCATGTCTTGATAGCTGCATTTCATGGCACTTCAGCTCGCAATTCAGTTTGACTTAAAGGTGTCCAATTATAAATTAGGAAGGTCAATTGATTAAATTAACTTACCGATGCAATCTTTGAGTCAGGGAACATTTCTTTTGCTAGTTCTGAGAAGTGATCAGCAATAGTTGCAGGCAAATTGTGTTCGGCAATAAATTGGCAGAATAAAATCAACGCTTTCGTCACTTTTCATTCTACAGACTTCATCTATATGACCTGTGTTGTTAATCTTACTTTTAAAAAGTAATTAATTAGTTACAAATCTTCTCCCAAAAAGTAATTGAGTTAGTAACTCAGTTACCTGAATGTAAGAGTAATTAGTAACTTGGCAAAGTAACTGGTCAATCAATCAATCAATCAACTTTATTTGTATAGCACATTTAAAAATCCGCCAAGGAGACCAAAGTGCTTTACATAGCAAAACACAGCAAAATAAGTCAACTTTGAAAGATAAAACAAACACATAAAATAAAATAAATAAAAGACGAGGTCATAAACTGTCATTGCACATTAAAAGCTGAAGAAAAATAAAATGTTTTAAGACGTGATTTAAAATCCGTAAGTGAGGGGGCCTGTCTAATAGTAAGTGGTAATTGGTTCCACAGCCTGGGCGCCATCACCGCAAATGCACGGTCACCCCTAAGCTTCAGCCTTGATCTTGGGACTACTAGAAGCAGGTGGTCAGCTGATCTGAGGGTTCTGGTTGGACTGGTGGTAACTGGTGTTACCTTTCATGTTTTTTTTTTCCATTTAAAAAAAACAAAACAAAAAAACATAGTAACCTTTGCCATGTTTGGAAGTCATTTATTTATTATTTCATTTCTACGTGAAAGTTTTAAAACTGTTTCATCATTTAAAGATAGATTCAAGTCAAGATTTTGCCGATTTAGGAGTATTTTAGATAAAAAGTTACTTAGGTTTGCAAGGAAGGTTCACTACAACAGAGCCTTTCTGAGAAGTATACTGCTCTAAAATGGCGGCTGTTTACTAACGCCACCGCGTCTGTCATTTCGCATGTAGTTCCATATGCATGAGATATCTAGGCGTAGATTGTAGGCTGTAGGCAACAGTCAGGAAAAAATGGAGCCACCTAGCCTGGCATTGCGTTTGCAACAGCGTCACAACAAACATTTCGCTCTCAGTTGCCACGTTTACATGGAGCCAAATATTCCAATTACAATCGGAATATTTGTTCAAACCGAATAAATGTGTTCCATATAAACACCTCATTCGGAATGAACAGGCCCAAACCGAATGGAATTTCATTCCGATTCACAGGGGTGGAATATTCCTTTTCCCAAACCGATTAGAAGTAAAATTATTTCATGTAAACAGGGAAGCGGAATGGTGTCTGGTTGCGTTCTTTCTGCGCATGCTCCGTACTGACGTGGTGACGTCACTTGGTGACGTAAGTAACGTCACTTGCAACATGGCTTCCAAGCACACGCACAGCGCACCCACACAACTTTTTAAATGAACGGCGTATCATTCTGAAGTTTTGTTTCCACTCGAAAAGTTAAAACAGCAGCTGATCTGACGATCGATCTCCATGTTTTGCAACGTGACGCTTTGTTTTGATTAATCTGCGCATGTCAGACGGCAGTTGTCAAACGTCCTTTCAGAATAAAGGCAGTCACATGTAAACGCTGGATCGGAATAGATGAATTGACATGTAAACAGCTGATGTGAAATTTCCATTCGGAATGATTTGAATCGGTATGAATAAAAGTCAGCATGTAAACGTGGCTAGTGTCTCTGACTTTTCTCGCGTCATTCAACCAACGTGGTAACGCATAGTCTCGTTGCCTTAACGGTGACAAAATCCGAACAGAGAAAAAAAAACGTAATGCTCGAATAATGTACAGACTTTGAACGTATGGCGTGCGCATTTAATAATCAGTGCTCACTTGTACAAATTACGCCGAAACCGTACAACTTGACAGGTATGCAGTTGGGCGAACTCCCATGCACCCCCAAGGATGTAGAGCTTGGCCACTGTTCCACGGCCGGAACGAAAACCACAATGCTCATCTAGTTCGATATACTAGTCCTTCTCAAAAAATTAGCATATTGTGATGAAGTTCATTATTTTCTGTAATGTACTGACAAACATGAGACATTCATATATTTTAGATTCATTACACACAACTGAAGCAGTTCAAGCCTTTTATTGTTTTAATATTGATGATTTTGGCAAAAAAGTCAAGAAAACCAAAAATCACTATCTCAAAAAATTAGCATATTTCATCCGACCAATACAAAAAAAGTGTTTTTCAATACAAAAAAGTGAACCTTCAATTAATTATATCAGCTATGCACGCAATACTTGGTCGGGAATCCTTTTGCAGAAATGACTGCTTCAATGCGGCGTGGCATGGAGGCCATCAGCCTGTGGCGCTGCTGAGGTGTTATGGAGGCCCAGGATGCTTCGATAGCGGCCTTAAGATCATCCACAGTGTTGGGTCTGGTGTCTCTCAACTTCCTCTTCACAATATCCCACAGATTCTCTATGGGGTTCAGGTCAGCAGAGTTGGCAGGCCAATTGAGCACAGTAATGCCATGGTCAGTAAACCATTTACCAGTGGTTTTGGCACTTTGAGCAGGTGCCAGGTCGTGCTGAAAAATGAAATCTTCATCTCCATAAATCTTTTCAGCAGATGGAAGCATGAAGTGCTCCAAAATCTCTTGATAGCTAGCTGCATTGACCCTGCACTTGATAAAACACAGAAGACCAACACCAGCAGCTGACATGGCACCCAGACCATCACTGACTGTGGGTACCTGACCCTGGGCTTCAGGCATTTTGGCATTTCCTTCTCCCCAGTCTTCTTCCAAACTCTGGCACCTTGATTTCCGAATGACATGCAAAATTTGCTTTCATCTGAAAAAAAATATTTTGGACCACTGAGCAACAGTCCAGTGCTGCTTCTCTGTAGCCCAGGTCAGATGCTTCTGCCGCTGTTTCAGGTTCAAAAGTGGCTTGACCTGGGGAATGCGGCACGGTGGCTCTGGATATTTCTACTCCGGACTCAGTCCACTGCTTCTGCAGGTCCCCCAAGGTCTGGAATCGGCCCGTCTCCACAATCTTTCTCAGGGTGTGGTCAGCTCTTCTGGTTGGGCAGCGTTTCCTGCCACACTTTTTCCTTCCCACTGAGGTGCCTTGATACAGCACTCTGGGAACAGCCTATTTGCTCAGAAATTTCTTTCTGTGTCTTAGCCTAATGCTTGAGGGTGTCAATGATGGCCTTCTGGACAGCAGTCAGGTTGGCAGTCTTGCCCATGATTGCGGTTTTGAGTAATGAACCAGGCTGGGAGTTTTTTAAAAGCCTCAGGAATCTTTCGCAGGGGTTTTGAGTTAATTTTTTTGATTCAGATGATTAGGTTACTAGCTTCTTTAGAGTACCTTTTCATGATATGCTAATTTTTTGAGGTAGGGATTTTAGTTTTTTGACTTTTTTGCCAAAATCATCAATATTTAAACAATAAAAGGCTTGAACTACTTCAGTTGTGTGTAATGAATCTAAAATATATGAAAGTCTGATGTTTATCAGTAAATTACAGAAAATAATTAACTTTATCACAACATGCTAGTTTTTTGAGAAAGACCTGTATTGTCACACCCTTAGTAGTAGTACTGCAGTACCCGCAGTAAACAGCTCGAAGCTGCATGTTTGAGTAACTTTCCCTGACATTTTTTAATTGGTTGTAAATTGTCGTTATGTTTAGAGAAGCTTTTATGACCACTTGAGGTTACCACAGCGCAAAGGTGTCAACTCCTATAAAAACTGTCAGGCAAGCATGCTACGTGCAGTAAGCAAAAGAAAAAAATAAACAAATCCTTAGCTTTTCTAAGTGTGGTTCTCATGTGAAACAGTCACATTCTCGCGTAGGAATCATATAATTATAAAAAGTCCTTACTCTCCCTCACCAAGCCTTCATGTTTCTTTCCTCCTGACGACAACTTCTGGACAAAGATGAGCACCGGCTTGTTAGCATGATGTTGAGAAAATGTCTTGAGAAGACGGTGGCTTCAAACAGTCATTTTATTTCTCACCTGGCTTCTTCTCCTTCAATAAATACATGGCAATCATTAAAATGACAGCTGAGTCAACATTCAAAAACACTGAATTAAACAACAGAGCGGCGTGCAGATGCGGCCAACAAACATATTTATACTTTCATCTTTTTTTCCCCCTCAAAAACTAAAGCTCTTTTCGAATATTACAGCATGTGTTTGAAATAAAAACAGCGTGCCCGGACCTCCAACGGTGAGGATTATCAGCCTTAAAGCCTTTCGTTTAAACCCAGTGTGTCCTGTGTGAGACACGTGCGCACTGGCCAAACCTGCAGTTACTGAGTAAACAAGGCCTGGGCCGCACCTCTCCGGCTCTTCTTTCATGGCGGTGGGAACGGCGTCCATCAGTGGAGAGGACATGGCGAGCCTGCGGTCAAGCCACAGTGGAGGCGTGCAAAGGGGGAGTGTGAACTACAGTGAAGCCTCGAAAGTTCAATGAAGTAGACTTTGGAATCTGACAAAAAATGTTCTGGAATAGACCCCAAGAAAGGTCTGATTTACAACAACAACAACAAAAAAAAAGGTTCGGATGCGCGTTCACATTTTCAAAACGAAAAGGACTATCTGAGAAAAAACAACACTGGTCTGTTTAAAATGGACCAAACAGTACTAGTGTGCCTATTGTGTGGACTGAGTACCAAAATGTGTCGGCCTGACTGAGCAATTTTTAAAAAGTCGGACGTGAGAGTCACATGAGAACCTGAAAGGTAGAAGGTTGCGTGCCCCAAGTAACTGTAACGTTCGAGTGTGTGCGTTCGGCTAAACAACAATGGCTTGCCGAAGGACCCTCAAAAATGGCATCTACTGGGAAGAGACACGTTTACGAAGCTCAGTTCAAACTCAAGGCTATTACAGTGGGGCAAATAAGTATTTAGTCACCCACCAATTGTGCAAGTTCTCCTACTTGAAAAGATTAGAGAGGCCTGTAATTGTCAACATGGGTAAACCTCAACCATGAGAGACAGAATGTGGAGGAAAAAAAAACAGAAAATAACATTGCTTGATTTTTAAAGAATTTATTTCCAAATTAGAGTGGAAAATAAGTATTTGGTCACCTACAAACAAGCAAGATTTCTGGCTGTCAAAGAGGTCTAACTTCTTCCAACGAGGTCTAACGAGGCTCCACTCGTTACCTGTATTAACGGCACCTGTTTTAACTCATTATCGGTATAAAAGACACCTGTCCACAAACTCAGTCAGTCACACTCCAAACTCCACTATGGCCAAGACCAAAGAGCTGTTGAAGGACACCAGACGTGCACCAGGCTGGGAAGACTGAATCTGCAATAGGTAAAATGCTTGGTGTAAAGAAATCAACTGTGGGAGCAATTATTAGAAAATGGAAGACATACAAGACCACTGATAATCTCCCTCGATCTGGGGCTCCATGCAAGATCTCACCCCGTGGCGTCAAAATGATAACAAGAACGGTGAGGAAAAATCCCAGAACCACACGGGGAGACCTAGTGAATGACCTACAGAGAGCTGGGACCACAGTAACAAAGGCTACAGTACTATCAGTAACACAATGCGCCGCCAGAGTCTCAAATCCTGCACTGCCAGACGTGTCCCCCTGCTGAAGCCAGTACACATCCAGGCCCGTCTGCGGTTCGCTAGAGAGCATTTGGATGATCCAGAAGAGGACTGGGAGAATGTGTTATGGTCAGATGAAACCAAAATAGAACTTTTTGCTAGAAACACAGGCTCTCGTGTTTGGAGGAGAAAGAATACTGAATTGCATCTGAAGAACACCATACCCACTGTGAAGCATGGGGGTGGAAATATCATGCTTTGGAGCGGTTTTTCTGCAAAGGGACAAGGACGACTGATCTGTGTAAAGGAAAGAATGAATGGGGCCATGTATCGAGAGATTTTGAGTGAAAATCTCCTTCCATCAGCAAGGGCATTGAAGATGAGACGTGGCTGGGTCTTTCAGCATGACAACAATCCCAAACACACAGCCAGTGCAACAAAGGAGTGGCTTCGTAAGAAGCATTTCAAGGTCCTGGAGTGGCCTAGCCAGTCTCCAGATCGCAACCCCATAGAAAATCTGTGGAGGGAGTTGAAAGTCCGTGTTGCCCAACGACAGCCCCAAAACATCACTGCTCTAGAGGAGAGCTGCATGGAGGAATGGGTCAAAATACCAGCAACAGTGTGTGAAAAGCTTGTGAAGAGTTACAGAAAACGTTTGGGCTCCGTTATTGCCAACAAAGGGTACATAACAAAGTATTGAGATGAACTTTTGGTATTGACCAAATACTTATTTTCCACAATGATTTGCAAATAAATTCTTTAAAAATCAAACAATGTGATTTTCTGTTCTTTTTCCACATTCTGTCTCTCATGGTTGAGGTTTACCCATATTGACAATTACAGGCCTCTCTAATATTTTCAAGTGGGAGAACCTGTACCTACACGAAAGAAAAAGAAACTGCCACCTATGGTGACTTTTAAGAGGAAGACTGTGACAGGCCTGGCCGTTTAATTATTGTTTTTCGAGACTTTCAGTCAGTTGATCGTCGCCTCCGCCAGCTGGCTGCCTCCCCTCCCAACATGACGTAAGCTGATCGACGCCAGATGGACAGACGACATCGCCGCCGCTGATTGGCCACGAAAAAGGGCGCCAAGCTTGAAAAGTCAGAAGCTGTCAACTGACAGCTGAGGTCGCATTTGACAGGATTCGTGTCGCGGTCCTCCTTGCCAGCTGTTTGCTCGCCATCCACTCTCGTGTGCTTTGATCGCTAGTTTGATACACTCCCGCTTTTTCGATGAGGTCTTTTGTGTTTATTCATTATTGGATCGTTTTTGTTCACCACTTTAAATAAGAGCACTGAAGCAGTAGGGGTAAGCTGCCATTTCTGTTCAACCTGTTTTCTCCTGTTTTGTTTAGCGTAAGAAGCTAGGTTAGCGGCTGTCTTTTCTTTGTTCTTTTTCACGATCAGGGTTTAGTTAGCGTGTGGGGTTTAATCATACCTTTTGTTATTTTGGCCTGGGCTTACCCTGGAGTCGCGCTTCATCCACATTTTGTATATTTTGTTCATTGCGAGTTTGACTGTGTAAATACTAGTGTTGCACCGATACCATTTTTGGCCCCGATACCGATACCTGGCTGTGCAGTATCGGCCGATACCGATACCATACCGATACCACCCCGATTATATATATATATATGTATATATATATATTTTTTTTCTTAATTTTTTTTTTCCAAAGAGCTACATAATTGGATGTGAAATCATTGCTATCAAGGCTTTGTCAGGCTGTTGCTTACCTTTGCAAAATAGGAAAAAGTACACTAAACCCTAGTAGACAATAGTTGAATAAACCTTCCGCTCTCAAAGGCCAAAAATAGTGCTAAATTTGTGAAATTAATAAAACATGTATAATACTAGTCCAACAGTAAGAAAGTAAAAATAAATTCATAATAATAAACTCTGAATGAACTGAATAAACTTTTTAAAACCTCTCAAAGTCCAAACAGTGCAACTTTCATGAAATTATTGTCACATTCTGCTGCTGGTTAGATTGTGTTTTGTTGCTGGGCGTGGGGGCGTGGCACTTGAATCCAATACAGGCTCATCAACGCAGCATTTAAGCACGGGTGAGCTCAGAGAAGGCTGCCGAGATATTTGCCTTGCTGATCGCTATTTGACATCTGGCACAATAATCTCGCTACATTTGCTTGTTATCCCCCTGCATTGGGTTTTTCTGTTAGTGTGCTGCTCTCGTTTGTAACCGCTGCCTATCATCTTAGTTTGTCCGTCGACCTGCTGTCACGGACTCCTTTTGTTATTTCTACTGTCCCGCGATCGCGTGTTATTTTTTGTTTGCAATCATTAAACCCTTTTATGTATCCCCCGCTTGTTGTCTGCTTCGAGGTTCAACCTTGTTTCCGCATTTGCGGACGCTAACAATTATAAGTAATAATAATTGACCACAGCATCCCGCCTCTCCTTTTTTTCGGGAGGTGGGAGTCCCTTATTTCTATTTCTGAAAGGTGGCAACAATACTTTGGAAACACTTCCCAAATTACTGCGGTGTTTCTTTCAGTAAAAGACAATAAAAGTAAAGTAGACGAAGTGAACTGACCAGAAATTGTTTCTCCGGTCCAGCGGCCTTCTTCCTCTGGATAGCAGTCCTGCTCTTGCAGGCTCAAACTCGTTGTGTTCGTTCACGTTTCGTCTTCAAATGTTTTATCAAGTTCGAGGTATTGAAACTGGCCGATTTAACTCCACATCTCCAAACTTTCAGACCGCAAATCTTGCATGCAGCCATTGATTTTAATCAACAGGATTTCTATTTGGAAAGATTTCCCGACCGCCGCCGCGCCGCCGCGCCGCCATATTTCCTGGTTTGTTTTTCGTCCATATGAAAAAGCCCCCTTTTGATTGGTCAGGAGTGGCTATTGGCCCGCTCTCATTGGTCTGGAGCAGGCCAATAGCGATAGCTGCTTGGTGTTCACGTGTCATCACACAACACAGAGACAGAGTGTAGTGAGCGCCAGAAGGAGAAAAAGGCTGTGGTCAAATGTTATAATAATGGACCGGTAAATGGTATCGCCGCCGTCTTTGTTGGTACTCGCCGATACCGATACCACCATTTCGGCCCGGATCGGCGCCCCCTGCCGATACTAGTATCGGTATCGGTGCATCTTTAGTAAATACATTTGTGCCACTTGTAAACTTGTGTGGCTCGTTTTATGTTACGCCCTTAGCTTCCCTCTCGTTTGGCCCACATAAGGCTGGAAGTTGTTTTTTTTTTAGCTAATATATGTTTGTGTATGCATTTGTAATTAAGTTCAGAGCTACAGTTTGTGGAGTTATGTGTGAGCGATTTGCTATGAGAATTGGAAATACAGTGGTACCTCTACATACGAAGTTATTTCGTTCCAGGAGCTTGTTTTTAAGTCGAAATGGTCGTATGTCAAACAGGATTTTCCCATAAGAATGCACTATCATTCCATTAATTCGTTCCACAGCCCAAAAACCTACACTAAATTCTCAATATTGATGTTACTATTGCAAATATCAATTACAAAGAGCAAAACAAATACATTATGAATAAAAATCGGAATAATAATATAATAATAGCAATAATAATAATAATAATAATACTTGTACTAATGTAACAAACCAGGTTCTAATGTGGCGAATGTGTTTTCGTGGTGTACCTGAACGCATCGCATGGCTGACTTAGTTTCACTTTCACCTTGTTTACTTGCAGCGGTGGACACTAGGCACAAGTTGATGGAATAATAAATTATTAGAAACCTGACGAAGCTGATGATTTCTTTGGCAATGTTACCACAATAATAATTGCCACCTGAACTTATAAAGACTAGCGTACGGAGGAGGACCGTCATAGACCGTCTACGTCTGTATTGTTGAGCGAGCTATGACGGATGCACACCCCACGCTCATTTTTTTCTATCATATCTGTCTTCTTGTTAATGGTAATGGTAAGGATCACCTTTTTTCCTTTTTTTCAACCACATGTTGATCTCTCTCACAAAAAAATCTGCCATGCATTGGTCATGCGGCAAAACAATGAAACTGCGGTGCTATCATAGTTCGTCGTATTTAGAGCATGTTGTCGGATGTAGAAACAAATTTTACGTCGGATGTCGAAAAGATCGTGTGTCGGAGTGATCGTATGTCGCGGTACCATTGTACAGTTAAAGCTAGCAGACTTTTGCTAGGCAAATTAGGCTAATTTAATCTACTAAATTTACATTTTGATCAGACGAGATGGACATTTGAACACTAATTGCGTTGTGTCAGGTGTTTTGTATTGAAAATGTGTGTCGTTTTGAGCATAAGTGTACATACATGTGTTACAGCTTTACAAATGGTCAAAAGTGAAAGAAAACCTCCAAAAAGCACATTTGCCTTGTTTGCTGTTTGTCAAGCTGAACTTCACATTTAGTGAGAACAGAACATGTTAGTTAATAAAGTTTATAAAGTTGAAAATAAGATACTGTGTGGTACAATAAGGTACTGTTTACACAACTTAATAAAAAAAAAAAAAAAAAAAAAAAAAAAACAACTGGACACAATGGCGGATGAGACTTCGGCGTCATAAAGTCCAAATCGCGCAAGTCCAGTCCCCCGTAACCTGGGAAATACCTGTACTTTGTTTAATTCTTTAATAAAGTGCAATTTAACTCAGTTTTGCTCCACTTGCCTTTTTTAAGTATGCTAGCGTGTATACTAGCGCGCATACTGGTGTATGTTTATCATGCGCCCAATAGCGCGCTTTGTCTGTGTGTTAAATACAAAAATTACACCCGAAAATCAGCCTGCACCTTTTAATACGGTGCGCCCTAGGGTCACGAAAATAGGGTATATTGTGTCACTTCCTGTTGATTTTCAGGCATTTCAGGTTCAGTTCCTGTTGATATGGGGGTATTTTGAGGTTACCTCCTGTTGATATGGGGTCATTTCATGCTGATTTTGGGGCATATAAGTCAGTTGGGTTGGAAATCAATCGGCGTGAATGAAAGTTTTTGTGCCATTGAAATGTATGGCGAATAGGGTTATTGGAAACGAATGGGAAAGTTTCACCATTAGCACTTAATAAGTAGGCAAATTTTGGCCGAATTGCATATTTTTGGCAAAAACTGCCAGTAATCTATTATTGATTTTGTATTTCAGTGTATAATATGCTATTTTGTTTGTTATGTTTCTAGAGCTTTACAGTTTACCTCACTTGGGAATGTAATAAACCACTTGAAAACTATCATCATTGACTGCTATCCAATCTGTCAAAGTTAGTTAGTTTGTTAGTTTGAATAATGCATATACCGTATTTTCCGCACTATAAGGCACATCAAAGTTTAGGACGCACCTTCAATGAATGTTTAAACTGTTTTCATATTTAGGATGCACCGCATTAAAAGGCGCAGTAGTAGTAGTCGTAGTAGTGGTTAGGGTTGCGTTATGCATCCACCAGATGGAGTTGCGCTAAAGGGAATGCCATATTTAAGCAATATTGATCTATATATAAGATGAAGTATTGAGAAAATTGAAGGCTTCTAGGTGCGCCTTATTGTGCGGAAAAATACGGTACATATGGCCGATTAAATACGGTATGTCACAGATGATCACCGAGATCAACCTAAATTTTGATCTTTGATCTTAAAAAAATAACTTATTATATGTTTTTTAAATAGGTGTTATATTTTGCAGCAGTGCTACCCTTTTTCCACTTTTTGTACAGGGAATTTGTTTATAAATTCCCAACAACAATTCAAGTTTAGCATCACAGGAAGCATTGTGTTGACCTTAAAGGTCCAACTATATGCACACATTAGCATAACCTACAGTACAATCGATTCAGTAATTAAGTATCCACATTTTCACAGTTTTCCATAAATTCCTTTGAATTAAATCCCTTTCACTTGTTGACAGGAGTTACTAGTGGTGGTCAAAAGAAGTGTGTAAGAATCCATTACATTCCGGGCAGTGCATAGGGTGGGTGATAAAGCACAGCAGCTAATGTTTACGATCAGTCTTAAATGCTAGCGGAGAATATGTCACGACATTTTCTTTAGTTGGCTTCAGTCTACCCTGCTCAACCCACATAGTAAAAAAAAAAAAAACAGAATGGCACCCCTTGTACCATGCAGTGTAAATCCAGCTTTGTAGGTTAAATGTTGTAAACAGTTTTTTTTTCTCGGGGTACACATTGTGAGCTATAAAACAAGTGTGTTGTCGTATTTGACCAGCTTGACAAGCTCAAGCTCTGCTGTCTTTACATGCTACCTCACCAACAGCAACAACTGAAACATGGATCGCTGCTGGCAAGTCCAAGCCTAGATGTGTGGGAGGTGAGTTAGGGATGCAGGTTTGATTTGGCATGGAGCACAGAGTGCCATTAGGGTGAAGGCTTCGGCTCGGTATGACGTCCAAGAGTCCAAGCCAGCTGTTTTCCCACTGTGGCCCTTCAGGGTTACTGCACACAGCATGCTGACAGGACAAAAAGACAAAATTATTAGTAGTTACTGTAGTGGTGGGGGCAAAAAAAAAAAAAAAAAAGATATTGCAATAAATTGTTGCGCTCTCTGTCACAATAAATAATCAATAGACTGACGGCAAGTATTGATATTTTCTTATAAAATACATAAAATACATAATGGATTTAACCTGTTGTCACCACTAATTCCTAATCTCTCTCTTTTTTTTTTTTAAAACCTGTCCTGTTCAGCTGTTTGACACGGAGAATGGAAGTCTAACTGCCCGGTTGGTCTGAACAGTTTTAATGTTTCACATTGAGAGTATGACATACTCCCACTGTGATCATTCAACATACCTCGCAGCGAACAAGAAGGGGTTATGGGGGAACAGAAGATAAGGAACACAAGAGAAGAAAGAAAAGAAACACAAACAACAACAAGAAATACATTGAACGTCTACACTAACTATTAATATGTTGGTGCTATATGGATTTCCGGTTGACACCATGTGGGGGGCCTGTTGACCAGGGAAAGAGGGGGACGGGGGTTGGGGAGTCTATAAGCTAAGTGGTTGAAAGGAGTAGAGTGTGCAAAAAATCAGCTCTGTGATCTAGACCCCAGTAACCGTGTGAATCCCTTGTGAGTGTAAGCCTGTTGGCGACCGACCCTACACCGCCCCATCGCCAATCCCGGCACCGGGACCCCCCACCCGAGCGCGCCCTATCACACCCAGTAGCACGCGAGCCCCACCAAGCGCGCAACAGCCACGTAGACGAGCGGAGACGCCCCGCGGCCGCCAGCCCAGGGCCACAGCCCCCAGCCAGCCCGGGGAGGGAGGGGGTAGGGTTCAGCGCAACCCACCCCTCCTCCCGCAGCCCAGCAAAGGAGCCATCGTCCCCCCCGGGATTCAGGGTGGTCCCCCGGGCCACCCGCGCACCCATCGACCGGGGGCGCACCAAAAACCCAACGCCCACCCTTGTCCGCCCACCCTGCCCATGAGCCACAGCTGCAGCCCCCCAACCGGTACGCCACGGGACACCCAAGGGCCCACCAAGCCCAGGGCATGGCAGGGTGCCCCGCCGGAGCAGGCAACATCCAGCCGATACACCGGCGCCCAGCCAGCGATCCACGACGGAGCACAGGGTGGATACCCAGTAAGAGAAGAGAGCGGAAGGCGTAGGCAGGAGGATGTCGAGGAGCCACCGCGGGGCTACGCGAGATCAGAGCCCCGACCTCCCCCCACTCCCGCGGTCGGCAGCCCAGGCAGAGGGGAGGCCACGCCCCGGGAGCCACGCCATAGAGAAAAAGTGTGGGACCCACCTACCACCCTATTACTGTGGCTGCCAGGTTCCCGGCTGGCAGCCATTAATTCCTAATCTCTCCTGCACTGTTTGTGGGGCGCTAATCCCATAAAAAGGTGTATTAATAGGTGTATTAAGAGAACGCTTGCTACACTTAAGCTAACGTGAATGCTATGCTAATGCTACAAGTTACATTTAGTGTGTGATGGTCACTCAGCACAGTGCCTATGACAGCAAAAAGCAAGCTTATTTCATATTTCACGTGGTATTTTATGCTCCTGAATGAAATGGACCGCTTGGATGTGTGTGGAAGTGATCAACATATTTATCAGGGTCCCCCCAGGATTGATATATCTAAATTCAAGACTTTTAAGACCTTTTTTAATGCCATTTCAACTGAAAATTAATACTTTTCTCGCACCCATTATTTAGATAATATTGAATCATATTAAAAAAATAAAGCACTGAACATCAAATTTAACCTCAATTACTAAGTGTGTTTGACAAATACACATTTACTGAAAATACAATTAAAACACATTTAAATATAAGGTCTTTTAGATTTTTTTTCCCCAGGATAAAATGGATTTTACACTATTTTTGCAAAGCAACTTCAGATATTACATTTGCAATACAACAGGTTTCCCTTTTAAGAGGACCTAGTCAAGGTGGTAGGTTGTTGTCAAGTTGGTCACCTTAACTGGTGATTGTCAAGTTGGTCACCTTAACTGTAAAGTGCTTGGGAAAATCTTGCAATTGGCAGTGAAAGTTAAAAAAAACAGCCACTAAATGGCAGTAGTTTACCATTAATTACCACAAAATAAAAAAGCTACACATGACCATTTCCCTTGGTAATTGTTTTTTTCTAATCACATTACAAGAATTATACAAAACACATGTTAATCCTTTGTTAGCTATTGAAGACATTTCTTTTAATCAGATAGAGAAAATCCATACTCTTATTCAATCAAGAAAAACATTTAAATATACCAGGAGGTGTTTTACTATCACCTACATTATAATTTGCCTATCACCATGCCATGTTATTCAGATCAACGTTACCCCGCACTCGTTCCAATAATAGTGTCAACCGTGTTGTGTATCTGAGCATGATGGTGGATCTACGACTCCGGTTTATCCATGCTAAGGCTAGTGCACCTGCCAATACCCCATTGAACATGGCTAACTCTTGAGTTAAAACTACGAAATTCACATTAATTCGAAAGGCAAACCGTGCAGAAATACATTATTGCATCTAACACATTTTAATTGGAGAAATTGGCAACTTACTTTGAAATGTTAAGCAGGTCCACTGCCTTCGCATGACCGATAAACTGCGACCCAAAGTATCTGGATGCGACTTGGTCGCCGATCCAATACCTCACATGCTGGTCCAACTGTTTGGACTTGGTTGTCTTGTTGAGGCTTTCGTCGAACATAACAACTAAGGAATCTGAGCAGTTCCTTACGTTAGCACACAGTACTGTGCGATTGCCTGCTGTTGTGATGTTGATGCTAATGATGCTAACAGCACGCACGCACGAGGTGCATTATGATTTGTAGTGCAGTGTATCGTAAAAATTCTACGCGTCATCTTCGTTATGGATTTAAAAAAAAAAAAAAAAAAACTTTGTCAAGGATATAATTTAGGTTGCACTGAGATGTTCTTCAAAATTAAAACATCGGTGAAAAAATTCCAGACTTACGACAGCTAATTTAATACTTTTAATACCTTTAATAATGGAAAACTAAATTCAATGCTTTTTTAATACTTTTAATAACCCGCGGGTACCCTGTTTATACAATTTTATTAATCCTGCGCCATGAAAATGAGTGATTTCCGGACAGAGTCTGGATTGAGGAAGAAGGCGAATGGGATTTCAGCGGACTGATCCTCTTCGCAATACAGCCATTATGCAGAAGGACCGCGGATTCAGCTGATTTTGCCGATTAATTTGTTTATTATTTGCATCACGCCAGCCCAATGTGCTGCAGGCTTTTGTTGCTGCACCAGGGAGAGGCGTGTGAGATCCTGTTCACCGCGAAGAATGGGCAAAACAAGTCCGACAACTGTGGGACCATTGGACTTACAAGGAAGTGAGTAAGCTACGTGTTTTTTTCTGTTATGTTATGTTATGATGTCAAATAGCACTCATAAGGTATTTACTAACAATACTTAAAAGTACTCTTAAAATACAGCTTTAACAAACAAACAAAATTACTACGCAATTCAGTGCAATGACAGAGAGTTGCGACAGGCTTGTTCACATCGACCATAAGATGTCATCATTGCAAATAAACTTATACCTTTTATACTTTTTTGGTTGCATTGTTTTAGCCTGGTAGCCCGCCAGGCTTCAAAAGCACTGGGAAAACACTGTATACACTCATTAAATAATGAAGGAAAATGTTGCTAATAGCTTACATGTTATCACTTTTTTTTTAAACGAACATATTTTCTTCATATTCTTAGGATTAATATTTTTCTCTCTAACATTATTATCATCGCCAATGTTAAGGTTACAGTAATTTATGAATTTGCACATGTTGTTTGAAATTTATATACTGATTATATAATATTATGATTTTTGTTAGTTATATCAAAGTGAATAATACTAAGCATTAAAATGGCAAAAATATTGAATATGATTTTTTTATTATACATATAATGGGTACAGAACTCAGACCTCAAACACTCATTATTCGTCAAACAGGCATTTAATACAATTTTAAGCCTTTTTATAGTTTGGGAAGGCCATTTGCAAGGTCCATAATAGCATGTTAAATAAGTTTTCTGTCGACGAAATTCATTATAAGATATCAAACTCCTGTGAAATGGACTACAACAGCAAAATCTGAACACCATTTCTAGGCTGAATGAACATATAGCCGGATACTTATTTTCTTCATAGTGCATGTGTACATATGCTCTTACCAAGAAATCATCGTTAGCTCACAAGTCGCGGCTGCAATTGGCCGCACTCCAGCCTACTGTGGCTAGCTGCCACCGCGTGGTTTTTATTAAAATAACTTCAGCGGGAATAAGAAGAAGCCACGTACTTTGGGAAATTTGAGCTGCCTCTCCAGTGAACGCCGCGAGAAAAAAAAAGGGATCTATAATTCCACAGGAATTTCTCACTAAGCGCAGGATATTGTACAGGCTTTAAGAGTTCACTATCCATCTCGGAGGACAGCATAGAAAGGGGGTGTATGTAGGTTGGGTATTTTTTTCCACATACTGTGGTTAGTATATAGATAGGGAGAAAGAGAAAATGGCGACGCACTGCAAATCGCTTGACAATATTATAAAATACTCACAACTTCTGACCGAGTCCGCTAAGGGTTCCCGATCCAGTGACACATCTCTCTCAGCCTCCTGCATCTGGAACAAGTAAAAGTCTAAGATGAGTCATTCAAATTTATTAACTGTATTTAGTCAATGATTATACGACGGAGGATTAGGGCCAAATAAAGGAGTAGGAAAAAAAGGACTATGAGATTCAATTCGTACTGGTACAACAAGGAAAAAAAGTCGTACTATTACATAGGGTAAACCGCTATGCACTTTAGGTACATGTACAGTGGTATGAAAAAGTATCTGAACCTTTTGGAATTTCTCACATTTCTGCATAAAATCACCATCAAATGTGATCTAATCTTTGTCAAAATCACACAGATGAAAATATAGTGTCTGCTTTAACTAAGGGCCAATTTACATGGCGACTCTGTGACACAAAGACGCAATGACTGAGTTGCGGACTCGCCTCACGTGCATATGGTGTCGAAGACGAAAAATTCTGAATCCTGCCTCCAAAGTGGAAGAATCCGATTGCGGGGGGTTGAGGGGGGCTTCCTCGGCATGCATATCAAAGGCTCCTGGGGCGCGAGACCGCGCTGTCAACATCAGCACTCGTACACGTCACATTGGGCGTGCGCAGCGGTGCTACTAAACATTAAAAACAGCAAATATGGCGGAATGTCGGCTTTAATTAACTGTTTTATTAATATTTATAAATTAAATATGTTGAACGTTTCAATTTTTGTGCCTTTTTTAACAAAAGAAAAATGACATTGCTTCGAGTGGGCGGGGATATTTTTTTCCGGGTTGAGGGAGCTTGGTGGCGTCAAAGTGCATCATTCTCTGGCGCCCAGTAAATCTGCACTGCCCCCTAGGGCCTGGCACGAATACTACATCGTTTTCATGTGGAATCGCGACATTGTTCAAATGGACACGCAAATGCAAATGCAAATTTGAAATTTTTCGTATTCTCGGAGAGTCACCATGTAAATGGCCCCTAAAACCACCCAAACATTTGTAGGTTTTCATATTTTAATGAGGATAACATGCAAACAATGACAGAAGGGGGAAAATAAGTAAGTGAACCGTCTGCCTAAAGAGACTTAAAGAGCAATTGAAAGCAATTTTTACCAAACAATTTAAGTCAGGTGTGTGCCTAATCACTGATGAGTGGTTTAAATCTGCCCTGCCCACTATAAAACACACACCTGGTAAGAATTGTCTTGATAAGAAGCATTGTCTGATGTGCATCATGGCTCGGTCAAAAGAGCCGTCTTAAGACCTGCGATCAAGGATTGTTGATTTGTATAAAGCTGGGAAAGGATACAAAACCATCTTTAGAAGTCTGGATATTCATCAACCGATAGTCAGAAAAGTTGTCTACAAATGGAGAGAGTTACGCACTGTTGCTTCTCTCCCAAGGAGTGGCCGTCCACCAAAGATGATGCCAAGAGTTCAGTGCAGAATACTCAGAGAGGTAAAAAAAAGAATCCTAGTCTGTCTGCTCAAGACTTACAGAAATCACTGGCACTGTCCAATATCTCTGCACACATCAACTATTTGTAAAAGTATGGATGAGAATTGTGTTCATGAGAGTACTCCACGGAGGAAGCCACTGCTGGCAAAAAAAACCCAAAACAAAACATTGTTGCTCGTTTAATGTTCGCAAAAAGGCATTTGGATACTCCACAGAAGTTTTAGCAAAATATTTTGTGGACTGATGAAACCAAAGTTGAATTGTTTGGGAGTAACACACAACGTCATGTGTGTAGGAGAAATGTAACAGCTCATCAACATCAACACCTCATCCCCACCCTGAAGCATGGTGGAAGGAACATCATAATTTGGGGCCGTTTTCCTGCCTCAGGGCCTGGACAACTTGCAATCATCATGAATGATGGAAGAATGAATTCAAAAGTTTTTCAGAATGTTTTGCAGGAATACCTGAGGCCATCTTTCAGACAGTTGAAGCTAAAAAGAGGATGGATGCTGCAACAAAACAATGATCCAAAATCAATCTAAATCAACTTCAGAATGGTTTCAGAAGAAAAAAATACACATTCTGGAGTGGCCAAGTCAAAGTCCAGACTCGAACCCCATTGAGATGCTGTGGCATGACCTAAAGACAGTGATTCATGCCAGGCATCCCAGAAATCTGACTGAACTACAGCAGTTTTGAAGAGAAGAATGGGCCAAGATTAGTCCTGATCGATGTGCCAGATTGATCTGGAGCTACAGGAAGCGTCTAGTTGAAGTTATTGCTGCCAAAGGTGGGGCCACAAAATATTAAATGTGATGCTTCACTTATTTTCCCCCTTCTGTCATTGTTTGCATACTTTCCTCATTGAAATATGAATGTATATGAATGTATGAAGTAATGTATGTATGAATACAGTGCCCTCCGTAATTATTGGCACCCCTGAAAAAGATGTGTTTTTTAGCTTCTAATAATTTTTTTTAATTCAAATAATATGGGACCTTAATGGAAAAAAAGAGAAAAATCCAACCTTCAATACAAGTGCATTCATTCAGTGGGGAAAAAAATCCCACACAAAGAAAAAATCTCATCTGACCAAAGCACACGGTCCCAGTTAAAGCATGGGACCGTGTGTATTTTTGTGTAAGACCAAGATTGAGCTTTTTGGCAAAAAACACTCTAAGTGGGTCTGGCGTGCCACGAAAAATGCGCATGCTGAAAAGCACCTCATACCCACTGTGAAGTAAGGGGGTGGGTCAGTGATGCTGTGGGGCTGTTTCGCTTCCAAAGGCCCTGGGAACTTTGTTAGGGTGCATGGGATCATGAATGCTTTGAATTACCAGGACATTTTAAATCAAAATCTGTTGCCCTCTGCCGGAAAGCTGAAGATGGGTCGTCACTGGGTCTTTCAGCAAGACAATGACCATAAACATATGGCCAAATCTACACAGAATTGGTTCACCAGACACAAAATCAAGCTCCTCCCATGGCCATCTCAGTCCCCAGACCTTGTTTTGTTGGCAAAAGGGGGTTGTACAAAGTATTAACACCAGGGGTGCTAATAATTGTGACACACATTATTTGATGTCAAAAATTTTTTTCTTTATGTGGGATTTTTTTCCCCACTGAATGAATGCACTTGTATTGAAGGTTGGATTTTTCTCTTTTTTTCCATTAAGGTCCCATATTATTTGAATTAAAAAAAATATTAGAAGCTAAAAATAACATCTTTTTCAGGGGTGCCAATAATTATGGAGGGAATGTATATGGTTTTAGTGAAAGCAGAAACTGTTTTTTCATCTCTGTGATTTTGACAAGGCTCAGATCTCATTTGATGCTGATTTTATGCAGAAATTCCAAAAAGTTCAGATACTTTTTCATACCACTGTATGTTTTCCTGGCATTGAAAAGGAGGGGGAAATTCCATTTGCCATTCGAAATGATTGGAATGTCTTCATTGAACTGCCTTCAATGGCATCTGAATGGGCAAGTTTTTGGTGAAATTTGGGGGACAAGTTTTTTTTGGCATATTCTGTATGCAACTTTTATGCCATTTACCGTCCTTTAATTTTTTAATGTGAAATTTATGCGATTTGGTCAAAGGTTGAAGGACTAAACACATTTTGAACATTTTTTTTTTCCAGATACCTGCATTTACAGGGGAACGGAAAATAGTTGGGGTTCATTTGAAGAATTCCCTGAGAGGCGCGAAAATTCCAGTCATTTTGTTATTGGAACAGTGACAGTTTGTCAAACAGTTTGGGCTGTGCGGCGTGCCAAAGAAACGCCATTAAAAAAAATAAAAAGGAATTTTACAGTCTGGGCTTTATTTATTTATATCTGGGCCTTTACAAATTCCATATAGTATCTTTAATGTTGTGAGCTGGATTAAATGAGTTATATTCACTTGCATGATCAAATTTGTGGGCCATATTTAAATTTCTAAGTTTGCCAGGGTGTTTAGCACCAGTGGTCTGCATACTCCGCTGCCATTGTTCAAGTGAAATTGTTAGACTTCTACCATTTCATATACAGTGTAAATGAAAAACCTTAGAATTATTTCACTATCTAACACAAAATAATATAAAAAGGAATTTTCAAACTGCCTAACCTGAACGCAAATCATCCTCACCTTGATGTTCTTCTTGAGGTACTCAGCTCTGCTCATAAGGCTTTTAATCTTGACAGAAAAAAAGACAAAAATCACCTTTTATTAGTCAGTGTTGTTTTTGGCAGACATTTTAATTTTCGTCTTAGTCTTTTGGACGAAAATACTTATAGTCTTCGTCATATTTTAGTATTTCAAAATGTGTTTGTCTAGTTTTAGTCGATCAAAATCAATCAAACTCTTACAGTATTACAGTACAGTAATATAGAGGCAGCAGGAACAAATACGTTGGACATAAACGAAAGCTGCCATTCAGTTGCATTATGGGTACAGTACAGTGTTTTTCTGACCTGCAGCACAAGACAGGATGTCTGAGTCTCTGCTGCAGCAGTGTGGAATGTGCCTTATTATTTTTTTAACTCTCCGGTGAGACCTCCAAGCTCACGGAAGTGTAGTGCCAAATTTGCTCGAGGAGGGAAATTGGGAAAACATTTCAGAAGGGACACGTGTGCTTTTAAAGTCAGGGGCCTCAGATTAGGAAAAAGGAACCCAGACCTCTACTAGTGCACTTTTACACAATGAGGAGACCTCCATGGTTAGTCTCCATACTTCCCCCAGTGCAGCAAATTATCATCTTGACCACAGTTTTTTTTTTAATTCTACCCTCGAACCGCAAGCCTTTAATCAGCGTGCGTCATAAACATGAAGGAACTTTGCATAGGTTGCACTTTCTCGATGTTTAAGTTGCTGTAGTTGTCGGGAATACATTAAAATTAGGATCACAGTCAACAATAGAGGGAGACTTGGACTCGTTGGACATGTTAAAGCTGTTTTTGATTCATTGTTGTCTGGAAATGTTTGTGGTTGGGCGCTTTTACAAAGTGTTCCACATTATTATGTACTGAGGAATTAGTTAAATAAACATTTAGTTTTTTTTCTCAAGCAAGGTTTGTCACTTATCGTTTCTGTCACTAAATCACAGGTCGCACACTAAGGGCTTAGGGAACATATCTGGCCTGCCTGCCAAAATTATGTGCATTGACTTTATTGCTTTTATCGGTTGATATAAGTATTTTAAATGATATCGGAGAATATTGACATCTTTTTTTCATTATGGGTTTCAAGCCAATATCTAAGTTGCCTTCAAAGTGAATGTAGAAGTCTTTTAACTTTGTAAAAGGGGTGGTCACAGCTTAGTACAACGGTTATGCTTATTGACCATTAGATGTCGCCAAACTAAGATGCTTGGAATTTGTTATATGAGCAGACCATTTGCATTCATGGTGTAAAAAATAAACAAATACTAAATGATTGAAAAATAATGAATTATAAACTTATTACATATAACTACTGCGTTACCCCCCAAAAAAAAGTCATAGAGAAAACTAATAAAATACAAAAATCTGTGCAAAAGCCCAGCAAAATGCATCTTGGAAAATGTCATTGGATTGGCATGTCCTATGATTGCCTGCCCATATTTGTAATGCTTTGGTCACCTCCTAGTGACTCTATGAGGTACAGTAACTACTGTAAATGTGATTTAATTGTGAATGATTCCTTTTATTTAACTATGGACATTGGCTAATTTTAATTTACATTATTTATAAGAGACATGTATTTTCTACAACTTCAGTTGAAGTTCTCTTATTTTTCACAGAATGATTATTTGGAAAACCTTGAAGTTGTTACATTCATCATTATTAAAGCATCCAGATGGGCATCACAATACAATAGCGTATCGCACGAATGCTATTTTTAGACCGTGACGTCGCCATCGTAACGCAGAAGTGGGACATTATAGATACGCCCTCGCATACAACCCATGTCATTTCTGCTTGTTTTCTCCGTAATCTTTCCAAAAAAAAGAACATGCCGATCGAACACTGCTGCTATGGAACTTGTAGAAACGACTCTAGACATTATGACATATCAAGGATGTTTTCTTCATACATTTCCCAAAACCAAAAACTCGGAGGGAAAAATGTGAAGAATGGATCAACTTGCGCGGACGTCCAAAAGACCTGTTTAACGCCAGCAAGGTAAAGCCATTCACATTTCATATGCAGTAAACATTTTGTTGGGCACCATGGTCCTACAGAGGATGAAAAGGTAAACCATTTTGATATTTTTAGTTATTTTTTAGTGTGGCGTTTTGCCGTGCTGCTTCCGTCTGACAATGAATGACATGAAAAAATTAAAATGGTATTCGACTGCCACTGTTACCTTTTCTGTTGTAAAAAAAAAAAAAAACTTTAGTAAGGAGAAAGTGTAAATAAATTATAAAATTAACATTTATTATTAATCAAAAAATTAAAAGTGTTCGTTGGCTGTCTCTGAGTAGCATTTGCGACCGCTACACAAAAATATCAATGTAAATTTCCCCCAATAACGGTCAGAGATGTAAGACAACTAGAGGGTATAATATATAAGAAAGACAGGGCATATGGTGATAAAGGATAGATTGTTGAAACAGGAAAATATCATTGTCAGTGGCGTAAGGCAATGGACACAAGAAAAAGGTGTTGATAAAAAAGCTACTTCTGCATCAGGTCGGCTCTTTTTCAGCCCTCAACCTCCAAGCCATGTCTTTAACTGAACATTTGTAGGTTCTTCGACACCTTTACCAGTGAATTTGGCACCACGGACATCATTTTCAGACAGAATTGGTAGGTTTAGCTCAGTAAACATCTCGTTCGTACACTCTTTCCATTCATTTACTATTGGGGACAAACGGGAGGTTGACCCGCCTAGCAACAATTGCTAACGTCATGAATATTAATGAGCAAAAGTGACGTGTTGCTTGCGCTACGCCATTAGACATAAGATGTCAAAGCAACTCTAGGTAACTTCTCAGTTTTGGTCGATTTTAGCGACGCAGGTAGGCAAAAGCATTAGTGTTTTGCCCGTAAGGAATACTGCATTTCCCATGAGGACCTGCGCACAGCGTCCTGACCTACCAGTCGCCTGTTGCTGGATTTAACGACATTTCTGTTTCCGGCGGCAGTGTGAAGGATGAATAGTAATGAGGTAATGAATCCACTTGTGGCTAAACAATAGCATTTGATGATGTTGACCATGAGAAACGTTTGATTTTGTACCGTATTCCCCCACCGGCCTGCCAACCGCCACCAAAGTCGTCAGCGCTGACAAGTTCACGCCAGAGAGTGAAAGCCGGGCAAATGTTTATTGTCGAGTGTCCTATTATCCTGGTAGCCCTCCCTTTAAATTTATTTTTTTTGTCTCTTTTTTGCTATGCCATCTTTGCAGAATTTGCACTAAAACATTTGCATCAACGTCCCTCTTCATAATAAATGGGGAATGGGGGAAGTGACGTATGCCGTAAAGCATTTAGCACATTTGTAGTTTTTTTGTGTGGCAGGGTTCCTGCCACCCTCCTCAAAGTTCATTAGTGCAGGTGAAAGCGATACGGACGCCCTCAAGATATAAAAGAGGTGTTATTCAATTAGTTTTTAGTCGACATATGTTACAAATCTTATGAAAATATTTTAGAAAAGTTGAAAAGTTTTTTGGAGTAGGACAATATCGGGATATCGGTTAAAAAGTTATTATCAGACAACTCTAAAAATTTCTGTTGTCCTTGACAAAAGATCAAAGACTACAAAATCTGAGAATATATACTTTTTTTTTTTCAAATTTAAAATAAACAGACAATTGCGGAAGTAGTCGCTGAAACATGTCAGGTGATAAAAACAACCTAAATCAATTGTCTGAAAATTCAACTAATCTATTAGTTTAGACAAAATGAACTCAATATTAATAAATATATATTTTTTTTAAATTAAAAAATCATCCCTGGGTTTTAAAAAGTATTCATCAAATATAGAGAGATATATAGAGAGATATTGTTTCGCATTTGGGGTACTTTCTATACTTTAAAACTAAGCTATTTATGTTCCATTCGACAAGATCTTTGTAGCTTTAGATCATTTTGTCACGTTATGACCTTGACATCATGTGATGGGATCAGTCATCTTTTCTATTTATGTGATGATGTCATCTATTTTACTGTGCTCGGGTACAAAAACTAGAATCAAATTACTTCTCTAGTTATAAGCGAGACAGTGATATATGTATACCAATAAGCATAGTGAAGTAAGCAGCAGATGATGGATTACAGCATTATTTGGCTTTTACCTAGAAAAATATTCAGCTGACTGTTTGCGTGTGTGTGAGGGGGTGTGAGGCTAACAGAGATGTGATTGGTCGGGGCTACAATGGCAAAACTCACCTCAACGTGGAGCAGCTCACGTCGGCGGCCCTGCGGCTCAGCTAGGAGGGACAAAAGAGAATAATGAGCTCATTGTTGTACACTATTTGAGTCACTAATGGAACAGTCTACATCGCCACAAGCTAAATCATAATGGCAACACCCATTACTTTGTCATCAACTACGAACAAGGAAATAGTGTTCTTACAACATAAAAAGAAAACATTCTTTCACAATTATTTTCATTAATAGCTCGCTTGGCAGCTGTGTAATTACTTATTAGGGGTTTCAATTTGCCTAAATATAACTAAGTATTTCCTGAATATTAAACATGAATAGCAACTAGGGTCGCCAACCAACACTTGCAAAACAGAATCGTCTCGTATTCAGAAACAAAAGTACGCAAGTTAAGTTTTTATTATTGTTTTTTGTGGCCAATATGCATGTAGCAGTGCTGTAATGTCCACTTATTGCCTGCGCTTCTGGTGTTTTGTTGCCCTCTGCTGGCGCTTAGGTGTAATTAGATTTGATAAGTTCCTGCTCTTTCTGCTGACGTGATCATATGTCGACGAGAGCACATTATGAATAGAGAGAGCTAAACAGACTAGCTAACGTCTACAACCAGTCTGAGTGTACCATAGCAGTATTCATGAGGGTTGTTCAATATATTGGAGATGTGTATATTTCGTTTTGTTTGCATTTGTGGTAGACTGTGGTTGCATTATTTCATATCTTGCAAGCTGTACTACCAGTTGCTATTCAAATTGACACGTGGTGTATACTTTGCTTTATTTTGTGACTTTATTTCAAATCATTGCCACAATGTTTTGTTGTTTTTAGTTTTACAAAAAAGCATCAGTTCTCTTGTCAAGATAAAGATGACCACAGTAAATCCAATTCAACTTTCTTCCGCGTCTGACTTCACTTTAAAGCCTGATTTGTTCGTTATCTGTGCATTTGTGTACTCACACACAGATTAAGGACAGAATATTGGCGCTTTGCACTAGCACTTGTTCCCAAAAAACTAATGTTTGCACTATTTTCATTTCAACAATATACATACATGTGTAATATAGGCACTCTCCCATAACTTCAGTTGCGGTTGTTCTCTTATTTTTCACAGAATGATTATTTGGGAAAACTTTGAAGTTGTTACATTTATCATTATTAAAGCATTAAGTAGGGCATTTCAATACAATTAGCCATGATATGTTAAGCCCACGTCCCCATATATCGGTAACTGTTTGATATCGGAATACAATTTTTGGTGTTGGACATTATTGGGATATAACTTAAAAATTCATTATCGGACACCTCTACTTACAATGGACAGGCTTTGTCTCATATTATCATGAAACTCGAAAATACTGTCTGCTTTGTAGAACAAATACTGGTAGGGTCCTTTTTAAAAATATGCATGCAAACGTATTTCCCGCCTCTCCTGCTTTGTTACCAATGCGCAGAGAGGTATCACAACGACAATACAAAATCCCGCTTATCTCACTGGTTGGTAGACAACACAGCAGCATATGTCACTTGAAACTTTACTTTTTTCCCATTAAAAATGAATGGGCAAGTTTTTGTCAAATATCCGGGAGACCGTACATTTTTTCAAAAAAATTTTCCTCTGTCACTTTTATTCCCCTTGCCGTCGCGGAATTTTTGATGCCCTAATCGTGTGACTTGGTCAAAAATTGAAGGAGTAGATACACTTTGAAACTTCTCTTTTTTTCCCATTCAAAATGAATGAGCAAGTTTTGGGCAAATTTCCAGGGAACCGTAAATGTTTTCCAAATTCTGTGCATAACGTTTATGCCCCTCACCATCCTGGAATTTTTGATGGTCAAATTGTGTGATTTGGTCAAAAATTGTAGGACTAGATACAGTTTGAATTTTTTTTTCTCATTAAAAATGAATGGGCAAGTTTTTGTCAAATTTCCGGGGAACCGTAAATTTTTTCCAAATTCTGTATACAACTTTTATGCCCCTCACCGTCCTGGAATTTTTGATACCTAAATTATGTAATTTGGGCAAAAAAATTGTAGGACTAGATACGTTTTGAAAATTGCTTTTTTTTTTTCGGAAAATTGTCGTTTGTGGCGCAACCGAAATTTTTTCGGAGCCGTTTGAAAAATTCCCTGCGTCGCGCCAAAATTCCGGACGTGTCGATACTTGAACGGTGCCGATCGGTCAAGCGGTTCGGGCTGCGTGGCGCGCCGAAGGAATCCCATTCAAAAAAAAAAAACAAAAACAGAATAACACTATCTGGGTCTTTTTCAAAGACCCAGATAATTATTATTTATTATGTTAGGCAGCTTATAGAGCCACAAAAATTGTCACACTTGGTCAAATTGGCCAAATTAGAAGATTCATTTCGGTTTTGAATAAATGCGTAGCTGCAGGGCTCAGTGGCGCCTCCTTTTTAGTAGGACCCTCTCAAATAGGGTTTTTTCCTCCTAGGTGTGTGAATTTCCAATCCCCAAAAAAGAGGCGAGTTTCAAGCATATTAGTTTATCATGAAATGATACGAGCGGGACGTTATGCTACTACCCTGAGTTGCGTGACGTCCGAGTTGTGCCAAACTGCGAGGGCCTGTTCAGTCCTGCTTGCAGGCCTAGTTATTATTATTTTTTATGTTTGAACTTTTCCTACTGCACAAAATGTTCCACTTTGTATATTAACCCTTACGAGTCCTATGATCAAGCCTGCGTGATCAATCACGTGAGGTCTTCAAAGTTACTTTTTTTTTTCCACATAAAACACTTGGAAGTGGAGACTGTAAACTGTTCATTTGGCACCTGGATGCCACGATCTGTATGTAAGTTGAGCGTTTAAGAGGATGATCGCCACGCTAAAGTTGATGCTAATGCTCACGTGAACATTATGCTAACATTACAAGTTACATTTAATGTGTGCTGACCACTGAGCATAGACTTTTAAAGGCAGCATTACATATTTTCTCTTGGCAAGATAAGACAGCAAATCTTACCATGTGTTTAAAAACAAGCAAGCCTGGAGCCTGAAGAGGAAACCGTTGAGGTGTAAGGGGGGCGGGGGTGCAGGACACTACAATGTAGGCTGACTAGCTAACTAAACATACGTACAATAAAACATGTCACGCATGTTTAAATATGACGATGGCGGATTTTCGTCTCTTCAGACAAAAACTAGCATTCGTCTCGTTGTGTTTTAGTATACAAAAACAATTTTTTAGCTCGTTAATGTCACATCATCATCATGAAAAAAAATGTCGTCGACAAAGTATTTTCGTTATTGTCATTAGGGTTGTTCCGATCATGTTTTTTTGCTCCCGAGCCAATCCCGATCGTTTTAGTTTAAGTATCTGCCGATCCCGATATTTCCCGATCCAATTGCTTTTTTTTTTTTCCCCCGGTTCAATTCCAATCATTCCCGATAATTTTTCCCGATCATATACATTTTGGCAATGCACTAAGAAAAAAATCAATAAAACTCGGACGAATATATACATTCAACATACAGTACATAAGTACTGTATTTGTTTATTATGACAATAAATCCTCAAGATGGCATTTACATTATTAACATTCTTTCTGTGAGAGGGATCCACGGATAGAAAGACTTGTAATTCTTAAAGGATAAATGTGACTTTGTATATTGTGACTAAATATTGCCATCTAGGTTATTTGTTGAGCTTTCAGTAAATGATACTGTAGCCATTTAACTGTTCTGCCCAAATGCATGATGGGAAGTGCAACCATGACTGTGCGTAGTGGCACCAATGGATATACAGTGGGGAGCAAATGCTTGTTCTCCCCACTGTATCTTCTCTGCGTTGGGAAATAACATAGGGTGTTAAGAAAAAGATCAACTACTACCTTGCTTCCCCACATTGCTTCCCACGATATTTCTAATTGATGAGAGAGGGATTGTAAGGCTTTAGCCAATTAAAAAAAGGCTTCAAAGACTGCCAAAATTCACTCTACTCATTTTACGCTGCCTCTTAGCTCTATTAATAGGTAAAACGGCGCCATTATAGATTGAACGCGACAATGCGTGAGTAGGTCATGCAGCGCATGCGTTAATTGCGTTAAATATTTTAATGTGATTAATTTTTAAAAATTTAATTACCACAGTTAACGCGATAAATTTGATAGCCCTAATTTAAGCCAAAACTAAAGACTCTGGATGAGTGTTAAGACATTTTGTCTGTAATGTTAAATACAAATAGAAAACGATTTAATTAAAAAATATACTGTATATATATACATATATATTAAAAAAAGGCATGTCCGATATTTTTTTGCTGATTCCGATACTTTGAAAATGAAGTGATCGGGACATCTTTAATCGTCATTTTTAGCGAAAACAACGATGCTTTGCGGATTGGACCATTCAGTCAAGAAAATATCTCACATAAGTCAGATAACCTAAAAAAAAAAAATTAGAACTGGGTAACTTCATCCAGCCTTCGTCGATTTCCATGTTTTAAATGTCGATACAACGGAGTAACAATGACTCATTTACTTAATGGTTCAAAATCCAGCGTAAACCTTCGGTAGGTCACTAAAAAGATCCCATCAGATGCTAGCATATTTGCATGTAGTTGTCATTGCCTGAATAAAGATGGAGGGAAAGTGAGAGTGAGTAGGTGGGGCTGTTAGGCAACACAGAAGGCCATTGAGTAACTGTGTCCTAGCACAAGGCAATGAGCTCATGCTCTCTCATGTTAGAACCACTCCGGTAGTGAGGCTTTTTTGGGGCTGAGATGATGGGACCCAGCGCCTGCCAGGGCCCCTGCGTGCGGTATGGGAGCCCCGCCATCTGCTTCCCATTTAGGCCTCGCTGCAAACACAAAATGCTTTATCTCCAGTTGATGAGTGCTTGAAGCAGCCACTCTCCCAATCAGGATGCTCTCTAAGGCGGACTAACCACAACGCGAACATAGCAATGATTTCCGCTTACAGGATACATGCTCAAAATCAGTGTAGTATAATGTAAAGAACCTAATTGATGGCCATCTGTGACTCATTTTTACAGTACAGTATCTGGATGTTAAAAAATGCTCAATGAACGGTAATATAATTGACTAAAAGACAGTTTTGGAAGGAGCTGATTTACCTGCAAGCGCCAATAGGAGTTCTCCTAAACACTTCTGGTATTCATCCAAGGCCTCATTTTCGTCCATTCCAATTTGCTCCTACAGCAAAAACACCAAGACAACACTTGGTTATCTGCAGGTGCCTGGAAGTAACGAGGGTACCTACGAGTTGCTGTCCACAAATCATTAAAACACCCCTCAAAAAATAATAAAAGTCATTCATTTTTTTATCATGCTTTCCTGCCCAGGCTGACCTTAGCGATGATGTCTGAAGCCATCTCCAGCGCTGCCAGCAAGCGTGGTTGCTCACGAGACATTTCTGTGAGGGGAAGGTAAGAAAAATTTCAAACTGTGCGCTAGTCCTCATTAGGGTCGAAGATAAGATTAGCTATTATCACAGACCATATACTATTGATTAACAACGAGTAGTGTAACAATCAGTGCTGTTTTTGGTCTTAGTCGTAGTCTTTTGGACGGTAATATTTATTAGTCTTAGTCATATTTTAGTAATATCAAAATGTGTTTGTCTCGTGTTTTTAGGGACGAAAACTCAATTCATCTAGTTTTAGTCGGCATTTACGTTGACAGACGAGCATATATTGTAACATCTACAAATCTATCACGTGACAACACACACTCAGCAGGAAAACAGCATGCTACATTACAGAGGGGCAAATAAGTATTTAGTCAACCACTAATTGTGCAAGTTTTCCCACTTGAAAATATTACAGAGGCCTGTAATTGTCAACATGGGTAAACCTCGACCATGAGAGACAAAATGTGAAAAAAAAAAAAACAGAAAATCACATTGTTTGATTTTTAAAGAATTTATTTGCAAATCATGGTGGAAAATAAGTATTTGGTCAATACCAAAAGTTCATCTCAATACTTTGTTATGTACCCTTTGTTGGCAATAACGGAGGCCAAACGTTTTCTGCAACTCTTCACAAGCTTTTCACACACTGTTGCCGGTATTTTGGCCCATTCCTCCATGCAGATCTCCTCTAGAGCAGTGATGTTTGGGCTGTCGTTGGGCAACACCGACTTTCAACTCCCTCCACAGATTTTCTATGCGGTTGAGATCTGGAGACTGGCTAGGCCACTCCAGGACCTTGGAATGCTTCTTACAAAGCCACTCCTTTGTTGCCCTGGCTGTGTGTTTGGGATCATTGCTGAAAGACCCAGCCACGTCTCATCTTCAATGCCCTTCATCTCTCCATACATGGCCCCATTTATTCTTTCCTTTACACAGATCAGTCGTCCTGGTCCCTTTGCAGAAAAACAGCCCCAAAGCATGATGTTTCCACCCCCAGGCTTCACAGTGGGTATGGTGTTCTTCGGATGCAATTCAGTATTCTTTCTCCTCAAAACACGATAACCTGTGTTTCTACCAAAAGGTTCTATTTTGGTTTCATCTGACCATAACTCTGACCATAACACATTCTCCCAGTCCTCTTCTGGATCATCCAAATGCTCTCTAGCAAACCGCAGACGGGCCTGGATGTGTACTTTCTTCAGCAGGGGGACACGTGTGGCAGTGCAGGATTTGAGTCCCTGGCGGCGCATTGCGTTACTGATAGTAGCCTTTGTTACTGTGGTCCCAGCTCTCTGTAGGTCATTCACTAGGTCCCCCGTGTGGTTCTGGGATTTTTGCTCACCGTTCTTGTTATCATTTTGACGCCACGGGGTGAGATCTTGCATAGAGATTCAGTCTTCCCAGCCTGGTGCAGATCTACAATTTTGTCTCTGGTGTCCTTCGACAGCACTTTGGTGTTAGCCATAGTGGAGTTTGGAGTGTGACTGACTGAACTTGTGGACAGGTGTCTTTTATACCGATAATGAGTTAAAACAGGTGCCTTTAGTACAGGTAACGAGTGAAGCCTCGTTAGACTTCGTTACACCTCGTTAGAAGAAGTTAGATCTATTTGACAGCCAGAAGTCTTGCTTGTTTGTAGGTGACCAAATACTTATTTTCCACCATGATTTGCAAATAAATTCTTTAAAAATCGAACAATGTGTTTTTCTGTTTTTTTTCCCCCACATTCTGTCTCCCTAACGTGAATGCAATGCTAACACTACGAGTTACATTTAGCATGCGATGATCACTCAGCACAGACCTTTAAAGGCTAAAGCTACCATTGCATATTCTCTCTTACCGAGATAAGAATAATAATATTACCGCTTGTGTCTCAAAACAAGCAGTGAGGAGACTGGAGAGGACACTAGAGTAGCGGGTGAGTTGGGGTGGCGCAGCATGACACATGAGTAACACAACCAGGCATGCTAAGTACACATAAAATGTCACAGATTGTGAACATGTGACAGAAACAATGGCGCATTTTCGTCTTGTTCTCGTCTCGTCAGACAAAAACTGGCATTCGTGTTATTATGTTTTAGTCTTACAAGACACGTTTTTAGCTCGTGTCATCGTCATGAAAAAATTGTTCGTCGACAAAATATTTTCGTTATAGTCATCGTTGACGAAAACAAAACTGGTGACAGTATATGGAAAATGTGATATATCGCCATAGCCCACAAGGTTGTTGATATGCTCCCGCCAAAAATCTATATCGTTTTAAAAAACATCAATGTCAAGTCATTGTTTTTTATTTTTTTATTTTTTTTAAAGGGAACTAACAGGTTGCTACCAAAATATTACATTAAAATAGTGTCTCCATGAGCTCACTGGCTGCCATTGACGGTGCTAGATATCCAATTCATTTGGACTGGATTGGACGCCTTGCGCTGTCAATTCATAGCCAGTCTTCCCGATTTTGTGGCCATTTACAGGTCACTTCCTGTTCACTATAGAGCATTTACAGCAGGGGTGTCCAAACTTTTTGCAAAGGGGGCCAAATTTGGTGTGGTAAAAATGTAGGGGGCCGACCTTGGCTGACGTCCTTTACGTAGAACAATAAGCAAATTTTAGCAAACCATTCTGTGTGTCGCATTTGTTTTATTATTATTTTTTAATTAATAATTTCAACAGTCTCCAACTACTGTTCTCTTTCGACTCTCGGGCTCTTGCGAAATACTGCTGCTGTGAAATTAATCTAGTTTCAAAAGTTTCTTCAATTTCTCCCTGCGTATCTTCCCTGTAATCTTGTCGTACATGTAAGCATGTCTTGTTTGGTAATATTGCCTCACATTGAATTCTTTAAAAACAGCGACTGTCTCTTTGCAAATGAGGCAGACACAGTTGTTGCGTATTTTAGTGAAGAAATAGTCCAATTTCCACCTTTCCTTGAAGCGTCGGCCATCGCAGTCAACTTTCTTTTTTTTGTTGTTGTTGTTGATTGTCGCCATTTTAGAAAATTAGAAGTCAAGGGTCACACGAGGTAATGTTGCTTAGAGTGCTGGTGTAAATGAGGAGCAGCATTTTTTAAGTAGTGTTTAAGCTACTTCATATGCTGGTTGCAGTACTGCTGACCAATTTATTAAGTCTGTGTGCGGCCAGACGTTATTGATCTTATCACAGAGGCTCGGGGCCGGATGAAATTTGACCACGGGCCGCATTTGGCCCCCGGGCCACACTTTGGACATGTCTGATTTACAGGTTACTTCGTGTTGATTTCGAGTCACTTCCTATTCATTTCAGGACATTCTCAAGTCATTTCCCATTCATTTGGGAACGTTCTCGAGTCATTTTCTGTTCAGTAACATAAAATTAAAAGGATGTGACCTGTAAATACCCCAAAAGGAAACGTGACCGAAAATCAACAGAAAATGACATCTAACGCCCCAAAATTAACTCATTGCCTGGCATTGGCTGCCATTGACAGCCATAGAGAGTATTTCACTTGTATACCAAACGGCCAACTAGCTGCTATTCCAGGACTCGAATGGACATATTGCAGATGCACTACTGACCTGCCTCTGCGATATTTCGTACCTCGGAGAATGTCCCTGGAAGTGCGCGCCTCCTCAAACATTAACTTGTTGTCTGAGGCTACCAGGGCCTTCAGCTCTTCTGCTCGTGACGCATATTGGCGGACCTGCAGGGAAATGTTCACCGTGTTGTAATAATTCATAAGAGGTATGGTAGACCTCAGTTTATATTTAATATGGCCCACCTTGCACATCCATTATCAACAGTGCTGTAATATTTGATTAAATCAACTAAAATTGTTCACTTAAAATGTATTCATTCACCTTTTAAAAAATATACAGTGGAGCGAACAAGTATTTAGTCAACCACCAATTGTGCAAGTTCTCCTACTTGAAAAGATTAGAGAGGCCTGTAATTGTCAACATGGGTAAACCTCAACCATGAGAGACAGAATGTGGAAAAAAACAGAAAATCAGATTGTTTGATTTAAAAAAAAATTTATTTCCGAATTATTAGAGTGGAAAATAAGTATTGGGTCACCTACAAACAAGCAAGATTTCTGGCTGTAAAAGAGGTCTAACTTCTTCTAATGAGGTCTAACGAGGCTCCACTCGTTACCTGTATTAATGGCACCTCTTTTAACTCATTATCGGTATAAAAGACACCTGTCCACAACTCCGTCAGTTACACTTCAAACTCCACTATGGCCAAGACCAAAGAGCTGTCGAAGGACACCAGAGACAAAATTGTAGACCTGCACCAGGCTGGGTAGACTCAATATGCAATAGGTAAAACGCTTGGTGTAAAGAAATCAACTGTGGGAGCAATTATTACAAAATGGAAGACATACAAGACCAATGATAATCTCCCTTGATCTGGGGCTCCATGCAAGATCTCACCCCGTGGCGTCAAAATGATAACAAGAACGGTGAGCAAAAATCCCAGAACTACACGTGTGGACCAAGTAAATGACCTACAGAGAACTGGGACCACAGTAACAAAGGCTCCTATCAGTAACACAATGCGCCGCCAGGGACTCAAATCCTGCACTGCCAGACGTGTCCCCCTGCTGAAGAAAGTACACGTCCAGGCCCGTCTGCGGTTTGCTAGAGAGCATTTGGATGATCCAGAAGAGGACTGGGAGAATGTGTTATGGTCTGATGGAACCAAAATAGCACTTTTGGTAGAAACACAGGTTCCCGTGTTTGGAGGACAAAGAATACTGAATTGCATCCGAAGAACACCATACCACTGTGAAGCATGGGGGTGGAAACATCATGCTTTGGGGCTGTTTTTCTGCAAAGGGACCAGGATGACTTATCTGTGTAAAGGAAAGAGTGAATGGGGCCATGTATGTAGAGATTTTGAGTGAAAATCTCCTTCCATCAGCAAGGGCATTGAAGATGAGACGTGGCTGGGTCTTTCAGCATGACAATGATCCCCAAACACACAGCCAGGGCAACAAAGGAGTGGCTTCGTAAGAAGCATTTCAAGGTCCTGGAGCCAGTCTAGCCAGTCTCCAGATCTCAAACCCATAGAAAATCTGTGGAGGGAGTTGAAAGTCCGTGTTGCCCAATGACAGCCCCCAAACATCACTGCTCTAGAGGATATCTGCATGGAGGAATGGGCCAAAATACCAGCAACAGTGTGTGAAAAGCTTGTGAAGAGTTACAGAAAACCTTTGGCCTCAGTTATTGCCAACAAAGGGTACATAACAAAGTATTGAGATGAACTTTTGGTATTGACCAAATACTTATTTCCCACCATGATTTGCAAATAAATTCTTTAAAAATCAAACAATGTGATTTTCTTTTTTTTTTCCACATTCTGTCTCTCATGGTTGAGGTTTACCCATGTTGAAAATTACAGGCCTCTCTAATATTTTCAAGTGCGAGAACTTGCACAATTAGTGGTTGACTAAATACGTATTTGCCCCACTGTAATTTACCCAATTAACCTGGTTGATTTTTTAGGATTAAAATGCAAAATGTAAATAGTAGTTACAATGAAAATTGCATTTTTTTTCAATTGGTTAATGAAATAAAATTATGAGAAAAAAAAGAAAAACGAGAATGAATTCTTGTTTTAGCATTTGAATAAACATGACGTAAATCAATAGTTTAAAGGGACTATATGGGATTTTTAGAGTTAATTTAAAGGTGCTTTGAAATGGAGAGCATGTCAAAATCATTATCAGAACTATGATATGACACTGTCATGACATGAGCTTTAATAAATGCTTATAACAGATGTCATTTAGTGTCATCGGGCAAATTATCTCACTTTTGAAAGGATGTAAAAGATCCAAGCTGGACATAAATGGAGTTAGTGACATAATTTGCCTGATGACACTTCTATCATTAGCATTCGGTAATGCCCATGATAGTGTCATGTCACAATTACGACGGTCTTATGACAGTATTATTAACCCAAATAAATAAACAAGTAAGCCGCACTGGACTATAAGCCACAGGATTCAAAATGATATAAGTAAGTAAGTAAGAAAAGTAGTGGTTTATAGTCCGAAAATTGGGTAAGTGCAACTTTTTTGCCATTTCTTTGGCTTAAAATAGAAATCTGATTCACACAATATTAATATGGCACTTGTTTTCAAACTCACCTTTTGCCTAAGGATATCTTTTCGCTGTCTGTCAGTCTCATCTGAAGAAGAGAAAAGACATGGTGATATTTGTATTTATTTATTTACAAAACAATACGGTTTCATAAAGTGCTTAGTGGAAAAAAGTATGTGCTCTTACAATAAATAGCAGGGACAAAATGCTCCAGGGCGCTACAGTAAAAAGAGAGTGCAGCGGACCTCTCGCCATCCTGGTCCTTCTGGACCGCCTGCAGGACCAGTTCTTTCTGAAAAGAAGCAGAAATTGACATCACCGTAAACACGCTATGAACAATCCCTTCGTCTCTTACTGCCTTCCCCAAGCTCTCGGCACTCGGCATGTGCTCCATATCCACAAAGGGATGCGTGAAGAACTCGGCGAAGGTGATCCGCGCATCCGGGTTTCTCTCAAGGAGACGCAATAGGAGGTCACGGCACTGCTTGGAGACCTTGGCCCCTGGAGGGAGCTGATGTACAGCAACACAATCGGAACAATATATTCGAAAGGTCAGAAGAATGTTACCAAAGACCACTAATTAAAAACAGAAAATTGAAAGATGATTTTTCTGTGGCAACCCCAAGAAAAAGAAAATGATGGTGAAGCTGAGTGGAACAAGCTAAAAAGTACCATTCAGCTAACAAAGTGGGCCAAGTGATTCAAATGTACAGAAATAATTATGTCATCTGAAACTTGGGGCACTTACATCAATAGGCTGGTTGCTCCGAATCTTCTCTTCCAATTCTGAAAACGACCTTGATGCAAAAGGGGCCCGTCCAAACAGTGCCTCTATATTCAGACGAACAGCACAAGTGGATCATCCACCTTTTTAATGTATTTACCTTGTATTTCTTTTCTAACCTTAAATGTATTGACTACATACAACATTATATAATGTAAAGTGCCCTCCATAATTATTGGATTTATAATAATTATGTGTTTTTTAGCTTCTAATATTTTTTTTTTCTAAATAATATGGGACCTTAATGGGAAAAAAGAGAAAAATCCAACCTTCAATACAAGTGCATTTATTCAGTGGGGAAAAAAATCCCACATAAAGAAATAATTATTTGACATCAAATAATGTTTGTCACAATAATGTTTGTCACAATTATTAGCACCCCTGGTGTTAATACTTTGTACAACCCCCTTTTGCCAACAAAACAGCACCTAATCTTCTCCTATAATGTTTCACAAGATGGGAAAAGACAGAAAGAGGGATCTTCAGTCATTCCTCTTTGCAGAATCTCTCTAAATCATCCAGAGACCTGGGTCCTCTCCTCTGTACTCTCCTCTTCAGCTCACGCCACAGGTTTTCAATGGGGTTGAGGTCTGGGGACTGAGATGGCCATGGGAGGACCTTGATTTTGTGTCTGGTGAACCATTTCTGTGTAGATTTGGCCATATGTTCAGGGTCATTGTCTTGCTGAAAGACCCAGTGACGACCCATCTTCAGCTTTCGGACAGAGGGCAACAGATTTTGATTTAAAATGTCCTGGTATTTCAAAGCATTCATGATCAGTGTTGTTAATAACGGCGTTACAATATAACGGCGTTACTAACGGCGTTATTTTTTTCAGTAATGAGTAATCTAATTAATTACTTTTCTCATCTTGGCAACGCCGTTACCGTTACTGAGGCGGGAAAGGCGTGCGTTACTATGCGTTACTAAGTTGGTTGAATAAAAAAAAGTCTGAGAGAAACGGACTCACGGGGACGAGAGCAGAGCAGGAGTGGGGAAGACGCCGTTGCAACCGCGATGCTAGGTGGCTCCAATAATACCTGAATGCAGCCATAGCCGACAAACTACACCCACATGACACGGTAGATATCATATTATAGAACTAGATGCAAATGACAGACACTGCTGCATTGCCAACATGTTTTAAGGACTACATGCGTTTGTAAACATTCGCCATCTTAAAGCAGTAGACCTCTCAGGAAGGCCCTGATGTAGAGATCCTTCCTAGCGAACCTAAGTAATTTTTTTTTTAATCTAAAATGCTCCTAAATCGGCAAAATCTTAACTTAAATCTATCTTTAAATGATGAAACAGTTTTAAAACTTACACATGTTTAAAGTAGACAGAAGGGAACTAATGCAATAACGGGAGAAATTTTAACAACTTTAACGATTGATTCACAACTTTAAATCACTTCCACACATAGCAAAGGTTACTAGCTAGTTATCGCAATACCCTTTTGTCTAGTTAAGTTGAGGGTAAAGAATTGGGCTAGGGCCAATTGTCCCCCAAACCCTTTAAGCTTCACATTGTGTGACCTGTTTTTTTTTTTTTTTTTTTTTTTTGAGAAAAAGAAATATATATCACTAGTTACTTTGCCAAGTAACTAATTACTCTTACATTCAGGTAACTGAGTAACTAACGCAATTACTTTTTGGGAGAAGTAATTTGTAACTGTAATTAATTACTTTTTTAAAGTAAAATTAACAACACTGCATGGCACTAAATGCGTTAGTAGACAGCCGCCGTCTTAAAGCAGTAGACTTTTTAGGACGGCTCTGTTGTAGAGAACCTTCCTAGCGAACCTAAGTAACTTTTTATCTAAAATACTTCTAAATCGGCAAAATCTTGACTTGAATCTATCTTTAAATGATGAAACAGTTTTAAAACTTTCATATGTCGAAAGTAGAGAGAAGGGAACAAATGCAATAATGGGAGCAATTTTAACAACTTTTAACAGTTGATTCAGGGTAAAGGGTAAATTAGGGTAAAGAATTGGGCTCGGGCCAATTGTACCAAAAACCTTCACAAAAAACTTCACAGTGTGGCCAATTTTTTTTTTTTTTTTTTTTTTTTGAGGGGAAAAAAAAAAAGTAATTATCACCAATTACTTTGCCAAGTAACTAATTACTCTTACATTCAGGTAATTGAGTTACTAACGCAATTACTTTTTGGGAGAAGTAATTTGTAACTATAATTAATTACTTTTTTTCAGTAAGATTAACAACACTGTTCATGATGCCCTGCACCCT
Organism: Corythoichthys intestinalis; assembly: GCF_030265065.1. NCBI lineage: Eukaryota > Metazoa > Chordata > Actinopteri > Syngnathiformes > Syngnathidae > Corythoichthys > Corythoichthys intestinalis. The sequence continues at coordinate 15,572,990 of NC_080395.1, read as the reverse complement.
AACAAGGTTCCCAGGGCCTTTGGAAGCGAACCAGCCCCACAGCATCACTGACCCACCCCCATACTTCACAGTGGGTATGAGGTGCTGTCTACACACCAACAAGCTGTTTGTGAGGCATGCACGGAGAAAACCTTTCCTCACTCAACATAATAAACGCAAACGTCTAGAGTTCGGCAAGCGGTATTGGGGCTTCAACTGGGACCATGTGCTTTGGTCAGATGAGACCAAGATTGAGCTTTTTGGCAACAAACACTCTAAGTGGGTCTGGCGTGCCACGACAGATGCGCATGCTGAAAAGCACAATGACAATAAATTTCATTCATTCATTCATTCATTAACACTAGGGGTGCTAATAATTGTGACACACATTATGTAATGTCAAATAATTATTTCTTTATGTGGGATTTTTTCCCCACTGAATAAATGCACTTGTATTGAAGGGTGGATTTTTCTCTTTTTTTCCATTTAGGTCCCATATTATTTAGAAAAGAAAAAATTATTAGAAGCTAAAAAACACATAATTATTATAAATCCAATAATTATGGAGGGCACTGTAGCTCTTAAGTTTACAATGATCTCCTTTTCTTAAAAGAAGCCAACACTCACCATAAAGAATAACTCCCACTGACCAGAGATCCACTCTGGAGTCGTACTGGCGTCGACACACCATCTCGGGAGCCATGTACAGAGGAGAGCCTCTCAGCACGCTCTTTTCGTCCCACGGTGACATGTACTGGGCGAAGCCAAAGTCTGTGACATTGAATTAGAATCCGGCATTTGATATTATCAGAAGCAGAATTGAATTCGAACTACTAACTAGCTGTACTTGACCAGGAGCTGACATACCAGTAATCACAAAGAAGCCTGTGTGTTTTCTAACATATTTGGTCATATAGATATTTAATATCAAATTCTGAGAGATTCAAGTAATAGAACTAAACAATTAAAATTGAAAAAAAAAGATTTTTTTTTTTAAATAACTTTCTGTAAAATGTAATTTTAAATAAATGCAATTTCTGTTGAGGAATAAATTAGGACACCCCAACATTCAAATCCCACTTAATGCCTAAATAAACAGAGGAGTATCACATCAGGTGCACATGATTAGATCATCATTACCCAGTGTTTTGAAAGAGGCTTGACTTATTTAAACTTAAAATAGTCTACAAGTGGAGGACATTAAAAAAAACTGCCAACATGCCCAGGTCTGGCCGTCCAAGCAAGTTCAGCCCGAGAGCAGACTGCAAGATGCTAAAAGATGTCTCTAAAAACCCTAAAATGTCATCACAGAACCTACAGCAGGCTCTTGCTACTGTTGATGTGAAATTGCATGCTTCTACAGTCAGAAAGAGACTTCACAAGTTTAACATTCACGGGAGGTGTGCAAGGAGGAAACCTTTGCTCTCCAAGAAGAAGATGAAGGCCAGACTGAAGTTTGCCGAGTGAATGTAGACAAAGACCTCGACTTCAGGAATAATGTTCTTTGGACAGATGCATCTAAAATTGAATTATTTGGACACCAGAACAGAGGAAATGTTCGGTGTAAACCCATTACAGCATTTCAGGAAAAGAACCTCATACTGTGAAGCATGGAGGTGGAAGTGTCATGGTTTGGGGATGCTTTGCTACAGTAGGACCTGGCCAGTTCACCATCAAAGAATCCACCATGAATTCTATCGCGTATCAGCGGGTGTTTGAGGAACATGTGAGATCATCTGTGAAAAAACTAATGCTGAAGCGAAACTGGACCCTGCAACATGACAATTACTCATAACATACCAGTAAATCCACCAAGGACTGGCTGAAAAGGAAGTAATGGAGATTCCTGGAATGGCCGAGTCAAAGCCCAGATTTTAATCCCATTGAGATGCTGTAGGGTGACTACAAACGGGCTGTACATGCAAGAAATCCTTCAAACTTCTCCCAGCTGAAAGTATTCTGCGTTGAGGAGTGGGGCAAACTTTCTTCAGACCGATGTCAAAGACTGGTAGATGGCAACAAAAAGCGTCTCACTGAAGTTATTTCAGCCAAAAGGGGTAATACTAGCTATTAGGTGGAAGGGTATCCTAACTTTTCCTCTGTTAGAATATGCATTTTTGTTGATATATTTGATTTAATGGGTAAACCAACGTTAATTTTTGTTGTTTACCCACAATTAAATCATTTTTTATGTGAACCTTTATTAATAAAGAACTGAAAATTTCATGGGTTATCCAAATTTTTTCACATGACTGTATTTTTACTGAAAACATTGAATAAATGCAAGGAACATCCCTTAGTAGATTAAATAATATTAATAGTCGTAGACACAAGCCGGTGTCTAATCACCCTTGGTTGGGTCACCTGGAGGAGAGTATATGATGTTGAAAGATCAGAAACACCCGATGATTCCAGGAACATCACTAAAGATGTATCCAGAGGCATCAGTAGACTTATTTACATGGGTTTGGACGATGTGCGAACGCTAGCTAATGCATGCTAACCGTTTGCATAGGTGTTACTGCTGTATTAGCAACTGCGGTAATTATAATTGTGGATTTACGTTGGCTTTGAATATGTCTGTCATTAAGAACGACACTGATTTATTAAAAAATTTTTTCACACTGCAAAGCGTCGGTGTTAAGAAGAGCTCAGTAAAGGCAGCAAAACGCACAGACTTCTGGCATCATCCTTTGGGAATTTAGCTCGCAGTCTAGCTCAGACTGAGCACTGACATCTTAACGAGGACAGTACAGGTGCATTTACTGCACGACTTAAAAATTTTTCTGCGCGCGGAAATTACGTACCGTTCCAGGACATAGTATCTTTCGTGTTTTGAATATTTCGAAAAATACCGTAATTTCCCGAATATAATGCGCACCCGTGTATAACATGTACCCCATTAAAATCTAGGGAAAATGATTGTACACGTGTATAAAGCGCACCCTAATTTTAGCAACAATAAATATGAGTCTCGTGTCTCGAACTTTTATAAAGTACGCGGTTGCAGCATTTTTTAATCCTTTTGTCATTTTTTTTTTTAAAACAGTACAATATTAATTTTCTGTGGTAAAATTGCTCACAGTATACAATAACAATTTTCACAAAGTAAGGAGTGGTAGCGAGTTTTAACAGAATTCACCAGCGGAACTAATGTTGGCAAGTTGTGTAGTTCCGGGGGGAAGAGCAGGGGTGAAAGTGGGCCAGAACGGTCAGGAACGCAGTTGCGGTATAAGATTCAGGGCCGGAATGCTGTTCCGGTTCACGGTGCTTTGATTCCGAAAATATGACGGCAACTGTCAAAACGCTATGTAAAAAAAAAAAAAAAAAAAAAAAGCTAAGCTGCTACACATGTATTTCATCTCCAAGAAGAAAACAATCTACCAACATCAGATTTACAAGTGTTAACAACAAGCGTAATAAAGTGCTTGTGTAGCGTAATCCGTTTCCACCAATATTTATCATTTATTTTATTCCAAGGACGGCATAGAGGTTTCCCCAGCTGCTGCAGTTATCCGAATTTGACGATGATGCGTCACATCAATGTGCGAATGTACGCAGCAAAGCAAAACACCTGGACTCATTTATCTGTTCAATTGGCTGACATACTGACATGTGATCAGCAACCTCTGATTGGTTCAAATGTGCATGTTTTGTGGAACAGCAAAAAAAAAAACAAGTTGTTGAATTGATGCGACAAAAAAAGGCAATGCAACATAAAAAGGATCAAATCTTTAAGAGCGCGAAAGAGTTGATGAGGCTTATTTATCATATTTAGTTAATTTAGGTTCAGAACAACTTAGCTGTCAATGTGCACATTGGACTTATATTTGTTTATATATGTTAGGCTACTTATTCATTTTCTTATGATTTAAAAAAGTCAATGTTTGCGTGATCTTCAAGATATATTCCATTTCACTCTGCATAATATAACTCATTTGTACTTATTTTTCTGAATATACAGTGCCTTGCAAAAGTATTCGCCCCCCTTGAATCTTGCAACCTTTCGCCACATTTCAGGCTTCAAACATAAAGATATGAAATTTAATTTTTTTGTCAAGAATCAACAACAAGTGGGACACAATCGTGAAGTGGAACAACATTTATTGGATAATTTAAACTTTTTTAACAAATAAAAAACTGAAAAGTGGGGCGTGCAATATTATTCGGCCCCTTTACTTTCAGTGCAGCAAACTCACTCCAGAAGTTCAGTGAGGATCTCTGAATGATCCAATGTTGTCCTAAATGACCGATGATGATAAATAGTATCCACCTGTGTGTAATCAAGTCTCCGTATAAATGCACCTGCTCTGTGACAGTCTCAGGGTTCTGTTTAAAGTGCAGAGAGCATTATGAAAACCAAGGAACACACCAGGCAGGTCCGAGATACTGTTGTGGAGACGTTTAAAGCCGGATTTGGATACAAAAAGATTTCCCAAGCTTTAAACATCTCAAGGAGCACTGTGCAAGCCATCATACTGAAATGGAAGGAGCATCAGACCACTGCAAATCTACCAAGACCCGGCCGTCCTTCCAAACTTTCTTCTCAAACAAGGAGAAAACTGATCAGAGATGCAGCCAAGAGGCCCATGATCACTCTGGATGAACTGCAGAGATCTACAGCTGAGGAGGGAGAGTCTGTCCATAGGACAACAATCAGTCGTACACTGCACAAATCTGGCCTTTATGGAAGAGTGGCAAGAAGAAAGCCATTTCTCAAAGATATCCATAAAAAGTCTCGTTTAAAGTTTGCCACAAGCCACCTGGGAGACACACCAAACATGTGGAAGAAGGTGCTCTGGTCAGATGAAACCAAAATTGAACTTTTTGGCCACAATGCAAAACGATATGTTTGGCGTAAAAGCAACACAGCTCATCACCCTGAACACACCATCCCCACTGTCAAACATGGTGGTGGCAGCATCATGGTTTGGGCCTGCTTTTCTTCAGCAGGGACAGGGAAGATGGGTAAAATTGACGGGAAAATGGATGCAGCCAAATACAGGAACATTCTGGAAGAAAACCTGTTGGTATCTGCACAAGACCTGAGACTGGGACGGAGATTTATCTTCCAACAGGACAATGATCCAAAACATAAAGCCAAATCTACAATAGAATGGTTCAAAAATAAACGTATCCAGGTGTTAGAATGGCCAAGTCAAAGTCCAGACCTGAATCCAATCGAGAATCTGTGGAAAGAGCTGAAGACTGCTGTTCACAAACACTCTCCATCCAACCTCACTGAGCTCGAGCTGTTTTGCAAGGAAGAATGGGCAAGAATGTCAGTCTCTCGATGTGCAAAACTGACAGAAACATACCCCAAGCGACTTGCAGCTGTAATTGGAGCAAAAGGTGGCGCTACAATGTATTAACGCAAGGGGGCCGAATAATATTGCACGCCCCACTTTTCAGTTTTTTATTTGTTAAAAAAGTTTAAATTATCCAATAAATTTTGTTCCACTTCACGATTGTGTCCCACTTGTTGTTGATTCTTGACAAAAAAATTAAAATTTTATATCTTTATGTTTGAAGCCTGAAATGTGGCGAAAGGTTGCAAGGTTCAAGGGGGCCGAATACTTTTGCAAGGCACTGTATATTACTTATACAGTGGTACCTCTACATACGATCACTTCGACACACGATCTTTTCGACATCCGACGTAAAATTTGAGCCGCCATTTGTTTCTACATCCGACGAGTTGCTCGAAATACGACGACATGACAGCACTGCAAACGAACGCACGGTGGATTTTCTTGTGTGAGAAATCAACACAGTTTTCAAAAAAAGTTGATACAGTTGGAGAAACAAGGAAAAAAGTGATGCTTACCTTTGAAATGAAGATGCAAGTTATAGAAAAATATGAGCTTGGTGTGCGCGTCCCTGAACTGGCTCAACAATACAGCTCCATGGTCCTCTTCCGACCACCGTTCGCCACTATTTATAAGTTAAGGTGACAATTATTATTGTGGTAACATTGCCAAGGAAATCGCCAGCTTCGTCACGTTTTTATCATTTATTTAAGAACTTATCCAACACAAAACGCCCATTGTCTTAAGCAGTTGACTGCTCTCAAGAAAACGAAAGTATTATCTCTACCACACCGACCTATCTCACTGAGACGTCAGCTTCGCGGTGCGTTCAGGGACAGTAAAAAGTGTCCGCCATATTAGAATCCGATTCGTTACATTATTTACAGGAATAATTATTAATTATTCTTATTATTATTATATTATTCTGATTTATTTATAACTTATTTGTTTTCCTATGTTTAATTGCCATTTGTAACAGTGCCAGCAGTATTTATTAGGAATTTAGTGTATGTTTTTAGGCTTTGGAACGAATTAATGGAATTATAATGTATTCCTATGGGAAAATCCTGCTCGACATACGACCATTTCGACTTACAAACAAGGTCCTGGAACGAATTAAATTCGTATGTAAAGGTACCACTGTATCTTTGTTATAATAATAAAAAAAAAAAAAAGTAAATGTTTACATTAACTTCAATTTTAATATACGTCTTATGTTCTTAAGAGATGATATTTGGAATTTAGTATGTGATAAAATGAGGGGGAAAAAATTATGAGATGGAGATTGGGGTTATTGCTGTTTTTGTTAACTTTTATTTTGCAAATCATTGAAAAAAATACAATTTTGAATGAAAATCATTTTTTATATGTGTTATATAAATAACTGTGCTAAACAGTTTTATTTGCATTTCAGTAGTTAATGAGGTTTGACACCCCCCCCCCCCCAAAAAAAAAGTACAAAATAAACAAATAAATAAATAAATAAATAAAATTTCTGGCTCCGTGGCGACCTTCACGTCGGGGAGTTCCGGCAAGAAATTCTACCCACTTTCACCCCTGGGGAAGAGTTTAGTTAAAGGAACAGCCGGAAGTAAACAAATGTCCTGTGATTTGCGTGCAAGACGTACGTTGTTACTTTGTGAGTTTCAATGTAAATAAAACAACGCGGCTTGGCTCAGTGGTTCGACACTCTTCCTCAGACTCCTGTCCTAGCTCGCCCACGGTCAACATTTATACAAAACGGATCGCCGTATACGTTCTCTTCAAGACAACATCACCGTGTGCCGGAATGTTGAAACGCAAAGGTTAGAAAAATGTACCGGTAAATAATAAACGAATAGTACAAAAAAACATTTTAATGTTATTAGATGTGAAAAATATCATGAAAACAATTATTTACCACATGAAACTTGATTATTATATCGCTGTCGTTCAGATTAGGTAATATTGTGCTGGTCCATGCTTACAATGGAACATGAATCATGATGAATTTTTTTCTGTCTCCGTCCCTATACCCGTGAATAACGCGCACCCATGATTTTACAAGTAAATTTTGGGGAAAAAAGGGTGCGCGTTATATTCGGGAAATTACAGTATTCCGTTAACAATAGCGTTCGTATGTCGAGGTACCACTGTACTTGTTTCAATAACACACTCTTGTTACCTGCTAGCTTCAGGACCGAGCCACACAGCAAGATGTTCTGCGGTTTCAGATCCAGGTGGGAAATGTTTCGATCATGTAGGAACTGGAGAGCACAGGCTGCGGGGACAAGCAAGATAGATGGGCTGCTGATATGGGCGTTTGAAATTACACAAAAAGACGGCGAACCGAGTCACCTATCTGCTGCAGAAAACGCCGCGCGATTCCCTCCGGCAAAATCCGACGACTGCGGATGAAACGGGACAGATCTCCGCCGGAACACCATTCCAGGATCAAGTAGATGTTCTCAGAATCCCACTGAAGGTAGAATAGTCTTTACACAATGGAATTACAGCACGCTCACATTTGAGATACACAATGGGTGAATAAAACAAGTGGCTAGTTCGTATTCATGTGAGCTTACCACAAAGTCTTTCAGCTGAACAATATGAGGATGTCGCACGGTTTTGAGGATCTCTATCTCGGTGAGCAAGTTCTCTGTAGAGGCCTTGTTCAGTGTCTTCTTGGCAACCACCTTCACAGCTACTGCCTCTCGACTATCCCCCTGCAAAGTTCGCAATCAATGAGGAAGACGTTTTGCATCACAGAAGGGGGAAGACGGCGGGAATGTCTTACTTTTCGATAGGCCTTGTAAACTGTCGCGTACGTACCGCTACCCAGCCGCTCCGTCAGGATGAAGTCGTCCAGTTTCGGAGGGGCGAAGCTGGAGGACGACGCCATGCTGAGCAAATGTTATTGGCTGTAATGTAACAATATTGAGCTTGCTTATGTGGGCTTTTGCTTTCAAACAAAACGTCAGATTGTTTTTCCAAAAAATCCCATTTAAACATTGTTTTCCTTTTAGGGATTTTTTTAACTTTTCCTTTTTTGACCATACTGTTTTTTTTTTTTTTTTTTTTTTTTTTTTTAAGTGTTTGCATTTAGTTTTATAGATTTGGACGGATACACTGCCCTCTGGCGGCAACAACGAATATGACATTACTCATTTATCATGGCTGAATCCAGCTGCTCCCTGTTAAGACCAACATAAGCTAATGTTTTGTTTTTATGCATTTGTAATTTAGTTTATTTGTATTTTTAGCTGTTTTTACAGCAACATGTGTTTGAACAATTATTTAAGGGTATTGTAAAAAACATAAATTATTTTTATTTATTTATTTATTTATTTATTTATTTTAAACCTGTCCTGCACAGCTGTTTGACACAGAGAATGGAAGTCTAAGTGTCCGGTTGGTCTGAACAATTTTAATGTTTCACATTGAGAGTATGGCATACTCCCATTGTGATCATTCAACATACCTCGTTTATTATGACAAAGCAACTAACAGGAAGGGGTTATAGGGGAACAGAAGAAAAGAAAACAAACACATCAGAAGAAAGAAAAGAAACACAAACAACAACAAGAAATACATTGATACAACGCCTACACTAACCACGAACATGTCAGTGCCACCATCAGCTAGATGTATTTCCGGTTGACACCATGTGGGGGGCCTGTTGACCAGGGAAAGAAGGGGAGGGGGGTGGGGGAGTCTATAGAATAAGTGATTGGGAGGGGTGGAGTGTACACAAATCAGCTCTGTGATCTAGAAACCAGTAATCGTGTGACTCACTTGTGAGTATAAGCCCGTCGGCAACCGACCCTACGCCGCCCCATCGCCAATCCCGGAACCGGGGCCCCCCACCCGAGTGCGCCCAATCACATTCAGCCGCCCGCGAGCCCCACCAAACACGCGACAGCCACGCAGACGAGCGGAGACGCCGCGCGAACTATTTTTTATGTGTTAGTTTTACCCTGGAGACCCCCGTTTACAGACACCGTGCAACCGCTTTTGTTTAAACTCAGCCATAAAAACTAAGTAATTATATTTATTATTCAAAATGTCTATCATTTTTAGCTTCATCATCAATTGATGTCTAATATTTAGTTGAAAAAGAAAACGACTTTAAAAAATTATTCACTCGCATATTGTAACCTTTTAAAGAAAATACTTCACAATGAAAAAAATAGTGTCTGTAAATAGGTCACAGCTATCTACCCCGTAATTATCACTTAATTGTATTTAATTTTGTCCCTGTTGCATTTTCCCTTATCCATTATCCCTTTCACTTATAATTTTAATCATCATAAAATCTAACTCAACAGATTTTCCCCAGTAAACATTGGCACCATTGTCATTGCTTAATATTCATGGTGTTAAATCAGGCAACGTTTCTTCAGAAAACAAACACTCGAAAATTAACAATATAATAGAGTAGCAAAATTAACAGCTGCAGATCATTTGCATCATTCAAACTGCTATTCATTATTCCTGACTCTAATAATGACAATGAATGAACCTTCCAAACAGGAAGGACTTCATGACGTGAATGGATTACTCAGTTCTTCTCCTGGGCTGACTCAACTATTAAATACGGATAAATTTCGGCTTAACAGGGGAGCAAGACGAGCAATAAAACAACCATTAGGACGTCTGATTAACTTCATTTAGCATCGTGCAGTTTGAAACTTCTAGCTAGCGACACGTCAACCACCGTAGCATAATGATGGAGTATCTGGACAGTAAGCAGTCAAAAGTCCGTCAGTCGACTAGTTACTATTTTATTCAAACTACATTTTTACCTTTACTGTAGTTAATCCATGACAGGCGGGGTGGCATTGGGGAATGTTTACTTCGCTGTCAGTCGGGATGCACTTTGACTTCACTGATCACGTGACTTGGAACCTGAAGTACAACATGACATCGCCTTCTATCGTTCGAAAGCAGTACTGCACTGCTGGATAGCAGTTGCTATATTTTATATAGATGTCACATATACTGTATATCACGTTAATATATTTATAAAAGGCTAGATGATTTGCGCTGTGAGCCAAAGGGAACGGGCTTCGTGACTTGTTGGCCATTTTGGGTCAGAGCCAATTAATAAACATAACATTATTGTCAAAGGAGAGGGTACTTTGAACTAGGTATAGATTGCTTAATTCACAATCTATTTTCAAATGGCTTCGAATTTTATACACTAAACAGATGCCGTAAATTTACTGCAAACTTAAAACTAATTGTATACCGTGATTTTCGGACTATAAGCCTGCTGCTTTTTCCCCTTCATTTTGAGTCCAGCGGCTTATAGTCCAGTGCCGCTTATTTGTTGATTTATTTGGGTTAATAAGTAACACTTTATTTGACAGCGGCGTCATAAGACTGTCATAAGACAGTCATAACTATGACATGACACTATCATGGACATTACTGAACGCTTATGACAGATGTCATTAAGTGTCATCTGGCAAATTATGTCACTAACTCCATTCATGTCCAGCTTGGATCTTTTACATCCATTCAAAAGTGAGATAATTTGCCGGACAACACCAAATGACATCTGTTATAAGCATTCATTAATGCCCATGACGGGGTCATGTCATAATTATTATTGTCTAATGACAGTCTTATGGCGGCACTGGCAAAGAAAGTGTTCCCAAATACCATAACTGGCAATTAATGAAACAACTGGAACAGTAATTGAAGAAATAATTAGCACAAAACATGAATTTTGATTGTTATTTACATCTATAGCACCGCAATGCATGCTAGGAGGCATACTGGACAACAGCAGTGTTGACAGCAGGTGGCAGCAGAGGTTCTGTCTCCCCCAAGGGCGCATTGACGGCCAAATGAAGCTTCTTGGATCAATGAAGCTTCGCAACGAATTGGTTCAAAGCTTCATGGTGGTTAATTTGCTCTTATGACAGTCTTATGATGCCGCTGTCAAATAAAGTGTTCTCTGTTAAAATGTTTTGGTGCAAATATTCCATAATACAGTGAGGACAGCTGCGGCTTATAGTCTAGTGCGGCTTATCGATGAAGAAAATGCCGTTTCCGTGACAAATTTGGTGGGTGGCGGCTTATAGTCAGGTGCGCCTTATAGTGCAAAAATTACGATTTTTAAAAATATATATTCAACCTGAAACATAGCCACCTTTATAAAATTTGTTGTAAACCAAACCTTTGTAATTTCATGATTAATTCTGCGAGTTAAGAGTATTTCAGTGGAGAAAATCGCTCGCTTCACGCGTTCTGCAGTAAAGTCCTCCGGAGATGTCTTCCGAAGCAAGGTGGTCGCTATTCACTCACGTCGCCGACTCCGCTTTTAGACATCTAGCCTCAGAATATCACATCTATGGTATTTTTAATTGAACCGTTTACGTAATTAAAAAATGGAAATAAAAAAACGCACAAACAACGCTAATCCTGACCCTAATGAAATGTGATTCATTTATTTTATAGTACTACACGAAATACGAATTTTTACAACAATTAGTTTTTTTAATTTAATGACAAACAACACACAACAAGCAATATGACATAACAAAAATAGATGCCGGGGGGGGGGGGGGGTCAGTCGCTATAAAATATACGCATTTTTAAAATCTATTATTTATTTATTTATTTTTAAAACAATATTTAACGTTTCACGAGCCTTTTGTGTTCAGTCTTTAATGATGAAAAAAAAAGTAGAAAGACCGTGTCTTAAAAAAATGTTTGAAAAAAGGTATCAGAGTGCTATATCTGCATTTGTGAATAAATAATTTAGCGCTAAAAATTTACAAATTAACTATAAAAACAGTTTCTATTTTAAACTGTTTTTTTAAAAACAAATCATTTATTAGCTTGTGGCTAACAAAAACGTCACCGGAAGTCCGCTTTCATACCTCCTATGGTCATTTAAAGATGGCGGACTGCCTGGCTGCACGCTTGGCTGCCCAGGAGGAGCAAATTCTGCTCCTCGCCGGCGAAATATCCGTCCTTCGTGACGGGATAAACCGAGATTTAGGCCCTGCAGGGGACGCGGGGGTGTCCTCGCAGCTGGAGGAGCTGAAGTCAGAGAATGAAAAGCTCAAGTACCGGCTACTGCACCTCCGCCGGGGTCTGCGGGCAGAGCTGGAGCTCGAGCAGGGCAAGAGTTCACAGGCAGGGGGCGAGTGTGCCAAAGCAACCGGGGGCATCGTCGTCAAGGGAGGACAGGCGAACAACAAAGCGACTAAAAAGGTGCCGAATCATACTTCGATTTGGAATTGTAGTGAGCCAAATTGCAACCGTTATTTAATCAGAGTCCATATTAAAGGAATAGTATTTTTTAGTATAGCTCGTGTAATAATAACTACAAGAAATTACACAACGAAATATTTTGAGATCTGCCTGTTTCACAAAATATTTTAGTGAGAAATCATTTCGAGATTTTGACAGTTAATGATGTCACAAATGGAATAATTTACCCAACATTGTTAGCTGGCTGAATATTTGTTATTTTCAAGCAGTGGCGCCTCCAGAATTTTTTCATAGGGGTGGCCAGATGGGGCCACTTAAAATCTTGGGGTGGCCAAAACTAAAAGCCATAATTTCAGGTTTTCATTATATTATTGCAGTAAAAAGGTCAGGGGAAAACTATCAGAAAGACTTAAGGACACAGCTACTGATATACTTTGGTGTATTGTGTAATATTTGATGTTACTAATGATTTAATGTGCATAGTCCATAACTGTCCAGTCAACATTTTGAGTTCCACAACAATTCTGTTTTATTGTGCTATGTATATATTAGGCATAAGGTGTACATTTAACCAGGGCTGTCAAACGATTACAATTTTTAATCGAGTTAATCACAGCTTAAAAATGAATTAATCGTAATTAATCACAATTCAAACCATCTCTAAAATATGCCATATTTTTCTGTAAATTATTGTTGGAATGGAAAGATAAGACGGATATATACATTCAACATACTATACATAAGTACTGTATTTGTTTATTATAACAATAAATCCACAAGATGGCATTAACATTATTAACATTATTTCTGTGAAAGGGATCCACGCATAGAAAGACTTGTAATTCTTAAAGGATAAATGTGAGTTTGTATATTGTGACTAAATATTGCCATCTAGTGTATTTGTTGAGCTTTCAGTAAATGATATTGTAGCGACTTAACTGTTCTGCCCAAATGCATGATGGGAAGTGGCGCAAACATGACTGTGTGTGGTGGCTGCAAATGCTATATCTTCTCTGCGTTGGGTACACTACATGGTGTTAAGAAAAAGATCAACTCCTGTCATTCTTCCCCATGTCCTTTCCCACAATATTTATAGTTGCTGTGGGAGTGATGACAAAGCTTTTGCCAATTAAAAGCACGGCCCCAATGAATGCTTGTCTCTACTCCACTCACTTGACACTGCCTCTTATCTCTGTATATAAGTAAAACGGAGCCATTGTAGGCTGTTTTCCGGCAATGCGTGAATGAGTCCTACCGCGAATGCGTTAATTGCGATAAATATTTTCACGTGATTAATTAAATAAAATTAATTACCTCCCATTAACGCGATAAATTTGACAAAACAAAATAAATGCATTCATTTGTGATGAAATGCATAACTGATGCTACAATAATCTAAGGATATACTGGCAAGCGGGGTGGCCAGTGGGGTGGCCAACCAATTTATAGGGGTGGCCGTGGCCACCCCTGGCCACCCCCTGGTGGCACCACTGTTTTCAAGTCCAACTGAAATATTAATGGAAAATTTTGAATTTGGATGTGTATACAAATAGGTGTGTTTCAGGAGTGCCCTATTTGAAATAAATAACACAACCAATTTTTGAAATTCATTTATTTGGTGAGTCCCACTGATGCTTATTTAACCAAAATTAGTCTTTTCGAGCAGAGTTCGAAGATTCATTGCTACCTATACAGTGGCGGAACAAATGTGAACAGGGCACAAGTGCGATAAGCATAAACGGGACCCGCCGAGTGGACTGTCCAAGGAGAGGGGGTGTTCGTTGACAATTATTTGCTGGCCCCTCTAGACGATTGTCCGGTGTTTGTGTGATATGTTGGAATTTGACCTTTTTGCCAGAATCACGCCAGCCAAACCACCGGAACCACGCTAGTACAATTCCAAAGACCCGGGGCAGCGCCGCCCCGACAACCTGGCCAAAAGGCCAAACTCCACGCTTTCACCTCTTTAACCCCTTAAATACTATTTTAAAAGCTGGAAGACGGCTTTGAGACACAAGTTGACAATTTATTCCAAGTCGACAGCAAATTAGACTCCAAGGCAAAAACTGCAAAGAGACCCAATCGAAGAGGAAGGCTAGCTCCAGGGTCACCAAATCAACAAAAGATTCCTGAGCAAAATGACCATGATTAGTTAAACATTCGGTCTTTTAAAAGCTCTTGGGAGGCGGGCTGTGGTCCGAAAGTAGGGTGTGTACGGGCGTTGTTTAGGGTTATTGTCTGTTGGGGATTGGACAGGAGAATTCGGGCATTACTGTTGTCAACTAGAGGTGAGGATTTTACCATCCGCAGCACCATGCGAGTGTTGAGTGTCCACTTCTCAGTCGCGGGTTCCTCCATTATCAGATGTTCCTTGTGGGAGGAGAGGATGTCCTTTCATTGTTCTGGACTGTCCATTGTTGGTTACCAGAAGAGCTGATGGTGGGATTTGGTCGTCCAGACGTGGGTTTGTAGATGTCTTGGCCGTCACCTGCTTGTCTCGCTCCATCAGCATCAATCTCGCTCAGTCAGCTGTATGAAGCGCGCATTGGGCTTCCCTAGTCAGCAGGAGTCCTGTAGTTGTTATCGCCCTTATCTGCCCGTTGTCCTGGCGCTGCAAATTCCAATTGCTCCAAGTCCAACTACTCATAATTGAATTATTAGGGCCCGAGCACTAAGCGTGCGAAGGCCCTATTGTTTTGCAAAGTATTAATATTATTATTTAAAAAAAATTTTTTTTAAATTTTATTTTCATTCACTGGTCTGACCTGGGCGTGGTACCAAAGTCGGCCATTTTTTCGGCAAAATGACAAATTCAGTAAATGACTAATAGTTCCTTGACACAACGTTCAATCTTTTTCATATTTGGCATGTATGTGCGGTATCCCACCCTTAACACGAGTGCATTGAAATATTACCCATTAGGCCTAGCGCCCTCTAGTGAGAACAGGAAATGCCTTTTTTTACTAAACAGGCTCCTCCTCCAAGGAAAAAAATATATTCACCTGAAACCTGCATCAGGGGAGCCATAAGACATGTGTTCAGGTGCCTGATGAAAAATACTGAGGTTTGGTTGAAGCAGAAGAGTCCAACAGGAGAAGTGAAAATGACTGAAGCCATTTCGTCTCACCACAAGTTTTGAACGGTCATAACTTCTACAACATATCTGCGCCAAACATCTCGGAAAAAAATCTGTTGACCTCAAACCTGCATAAGGGGAGCCTTAAGACCTGTGTTCAGGTGCCTGATGAAAAATATTGAGGTTTCGTTGAGGCGGAGGGGTCCAAACAGGAAAGTGAAAATGACCGTCAACGATTTGTCACGCAAAAAACTTTGAACAGTCATAACTCAGCAGATAAACAACATATCTGCGCCAAACTTCCCGTGCTTGTTGAGAGTCATACCCTGAAGGGTCTTGTAGGGGTCATTTGCATCAACTCTACAGTGCCAACTAGTGGCAACAGAAAAGAGTTTTAAAAAAGGCCTTTCCTATTGTTTTTTTTCAACGTAGAGCAATCAAATTTGGGGAGTCCATACCTTATGTAAAACTGCTCCAAAAAGTCTCTTGCACCCATTTTCCAAATCCAACAGAAAATCGGGTATTTTGGATCGAATGTGAAATTTTTATCCATTTGTAGTACAGTTTACATTTGGAGACCTGAACATGCACGAAAACTCACCAAATTTTGCACATACATGCGGCTTTGCGTGTATTTCGATAATCTTGCGACGTTACAAAAAAATGTAACAAAAGGGCTCAGTGGCACCCCCTTGAATTTTTCAAAAAGGCGTTTTTTTTAACGTAGAGAAATGAAATTTGGGGAGTCGATACCTTGTGCAAAACTGCTCCAAAAAGTCTCTTGAACCCATATTCCAAACACAACAGGAAATCGGGTATTTTGGATCGAATGTGAAATTTTTATCAATTAACAGGGTGCACATTTGAGACCTTGTCACAGAGGCAGTTAGTTGGATCATCTTCAAAATTGGTGAGACTATTCAGGAGACATAGGAGATCTACAATTTTCAGAATGGTGCGTTTTCATTCATGGGTCTGACCTGGGCGTGGTGCCAAAGTCGGCCATTTTTTCGGCAAAATGACAAATTCAGTAAAAGACTAATAGCTCCTTGACACAACGTTCAATCTTTTTCATATCTGGCATGTATGTGCTGGAGCCCACCCTTAACATGAGTGCATTGAAACATTGCCCATTAGGCCTAGCGCCCCCTAGTGGGAACAGGAAATGCCTTTTTTTACTAAACAGGCTCCTCCTCCAAGGAAAAAAATATATTCACCTGAAACCTGCATCAGGGGAGCCATAAGACATGTGTTCAGGTGCCTGATGAAAAATACTGAGGTTTGGTTGAAGCAGAAGAGTCCAACAGGAGAAGTGAAAATGACTGAAGCCATTTCGTCTCACCACAAGTTTTGAACGGTCATAACTTCTACAACATATCTGCGCCAAACATCTCGTGCTTGTTGAGTCATACTCTGAAGGGTCCTGTAGGGGGTCATTTGCATCAACCCTACAGCGCCAACTAGTGGCAATAGAAAGTCACTCATTTTTCTAATATATGTCCAGGTCTTTTCAGGTTGATCATTGTAGTTTCAAGACCTTTTGAAATACTTATTTTACGGCCCATGTCCACATGTCTCTGTCTGTTGCCGTGACGACCCTTTATTCGCTCCTTTTTTGTAGTACTCTCTCCAATAGGGGTTTTTATCTCTTAGGTGTGTGAATGTAAAGAGGCGACTTTCGAGCATGTTAGGTTCCAATGAGATGATTAGAGAGGACGATCTGCCACCACCCTGACCTGCACACTGTCAGAGTTGCGTGACGTCCGAGTTGCGCTAGATTGCGAGGGCCCGTTCAGTCCTGCTTGCAGGCCTAGTATTATACTTATTTTCCTAAACTATGATTTAAATGCTATTCATTTTATATTGGATGTGTTAAAGTAGTTTTGCAGGGCCTTCCAGACAACCCGTCAAGCGGCTAGCAGAGATATTTTAAACACTATAAACACTCTATTACAGCTCTGCCCATCTTACATTTCTGTTTGAACCTCCACTCGCCTAACCACGCCCACTTTACGCCTGCAAACTGAGCATCTTGGGCTAGCTTCATACTACAGGTCTTAATGCACAAATCCGATTTTTTTGCCATATCTGTTTTTTTGGCGTGCCCGTTCAGACTGCCTTTGTCCATTGAGACCTTTCAAGTATCATGCATGCGCACTAATTCACAGTCCGAGATGCGCTCAGCAAAGAGACCCGCATGCGCAGAAGCATCAAAACAAATTGCACATGCTACATGTATGCCATTCCAGGCTGATCATATTTTGATTTCCAAAAAGAAGACACAAATAACGGACATTAATAATCCCCGTTTAGTCTTCTATTCAAAGTTTATATGGACTGATAGAGCGCATACACGGACACACATGAGCCTTGACATGTGTGCGTGAAATGACGTGGGTGCGTCAGTTTGCCCCGACTCGGCCATGTGTGCAATAATGAAATATTGCTCATTCGGCGCACAGAATGAAAATCGAAAATTGTAAGGCTTATTCTTTTCTTCATTTTATTTTTTTTATGACTGTGGTCAAGCCCACTTCATCCTTAAAAGCAGAGTTCAAGCTGGGCCCAAATGCCTACATGGCTGCCATCCTCAGTGCCTCTTGCTCTTTGAGGACGTAATTGCTGCATGAATTCTGATTCAGGAGTGTTGACAGTTCAGACCGCCAGTCACGTTCTGAAAAAAATGTGGCCCAGATCGGATTTGAACCACATACGAAAGTGACTCAGATCGGATTTGAAATGGTCCACTTCTATGCGACTTGTCCCGTTCAGACCGTCAAGTTAATGCCTGACTCGAGTCGGAAAAACACGAAAAAATCGGATTCGTGCATTAAGACCTGTAGTATGAACCTAGCCTTAGAGGCACGTTCCCAGCAACCCACTAAGTTCTGCCCCTGAATCAAACTACTAGTATATACATCAAATATCTTGTAACCAATGCATACATTTCACCAAATAGCTTTATACTAGGAGATAGTGGCATAACTGCTTATGCAGTTAATGCACCTTCTGAAGTCATGTTACATAAGTACTGTAATTTTCACACACAAAAACGGCACTTGTTCATAGATAAACCGCACCGGACTATCAGCCACAGCTGTCCTCACTGTATTATAGGATATTTACACCAAAAGATATTACACGGTAGGACATTTTTTTTGACAGCGGTGTCATAAGACCGTCATAAAAATGACATGACACTGTCACAAGCATGACACTGTCACAAGCATGAGATGTCATTTAGTGTCATCCATCAAATTATCTCACTTTTGAATGGATCGAAGTGATAAGAGCTAAACAAAAATGGAGTTTGTGACTAAATTTGCCGGATGACACTCAATGACATCTTTCATAAGAATTCATTAAAGCCCATGACAGTGTCATGTCATAATTATGATTGTCTTATGAAAGTCTTATAACGCCGCTGTCTAATAAAGTGTTGCCTATTAACCAGAGGTGGGTAGTAACACGTTACATTTACTCGGTTACATTTACTTGAGTAGCTTTTTGTGAAAAATGTACTTCTAAGAGTAGTTTACTAAGCCATACTTTTTACTTGAGAAGATTTGTGTAGAAGAAACGCTAGTCTTAGTCCGCTACTTTGATCTACACTAGTCGTTACATTTTGCCTCTTTATTCTACATATTAGATTTAACCTTTATTTTTTTGCCAGAGATGATGCAAACAATGGCTCTACCAGATTCACCAATGAGATGTCACAATAATCACATGACTCCATTATACCAATCAGACTCAAGCTTGCTGTTCTATGATCACGCTGCTCCTGTTCTATCACGTAGCATCTTTAAAGAACCGTAAAAAAGCACTTTAGTATTATTCGACATAGAGCGCAGACGTTGACTCGAAAGTGATTTTACTCTCTCACAGTTTTTACTTGGCTCCGATTGACCACGGAAAACCGGAAATATGATCCTTTTTATTTTCATAATAGAAAATGTTTTATCCACTGAAGGGCACTCATGCTCTTTGGACGAATTATGCTTCATTTATGCAACATTTTTTCCCACTTGTCGAAATTTATTTGTTTTATTTTTTATATACCCTAATTTTTGCACTATAAGGCGCACCAGACTATAAGCCGCCCTCCACCAAATTTGGCACGAAAACAGCAATTGTTCATAGATAAGCCGCACTGGACTATAAGCCGCAGCTGTCCTGTAGTATGTATGTATGTATGTATTATGGGATATTTACACGAAAAGGATATTAACCAGTAATACTTTATTTGACATCGGCGTCATACCAATTACTTTGAACCAATTGGCTGCAAAGCTTCATTGCTTCAAGAAGTTTAATTTGGGCATCACTGTCAAACAGTCAACCTCTTCTGCCACCTGCTGTCAACACTGTTGTTTTCCAACATGCCTCCGAGCATGCATTGCAGAGCTACAGATGTATATACAATCAAAATTCATGTCGTGTGCTAATAATTTCTTCAGTTACTGTTCCAGTTGTTTCATTAATAGCTAGTTATGGTATTTGGTAACACTTTATTAGACACTGGTGCCATAAGACTGTCATAATTATGACATGACACTGTCATGAGCATTTATGAATGCTTATAACAGATGTCATTTAGTGGTATCCGGCAAATTATCTCACTTTTGAATGGATGTAAAAGATCCAAGCTGGACATAAAGTGAGTTATTGACATAATTTGCCGGATGTCACTTCACAACATAAGCATTCAGTGATTCCCATGATACTGTCATGTCATAAGTATGAATGACGGTCTTATGACAATGTTATGATGGCGCTTTGTAATAAATTGTTACCTATTAACCCAAATAAATCTTCAAATAAGCCGCACTGGAATATAAGCCGCAGAATTCAAACTGAAGGAAAAAAGTAGCGGCTTATAGTCCGAAAATTACGGTATATGTATTTTTTTTAGCTTAATGTGGTTATATAATAGGTTATAGTTCGGTATAATATTCATATTGATAACTGTGCTGAGAAAAAATACCATTGTTCAAAAAAAACATATACTTTAAACATCTTAAGAAGTTACTCGCAACGTTACTCATTACTTGAGTATTCACCAAGTACTTTTCTACCGGTACTTGAGAACATTTTTTTGGATGACTACTTGAGTAATCTTATTTTGATGTAACGCTACTCTTACTTAAGTACAATTTTTGGCTACTCGACCCACCTCTGCTATTAATCCAAATAAATCGACAAATTAAATGCACTGGACTATAAGCCACAGGATTCAAACTAAGGGGGGGAAAGTAGCTGCTTATTGTCTGAAAATTACAGTATTCATTGTAGTTGTATTTTTTCATCAGGAACATGTCTCCTGTGGTCACTATTGTCGAGTGACGTGAGCTTGAAACCACTCTGTAAAACGGTTTTGATGACTTGAGTGGTGTTCCAGTGCACTTTTCTTAGTGTCAAAAACCCACCTTTTGGAAATGAATTGTGTTATGAAGCTAAGTTGCCTGGGAACTGTTTTATAATGAAGAGGAAAAAAAACATATTCTTTGACTTAATGTTCCTCTTTGTAATGCAGCTGAGCAGCCTTGAGTCTAAGAACAAGGAAAAGAAGCAAACAAAAGAACAATCAGATGGAACTGTGAAAGAGGTGATTTATACCATTTAATTTGTTCTCTGCAGATTTCAAGCCACAAATCTGCAAGGTTTTACATTATCGCTATTAAAATAAAGATGTTCTTTTTGGCAGTTGAAGGGTTGGCCCTCATTTGTTGACGAACGCCTCAGACTGTATGAAGAACTGAAGAAGGAGAGTGACGCCCTCCAGGCAAAGAAAGCTTTGGACGGTAAGCCTATCAATGTGGAGCTGCCCGACGGACGTCAGGTCACGGGCACGTCCTGGATCACCACCCCGTACCAACTTGCTTGCGACATCAGGTAAAAGGTTTTGTTGATGAAAAAGAAATACCGTATCCAGTGTATCACAAAAGTGAGTACACCCCTCGCATTTCTGCAGATATTTAAGTACTATATATCTTTTCATGGGACAACACTGACAAAGTGACACTTTGACACAATGAAAAGTAGTCTATGTCCAGCTTATATAGTAGAGTTTATTTATTTTCCCCTCAAAATAACTCAAAATATAGCCTAAACCCCTGGTAGCAAAAGTGAGTACACCGCATTGGAACTACGTACATCCCTAAATGTCCAAATTGAGCACTGCTTGTCATTTTCCCTCCAAAATGTCATGTGACTCGTTACAGGTGTGCTGTCAGCATTGCTGCAGAGTTTCTGATTTGTTGATATGTCTTCAGCAAACTGTTAGCGGGCTTTCTTGTGTACCGTCTTCAGAAGAGGCTTCCACCTGGGGTGACAGCCATGCACACCAATTTGATGTAGAGTGCGGCATATGATCTGAGCACTAACAGGCTGACACCCCCACCTCTTTCAATCTCTGCAGCAATGCTGACAGCACTCCTGTAATGAGTCACGTGACATTTTGGAGGGAAAATGACAAGCAGTACTCAATTTGGACATTTAGGGATGTACGTTTTTTTTCAAAGGGGTGTACTCACTTTTGCGGCGAGGGGTTTAGATATTAACCCTTGAGAGTCGAAGGACGCGCCGGCGCGTCCTCAGCGCACGTCGTCTTTGAAGCGCCCTCGCGTTTTAATTACGTCACCCACATGCCGTTGGTTGGTCTCGTTTTAAAGTGCGGAAGTTGCGGTTTACTCTCGTTGTTATTTGAAGTCCATCGACCAACTAAAACGTGAGATATTGTCATTTAAGTTTTATAGTTTTATTGTCCTCTCAAAAAAACATTAAAACGCTGCATGGATAATTTGTTTATGCCTATGTTTCCATCATTTCTTGTCCTTTTTCAAAACGGAAGCTCCATGAAAAAAACACAAATCAAACGAACCCTTTCGAAGTCACAGTGGAAGCACAACATGCGTTGTTTTTTTTTTTTTAAATAAATATAACTGCCGTGCGAGGTTCCACCGAACGAGAGGGAGGAGTGTTCTGAAGCAGCGAGGTGGCGACCGACGGCCGTTTGAATCGAGCGAGCGAGCGACTTTGTGTGACTTTGAGAATGAACGGATAACTACATTTAGCGCAAGCAATTGTGCTTTTTGATCAACGTGAGGAAGAGGATGGTCCAAATTCGTCATCATCGTCTTCTTCGGAAGAGTCCTCGAGTGAAGATAGTGGCGGATTTGAACACGTGGGTGACGCCATCGACGAGCAGAGGTAAGCCAACCCACTTTTTTTTTTTTATGCTGCTGAAAAAGTTTCTTTTGAAAGTTTCTTTTGATATTGCAAGACAAAGTTAATTTTGATGCAATATAAGTGTGTGTTTGTGTATATAATAATAAAATGTGCATATCGGATCAAAGTATAATTTGTGGTCTTCCTTCTATATGAAGATTAGGGATGTAGCACATATTCAGCTATGGTATTCTTTCTATTGTCATACATATAGATTTCCATTATTATTTATTTCTGTATATATTTTTATTTTATACTTTATTATTTTCATAAATACTGACTTTTTTTTCATGTACATTTATAGTGACAATGAAAGTAAAGTGAAATGAAAATGGAAGGGTGGAAAGAGGACCGACCCCCCATGGAAGTGTGGGCTGCGTGACGTAGCCCTGTGTCTAATTCCAGGACGAAACTGCTTTTCGGAGTGGCATGCCTGAAAAAAATTTAACTTATTTATTGTAAATATTTTTGAAAATACTTTTTTTCCCAATGTTATATATATATATTTTTTCCCACAATCAGTCTTCTCAATTTGTGTATATAAATGTGTGTTCAAGAAGCTTGATTGTGTGTACATAGTTTTCATCAGGTGATGGGCCGCAATACCTAAACTCATATAGAGATGGCCTCTAAACACTTTTTGTGTTAGATGGTATATTTTTTCACTGTTCTTCACTGTTTGGTCTGCTGTATGTAACCTGTTTTGACTAGAGCATGTATAAAGGCAAAAAACGCCTATGGCTATACCTGTTGTTTATGTTGAATTGTCAAATATAAGACTATTTATTCTAAGTTTTTTTGGTTGAATGTTCATCCTAACATGTTGAATAAATATTACAAAGTTTCAAAACGGTTCGTTACGCATGTTTGGTTGTCAATTGGACATCAATATTAAAAATTTTGACAAAACGATTTTGGAATTTTTGGTCTTTTTGGGCCCACAATGATGATTTATAATTGGTCAGTGAAGGAAACAACAGTTTGGACATGAAGTTCAAGGTGTCACAAAAAAAGGGACCAAACCAGGCCATCGTAAACAATTCTTTCTTTGAAATATAAAGGCAACTTCAAAGGCATGCAAAATAAGACAAAATAGGCCCAGACCTTAAAGGGTTAATGGCTATATTTTAAGTTATTTTGAGGGGGAAATAAATTAACTCTATTATATAGGCTGCACACGGACTACTTTTCAATCAAATATCTGCAGAAATGCGAGGGGTGTACTCACTTTTGTGATACATTGTATACTCGCGTATAGGTCGCTGTTTTTTTTACGTAAAATTTTTCCCCAAAATGCGGGAGCGACCTATACACCAAATATCCTGTCCTCACTCTGACTATTGCCCAATTTAGAATGTCGAAAAATTGAAAAGCATACAACTAAACATTAGCTACATATGCTAACTGTACAGACACTAACTATACGGTTACACTCAAAGTCATCTACAAATGTCTCATAGAAATACATCTTGTAAAACAACAAAAATATGCACTGTACTTAGACAAACAGTACTTACAAACAAAACTTGTCCAAAGAAGAAATAAAGACCAACACCATGGCCAAAGCTGCAACTGTGTACTGTGCAGCAGGGCTGAGAACGAAAAGTGGTATTTGGTATGTGGCAGAATTGATTTTGGCATGTGGCTGTTTTTTGGACGATGTGGCATTTTTTGGTATGTGGCAAAATTGATTTTGGCATGTGGGCTTTTTTTTTGTATGTAGCAAAATTGATTTTGCAATATGGCATTTTTTGCCATGTGGAAAAATGTATTTTGGTGTGTGGCAAAATGTATTTTGGCATGTGGCAAAATCGATTATGGTATGTGGCCAAAATTTCTTCCAAGAGGCAATCTTTTCCCATTGAGGCATGTGGCATTTTTATTGCCACGTGGTATTTTTTTGGTATGTGGCCAAATGCTTTTTGGAATGTGTTTTTTTTTTGGGGGGGGGGGGGGGGGGGGTGTAGAAAAATGTATTTTGCCATGTGGAAAAATGTATTTTGGCATGTGGCAAAATTGATTTTGGTATTTGGTATTTCTTTTGGTATGTGGCAAAATGGATTTTGGTATGTGGCCAAAATTTATTTCAAGAGGCAATATTTTCCCATTGAGGCATGTCTTTACCTGAAAATTCTGTAGAGACAGACATTGGCTTTCACAACTAGCAATGTCGCCAAAAGACCTCAAGAGGGTACTCTAGAAACGCACTAAAAAACGATAGTGATGATGAAAATGAGTTGAGTGCTTCCATTCATGATGATGAGGAAGAGTTTCTGTAAAAGAGTTAAGAAATTTAAGAAACAAAAACTATAAACTTAATATTTTTTCCACATCAGCATGGTTTGTATTGTGTACTTAGTTGTTTGTTATGGATGCCCATAAGGGTCAAAATTGGAAAATGGATCGTGGAGTCTGGCTAGCTGCGCTAGCAATTGGTAGCGTCGCTTTCAAGTTACTTAGAGAAGTTGCGAACAGTTTGGATCGTAGTGAAAGGCTTTTACCTCAGCCTGAGCAAGGATTCAGCTGCAGTGTGTTTTTGATTTTATGCTTTCTGGAAGTTTAGCAAACAGTTCATCGAAGCTAGCCAGACTCCACGATCCATCCAGCAAATCACTTAAATTACTCTGCCTTATGTATTTGATTGACAGCACACGCTTCATTGTGCTGGAAAACGACACATCATGAAATAAAAAGGCCATTGTGGAAAAAGACATTATGAAAAAAAAATTACTTTGAAAAACACTTATCTTGTAAAATCCCATTGTGCTGAAAAACGACATTATGAAATAGAGGCTATTGTGGAATAAGGCATTATGAAATAAAATTAAAGAAACTGAAAAACGCCTTTTATCTTGTAAAATATTTTTCATAATATAACCTTTTACAATTTAAGGGCAATATTACACAATTTATTTTTTATCAAAGGGTATTTCAAAATGTTTTTATTTAATTTTGACGCTTTTGGGGTTCCATACTATGTATGTAAATTGTTCCTAAATAGGAATACGGTCAATAAATAACAAAATGTACAAAGTTTTATTTGTTTCAGTCATGTTGGTATCAAAAATTGGTCCAGAGGTTTACCTCAGAATCTCCCATATTGTTGTGGGACATACAAAGGTCAACCCCAAAATACCTACTTTTTAAAGCACAAACTAGGGGTGCGACCTAATCTGCCGGCGCAACCTATACGCGAGTATATACGATACTTCATTAGAACGTTCTTGCAAGTACATTAGTATTAAAAAGTATCTGAACATTTTGGAATTTCTCACATTTCTGCATGAAATAACCATAAAATGTGAGTTGACGTTTGTCAAAACCACACAGATGAAAAAACACTTAACCAAAACCACCCAAACATTTATAGGTTTTCATATTTTAATAAGGATAGCATCCAAACAATGACAGAAGGAGGAAAAATAAGTGAACCCTCTGCCTAAGGAGACTTAAAGAGCAATTGAAACCAATTTTTACCATACAATTTAAGTCAGGTGTGTGCCCAATCACTGATGAGTGGTTTAAACCCTGGAAAAGAATACAGAGCCATCTCTAAAAGTCTGGATGTTAATCAACCGACAGTCAGAGAAGTTGTCTACAAATGGAGAGAGTTTGGCACTGTTGCTTCTCTCTCAAGGAGTGGCCGTCCACCAAAGATAACGCCGAGTTCTGCGCAGAATACTCAAGACAGATAAAAAAAGAACCTGAGAGTGTCTGCTGAAGACTTACAGAAATCACTGGCACAGTCCGATATCTGTATGCATACATCAACTATGTAATCTATGTAAACCTATGACCAAGAATGGTTTTCATGTGAGGGT
This sequence comes from Corythoichthys intestinalis, assembly GCF_030265065.1. Taxonomy (NCBI): domain Eukaryota; kingdom Metazoa; phylum Chordata; class Actinopteri; order Syngnathiformes; family Syngnathidae; genus Corythoichthys; species Corythoichthys intestinalis. The sequence goes on along the minus strand of NC_080395.1, from coordinate 15,546,366 downwards.
GCCTCGGAGGAAGCCACTGCTGTCTAAAAAAACATTGTTGCCCATTCAATATTCGCAAAAAGGCGCTTGGACACTCCACAGATGTTTTTGCAAAATATTTTGTGGACTGATGAAAGCAAAGTTGAATTGTTTGGGAGTAATACACAACGTCATTTGTGGAAGAAAAATGGAACAACTCACCAACATCAACACCTCATCCCCACCGTAAGGCATGGTGGAGGTAGCATCATGATTTGGGGCTGTTTTGCTGCCTCAGGGCCTGGACAACTTGCAATCATGAATGGAAGAATGAATTCAAAGGTTTATCAGAATGTTTTGCAGGAAAGGCTGAGGCTGTCTGATAGACAGTTGAATCTAAAAAGAGGATGGATGGTGCAACAAGACAATGATCTAAACACAGAAGTGAATCTACTTCAGAATGGTTTCAGAAGAACAAAATACACATTCTGGAGTGGCCAAGTCAAAGTCCAGACTTTGAGTTGCTGTGGCATGACCTGAAAACAGCGATTCACGCCAGACATTCCTGGAATCTGATGAGCAACAGTTTTGTAGAGAAGAATGGGACAAGAGTACCGTAATTTCCCAAATGTAACGCGCACTTTTTTTCCCCAAAATCAACTTGTAAAATCATGGTGCGCATTATAAACGGGTACATGGATGGAGACAGAAATATATATATATATTACATATATATATAAACTAGGGCTGTCAAACGATTAAAATTTTTAATCGAGTTGATTACAGCTTAAAAATTAATTAATCGTAATTAATCACAATTAATCGCAATTCAAGCCATCTATAAAATATGCCATATTTTTCTGTAAATTATTGTTGGAATGGGAAGATAAGACACAAGATACAACATACGGTTCATAGGGACTGTATTTGTTTATTATAACAATAAATCAACAAGATGGCATTAACATTATTAACATTCTGTTAAAGCGATCCATGGATAGAAAGACTTGTAGTTCTTAAAAGATAAATGTTAATACAAGTTATAGACATTTTATATTAAAACCCCTCTTAATGTTTTCGTTTTGAGAAAAATTTTAAAAATTTCAATCAAAAAATAAACTAGTAGCCCGCCATTGTTGATGTCAATAATTACTTACACAATGCTCATGGGTGCTGAAGCCTATAAAATCAGTCGCACCCAAGCGCCAGCAGAGGGCGGCAAAACTCCATAAAACGCAATTAACGTGGGCATTTCACTGTACTGTCATTTAAATCTGTCTGAGCGGGGCATGTGCGTTAAATGCGTCAAATATTTTAACGTGATTAAATTAAAAAATTAATTACCGCCCGTTAACGCGATAATTTTGACAGCCCTAATATAAACCGATTTGTTTTTATTGACACGGCCACGTTGTTTTGAAGAAACGTATGCGGCGACCTGTTGCCGACCATTACGGTACGTGACGTCACCATTTTGTTTCGGTAATACTTCACTCTAATCGGCCGAATGATTTAGTCTGTGTTAAATTCTGCTTTTTCACTCTTCATAGAGCACAAAATTTAGTTTCTTGAACTCATTTGAGTCAAAGTTTATTGCAGCTCCGCAACTCGGACCATAACAAACGTAAGCACACAGACTTCCTGTGTCCGTCAACTATATCTGTCCCTCAGGAAACTCAAACCCAAATAACAATAGTTCCCATTGTTACTGTCGTGTTGACAGCGATGAGCTCTCAAGGATTTCCGACTTACGTTCACTTTCATTTTACCGTATCAATCCATGGAAGAAACATTTATTCACCATGATGAAACGAGCAAGTTATACAGCAGCTTTTAAAAGAAAAGTCACATCTGTTTTGTTTTCTCCTAGATTCTAGTAAGTTGGAGAAGTTGTCAAATCATAATATTATCGTAAATATTTTCAGTTTATGGTAATGTTTTGAACGACCAATGTGCTATGCTTGTGCTGTGGTTCACCAGTCAGTAAAATGACATTTCTGTATCTGTACACGAGTTCTGTTTTCTTGTATTCTTCTGTTTATTGGTGCTAAAATTAGGGTGCGCGTTATAAACTGGTACAATAATTTTCCCTAGATTTTACAAGTAAATTTGGGTTGCGCAATATACACGGGTGCGCCTTATATTCGGGAAATTACGGTAGTCCTGATAGATGTGCCAGACTGATCAGCAGCTACAGGAAGTGTCTGGTTGAAGTTATTGCTGCCAAAAGGGTGGCCCACAAAATATTAAATGTGATGTTTCACTTACTTCTTATTCCCCCTTCTGTCATTGTTTGCATAATATCCCCATTAAAATATTAAAACCTATTAATGTTTGGGTGGTTTTAGTTAAAAGCACTGTTTTTTTCACCTGTGTGATTTTGACAAAGATCAGATCACATTTGATGATGATTTAATGCAGAAATGTGAGAAAAGGTTCAGATACTTTATCATACCACTGTATATACGGTACTTCATGAGAACGTTGAAGTGGATCTTTTTTGTTTTGACCTGCAGTCAGGGTCTAGCTGACAATGCAGTGATATCTCGAGTCAACGGAGAGCTGTGGGACTTGGACAGACCCCTGGAGCGTGATTGCTCATTGGAGATCTTGCGCTTTGATAATGAGGATGCCCAGGCAGTAAGTGATGCACATTTTCTGGAATTTTTCAAATTATTATAGAAGATGAAGAGCGGAGTTTTAGGATTCCACTGATGACAGGGGATTATAATTTTGACTTCACAATAGTTTTTGCTTGAAGGTGTACTGGCACTCAAGTGCTCACATACTGGGCGAAGCAATGGAAAGCTTCTATGGTGGCTGTTTATGTTACGGACCCCCCATAGAAAATGGCTTCTACTATGACATGTTTCTGGATGGTACAAAGTAAGGTTGTTTGCTTATCCATGTGATTCTGTTGATGTCAATAACGACATTGAACACGATGACGTCCTTAGTAACATTTGTTTTTCCTAGGAGCGTGTCCAGCACTGAGTTTGGAGAACTTGAGACCTTGTGCAAGACGGTAGTGAAGGAGAAACAAGCTTTTGAAAGGCTTGAGGTTACCAAGGAAACACTGCTGAAGATGTTTAAAGTGAGAAAGATGCTAAAAATAGTCCTCTCTACGAATCACAAATTTGAACATCTTTTGCAGTAATCAAAAGAGGGAGAAGTAATTTGGCAGAAGTAATTTGTAACTGTAATTAATTACTTTTTAAAAGTAAGATTAACAGCACTGGTTACATAAAATGTATGTTTTAAAATAGGCCATTCATTGAAAGTGTGTCTTATGATGTGGAAAATACGGTACTGATTTGTGTTTTTATTTTCCAGTACAACAAATTCAAGTGCCGCATTCTAAATGAGAAGGTCACCACACCGACGACTACAGTTTACAGGTGAGTTAGTTTTACATACAATTTCTAACACCCTGCTTGCGTCTTCAATACCAAACCGTTTTCGATCATGAATAGGTGCGGCCCCCTTATAGACCTCTGTCGAGGTCCTCATGTGAGGCACACAGGCAAGATCAAAGCCATGAAAATCTACAAGGTGCGCTTCTAATTTAAATTTCATGACGCGGTCATTGACGTCAATGTACGCACAATTTTAGCATCTTTTCTATCTCTGTCATTAGAACTCTGCGACCTACTGGGAGGGTCGCTCAGACATGGAAACCCTGCAAAGGATATATGGGATCTCTTTCCCTGACTCCAAGATGCTCAAAGAGTGGGAACGCTTCCAGGAGGAGGCCAAGAATAGAGACCATCGTAAGATTGGCAAAGTATGTTTGGTTTATAACTGACAATTAATAAGATCCACTAATGTCTACTGTTAGCAATTAGCCTAATTTTCGCACTATAGGGCGCACCTGACTATAAGCCGCAGCCCACCAAATTTGGCACGAAAATGGCATTTGTTCATAGATAAGCCGCACTGGACTATAAGCCGCTGCCGTCCTCACTGTATCATGGGATATTTGCACCAAAGATAATAACCGGTAAAACTTTATTTGACAGCGGCATCATACGACTCTCATAAGACCAAATGAAGCACCATGAAGCTTTGAACCAATTGGCTGCAAAACTTTATTGCTTCAAGAAGCTTCATTTGGCCATCATTGCTCCCTTGGGGGAGACAGTCAACCTCTGCTGCCACGTGCTGTCAACACTGTTGTCATCCAACATGCCGCTTAGCATACACTGCAGCGCCACAGGTGTAAATAACAATAAAAAATCATGTTCTGTGCTAAATATTTCTTCAGTTACTGTTCCAGTTGTTTCATCAATTGTATTTGCTAACACTTTATTTGACAGTGGTGCCATAAGAATGTCATTACACAATCATAATTATGACACGTCTCTGTCCTGAGCATTCATGAATGCTTATAACAGATGTCATTAAGTGTTATCCGGCAAATGATCTCACTTTTGAATGGATGTAAGAGATCCAAGATGGAAATAAATGGAGTTAGTGACATAATTTGCAAATGACACTTAATAAAATAACCATTCAGTAATGCCCATGATAGTGTCATGTAAAAATTTAGACTGTCTTATGACGCCGCTGTCAAATTAAGTGTTATCTAAAAAAATCAACAAATAAGCCGCAATGGACTATAAGCCACAGGTATCAAAATGAAAGAAAAAAGTAGTGGCTTATAGTCCGAAAATTACAGTAGCAGTATTGGTGGAATTCATAGATTTGAAAAGATAACTTGCAAACAGTGGTGCCTCAAGATATGAAATTAATTTGTTCCGGTGTGGCTTTATCATTATGAATTTTTCTGTTTTAGGGGTGTGACAAAATATCGAAATGGTGATATATCGTGATACATTGTATCCCAAAAGGTTATCGATATGCTCCTGCCAAGAATCGAGATATCGTTTGAAAAAGGTGTCAATGTTGGGGGAAAAAAAAAAAGGGAACCAACAAGTTGCTATCAAAATCTTCCGCCATAAAAGTGTCTCAGTTAACTCGAAGGCTGCCATTGACGGTGCTCGACTTCAATCCTTTTAGACTAGGAACGTTCTTTCATTCGACACCAGAGCATTTGCAGTCATTCTGTCCGATTTTCGGGGCATTTACAGGTCCTGTTGAATTTAAGTCACTGCCTATTCATTTGGGTGATTCCCAGGTCACTTCGTGTTCTGTAACTCAAAATAAACAGGAAGTTCTCTATGGTTCTCTATGCTTGTCATCTGTGGTCGGTACTTCCATTTCTCAATCACAGAATCTGCCACGCCACAACCCTATTGTTTATTATTCTGTTAGAATTTACATGCAGTTTAGAAAGCATTTTGGTCTCCATAACATGAGTCTATCAAGCCAAATAGCATCAAATAACTTTTTTCCTACCGCAATGCAGGATTCTACCTTCCATGTCTGGCGACAACAGGGGCTGATGAGTTTTGGAGACCTTTATATTGAGAACAAGCTTGCCTCATTCCAGCAACTGTCCCAAAAATATCACCTTCGGGTCTCGAACTTTTTTAGATATTTGCAGATAAGCCATTTCATCTCAAGTTCCATCCCAGGGTTCCCAGATAAACCTCATAATAATGCAATTGATAGTTTGATGTCTTGTAACCCTACCAAGAAAAAGGGAATCTCGATGATGCTGGCATCATTCTCCCATTTAAATTCCTATTCTACGTCCAAAATCAAAGAAGCATGGGAGAAGGATCTCGACATTGTTATTAGCACAACTGACTGGGCAAAGGTTCTGAGGAGAATCCATTCATCTTCATTCTGTGCAAAGCACTGCTTAATCCAGTTCAAGATTGCACACAGGTCCCACCTTTCTAAATATCTTTTGGCAAAAATTAATTCTCAAATTGGTCCGTCATGTGATCGATGTTAATTAGAAGTGGCTACTTTAGCACATACAGTGCCCTCCATAATTATTGGATTTATAATAATTATGTGTTTTTTACCTTCTAATATTTTTTTTCTAAATAATATGGGACCTTAATGGAAAAAAAGAGAAAAATCCACCCTTCAATACAAGTGCATTTATTCGTTGGGGAAAAATATCCCACATAAAGAAATAATTATTTGGCATCAAATAATGTGTCACAATTATTAGCACCCCTGGTGTTAATACTTTGTACAACCCCCTTTTGCCAACAAAACAGCACCTATCCTAATTTTCGCACTATAAGGCGCACCTGACTATAAGCCGCAGCACACCGAATTTTGCACGAAAAAGGCATCTGTTCATAGATAGGCCGCACTGGACTGTAAGCCGCAGCTGTCCTCACTGTATCATGGGATATTTACACCAAAAGATATTAAGCGGTACAACCTTATTTGACAGTGGCATCATACGACCGATTGTCATAAGACCAAATGAATCATCATTAAACTTTGAACCAATTACTGCAAAGCTTTATTGCTTCAAGAAGCTTCATTTGGCCATCACTGCTCCCTTGGGGGAGACAGTCAACCTCTGCTGCCACCTGCTGTTGACTGTTGTCATCCAACATGCCTGATAGCATGCATTGCAGCGCTACAGATGTAAATAACAATCAAAAATCATGTTCTGTGCTAAATATTTCTTCAGTTACTGTTCCAATTGTTTCATCAATTGATAGTTATGGTATTTTCTAACACTTTATTTGACAGTGGCGCCATAAGACTGTCATTACACAATCATAATTATGACATGTCTCTTTCCTGATCATTCATGAATGCTTATAACAGATGTAATTAAGTGTTATCCAGCAAATGATCTCACTTTTGAATGGATGCAAAAGATCCAAGATGGACAAAAATTGAGTTAGTGACATAATTTGCCAAGTGACACTTAATGACATAAGCATTCAGTAATGTCCATGATAGTGTCATATCATAATTTTGATGATCTTATGACAGTCTTATGACACCGCTGTCAAATAAAGTGTTACCTAAAAAAAATCAACGAATAAGCCGCACTGGACTATAAGCCACAGGTATCAAAATGAAGGAAAAAAGTAGCGGCTTATAGTCCGAAAATTACGGTAATCTTCTCCTATAATGTTTCACAAGATGGGAATTCAGCCATTCCTCATTGCAGAATCTCTCTATATCATCCAGAGACCTGGGTCCTCTCCTCTTTACTCTCCTCTTCAGCTCACCCCACAGGCAAAAGGGGCCCATCCAAACAGTGCCTCTATATTCAGACGAACAGCACAAGTGGATCATCCACCTTTTTAATGTATTTACCTTGTATTTCTTTTCTAACCTTAAATGTATTGACTACATACAACATTTTATAATGTACAGTGCCCTCCATAATTATTGGATTTATAATAAGTATGTGTTTTTTAGCTTCTAATATTTTTTTTTCTAAATAATATGGGACCTTAATGGAAAAAAAAAAGAAAAATCCAATCTTCAATACAAGTGCATTTATTCAGTGGGGAAAAAATCCCACATAAAGAAATAATTATTTGACATTAAATAATGTTTGTCACAATTATTAGCACCCCTGGTGTTAATACTTTGTACAACCCCCTTTTGCCAACAAAACAGCACCTAATCTTCTATAATGTTTCACAAGATGGGAAAAGACAGAAAGAGGGATCTTCAGTCATTCCTCTTTGCAGAATCTCTCTAAATCATCCAGAGACCTGGGTCCTCTCCTCTGTACTCTCCTCTTCAGCTCACGCCACAGGTTTTCAATGGGGTTGAGGTCTGGGGACTGAGATGGCCATGGGAGGAGCTTGATTTTGTGTCTGGTGAACCATTTCTGTGTAGATTTGGCCATATGTTTAGGGTCATTGTCTTGCTGAAAGACCCAGTGACGACCCATCTTCAGCTTTCGGGCAGAGGGCAACAGATTTTGATTTAAAATGTCCTGGTATTTCAAAGCATTCATGAGGCCATGCACCCTAACAAGGTTCCCACGGCCTTTGGAAGCGAAACAGCCCCACAGCATCACTGACCCACCCCCATACTTCACGTAGCCCTCCCAGTCAAAACGGGTTGGATGTCTATAGCTGTCAATGCCAGTCAGCGAATACTCGAAAATCCATCCCTAATACAGTATATGTCATTTGACTTAGCGCTTGTTGTATTTGTGTGTTTGACAGGACCAAGAGTTGTTCTTTTTCCACGATCTCAGTCCTGGGAGTTGCTTCTTCCTGCCGCGTGGAGCTTACATTTACAACACGCTCATTGAATTCATCAGGGTAAGAAATACAAATAAACATACAGCCTGTGGGCCAGAAGCGGCCTGGCACGGATGCCAATCCAGCCTGTGGGCTTATTCTGCCTGTATGCACAGAATCACATGCTTTTATTTTGACAATAGTACGGTAAAACTACAGAAACTAATTGCAGTGAATGAGTTAAAAGAGGAATAAAAAAACACCACACCATACTTTTTTCTTTTACATGTATAGATTTGTGAAATAGAAACTACTCTTACACCACTACTTTGGGCTACATTTTTTCTTAGATCTGACTTTACTTTTGCTAGAGATGCCCATAGTGGCTCTACCAGTTTCACCAATGAGCAGTGTTGGGCGCGATACTTTAAAAAAGTAATTAGTATTAGTTACTTACCACTTCTTCCAAAAAGTAACTTAGTAACTGAATTACTCTATAGTAAAAGTAACTAGTTACCAGGGAAAGTAACTATTTCCGTTACTTTAAAAAGAAGTTGTTGTATGTCAAAGAATTTGAAATTTTCTGAGCAGTATTCAAGTTAGTTGAATAGAGAACAGACCGGTAGTTGTGTTTTAGAACCTTGTAATATTTATTTAATTATATTTATTTGCCCCGGGACATAAATTACAGTTTGCGTGCACGTTCTTTCCTTCAATTTCGACCAACTTGAAACAGTGTTTATATCTCCACCTCGTAAAGGACAGATTTTCTTCTGAATGCTCTGCCATCATATCCCTCTGCATCTGTTTTGCGTGTGTGTGTTTGCCGCACGCGCTGTTCCGGTTCGTGTGTGAAAACACCGGCTCTGATTGGCTTACCATGACACATGACTCTAACCCTCAGCCAATCACTTCCATCGCATCCATCCAGGGAGTGCATTCGGGTAGCCTCGTCCCCCTACTCCTCCCGTCACCCTCAAAGCGTCTGCCGTCCTCAAGATGGAAGCAGCATTCTTGCTGGCTGACAGTGGGGGATGGGAACGACGCTAGCATTCAGGTGTAGCAAACACAAAAACGTTAGCAAGCTTTGGAAAGCATTGTTTAATTGAATGAGCAGGGACAAACAGTCTGGAGTCATAAGAAGTACGTGCGCTATTCTCGAACCTGAATGCACCCCAAGTCTTGGATGACAAATAAACAGAGCAGAGTAGACTCCCTACAGCTGGTAGTTTCTTCAATTTATTCAGAGTGAGTAACGCACCGCTTTTGACCGTCAGTAACGGTAACGGCGGAAAAAATAATCAGTTAGATTACCCCGTTACTGAAAAAATAACGCCGTTATGTAACAGCGTTATTTATAACGACATTATTCCCAACACTGTCAATGAGATGTCACAACAGTACTCGCATGACTCCATTTTACCAATCAGATGTAACAATACAGTCACACAGCCACACACAAGCTTGCAGTCGGAAGTCCTATTATTACGATCTCGTGGTGTCTTCAATGTACCATAAAAATATAGCTATTTGATAGAGAGCCAACATTACTCGGAAGCATGGATTTTAACCTCTCTCCCAGTTTTATTGGGCACCAACATACCAAGGAAAATCGGAGATATGATCGTTTTAATTTCAAGGTAGGAAATGTTTTCTCCACTAGGGGGCACTCATGTTTATCTGACGGGTGAGGTTTCGCGATTCATCACTGAATAAGACTTTAATCCAGTCATCCACAGTCCACCATTGCTTTTCCATAGCCCATTGTGAACTTGATTTTTCTGTTTAGGTGTTAAGCCATAAAGTTTCCATTCACATTCCATTCCATTCCATTATGATCTTCATGTGATGTAAAGCACTTTGAATTGCCTTGTGTTGAATTGTGCTATATAAATAAATTTGCCTTGCCTTGCCTTCACAAATGACTAGTTTTGTGTCCTGCCGGTAATCTGTTTTTTTCCCCCCTACCAAATTTAAACAACTGCATGAACATCCACCGAGACTGGTGATTCCATTATTTTTGCCAGGGGTTGTATTTATATCCGAAGTGAGTGAGTGTTTTTTTTTTGTATTTAGTTTTAAATTAAGAAAATAAATAAATTTAATTTACTTGTAACTTTGTTTTAATGTTATTCCAAAGAACAGCAGTTGAGTAAATGAGCTCAGTCAGTCCACAATTTGTGACAATAGAGCAAACACTACCCTGCAATCATGTGTTCAGCCAGCACAGGTTTAAAACATTTGCTTGTAGTGATTGCATTGTTGTTAAATTGCAGCCTCAAACTCTAAACTGTGTGCAATCAGCTACCTGGGGACTTGTAGTAAAATAAACTACATAAACTCATGTTATGAAAAAATTGTGGTAAGTAAGCCAAACATTTAAGAATATACCGTATATACTGGCGTATAGGTCGCTCCAGCAGAACCTCTGTGAACTTGGCCCCCACCGACGCAAGTTTACATAACAAATTATGTTAATCGTTAATGCTATGTTTGTGCTGTAAAAAGTTTCGTTTGTGCTGCTATCGTTTTTGAGATGTATACACTTTTATAGGGCAACCACATTTTGATTAAAAATGGCTTAAATCGTCTTGTTTGTGCTGCAACGGTTTTGTAGCTACAGTGGGGCAAATAAGTATTTAGTCAATCACCAATTGTGTAAGTTCTCCTACTTGAAAAGATTAGAGAAGCCTGTAATTGTCAACATGGGTAAACCTCAACCATGAGAGACATAATGTGGAAAAAAAACAGAAAATCACATTGTTTGATTTTTAAAGAATTTATTTCCAAATTAGAGTGGAAAAGTATTTGGTCACCAACAAACAAGCAAGATTTCTGGCTATCAAAGATGTCTAACTTCTTCTAACGAGGTCTAACGAGGCTCCACTCGTTACTAGTATTAATGGCACATGTTTAAACTCATTATCGGTATAAAAGACACATGTCCGCAACTCAGTCAGTCACACTCCAAACTCCACTATGGCCAAGACCAAAGAGCTGTCGAAGGACACCAGAGACGAAATTGTAGACCTGCACCAGGCTGGGAATACTGAATCTGCAAAAGGTAAAACGCTTGGTGTAAAGAAATCAACTGTGGGAGCAATTATTAGAAAATGGAAGACATACAAGACCACTGATATTCTCCCTCGATCTGGGGCTCCATGCAAGAACTCACCACGTGGCGTCAAAATGATAACAAGAACAGTGAGCAAAAATCCCAGAACCACACAGGGGGACCTCGTTGAATGACCTACAGAGAGCTGGGACCACAGTAACAAAGGCTACTATCAGTAACACAATGCGCCGCAAGGGACTCAAATCCTGCACTGCCAGACGTGTCCCACTGCTGAAGCCAGTACACGTCCAGGCCCGTCTGCGGTTCGCTAGAGAGCATTTGGATGATCCAGAAGAGGACTGGGAGAATGTGTTATGGTCAGATGAAACCAAAATAGAACTTTTTGCTAGAAACACAGGTTCTCGTGTTTGGAGGAGAAAGAATACTGAATTGCATCCGAAGAACACCATGCCCACTGTGAAGCATGGGGGTGGAAACATCATGCTTTGGGGCTGTTTTTCTGCAAAGGGACCAGGACGACTGATCTGTGTAAAGGAAAGAATAAATGGGGCCATGTATCGAGAGATTTTGAGTGAAAATCTCCATCAGCAAGGGCATTGAAGATGAGACGTGGCTGGGTCTTTCAGCATTACAATGATCCCAAACAGACAACCAGGGCAACAAAGGAGTGGCTTCATAAGAAGCATTTCAAGGTGCTGGAGTGGCCTAGCCAGTCTCCAGATATCAACCCCATAGAAAATCTGTGGAGGGAGTTGAAAGTCAGTGTTGCCCAACGACAGCCCCAAAACATCACTCCTCTAGAGGAGATCTGCATGGAGGAATGGGCCAAAAAACAGCAACAGTGTGTGAAAAGCTTGTGAAGAGTGACAGAAAACGTTTGGCCTCCGTTATTGCCAACAAAGGGTACATAACAAAGTATTGAGATGAACTTTTGGTATTGACCAAATAGTTATTTTCCACCATGATTTGCAAATAAATTCTTTAAAAATCAAACAATGTGATTTTCTGTTTTTTTTTTTTTTTTTTTTTCACATTCTGTCTCTCATGGTTGAGGATTACACATGTTGACAATTACTGGCCTCTCTAATATTTTCAAGTGGGAGAACTTGCACAATTAGTAGTTGACTAAGTACTTATTTGCCCCACTGTATATTGCTTTTAATTTGTACTGAATTGATGACAGTCACACAGCCCCCCATTTACTGCTAAATGGACCCGGAGTGGTGCCAAACGTTTGTGCTAGTTTCTGCCGTGAAAAGTTTCATTTGTGCTGCTTTTGTTTTATAGATCTGGAGATATCAATTTCGAGTCATGGCATCCGTCACTCACAGCCCTTCTGTATTCCAACTTCCGTGGCTGACTGAGTGTCCAAACATAGTAATAACATAGTGGAGCCCCAACAACTAGCACAAACGAATGGCACCACTTCGAGTCCTTTTGCAGTAAATAGGGGGCTGCGAGTGATGTCATCACTCAAAATTAATACAGCGGTACCTGTACATATGCATTTAATTCGTTCCAGGACCTGGTTTGTAATTCAAAATGGTCATATGTCGGGATTTTCCCGTAAGAATACATTATAATTCGATTTATTCGTTCCACAGCCCAAAAACCTACACTAAATTCTTAATAAATATTGCAGGTACAATTACTAATAGCAAATACACGTAGCAAAACGAATTATAAATACAAATCAAAATAATAATTTAAAGAAGCGTTTTTATTGTCCCCTTATAGAGACTGGCGAACAGAGGTGGGAGGATATGGTATGTGGATGCGGTGAGCCGTGTTCTAATTTAACAAATGCATTGAATAAGACCATGTAAAACTAATTATGAAAAAATAATAAATAACAAAAGCGTTTTTGTCACCTTATTAGCGAACGGAGGGATGAGACAGCAGGTGTGTAGGGTGGTGGGGACAGGAAACTGTGAGCTAACCATTTTACTCTCGCGCACGACGCTCATATTTTTCTATCATTCTCGTTTTCAATAGTAAGCATCACCTTTTTCTTTTTTTTCACCAACTGCACTATGCAGCATGAACCTTTTTGGGATCCATGTTGATTTCTCTTACAAGAACATCTCCGTGCGTCCATCTTGCAGGAAAACAATGAAGTTGCAAGTCGCGACACTGTCATAAATCATCGTATTTTGAGAATGTCGTCAAATGTTAACAAATTCCGAGTCAAATTTTACATCGGATGTCAAAAGGATGGTATGTCGATTAAATCGTATGTCGAGGGACCACTGTATATTCAAGCCCCCATTTACTGCAAAAAGGACCCGTTTGTTTGTGCTACCTTTCTGCTAGTTGTTAGGACACCCCTCTGTTATTGAGAGAGTTGGTACGCTCAGTCAGTCGCGGTAGTTAGGCTACGGATGGACTCGAAACCATAGCCATAACACGATAGAAGCACAAACGAATGGCACCACTTTGGGTCCATTTTGCCATAAATGAGGGGCTGTGAGTGACGTCATCAGTACAAATTACAAACATTATATCGACAAAACTTGCAGCAGAAACAATTGACACAATTTTTTGCCATTTTTAATCAAAATGGGGGGCTGTTTGACCTCAGATTAACCTTTGCAAGAATTGTAAATATCTCAGAATGATAGCAGCGCAAATGAAACTTTTTACAGCACGAACCTAGCTCAAGCGATTGACATTTTATATAAATTTGCGTCTGATGGAGGGCAAACTTCACAGACGTTCCGACAGATGGGTTGCACCCCTAGTTTGTGGTTCAACAAGTAGGTATTTTTGGTTGACCTTTGTATAATGTACAATTATGTACAATTTTTGCAACAGATTTGACTGAAACATTGAACTTGGTACATTTGATTATTTATTGAGTTTTTTTTATATGGTAACAACTCAGATAAATAGTAACAACTGAGTATACAACACAAACAATGCCAATGTGGTGATTACATTAAGTTTCTAGCTTTTGTTTCCTAACTGTCTTACCGTAACTCTTCCCCATCATCATGGATGGAAGCCCTCAAATTCTTCTTCAACATCATGATCACGATCGTTCTTAGAGCACCTTCTTATGGTCGCTTAGTGACATTGTTTGTTGTGAAAGCCAAGATGGCTGCACGACGTACACAGTTGCAACTTCGACTGTGATTTTGGTCATTTTTTTCTTCCTTGGGCAGGTTTTGTAGTACTGTGTGTCTAAAGTACAGTACATATTTTTGTTGTCTAATGAGATGTTGTATTTTTTATTTTAGACACTTCTAGTTTATTTTGAGCATAACTTGTGTGTATAGTTAGCGTAGCTAATGCTTAGTTGAATGTTTTTTTTCTGTTTTACAATGGTTTAAATTAGGCAATGGTCAGCATATTGGGCAAATAGGTCGCACCCTCATTTTTGGGCAAAAATTCGGGTTAAAAAAATTGCGACCAACACATGGGTATAGACCCTACCCACCGACGTCACAAAATCACGTGCTCGCTGTATGGTTCCGCCCACTTGTCCGTCATTTTGTGTCTGTATTATCAATGGTCTCAATTGATCGAGCAATTTATAATGCCTTTCATGGAAGACCCGGTGCTTTCGGATGCCGTAAACTCACTTGATGCGTTGCATAAAAGGCGTTATGTGGAAAAGCTTCAGTTTATCCATTCACCAGATCCATATTTGATGCCTAAATCGATGTTTTTCGACCCGCTGTCTCCACCGTATTTGCCTGACATCTGCTAGCTACCCTGAACTGTACAACTATCTTGTCCACACAAAATCAGCCTATTCTCACGAAAGTTTGAAAAACTTTAAGAGCTTGGAGGCTTATAAATACTTCGTTGCTGGTTGGGTGAAACAGGTCCTCGTCCACGAAAATTCGGCAGGAATCTATCTTGTGCTTGGAAAGGTGAGTTAAGAAATTTTCAATTCAAAATCTTTTGTTATTGCTAACATCCACTGTCAAGTCTAATGTATTTCATGTCGTTTGTCAATGGAGTTAGGGCTTTTAATGTTTATATGGTTTAGCAATAGCACTCTCACTACATACATACGTGTATGTTGTCGGCGATTAGCCTAGCAATGATCTTAATTGTGGTTGTCAGCCCAAAACCCTCTAAATATATATTAAATGCATCTTACCAGATATAAAATGACTACTACATAATCTGTGGTAATTGTTTGGAGCCCAGTTTTCTCGTCGAATTGCAGCAGCCCATCTCGCTCTCTTCTCTCCGGGTCTCTCGGAATCCGGTAGAACTTCAAGTCTCTCAGTCTTCTCCGTCTATCTTCTCTGTTATTGCAACCGACCGCCACACACGCCTTCACCATTTTGATTATTAATGTTAACGAGCAGAAAAACACGTCGTAAATAGGAGGAATGTACGTAGCTGTAACAGGGAAACATGATGTGTTGATGGACAATTGGGCAGCACCAGTCAGGAGGAAGGAGTTGTGACGTCACGTGGGTAGGGTCTATACAGTGACCGTATTTGAACACCATGCAATTTTGCAAGTTCTCCCACTTATAAATAATGGGTGGGTATGAAATGTTCATGGTAGGTGAAATTTTCATGGTAGGTGCATGTCCACTCTGAGACGCAATCTAAACAAAAAATCAAAAATCACAGTGTATGATTTTTAAAATTTATTTATGTTACACTGCTGCAAATAAGTATTTTAACTAGGGCTGTCAAACGATAAAAATTTTTAATCGCGTTAATTACAGCTTAAAAATGAATCGCAATTCAAACCATCTATAAAATATGCCATATTTTTCCGTAAATTATATATATATTCTGTAAAATGTTGGAATGGAAAGATAAGACACAAGATGGATATATATATTCAACATACAGTACATAAGGACTGTAGTATGCATTTCACTCTACTGTCATTTAAATCTGTCTATGCTGTCCTCACTCCGAAGCGTCTACTTTTTCCAAAGCTAGTGAACGACGCCTTAATAATGAGACTTCTTCCTTTTTCATCTGATTTATTAATAAAATGGCCTCAAACCATTGTTCTCTTTAGACCGTAGTAAAACTCCAAAAAAAAAGTACACAAGCATTGCATTAGCAACAACGTTAGCTTAGCACGCTATACAGGTTCACTAAACATAAACAAAAAGCTTCTCATACAAAAAATATAACATTTCGCTTACTAACATAATATGTACATTCTTTACAACAACCATACTTACGGAAAAATCTTGTCCAAGGATCATATAAGCACAACATTACCACGTAGGCGTCAGCCCGAGATGTCGTGCAGCCATATTGAACTGGCAAGAAAGCAATAAACCATGTCGCAAAGCGACCACAAGAGTTCGCTGTTAGACAGCACAAAAAACCTTGCTTTAAAACTTACCAAAAGGCAGAATACTGTCTGAGTTGGACATGTGCGTTAATTACGTCAAATATTTTAACGTGATTAATTTAAAAAATTAATTACCGCGCGTTAACGTGATAATTTTGACAGCCCTAATTTTAACACATGAGAAAATCAATGTTAGTATTTGGTACAGTAGCCTGTGATTACAATTACAGAGGTCCAACGTTTGCAGCAGGGATTTCGCACCACTGCTCCACACATCTTCTCTAGATAAATCAGGTTTCTGGGCTGTCTTTGAGAAACATGGAGTTTGAGCTTCCAACAAAGATTTTCTATTGGGTTTAGGTCTGGAGACTGGCTAGGCCCCTCCAGGACCATGATATGCTTTTTACGAAACCACTCCTTGGTTATTCTGGCTGTCCGCTTCGGGGCATTGTCATGTTCGAAGACCCAGTCGTGACCCATTTTCAATGCTCTAACTGAAGGAAGAGGTTATTCCCCAAAATCTCACAATACATGGCCCTGATCATCCTCTCCTTACTATAGTGCAGCCACCCAAATGCAGAAAAACACCCCCAAAGCATGATGCTACCACCCCCCATGCTTCACAGTAGGGATGGTGTACCCATCATTCTACTTCCTCCAAACACTAACAGTGGAATTAAGACCAAACTGTTCCATTTTGATCTCATGTGAGCACATGACTTTCTCCCATGACTTCTCTGGATCATCCAAATGGTCATCGGCAAACTTAAAATGGGCCTGGACATATGCTGGTTTAAGCAGGGGAAGCCTTCGTGCGATGCATGATTAAACCATTACATCTTCGTGTATTACCAACAGTGTTGGAAATAACGCCGTTATGAATAACGCTGTTACATAACGGCGTTATTTTTTCAGTAACGGGGTTATCTAATTATTTTTTTCCACCGTTACAACGCCGTTACCGTTACTGACGGTCAAAAGCGGTGAGTTAGTTACTTACTTACGTAGCGAGTCTACTCTGCTCTGTTTATTTGTCATCCAAGACTTGGGGTGCGTTCAGGTTCATGGCAATGAAATTAGTAAGCACACATAGCCTACCTTTGCAAGAAAGATGGAGTTGCCGTTTGATACGGTCATAATGTGCAGGTTCTGCACCCACCCGCAACAAAAATGTTCGTAGCTTTGTAGCGATTTGTAACTTCGGAATCGCTGTTGAGTTTACCGTAGTAACAAACACCAAACAATAAATAAAGCAGAATGTCCATTTCGCGTAATTGTGGAAGCCCGTCGACATCTTTACTCCATTTGTCTTCGGCTTGCTCGTAAGGGTCAACATTGTTCACATCCTTAAGTTTGATCACATATCTGTTCTTCGCCTTAGTAACGAGTTTCTCTTTATCGAACTCGCAAGTTAAAGTTTAATGTCCCGTGAGCCAGTCCTGCTTCCAATATGGCTGCGTTGTTGTCAAATCTCACGTGATCCCCCATTCTGTGGCGTAAATGCTCGAGCCTAATAGCGCACGTACTTCAGAGCCGGTGTTTTCACACACAAACCGGAACAGCGCGTGCGGCAAACACACAACTCAAAACAGATGCAGAGGGATATGATGGCAGAGCATTCAGAGGAAAATTTGTCCTTTACGAGGTGGAGATATAAACACTATTTCAAGTTGGTCGAAATTAACGGAAAGAACGTGCATGTAAAGTGTAATTTATGTCCCGGGGCAAAGCTTTTGTTGACATCTGTGGTAAGCAATTCAAATCTGTTTATTTTTGTTGCGCTTCAAGTGTAGAATAAATCTGTTGCTGGTGAGGTGCAATAAATATTACAAGGTTCTATAACACAACTACCTGTCTGTTCTTCTCTATTCAACTGACTCAAATACTGCTCAGAAAATTTCAAATTCTTTGACATACAACAACTTCTTATTAAAAGTAACGGAAATAGTTACTTTCCCTGGTAACTAGTTACTTTTATTATAGAGTAATTCAGTTACTCAGTTTTTGGAAGAAGGAGTGAGTAACTATAACTAATTACTTTTTTAAAGTAACGTGCCCAACACTGCTTAGGACAGCTCTTTGGTCTTGACCAGGGGTGTCCAAACTTTTTGCAAAGGGGGCCATATTTGGTGTGGTAAAAATGTGGGGGGCCGACCTTGGCTGACGTCCTTTACGTAGAACAATATATTTAAGCAAATTTTAGCAAGCCATTCAGTGTGTCACATTTGCTTTATTATTATTTTTTTAATGGGGTTAGTCAATTAATAATTTCAACAATCTCACAACTAGCCTTTGTGGCGTTCTCTTTCGACTCTCGGGCTCTTGTGAAATACTGCTGCTGTGAAATTAAACTAGTTTGAAGTTGGTTCAATTTCTCGCTGCGTATCTTCCCTGTAATCTTGTTATACATGTCAGCGTGTCTTGTTTGGTAATATCGCTTCACATTGAAATCTTTAAAAACAGCGACTGTCTCTTTGCAAATGAGGCAGACACAGGTTTTGCTTATTTTAGTGAAGAAATAGTCCAATTTCCACCTATCTTTTGAAGCGTCGGCCGTCACAGTCAACTTTCTTTTTTTTGTTTGTTGATTGTGTGTGACCAATTTAGGAAAATGGAAGTAATGGGTCAAACGGGGTAATGTCGCTTAGCACTTAAATACCTGCAACATGAAGCAATTATCAGAGAATCCCTAAATTTGAAAAATAAGGTCCTAATGAAACATTTTTTTCAAATTTGTAAAAAGAAAAGTCAAAATGAATATGTGTAATAAGCACTCTAATATCTATAACCCATGCTAAATCATGTTTTTTTTCTCATGGAACCTGCAGATGCATGTGTTGACTTGCATCCATTTTTTTTTTTTTTAAAAAGAAATGTCAAAATTCGAAATTAGTCTCAAAATCATGAAATTTTAGGTGTATCAAATGTGATACATTTGGCAATAAATGGTTAAAGTGCTAAATGAGGAGCAACATTTCGTGTATAAGCCACTTCATTCAATTTATTAAGTCTGTGTGCGGGCTGGACGTTATTGATTTTATGACAGAGGCTGGGGGCCGGATGAAATTTGACCACGAGCCGCATTTGGCCCCCGGGCCGGACTTTGGACATGTCTGGTCTTGACCATCTTAGGAATAAGAGTCTTGCTGATTGTACGGGGTGGACAGGTGTTTATATGCCGCTAACTGCCTCAAACCGGTCAAAAAGTCAGACACACCTCCACTCCACTTATTCATTGGACTTTTTAAATGCGACTTACAGGTCCTTCAGGCTATCAAGTCTAGCTAATAGACAGGTGTTCAAATACTTATTTGTAGCAGTAGAATACAAATAAATTGTGGGAAAAAAATCATAAACTGCGATTTCTGGATTTGTTTTTCTGAAAAGTAGGTTTTGCCTGAAGCATGATGGTAAATTCAAGTTAGCACAACTCATTTTATCAAAGTGGTGTTAAATGATGAGTTACCGATACTCTAAATAACAAGTTAATGACGAGAAATTGAATGAGTTGTGCTGACTTAATATTTTAAGTTAGCACTACTTTTTGCGAAGCTTTTTTTTTTTTTTTCCAAGTGTACCCAATTGCGAAATGGCTTTCTGACTTGCAAAACTTCCAATCACATCAGTCAGTAGAACATGTCCCTGCCATATTTCTTCTCCTTAACAACTTTCACAGCCCAAATGAGGACACCAGATGAGGCCAAGAAGGTCTGGCGTTCCTGTCATCATTCTCACAAGGCTTCGGTCTGTCGCAGTGTGAGAGTGCGTCATTTCCACCATTTTTATCACTTCCCCTGCAAGGCACATGTCATCAGTAGATGTTGGCAAGGGGTGTTGGAAACCCATTTTCATAAAGTCGTTATTCTTATTTTCACGCAAAAGAATAGTCAGCCGTTTTGAAAGAAAATCTTGTTGAAAAGTTAGTTTGCCAAAAAATGCAGGTTTTTTTTGGGGGGGGGGGGTGAAGTTTCCAAACGGTACTTTTAGTTTTTGTACAATTCACATAATTTACTCATCAAAAAAAATCAGTAAGCTAGGGGACACAAAAGCTGTACACAGATTTTGCCAAAAAGCGTACAGTTCTGCCAATATTTCCTAAAATCTTTCCTACTCATTTCAAATGGCCAAAATTTCCTATTGATTTCCAATGGCTGTATTCACCATCACAGCAAAGCTACCATCGCTATTTCCCAAGAAATTGCAGTTTCTAGTCAGTCAGTCTATGATATTTCTGTGTTTCTCCTAAAGGAAGAGTATTGGAGAAGAGGCTTCCAAGAAGTGGCATCTCCCAACATCTATAACAGCAAGCTGTGGGAGACATCTGGCCACTGGCAGCACTACAGTGAAAACATGTTCTCGTTCCCTGTGGAAGAGGAGACCTTCGCATTGAAACCCATGAACTGCCCCGGGCACTGGTAAGAGGGACGACTTGGTTTTCTTGGTTTCGTTTTTGATTAATTTGTTTTCTCTGCTTTGTTCTCGCGCCCCAGTTTGATGTTTGGCCACCGGCCTCGCTCGTGGAGGGAACTACCCCTCAGGTTGGCTGACTTCGGGGTCCTCCACCGTAACGAGCTGTCTGGAACGCTCACTGGGTTGACCAGAGTGCGACGTTTCCAGCAGGATGATGCTCATATTTTTTGTACCATGGATCAGGTACACTGACGGGGGACAAAAAAAAGTTGTTTGAACTTACTAGCAACCAGAACTGATGATCATGGCTAGCCTTCTAGTGATGTGCTAGCTAGTACATGTTGACAAAATGGCAACAAGAGCATAGAAAGCTTATGGATAGCATGCTAGCATCTGCAGCTCATTCTGGCTGTACAGTAGGATCTAATTTCATGATTAAGCCTTTTTTATCACTTTTTTTTCAATAGATTTGAGTCCAAAATAGGGGCTGCTATCATTTGAAAAAAGTTGTATTATTTCATAGAACTTTTATCACTCAGCTTCTATATTAATCAGTTGGTACAAAATGTCACAGTCTGACTGAATTGGATTGATTTCCAATGTTTTCCCCTCAGATCGAGACTGAGATGAAGGGCTGCTTGGATTTCCTGCGCTGTGTGTACAGTGTGTTCGGTTTCTCCTTCCAGCTTCATCTCTCCACTCGACCTGAGAAGTACCTGGGTGACATTGCTGTGTGGAACCAAGCTGAGAAGGTACCATGTATAGACCCTACTCACGTGACGTCACAGCCACGCCCCCGCGCCATGTTGTCCGTATACTCGTCATGTTAATGCATTAGAGCTTCGTAAATTCCTCCTATTATGGCGTGTTTTTCTGCTCGTTAACATTAATAATCAAAATGGTGAAGTCGTGTGTGGCGGTCGGTTGCAAAAACAGAGAAGATAGACGGAGAGACTTGAAGTTTTACCGTATTCCGAGAGACCCGGAGAGGAGAGCGAGATTGACTGCTGCAATTCGACGAGAAAACTGGGCTCCAAACGACTACCACAGATTATGTAGTAGTCATTTTATATCTGGTAAGATGCATTTAATATATATTTAGAGGGTTTTGGGCTGACAACCACAATTAAGATCATTGCTAGGCTAATCGCCGACAACATACACTCAGACGTTGTGAATGAACTACCTGAAAATATATAATTATAAGGGGATAATAAGACAGTTGTCATACAATTAATTTACAATTTCACTATTGAGGTCAAAAGCTAAAAAATAAATTCAACTAGGGACAATCTGGAGTAGTGCTATCGCACTTCATATTTATTACATATTATATATGTATGTAGTGAGAGTGCTATCGCTAAATCATATAAACATTAAAAGCCCTAGCTCCATTGACGAATGACATGAAATACATTAGACTTGACAGTGGATGTTAGCAAGAACAAAAGATATTGAATTGAAAATTTCGTAAGTCACCTTCCGAGCACAAGATTCCTGCCGAATTTTCGTGTACGAGGACCTGTTTCACCCAACCAGCAACGTAGCATTTATAAGCCTCCAAGCGCTTAAAGTTTTTCAAACTTTCGTGAGAATAGGCTGATTTTATGTGGTCAAGATAGTTGTAAATATCAGGGTCAGGCGAAGACAGCGGGTCGAAAAACATCGATTTAGGCATCAAATATGGATCTGGCGAATGGATAAACTGAAGCCTTTCCACATAACGCCTTTTATGCAACGCATCCAATGAGTTTACGGCGTCAGATAACACCGGGGCTTCCATGAATTGCTCTATAACTTGCACGACTAATTGAAAACAATGAGAATAGGTCTAAAAAATACGGACAATATGGTGGCCGGATACAGCGACACGTCATTTTGTGACGTAGGTGAGTAAGGTCTATTACTATTAAGAATGTTTTAGTCGGCAACCTTTAACACTTACAGTAGGGTGACCATATTTTGATTTCCAAAAAAGAGGACACTCGGCCCGGGCTCGAGATACTTGAATTTTACTCAAAGTTCACTCAAAGATGCCTATATCACTTTAATATATTTAAAGTGTGCCTCCTCCGTCTGGATAGAAAAATTCAGTTTTATTAAAAAAAGAAAAGCCTATTGCCGTATAGTATGTATTCTACACTATATGGAAATATTTTTTTACTTAAATGGTTACTCAACAGGCTTTATTCTTCCTAAAAAAATAATCAAACCTTAAAAAAAGATGAATAATGCTTAAAAAAAATGAATATAATGCAGACCCATGGAAATGTAGTCCAGTCAATACACACAGACAGTAGGCTATGTGCCAACTCAACATTATTTTATATTACTATCACGACAATTGTTGTTGACAAATTGTCATTCCCACTCAATTTTTATTCTGATTAAATGTTCTAGATTGTACACAAACAATAACCGAAATAAACTGACAAGGTATTCAACCAGCCTGTTTCCAAACGCAGCAGTTCAAAACTACATTGCCCATAATGCTGCACTGATAGCCACCCTATTAGCGAGTACTGGGACCCGAGACAAAATCAAAAAATTTGCTATAGAAGTTTACAATCATCGGCAGTACAACGATGCCACACCAAACAGGATTTTACAGATTACGCCAGTACAAATCTCTGACAAAAGTTAACAGTTGCCATTATATACAAATTTATCGTAAAAAACTCTTAACTGGGCAGGTGCTCTTACTTAAAATATAATACTAACATTCAACCAAATACACGAACGCAGAACAATTAATACAAGACTTAATACAATATACTGCATCTCTGTGTACACATATAACACAATATACAACAGAAGCAGAGGTTGCGCTAGACATTTTCGTTGTCTGTCATTTTGACTGACAGGGTCATAAAAATCCGGTCATAGTCTATTTTTACCCGTCACTTAAATTTTTTAAATGATAATGATGACATATTCAATAGTACAGTGGTACCTCTACATACGAATTTAATTCGTTCCAGGACCTTGTTTGTAAGTCGAACTGGTCGTATGTCGAGCAGGATTTTCCCATAGGAATACATTATAATTCCATTAATTCGTTCCAAAGCCTAAAAACATACACTAAATTCTTAATAAATACTGCTGGCACTGTTACAAATGGCAATTAAACATAGAAAAACAAATAAGTTATAAATAAATAATTCAGAATAATATAATAATAATAAGAAGAATTAATAATTATTCCTGTAAATAATGTAACGAATCGGATTCTAATATGGCGGACACTTTTTACTGTCCCTGAACGCACCGCGAATGCTGACGTCTCAGTGAGATAGGTCGGTGCGGTAGAGATAATACTTTCGTTTTCTTGAGAGCAGTCAACTGCTTAAGACAATGGGCGTTTTGTGTTGGATAAGTTCTTAAATAAATGATAAAAACGTGACGAAGCTGGCGATTTCCTTGGCAATGTTACCACAATAATAATTGTCACCTTAACTTATAAATAGTGGCGAACGGTGGTCGGAAGAGGACAATGGAGCTGTATTGTTGAGCCAGTTCAGGGACGCGCACCCCAAGCTCATATTTTTCTATAACTTGCATCTTCATTTCAAAGGTAAGCATCACTTTTTTCCTTGTTTCTCCAACTTTATCAACTTTTTTTGAAAACTGTGTTGATTTCTCACACAAGAAAATCCACCGTGCGTTCGTTTGCAGTGCTGTCATGTCGTTGTATTTCGAGCAACTCGTCGGATGTAGAAACAAATGGCGGCTCAAATTTTACGTCGGATGTCGAAAAGATCGTGTGTCGAAGTGATCGTATGTAGAGGTACCACTGTATTTAGTTTTCATTCATTTTTAATTAATATTGTAACACTTGCTTGGCGGCGAAAAATTAAACACGGAAGTCGTGGTATTTTTCTCCCTTTTTACTCTGCTTACCAACAACTCCGCCCCCAGAGAAAAAGAGGCAACGATATAGACCCCAATCACCAACGTCACACAATGATCTTAATTGTGGTTGTCAGCCCAAAATCTTCTAAATATATATTAAATGCATCTTACCAGATATAAAAAGACTACTATATAATCTGTGGTGATCGTTTGGTGCCCAGACTTCTTGTCGAATTACAGCAGTCCATCTCGCTCTCATCTTCACCATTTTGATTATTAATATTAACGAGCAGAAAAACACGGCGTAATAGGAGGCATGTACGTAGCGGTAATGTGTAAATATGACGAGCTGACACACAATATGGCGGCTCCGGTCAGGGGGGCGGAGTTGTGACGTCATGTGATTGGGTGATTGGATGACGCACTGGCACACCGGGTGCACCAATAACAACCTCGCGTTGATGTGTCAATCACGGTGCCGCCGCCAGACCCCGGTGACGCTACAATATTCTGACAGAAGAGCCAACGACGTCATGCATTAAGAGAGACAATAGCTAATATGCTGACTCGCCACCCTGTGGTCTGGGGTGTGAATTGCAACCTGTCAAAATGACGGACGGATTTCAGTTTTTTCCGTTACCGTTTTAAAAAACCGGTCAACGACGGAAAATATCCGGTTAACGCGACCCCTGAACAGAAGACACGTGATCGACATTAACAGGAGAGTAACTTACGGAAAGGTGTATGGAGCCACGTCTTAAAAGTCCTTACTGTAGTCCGATCTCTCGCCAAACTGTCAACCGTCATTAGATGGTGGTAATTCCCCATGAAACAAAGGGTAGACTGCCAACAAAAAAACAAAAAGATCTACTCCTTCTCCCGCCCCGAATAGTCGGAGCCATGTCAACGCAGGCAGGCGCTGCCTCCTAGCGGCCGGAGGGATTCTCTTCAAATTGGTCCCGTGAAAAATCATAAAAACCGGACATTTTCATGAATTTATGAAACCCGGCCGGACGCTCCGGAGAGCACGTAATAAGAGGACTTGTCCGGGCAAAAGAGGATGTTTGGTCACCCTAACTTACACTCTATCACAAAAGTGAGTACACCCTCGCATTTCTGGAGATATTTAAGTATATCTTTTCATGGGACAACACTGACAAAATGACACTTTGACACAATGAAAAGTAGTGTGTGTGCAGCAGCTTATATAATAGAATTGATTTATTTTCCCCTCAAAATAACTCAAAATATAGTCATTAATATCTAATATCCCTTTGAAAAAACGTACATTCCTAAATTTCCAAATTGAGTACTGCTTGTCATTTCCCCTCTAAAATGTCACGTGACTCATTACAGGAGTGCTGTCAGCATTGCTGCAGAGATTGAAGAGGCGGGGGGTCAGCCTGTTAGTGCTCAGACCATACGACGCACTCTACATCAAATTGGTGTGCATGGCTGTTACCCCAGGAGGAAGCCTCTTCTGAAGACGTTACACAAGAAAGCCCGCAAACAGTTTGCTGACGACATGTCAACAAAGCACATGGATTACTGGAACCATATCCAATGGTCTGATGAGACGGGCAGGCTTTCTTGTATATCGTCTTGTGGGTACACCATCCGTGTGACGACTGTGACTTAACATACATTCGTGAGTGTTCTGTTAACAAACACACAATGAGCCTCATTTGATCTGCCTACTAAAGGGAAGTTAATTGTCTTTGTTAAATCTCACAAGCACCAGAATAAAATAATCAAAGGTTCATTTATTTAAAGTGTGTACGACAGGAGAAAAAAAGTCTTAAATAGCATTATTATGTGAATTAGAATCATATTTTGAGACGATTCGACTATATACAACAATTTAGCAAAGTTCAGATGACAAGAGATTAGTCTTTTATTCTGCCGGTTAGCCACGCCTACCATTATAGGGCTCTAGCGTCCCCAACAGATGGATAACGTCAGCAGGCGAATGGGCTCATCGGTTTATTCAGCCCATTGAGGGGGAATTATCCAGAACGAGGAAAACACGAAAAAGAGAGACGCAAAATGTCATTGTTTCAGTCGCTCTACTCCAATATTTTTACAGGATATTCTTTTTATCCAAGTGTTTTTCCCCAATAGCTAAATGAATGGCATGGTCATGACAAATGACAGTCTTGTGCTAAATGGAATATGAAATAATAAAAATGCATTTATTCAGGACGACATGGCAAAATTATTCCATAATGATCAAAACTGTCGACTTCACCTTTACGGTCGCACCTCCCGAACAATATTTTATGCCAACTAAGTCTTATGTCATTTCCCTTCCCCGGCTTAGGAGAATGTAAACAAACCAAGAGGCGTGACAGCTAGCCGACATGCTAAGCCTAACCGAGTGGTGTTTCAAAGTCTTCGAAGCGGAAAATCACACATAAATAGCCCGGATCATTTCACATGACGACTGGGTTGTCGATTGTCTTCGCCGATCAGGAACCCGCCCGGCGGCGAACAAGTTTGAGCTCGTCATTCCCCTGCTGAGGGCAGAGGGCTCGTTTGCTGGGAAGCGGCTGGACAATGACCGCCGGACAAACCGGCCAATGTAGGAGGAGCGCGTAGCTGCCAAATGGTTAACACGAATATGGCAAAATAATGCTTTACAACACGGCGAAATCGTAAACAGCAAGAGACTCATAGGAGGGCGGCTGCAGTTGTTATGCAGCTAACATGACAATATGTGTATGAGGAGAGCTTTTTACATGCTCGTCCATGATCAAACGTAAGTAGTCCTTTATTTAATTAAAGAAAGTCTGTAGTGTTTACTTTGTAATCGCTGTATTCGCGGCTATTTTTAACACAAAGTTGCAATTTCTGATCGGTCGGAAAATTTGACAGAACACCGGGCACTTGAAGAGGGGAATAAGTCGAGTATACTAGTAGTGCTCTTCCGTCGGGGGGATGTGCGACAGGGATGTGCGACAAGCCGCCGGTCGTCGGCCGAAGGGACAAGGAGCATGTCAGCCAAAAAATGCAAGCCACCTACATATTAAAATGATCCCAGTATTAAACATAATACAAAACACGATGTTTACTCACTTTCTCGTAAGTCCAGTGGTCCCACAGTAGTAGGGCTTGTAATGGCCAATATCCACCGGAGAATGGGAACCTTTTGAAACCCCAAAAAGGCGCACACGCCTCTCCCTCCTACAGCAAGATTTTTCTGCAGCCGTTTGGCTGGCACGATGCGAAAAATAAACAAATTAATCCGCAAAATCAGCTGAATCCTTAGTCCTTCTCATACAACAGTACGGCTGTATAGTGAAGAGAACTCCTTCTCCCGTACACGTCACAGCGCCAAGACCGAAGCCGGAAGCTGTCATTTTCGTAGCGCGGGTTTAAAAAAATTGAATAAATATATCCATCGCTTCTTCACACATCCAAGTGGTCCATATCATTCAGGAGCATAAGATTCTGCGTGTATTATGAAATAAACATGCTTTTTCGTGTCACAGGCACTTTAAAAAAACAACTGAACAGGGTCAGAAAGCTGCAGGTTGCCGACCCCTAGTATGGAACATTTCGTACAATACAGATGTGTACAGAGTTCTCATTCGGGTTAGTAAGCGTCCCACATACAACATAAGCAATTACATAATCCCGAGACAAAATATTGACATTGTACTTTTACTTTATTTACTGTGGGTGAAAAGGGTATGGTTAACTTTGATTCTATGCTCTGTGAAGGAGGGGGCACCCTGCAATGTAATTTGTTGTATTAGAAATCTGACTCATCGCCATTGCTTAATGATGTTGTTGTCAACCATTGTCACGTTATAGTTCCACTCATTTACGATAGCACTCAATGGAGTGCCATCACTTTTATTCCGTTGGTGCTTCACAGCTCTAGAGTGCACTTTTCTATGTGACAAAAGTACCTGATATTTACTTAAAGCCTCTTTGCAACACTTTGAACACACACAGCACAAATTGTCACTACACGCCAGATGTGGGTAGTAACGTGTTACATTTACAGTATGGAGTTGCATTATACTTGAGTTTATGTTTGAACCGGAGATATGTTTGTTTTAATTGAATGTTTTCTCCACCAGAGGCCACGAATGCTCTCTGGACGAATGATGTTTCGTTTCTGTAGATTTTGCTAGTTGGAAAAATTTTTTTGGGGGGTGTGGGGGTGTAATATGGCCATGTAATACGTTATAGTACCAATGATAATAAGCATTCATATAGACGATGTTGCGCTGAGGAAAAAAAATATACAATTGTTTTTTTTTTTTTTTATTTATTTTTTTAAAAAGACAACAGTTGCCACGTTTACATGGAGCCAAATATTCCAATTACAATCGGAATATTTGTTCAAACCGAATAAATGTGTTCCATATAAACACCTCATTCAGAATGAACAGGCCCAAACCGAATGGAATTTCATTCCGATTCACAGGGGTGGAATATTCCTTTTCCCAAACCGATTAGAAGTAAAATTATATCATGTAAACAGGGAAGCGGAATGGTGTCTGGTTGCATTCTTTCTGCGCATGCTCCGTACTGACGTGGTGACGTCAGTCGGTGACGTAAGTAACGTCACTTGCAACATGGCTTCCAAGCACACGCACAGCGCACCCACACAACTTTTTAAATGAACGGCGTATCATTCTGAAGTTTTGTTTCCACTCGGAAAGTTAAAACACCAGCTGATCTGACGATCGATCTCCATGTTTTGCAACGTGACGCTTTGTTTTGATTAATCTGCGCATGTCAGACGGCAGTTGTCAAACGTCCTTTCGGAATAAAGGCAGTCACATGTAAACGCTGGATCGGAATAGATGAAGTGACATGTAAACAGCTGATGAGAAATTTCCATTCGGAATGATTTGAATCGGTATGAATAAAAGTCAGCATGTAAACGTGGCTATTGTAAGCTGGTACATATTGAGTATTTTTTTCACCGAATGTTTTTTTACTTGTACTTCTGAAAAGTTTTAGGATGACGACTTTTACTTTAGTAATATTATTTTGAACTTTTTTTTTTTTTTTTTACCCACCTCCGCTACGCGCAAAATGCCGCAGAGATCTAGTCTTGTAATTGGTCCATTTAGTCACATGATGTGATTCCTTAAAACCACCATTATTTTGGCAATTTTCATTTACAAAGCATTGTCCGGTGAAAACAAAAGTTGTCTTTGAATGTATTATTGAAGCTTTGTTGACAAACAGGCAGCTAACTCAGGGGTGGAACGGGGGGGTGGCTGGGGGTGTGCCCGCACCCAGGCCCAGGCCTCTAAGGGGCCCAGTTTGTGGGCGTAAAGTGGGCGAGGGTCAAACAGAATGATAAGATGATCCGCGGAGCTGTAATGACGTGTAATATAGTGTTTTAAAATATCTATGTGCCCCCCCCCCCCGCCCTCCCCCACCAACACACACACACCGGACAACACCCCCCCCCCCCTTTTACATTTGTTCTTCCAATTTAACCTCTTCCATCATGAACGACCTGAAACAGAGGCAAACGATGAAAAGAGCATGACAGGATCAACATGCCCTATACCTCCCAGCATGCATTGCAGCGCTACACATATTAAATAACATTGAAACTTCATGTTCTGTGCTAATTATTTCTTCAGTTACTGTTCCAGTTGTTTCATTAATTGCTAGTTATGCTATTTAGTTTGTTGTTATGTGATCATTTTAGTTTTGTTTAGAAACCGTGGGTCTGAATAACCTTTGATTTAATGACGTGTTGCTTGTCCATGTTCAAGAAGGCCAGTTCTTCTTCTCAGACATTATAAGCAGGAATTGATCTGCCTTGCTTGCGTGTAGCTAGGGCTGCAGCTATCGATTATATTAGTAATCAATCTATCAACCAGTTAGTTTGAATAAAATTCCTGTGTTCTTTCAAACTATGCAGAATTGCACTTTTGTTTAAAAGTACATATAAAATACCACAGTTTAGCCTCAAACGGTATTACAAAATTATTATAAATGAGCATCTAAGTACAACAAATGAGCAAATGGCTAATTTCCATAGCAAACATCCACTAGCATAAATGCTATTAAATGCTAACTTTTTTTTACCGTGCTCTTAACAAATCGTTCAAACACATATTCCCGCAAAAAACATCTAAATATACCTACAAAATAAATTAGGAATTTGTTAAAAAAAAAACAAAAAAAAACATATTAGCTCAAACAAAAACTATGTTGGTCTTAATAGTGAGCAGCTGGATTCAGCTATGTTAAATGAGATATCATACTCACTGTCGCTAATAGAGTAGGGTGACCATATTTTGATTTCCAAAAAAGTGGACACTCAGCCCGGCCTCAAGATAGTTGAATTTTACTCGAAGTTCACTCAAAGATGCCTATATCACTTTAATATATTTAAAGTGTGCCCCCTCACTCTGGATGGAAAAATGCAGTTTGGAAAAAAAATATATATATATATATAAATATATAATGCAGACCCATGGAAATGTAGTCCAGTCAATACACATACACACAGTAGGCTATGTGCCAACTAAACATTTTTATAAATTACTATCACGACAATTGTCCTTGACGAATTGTTATGCCCATTCAATTGATATTCTCATTCAATGTTCTAGATTGCACACAAACAATAACTGAAATAAACTGACAAACTATTCAACCATCATGTTTCCAAACGTAGAATTTCAAAACTATGTTTCCCATAATGCCTAGCGTGGTTTAGCTTACTGATAGCTAGCTAAGGCAAAACTTTGCGATAAAAGTTTACAATCATCGGCAGCGCAACGATGCGACACCAAACTGGATTTTACAGTCAAAGCTCCGACAGAAGTCAACAGTTGCCATTATATACGTATTTATCGTAAAAAACTTAACAGCTGGGCAGGCGTTGTGG
The DNA here is from genome assembly GCF_030265065.1 of Corythoichthys intestinalis. NCBI lineage: Eukaryota > Metazoa > Chordata > Actinopteri > Syngnathiformes > Syngnathidae > Corythoichthys > Corythoichthys intestinalis. The sequence goes on along the minus strand of NC_080395.1, from coordinate 15,514,813 downwards.
CCAAATCGTCAACTCAGTAGATGGTGGTAATGCCTCATGATAGGGGTAAACTGCCAACAAAAACAAGAAGAACTACTCCTTCCCTCCCTACTACAAGGAGCCACGTCATCGCAGGCAGGCGCTGCCACCCAGCCCCGGAGGGATTCTCTTCAAATTGGTCCCGTGAAAAATCATAAAAACCGGACATTTTTATGAATTTATAAAACCCGCCCGGACGACGAGGATACTACGTGAAAGTAGGACTTGTGCGGGCAAAAGAGGACGTTTGGTCACCCTATAATAGAGGGCAGTGTATCCACCCAAATCAACAGAACGAAATGCAAACACTTTCAAAACAAACCATTGGAACGCCGCTCTAAATAAATGAATACTCAAAGCAGCAAAAGCTTTTCGAAGCTTTTTTCTAGTAATCGTTGCAGCACTACTTGTAGCTACTCATGGTAAAGTTGCTGAGTTAGTAAATTGCGATACATTTTTTGAAAAACTTGAAGTGCATCGTGATCTTTTGTATCGCGATATATCGCCAAACTATATTTTATCCCAAATCTACAGCCTCAGTTACTGTAGTTATGATGGATTGTGCCATGACGATATGGTTACTTAGTCTGGAGTCGCAGCTCCAACTGGTCGAGGCTAATATGATTGGAATTAGGACGAAGAAGGACATTCACAGTGAGAACCGAGGTTAGAATGTCTGGAGTTAAGTCGGAGAATGACACTTTCACAACACCCGCTTGTGGGAATTTAGTAAAAAGGGCCCTAAGTCTTAAAATCAACGTGTTTATGGTGTCTTCACATAGCGTTCCTCTGACACTTTTTAAATTGTGTAATGCTGACTCATTTTTGCCAGCAATTGGAGAACAGCCTCATTGAGTTCGGCGAGCCGTGGAAACTCAACCCCGGAGATGGCGCTTTCTACGGACCCAAGGTCAGCTCACGCACCAGTTGGTAAAAATGTATCTGGATATTATACACTTACACCTTATGTGCCGTTATAGATTGACATTAAGATCAAGGACGCCATAGGTCGTTACCACCAGTGTGCTACCATTCAACTGGACTTTCAGCTTCCCCTCCGCTTCGACCTGACCTTTGTGGGGTAAGACGTGTAATCGAAACACTGTCAAGGCATTTATGCTTTGATTTACTGAATGCGAGGGTTAGCTTTAAATCTACTCGCGTAAGAAAAAAAGGTGTACACAAACATCGTTAACCAAACGTACGGTCCAATTTAGCTCTGGGGCTTGTTCTGCCTGACAGGCAAGTTGTAGCTCATTCATACTGTAAATACAGAAACACGTGCTTTTATTTTGACACTCAATTAACAAAGAAGTGACTGAAAATGCCCCGAAATCAAAAGGAATTAACCCGGAAATGCCCCAATATCAACAGGAAGTGACCAATGAAAAGGAAGTGGCCTGGAAATGCCCTAAAATTAAGAGAAAATGTCCTGAAATGAGCAGGTGGTGACACTTAGGCTACGTTCATACTACAGGTCTTAATGCACGAATCCGATTTTTTCGTGTTTTTCCGACTCGAGTGAGGCATTAACTTGACGGTCTGAACGTGACAAGTCGCATAGAACTGGACCATTTCAAATCCGATGTGGGTCACTTTCGTATGTGGTTCAAATCCGATCTGGGCCACAATTTTCCAGACTGTTGCGGCAGTCTGTACTGTCCACTCTCCCAAATCGGATTTCATGCAGCAATTAAGTCATCAAATAGCGAGAGAGACGCTTACCGTAGCGGTGCCGCTGTGCGTTATTAGCGCCTAGCTTGCAGTGAACACGGCTTTTGGGGAAGGGCTGGGCTTGACAACAGTCATAAAAAATAAAAATGGGTTGAGGATAAGCCTGAGAATACTCAGTTTTCTCTCTGCTCCAAGTGAGCAATATTTCAACATTGCCTACACGGCCGAGAGTCGGGGCAAACTGCCCGTATGTGTGTGTGACGTGCACGGACTGCGCGTGCATGCTATCGATCCATATAAACTTTGAATATAAGCCTAAACGGGGATTATTTATGTCTGTTATTTGTGTCCTCCTTTTGAAAAGCAAAATATGATATCCCTGGAATGACGGAAGACGTGTGTCATTTGTTTTGATGCTTCTGCGCATGCGGGTCGTCTTGCTCAGCACGTGTCGGACTGCGAATTAGTGCGCATGTGTAATACTTGAACGGTCTCAATGGACAAAGGCAGTCTGAACGGGCATGCCAAAAAAACAGATATGACAAAAAATCGGATTTGTGCATTAAGACCTGTAGTATGAACGTAGCCTTAGATACCCCAAAATGTACAGGAAGTGACCCGTACGTACCCTAAAATTACAAGGAAGTGACCCAAAATTAACTCTTTGGCTTCCACTGACAATGATAGACGTCCAATTGACTTGAGCTGGGAGGACTGGTTGTAAATGCTCATATTTCAGTGCCATTGACGGCGCTAGATGTCAAGTCCATTTGGACTAGCGGGGGCAGCAACTCCCGTCTATGATAAAGATTATTTGGCAAAACATAAATTTGTCCAGCCCACATGAGATAAAATTGCCATTAATGTGGCCCACGAACCAAAATGAGTTTGACACTCCTCGTCTACATGTCTAGCGCAAATTACAGAGTAATTTGTGATAAAAGATTGATCAGCTCCATTAACGCTTCAGTGACAGACTGACGTTCTGATTCAATAATTGGCTTCATTACAGTCTCACTGAATAAATGACTCCCATTCTTGCTCGATGTACGGCTTCAGTTGCTCAAGAATCCAGGTTGCATTTGTAATATTTTCACTTTTTTAACGGGAGACGGATCCCTACTGCTGGCAGGGTAGTCTAGTTCTTCCACATGAATTTACTGGCTGCCATTGAAAGCGATAGACGTCCAATTCATTTGAACTAGAAGGTATGGAAGCGACTTAAGACCTTTATTCTTTTTCACAGAAAGGATGGTGATGATAAAGCTCGCCCAGTTATCATCCATCGTGCCATCTTGGGCTCCGTAGAGCGAATGATTGCTATTCTGACGGAAAACTACGCCGGGAAATGGTAAGTTGGGTCCATTTTTTTTTTTTTTTTTTAAATGGGGGCACTTTGAATTGCCTTGTTGAATTGTGCTATATAAATAAATTTGCCTTGCCTTGCCTTGCCTTGCCATCTAGGAGTGGGAACCTCAGGTCACCTCACGATATGATACGATTCGCGATACAAGGCTCGCAATAACGATTATCTCACGATATCACGATACAGCGATTATCGATATATTGGTCAGAAATTGGATACATGATATTCTACGGGGAAAAAAATATTTCAAAATAGAAAAAAATACTGTTTAAGTCATTTATTAAACAGTGACACCTTTTCTGTGCAACATTGCTGTAAAATATAAATCTACTGCAAATTGTGCACCTGCACATATAGAGGAAACAAACCACAACCACTGATATCTCTTGGAGAGATCATGATGAATGGCACCCATAATTTCTTTAAAGTTTTAAATCTTTAAAAAAAAAACTGTGCTGTAGGTGTCAGCAGTTGAGCTTGGAGTGGGGCAATGATAAAATTGGTGGGTCTTTTCGCCGTATATGACCTATGTTGCCAAAAGCGTTGGTTTCAGCACTTCCACTATCTGCTTCAGCATTTGAGATGTCAGACTTGGTCAGTCACAGTCTTCCTCACCTTAAAAACAGCAAAATAAAACAAAAAATATTAGCTACTTAATAGCTTTTGAGTTGAAATCCTGATTTTTTTTTGAGTGAATTAAAAAAAATATGAATTGAATGTATAGAAATGAAAAATGCAATAATTACCTATTTTTAATATGTAGGCTACATTAATTATCATGCACATCACTTTATATATCTTGGAAGCTATTCAAACCATTTTTATAGCTTATTGTATCAAAATGGCAGTAATTACAGTTTGTGTGGTAAACTAGATAAAAAGTGGTTCTCAAATAATATCAAATAAATCGGTAAATTCATGTGGGCTTGTTCGATATTCATTTTCATCCAGTTTAGGGTCCTGGTTTATTTTATATCATTCAACACCAAATGTCGTCAAAATAATACGTGTAAATCAAAAATCAATTACATTGCAAAACTTTCTTACCTCAAGTGATGAAAGCGAAGCAGTGAAGAAATCCGGTGTGCACTTCGTCACCAGCTGCCAGTGAACCTTATTTTTGTTAGACAATTCTTGCATACAGCAAAGTTCTTGTTCACCTTACTTCCTTTCTTGTTTGTGTAAAATCTAAAGTGTGTCCCCATGTGTGATTTGTAGCAATGTTTTTCTCATTTTTTCCTTCACCGTTCTCACGAACTTTAATTTTTCAACCCACTTGGAGCTTCCTCTCTTCTTCTCTAGACGACTTGTGCGCACTTTACCTTCACCGCCACTCTTGAGCGCCCCTAGAGGACCGCCAAGGAATTGCTCAACAAACATTGAGCAGTTTACAGCATCCATACGCCATTGTATGGCCAATATGTTAAATAAAAGTATCGATACTTGGCGGGAGCTAATCGATAACCGGGTTGCAAAATATTGCGATATATCGCTGAATCGAGATATTGTCACACTCTTAGTGCCATTTGTGTCCCCAGTATAAAATGAAGTTATATTTTCACTGAAGTTGAACAAGTAGTCATTCAACATATATTATTTTATCGATTATAAATTCAAGGGTGCCAGTTACGGATGTCCCAATCGCATATTTTTTAGCCCGAATCAGAGTCTGAGTCACCTGATTTTGATAATCTGCCTATACCGAACAGGCTTTCTCGAGTGTCCCAGAGATCGCGAAACTTGGAAAATAAGCGCATTCATCAAGGTTTTGTCGGCCATGATTACGTATATCCGTCCTCGGTAACAGCCTGATAGCACAGATATAAGTACGCCTGCCTGCCCCTCTGCTATTGGATGCATTGTTGACCTTGTTGACTGAAAACGGAGCAAGGTTCTATTGTGGGCTCCACCTCTCAGCGCAAAATTATTCAAACTTGCCGTTCCGTCCAAGACGGCCGTCCACCGCTCACTTTCACCGAAAAGTCTGATCCAAAATACTGTAATGCCCCGGATAGGGGGAAGGAAAGGGGTCAGTATTGGCTTACCTACTTTATTATGGCAACAATAATCAAGAAAAACAATAACAAAATAACAGCGGGCTGCCGTGACAAGCAACCGCTATCTCGCCCCTTCTCCCATTCTTCCTACTCGCTTACCCCTACATCACAGCTCCCCTTTCCGATCGTTTCTTAAGGGGGTCGCGCTTAGTAACGGACATTAGGATACACAATGAATAGGTTGCTGCTGAACCATCCACACTAGGCTGCCACTAGTTTGAAATGACCTTTAAAAAAAAAAAATCTCATTTTCAAGGCGTGGCGGCTTTTATTTTGGTGTGGCGGTGTGCCACAATCTTTTATGTGAAGGAGAAACCCTGCCGAATCCTTATCCGAAAAAAGTTTTTTGTTTTTGTTTTTTTTTAACAAAAATGCCAAACATGCTACTGTCCCACTGTGCCGCCTTCATAATGTGGATTATTTTTAAACCAGAATAACGTCGAAACATGCTTGTCTTTATTAAATGCTTTATAAAATACTCACGCTGCAGAGAACAGCCTCTAACTTCCATAATGAGTTGCCACAGAACACTTAGGCAAGTTTAACGATGATTGACACATTCATGTCTTTGATCGTAGAGCTACCAAGTGGAAGTGCAAAAATTAATCGATAAATCGTCAACGAATCGATTAACAAATTAATCGACAACTATTTTGATAACCGATTAATCGTTTAGGACCTTGTTCACCTTAAACTTCTTGAAATTATAACATCCAACGTCTCAGTTATAAATATTATCAGATTTCTTCATTATATTTTCATTAAGTCCAAGTAGGACATGAAGAAAAATCTGCCTTTACTTTGGAAAACAATTCACATTTTTGCCAATTTTCAGACATCTTACTGTCTAAACTAGCTTATTAATAAGGCTGCAACAACTAATCGGTTAAATCGATTATTACATTAGTTGCCAACGAATTTCATAATCGATACATTTGAAGACTGCAGTTAAGTCAGAAAGCTGTAATATCATTTTTGAAGGAAATGGTCATCCATTTTGTCTTCATTGTTACTTACAACATACCTAAAACAATTTCAAGGTAAATTGTGAAGGTAATTGAAAAAAGTGACATTTATCCGGCTAATCAAATACTTAATCGTCCAGCCATTAGGAAAATAATTAGAGATGTCCCGATCGATCGGCATCCCGATTGATTGGGTCCGATCACGTCATTTTCCAAGTATCTGAATCGGCAAAAATATATCGGACATACCTTTTTTAAATATATATATATATATATATATATATACTTTTTAATTAAATTGTTTTCTAATTGTATTTAACGTTACAGACATAATATGTTACACTCATCCAGAGTCTTTAGTTTTGGCTTAAAGTAGGGTTATCAAATTTATCCCGATAACGGCGGTAATTAATTTTTTAAAAAATGTATCACGTCAAAATATTTAACTCAATTAATGCATGCCCTGCACGACCCATTCACGCATTGTTGCGCTTAATCTGAAATGCCGCCGTTTTACCTATATAGAGAGCTAAAAGGCAGCGTAAAATAAGTAGAGTGAATTTTGGCAGCTTTTGGAGCCTTTTTTAATTGGCTAAAGCATTACAATCCCTCTCCCTACAATTAGAAATATCGTGGGAAGCAATGTGGGGAAGCGAGGTAGTAATTGATCTTTATCTTAACACCCTATGTTATTTACCAACACAGAGAAGATATATCAATTGGTAGCACTACGTACAGTCATGGTTGTACTTCCCATCATGCATTTGGGCATGGCTACAGTATCATTTACTAAAAGCTCAACAAATACACTAGATGGCAATATTTAGTCACAATATACAAAGTCACATTTGTCCTTTAAGAATTACAAGTCTTTCTATCCGTGGATCCCTCTCACAGAAAGAATGTTAATAATGTAAATGCCATCTTGAGGATTTATTGTCATAATAAACAAATACAGTACTTATGTACTGTATTTTGAATGTATATATTCGTCCGAGTTTTATTCATTTTTTACTTAATGCATTGCCAAAATGTATATGATCGGGAAAAATGATCGGGAATGATTGGAATTGGGAGCAAAAAAAAAGCAATCGGATCGGGAAATATCAGGATCGGCAGATACTCAAACTAAAACGATAGGGTTCAGATCGGGAGCAAAAAAACATGATCGGAGCAACCCTAAAAATAATCATTAGTTGCAGCCCTACTACCAAACTTCTCTGGCATGATCAAAGCTACAAACCTGTCAATCGACATTAAAGGGCAGCTGAAGAGCTTTTCGGATGAGCGTTTTACTCTTTTAAATTGGCCTGAATGCATCATTTGCTGTCTTTATGAAGGCAGCTGATTGTGATAGGTAGCAGCTGTCCTCGTTCCCCCATTTGCCCTCCAGCCTGCAATCAGGGAGACCTAACAGACTAGTCTAGGAGGATACAACATAAGTAAACCCTTACTGACAACTTGATACATTTATTACTTGATGGCGACCTTTTTTGTTGTTGTTGTTGTTGCTTGCCTGTCATAAGACAGCTGACAGGTTGTCTATTCATGTCAATTTGATATATTTACTAGATCTATATAACTACTCTTTTTTTTTTTTTGCAATTACTGATAATTAAGTCACACAATGACTGGGGAATGAAAGGTTCAGAGAGAAATCACGGTGCTAGATGCCTATCACTCTTTCTTGATGAGTGAGTGTCGAGCTTCCAACCGGCGTCATCACCAGCGTCTGCTGTGCAGAATAAATCGTCGTCATCTGACGCCTCAGATTCAAACATGTAGGGATTAATTGTAGATCATCTTTCCTGGGAGCCTTTACCATTGTTAGCGTCACGAAAGAGCGATCCTTAATGGTTACGTTTGGTGGAAATATCACTGATATCTTTGTTGCTGCTATGCTCGCTGAGGATAGTCTTCTGTTGCATTGGGGAATTTACGTCACACTTCCGAGTTTGGGAAGGTACTATTAACAGAGTGCACAAAACAAACCTAAAAAAAAATGCAAATCATCCTTGCAGTTACATGTTAAAAATGACTTGGTTGTTCTGACAAACTCGTATAAAGTCTATATTCGTAAAATTACACCGAAATCCAAAAAGCTCTTCAGCTGCTCTTTAAGTACCAAACGCAAGCTGGACAGTTTGGCCGCACTGATTAGCAGGAGGGAGGGTGAGCGGTTGTGGTGCTGTACGAGCATGAAGCAGAAGAACATTAATATATTTTTTTGATTACAAACCCGATCCTTTTCACCCCATTCCAATCCTCTGAAAAATGGCGCGATCAGCCCAATTTCTGATCACGTGATCAGATCGGGACATTCCTAGTAGTGGTGCAATTATTAATCGATTGAGTATTCGATTAGGAAAAAAATATTCAAATTTTGCTGCTTCGAGTATTCGTTTAATTAGAGTGGCGTTGTAATGGTTTGTTTTGGAAATGTTTGCATTTAGCTTTATTGATTTGGGTGGATACACTGCCCTCTAGTCTGCCTAATTTCACATAGCTGAATCCAGCTGCTCCCTGTTAAGACCAACCTAAGCTAAGTTTTTGTTTGTGCTAAAGTTTTTTAAATGCATTCGTATTTTAGTTTATAGGTCTATTTAGCCGTTTTTTTGTTGGAATATGTGTCTGAACCATTTGTTAAGAGGATTGTAAAAAAAAAAAAAAAGTTAGCATTATATAGCATTTAAGCTAGCGGACTTTTGCTATTTAAGTTAGCCAATTGTTGTTTTAATGTACATTGATCCTCATTTTGTTTTTTTTTTTTTTTTTTTATACAGTTTGAGGCTCAGCTCAGGTATTTTTTATGTTCCTTATCCGCTTACTCAATTATTCGAACTAAATAGTTCATCGATTAATCGACTACTAAAATAATCAATAGTTGCATCCCTAATTCCTAGTATAGGCTTGTAAATTCTATTTTTAATTTAATTGACTTCTGGGAAAAGGTCACACCAAAGGTGGGAAATTCAACTGTGGTAAGCAATTTTTACGTCTTTTAAAGCAACACTTGGTAGCTTTTCAGTTTTAGTCAATTTCAGCAACGCTGGTGGACAAATGCGGTAGTGTTTTGCCTTAGTGAAGATTGCGTTTCCCATGAGGACCAGCGCACACCCGCACAGTGTCGTAAAATCATGATCTCCTGGTCGCTTGCAGATGGAATAAACAACATTTCTGTTTCCAGCGGGTGTGTGGGGGATGAATAATAATAAGGTAATGAATCTGGTTGTGGCTAAACAATAGCATATGACTGTTAGCAACCGTGTAGCTTAGTGTGGCTTAGCCCCCCCATTCCACCCGAACTCATTGGGGCGGGGAGTCATGCCAGCGAGTAAAAGCCGGGCAAATGTTTATTCTGTATAGACATAAGTTTCCGAGGTTCTTCCGCTTTTCTTCTGCATTTCTGCTCGTGACTTCTGTTTTACACATTCTCTAACCAAAACAACAATGGAGCTGGAGTGGCATTACTTGTCAAAATACCTCAAAAAAGACCATTTGGAAATGCTGCATCCATCTGACATCACGACATCTGAGGACAACATGAAGAAATATCTAAGAGTTGCCACAACCAAAATATCTTTGCATTTTATTGCTTTAATGGCAGTGGATGGAAACACAATCAGGGACCTGAAAATCTCCGAAGCATCCAGTTTAATTGTGTCCTTATACATGAATATGGGAATTTTGTGTTCATGAAGGCAGATGGGGAACCAAGACAGCGCCACTAAAAAGCAATAACAGGTACAATTATGTTTAATTTGACTATAATTCTGTGCGTTTCGTCGCAGCTGAGACATCATTAGCTTTGCTAATTGTAGCTATTCAACAATAAAGAAATGGAAAACAAACACTCATCTACAACAAGTAATACACAGGCTTTTTACCCTAATTTCATAAATGCAAGTGTTACACGTTTTTTGTTCGTTTATTTACAGGTGGAAAACACTGTTAGGCGAGGGAAGAGAACTTGATGTGCCTCACAACAACAGTTATGTTGATTGACATACAGTATATCGAGACTACATGCATCCTACCTTGATGATCATGGGAGGCTGGATTTATGCTCCGCCTTCATTAATATTTTTCTGATAATTTTATAAATTGTGACTTATTGACCTGCTTGCACATGCACCAATCGTTTTAAATAAAACAAGAAATGGAATCGTGTTGTCCAAATGTTTTATTGTGAGCAGTAGCTGCAATGAAAAAGAATGACATGCTATTGGTCTTTATTAGGGCTGTCAAACGATTAACTTTTAATCGAGTTATTTACAGCTTAAAAATTAATTAATCGTAATTAATCGGAATTAATCGCAATTCAAATCATCTATAAAAAATGCCATATTTTTCTGTAAATTATTGTTGGAATGGAAAGATAAGACACAAGACGGATATATACATTCAACATATGGTACATAAGGACTGTATTTGTTTATTATAACAATAAATCAACAAGATGGCATTAACATCATTAACATTCTGTTAAAGCGATCAATGGATAGAGGGACTTGTAGTTCTTAAAAGAAAAATGTTAGTACAAGTTATAGAAATTTTATAAATTTAAAACCCCTCTTAATGTTTTCGTTTTAATAGAATTTGTAAAATTTTCAATCAAAAAAATAAACTAGTAGCCCGCCATTGTTGATGTCAATAATTACTTACACAATGCTCATGGGTGCTGAAGCCTATAAAATCAGTCGCACCCAAGCGCCAGCAGAGGGCGGCAAAACTCCATAAAACACAAGTGAGCGTTTCACTGTACTGTCATTTAAATCTGTCTGAGCGGGGTATCTGCGTTAATTGCGTCAAATATTTTCACGTGATTAATTTAAAAATTAGCGCCCGTTAACGCGATAATTTTGACAGCCCTAGTCTTTATATGTACATGTGTGATGTACTCATAATACCATAACCATAGACTTCATAATGATATTGACGGGTAAGATTCGACCTTCACTGCGCCATGCCTTCAAGTAGGACACCATCATCCAATCCGCTTCAGTTATTCAAAGTCGGTCGCAGCGACATATGCAGCGATCCGACGCCGAATTTATGTTGAAAAAGTACGAAAGCTGTACTGCATAAAAACAGGAAGGATTGTCTCAGGAGTGATATGTTCGAGGATTCAAGGTAGTGATATTTTTCGTTTTTTCACAAGACTTTTCAACTTAAAAAGCTCTCTGTTATAAGGCTGCCGCCACAATTTTTAACAGACTAGCATGATTCTTTGACATATTTATGTAAAATAAATGCTAACTGCATGTTTGTTTGCTTTTTGCTTTTAACCAAGATTTAGACTGTTTTACGTCCAAATCTATAAAGAATTCAGGGATTTAAGTATTTTTTTCACAAAAATTTTCACTAGAAAAGCTCTGTTTACATATGGTGGCTGCCACATTGACTGACCGACTAGCATCGTACTTCAACATATTTACGTAAAATAAATGCTACAACCCCTAGCAAAAAGTATGGAATCACCAGTCTCGGACGAGCACTCACTCAGACATTTTATGTAGAACAAACTCAGATAAAACGCTTGAAAAAATAATTAGTTCAAAAGTGCAACTCTTTAGCAACTCTTTAGAAATAACAATCAAAACACATCTTTAGTAGCACTGCCTCTGGCTTTTATGATAGCTTGCAGTCTCTGAGGCATGGACTTGATGAGTATTCATCATCAATTTTGGTGCCAACTTTCTTTGATTGCAGTTGCCAGATCATCCCTACAGGTTGGAGCCATGCTGTGGACCACTTTTTTCCATTTCCAATTTCGACCACAGGTTTTCAATAGGGTTGAGATCTGGGCTATTTCTCCAAGGACTGCTTTAACAGTTTTAGCTCTGTGGCATGATGCATTGTCGTCTTGGAAAATGAAAACATATTTTCAATTGAAGGGATAAGAAAGCTATCTAAAATTTCAATGTAAACTTGTGCATTTATTAAAGATTTAACCACAGCCATCCCCCCCAATGCCTTTGCCTGACATGTAGCCCCATATCATCAAGGACTGAGGGAATTTTGATGTTTTCTTCAGGCAGTCATCTTTGTAAATCTCACTGGAACAGCACCAAACCAAAGTTCCAGCATAATCACCTTTTCAAGTCAAGAATCTGCATTGGACAACGTGTCAAGAGGCAAGAATCTGCATTGGACAAGGTGATGATGCTGGAACTTTTGTTTGGTGCTGTTCCAGTGAGATTTACAAAGATGACTGCCTGAAGAAGTGCCGGTGAAAGCAATACAGACCCCCTCAAAACACAAACAAGGTTGTCAGTCGACATATTATCACAAATGTTATGAAAATACTATATAAAGATTGAAAAGTTACCTAGCGTTGCTTTAAAAATCAGACTTTGCCATTTTATGAAGTAGTGGTTGACCATACTGTGTCCACTCTGTGTTAAAACCATTTTTCCAAGAAATGAATTGAATCATTCCACAAAGTTTATTTGTAAAATTATAGACTTCTCATCAAGTATCCAAAGTCATGTTGTATATTATGCTAGCACAGCTAGGTTGAGGGCTAACTTTCGTGTCCACTCTGTTACGTTCAAATGGCACCCTATTCAAAAAAATGACCCAGTTGCATTTCACGAACTGTAGTAAAAAAAATTTTTTTTAAAAAGCACAATATTAACACTTTTTATGATATTCCTCCATATCACCAGGCCTCTTTGGATCTCTCCCAGACAGGTGATGGTGGTGCCTGTCAACCCGACCTGCGAGGAATATGCTAGGAAGGTGAGCCCCTTCGTTTCGTTTCAAAAGGGGAGTTTGACATTTGAAGGAGAAAGAAAAAACTTTCCGAATGTTCTCAAGAATATTAGGATGACATTAAAATATTAGCTTTTCCAGCGAGACTGTACTGGATTCATCATACAATACTGTCTTGTAAACCTCAACTTTCCAGCCACTTCCCTGGTTATTTGATGTTCTAGCCAATCAGGAGAATGAAGCGGGAGCTACAGACTATCTGCTTGAATACAGTGTCGGAGTGCAAAACGGTTCTTATTGAAATTTCTGAAGTTTGGTCAAAAGTACGATTCATTTCCTCGATTCGCCATGTTTTAAGTTGTATCTGGAACACAGGACCTTCTCGGTAATGATTGGAGAATTTTGCTCCTCACCGATATCTCTCTCTTCTGGGGTTCCACAAGGTTCACTTTTAGGGCTTGTTCTGTTTGCACCTGTTACGTTTGGGGTTGTTTACAAAAAAAAAAACACAATCTTTTTTCATCTATTTTCCCTTGATTCCCGATGAACGAACTGCTCTTACTGAATTATTGGACTGCATCTCTGATATGGAGCAGTGGGTGGCACTAAAGTGCACCTGAACGATGGCAAAATTGAATGTATAACTTTTGGAACGCCATCCATCTTTCACCCTTTTAAAATAAGTGTAAAAAATATTGGAGTAATACAGTAGTACCTCGACATATAATCCTTTCGACATTGGACGGAAAATTTGACTCGTCATTTGTCTTGGGGCTATGAGTCATGTTATCACTCAAAATTAAAGGGGAAGTTCAGAATTTTTTACATTAAGCTTAATCTTTGAGTTAGCAGGGTTTAATTAGTCGGTGGGGTTTATTTTTAACAAATTCCGTGCAGTTAGTAATTTATTAGTTTGAGGGCTCCCGAGTGGCTAAGCTAGCGCAAGTCAATGAGCCCGACCTAGCATGCCAATAAAAAAAAAAAAACGTATGCACGCATGAAAATCACCGATGACCCATGCAATCAATAGTATTGGCTACTTCAGGATGACGTTATTAAAACTTATCAATGCATGCCAATAACTGCAGGACGAACAACAACATTTGTAATCCAGTAGCTCTGTAGGTAACAGGTTGCAGAGCGGAGTGATATTTTTTCCACAGGTGTGTTAATGTCGTAGCCAGCAGCAAGTAGCCACAGTTTGTATTGTTCCTCGTTCTTCATAGGGAATATTTGGAAACTGTCATTTGCCCATTTCTTCTGTCTGTTTCCACAGTCTCTAAATGCGCGTTTCACTATGTTGCTGTTCATCAGTCAAGACTCTATAGCAGACATGTCCAAAGTCCGGCCCGGGGGCCAAATGCGGCCCGTGAACAAATTTCATTCGGCCCCCCGCCTCTGTCATAAAATCAATTACGCTGGCCCGCACACAGACTTAATAAATTGGTCAGCAGTACTGCTACCAGCATATGAAGTAGCTTACACACTAAATGATACTCCTCATTTACCCACTAAAAGGCAGCAGCACTCTAAGCAATATTACCCCGTATGACCCTTCCAATTTTCTAAAATGGCGATAAGCAACAAAAAAAAAAGAAAGTTGACTGCGTTGGCCAACGCTTCAAGGATAGGTGGAAATAGGGAATGGGACGTACTACGTCATTGTTTGGACGCGCCTCCATGCTGGCAATATGATTCACTTCCGGGCCGGCAGAGTCAATGCGGATTGTTACGTGTGGTAGTGCTAAGCTAACTCTTTCGGTGTTTTAGAAAGAAAATATGGGTGCTTATTGTTGCGTTACCGGGTGCAACAGCGTCTCCTACGACAAAAAAAGGGGTTAGGAAAAATGAACTCACTTTTCACCGTTTTCCTGCATGGAGGACTAAATATCAGATCACGAAGGTACGACGGATGGCTGGATTGCAGCGGTTCGTCGGAAAAGCATTTATGATCATATTTCTGCTGGAATGAGAGTGTGTTCCTGTCATCTCTACTCTTGTAAGTTGAACGCTTTATCCACTTTTGGTTTCAATACGTTTTTGTTTTTTTACACCGTTGTGTAAATCTGCCTCGGTAGCAATGCTCGCCTACTACGACTCACCTACCTGTTGTGTTCCTAGGTAAACCTGCTGACAACACATCCCGATTGGTCACCATCTCTCTCTTCTTGGATCATTTGACAAAGAAAATTTGTTCAATGGAGTGGTTCCATTTGTCCTGTGTCGAACTCAAACAAGCCCCTGCAGCAGACGCCATCTGGGTCTGCCCTTCTCGTCGATGAACTGCGGGCTTTTAACTTGTGAAAATGCAAGAACTTTAATGCACATATTTATTCTGCCGGGCTATTTAACTATGGCCAGTGACGTATTATTATATATATTTTTTTTTTAACCACTTTGACAAAGACACGTTTCATTGTAATGTTGAATTTATATATTCTATTATTATTTTTAAATTATAATATTCTTATTTGCACTTATGGAGACTTTAGACTGTCAATTCAAATAGTGTTGGAAAAGTTGCAATACCTAAAATAGAAATGCAAGAACTGTAAAGTACATATTTATACACCTTTATTTACCTAAGGCCACTGGATGTTTTTTAACTGCTTTGAAAAAATACAAGTTTTGTTGTGATCTTGTATTTATATAGTATATAGCTTTTTATAATTTATTATGTATTATAATATTTGCTGCCCCCTGCCAGAGTGTGGGCCATTTTGTACTAAAAGGATTTTAAACTGTCAGTTCAAATACTGTGTTGGAGACTAGTACTTGCAATACTTAAAATGGAAATGCAAGAACTTTAAAGCACATATTTATCCTGTCTGGCAATTTACCCAAGGCCAGTAAATAGTGTTTTAAACTGCTTTGACAAAGACACGTTTATTGTGATCTTGTATTTGTGTATTACTTATAATTATATAATATTTGCTGCCACCGTCAGAGGGTGGGCCTTGTTTGCACTAATTTAAAGATTTTAAACTGTCAATTCAAATATCGTATTGGAGAAATTGCATTACTTGAAATAAATCTATTGCAACTTATCAGTCCCAGTTCTTGTCTACAACACTGTCCAAAAATTGTCAATGCATATTCCAAATAGAATAACAAAATTAAGTCACCTGACTTTGTAATTATTACACCTGTTTATTATGAAGACCTGAAGTAAACAACAAGCAGTTACAGTTTGTCAAGAAGTTGTTCAAGTCATGTTTTGGTATTCATATTTTATTGACTTTTCACAACAACACTTTGTAAGAGCAGAGCAAACTGAAGTTTCAGCGTGCACTCTTCGCCTTTCCAACCTCTCATAACGCTCCGATGTGGTGCGCTTGACCTCAGAATAACCCAAGAAGAGATATGGTGACCAATCGGGATGTGTTGTCAGCATTTCATATGCAGGTTTTCCTAGTAACACAACAGGTAGGTGAGGAGGAGGAGAAGGTTAGCATTGCTACCGAGGCAGATTTACACAACAGTAAAAAAAACCAAAAAAAAAACGTATTGAAACCAAAACGGATAAATCGTTCAACTTACAAGAGTAGAGATGAGGGGAATACACTCTCATTCCAGCAGAAATATGATCAAGAGAAATGCTTTTCCAACGAACCGCTGCGCCCCAGCCATCCGTCGTGCCTTCGTGATCTGATATTTGGTCCTCCATGCAGGAAAACGGTGAAAAGTGAGTCCAGTTTTCCTCGCCCTTTTTTTAGTCGTAGGAGAAGCTGTTGCACCCGGTAACACAACAATACACACCCATAATTTCTTTCTAAAACACCGAAAGAGTTAGCTTAGCACGACCACACGTTACAATCCGCATTGAGTCTGCCGACCCGGAAGTGAATCATATTGCCAGCATGGAGGCGCGTCCAAACAATGACGTAGTACGTCCCATTCCCTATTGGACTATTTCTTCACTAAAATACGCAACAACTGTGTCCGCGTCATTTGCAAAGAGACAGTCACTGTTTTGTAAAGAGTTCAATGTGAGGCAATATTACCAAACAAAACATGCTGATATGTACGACAAGATTACAGGGAAGATACGTTGTGAGAAATTGAAGCAACTTGAAGCTAGTTAAATATTTATTGCAGCAGTATTTCGCAAGAGCCCGAGTCGAAAGAACGCCACAAAGGCTAGTTGCGAGATTATTGAAATTATTAATTTGAAAAAATAATAAAGCAAATGTGACGGACAGAATCACTTGCTAAAATTTGCTTGAATATATTGTTCTACGTAAAGGACGTCAGCCAAGGTCGGCCCCCCACATTTTTACCACACCAAATCTGGCCCCCTTTGCAAAAAGTTTGGACACCCCTGCTCTATAGACTGATGCTACATTCGATGAAGGTGGGAAGTTTGAGTTTTCAAACCTCCGACCAGCAAAAATATCGCTGGAACGCCACTCGAAATGGGAGGCCTTAGTCGCCAGTTCGGGAAAAGAAATACCCCGACTTTAGACATCACTTGACAAAATGCGCTGCCTGTCGAAAAGCAGACCATCAATAGTCAAATTAAAGAAGGCAGTTTACAGTGTGGTCTATTTACGTTAGCTGTCGTTTTCCCTCCAATTTGATCGTTTACGACAGACATGTCCAAAGTGTGGCCCGGGGGCCAAATGCGGCCCGTGGTCAAATTTCATCCGGCCCCCAGCCTCTGTCATAAGATCAATAACGTCTGGCCCGCACACAGACTTGATAAATTGGTCAGCAGTACTGCTACCAACATATGAAGTGGCTTACACATTAAATGCTGCTCCTCATTTACCCACTAAAAGGCAGCAGCACTCTAAGCAACGTTACCCCGTGTGACGCCTAGACTTCCAATTTTCTAAAATGGCAGCAATCAACAAAAAAATAAAAGTTGACTGCGAGGATAGGTGGAAATTGGACTATTTCTTCACTAAAATACACAACAACTGTGTCTGCCTCATTTGCAAAGAGACAGTCGCTGTTTTTAAAGAGTTCAATGTGAGGCGATATTACCAAACAAGACACGCTGACATGTACGACAAGATTCCAGGGAAGATACGCAGCGAGAAATTAAAGCAACTTGAAGCTAGTTTAATTTCACAGAAGCAATATCTCAAGAGTCGAACGCCACAAAGGCTAATTGCGAGATTCTTGAAATTATTAATAAATAAATTAATAAATAATAAAGCAAATGTGACACACAGAATGGCTTGCTAAAATTTGCTTAAATATATTGTTCTACGTATAGGGCGTCAGCAGGGGTCGCGTTAACTGAATATTTTCCATCGTTGACCGATTTTTAAAAATGGTGACAGAAAAAACAAGTCCATCTGTCATTTTGACAGGTTGCAATTCACACCCCAGACCACAGGGTGGCGAGTGAGCATATTAATTAGTTATTGTCTCTCTTGATGCATGACGTCGTTGGCCTTACTCGGAAAAATGTCAAGGCAACTGAGTGTCCGAAGTTTCATCAAAAAGCCCCAAAACGACGATGGTGTTGATAAAAGAGGGACTGTACAAGCGGGCATGCAATTCAAGTCCATGCGCACCAGGAGGAAGGTGTGAGAATGCGTTCAGGCCACAGCAGGTGAACTGTTAATTTCATTGTTCCATATGTAGCCTACCTACTGGGGCCACAGTCAGCTGTTTTTGTCACTGCGGAGAAAGTTACATATTCATCTGCTTGATGTGTGATGGCACGGTATGGATTCTCTTTTAAGCTTGTTCGGACAGAATATTAATTTAAAATGAATGAAAACTAAATACTATTGAATATTTTGAAGCGGTATGCAATGTTAAGAGTCTTGTTAGCTCGAATTGCTGTGTCCAGCCGCTGTAGCTCTGCTGCTCTCTGTGAAGTCTCTATTCAAGCCGGAACGCGCGCGGCTCTTAAGTGTCTCTGTCACGTGACTGTGTCGTAGCCGGTAATGCGCTCGGCCAAATGGACACACAAGTACGGAAGGTGAAATATGCCAAACAAAGGGTCACCACAATGTCATTATTATCATTTTAAAAATTTAAGTGACGGGTAAAAGTAGATTATGACCGGATTTTTATGACCCTGTCAGTCAAAATGACAGACAACGAAAAAGTCTAGCGCAACCTCTGGGCGTCAGGCAAGGTCGGCCCCCCACATTTTTACCACACCAAATCTGGCCCCCTTTGCAAAAAGTTTGGACACCCCTGGCTTACGATAAGCCATGTTTGCTGGAAGTCAACATGTCTTTTGATGGCCAAAATAAAAAATGCTTGGAATGCTTTGAGGTCGCAACTGGTACCATCTGAGTGGGATAAGTCTGACTTCCCACCTACCTTGAATGCAGCATGAGCACGGGTGGCCGAAGCAGTCCTCTCTATTGTGGTCGCGTTACGCATCTAAAAAATTAGCCTGCAGGAATTAATAAATTATGGCAGTTTGGTGTGACATTGTTTTGGCCGCAGGGGTATTTTGAACAACGATCTGCATTTTGAATTTATTTGACTGTTAGAGCTGTTAATATCGTTTTTTTATTGGCATGCTAGGAAGGGACCATTGACTCATGCTAGCTTAGCAACTCCGGACCCCTGAAATTAATAAATAACTGACAAACTGTACGGAATTTGTTGAAATAAACTCCAGCGACTAATTTAACTCCTGCTAACTTGAAGATTAACTGATGTCAAAAATTCTGAACGTCCGCTTTAATATCTCATGCCCCCCATTTACTGCAAAATGGATCCGAAGGGGTGCCATTTGTTTGTGCTACATTTGCGCTAGTTGTTAGGACACCACTCTGTTATAGATAGATAGATAGATCCGCCTAGTTGATTTTGAGGCATTTTGGAGTCACTTCCTGTCAAAACACTTGAGCATCCTTCTTCGCTTTCAGGTATGCAAGCAGTTTACAGATGCAGGCATGATGGCGGACGCTGACCTCGACTCTGGGTGCCTTTTGAATAAGAAAATCCGCAATGCTCAACTAGCCCAATATAACTTTATTCTGGGTAAGGAGGGGTTTTTTTTGTGATTTTTACTCTCATTTGTGTGTATCTGTTGCTATTTAATTGCTATTCAATCAGATGTGCTAGTTCTACCTTGACAACTGACAAAATGTGTATTTTGTTTGTTTTATAATAGCTTAATTAGTTGGGAAATGGGAAAATAATACTGTACTGTACATCAACAAAGATTATAATTCTTTGGTTTGATTTTTTTATTTTTGGGTTCCACTTAACCCACATTTATAGCAATTATATCTTGTTTGGGTAAGACCTGTTTATTTGTCACCAAATACAGTGAGAAAAAATAGGTATTTGAACACCCTGCAATTTTGCAAGTTCTCCCGCTTAAAAATGATGGAGGTATGCTTGTCCAATGTGAAAGACATTCTAAAAAAAATCCAGAAATCCTAGTGTATTTTTTTAATGCTGCAAATACGTATTTGAACACCTGAGAAAATCGAGTCAATATTTGGTACAGTAGCCTTTGTTTACAATTACAGAGGTCAAACGTTTCCTGTAACTTCTCACCGGGTTTGCACAGAGTGCCGCAGGAGGTTTTGCACCACTGCTCTACATAGATCTTCTCTAGATCAATCAGGTTTCTGGGCTGTCACAGACAAAAACTGAGTTTGCGCTTCCTTCAAAGATTTTCTTATTGGGGTTAGGTTCTGGAGACTGCTGAGACCTTGATTGCTTTTTATGAAGCCACTCTTTGTTTATTCTGGCTGTCTGCTTCGGGCCGTTGTCATGTTGGAAGACCCAGTCGCGACCCATTTTCAATGCTCTAAGTGAGGGGAGGATGTTATTCCCCAAAATCTCGCATACATGGCCCTGGTCAGCCTCTCCTTAATACAATGCAGTTGTCCAGTCCCATGTGCAGTCAATACCATGTAATTATTTGGCAGATAATCTAACTATTCTGTTATCAAACTAGGGCTGGGCGATATGGCCTTAAACATGTATCACGATAAATTGAGCAGATTTATCTCGATAACGATAAATGATGATAAATTCGCCCAAGCATACTGTTATATAATTTGAAAATCTGAATCAATGCATGAAATACAGATTAACTGTTTGTTGTTGATTTATTTACCGGCATTCAATTTCATATACTGTATTTAACAAATGTACATGCAGTCTAAACATTAAGTTTATAAAAATGTATTGTAAGCAATAAGAATTCAAGTATGAACATTTATAACAGCGTGTATGACTTGAACAATGTACATTATCAAAATCAATATGCCTGTGCAAACATGTCATTGTAACACAAATGACTTGCAGCTTGAACAGTACACTTAAAAAAGACAACTTATTGTTAATGGCTGCTGTGACATAATTATTAAATACAAGTGTTTACTTTATGGTTTCAGGGCCCCCCCCCCCCAGTTCATTTTTTAATAAATGCACGCACAAATGAACCCCCAAACAAACAGAGACACTCACACACAAATTAAAGCTATATAAAGATTTTATGATAGCAATAATGACACAGAAATAAGCACATACAGAAAAATAGCTGGGGCCATTTCTCGGTCATTATAAGTTTCGCCGTTGGATTGTACTTTATGCTGAATGCTTTACCATCACAAAAGCTATCAGAGGAATCACACACAGACAGATACAAAATAACGCCACATAGTAGTTGCTAGATGCTGTCCGTGCCCAATCCACTCATTAAATTCAGCCGTTTCGACAAAGTTAGAGCCGCTATCCGACTCCATCACGTTCATTTGTAGCGTTAGCCGCTAGCTAGCGTTAGCCTGGCTACCAGTAGAAAGCACTGAAAGCACCATCTCTGGAAATCGTGAGAACAAGGGAGGACAGCGGGTGAAAGCCCGTCTGGATGCCACCATGAGTCTACTAAATGTCGGGTGAAAGTTTGGTGAACCTCCCTTAAGCCACACTCCATCACGTTTTACTTGTAGCGTTAGCTGCTAGCGTTAGCTTACCAGGCTTTTGTTTGATTGGCTTCTTGATGATCACGTGACTCTCTACGTAAGCCCATTGACTGCTTTCTTAAAGGGGAATGAACATAAACGAACAACACAGAATCAAAGCGGGATGAAAAGACTATATTTTCTTGTTTTATTAATTTACCGAATTTACCGACATGGTCAAAATTACGTCGGTCATCGTTAAGAATTTCGGTGACGGTAAATTTTCGGTTTACCGCCCTGCTCTATATCAAACCCAATCAGCACTAACCATGTCACGTAGATTATACATGTTTCATTTAAGAAAGTCCAATCAGGTATTAATAACACATGATTGTTTAAAGAGTGACTCTCTGGAAAGTCCTTGGCGGGTTGTTTTACGTTGATTTTCACAGGCCACTTCATTATTCATGTGACCACTTAAAGAAATTGTGATTTTTCCGAAAAAGTCTATTAATGGGTCTATCGTATTCCTCGTCGAATAATCCATAAGAAAAATATAACATATTCATTCATTCATTTTCCATGCCGCTTTTCCTCACGAGGGTCGCGGAGGTGCTGGAGCGTATCCCAGCTAACTACGGGCAGTAGGCAGGGGACACCCTGAACTGGTTGCTAGCCACTCGCAGGGCACAAGGAGACATACAATCATCCACTCACACACTCATACCTACGGACAATTTAGAGTGTTCAATCAGCCTACTACGCATGTTTTTGGGACGTGGGAGGAAACCGGAGTTCCCGGAGGAAACCCACGCAGGCACGGGGAGAACATGCAAACTCCACACAGGAAGGCCGAAGCCCGGTATTGAACCCTTGATCTCAGAACTGTGAGGCAGACGTGCTAACCACTCAGCCACCGTGCCGCCAATATAACATATATGCATCTAAAATAATCCTAAACGATTTTATTAGCAATTTTAACTCTTTTTAGCAAGGTTCCTTGGGTATGCGTACGTTCCCATAGCAACCAGTCCTGTTATTGTCCTACGTCACAAGTTATTTGACTTTTATTAAATCTGCTATTGCTCGAAGTCCAACTGTCCCCCTTACTTGCACACACTCGAGGGGCCCCATGTTGCTTGTTGCCTAGGGCCCCCGGGGACCCTTGCTACGCCTCTGCTACCATCTCCATGCTTCACAATAGGGATGGTGTTCTTGGGATGGTAATTCCTCCAAACACTATGAGTGGAATTAAGACCAAAAGATCAATTTTGATTTTATACAACCACATGACTTTCTCCCATGACTCCTCTGGATCATCCAAATGGTCATTGGCAAACTTAAAACAGGCTTGGACATGTGCTGGTTTAAGCAGAGGAACCTTCCGTGCCATGCATGATTTTAAACCATGACGTTTTAGTGCATTACCAACAGTAACCTTGGAAATGGGGTCACAACTCCTTTCAGATCATTCCCCAGCTACCCCTGTGTAGTTCTTGGCTGATTCCTCTCCATTTTTAGGATCATTGAGACCCTCCAAGGTAGATCTTGCGTGGAGCCCCAGTCCGAGGGAGATTGACAGTCATGTTTAGCTTCTTCCATTTTCTAATATTTGCTTCAATGGTGGATCTTACAGTTATGTGAAAAAATTACTTCACCCTATGAAAGCCTGTGTGTATTCTAAAATATTTGGTCGTATGGATATTTAATATCAATTTTAACAATCTTGAGGGATTCAAGTAATAGAACTAAACAATTAAAACTGAAAAAAAATATATATATTTTTTAATAACTTTCTGTTACATTTTGAATAAATGTAATTTCTGTTGCGGAATAAATTAGGACACCCCCACATTCAATCCCACTTAAAATGACTAAAATCACACACAGGGGTATCACATCAGGTGCACATGATTACAGCATCATTACCCACTGTTTTGAAAGAGGCTTGCCTTATTTAAACCTTTATTTTGTTTGGTGTGCCCCTGACTGTTGAAGTGAGAGAAAACACCATGGTGAGATCAAAGGAGCTGTCTGAGGCCTTCAGCAAGAAGATTGTAGGCGCTTATGAGTCTGGTAAGGGATTTCAAAAGATCTCCAAAGAATATAAAATCAGCCATTCCACTGTCCGGAAAATAGTCTTCAAGTGGATGACATTCAAAACAACTGCCAACATGCCCAGGTCAGGCCGTCCAAGCAAGTTCACCCCGAGAGCAGACCGCAAGATGCTAAAAGAAGTCTCCAGAAACCCTAAAATGTCATGACGGGACCTGCAGCAGGCTCTTGCTACTGTTGATGTGAAAGTGCATGCCTCTACAATCAGAAAGAGACTTCACAAGTTTAATCTTCATGGGAGGTGTGCAAGGAGGAAATCTTTGCTCTTCAAGAAGAACATGAAGGCCAGACTGATGTTTGCTAGAGTGAATGTAGACAAAGACGAGGACTTCTGGAATAATGTTCTTTGGACAGATGAATCTAAAATTGAATTTGGACACCAAAACAGAGGACATGTTTGGCGTAAACCCAATACAGCATTCCAAGAAAAGAACCTCATACCAACTGTGAAGCATGGTGGTGAAAGTGTCATGGTTTGTGGATTTTTTGCTGCAGCAGGACCTGGCCAGCTTACCATCATAGAATCCACCATGAATTCTGTCGTGTATCAGAGAGTGCTTGAGGAACATGTTAGATCATCTGTTGAAAAATTAAAGCTGAAGTGAAACAGGACCCTGCAACATGACAATGAACCAAAACATATCAGTAAATCTACCAAGGATTAGCTGAAAAGGAAGATATGGCGAGTCCTGGAATGGCCGAGTCAAAGACCAGATAATAATCCCATTCAGATGTTGTTCGGTAACTTGAATCGGGCTGTACACGCAAGAAACCCCTCAAACATCTCACAACTGAAAGAATTCTGCGTTGAAGGGTGGGGCAAACTTTCTTCAGACCAATGTCAAACACTGGTAAATGGCTACAAAAAGCATCTCACTGAAGTAAGATGGTAGCACTAGCTATTAGGTGGTAGGGTGTCCTAACCTTTTCCTCAGTTAGAATATGCATTTTTGTTGATATGTTTGGTTTAATGAGTAAAACAATGTTAGTTTTTGTTGTTTACCTGCAATTAAATCATTTTCTTTTCCAGGGATAAAGAAAAACAAGATCATTTATAAGTGAACATTTCTTAATAAAGAACTGAATATTTCATGGGGTGTCCTAATTTTTTCACTTGACTGTATATCATCAAGCTGCTTGGCAATTGCCCCGTAACTCTTTCCAGCCTTGTAGAGATCTACACTTCTGTCTATCGTGTCTTTGGACAGCTCTTCGGGATGTATGGGGTGGGCAGGTGTTTATATGCAGCTAAACGGCTCAAACAGGTCAAAAAGTCCACCTCCACTCCACTTACTTGTGAGTATAAGTGGAGTGGAGGTGGACTTTTTAAAGGCGACTAAAAGGTTTTTGAGGCTCACAATTCTAGCTGATAGAAGTTCAAATACTTATCTATTCTGCCTACCCTTTCCAAGGTATTGGAAAGAGTAGTCTGCAACAAACTCAATCACTACCTAGACAAGCTACCTAGACAAGCTAGACAACATTGTATCATTGCAGTATGGATTCAGAAAGAAAAATAGGACATATATGGCAGTACTTGACCTAACGGGAAAAATCCACGATACAATTGACAAAGGTGACTACGGAGTCGGCATTTTTTTGGACCTATCCAAAGCATTTGACACCATTAAGACAGATATACTAATTAAAAAACTAACAACATTATGGGATTAGAGTCCTAGCGCTAGAGTGGTTCCATAGCTAGCTATCTGGAAGACATCAGTATGTCAACATTAATAACTCAGAATCATCATACAAAATCATCAGTCATGGAGTCCCCCAGGGCTCCATCTTAGGGCCGCTCCTCTTCATCCTGTACATTAATGACTTAGTTAATTCCTCATCCGTTTTGTTGATACAAATTCATTCTTTTCCCATGAACATCCCTCTGCACTTGAGCAAATCATAAATAGTGAACTAAAGAAAATAGACACATGGTTTAAATGTAATAAACTCTCTCTAAATATCAGTAAAACAAATAACATTGTTTTGCTCCTATAAAAAACAGCCCATCAAACAAATCTGCTTAAACATAAATGGAGAAACCATTGAAAGAGTCTGCTCTACAAAATTCCTGGGGGTCCATATTGATGAGTACTTCAATTAAAAAAAAAAAAAAACATCTTGATGAGCTCACAAATAAACTGTCGAAATATGCTGCTCTGTTTTTTCAACTTCGGCATCATATCCCACTATCTGCACTTCTCACCCTGTATCAATCTTTATTTGAACGACATTTACAATATTGTAATATCATATGGTGCAACACATTTGCAACTCATCTAAAAAACTTGAAACACTACAGAAAAAAGTTATACGTGTCATAACATGGTCCGGGTTCAATGCTCCAACTAAATTACTATTTCACCACCACCACCACCACCTTCTGAGGCTAAAAGAACACAACTACTATCAAAATGCTTGCATAATGTATCAGGTCATCCATAAACTACACCATAAATTAAGTGATCTCATCCCAAGCTGTACTCCTCAACACACATAGACTTCCAGAAGAAAAAAAAATCACATCACTAGGAAAAACAGAAGGCTAAAGTTTACAAGTTTTGCTATTGTGTGCAGAGGACCACAGATCTGGAATGAACTGGACGAAACACTTAAAAAATCACACTCCAGCTCCATTTTTAAGAAAAAAAACTGAAAACTCACCTCCTTGCAATGTATGCTTAATATGTTGAGTCTTTGAATGACATTACTAAGGTTTCACATGACTCAGAATGTTGAAATTTTCCAGAGTTAACTGTATGTATGTGCATGGGTGTGTGTACAGTGGGGCAAATAAGTATTTAGTCAACCACCAATTGTGCAAGTATTCCTTCTTGAAAAGGTTAGAGAGGCCTGTATTTGTCAACATGGGTAAACCTCAACCACGAGAGACAGAATGTGAAAAAAAAAACACAGAAAATCACATTGTTCGATTTTTAAAGAATTTATTTCCAAATTAGAGTGGAAAATAAGTATTTGGTCACCTACAAAGATTTCTGGCTGTCAAAGAGGTCTAACTTCTTCTAATGAGGTCTAACGAGGCTCCACTCGTGACCTGTATTAATGACACCTGATTTAACTCATTATCGGTATAAAAGACACCTGTCCACAGGCTCAGTCAGTCACTCTCCAAACTCCACTATGGCCAAGACCAAAGAGCTGTCGAAGGAGACCAGAGACAAAATTGTAGACCTGCACCAGGCTGGGAAGACTGAATCTGCAAAGGGTAAAACGCTTGGTGTAAAGAAATCAACTGTGGGAGCAATTATTACAAAATGGAAGACATACAAGACCACTGATAATCTCCCTCAATCTGGGGCTCCATGCAAGATATCACCCCGTGGCGTCAAAATGATAACAAGAACGGTGAGCAAAAATCCCAGATCCACACAGGGGGACATAGTGAATGACCTACAGAGAGCTGGGACCACAGTAACAAAGGCTACTATCAGTAACACAATGTGCCGCCAGGGACTCGAATCCTGCACTGCCAGACGTGTCCCCCTGCTGAAGAAAGAACACGTCCAGGCCCGTCTGCGGTTCGCTAGAGAGCATTTGGATGATCCAGATGAGGACTGGGAGAATGTGTTATGTTCGGATGAAACCAAAATAGAACTTTTTGGTAGAAACACAGGTTCTTGTGTTTGGAGGAGAAAGAATACTGAATTGCATCCGAAGAACACTATACCCACTGTGAAGCACGGGGGTGGAAACATCATGCTTTGGGGCTGTTTTTCTGCAAAGGGACCAGGATGACAGAATGAATGAGGCCATCTAATGAGAAATTTTGAGTGAAAATCCCCTTCCATCAGCAAGGGCATTGAAGATGAGACGTGGCTGGGTCTTTCAGCATGACAGTGATCCCAAACACACAGCCAGGGCAACAAAGGAGTGGCTTCGTAAGAAGCATTTCAAGGTCCTGGAATGGCCTAGCCAGTCTCCAGATCTCAACCCCATAGAAAATCTGTGGAGGGAGTTGAAAGTCCGTGTTGCCCAACGACAGCCCCAAAACATCACTGCTCTAGAGGACATCTGCATGGAGGAATGGGCCAAAATACCAGCAACAGTGTGTGAAAAACTTGTGAAGAGTTACAGAAAATGTTTGGCCTCCGTTATTGCCAACAAAGGGTACATAACAAAGTATTGAGATGAACTTTTGATATTGACCAAATACGTATTTTCCACCAAGATTTGCAAATAAATTCTTTAAAAATCAAACAATGTGATTTTATTTTCTGTTTTTTTTCCCCCCACATTCTGTCTCTCATGGTTGAGGTTTACCCATGTTGACAATTACAGGCCTCTCTAATATTTTCAAGTGGGAGAACTTGCACAATTAGTGGTTGACTAAATACTTATTTGCCCCACTGTACACACACCCATACACATACATACAATTAACTCTGGGAAAATTTCAACATTCTGATTACTTCGGATTTGTCATGTGATACCTTACTAATGTCTTTCAAAGACTCAGCATATTAAGCATACATTGCAAGGAGGTTCATTTTTTTTTCTTATAAATGGAGATGGAGTGTGACATTTAAGTGTTTCGTCCAGTTCATTGGACAAGTGCCATTAATACAGGTAACGAGTGGAGCCTCGTTAGACCTCGTTAGAAGACGTTAGACCTCTTTGACAGCCAGAAATCTTGCTTGTTTGTAGGTGACCAAATACTTATTCTCCATTCTAATTTGGAAATAAATTCTTTAAAAATCAAACAATGTGATTTCTTTTTCCACATTCTGTGTCTCATGGTTGAGGTTTACCCATGTTGACAATTACAGGCCTCTCTCATCTTTTCTAGTAGGAGAACTTGCACAATTGGTGGTTGACTAAATACTTATTTGCCCCACTGTATTTGAGTTGAGCCATTATGGATTAATTTAGGTAAACTGATCATGTAAATAATTTTCACAGATGTATTTATTTCTATGAGTGATATTGGTATTTGCCTCATTTGACATGAACGGGTGTTGGTCTTGTCATGACTCTGCAGTGGTCGGTGAGAAGGAGAAGATGACCAGCAGCGTCAACGTGCGCACCAGGGACAACAAAGTTCACGGCGAACTATCAGTGGCCGAGACGTTGGCGCGGCTGAGTCTTCTCAAGCAGGCTCGTTGTAGAAATGCAGAAGAGGAGTTCTGATAAAATGCTTCGTGAGGATGTTGGAGTAATTCAGTCTTCTCCAGATGACAGTGGTCCATATTTCATGGACTTTCATTTCATCAAAGTTGGTGCTGAGGATGTGTTGTTAAAGGTGCAAATTTTTACTATGATTGATTAGAGAGGGTTGAGGGTTTGAAGGAACGTGCGTCGATTGTTATCATGAAGACTGATGATGTAATTGGCCTGTCTTTTCTTGGAAAGAAAATAAAACACGTTCAAGTGCAGCTCTTTTGATTTATGTAGACAAAATTAATAAATGAGTGTTTGAAAACGTCAGAACCACATTCACCTAGCATTTCCATCATGAAATATTTACATTGTTTCCTACATTCATTTAGCTTTTTTTCCCCTGAACTTGTTATTTTGATAATTCCTATTAGGTCATTTGTTAAAGGAATTTTTTTTACTCGCAACTACCACCTAAAATTTATCTGCAGCCTGTGTTATGCTCGAACATAAATCAACGAGCATTTGGCCCATCATCAGCACCAGAAATGGAAAATGTCACGTTTGCTGTTAGTAGCAAATCTCACGTGATTTAAAAAAGTGGTTTTGCCAAGCAAAGACAGTACTGCTGCATTCGTGGACGTGCATGAGCGCATGTTTGCCCAGAGTGGTCAGCCTGAAGTCCATTGAATGTAAATAAAAGGGCATTTTTTTGGGTAGTCTCTGTTAAAACGTCAGGGCATTGGTGGAGCATGTGTGGAGTAGAAACATTTTAAATTTACTCCAAAAATCCTGTATAATCCCTTTAAATTGGTGTGGGTTAAAAGGTGAGATTGACTGTATGGTAACCTTAAAGTGAACCTTGGATTTAAAGACTTGTAGGGTCTAATAAGCCACAATTGTTCTCCTTTACTAAAATATGTTATGAGAAACACATATATTATTGCCCTTGACTTAAAAATCTAATATTTCGTACATGTTTGGACCTACGGAGGGCGTCATGTTTTACGCGTGCATTGCACGCTCGGGGTGATGACGCAGTTGACCTAGACAGGGAGAATAGCTGTGCTAGCTAGCAAGTGAAGTTAGTATGATGACTGGCATGATGTTGTCACATACTGCTGCTGGTCAGATTGTTTTGTTACAGAGCTGTGTGATGAGTTCCCAACGTCATACCGGCATCCAATTCCAGCTCATCAGCAGTGTCTTTAAAATGATCCTAGGCGGATTTCCAAGATACTGACTTGCTGCCATTTGATAGTTTGTATAACCCTTCGTTGCTAGTAAACCCAAACCATCGCTGCCCAATGACGTCACCGCCCAGAGTGGATTGCAGTGTGTCGTCAATAACAATGGTGACCTACTAGTTAAACTAATTTTTCAAATTTTATAAAAACAAGAACATTAAGAGGGGTTTGAGTATCAGATTAATATAACTCACTCTTGTGTATCACTGAGTGTCAAGACACAGCTGTAAATGGCCACAGCCGGATTTTTGGGGATTTTATGGATGAAACGTAATATAACAAGGGTCGCGATGCAGAAATCGCAGACATCAAGGAGTGGTTGAGATTTTCTTTTTCAAATATTTACCCTTTTAAACAGTTTCTTTCACTGTTTCTTTGTTTGGATCGGTTATTTATCATCTAACATATCGGAGAAAATGCGACAGTAACAAAAAAATACAATTAAGTAGTGATGCACGATAATGCATTTTTCAGCCGATACCGATAACCGATAATTTCCTCCTTGTTCCAACCGATAACCGATAATGTCAAGCCGATAATCCTATTACAAGATTTATGTAAAATTTTAAAGTATACACAAAAGAAAATATTACTGTGCAAAAATATAATTTATTGCTCTTTTTTTCAACATGAAATATGAACAAGTATTCAATTCCAACATCTAAATAATGACATTGTCTGACATTGTGTGATGGTAAACTTTTGGCAACAATTACTTAGAGTAAATACCTAAGTTGCACAAAAATTCCTTTCAAAGTAAGCCATTCCTAACATATATAGCATTAATACACTGCAAAACACACCTCCATAAAACTAGTCAGTTTTAAGTGTAAATCTATTGGAAATAAGTGGAAAGCACTTGCCAGCCTTTCAAGTGTATTTCTCTCAGATTTCTTGGAAGAAAAATAGCTAGCTGAAAATAATCTTAACAGCCTTATTTTAAGCAATGCATTATTATACTTAATCCTAAAAAAAAAAAACTTGGAAGAAAAAAAGATTTTGAATAATATTTGTGGCTACATAATATTATTGTTATTTCATTACAACAGGAATGTGCATATTTAAATTGATAAGTGTTAATAAGTGCTAATAAGTTTTGATTATCTACTGTGACTGTAATTGAGCAGACAAATAAATTAATTTGAAAAGTGATAGCTAATGTTATATGCTTTGTTGCACACTGTGAAAATGATTAACTCAAAAGAGCGAGATGTCATGTACCCATTCTGCAGCGATTTGTTTACTTTTGCGACACTCACGACATTTGCTTTGCAGCAGCTAAACTGATACACGGCAGTACGATTTGGATGGAGTTGGTGCTCGCATCTCCGTGCGTGTTGTTTTGTGCCTGAGTTTTGCTAAGCCGAAAATAAAGGCAGCATTACAAAGTCATCTGACCGCTCGTCATTTTACATTACATACTGAATGCATTATTGACTGGCTGACTTCGTTTTCTCCATGTTTAAATTATCATCTAACCACTGTGCCGTCATGATAAGCTTGCTTACTGGACATCACTTTTTCAAATGTACGTGGTAAAAATGTGATTGGCATGTTTTTCATGAAGAATGGTGGTCGTATAAACTGCATTATTTTTTTATCCAGGGCTTTGGCTCTCGGGTCATTTCGGTAAAAAAAAAAAAATCGTGTCTCGTCTCGGCGGCTACGTTCGTACCGGATAATCCGCCCGCACTAGTCGGTTCGCCGCGGCATATTCGGGGCCTGGCTCTGCTCGCACGCCGTGGGGAACGCTTGAGAAACCGGAGTGTTCGCCGAAGGTCCTGAAGCCGGGGAACCGGGCTCTGCCCGCCCCGCCAACGGCGCGGCGGCCTGCCGGACCGGCCAGAGCGGCGGGCTCCGTCGGAAGACGGCTACTTGCAGACTATCGGTCTCCAGTCGTGCCGGTGTTTAGCCTTAGATGCGAGTTTACCACCCGCCTTGGGCTGCTTTCCCAAACAACCCGACTCTGTAATGTCACAAGCCCCGTAGTTTAGCTTGTGTTTACAATAGCTTTAGCATTCCCGCTAGCAACAGCCTCGTATTCGTTCCAAAAATCTTTGTGATGCAGTTTTAAATGGATGCTGGGTTGTGGTTTTGAATGAGGACGCTTTCTTTCGGCCTCGTGGAACTTCTGCGGTATATGTTTCGCAGATGGCGAGAGCGTCGTTTTTTTAGTAACAGCCGCCATAATATTCAACTATTTCTTGTCGTGTAACTCCGCCTCCCCAACCCCTCCCTTGGAGGGGAGGGGTTGAGGAGGCAAGGGAGGGGTTGGGTTGAGGAGGCGGCGTGCTGAATTCTTCGGTTGTGCACATTTGGAGGCTAAATCAAGTATATAATTATCGGATTGCATTATCGGTTGAATTTTTTTATTATCTGGATTATCTGTGTGATGTCATAATTGCCATTATCGGCCGATAATTAACGGCGACCGATATTATCGTGTATCTTTACAATTAAGCGATAGTTATGAGGTAGATATCAGTGACTTTTTTTGCAGACACCATTTTTTTCGTTGTGACGTAATTTGTTTAAAAGTTTAAAATATGCCAGTGAATAATTCTTAACCCCCCCCCCCCAAATATTAGACATCACATAATGATTCTAAGCTAAAAATGACATTTTGAATAATAAATATAATTAATTACCTTAGTTCTATGGCTGGGTTGAAACAAAAGCGGTTGTGCGATGTCTGTAAACGGGGTTTCCAGGGTGAAACGGACAAATTAAAAATAGTTCGGGGGCTTAATACGCCATGAATCTGCTATGGCAGCAGATAGACATATTGTTCTATCAAACACAACAGTTCTTTTGGCTTAAAATACAGCAGTTTATTTTAAAGAGGAGTGCAAGAGCAGAAGAAGAAGAGCTAGTCATGTGTTTTTTCTGCCATATATGTTTTTTTAAAGTATACTTTGGGGGGAAAAAGTCTTATATGTATCTCTTTCCAATGCTAAAGCTGAATAAATACATTGAACACACAGAAAATTTGGGGGGGAGGGGGGGTGTCCCCACTAACCGCGAAAAACGAGGGATCACTGTAATACAGGGTGTCCATAAAGTCTCTTTACCATTTCAAAAATTTTATAAAATGCAATTGTTAAGATATTTTATTCAGATTTGTTCTATTCTGCGTTTATTGAAAGTTTTTTTTTCTACCTCTTTTAATACACTTCTACATGGGCACCATTAGTTGCACGAAGCACATCAAGACGGTACTCGATTTCTTGCCATGTTCGCTGTGGCATACCATCATCAATTGTGGCAATGGCATCAGTAATCCTTTGCTTAAGGTCAGTAATGTCCCTTATCTTTGTTCGATACACGATATCTTTAACATATCCCCATAGAAAGAAGTCCAGGGGAGTGAAATCTGTTGAACGTGGCGGCCAAGGAGTTGGCCCATCCCTTCCAATCCATCGGTCTGGAAATGTTTGATTGAGGAACCCACGAACATGCAGCCCCCAATGTGGTGGTGCACCATCTTGCTGAAAAATGATGGTTGATTGAAGGTCATTCAGTGGTGCCACATATTCAGTTAAAAGGTCAGGGTAAACATTTGCAGAAATGATGTCTCGAAGAAAAATGGACCAATTGTTCGAGTAAAAAAAAACAATAAACGCTGAATACAGTAGAACAAATCTGAATAAAATATCGAATCAATTGCATTTTTAATACATTTTTTGAATGTTAAAGAGACTTAATGGACACCCTGTATGTAAGAGCTCTTGCCTACACTATTCTGAAATGCAATTAAATTTCCATGTCAATTAATACCCATTTTAAACCCTGTATATCAAAGCTCTTGCCTACACTATTCTGAAATGCAATGAGATTTCCATTTCAATTAATACCCATTTTTAAGACTGTCAGCAGCAGTTGCAAGTTAGAAAAAAAATCCACTGGCAGAAATGGGCTTGTTTCTTGGGGGGGGTTCCATGCTTTATTACTATTATTATTTTAGTGGTGGGAATGGGCTTCCAGAGAAAAATGAATCACTGGCGGAAATGGGCTTGTTTTGTTGAGAAAAGTTTTCATACTTTTTTTTTTTTTTTTTTTGTGGCAGGAATGGGCTTTCATACATTTTCGCCAAAATTGCTTGGATTCTAACATTTCGGCCAGATAATGTAACTCAAGGGCTTTAGCCATATGACACTTTTGACCCACTTTAACAATTTAGTCACCCAAATTTTTTAAAATCTCACTACTTTTATCCAGAAAGCATTTTGCTTGCAGAACAGTGTAATGAATTTCTACAGTTGTACCTTTAATAGCCAGAGAGGGCGGTAATGCTCCTTTTTCCCCTCTACCAGCAAGCAAGAAGACAACGAGGAAGAACAACGAAACAAGGAAGACAGACAAGCAAGCGACAAATGGATGGCCATTCGGGGCAACCTACCCGAGGACGATGCCTCAAAAGCTACGGAATCGTTCTCCTTTTGTGCACGGATCTGTTTTTGCAATGTGTCAACGGTACGCTCTTAAGTGGTTACTGTGTGAATGTCCTAAATGTGCTTTATAAACGGTGTCGCGCGTCTTGCTAGCGGCAATTTAGCGAGGCTACAGGGCACTGGTTGTCTATAAATTGTCAAATTTCATGTAAAAAATTGCTGGTACATGACATATAACACTGTTTAATTAGATAACATTCTGTCCAGTGCGTTAACGTTGTGCTGTATTGAGCTCTGAGTGACATTTTTTTTTTTTTGCCCGTAAAGGATACCTGAGTTCCCCACACGTCGGCCAGGATCCTCCGTACACAAGAGATGCTCAACACGGACCGGTTATCACCAGCCCAGTGGCGCCTGCTGCTCCTTCGGGTAAAGTCTTCTCTCATGAAGCCTCTGAGAGGCAATGACGTCGCTAGGGTCTCTTGGGGCCCCAAGCAAGAAATTCCTGGGGCCTCCAACTCACCCGTGCACGCTGCAAAAATGTGTTTTTTGCACACATACAGTGCCTTGCAAAAGTATTCGGCCCCCTTGAACCTTGCAACCTTTCACCACATTTCAGGCTTCAAACATAAAGATATAAAATTTTAATTTTTTGTCAAGAATCAACAACAAGTGGGACACAATCGTGAAGTGGAACAAAATTTGTTGGATAATTTAAACTCTTTTAACAAATAAAAAACTGAAAAGTGGGGCGTGCAATATTATTCGGCCCCCTTGCGTTAATACTTTGTAGCGCCACCTTTTGCTCCAATTACAGCTGCAAGTCGCTTGGGGTATGTTTCAATCAATTTTGCACATCGAGAGACTGACATTCTTGCCCATTCTTCCTTGCAAAACAGCTCGAGCTCAGTGAGGTTGGATGGAGAGTATTTGTGAACAGCAGTCTTCAGCTCTTTCCACAGATTCTTGATTGGATTCAGGTCTGGACTTTGACTTGGCCATTCTAACACCTGGATACGTTTATTTTTGAACCATTCCATTGTAGATTTGGCTTTATGTTTTGGATCATTGTCCTGTTGGAAGATAAATCTCCGTCCCAGTCTCAGGTCTTGTGCAGATACCAACAGGTTTTCTTCTAGAATGTTCCTGTATTTGGCTGCATCCATCTTCCCGTCAATTTTTACCATCTTCCCTGTCC
Source organism: Corythoichthys intestinalis (assembly GCF_030265065.1). NCBI lineage: Eukaryota > Metazoa > Chordata > Actinopteri > Syngnathiformes > Syngnathidae > Corythoichthys > Corythoichthys intestinalis. Next base: position 15,479,104 of record NC_080395.1, on the reverse strand, counting down.
CTGCTGAAGAAAAGCAGGCCCAAACCATGATGCTGCCACCACCATGTTTGACAGTGGGGATGGTGTGTTCAGGGTGATGAGCTGTGTTGCTTTTACGCCAAACATATCGTTTTGCATTGTGGCCAAAAAGTTCAATTTTGGTTTCATCTGACCAGAGCACCTTCTTCCACATGTTTGGTGTATCTCCCAGGTGGCTTGTGGCAAACTTTAAACGAGACTGTTTATGGATATCTTTGAGAAATGGCTTTCTTCTTGCCACTCTTCCATAAAGGCCAGATTTGTGCCGTGTACGACTGATTGTTGTCCTATGGACACTCTCCCACCTCAGCTGTAGTTCTCTGCAGTTCATCCAGAGTGATCATGGGCCTCTTGGCTGCATCTCTGATCAGTTTTCTCCTTGTTTGAGAAGACAATTTGGAAGGACGGCCGGGTCTTGGTAGATTTGCAGTGGTCTGATGCTCCTTCCATTTCAATATGATGGCTTGCACAGTGCTCCTTGAGATGTTTAAAGCTTGGGAAATCTTTTTGTATCCAAATCCGGCTTTAAACTTCTCCACAACAGTATCTCGGACCTGCCTGGTGTGTTCCTTGGTTTTCATAATGCTCTCTGCACTTTAAACAGAACCCTGAGACTATCACAGAGCAGGTGCATTTATACGGAGACTCGATTACACACAGGTGGATTCTATTTATCATCATCGGTCATTTAGGACAACATTGGATCATTCAGAGATCCTCACTGAACTTCTGGAGTGAGTTTGCTGCACTGAAAGTAAAGGGGCCGAATAATATTGCATGCCCCACTTTTCAGTTTTTTATTTGTTAAAAAAGTTTAAATTATCCAATAAATGTTGTTCCACTTCACGATTGTGTCCCACTTGTTGTTGATTCTTGACAAAAAAATTAAATTTCATGTCATTATGTTTGAAGCCTGAAATGTGGCGAAAGGTTGCAAGATTCAAGGGGGCCGAATACTTTTGCAAGGCACTGTAAATGCACAATAAGTAAACGATGTAAAGTATATAAAATAGGTCTGTCAAACGATTAAAATTTTGAATCGAGTTAATCACAGCTTAAAAATTAATCGTAATTAATTGCAAATCAAACAATCTGAAAAATAGTCAATATTTTTCTGTAAATTATTGTTGGAATAGAAAGATAAGACACAAGACAGATATATACATTCAACATACTGTACATAATACTGTATTTCTTTATAATAACAATAAACCCACAAGATGGCATTAACATTATTAACATTCGTTTTGTTAAAGGGATCCACGGATAGAAAACCTTGCAGTTCTTAAAAGATAAATGCTAGTACAAGTTATAGTTATTTTATATTAAAACCCTTCTTAATGTTCTTTGTTTGGATTATTTATCATCTAAAATATCGGGGAAAATGCAACAGTAACAAAAAAATACAGTTAACTCGTTTGCTCCCAAAAACGTATAAATACGTTCCATTTTTAATTGTTTTAATGTCCCAAAGACGTACAGTGGGGCAAATAAGTATTTAGTCAACCACTAATTGTGCAAGTTCTTCCACTTGAAAATATTACAGAGGCCTGTAATTTTCAACATGGGTAAACCTCAACCATGAGAGACAGAATGTGGGAAAAAAAACAGAAATTTGACATTGATTTTTAAAAAATTTATTTGCAAATCGTGGTGGAAAATAAGTATTTGGTCAAAAGTTCGTCTCCATACTTTGTTATGTACCCTTTGTTGGCAATAACTTAGGCCAAACGTTTTCTGTAACTCTTCACAAGATTTTCACACACTGTTGCTGGTATTTTGGCCCATTCCTCCATGCAGATTTCCTCTAGAGCAGTGATGTTTTAGGGCTGTCGTTGGGCACTACGGACTTTCAACACCCTCCACAGATTTTCTATGGGGTTGAGATCGGGAGACTGGCTAGGCCACTCCAGGACCTTGAAATGCTTCTTACGAAGCCACTCATTTGTTGCCCTGGCTGTGTGTTTGGGATCATTGTCATGCTGAAAGACCCAGCCACGTCTCATCTTCAATGCCCTTGCTGATGAAAGGAGATTTTCACTCAAAACCTCTCGATACATGGCCCCATTCATTCTTTCCTTTACACAGATCAGTCGTCCTGGTCCCTTTGCAGAAAAACAGCCCCAAAGCATGATGTTTCCACCCCCACGCTTCACAGTGGGTATGGTGTTCTTCGGATGCAATTCAGTATTCTTTCTCCTCCAAACACGAGAACCTGTGTTTCTAACAAAAGTTCTATTTTGGTTTCATCTGACCATAACACATTCTCCCAGTCCTCATCTGGATCATCCAAATGCTCTCTAGCGAACCGCAGACGGGCCTGGACGTGTACTGGCTTCAGCAGGGGGACACGTCTGGCAGTGCAGGATTTGAGTCCCTGGCGGCGCATTGTGTTACTGATAGTAGCCTTTGTTACTGTGGTCCCAGCTCTCTGTAGGTCATTCACTAGGTCCCCCGTGTAGTTCTGGGATTTTTGCTCACCGTCCTTGTTATCATTTTGACGCCACGGGGTGCGATCTTGCATGGAGCCTCAAATCGAGGGAGATTATCAGTGGTCTTGTATGTCTTCCATTTTCTAATAATTGCTCCAACAGTTGATTTCTTTACACCAAGCGTTTTACCTATTGCAGATTCAGTCTTCCCAGACTGGTGCAAGTCTACAATTTTGTCTCTGGTGTCCTTCGACAGCTCTTTGGTCTTGGTCATAGTGGAGTTTGGAGTGTGACTGGCTGAGGTTTTGGACAGGTGTCTTTTATACCGATAATGAGTTAAAACAGGTGCCATTAATACAGGTAACGAGGTGAGCCTCATTAGACCATGTTAGAAGAAGTTAGACCTCTTTGACAACCAGAAATCTAGCTTGTTTGTAGGTTACCAAATACTTATTTCCCACTCTAATTTGGAAATAAATTCTTTAAAAAGTCAAACGATGTGATTTTTTTTTTTTTTTCACATTCTGTCTCTCATGGTTGAGATTTACCCATGTTGACAATTACAGGCCTCTCTAATATTTTCAAGTAGGAGAACTTGCACAGTTGGTGGTTGACTATATACTTACTTGCCCCACTGTATACCTGTGACTGTAACCGTGACGTTTTCATACCAAGTTATACCTTGAAACCGGTAACTGCTACATGTCTACTCCCAAGTCACGTTTTTAGCTTGTCATTTTCACGAAAACTGTTCGTCGATGATATACTTTCATCATCGTCATTGTGAACGAAAACAACAATGTCCTGCAGTTAACTCAGGAAAAACTCTTGTCTTTAATTCCAGTTTCTCCCACCGACGAAGAAAGCTACACCGCAAAATGTCCTAGTGGGGGGCTCTGCAGTCGCTTGCCCGCCGATTGTATACAATGCAATTATCAGCACAATTGCACCTATGGGAAACCAGCTTTCTTCTCCTGTAAAGCCAAAAAGGGCGTTCACTGTGTTGTGAGTGTTCTTTTTCCCCCACTTGAGTTTGAGTCATTACTCTTTAATGTGATGGTTTACTGACGTCATGTTTGTTTTTTTTAATGTTAGGGAGAATCGGGCCAGCAGCAAAGCAACTTCTCTATTTCTATGACGTGTCAGTTTTGTTGGCAACTGGAGCCATCGCAGTATCGCTGCTCCAACTCAACCAACTGCATGACTGTGGCTTGCCCTCGGCAGCGCTACAACGCTACTTGCGACGTTTTGGAACACGTACACTGTTTAGGTACTTTTCTAATAGCTTGTTTCTGTGTTGGCTTCATGCTTTTACATGGAAGTGCACAACATATGTGATAATTTATTGTCTTTTTGTGATTTGTAATTATTTGAAATCTAAAGGCACAGAAATATATCGTTTTAATATCGTTTAAAAGTTGTAATTCTGAGAAAAAAAATAGCAACATTACAAGGGGAAAAAAAATAATTTCAGAAGTCGTTAATCAAGAAAGCTTGAATTTTTTTCTGTGGTTAGTTGTTTTAAATTGTAATTTAAAAAGACAACTTTTTGAACACATATAGTTGAACAGGAACATGCTTGTATGTTGACAAGATTTTTTTAAAAGTTATGATAAAATTGGAATAAATGGAAGTGTATTGCTTCCATCCTCCCCAACAAAATTTAAAAAATAGTCCAGTGTCACGCTTCAAAATTTAAAAAATAGTCCAGTGTCACGCTTTAACATAATTATCACGAATTTACATGAGTATAATGTTTTTACAAAAGTATCACGTTTTACATAATTATCATGTTTTTACGTATCACTGATTTACATAATTGTTTTACATGATTATTATCACGTTTTTACATGAGTATCATATTTCTGCAAGTCACGCTTAAATATCAGGTCATTACACAATTATCACGTCATTACATAAGTATCACATTATTATGATAAGTATCACTTTTTTACATAAGTCTCATGTTTTTACATGTTAAGTATCACGTTATTACCTGATACTATGTTTTACATGATACTATCATGAAAAACCTGATGCGAACACATTCCAAATTTCATTATAGAACATTAAAAAAGATTTTTTCCCCTATAATTATAGCACTTCTTCATAAGTGTTTTTTTTTAAAAAATTTTTTAACATTTTACTACACATTTTACATTGAGGGGGGAAATGAACTTTTAGTTTGATAAAACAAATTGAAAAAGAAAAAAGTTGAAAAAAATCCTCTTTTTTTATAGGAAGTAATTTTCAAAGATTAAAATTTGAAACGGGAAAAGATAAGATTAAAAAAGTTTCATGGCTAACGTATAAAAAATGTGTTTTGTTTTCATTTTAAGCTTGTAGCACAATGCGTAACACAACCTCACACATTTTTAAAATATATTTTTTTAGGTAAAAGGCGCTTTCTGAAGCGTTTGTATTGTAACTGGACTGGTGGATACAAGTGGTCCACGGCCTTGGCGCTCAGGTAAAACCGGAACTTACAAAGTTCACTTCATTTTACATTTATTAGACATATTACTACAGCATTATTTAGGATTGTGGCACCCAAATAAATTAAAGCATAAATACAGTGGTACCTCATGATACTATACCTGTCTAAAATGGTTTAATTTTAGGTGAAATGTCTTGTTTTCTCATGTATATTTATAATTGCTCTTTACCTAAAAAAAAAGTTTTATCCTATTACTCGATTAATTGATGGAATTTTCAGTAGAATACTCATTTACTAAAATATTCGATAGCTGCAGCCCTACTTACGTAGATCCTCATTGTTTTTTTTTTTTTTAATACCTTTTTGCCATTTATGTTCAAGTATTTTATTTTTAAATGCATTTATTGCTCTTGTAAAATGAAAGTGTTATTCTATAGCAGGGGTCCCCAAGCTTTTTCCTGTGAGGGCCACATTATTTTTCCCTTCTCTGATGAGGGGCCGGGGTCAGTTTGTAACAGAAAAGGTGTGGCGATTGCAGGAGTGCCTAAATGTAAAAATGTATTGTTTTTCAGAAAGCCACAATCAAATAACTCTTTCTGAATTCTTCATGGAAAAAAGGAAATAAAATCAAAATGTTATAATAATAATGTAATAAAATATACCGTAATTTTCGGACTACAAGCCGCTACTTTTTTCCTTCATTTTGAATCCTGCGGCTTATAGTCCATTGCGGCTTTTTTGCTGATTTATTCGGGTTAATAGGTAACACATGCCTCCTAGCATGCACTGCAGCACCAACAATGTAAACACCAAAATTAATGTTCTGTGCTATGTTTTTATTCAGTTACTGTTCCAGTTGTTTCATTAATTGCTAGTTATGGTATTTGGGAACACTTTATTTAACAGCAGCGTCATAAGACTGTCATAATTATGACATGACACTATCATGGGCATTACCAATGCTTATAACAGATGTCATTAAGTGTCATTCGACAAGTTATGTTAATAACGCCATTTATATGCAGCTCGGATCTTTTGCATCCATTCAAAAGTGAGCTCATTTGCCGGATAACATGAATGACATCTGTTATAAACATTCACTAATGCTCGTGACAGTGTCATGTCATGATTATGATTGTGTAATGACAGTTTTATGGCACCACTGTCAAATAGTGTGTCAAAATAGCATAACTAGGAATAAATGAAACAACTGGAACAGTAACAGTTATAAATAATTAGCACAGAACATGAATTTTGATTGTTATTTTCATCTGGAGCACTGCAATACATGCTAAGAGGCATGTTGGACACCAACCGGGTTGACAGCAGGTGGCAGCAGAGGTTGAATGTCTACCCCAAGGGAGCAGTAATGACCAAATGAAGCATTTTGAAGCAATGAATAACCAATTGATTCAAAGCTTCATGGTGGTTCATTTGGTCTTATGACAATCGTATGATGCCAGTTGTCAAATAAAGTGCTACCAGTTGATATATTTTGGTCTAAATATCCCATAATACAGTGGGGACAGCTGCGGCTTATAGTGCAGTGCGGCTTATCTATGAACAAATGCCGTTTTCGTGTCACATTTGGTGGGTGGCGGCTTATAGTCAGGTGTGCCTTATAGTGCGAAAATCACGGTAATATAATAATAAATAACACTATTAATTAAATAGATAATAACCAAATAACCCTGTCTGGGTTCTTCACAGAAAAAAGCCAGCAAATAACACTATTGAAAAGAAAGAAAAAACAATTATTATTATTATTTTTTTGTTCAGGGGGCCGGACCAAATGTGGAGGCGGTTTGGGGACCCCTGTTCTTTAGAGTTTGAAAAAACGCTCAGGTATTTTATTTTGTGTTTGCGTTTCGTTTTGAAAGTGCAATCCTGCTACCAAAATTACGTCATAATTAATGTTATTGGAAGGTAAACTTCTTTGTTTTATATCTCATGATGACTGAAAATTATTCTGCTAAGCAATTAACTCATTTGCTCCCAAAAACGTATAAATACGTTCTATTTTTAATTGTTTCAGTGTCCCAAAGACGTATTTATTCATCTTTTACATTTTTTTTTTTTTTAAATTTATTTATTTTTTTTACAAGAGACATCTCTGGGTTCTGATTCAATTTAGCTCCAAAGCACAAAGCTGAAAATTCATTTTAAAAGAGTAAAACTGGCCACTGGAGGGCAGCAGCACATTTGATAAGACCTGCACGGCCGGGGCGCCGGCAGAAGACGACCGAATGGAGAACAACCTAGAGGACGGCCGGGATGCCAGGCGCTGGACGACCGAGCAGAACGACCGGGACCACCAGCGCAGCGGACGATGCTGTTGAGTCCGTGCTGCTCGCCGAGCAGACCCCGCGGAGACAAAAAAAAAATCCATCTTAATGAGACAGACGGCGATGAGGGAAAAGTTTACCCGGCTGTCGTGGCCACAACAGCGTCATCTCTCAGTTAGTTATGTGTAAATAAATTGTTACTTTGCTATCAAAAGCTCTATTTGTCTTGTTTATGTTATTTTGTAAAAGGAAAACATTATTCAGATGTTTTGATGTAACTAAAGTAGGGCTGTCAAACGATTAAAATTTTCAATCGAGTTAATTACAGCTTAAAAATGAATTAATCGTAATTGATCGCAATTCAAACCATCTCTAAAATATGCCATATTTTTATGTAAATTGTTGGAATGGAAAGATAAGACACACGACGGATATATACATACAACATACTGTACATCAGTACTGTATTTTTTTTTTTTATTGTAACAATAAATCCACAAATGGCATTATTAACATTCTTTCTGTTAAAGTGATCCACGGATAGAAAGACTTGTAGTTCTTAAACGATAAATGTTATAGTTACAAGTTATAGTAATTTCATATTAAAACCCCTCTTCATGTTTTCGTTTTAATAAAATTTGTAAAATTTTCAATCAAAAGTAGAGTTAATATAATAATAATAAAAATAACAAAATAGAGTGAAAAGTTTTACGTGTATTTTGCATAGCTATTTTGATATGGAATGCCAGTTCATTTTGCATTGTTGTAACTGTGTGTCAGAATAGGGCCTCATTATTATAGACTGAAGTGCTTTTCTTTTTGTGAACATATCTGTACATATCTTACCCAAAATACAACAAGAGACAAATAATTGCCACTAAAAGAAAGAAAACTTACCGAAATATGTGTGGAGCACAAATAGCAATTTGCATTGCATTGTGAATACAGCATAAACGTCTCAGAACTACCAATTCTCCCAAGATAAGAAGAAATAACATGAGTATGGAACGGCGCTGCCCCCAAGCGGCCGGTGGCATTCTCTTCACTCTTAATGTCCATAAACGGCCTCATTGTAATCTGTTTGAGGCAATATGCCAGCGGGTCATTCATTGCATGCGTTAATTGCGTCAAATATTTTAACGTGATTAATTTTTTAAAAATTAACGCCCGTTAACGCAATAATTTTGACAGCCCTAAACTAAAGCAAAAAATAGCTGTGTTAAATTCAAAGTTAGGTTTGAAATGTATGCTTTCACAAAAAGCTTAATTTCTTTTTTTCATCAGAAATTGGAAAATTACTTAGACTTAGCTATTTTCTAATGCTGATTCCTAAAGAATGGAAAAGGATATAGACTTATTTTTCCTGCTGAAAGAAGAGAGTCTAATCTTTCTTTTGGTGGGTTTTCCTTTTACAAAATATCATAAACAACAAGACAAATAGAGCTTTTGATAGCAAAGTAACAATTTATTTACACATAACTAACTGAGAGATGACGCTGTTGCCGCCGAGATGACGTTGTTGTCGCCGCGAAAGCCGGGTAAACTTTTACCTCATCGCTGCCTGTCTCATAAAGATAGATTTTTTTGATTCTCCGCGGGGTCTGCTTGGCAAGCAGCAAGGACTCAACGGCATCTTCTGCTGCGCTGGTGGTCCCGGTTGTTCTGCTCGGTCGTCCAGCGCCTGGCATCCCAGGCGTCCTCTCGGTTGTTCTGCTTGGTCGTCCGCCGCCCGGCATCCTTCCGTCAGCGCTCCGACCGTGCGGCCCGTCCGTTTGTTGCCATTGAATCGGGTTGCGGCTCTTACCAAATGCGCTACTGCCCTCCAGTGGCCATTTTTATTGCTTTAAAATGGATTTTCAGCTTTGCGCTTTGGAGCTCAGTTGAATCAGAACCCAGAGATGTCTCTTATGAAAAAAAAACTTAACAGAGGAATAAATACGTCTTTGGCACACTGAAACAATTAAAAATATAACGTATTTATACGTTTTTGGGAGCAAATGAGTCAAACGAGTACTCGAAGCAACAAAATTTAATTCAAATCTTTTTTCTAATCGAATTACACGAATTAATCTATTAATCGTTGCAGCACTATTGCAAGGGTAAACTTCTATGATTTATAGCTCATGAGGTCTGAAAATTATTCTGCAAAGCATTTGTTATCAGATTACTCAATCGAACTAATTAATCGATGGATTAATCGATTACTTAAATAATCGAGAGCTCGAGCTCACAGCAAACACGGAGTGCTAAAAGATGAGCTAACTTCAGCCACCATCTCATCTCGCTGTCATTACTGCATTGCTGCGAGCGGGAATAATCTATTATCTTTTGTACGATGAAAATATTTTCGGAATATGAAGCGAAACAACTTCTTTGTGATTTTTTTTTTTCTTATTTTGAGGTACCACTGTAAATAGTTGGGGATTTACTGTTTATGTAAAAATAAGAAGGCATCAAGCGGTTTATATCTTTTGTTTTTTTTTTGTATGTATCTGCTTGCTTAGCATCACGCTGGGCGGTTTCGGGGCCGACCGCTTTTACCTGGGCCAGTGGAGAGAAGGTCTGGGAAAGCTGTTCAGTTTCGGAGGCCTGGGCATTTGGACTTTAATAGATGTCCTTCTCATCGCCGTGGGTTACGTGGGCCCGGCGGACGGTTCTCTCTACATTTAAATTACGAACATACAAATAAATGTAAAGGATGTTTGAGGCACGGCTCATGCTCCAAGGACTGATCTCCCGACACCACCCCGGCTTTCCCATCTGCTAACACGCGGGAAGTGTTTCTCCCGACTCACACCCCAGCGTAACTGCGTCCGCTCACATGTAAGCACCAACCGTGGTAGTGGGCAGTCCCAATCAGTCTCCCGTAGCGCCGGCGTGCAGATGGAGCGCTATACCGCCATCAGGACCTGGCAATTACATGCTGGCGGGAGTTCGCTCTTTGAAATCAGACGTCGAAATCATCTCGGACCTCAGTAGTTGAGTCGGTTTTCTTTTATTCCATGCCGGGTGATTAAATAGAGGTTTGATGGTGACGAATTCAATGAGTTACTAATGTCCGCCATGTTATTTACTGTATTTATTTACTGTTTTAAAGGTTCATTTCAACAAGGCTGGATGATTTAGGACCCTTTCACACACTACCTGTAAGAAAAAAAAAAGTGTTTTCTCAACTGTTTCATTTTTTTGTTTGAGTAAAATGTTGAATACCTTTTACACTTCTGGTAAAAACAAACTCATCCGATTGTGGCCTCTTTATAGGGAACTTATTTGCAGATATTCATATCACATATTTGACTCCCAGTCAAAATGGATTGGACTCCATGTGCAAACAATGACACCGAAACATGAGCATTCACAGCCAGTCCTTCCAGTTTAAAGGAACAATATGTAAGAGTTGCACTTCAATTATTCAATAAATGGCCCTAATATTTCAAGAGACATTAAACGTCAACTCTATTTTACTCAACTGTGGTTACTTGTACTTCAGTTGGGTGTACTTGTACTACAAGTACGCGCTTCTGTGTAGACTTAAACCACTAGTACGTGTTCTTGCCTGTGCTAGGAGTACGTGTACTTATATGTACTTCTGTTACGAATATGTGTGCTAGTGTGTACATGGTCTACAGGTACGTGCGCCGGCGTCCACCTGTACTAGTAGTGCAAGTGTGCCGGCGTCTACCTGTACTGAGAGAGTACATGCGCCGGCGTCCATCTGCACTTGTAGTTCAAGTGCGCCGGCGTCCATCTGCACTTGTAGTTCAAGTGCGCCGGCGTCCATCTGCACTTGTAGTTCAAGTGCGCCGGCTTCCACCTGTAGTACAGTGCCTTGCAAAAGTACTCGGCCCCCTTGAACCTTGCAACCTTTCGCCACATTTCAGGCTTCAAACATAAAGATATAAAATGTTAATTTTTTGTCAAGAATCAACAAGTGGGACACAATCGTGAAGTGGAACAAAATTTATTGGATAATTTAAACTTTTTTAACATAAAAAATGAAAAGTGGGGCGTGCAATATTATTCGGCCCCCTTGCGTTAATACTTTGTAGCGCCACCTTTTGCTCCAATTACAGCTGCAAGTCGCTTGGGGTATGTTTCTATCAGTTTTGCACATCGAGAGACTGACATTCTTGCCCATTCTTCCTTGCAAAACAGCTCGAGCTCAGTGAGGTTGGATGGAGAGTGTTTGTGAACAGCAGTCTTCAGCTCTTTCTACAGATTCTCGATTGGATTCAGGTCTGGACTTTGACTTGGCCATTCTAACACCTGGATACATTTATTTTTGAACCATTCCATTGTAGATTTGGCTTTATGTTTTGGATCATTGTCCTGTTGGAAGATAAATCTCCGTCCCAGTCTCAGGTCTTGTGCAGATACCAACAGGTTTTCTTCCAGAATGTTCCTGTATTTGGCTGCATCCATCTTCCCATCAATTTTAACCATCTTCCCTGTCCCTGCTGAAGAAAAGCAGGCCCAAACCATGATGCTGCCACCACCATGTTTGACAGTGGGGATGGTGTGTTCAGGGTGATGAGCTGTGTTGCTTTTACGCCAAACATCTCGTTTTGCATTGTGGCCAAAAAGTTCAATTTTGGTTTCATCTGACCAGAGCACCTTCTTCCACATGTTTGGTGTGTCTCCCAGGTGGCTTGTGGCAAACTTTAAACGAGACTTTTTATGGATATCTTTGAGAAATGGCTTCCTTCTTGCCACTCTTCCATAAAGGCCAGATTTGTGCAGTGTACGACTGATTGTTGTCCTATGGACAGACCCTCCCACCTCAGCTGTAGATCTCTGCAGTTCATCCAGAGTGATCATGGGCCTCTTGGCTGCATCTCTGATCAGTTTTCTCCTTGTTTGAGAAGAAAGTTTGGAAGGACGGCCAGGTCTTGGTAGATTTGCAGTGGTCTGATGCTCCTTCCATTTCAATATGATGGCTTGCACAGTGCTCCTTGAGATGTTTAAAGCTTGGGAAATCTTTTTGTATCCAAATCCGGCTTTAAACTTCTCCACAACAGTATCTCGGACCTGCCTGGTGTGTTCCTTGGTTTTCATAATGCTCTCTGCACTTTAAACAGAACCCTGAGACTATCACAGAGAGGGTGCATTTATACGGATACTTGATTACACACGGGTGGCTTCTATTTATCATCATCGGTCATTTAGGACAACATTGGATCATTCAGAGATCCTCACTGAACTTCTGGAGTGAGTTTGCTGCACTGAAAGTAAAGGGGCCGAATAATATTGCACGCCCCACTTTTCATTTTTTTATTTGTTAAAAAAAGTTTAAATTTTCCAATAAATGTTGTTCCACTTCATGATTGTGTCCCACTTGTTGTTGATTCTTGACAAAAAATTAAATTTCATATCTTTATGTTTGAAGCCTGAAATGTGGCGAAAGGTTGCAAGATTCAAGGGGGCCGAATACTTTTGCAAGGCACTGTAGTTGTTCAAGTGCGCCGGCTTCCACCTGTACTGGTAGTGCAAGTGTGCCGGCTTCCACCTGTACTGGTAGTGCAAGTGTGCCGGCTTCCACCTGTACTACACGCGCAAGTGCGCCGGCTTCCACCTGTACTGGTAGTGCAGTGCTTCTCAATTATTTTCTGTTATGCCCCCCCCAGAAGACATAAACGTCCCCCCCCAACTCTCTGCCGCCACTGTAAATATACTGTAGTATCATTTGTATATAAAATATTCCTCTGCATAGCACTGTGTTCGTTTTAATATTAAAGAAAAAAGTAATATAGATCAACTTAGAATAAAGTTGGGGGAAAAAAATTCATCCAGACTGTAAAAATACACTCGATTTTTTCACCGTTTGATACTGAAAAATACAATTTTAAAAAGTCAGTAAATAATAATAAATTGAAATTGATTAGCAACAATGACTCAAGACGAAAATGTGCCAAACAATTAGACCGAAAAAACAAAAATTAATAGAACAAAAAACGAAAGTGTCATTGGACAGAGGGACCGTTTATTTTTGCTGCTGGCAGTATCAGCTCCTTTCCTATGTTGTGGAGTAATTTTGCACTGAGCAACTTGGTATGCCAACTTATATATGACAGTGCTCGCTGGTTTACTGATGTAACACTGACAAACCGGGAGGATTTTTGGCAATATTCGGCATGTTTTCACTGAAAAAAAAAATTCCTGCTGTCTGCTGCGAACATTTTTAGACATAGTAAGTAGACCGGTCTTTCCTCGTCTCCCACTGTACTAAAAGTCAAAGCCAAAATCCAAATGCTGCATACGCTTCGTCATATTTCCTTGTCTTAGCTTTTCATATCTCCAGTGCTCCTATCTGTTTGCTCTTGTTTGGTTCAAAAATATTGCACACACGCTGAAAATGAGAGCGGCACTGCCACCCACTGAGTGGATGTGCAATTACACTTTATTCTAGTACGGCAAAAAAGTATGTTCCCCAAGGTCACATGCGCCACCCCCAGCATCGCTCTGCGCCCCCCTGGGGGGGCCCGCCCCACTATTTGAGAAGTACTGTGGTAGTGCAAGTGTGCCGGCTTCCACCTGTACTACACGCGCAAGTGCGCCGGCTTCCACCTGTACTTGTAGTGCAAGTGCGCCGGCGTCCGCCTACACTAGTTGCGCAAGTGCGCCGGCTTCCGCCTGTACTACACACGCAAGTGCGCCGGCTTCCGCCTGTACAAGTAGTGCAAGTGCGCCGGCGTCCGCCTGTACAAGTAGTGCAAGCGTGCCGGCGTCCGCCTGTACAAGTAGTGCAAGCGCGCCGGCTTCCGCCTGTACTACACACGCAAGCGCGCCGGCGTCCGCCTGTACTACTGGCGCAAGCGCGCCGGCGTCCGCCTGTACTACTGGCGCAAGTGCGCCGGCGTCCGACTGTACTACTGGCGCAAGCGCGCCGGCGTCCGCCTGTACTGTTAGCGCATGCGCGCCGGCGTCCGCCTGTACTGGTAGCGCGAGCGCGCCGGCCTCCGCCTGTACTGTTAGCGCGAGCGCGCCGCCGTTCGCCTGTACTGGTAGCGCGAGCGCGCCGCCGTCCGTCTGTACTGGTAGCGCGAGCGCGCCGCCGTCCGCCTGTACTGGTAGCGCGAGCGCGCCGCCGTCCGCCTGTACTGGTAGCGCGAGCGCGCCGCCGTCTACCTGGACTACAGGGTGCACCTGTACTACAAATATTTGCAATACTACCATTTTTGCCCGCCAGTCTTACATATTGCTCCTTTAAATGAATGTTAAATGAATCAGTTGTTAACAATTGCAGGCAATGGGTATTGTGGCCTACACGACCCAAAATACAGCTGGTCTTTATGTGATTAAGCTTTTTTATCATGACCAAAAATAGTCGCTTGCCCTAGAAAACATTCTGACCAACCCATCAAATCACACCTTCATTGTGTCAAAAACAGTTTGACTTTATAGAACTCCTAACAACAGTCGATGTAACACCTTCAGAAGCATTTCGTGAACCACTTTTACAGGGTTCTGTGTCCAAAGCAAAGCCTTTATCAGGCTTTATTACTAGGTCTGGTGTTACGACTCTGATGCTGCAATTTTGAAGGATCTCTGCATGAAAGGAGGTCTCATTTGGTTAAGCATTTCGCAAAAATGTGACTGGCGAGATGTGTTAACAATCCGTGTTAGGTGTGTCGTTTTAGCATTATCAGGCTTATCCAAATTTAAACCAACCCACCTTGGTGATGGTGAAAAGGTAACTGAATACATTTGAGGTTCAAACTCGAGCTGTCATCACGTGTATTCTACTAATGGATCATAGGATATAATAGGAAGTGACCTCTTGTGCAAGTACATTCAAAGTACCCAACCACCTCTCACCGCAGCACCTTTTCTGTTAAATATGTGCAGTGAATATTCCATATGTATTTAAGTCTTGTTAAAAACACTGAAATTAAGGTATATAAATAAAAATTGTGAGATGTTTCGCCAAAATGGATGACTGGAATTATGTCTTTGGTTTCAGGCTAGAGCATACACCGGCAGGCTAATCATGTTCTCAACCACATTCTTACAGTATATGTGGATGTAAACATCTGATTTCCGGTGTTTGTCTTATTAATATATTCATAATTGAAATAAGTAAGTTAAAAGTTTGAGAAGCACTGTATTATAGCAGCGACAGAGCAGGATGTCATTCAAGGATCGATAGGAATTTAGAGTTGTATTTTTAGCTGCAGTCATTGTGACACACTGTGTCTGGTGTGTTAAAAACAAAACAGCGTCTCATGAAAACTTCTTGCCACATAAGCCATGTTGCACAATAACAAGGAGTCTAATAAAGAAAAAAAGCCATCCTCATTGGTCGCAAACCACAATAAGTTTACTCCACCCTAATTCTTCACAGTCTTGGTCATAAATGTGCTGGTTTCAGGACAAAAACAGCTTTACAGCTGATTACGCAATTGTCGGGCCAAGCTGAGTTAAGGAATTTGGAGACCCTCCCATTTCTCATGGACAAAATATTAGCTTTGCGGATGCATGCGCCTGAATTGTCAGATGTGACCTAATAAACAGGAAGTGACCCAGAAATGCCCCCAAATTAACAGACAAGTTGTATACAGTTTTTGCCGAAAATGTATGTTTTAGCTAAATTGGCCAAAAACTTTCACATTCATTTCTAATGGCCAAAATGGCCCATTTATTTTCAATTGCAACAAAAATAAACCACACGTTTCCAAAGATGGATGATGGACTCCCTACCTCGCCTCTACGATCCAGTAGAAATTTATTTTTTACTTATGTTTTGAGTTACATTTTGCTATTTCCAGTTTGCCATGTTGATAACTGCGATGTTTGTTTGTCGCTTTTCATCTTTCTGAAATAACGATCGGCCCGCCATGATATTGCCGTCATCAGCCATTGTGCTGTGACCCGGGAATTTAATGCCTACTTTCACACATACCGCTTCCCGAGAAAGTCCCGGACATACTAAGACTCGGTTAATGTCTGCTTCATCTCTGTGTCAGTCGACCTGGGAAATTGCTTTCACACATAAGGGCTATCTTTTAAATCCTGGGAATTTAACTGTGTTTATGTGTGTGAAAGGGGCTAAAGTGACCTGTAATCAACGGGTACCCCAAAATCAACAGAAAGTGACCCTAGAATGCCTTCCAAATCAATAGGAAGTGACCCAGAAATGCCCCAAAATCAAGAACTCACCCGATAGTAATAGGAAGTGACCCTGAAATGCCTCTAAATCAACAGAAGTGACCCCCAAATGCCCCCAAATGAATAGAAAGGGACCCTGAAATACCTCCAAATCAACAGGTATCCCCAAATAAACAAGTGACCTGGACTCAGGAAGTGACCGTGAAATGCACCCACTTCAACAGGAAGTGACCCAAAACGTCCGCAAATAAACAGGAAGTGACATGAACAGGAAGTGACCAAGGAATGGCATTCAAATCAACAGGAAGTGACCCGGTATCAATAAACAGTAACCCTGAAATACGTCCAAATCGACAGAAAGTGACCCAATATCAACAGTAAGTGACCCCAAAATGACTCCAAATCATCATGTACCTGATATGAACAGGAAGTGACCTGGAAATGCCTCGAATCAACATGAAGTGACCCAGAAATATCAATAGGAAGTGACCTTGAAATGCCCCCAAATCAGAAGCAAGTGACCTGGACTCAGGAAGTGACCTTAAAAATGCCCTCAAATCAACAGGAAGAGACCTCGAAATGCTCCAAAATCTACAGGAAGTGACCCAAAAATGCCCTCAAATCAACAGGAAGTGACCTAGAAATGCCTCAAATCAACATGAAGTGACCTGGTACCAACAGAAATAGCCCCCCAATGCCCCCAAATCATCATGTAGTGACCCGATATGAATATCAACAATAAGTCAGCCTGAAATGTCCCCAAATCAACAGGAAGTAACCTAATCAACAGGAAGTGACCTAAAAAATGCCCCAAAATCAATTGAAAGTGACCCTGAAATGCCCCAATATGAGCAGGAAGTGACCTGGAAATGCCTCAAATCAACATGAAGTCAGCCCGAAATGACCTAAGTGACCTGGTACCAACAGAAATAGACCCTGAATTCCTCCAAATCAACAGGTATTGCCCCCAAATCAATAGGAAGTGACCTAGTATCACTGGAAGTGACCCACAAATGCTCCCAAATCGACAGAAAGTGACCTGGTATCAACAGTAAATGACCCCAAGTCAACAAGTAGTGACCCGATATGAACAGCAATGGAAATGTCTCAAATCAACATAGTCAGCCCAAAATGCCCCCACATAAGCAGGAAGTGACCTCAAAATGCCCCTAAATAAATGGGAATTGACCCAGAAATGCCCTAAAATCAACAGAAACTGACCCGATATCAACAGAAATAGACCCTGAATGCCCCCAAATCAACAGTTAGTGACCCCAAATCAATGGGAAGCGACCCAGTATCACTGGAAGTGACCCAGAAATACCAACAAATCAACAGGAAGTGACCCGGTATCACTGGAAATTACCCAAAAATGCCAACAAATAAACAGGAAGTGACCCGATATCAATAGAAAGTGACCCTGAAATGCTCCCAAATCAACAGAAAGTGACCTGAAATCAACAGTAAATTACCTCAAATCAACAAGTAGTGACCCAATATGAACAAGAAGTGACCTGGAAATGCTTCAAATCAACATGAAGTCAGCCAGAAATAACCCCAAATCAATGGGAAGTGACCCTGAAATGCCGCCGAATCGATAGGAAGTGACCCAAAAATGTCCCCAAATCAACAACAAGTGACCTGGAGTCAGGAACGAACCCCAAAATGACCCCAAATCAATAGGAAGTGACGGAAAAATGCATCCAGATCAACAGGAAGTGACCTGGCACCAACAGGAAGTGACACTGAAATACCTACAAATCAACAGGAAGTGACACAATATCAATAGAAAGTGACCCTGAAATGCCCCCAAATCAACAGAAAGTGACTTCAAAATGCCCCTAAATCCGCAAGTAGTCACCCCGACATGCCCATAAATCTACAGGAAGTGATCCAAAAATGACCCAAAATCAACAGGAACTCACCTGATAACAGAAAGTGACCCCTAAATGCCCCAAAATCAACAGGAAGTGACCCCGAAATGCCCCCGAATCTAAAGGAACTGACCTTGAAATGCCCCCACATCAACAAGAAGTGACCACGAAATGCCCCCAAATCAACAGGAAGTGACCCTGAAACGCCCTAAAATGTACAGGAAGTGACCCGTAAGTACCCAAAAATTTCAAGAATGTCACCCAAAATAACTTTTGGCTTCCACCGATAATGATGGATGCCCAATTGACTTAAACTGGGAGGCCTGGCTGTGTGAATGTGCCATTTACAACGTCCAAAGACGTCCAAATCATTTGGACTTGGAGGGGTGAATGAACATTCGTTACATTTCACTGATAACAAGCCCAACTTATTAATCACAGTTCGTCGAGTTAAAAAAAAAAAAAAAACTATTGAGGTTGATAAATTGCTCTCATCCAAAATATAGAAAATTGCATATAATAGTCCATTGGTGTTAGACGCAAAATTCCGCAATTATCACTAATCATTATAATCCCATTTAATCATAGCCTGACAATTACATACAGCATCAGCTAATGACAATGATAGTGTAATCATGCAGTAATGATATCTAACAAAGCAATTTATTTTGCGGACGAAAAAAAGAACAGTGAATTCATTCCTGTCACCTTGATCCTCCCGCTCTTTATGCTCCAACATTTGTTGTGACCGAATCCCCGCAGTCCACTAAATCCTCTCCCTCCTACGTGCTCCCTTGTCGTCAAACGGCGTCCCGCGGCGCGCGTCGTCTCGCAGTTGCCATGGAGTGATCGGAGCCCACCTGAAGGCGTGGAGGTTGGGTCTATAAAAAGCCATCGGCGCCAGCCTTTGGACCCATCCTTCTTGTTTTGTCATGCGAATGGAAGTATGTATGGATTTCAAATGGGTCAAGGCATGTTATGCACTGTCTTGACTATAGTTGTCCGTTCACGACTTTTTAACCAATATCCCGATATTGTCCAACTCCCAAAATCCGATATCAAACAGATACCAATATACAGTGGGGCAAATGAGTATTTAGTCAACCACCAATTGTGCAAGTTCTCCTACTTGAAAAGATTTGAGAGGCCTGTAATTGTCAACATGGGTAAACCTCAACCATGAGAGACAAAACAAAATCACATTGTTTGATTTTTAAAGAATTTCTTTCCCAATTAGAGTGGAAAATAAGTATTTGGTCACCTACAAACAAGCAAGATTTCTGGCTGTCAAAGAGGTCTAACTTCTTCTAACGAGGTCAAACAAGGCTCCACTCGTTGCCTGTATTAATGGCACCTGTTTTAACTGATTATCGGTATAAAGGACACCTGTCCACAACCTCAGTCAGTCACACCCCAAACTCCACTATGGCCAAGACCAAAGAGCTGTCGAACGACACCAGAGTAGGGCTGCAGCTATCGAAAATTTTAGTAATCGAGTAATCGACTGAAAATTCTATTGATTAATCAAGTAATCGGATAAAACTTTTTTTTTTTTTTTTTTTTTTTTTGGTAAAGAGCAATTATAAATATACTTGAGGAAAAAAAGACATTTAATCCAATGTTGAACCATTTTCAGTCAATCAATGTCTTTATTTTCGATGTACATTGTTGAAAACAGCCAACAATTGCATCTAAGATGTGACTAGAAAAAAAGAAAACACTGCTTTCACTCAAAAAACTTCTAGATCTTATTAAAAAAAAACATATTTCTTTCCCAAAAATGTAATTACGCTTGATAACACACATCACTTGAAAGCTACATGTTTTTCCCACGTGTTTCAATTTAATTTCCATTCGTTTCAAGCTATCTTTAAGTTCTAGTTTAGTTAAGTTTTAAGTTAGTCTAAATTGTAAGTACTAATAGGATTTTGAGTTTTTGCAGTGTTCAAAATAAATGTATGATACCTGCTGTATTAGAGCACATTAGGGACCAGTGCTACTTGGTGTTTTATTCAGCAATGACTACTGAGCTAAAACTGACAGTTAGCTTTATTATGTTTTAATTTTACCCCCTCATCACTCTACAGCGCTGTGTTTTTAAAGATTAAATAAAGCCTGTATGTAAGACACGTTAGCCACGCATCGACAGTGGTCATAATCAATAGAAACCTAGCCCTCCGAAGGGCTAACGTTACGTTAGCGAGTGACAGTAACGTTATATTTATTAGCAGTGTTGTTAATCTTACTGAAAAAAAGTAATTAATTATAGTTACAAATTACTTCTCCCAAAAAGTAATTGCGTTAGTAACTCAATTACCTGAATGTAAGAGTAATTAGTTACTTGGCAAAGTAATTGGTAATAATTACTTCTTTTTTTTTTTTTTCCCTCAAAAAAAAAAAAAAAACATTGGCCACACTATGTGAAGTTTTTTGTGAAGGTTTTTGGTACAATTGGCCCGAGCCCAATTCTTTACCCTAATTTACCCTTTACCCTGAATCAACTGTTAAAAGTTGTTAAAATTGCTCCCATTATTGCATGAGTTCCCTTCTCTCTACTTTCGACATATGAAAGTTTTAAAACTGTTTCATCATTTAAAGATAGATTCAAGTCAAGATTTTGCCGATTTAGAAGTATTTTAGATAAAAAGTTACTTAGGTTCGCTAGGAAGGTTCTCTACAACAGAGCCGTCCTAAAAAGTCTACTGCTTTAAGATGGCGGCTGTTTACTAACTCATTTAGTGCCATGTCTGTCATTTTGCATCTAGTTATATCTATGTACAGTACATATGATATCTACCATGTCTACCATATCTACCATACAGTGACGTGCGGTCAGGGGAGGCAGGTGAGGCAGAGCCTCACCTGTCATCATGACAAAAAAATAATTATAGCATCAAATTTATATTAATATTTGTCCATTGCTCTTTATGTATGACTCATTTCAAACATTTTTTATTGTCAAAATCGCTGAATTTGCCCATTTCCTGTTCAAATAACGAAATGAAACGAGAGGTGCGGCAGCAACGAGTAAAGCCTCACCTCTGATTGCGCAATCCATAACAAACTGGGTTGATACATGGAATTGGAGCGTGCTGGTTGCCGTACATCTGCATGTCGCCATTATAATGTTTCCAGATACGTTTATTTGACCTGATTTTCCACAGTCTGGCTAATGTCTTTAACCCTGAAAGTTTAATGTTTGCTAGCGACATATTTAGTTTTGCTGATGGGAAATAAAACCGCAGTGAAAAGGCACAGGCTGCGGCAGATAGTACTCTGCCGCACTGAAAGGGGGCGTACGTGAAACTGGACTTTCCGTCAAAAGTGGACGCGATTAACAACACCGGAGCTAAAAGGTTTGCTTCAAACTACGGGACAGAAGATAACTCGCGCTTTTCAAACGGACTGGTACACCCGAAAAGACTGGCTATGTGGCTGTCCTTCGAAAAAATCGGCTTTGCTGCTTTCCCTGCCTTTTTTTCTCAACTTGTGCCAATGTCTGGACTAACACGAGATATTGTGATATTAAAAAACTACCACGAAGCCTCAGCAAACACGAGAGCTCGACCACTCACATTCAAAGCCTGATTGCTTTAAAAACTTTTGGAAGCTCAAGGATCGATTTGGCTTTGACGAACAGCGGAAGCTCAACGGTAGCATCCAGAATGCTAAGGTAAAGAGTTTGATATACCTCATTAATGCAACCTGCATCCTAGCTAAACAGGAGTTAACATTTCGTGGTAACGATGAGCGTGTAAGCTCTTCTGAACGTGGCATATATGTAGAACGATTACATGGTTTTGCTGAGAAAGATGAAAGGTTAGCTAGACATTTGGACACATCCACTCTGTGTTCTGGCTTGTCAAATAGAACACAGCGATCTAATTGAAGCAACCTCTCCATTGAGGCGGAGAGATTTTTTAAAGTAAAGGAAAATAAGGAGGACTTTTACAAAAAGGGCGTAGGTTTGCATAGGGACGGTAGGGACATAACACTACCAACTTTTCAGGATGCTAAAATTGTCCCCACCAACGTTTAAGCAACCTTACCTTTTTTGCATGATATAATGTTCAGTTATATAGAGAATTTAGATCTTTCAATAGTTCCATATGTTGTAAGGATAGAATTGACCCTACCATTATTAAGTGAATTATTTTCATTATGTTTATGCTAATAAAAACCAGACATTTATTGAGGAAGTTTTCAAAATGTTTCTTTAGTATTTTTTTAAAACAAAGGTTTGAATCGAACAGTGTATCATCTGAACCAATGCACATAAAAGTTATTATCAGTAGATTAGGATTTATTTTGCATTGATCATTTTGCCTATTAATTAACTAGGTTCATATACATGAGAAATGTGGCCCTTTGCCCCTTCATCCAATCTGTTTGGTCTTGTTAATGTCTCGTCCCCAGCAAAAAGTGTACCTACATGCAGGTTATGCTGTTATATCGTCCCTACGAATGTTGAGACCAAACCTATGCTCTTCCAAAGTAACGGCGGTTTTTGTGGTGAAGGACAGGCGCAAGACCACAAACAGTTTTCATTTGAATCTTATAAAAAAAAAAAATTAAAAAAGAGCTTAGACTAAGAAAAATACAATAGAATATTTAAAAACTAAATTTTGGCCTTAAATAAAATATTCTTTGTTTTTCTTTTCACACTTTTTGTTTAGCAATCTGTAATAAATTGATTAAAGTATCAGAATTACAAGTTTTAAAAACAATATTTCACTAAAGGTCAGAATTCTGTGGTTTTGTACACCACTCTTTACTCTCATTTATGTTGCATGAATTATCGCAAATGCATGTTATTTTCTTACTTTTACGTATCGATAATATGTACCGTGTGTGCGTGTTTTGTGAAGAATGCTGATGAGATATGAAATAACCAGTAGCCAATTGAATAAGCTACCTTTTTGGTTTATATATTT
This sequence comes from Corythoichthys intestinalis, assembly GCF_030265065.1. NCBI lineage: Eukaryota > Metazoa > Chordata > Actinopteri > Syngnathiformes > Syngnathidae > Corythoichthys > Corythoichthys intestinalis. The sequence goes on along the minus strand of NC_080395.1, from coordinate 15,456,019 downwards.
GGAAATCTGACACTAAAGGAGTCAGTGCCTCACCAACCATGAACCTCACCGCACGTCACTGCTACCATAACATGCGGGCGTAGTTTGAAAGCTATTGGCTACAACATTATTGGAGCTACCTAGCATCGCGTTTGCTCGGCGTCACAACTTTCTTGCCTACTCCCTACTCCTGCTCTGCTCTGTCGTCTCGGTGAGTCTGTCTCCCTCAGACTTTTCGACCAATATAGTAACGCATAGTAACGCATGCCTTTCCGTCCTCAGTAACGGTAACGGCGTTGCCAAGATGAGAAAAGTAATTAGATTACCCACTACTGAAAAAAATAACGCCGTTAGTAACGCCGTTATATTGTAACGCCGTTATTAACAACACTGTTTATTAGCGATGTGAAGTCTACTGCTTAAAGATGGCGGCTGTTTACTAACGCTGCCCATACGCGGCCGAGTCTGTCATTTCGCATCTAGTCCTAAATGCATGCGATATCTATGAGACGCATCGGACACTACCTGCTACCACACTAGCATCCTGCGGGCGTAGTTTTTAGCAACGTCAGCGTATTTTGTAGCGGCTGTCGGCTGCAGTAAGTTTTTTTTAATTGCTTCTTCCTCTACGCACGTGACGTCAGCACGTCGTCCCGCATTAAAAGTAGTCCGGGCAAAACGTGATGCTTAGAACTGGCAAAATGAATTGATTCCTCGAGGTGAATAAAATTACTCGGATCAGTTTTTAAACTTGAGTTACTCGAGTTGCTCGAGTATTCGTTTTAGCTCTACACCAGAGACAAAATTGTAGACCTGCACCAGGCTGGGAAGACTGAATCTGCAATAGGTAAAACGCTTGGTGTAAAGAAATCAACTGTGGGAGCAATTATTAGAAAATGGAAAAGGAAGACCACTGATAATCTCCCTCGATCTGGGGCTCCGTGCAAGATCTCACCCCGTGGTGTCAGAATGATAACAAGAACGGTGAGCAAAAATCCCAGAACTACACGGGCGGACCTAGCGAATGACCTACAGAGAGCTGGGACCACAGTAACAAAGGCTACTATCAGTAACACAATGCGCTGCCAAGGACTCAAATCCTGCACTGCCAGATGTGTCCCCCTGCTGAAGCCATTACACGTCCATGCCCGTCTGCGGTTCGCTAGAGAGCATTTGGATGATCCAGAAGAGGACTGGGAGAATGTGTTATGGTCAGATGAAACCAAAATAGAACTTTTTGGTAGAAACACAGGTTCTCGTGTTTGGAGGAGAAAGAATACTGAATTGCATCCGAAGAACACCATACCTACTGTGAAGCATGGGGGTGGGAGCATCCTGCTTTGGGGCTGTTTTTCTGCAAAGGGAACAGGGCGACTGATCTGTGTAAAGGAAAGAATGAATGGGTCCATGTATCGAGAGATTTTGAGTGAAAATCTCCATCAGCAAAGCCATTGAAGATAAGACGTGGCTGGGTCTTTCAGCATTACAATGATCCCAAACACACAGCCAAGGCAACAAAGGAGTGGCTTCGTAAGAAGCATTTCGAGGTCCTGGAGTAGCCTAGCCAGTATCCAGATCTCAACCCTATTGAAAATCTGTGGAGGGAGTTGAAAGTCCGTGTTGCCCAACGACCGCCCCAAAACATCACTGCTCTCGAGGAGATCTGCATGGAGGAATGGGCCAAATACCAGCAACAGTGTGTGAAAAGCTTGTGGAGAGTTACAGAAAACGTCTGGCCTCCGTTATTGCCAACAAAGGGCACATAAAAAAGTATTGAGATTAACTTTTGGTATTGACCAAATACTTATTTTCCAACATGATTTGCAAATGAATTTTTAAAAAAATCAAACAATGTGATTTTGCGTTTTTTTTTTTTTTCCACGTTCTGTCTCTCATGGTTGAGGTTTGCCCATGTTGACAATTACAGGCCTCTCTAATATTTTCAAGCGGGAGAACTTGCACAATTAGTGGTTGACTAAATACTTATTTACCCACTGTATCTCGTCTTTTATGGGTATTTACAGGTGACTTGTAAATGCCCCAAAATCAACAGGAAAGGATTTGAACTGTCCCCAAAACTAACTCGTTGGCTTCCACTAACAGCCTTAGCTGATCAATCCATTTCAAGTTGAAAGGATGGCAGCGAATGAACAAACTCCAAATCGATTGGATGTCTGGTGCGTCAATGGCACTGAAACCAGAGCATTTACAGCCAGTTTCCCTGGTTTTTCGGGGCATTTGCAGGTCACTTCCTGTTCAGTAATGCAAAATCAACAGGAAGTAACCCTTAAATGCCCCAAAATCAACAGGCAGCGACACTTAAATGCCCCAAAATTTAACAGGAAGTAACCCTTAAATGCCTCATAATCAACAGGCTGTGACATTTAAATGCCCCTAAATCAACAGGAATTAACCCTTAAATGCCCCAAAATCAACAGGAAGTGACCCAAAAATACCCCCAAAATCAATCCGTCCAGTCTGTTTGAAGTGGGAGTGATTGCAGAGAAGGAACAAACTTCAAATCGATTAGACGTCTGGCGCTGTCAATGGCACTCAAACCAGTCTTTTGTCGGAATTTACAGGTCACTTTTTGTTTGTTTTGGGGCATTTAAGGGTCACTTCCTGTTTATTTTGGGGCCTAGAAGTGACGGGTCATTTCTTATTGATTTGGGGGCATTTGAAAGTCACTTCCTGTTGATTTGGTTGCATTTAAGGGTCACTTCCTTTTGATTGGCAGCATTTCTGGATCACTTCCTGGATTCAAATTTAACAGGAAATGACCTCAAATTAACAAAAAGTGACCCTTAAATGCCACCACATAAAAAAAAGGTTTGTGGGCAGGTCACTTCCTGTTGATGTGGTGGCATTTAAGGGGTCACTTCCTGTTAATTTGAGGGCATTTAAGGGTCACTTCCTTTTGATTGGCAGCATTTCTGGATCACTTCCTGGATTCAAATTTAACAGGAAATGACCTCAAATTAACAAGAAGTGACCCTTAAATGCCACCACATAAAAAAAAGGTTTGTGGGCAGGTCACTTCCTGTTGATGTGGTGGCATTTAAGGGGTCACTTCCTGTTAATTTGAGGGCATTTAAGGGTCACTTCCTGGCCTCAAAATTAACTAGAAGTGACCCAGAAATATCCTGAAAAAGGAGTGACCTTTAACTGCCTCCATTCAATAGGAAGTGACCTGCCCCCAAACTTCCTGTTGATTTGGTGGCATTTAAGGGTCACTTCCTGTTGATTGGGGGGGGGGGGGGCATTTCTTGGTCGCTTCCTGTTGATTTTGGGGCATTTAAGTGTCACTTCCTCGCCTCAAAATTAACTAGAGGTGATCCAGAAACCCAGTCAACAGGAAGTGACCGTTAAATGCCCCAAACCAATAGGACATGACCTACCCCAAAACTTGCTGTTGATTTTGGGGCATTTAAGGGTCACTTCCTGGCTTCAAAATTAACAGGAAGTGACCCCGATATGCTGCAAATCAACAGGAAGCGACCCAGAAATGGTTAATTAACAGTTACCAGTATCAATAGTGACCTTGAAAATGCCTCCAAATCAACAGGAAATGACCTCAAAATGCCCCCCAATCAAGAGAGTGACCCCGAAATGCCGCAAATCAACTGGAAGTGACCCCGAATTTTCCCCCAATTAACAGGATGTGACCCCATATCAATAGAAAATGAACCCAAAATGCCCCCAATTAACAGGAAGTGACCTGGTATTAATAGAGAGTGACCTCGAAATGCCTCAAATAAAGAGGAAGTGACGTGACATCAACAGGAACTTACCTCGAAATGCCCAAATCAACAGGAAGTGATCCCAAAATTCCCCCCAAATCAACACGACGTGACCCCCAAAATGTTCCCAGTCAACTGAACGTGACCCTGAAATGCCGCAAATCAACAGGAAACGACGTGATATCAACAGGAACTAACCCCAAAATGTCACCCAATCGACAGAAAGTGACATCGAAATCCCCCAAATGAACAGTAAGTGATGTGACATCAACAGGAACTGACCTCGAAATACCATCCATCACAATTATTCTTAAAAAGCTACCATTACAATTTCTAGTTTTTGAATATTTTCGGCACTAATTAACTTTGAGGAGGGGACCCCCCCTCCCCCCTTGATTCATTACTATTCATCCTTTACACAGCTGCTGGAAACAGAAATGTTGTTTAATCCATCTGCAGGCGACCGGCAGAATGATTTTCTATTGATGATTTTACAACACTGTGCGGGTGTGCGGCGGTCCTCATGGGAAACGGTCATCCATTACCGCTTGACCTGATTGTTTCTTTTGCCTCAATTGCCTGTCAACATCCTTAAAGCAAAACACTACCGCTTTTGTCCACCGGCGTCGCTAAAATCGACCAAAACAGTTACCAAGTTTTGTTTTAAAGTGATATTAGATACAGTGAAGAAAACAAAGCATTACTTTGCACTTCATTACGTGTAACCAGAAATAAATTCATGATCTGGGGCTTTGCAAGGCATACTAAAATTCAGTTTTTTTTTTTTTTTTGAATGGCGTTTCTTCGGCGTGCTGCACAGTCCAAACCATTTGACCGACAGTCACTGTTCAGATATCAAAATGACCGGAATTTTTCAAAAGACTTTTTTTTTTTTTTTACATGTATGTAGTCCTACATTTTTTTTTACCAAATCGCATAATTTACACATCAAAAATTCCAGGACAGTAAGGGGCATTAAAGTTGTATACAGAATTTGCCCGAAACGGCCCCATTTATTTCTAATGGGATGCCATTGACAGCCATGTATGTCCAAATTTCCCATTCATTTTCAATGGCAATATTGGTCTGTGATTTTTGACAATTTAGCATGACGGCCCATTGACATTCAACTAGTGCCCAAATAAGTCAATGCCATTGACATCCATGCATGTTTATGCCATTGACAGCCTTGTACATCGAAATTTCCCATTCATTTTCAATGGCAAGAAAATATAGGTCTATGTGATTTTTGACAAATTACCATGACGGCCCACTGACATTCAACTGGAGGCCAGGTAAGTCAATGCCACTGACAGCCATGTACGTCCAAATTTCCCCATTCATTTTCAATGGCAGATAAAAATGTGATTGTGATTTTTGACCAAAAACTTAACATTACAGCCAATTGACATTCAACTGGCGCCCAAGTGAGTCGATGCTATTGACGGCCATGTACATCCAAATTTCCCATTCATTTTCAATGGCAGAAAAAAATGTGTGATTTTTGACCAAAAACATTACAGCCTATTGACATTCAACTGGTGCCCAAGTACCGTAAGTCGATGCCATTGACAGCCATGTACGTCCAAAATTCTCATTCATTTTCAATGGCAGATAAAAATGTGATTGTGATTTTTGACCAAAAACATTGACATTCAACTGGCGCCCAAGTGAGTCGATGCCATTGACGGCCATGTATGTCAAAATTTCCCGTTTTTCAATGGCAGATAAAAATGTGATTGTGATTTTTGACCAAAAACCTAACATTACAGCCCATTGACATTCAACTGGCGCCCAAGTAAGTTGATGCCATTGACAGCCTTGTACATATAAATTTCCCATTCATTTTCAATGGCAAGAAAATATAGGTCTGTGATTTTTGACAAATTACCATGATGGCCCATTAACATTCAACTGGAGGCCAAGTAAGTCGATGCCATTGACAGCCATGTACGTCCAAATTTCCCATTCATTTTCAATGGCAGAAAAAAAATGATCGTGATTTTTGACCAAAAACATTACAGCCTATTGATATTAAACTGGCGCCCAAGTATGTCGATGCCATTGACAGCCATGTACGTCCAAATTTCCCATTCATTTTCAATGGCAGAAAAAAATGTGCGATTTTTGACCAAAAACAACATTACAGCCCATTGACATTCAACTGGCGCCCAAGTAAGTCAATGCCATTGACAGCCATGCAACAGGACGTGTCCCTGAAATGTCCCCAAATCAAGAGTGACCTCATGGATCTGTATCCACCACAGCAAAGCCCCATAGTAATTTTTCCAGAAATTGCCATTTCTAGTTGGCATTTAAAACCAAAGATGAAGTAAATTTTATCCTCAGTGAATTAGAACCATTGCGCAACCACGAACTGAAAGAGTCACTGCCACACCTCATAAGGCTCAACGTGCTGGTCCGGTTTCATAATTTCTCATTCCTTTCTATTACTCATGTCTCAATTCTGCATTCCATGTCTGTTCATTTCCACAGCGGCTCATTTGCACAGTAATAAAAAAAAAAACACCACAAAAACAAGTGCCATTTCAGTGCTTTATTTTGCACAATATGTATTTGCACTGTACAAACACCCCCTGTTCAGGTGTAGAGGAAAGAACAAAGTAGTAGCATCTCTTCTGCTTGACCTGAGCATTCCCCATCCTCACTCATACAAAAAAATGGATTAAAATGAATAAATAAAAACAGCTAAACGCTGAACAAACACATGGCTAAACGCAGGCCTAAAATTAAAAGACAAATGAACTGTCGCAACCTCTGAAAGCAGTTATTTCAAATGGCGAACTGACCAATCAAGAAAATAAAGGCATCTCGACATCCTCATCAATACATATTAAGACATTTAAAAAATATATAAAAAAATACAAAAGAAAAAGAAGGGGATGGCCTGCAAGATTGACATTGTCATTTCTCTTAAAGTAACAGCAAAATCCACTCAAATTCCCATTAGCAAAATGCTAACGTAGCCATGTCAACGCAAAATTTTGTATAAAAATAGAACACTCAACGAAAATAGTGTCAAATAGGGGGCAGCTCAGGTTTGGTACGAGCAGGATGCTTTTCACGCATCAAGTCTGGGTGGCGGCACTTTTGCCCCTCTCGGCCAGCGCGCCGCAGTGGAACCCGCGAGTTCCGTCGGGTCCCCGCGGTAGCCTGGTGACGCCCGGGGGTAAGCCGTCCGCGTTCTGGATCTTGCGGCCCAGCATGGGGCTCCCCACTGGGCTGCTCTCCTGCGAGGCCACCTGCTTGCGCCTCTGTACCCACGGGCTGCCCGACGGCGTCAGGCTGCTGTCGGACGAGTAGTCGGCCCAGCGCCGCCCGTGTTCGGGGCTCAGCCGGCCCTGGGCGGCTAACGGCGATTTGTGGGAGTGGGGGGTTTTGCGTTGAGCGCAAGGACTGGCGCGGGGGCTGGACCACGGACTGTTGCGGGGTGACAGGTGATTGTTCTGAAAGGCTACACCCGCTGCCGTCGGGCTGAGCTTGTTGCAGGACTGAGACTTGCGGGCCGGCCTGGGCGAAGTGGGCGTGCTCTCCGTGTCCGAGGAGCTGCAAGCCGAGTCGTCTGCGTGGTATTGGAGCTCTCGGACTCGGCTGTTAAGCGAGCGACTCTTCCGCATCCCCGTTGGGGGCGCTTCCTCACCGGGTCGCTCCTTTTGGACTTTCTTTTTAGGGGGTTTGGTGCCGATCAGGACTACTTTGAGGCCCGGCGAGCCGCTCGCGGCGTCCTCGCAGCCCACCGTCTCGTTGGCTTTAACGGCCGCCTCCACCTCCTCGAATTCCACGATGGCGCACTCCTCGGTGCCCAACTGAGTGTAACGACCGCTCAGCCTCTTCAGGTCGGCCGGAAGGTCCTTGCCGGGCTTGAGGACGCGGACCGAAGCGATGGCGCCGTATGTCCCGAAGGCTTTGAGCAGCAGCTTCATCAGCTGCTCCTGCTGAGCGGCGCCGCTCTCGCCTCCCCCGCTTCCATTCTCGGTGAGCCGGGCGAGCTCGGGCCAGCGTTGCAGCTCGCTCAGCAGCAGCATGCGGCTGGGGAGCGACTCGCTGGCAAAGACGGGCACGGCAGACTTGCGCCGCACCTTCCGGCCCTCGTCGTTGAGCTCCAGTAGCTTGGATTGCCTCAGAGCGAAAGCGGTTGTTCTCCAATCGCGGGTCAAGTGCTTCACCTGCAAAAACAACACATCAGTGTGACACGCCAATGCTACGATAATGTACGTCGGTAGATCAGACATCCCAAGTCTCCCGGAAGAGACTCCCAGATACTGATGGTGTCCGCGAGACTAAATTTGCGACAATGCTTGACAGTGAGCGTGCTGATTGGAATGGTTAGCAGAAAAAGCCGGTTAGGATTAAGTGTGGGCGGGCTCCCTTGTCACTAAAGTTATCACTCAGTCAGGGCCAGTGTTGGGCACGTTACTTTAAAAAAGTAATTAGTTATAGTTACTACTTCTTCCCAAAAGTAACTTAGTAACTGAATTACTCTATAGTAAAAGTAACTAGTTACCAGGGAAAGTAACTATTTCCATTACTTTAAAAAGAAGTTGTTGTATGTCAAAGAATTTCAAATTTTCTGAGCAGTATTCGAGTCAGTTAAATAGAGAAGAACAGACAGGTAGTTGTGTTATAGAACCTTGTAATATTTATTGCACCTCACCAGCAACAGATTTATCCTACACTTGAAGTGCAACAAAAATAAACAGATTTGAATTGCTTACCACAGATGTCGACAAAAGCTTTGCCCCGGGACATAAATTACACTTTACATGCACGTTCTTTCCTTTAATTTCGACCAACTTGAAATAGTGTTTATATCTCCACCTCGTAAAGGACAAATTTTCCTCTGAATGCTCTGCCATCATATCCCTCTGCATCGGTTTTGCGTGTGTGTGTTTGCCACAAGCGCTGTTCCGGTTTGTGCGTGAAAACACCGACTCTGAAGTACGTGCGCTATTAGGCTCGGGCGTTTACGTCACAGAATGGGGGATCACGTGAGATTTGACAACAACTCGGCCATATTGGAAGCAGGTCTGGCTCGCGGGACACTAAACTAACTTGCGAGTTCGATAAAGAGACAAACTCGTTACTAAGGCGAAGAACAGATATGTGATCAAACTTAAGGATGTGAACAATGTTGACCCTTACGAGCAAGCCGAAGACAAATGGAGTAAAGATGTCGACGGGCTTCCACAATTACGCGAAATGGACGTTCTGCTGTATTTATTGTTTGGTGTATGCTACTAAACACAAATCGCTACAAAGCTACCAACAGTTTTACGGTGGATGGGTGCAGGACCTGCACATTATGACCGTATCAAACGGCAACTCCATCCATCGTTCTTGCAAAGGTAGGCTGAACGCACCCAAAGTCTTGGATGAAAAATAAACAGAGCAGAGTAGACTCACTACGGATGGTAGTTTCTTCAATTTATTCAAAGTAAGTAACGCACCGGTTTTGACCGTCGGAAACGGTGTTGTAACGGCGGAAAAAATAATTAGATTACCGCGTGACTAAAAAAATAACGCCGTTATATAGCGTTATACAGCCCGTGAGATGGCAGAGGGCGAATCGTTCTGTAAGAAACAGGTTTTCGTCAACTGTGACGATAAAGAAAATATTTCATCAATGAGCAATTTTTTCATGATGATGATGGGCTACAAAAGCTAGAAACGATATCTCTATTCTTGGCATGAGCGTATCAATAACCTTTTGGGATGCAAAGCATCACGATATAATCACCATTTCGATGTTTTGTCACTCCACTACTGTCATTTAACATGCCTTATGCCTCCCAGCATGCCTTGCAGCGCTAGGGATGTATAACATCAAAACTTCATTTTCTGTTGGCCTCTTGGGCTTGAAAACCACTTGAGAGCAAATGAACCACCATGAAGCTTTTGAACCAATAGGCTGCAAAGCTTCAGTGCTTCAAAAAGCTTGATTTGGCCATATTGTTTTCGTCAACGCCATCAAAATATATTGTTGGTGAACGATTAATGACGAGCTAAAAAAGCGTCTTTGGAGATTAAAACAAATGAAAACAAACGAAAAAGCCGTCATTGGCAGCCATAGTTAACAGTAGAGCTGGGAATCTTTGGGCACCTAACGATTCGATTACGATTCAGAGGCTCCGATTCGATTATAAAACGATTATTGATGCACCCCCCTCCTTTTTTTAATAAATGTTTTATACATTAGTTCCAAAATTGTTCAAAAATCCTCTCAGGCTAAACCAAACTACTATTTCAGTATCAAGTTAGCATATAACAGTAAATAAAATACTCCAGTCCCCATTCTGTATCAGCAGCTTTAAACTACATTCAATTAATTTAATGTTGTGAATCAACTGTTGTAGTTGTTAAAATTGCTCCCGTTATTCCATAATTTCCCTTCTGTCTACTTTTGTCAAAGTTTTAAAACTATTCCATCATTTAAAGATAGATTCAAGACAAGATTCTGCCGATTTAGGAGTATTTTAGATAAAAAGTTAATGAGGTTTGCTACAACAAAGCCTTCTAGAGAAGTCACTGCTTTAGTACTGCTTTAAGATGGCGGCTGTTTACTAACGCTGGAAAGTTGTCATTTCGCATCTCGGTTCAATAATACATGTTCTAACACCGCCGTCGTCTGTCATTTTGCATCTAGTTCTACAGATATATGATATCTTCTGTAGCCGTACGTTTGTAGCAACTAGCAACTGGGCGTTCTTTGTAGCGGCTGTCGGCCGCAGTCAGGTATGATTGTTTTTTTTAATCTAGCGGTGTGAGTTGAACATGATATTTACTCTCGCTCTGTTCCTCATCGCGTCCCAAAGACCGCGCTGACTGTGTTTTACTTCCATTTTACCTGGTATAATTCAATAATCGGAATTGGGATGTTTGTGAATCGTTCTCGAATCTTCCACGGCCGAATCGCGAATAGTCTAAGAATCGGAAATTTCGCACACCTCTAGTTAACAGACACTTATGTTGTTGGTGTTTTTTTGGGCACCTTTTTAAAACAATATCTTATCGATATCTTGGCGTGAGCGTATCGATAACTTTTTGCAATGCAAAGTATCACAATATATCACCATTTCGATATTTTGTCACACCCCTACTGACTGTCATCCAACATGCCTCTCAGCATGCATTGCAGCACCAGGGATGTAAAAAAAAAAAAAAAAAATCAAAACTTGATTTTCCGTTGGCCTCTGAGCAAATGAATCACCATGAAGCTTTTGAACCAATTGGCTGCAAAGCTTCATTGCTGCAAAAAGCTTCATTTGGCCACATTGTTTTCGTCAATGTCAATAACGAAAATTTGTCGGCGAACAGTTGACAATAGGGCTGCAGCTATCGAATATTTTAGTAATCGAGTAATCGACTGAAAATTCTATCGATTAATCGAGTAATCGGATAAAACATTTTTAGGTGAAGAGCAATTATAAATATACATGAGAAAACAAGACATTTCATCTAATTTTGAACCATTTTCAGTCAATCAATGTCTTTATTTTCGATGTATATTGTTGAAAACAGCCAACAATTGCATCTCAGATGAAACTAGAATAAAAAAAAAAGACCAATTCACTGCTTTCACTCAAAAAAACCTTTAGATCTTATTTAAAAAAAAATATATATATATATATATATGTATATATATATATGTATATACCTAAAAATGCCGTTACGCTTGATAACACACATCACTTAAAAGTTAGGATTTTTCCCCCACGTGTTTCAATTGAATTTCTATTTGTGTCAAGCCATTTTTGAGTTCTAGTTAAGTTTTAAGTTAGTCTAAACTAAGTCCTGATAGGATTTTGAGTTTTTGCAGTGTTCAAAATAAATGTATGATACAGGCTGTATTGAGCACATTAGGGACCAGTGCTACTTGGTGTTTTATCCAGCAATGACTACTAGAGGTGTGCAAAATTTCCGATTCTTAGATTATTCGCGATTCGGCTGTGGAAGATTCGAGAACGATTCACAAACATCCAAATTCCGATTATTGAAATATGCGAAGTAAAGCGGAAGTACACAACACTCAGCGCGCCGCGCGGTCTTCGGGACGGAACGGAGCGAGAGTAGCTAAACATCATGCTTACCATTACCCGGCCCCTTGGGTAATGCCAATGCTCAACTCATGCAACGAGATAAAAAAACACAACAACATACCTGACTGCTGCCGAAAAGCTGCGACAAAGATTCCCAGCTCTAATGACTACTGAGCTAAAATTGATAGTTAGCATTATTGAGTTTTTATTTTACACCCTCAACACTCCACAACGCTATGTTATGTTAAAGCCTGTATGTAAGACACGTTAGCCACGCATCGACAGTGGTCATAATTAATACAAACCTAGCCCTCCGCAGGGCTAACGTTACGTGAGCTAGTCACAGTAACGTTAATCTTATTTATTAGCGCTTAGCGCGCTTTATTATCGCTTAGCGCGCTACTGTTTTAAGATCGCGGCTGTTTACTAACGCTGCCCAGACGCGGCCGAGTCTGTCATTGCGCATCTAGTTCAACATACATGTGATCTCTACGAGACTCATCAGACGTTACCTGCTATCAACATAGCATCGTGCGGGCTAGTATTTAGAAACGTTGGCGTCGTTTGTAGCAGCTATCGGCTGCTGTGAGTTTTTTTTTTTTTTTTTTGCTTCTTCCTCTATGCACGTGACATCAGCGCGTTGTCCCGCATTGAAAGTAGTCTGAGCAAAACGTGATGCTTAGAGCTGTCAAAATAAACGATTACTCGAGGTGAATAAAACTACTCGGATCAGTTTTTAAACTCGAGTTGCTCGAGTATTCGTTTCAGGTCTAGTTGATGACGAGCTAAAAACGTGTCTCGGGAGACTAAAATATCACGAGACAAATGCTAGCAAATTGTCTGACGGGAACCAGACAAAAAAACGGACAGTTTCTGTCATATGTTCACAATGGGTGACATTTTATGATTGTATGTGTAGTTAGCCTACATTGTAGCAGTGCTTAGGTCATATCACCCATCTGACATATGCGCCCCCTCTCACAGATGTTTTGGCTGTGCTCTAGGCTTGCTTGTTTTGAAACCCTTGGTAAGAGATAATATGCAATGTTGCTTTAGTCTAAATGTAACTCGTAGCGTGAGCATAGCATTCGCGTTTGTGTTCGTGTTAGTACCGTATTTTTCGGACTATAAGTCGCGGTTTTTTTCATATTTTGGCTGGGGGTGCGACTTATACTCAGGAGCGACTTATGTGTGGATTTATTAACACATTATGATATAATTTCACATCTAATTTTGGTCTTTTGCAGTGACACTGATGGTTTTGTAAAGTTGTTAGCATGTTCTTATGCTTTAGTTATCTGAATAACTCTTTATAGCTATGGCCACGTTCGCGTTCTGCCTATGGCAGTGTATGTTCAATTGTATTATTGACTTTTTTTATCTTGAAATGGATGCATTTAGTTTGTGGCGCTTTCACGCCTACGTGAGGGCGCACTCGCACTTGTTTACGTGACACGCCAGAAGAAGACTGACAGCTACGTAGCTCTGAGTGAGTGAGTTAGCTAGAGAGAATAGACGGATGCGAACCTACTTTCATTGTTTATGCTTTTAAATCATCTCTACAGAGGCAACGCCTGCGTGTATCATCTTTTCTGTTGTTGTTGTGTGTTTTCCACCCGCGATCGGACACTTCGAGCCAGTTGTGTGGTTGTTTGAACGATGTGCTAATGATAGCGAACGCATGCTAACCTGTTACTTTTTACTAATAGTACCTAATTATCATTTATTTATGTTGATGCGAACCTGTTTTCTATCGAGGACCAAATTGATTCAGCAAATTATACGGACGTCCAGCATTGTCTTTTGGGAATTCGCTGTACAGCCAGGACCGAGCTGTAGCGTAGGACAGTATATTCACATTTCGTTGTTCATGCACTGTACACTGTATATTTATTTAGCATGTTGTTCTCTATTGTATTTTTCTATTAAATTGCCTTTCAAGATGACATGTCTGTTCTATGTGTTGGATTTTATCAAGTAAATTTCCCCCCAAAATTCGACTTATACTCCGGTGCGACTTGTATATGTTTTTTTTCTCTTCGTTGGGCATTTTATGGCTAGATCGACTTATACTCAGGAGCGACTTGTAGTCCGAAAAATACGGTATTAGCATGGCGAGCGTAGTCTTTATAATTAAAAAAAATAAATAAATAAATTTGCCCGAGAGTCTATCACAGTTCGTTGCATCCAGGTGGGTTTTATCAACAGAAAATAATGTACGGTTTTCCTGCTGAGTGTGTAGTATTACCAAGTTCAATAGTTCACCAAGATTATTCCAACTTGTTGAAAACTTATTTTTGGACAATTTTTGAATTTTAAAGACAAAAAACCTTTTGAGTAATTGACGTCTAAAACTAGACAAAATTAGTCAACGGAAACTGAATGAACACATTTTGAAATGACTAAAATATGACAGGATTGACCCAGAATGACCTCAAAATCAAAAGGAAGTGACCCCAAAATGCCCCCAAATTTAACAGAAAGTGACCAGATACCATCACAGCAAAGCAGCCGTCGCAATTTTTCTAGAAATTGCATTTTCTAGTTCATAAATTTATCAATTAATTTATAGGATGGGGTCAATAAACATCTCCCTGTAATTAGTTTTTGGAACTTGGGATGTCTGTTAGTCATCTGAAAAAGTTTGCAGCCATGGTTACTTTTTTGAAGGAGGTCAGAAGCTTGACGCTGACAAAGCCCAGTTTGTTGCGCCGCACGTGCTTGAGCAGGAAGGCGTCGTGCTCCAGGTTTTCATCAGACAGGTAGTATTCGATCTGAGTCACCAGCTTTTGAATGAGTTCCGGATCGGGGGGCTGCCAGCTCTCCTCCTCCAGCTCCCCGCCGCTGGTACCGGCACCACTGTAGCAAGACAATAGTATTGTTATGACAAGGTCCGAAAATTGTCAATTTGAGCTGTCTATTACAGTCTTGTAGCTAAGCATGGTTTGGTCTGATGAAAAAGTAGGTATCACTTCACAAAAGGAAGAACTAAATGTATTGTATTTTTTAAATAAAGAACCATTGCAACCTTAATGCAAAAACTTAATGAAAAATCCTATTGACAGGCTAGCCAATATTAACATTAGAATTGACAGGAAGGATGCATTTATACACCAACATTTTCGTCAACGATAACACGCCAAAATAATGATTTATTTGGGTAAATAGTAGAGGTGTGCATCGGCACTGCCCTCACGATTCGATTCGATTATGATTCGGAGGGTCACGATTCAATTCGGTTCAAATTGGCAATGCATCGCGATGCATTAAAGCCTGGGATGCATTAAAATTTTTAAAGCAAAGCATATTTTTCTTGAATCATGAGGCAAAACAAGCGGTCAGACATTAAACAACTTTTTATTGGCTCTTGTGTCACTCCTGGTTGAAGTCAAATGAAAATACTTTCATATATACGTACATACATACACATATACATATATATATATACACACACACACACACACACACACACACACACACACACACACACACACACACACACACACACACACACACACACACACACACACACATATATAATTATTAGAGATGTCCTGATCGATCGGGTCCGATCACGTCATTTTCAAAGTATCGGAATCGGCAATAAAATATCGGACATGCCTTTTTTTAACATATATATATATATATTTTTAATTAAATCGTTTTCTAATTGTATTTAACATTACAGACATAATATGTTACACTCATCCAGATTCTTTAGGCTTAAGGTAGGGTTATCAAATCTATCCCGATAACGGCGGTAACTGATTTTTTTAAAAATGTATCACGTTAAAATATTTAACGCAATTAATGCATGCACTGCACGACCCACTCACGCATTGTCGCGCTCATTCTGTAATGGCACCGTTTTACCTATATAGAAAGCTAAAAGGCAGCGTAAAATGAGTAGAGTGAATTTTGGCTCTAATTGGCTAAAGCCTTACAATCCCTCTCCGTATGATTAGAAATAACGTGTGAAGCAATGTGGGGAAGCAAGGTAGTAATTGATCTTTTTCTTAACACCCTGTTACTTCCCAACGCAGAGAAGATATATCAATTGGTAGCACTACACACAGTCATGGTTGCACTTCCCATCATGCATTTGGGCATGGCTACAGTATCATTTACTGAAAGCTCAACAAATACACTAGATGGCAATATTTAGTCACAATATACAATGTCCCATTTATCCTTTAAGAATTACAAGTCTTTCTATCCGTGGATCCCTCTCACAGAAAGAATGTTAATAATGTAAATGCCATCTTGAGGATTTATTGTCATAATAAACGAATACAGTACTTATGTACTGTATGTTGAATGTATATATTCGTCCGAGTTTTATTCATTTTTTCTTAATGCATTGCCAAAATGTATATGATCGTGAAAAATTATCGGGAATGATTGGAATTGAATCGGGAGCAAAAAAAAAAAAAAAGCAATCGGATCGGAAAATATCAGGATCGGCAGATACTCAAACTAAAACGATTGGGAGCAAAAAAAAAAAAAAAAAAAACATGATTGGAACAACCCTAATATATATACATATATTAAAAAAAAAAAAAAAAACGTCACAGCATTTAATTAGTGCTTTGAATGAGACGAGGGCTTTCTCTTTTTTTTTTTTTTTCTTTTTTTTTTTTTTTACACACAGTAGCAGCCTTTCACACAGTGCAACATCTGAACTCCTGTGCAAAATCAGTAATAACAGACTATTTTAGTCACAACGACCCATCAATAAAAATATTCAAGTAAATATTACAGAAAACGACAAAGAAAATATTGTAGTGCAGCAGCATCTTTATCGCAAATCAATCCAGGGATGAGTTCAGTTGCAAACAAAACATCAACTAAATTGCAATGTAGAACAAAAGTAAAATGTAGGCCTAGCTCACTATATATGTGCAATAGAGGTTAAATCGGGCCTAAAAAAATCCAGCCCGACACGGCACGCTGGTATTAAAGCCCGACCCAGCCCGAGCCCGATCAATTAACTCGATTTGCAGGCCCAGCCCCCCCAAAATTATTTTTTTTTGAGTGACATGAAAAAAGAAAACACTGCAGCAGAAATTTATTTTCATTTCTTCGAGTTGGCAGAAAAAAAATGCAAGTTTTCTTAATGTTTAAATAGTCTACATATTTTTATGATCATTATATAAGCATTTACACAACGAAATAACGCTGGGAAAGTTTAATATTAAAAAAAACATGCGGGCCACGGCGTTCATGTGCGTGCACAAGCAAATGCACAATCCAGAGAGCCTGCTCTCGGTTTTATCCCATTTTTTAAAAAATAATTTATTAGTCCGGCGCGGCGGCCTGACCTGACCCGAACATGACTGCTTAACATTTTGGGCCCGTTCGGGTCGGGCACAAGATCATTATGTCCTATCTCTAAGAGATAGGACAGGACATAACCATGGCTGAAACTGAGAAAGAGGGAGCGAGAAAGATTATTGATGCACCCAAGACATTGAAAGCAGACATCTGGAGACATTTTGGCTTCTACGAGGTTTGTGGGAAACTTGACCAGTTATGCGGTGCGTAAAAAATGAAACATGAGAATAATACAAATGGGGAATCCAAATCCGTTGCATCACCGGAATTGCGCAGGGAAGATTTTTGAACGTACTTGATTCGGCTTGTTGGCCATGATTTGCAAAAAAAATTCTTTAAAAATCAAACAATGCCATTTTCAGTTTTTTTTTCTCCCCGCATTCTGTCAAGGTTGAGGTTCAATATCATTACACTGTAATGGGCAAACTCGCTTGCGATTGTTAAACGTGTTGAATCATGCTATTTGCGTGGGAGCGGGCTCTCCCACTCAGATTCTCCTCTTACTACATTTTACATTCTAAACAATCAGCGTACAAGTCGCTGGCAAAAAAATTTGCACGTTCCCCATCCCCCTCACCCACGCTGCAGTGAAACAGTCAGCAATGGGGTCTTAGAGCCAAGCCCTCTCCATCTGAAAGTTGCAGAGTCCAAATCCTCCCACAGAGAATATGTCTCCGCCCCTCCTCTTCGGGAATTTTCAACACTAATATTTTCGGATTAAAAAAGCAGATGAAAAGCGAGGGGAGCTTGAATGATTTTTTTGTTGTTGTTGTTGTTAGGATGACTCATCGGCTTCCTCCGCATCGTATCTTCATCCCCACCACCCACCATCCCCTTCCTCCTTTAGCTTTCTAGCAAGCTGACCACACAGCTGGCACAAGCCCTCGCCTTCAGGCGAGAGTCGCTGCGAGCCTTCCAGACAAAAGGACGATAAATCAAAACAGAATACTTTGGAATTTCCGTCCAATCTAGTGCATTCCTCAGTCTGCCATAAGAAATTTTAGTAATACATAGACTACATTAATAATAGGGATACACTTAAATAGTGCTGCAACGATTAACTCGAGTAATTAGAGAAAAAGCTTCGAAACAAATTTTGGCGTTGCAAAAGGTTTGCTTCGAAAGTGTTTGCATTTAGTTTTATTGATCTGGGTGGATACATGCCCTCTAGTGGAAACAATAAATATAACTCATTTGATAAGGCTGAATCCAGCTGCTCCCTGTTAAGACCAACATAAGGTTTTGTTTGAGCGTTTGTTTTTATATGCATTCGTAATTTACTTTGTAGGTATGTTTAGTCGTTTTTTTGTGAGAATATGTGTTTGAATGATTTGTTAAGAGTATTGTTTAAAAAAACTAAAGTTAGCATTTTATAGCATTTAAGCTAACGGACTTTTGCTATGCAAGTTAGCCAGTTCTTTTGTTGTAAGAAAATTAAGTAGGGCTGCAGCTATCGATTATTTTAGTAGTCGATTAATCGATGAACTAGTTAGTTCGAATAATCGAGTAATCGGATAAAGAACATGAAAAATTAAAATTCCTGAGCCTCAAACGATATAAAAACAAAAAACAAAAAAATGAGGATCTATGAAGTACTAAAGAACAGTTGGCTAAGCAAAAGTCCGCTAGCTTAAATGCTATAAAATGCTAATTTTTTGTTTTTGTTTTTTTTAACAATGCTCTTAACAAATCATTCAAACACATATTCTCACAAAAAATGGCTAAATATGCCTATAAACTAAATTACGAATGCATTAAAAACATCAGCTCAAACAAAAACTTGGCTTATGTTGGTCTTAACAGGGAGCAGAGGAATGATTACAATGCCACTTTAATTAAACGAATACTCCAAGCTGCGAAATTTTATTTGAAAGTGTTTGCATTTAGTTTTATTGATCTGGGTGGATACTCTGCCCTCTAGTGAAAACAGTAAATATAACTCATTTGATAAGGCTGAATCCAGCTGCTCCCTGTTAAGACCAACATAAGGTAAGTTTTTGTTTGAGCTAAAATGTTTTTTTATGGATTCGTATTTTATAGGTTTATTTAGCTGTTTTTTGTGAGTATGTGTTTGAACGATTTGTTAAGAGCATTGTTAAAAAAAAAAAAAAAGTTAGCATTTTGTAGCATATTAGCTAGCGTACTTTTGCAATGCCAGTTAGCCCCTTTTGTTGTAAGAAAATTAAGTAAGTAATTACAATATTTGTTTCAGTTTCACATGCAAGTGCATACAGTATCACACAGTATCAACTAGTGCTGCAATAATTAATCGATTAACTCGAGTGATTCGATTAGAAAAAAGATTTGAATTAAATTTCAGTGCTTCGATTATTCGTTTAATTAAAGTGGCGTTGTTATGGTTTGTTTGAAAGTGTTTGCATTTAGTTTTATTGATTTGGGTGGAAACACTGCCCTCTAGGGACAACAGTGAATATGACATAACTCATATAATCTAGCTGAATGCAGCTGCTCCCTGTTAAGACCAACATAAGGTAAGTTTTTGTTTGAGCTAAAGTTTTGTTAGGCATTCGTAATTTATTGGTATGTTTAGCAGTTTTTTGTGGGAATATGTGTTTGATCAATTTGTTAAGAGCATTGTAAATTAAAAAAAAGTTAGCATTTTATAGCATATAAGCTAGCGGACTTTTGCTATACAAGTTAGCCAGTTGTGCTCTTGTTGTAAGAAAATACTATAATTATAACATTTGTTTCAGTTTCACATGCAAATGGAATACACACCACAGTATCAAATAGTGCTGCAACGATTAATTGATTCACTTGAGTAATTTGATTAGAAATAAAATTCAAATTCAAATTTGCTGCTTTGATTATTCTTTTAATTAAAGTGGCGTTGTCATGGTTTCTTTGAAGTGTTTGCATTTAGTTTTATTGATCTAGGTGGATACACTGCCCTCTAGTGGAAACAGTAAATATGATATAACTCATTTAACAAGGCTGCATTCAGCAGCTCCCTGTTAAGACCAACATAAAGTTTTTGTTTGAGCTAAAATGTTTTTTTATGGGTTCGTAATTTAGTTTATAGGTATATTTAGCCGTTTTTGGGGGGAATATGTGTTTGAATGTTTGTTAAGAGCATTGTTAAAAAAAAACAAAAGTTAGCATTTTATAGCAATCAAGCTAGCGAACTTTTGCTATGTAAGTTGGGCAAATGAATAATTGGCCAACTTTTGTCGTACTTATATCCTCATTTATTATTATTATTATTTTTTTAAATACCATTCGACGCTAAGCTTCATCCATCCATCATCTACCGACTAAACGATTTAGCGGCTACTTTGCTCAAATCATGTGGCTATATATCGCAATCAGAGGTTGCGCTAGACTTTTTCGTTGTCCGTCATTTTGACTGACAGGGTCATAAAAATCCGGTTATAATCTATTTTTACCCGTCACTTAAATTTTTAAAATGACTATATCTTGATGCAGTCACTATATGTATATACACAATGATACAATATAATATAAAGTAACTAACATTAGTGCAGTCATGGATTACAGTAAGCAGGCCAGTACTGTGTTTCCATATATAGTTTTATTATATTATGTATATACAGGATATATATATATATATATATATATATATATATATATATATATATATATATATATATATATATATATATATATATTTTTTTTTTTTTTAATTATTTTATTTATTACTATAATTAAATAAAAATGCACGTCGATACGACGCACATAAAGGCAACTTCCAAGTTTTTTAAAAAATCGTTAGAAAGTTGTATGGACTTACAATCCGCTAGCTTGTTGTTTCCTGTTGTCTTCCGAAATACACCTGGGTGACGCCGCGTCAAGTGTTCGTTCATAGCCGACGTGCTACCGTGGTATGCGAGCTCAGCTTAGCAAAAAGAGTACACACAGTGGTGGCACCCTCCATATTTTCCTTGAAATAATTTCAGGCTCTGGCTAGTCTGGTCCACTTTTTTGGCTTCATGCCGCTTTCACCGTGTTACCAATTCTGCCCTTCTTGGTAATTTGCGGCGTTTTCAACTGTTCGCCGCAGTGAGGAGTGAACCGGCGATTCACTTGATTCGTTGTCATCCTTCATCCTCCACTGCATCAGTCCCTCTTTTTTCACCTCTTTTATCAACACCATCGTCGTTTTGGGGCTTTTTGAAGCAACTTCGGACACTCAGTTGCCTTGACATTTTTCCGAGTAAGGCCAACGACATCATGCATCAAGAGAGACAATAGCTAATTAATATGCTCACTCGCCACCCTGTTGTCTGGGGTGTTAATTGCAACCTGTCAAAATGACAGATGGACTTCAGTTTTTTCCGTCACCGTTATAAAAAAACGGTCAACGACGGAAAATATTCGGTTAACGCGACCCCTGATCGCAATACTTTTTTTTTTTCGTTCAAACTCCATGCGTATTGCTAAACGATATTTTGTCCCTTAACCCAATTGATAAACTATTAATATGTAGGCCATTTGTTTTGAAGGGTAATGTCACAAATGCATACAAATAAATTGAAAACCAGCCATCAATCTACTCTTCTCCTCCCACTAGCAGTTAGCAAAGGCACAACATAACATACAAAGCACTTTGTGTGCTATAAACCCAAAAGGGACGTGTCCACGTTTGTCTCTTAGTACTCCCAGTCGCCCAGGTTGGAACTAGGAACCTCTCAAGAGGCGGCCTAAAAATAGCCAGGCTGTGACGCAAGGGGGAGGCGTAGGTTGAGATTAAGGTGAAGGTATCATCCTTTATCTCCCTTGGGTGTCTGGTTGTCCCTTAACACTTACGCTTGCAGTCTACAAGGAGCCTGACTAAGGCAGTCCTTGAGTGTGTAGAGGAAGTTACACGCTTTCATTGCCTCGCAATAGACCCTACTCACCTACGTCACAAAATGACGTGTCGCTGTATCCGGCCGCCATATTGTCCATATTTTTTAGACTTATTCTCATTGTTTTCAATTAGTCGTGCAAGTTATAGAGCAATTCATGGAAGCCCCGGTGTTATCTGACGCTGTAAACCAGGGGTGTCCAAACTTTTTGCAAAGGGGGCCAGATTTGGTGTGGTGAAAATGTGGGGGGCCGACCTTGGCTGACGTCCTTTACGTAGAACAGTATATTTAAGCAAATTTTAGCAAGCCATTCAGTGTGTCACATTTGCTTAATTGTTTTTTTCTCTTTCGACTCTCGGGCTTTTGCGAAATACTGCTGCTGTGACATTAAACTAGCTTCAAGTTGCTTCAATTTCTTGCTGCGTATCGTCCCTGTAATCTTGTCGTACATGTCAGCGTGTCCTGTTTGGTAATATCGTCTCACATTGAAATCTTTAAAAACAGCGACGTCTCTTTGCAAATGAGGCAGACACAGTTTATGCGTATTTTAGTGATGAAATGGTCTAATTTCCACCTATCCTTGAAGCGTCAGCTGTCACAGTCAACTTTCTTTTTTTTTGTTGATTGTCACCATTTTAGAAAATGGAAGTAATGGGTCACACGGAGTAATGTTGCTTAGCCCTTAAATACCTCCAACATGAAGCAATTATCAGAGAATCCCTAAATTTGAAAAATAAGGTCCTAATGAAACCTTTTTTTCAAATTTGTAAAAACAAAAGTCAAAATGAATATGTGTAATAGGCGCTCTATATCTATAACCCATCCTAAATCATGTTTTTTTTTTTTCTCATGGAACCTGCAGATGCATGTGTTGACTTGCATCCATCACTTTTTTTTCAAAAAGAAATGTCAAAATTCTAAATTAGTCTCAAAATCATGACATTTTAGTTGTATCAAATGTGATACATTTGGCAATAAAGGGTTAAAGTGCCGCTGCCTTTTAGTGGGTAAATGAGGGGCAGCATTTTGTGTGTAAGCTACTTCATATGCTGTTTGCAGTACTGCTGACCAATTCATTAAGTCTGTGTTCGGGCCAGACGTTATTGATTTCATGACAGAGGCTGGGGGCCGGATGAAATTTGACCACGGGCCGCATTTGGCCCCCGGGCTGGACTTTGGACGTCTGCTGTAAACTCATTGGATGCGTTGCATAAAAGGCGTTATGTGGAAAAGCTTCAGTTTATCCATTCGCCAGATCCATATTTGATGCCTAAATCGATGTTTTTTAACCCGCTGTCTTCGCCGTCTTTGCCTGACATCTGCTAGCTACCCTGATATTTACAACTATCTTGTCCACACAAAATCAGCCTATTCTCACGAAAGTTTGAAAAACTTTAAGAGCTTGGAGGGTTATAAATACTTTGTTGCTGGTTGGGTGAAACAGGTCCTCGTCCACGAAAATTCGGCAGGAATCTATCGAGTGCTCGGGAAGGTGAGTTACGAAATTTTCAATTCAAAATCTTTTGTTCTTGCTAACATCCACTGTCGAGTCTAATGTATTTCATGTCATTTGTCAATGGAGCTAGGGCTTTTAATGTTTATATGGTTTAGCGATAGCACTCTCACTACATACATATATAATATGTAATAAATATGAAGTGCGATAGCACTACTCCAGATTGTCCCTAGTTGAATTTATTTTTTGGCTTTTGACCTCAATAGTGAAATTGTAAATTAATTGTATGACAACTGTCTGATTATCCCCTTATAATTATATATTTTCAGGTAGTTCATTCACAACGTCTGAGTGTATGTTGTCGGCGATTAGCCTAGCAATGATCTTAATTGTGGTTGTCAGCCCAAAACCCTCTAAATATATATTAAATGCATCTTACCAGATATAAAATGACTACTACATAATCTGTGGTAGTCGTTTGGAGCCCAGTTTTCTCGTCGAATTGCAGCAGTCAATCTCGGTCTCCTCTCCGGGTCTCTCTGAATACGGTGAAACTTCAAGTCTCTCCGTCTATCTTCTCTGTTTTTGCAACCGACCGCTACACACGACTTCACCATTTTGATTATTAATGTTAACGAGCAGAAAACACGCCATAATAGGAGGAATTTACGAAGCGCTAATGCATTAACATGACGAGTATACGGACAACATGGCGCGGGGGCGTGGCTGTGACGTCACGTGAGTAGGGTCTATTGGCAGTTGCTTCCATGCTAACACCTGTTGAGCATGTGGATTTTACTCGAGCAAGAAAGCCAGGAAAATACACAGACATCCTTTTTAGGACTTTGCACCTCATACAAGTGTGAAAAAGTGCATATTGGCCATGCACAGTTATGGCGAAGCCACGAGGCCAAAGTTGAGCTTCGTTTGGATCGGAAACAAATTGACTTATTGTTAGCATAGCATACTTGATTTAGCCATAGACGTTCCATGTTTATCATCTTATCCAATAAAAGAATAAAACACTCAAAAACATGGAAAATCTGACTCCAAATGCAGCCTGCCCGATCGAACAAATATGACAAAAAGACTAGGGCTGTCAAACAATTAAATTTTTTAAATCTAGTCAATCATAATTAATCGCAATTCAAACCATCTCTAAAATCTGCCATTTTTTCTGTAAATTATTGTTAGAATGGAAAGATAAGACACAAGACTAACATTCAACATACTGTACATAAGTACTGTATTTATTACAACAATAAATCTACAAGATGGCAATTCACATTATTAACATTCTTTCTGTTAAAGGGATCCACGGATAGAAAGACTTGTAGTTCTTAAAAGATAAATATGAGTACAAGTTATAGTAATTTTATATCAAAACTAGAGCTGTCCCGACTAGTCGACGTTGTCGACGTCATCGATGACGTAAATGCGTCGACGGTCAAAACATACCGTCGACGGGTAATGACCGGTTAAAAAAAAAACAAAACAAAAAAATACATGCGGATAAAGTTTAGAATGGCGGGCGCTTGCGATACAAGCGGTTGTTACTGGCATCCCCAAGGGCGCCACTGTTATTTCAATATGACCGGCGTTGTCAGATTGAGCAAAGAGGAAGAAAGTGGGCGAGCGAACGAGCTAGGGCTGCAGCTATCGAATATTTTAGTAATCGAGTAATCGACTGAAAATTCTATCGATTAATCGAGTAATTGGATAAAACAAATATATTTTTAGGTGAAGAGCAATTATAGATATACATGAGAAAACAAGACATTTTATCATTTTCAGTCAATCAATGTCTTTATTTTTGATGTATATTGTTGAAAACAGCCAACAATTGCATCTCAGATGTAACTAGAATTTTTAAAAATGACAAATTCACTGCTTTCACTCAAAAAACCTTTAGATCTTATTTTTAAAAAAGTATATATATATATATATATATATATATATATAAACACACCTAAAAATGCCTTTACGCTTGATAACACACATCACTTAAAAGTTAGGATTTTTTCCCACGTTTTTCAATTAAATTTCTATTTGTGTCAAGCCATTTTTAAGTTCTAATTAAGTTTTAAGTTTGTCTAAACTGTAAGTCCTGATAGGATTTTGAGTTTTTGCACTGTTCAAAATAAATGTATGATACAGGCTGTATTGGAGCACATTAGGGACTAGTGCTACTTGGTGTTTTATCCAGCAATGACTACTGAGCTAAAATTGATAGTTAGCATTATTGAGTTTTTATTTGACACCCTCATCACTCCACAACGCTATGTTATGTTATAGCCTGTATGTAAGACACGTTAGCCACGCATCGAAAGCGGTCTTAATTAATTGAAACCTAGCCCTCCGCAGTGCTAACGTAAGGTGAGCTAGTAGTGACAGTAACGTTAATCTTATACAGTATATTAGCGTTTAGCGCTCTTTATTAGCGCTTAGCGCTCTACTGCTTTAAGATGGCGGCTGTTTGCTAACGCTGCCCAGACGCGGCCGAGTCTGTCATTGCGCATCTAGTTCAACATACATGTGATCTCTATGAGACTCACTGGACGCTACCTGCAACTAACGTAGCATGAGCGGGCTAGTACTATTTAGCAACGTCGGCGTCGTTTGTAGCGGTTGTCGGCTGCAGTAAGTTTTTTTTTTTTTTTGCTTCTTCCTCTACGCACGTGACATCAGCGCGTTGTCCCGCATTAAAAGTAGTCCGAGCAAAACGTGATGCTTAGAGCTGTCAAAATAAACGATTACTCGAGGTGAATAAAATTACTCGGATCAGTTTTAAACTCGAGTTACTCGAGTTGCTCGAGTATTCGTTTCAGCTCTACAACGAGCGAGAGGAAGCGAGATCGGCGAGTTGGAAAAGTGCGCGGGTAGCGCCGAGTTGAGTGGCTTCATCCCCCATGTTTTTGTTTTGGTCAATAAAAGTATCCTTAAAGAGCCATCCGACGCCTCTCGGTGTTTTTATGTACGCCGTCGCCTTCCCGAGGAGGAAATCGGACGAACCCAGACGAACCGACGACAACGAGCCAAGTGAATCGCCGGTGAGGAGTTGAAAATACCGCCAATTTCCAAAAAGGGCAGAGATGGTAACACGTGAAAGCGGCAGAAAGCCAAAAACAAGCGGACCAGAATAGCCAGAGCCTGGAATTATTTCAAGGAAAATATGGAGGGTGCCAATGTGTGTACTCTTTGCTAAGCTTAGCTCGCATACCACGGTAGCACGTCGGCTATAAACGAACACTTGAAGCGCTGTCACCCAAGTATAATTTTCGAAGACAACAAGAAACAACAAGCTAGCGGATTGTAAGTCCATACAACTCTCTAACGATTTTTTAAATGGAAGTTGCCTTTATGTGCATCGTATCAACCCTCATTTTTATTTAATAAAATAATTAATACATTTATATATATTTTTTAAATTATTATTAAATTTATTAGGATCATGGAAGCTCCCACTTAGGTAAAATATATACATATATCCTGTATATACATCATATAATAAAAAATATATATGGAAACACCACTGGCCTGCTTACTGTAATCCATGACTTCACTAATGTTAGTTATTTAATATTATAAAGTTTTACATATGGTAGTATACTATAAAATTAATACTATATACTTAATTTTTGTTACTGTGGGTATGTGTGCCTTTCATTCAAAATAATTTTGGTAATATTTCAGTGTGCCCTCTACTTTATCTATTTTCAGGTTAAAACGAACAAAAGTTGAACAGTTTTTCCTTCCCCCAAAAATGCGGAATGCACACCGGAAAGTATTCGCACACAAAGTATTCTGAAAATGATTGTCCGGGACATTGCAATTCATTTTAATATTTAGGACAATATAGACAATGACATACCGCAAAAAGAGTAAGAATTGTTTTGACTCCTGTTAAAAAGGAAGTCACAGTGTTTCCGTTTACATTTTTTTGCACCAGTTAATGCCAGCAGCATTTGACCTCATTGTTTGTAATTTATTATTGATATATATGTTATTTATTTATACGCTAATAAAGAATTTAGGTATTCCAAAATGTTTTTTGTGAATTAATAAGCTTTAACATGTCATTATTAAATTTGTTAAAAAAATATATATTTTTTTAAATTATTAGATTAGTCGACTAATCGTAAAAATAGTCAGCTGACTAATCGGGAGGAAATTAGTCGTTTGGGACAGCCCTAATCAAAATCCTTCTTAATGTTTTCGTTTTAATAAAATTTGTAAAATTTTTAATCAAAAAATAAACTAATAGCTCGCCATTGTTGACGTCACCAAGCGGTGACGTCACATCAGGCTTCCACAGTGTCTTTAACTACGTAAGGTAGTGATTGAAATACACCACAAGGTGTCAATGGCGACTTTTAAATTAATTAGAGACCTAGCCAAGGCAAAGTCAGAGTAAGTTTTACGTGTATTTTGCATAGCTATTTTGATTGGGAGAGCCAGTTCTCTTTGCATTGAGCGCTTTTCTTTTTGTGAACATTATTTTTTTGAGAGATAGGAATATTACTTTAGTCGCGCTTTCACTAAATGATACTGTAGCGACTTAACTGTTCCGCTCAAATGCATGATGGGAAGTTGGGCAACCACGACTGTCAGTGGTGGCTGCAAATGGTATACACTATGTTCTGTGTTGTGTTCAAATAAGCGTGTTAAGAAAAAGATAATATTCCTATCTCTCACAGGAGACTTATTTTTCTTGTGCTTACAATAACAATAAATCCACAAGATGGCATTAACATTATTAACATTTATGTGTATTTTGCATAGCTATTTGATTGGGAATGCCAGTTCTCTTTGCATTGAGCGCTTTTCTTTTTGTGAACATTTTTTTGAGAGATAGGAATATAATTTTT
Source organism: Corythoichthys intestinalis (assembly GCF_030265065.1). Lineage (NCBI taxonomy): Eukaryota > Metazoa > Chordata > Actinopteri > Syngnathiformes > Syngnathidae > Corythoichthys > Corythoichthys intestinalis. Next base: position 15,427,756 of record NC_080395.1, on the reverse strand, counting down.
GCTGTGCTTTCACTAAATTATACTGTAGCAACTTAACTGTTCCGCCCAAATGCATGATGGGAAGTTGGGCAACCACAACTGTCAGCGGTGGCTGCAAATGGTATCCAGTATGTTCTGCGTTGTGTTCAATTAGGCGTGTTAAGAAAAAGAACGTCTCCTGCACTGCACAAATGCATGATGGGAAGTTGCGAAACCATGACTGTCAGTGGTGGCTTCAAATTGTATACAGTATGTTCAATTAAGCGTGTTAAGAAAAAGAACGTCTCCTGCTCTGCACAAATGCATGATGGGAAGTTGGGCAACCATGGCTGTCAGCGGTGGCTTCAAATGGTATACACTCAGTTCATTTAGGCGTGTTAAAAATGGAGTCATTGTAAAATATTCGAGGCAACGCATGAACGGGTCATTCCGTCCATGCGTTAATTGCGTCAAATATTTTAACGTGATTAATTTAAAAAAAATTAATTACCGCCCTTTTACGCAATAAATTTGACAGCCCTAAAAAAGACACATGTTGATGAATAGTCACTTTTGCCACTTTGTCCCGGGTTGATAAATCAGAGATGGTTGTACAACTATTGCCACAGTAAGTTCTATTCTTCTACTATTTCTGTCTTTGCCATTGCTGGCATCACCCCAAAAAGATTACATGGAGTATTTTAAGTGTGATGCATATGTACGTCAATTTCACTGAGAACAAGTGACCTGTAATCAACAGGATGGGACCCCAAAATGCCCCCAAATCAACAGAAAGTGACCGAATCAGTATTGTTTTTGTCAGCGATGACGACAATGAAATTATTTAATTAATTAATTAATTATTTATTGTAAGTTGCTTCAAACAAAAAAATATATTTAAAAAGAAAAACGTTGCACATGTGTCAATCACCGTTTACCAAAGCCTGAGAGGGTTTGAGTAGACTCACTATGAAGCATTTAATAAAGCCAAGCATTTTCTTACTACTTTATTCCTGTTTTAAAATAATTCGGTGGGGCAGTAACAGGTTTAAAACATATCATAATTCTTATATTTTGAAGTGCTTAAAAATCATTTATAAATCATACTTTGGGGGGAAAAAAGTGAAAAAACACGTCATATATTTATCTTTTATCCCCAATGTAAAATCTGAATAAATACATTGAACACGCACAAAAAAATTGAGAGGGGGGGGCGCTACTTCGCGGTTTTCACTTATTGCGGCGGGTTCTGGTCCCCATTAACCGCGAGAAACGAGGGATCACTGTATTTCTGAAAAGAAGCAAGAATCATTCCCACCACTCGTCGGGCCGGTGTTGTGCTGACACCGGCCGTCGGCTCAAGTCCCAGTCGAAAATACCGCGTCTCACGTGGACGACGGGAACGATGCGAGGCGCCCCGCTCCATCCAAGAGCATGCCGCTTAATTTGACTCAACAGTGTGTTTCTTCGTTTATATTACCGCTAAATACACAAGCTTGACGCCAATTTAACAGGAGCTATTTTTTTTCATGGGAGATTTGGCTAGCTCTGGCAGTGTTTGACGCAAGCTGCAACGAATGGCAGTAACTTTTTTATATCGCAAAATGTGAAAACGATTGAAACCATTACTCACCATATTCAATCTGCTGGCAAATACAGGCAAGTGTGTATGCTGCGCTCTGGTCTGTCCCGGTGTGGATAAGGCCTGCTTTTTGTTTTCGCAGCTTTGCAATGCAACCAAAGGCTCTCCGAGCACTCCATGTAGTGCGCGCGTTTGGAATAATGGAACGCAACTTGGGCTAGAGCTGGGCGGTAAACCGAAAATTTACCGTCACCGAAATTCTTCACGATGACCGACGTAATTTTGACCATGTCGGTAAATTCGGTAAATTAATAAAACAAGAAAATAGTCTTTTCATCCCGCTTTGACTGTGTTGTTCGCCTATGTTCATTCCCCTTTAAGAAAGCAGTGAATGTACTCACGTAGGGAGTCACGTGATCATCAGGAAGCCAATCAAACAGAAGCCCGGCAAGCTAACGCTAGCAGCTAATGCTACAAGCAAAACGTGATGGAGTGTGGCTTAAGGGAGGTTCGCCAAACTTTCACCCGACATTTAATAGACTCTTGGTGGCATTCAGACGGGCTTTCACCCGCTGTACTCCCTTGTTCTCACGATTTCCGGAGATGGTGCTTTCATTGCTTTCTACTGGTAGCCAGGCCACAGGCTAACGCTAGCGCCTAACGCTAGCGGCCGCTAGCGGCTAACGCTACAAATGAACGTGATGGAGTCGGATAGCGGCTCTAACCTTGTCAAAACGGCTGAACTTAATCAGTGGATTGTGCACGGACTGCATCTAGCAATTACTATGTCGCGTTATTTTGTATCTGACTGTGTGTGATTTCTCTGATAGCTTTTGTGATGGTAAAGCATTCAGCATTAAGCACAATCCAACGGTGAAACTTGTAATATGACCGAGAAATGGCCCCAGCTATTTTTCTGTATGTGCTTAATTCTGTGTCATTATTGCTATCATAAAATCTTAAGTGTTTCATTTGCAGAAGATCAATATAGCTTTAATGTGTGTCTGTCTGTCTGTCTGTTTGGGGGTTCATGTATGCCTGCATTTATTAAAAAATGCACTTGGGGGGGGGGGGGGGGGGCTGAAACCATAAAGTAAACACTTGTATTGAATAATTATGTCACAGCAGCCATTAACAATAAATTGTCTTTTTGAAGTGTACTGTTCAAGCTGCAAGTCATTTGTGTTACAATGACATGTTTGCACAGGCATATGGATTTTGACAATGTAGATTGTTCAAGCCATACACGCTGTTATAAATGCTCATACTTGAATTCTTATTGTTTACAATACATTTTTATAAACCTAATGTCTAGACTGCATGTACAATTGTTAAATATATCAAATTGAATGCTGGTAACTAAATCAACAAGAAACTGTTAATCTGTATTTCATGCATTGATTCAGATTTTCAAATTATACAACAGTCTGCTTGGGCGACTTTATCGTCATTTATCGTTATCGAGGTAAATCTGCTCCATTTATCGTGATACGTATTTAAGGCCATATCGCCCACCCCTAGCTTGGGCCGATGATTGGTTCTCGTCAGCGAAGCATCTAGAAGGATTTGCTGACTGTCCAACTGTCACTTTTTTAAAGAACCGATTTCTTAAGTGCTCAGTTCACGTACTAAGTTAATCACATGATGATAACAATAATAATAATTAAATAAAACCTACCGACCCCCCCCCCCTCCTCCCAAAAAGAATTTCTCCTCGGATCTACGCAATTCACGTAGGTCGCCCTTTTTGACTTCAAAACGGCGAATTTCGCCGAAAGGTGAGAGATTTTCATGCCTGATATATATTAGGGCTGACAAAATTATCGCGTTAACGCGCGGTAATTAATTTTTTTAAATTAATCACGTTAAAATATTTGACGCAATTAACGCACATGTCCCGCTCAGACAGTATTCTGCCTTTTGGTAAGTTTTACAGCAAGGTTTTTTGTGCTGTCTAACAGTGAACTCTTGTGGTTGCTTTGCGACATGGTTTATTGCTTTCTTGCCAGTTCAATATGGCTGCACGATGTCCCTGGCTGACGCCTACGTTGTAATGTTGTGCTTATATGATCCTTGGACAAGATTTGTCCATAAGTATGGTTGTTGTAAAGAATGTACATATTATGTTAGTAAGCAAAATGTTATATTTTTTGTATGAGACGCTTTTTGTTTAGTGAACCTGTATAGCGTGCTAAGCTAACGTTGTTGCTAATGCTTGTGTACTTTTTTTTGTAGTTTCACTACGGTCTAAAGAGGACAGTGGTTTGAGGCCATTTTATTAATAAATCAGATGAAAAAAGAAGAAGTCTGATTATTAAGGCGTCGTTCACTAGCTGTCTAGCTTTGGAAAAAGTAGACGCTTCGGAGTGAGGACAGCATAGACAGATTTAAATGACAGTAGAGTGAAATGCCCACTACAGTCCTTATGTACCGTATGTTGAATGTATATATCCATCTTGTGTCTTATCTTTCCATTCCAACAAATTATTTTACAGAATATATATATAATTTACAGAAAAATATGGCATATTTTATAGATGGTTTGAATTGCGATTGATTAATTTTTAAGCTGTAATTAACTCGATTAAATTTTTTAATCATTTGACAGCCCTAATTATATATATATATATATTACATATAATTTTTTTTTTTTCCGAGTGAAAGCAGTGAATTGGTCTTTTTTTTATTCTAGTGAAATCTGAGGCAATTAATTGTTGGCTGTTTTCAACAATGTACATTGAAAATAAAGACATTGATTGACAGAAAATGGCTCAATATTAGATGAAAAGTTGTTTTCTGATGTATATTTATATTTGCTTTTTACCTAAAAAATATGTTTTATACAATTACTCGATTAATCAATAGGATTTTCAGTCGATTACTCGATTACTAAAATATTCGATAGCTGCAGCTCTAAAATGTATTAAAAAGAACATCTCGACCACTCCTTGATGTCTGCGATTTCTGCATCGCGACCCTTGTTATATTGCCATGTTTCACCCCTAAAATCTCCGAAAAATCCGGCTGTGACCAGTCACAGCTACGTCTTGGCACTCGGCAATACATCCTACACGGAGTTTTTGGATCGAAAAGAGGTAAGCACGCGATAATATCTTGTTAAAATCATGGCGTTATGACGTTATAAACATTATGACGTGATGGCGTTAGAAATTATGCTCTCGCGTGCTCTCACCTCCAGTTAGGGTTTTGCCGTTTAACCCTTTAACACCTAAGCCTATTTTGGCCGAATTTGCTTGCATTTGATGTTGCCTTTATATTTCAAAGAAAAAATTGTTTACAATGGCCAAGTTGGGTCCCTTTTTTCAGGACACCTTGAACTTCATGTCCAAACTGTTGTTTTCTTCACTGACCAATTTTAATCCACATTTGGGACCCAAAAAGACAAAAAAAAAATACCAAAATCTTTTTTCAAAATTTGTAATGTTGACGTCCCACTGACAACCTAACATGCTCAACCAACCGTTTTGAAGCTTGATCATATTTATTCAACTTGTTAGGATAAACATTCAATAGAAAAAAATAAGATTGAATAGTTTAATGTTTAACAATTCAACACAAACAGCAGGTATGGTCATAGGCGTTTTTGGCCTTTACACATACTATGGTCAAAATAAGTTATATACAGTGCAAAATAGTGAGAAAAAAAATTATATATATCATCTAACACAAAAAGGGTTTGGAGGATATCTCTTTGTGAAGTTAAGTGTTGTACCCATCACCTTATCAAAAGTATATACCTACATGCAATCAAGCTTCTCGAACACACATCTACATAAAAATTTAAAAGATTATAGTAAAGAAAAAATATATATAACATTGAAAAAAAGTATTTAAAAAAAATATTGACAAGTAGTTTAGTTCAATTCAAAATTTGCAGGCATGCGACCCAATAAAGTTTTTTTTTGCGCACTCAATAAAGCTTGAACAGGTCACGGAGCTGCGTCACACACAACGTCACACAGCCTACTCTTTCCCCGTTTGCGCGCTGCCGTCACTTCTATTCGCCGAGATGCCGACTCATGCAAAGAAAAAGACGACAACTACGGCTCATCTTCCTCCTTGAGTTAATGAAATAATGCATTAGCTTGCGCTAAATGTAGTTTTATATTCATTCTGCACGTTTCAAAGTCGCTCGCTCAAACCAACCGGCCGTTGCTTGCGTCGCATGCCTCCCTTTCATTAGTTGGCGCCTCGTTCGGAAATTTATTAAAAATGATCACATTCGGTTCGTCCTTCTTGACATCAGAACGGCTCTTGGGATATGTAGTCTTTTGTGCTGCTTTCGGTTTTGAAAAAGGACAAGAAATGATGGAAATATGGAGATAGATACATGGTCCATGCAGCGTTTGAATGCATATTTATGAGTGCAATAAAACCATAAAACTCAAATGACATTATCTCCCGTTTTTCTTGGTCGATTGACTTCAAATAAAAACTGGTGTGGACATCAACTTCCGCACTTTCAAATGAGACCAACCAGCGGCACGTGGGTGACGTAATTACAGCGTGACGAAGCTTCAAAGACGATATGTGTAAACGCGTCGCTGCCGACACGTTCGGTGTTAAAGGGTTAATTTTTTTTTTTTTTAAATGCCGTCCTGTTCATTTTTTTTTTTCTTTCCCCAGAAAAATGAGATTTTAAGCTTTCCAATGATGTATCACACATGCATATAGGACAATTTTGAAATTCGGCCAAACTGGGGGTCTCAGTCACCTGAGTGTTTTCCGCCATATATATATATTTTGTAGGGCTGTCAAACAACTAAAATTTTTCATCGAGTTAATTACAGCTTAAAAATTAATTAATCGTAATAATCGTAATTAATCGCAATTCAAACCATCTATAAAATATGCCATATTTTTCTGTAAATTATTGTTGGAATGGAAAGATAAGACACAAGATGGATATATACATTCAACATACAGTACATAAGGACTGTATTTGTTTATTATAACAATAAATCAACAAAATGGCATTAACATTATTAACATTTTGTTAAAGTGATCCATGGATAGAAAGACGTGTAGTTCTTAAAAGATAAATGTTAGTACAAGTTATAGAAATTTTATATTAAAACCCCTCTTAATGTTTTCGTTTTATTAAAATTTGTACAATTTTCAATCAAAAAATAAACTAGTCGCTCGCCATTGTTGATGTCAATAATTACACCATGCTCACTCATGGTACTAACCCATAAAATCAGTTGGACCCAAACTCCAGCAGAGGGCGCCAAACACCAAACAACAAGTAACAAGCGGAGATTACACTGTACTGTCATTTTAGTCAGTTTGACGCGGTTAACGCACATGCCCCGCTCAAATATTCTAACGTGATTAATTTAAAAAATTAATTAGCGCCCGTTAACGCGATAATTTTGACAGCCCTAATATTTTGTTGTTGTTTTTTCTACTCGCATCTGAGACGCATTTTTTTCTCCAACAATGTACATCTAAAATAAAGACAGAATTTCTAAAAATGGTTCAATATTAGATGAAATGTCTTGTTTTCTCATGTTTATAATTGTTATTTACCTAAAAATGTTTTGTCCTATTAAACAATGGAATTTTCAGTAGTCAACTCGATTACTAAAATATTCGCTTTCCAGCCCTAATCTAATGCAATTTGATTTCTGTAAAAATCATTCTACAGAGTTGGCAAACTATTTATAGAGAAGATCAAACGCATGTTGGACACCAAACCTTGCATTGGCGCAGTATTTCTAGATATGAGAAGAGAATTTGACACCGTAAATCATGAAATTCTTCTATCTAAACTAACCCATTTTAATTTTTCCTTGGATGCAATTCAGTGGATAAAATCATATTTAGAACTCAGGAAACCGTGTGTCCGCATTAACAGTGTCAAATCAACATTTCTAGATGTCCCTGTTGGCCTGCCTCAGGGGTCAGTACTTGGCCCACTGTTATTTTCTATGTATATTAATGACTTGCAGAATTCACGAGTAAATGAATGAATTGCAAATGTACGCTGATGATGCAGTCATCTTCACTAGTGTGAAAAATATTCAAGACGCAGCCTCTGCTCTCACATTAGCCAAGGTTCCTACAAATGAATGGCTTTTGCAAATCTTGCCTACAACTAAAAGGCTTTGTACCATTGGGCATCAAACAATCAGGTTTGCTTTTGAGAGGACAGGAACGACAACTCTCTGAATTGAAGTACCTTGGAGTGTGACACTTGATTCCACATGGTCTTTTAAGGGGAACCTCAGACTTAAAGACTTGTAGGCTCTAATAAGCCACAATTGTTCTATTTTACTAATATATGTTATTAGAAACACAAAATATTGCCATTGATTTAAAAATCAATAACGCGAGTGACGTTGAAACAACGTAACGTTGTTCTATGGTATGTCAGGCGATGGTTAGGTTAACATTGTTTTATATATTGATGAACTAATTTTGACAAACTGTTGATTTATAATTAGGGTTGGGCATCGAGAATCGAGCATCGATGGGAACCGGTTCCAACACTCCGATGATCCCGGAATCGTTCGAATTTTAAAATTTCGATTCCTTGTTTCGATGCCCTGACCGCCAAGCAGAAAAAAAATAGCTCGGGTTCAAAGACTGATATTTATATTAGGGCTGTCAAAATTATAGCGTTAACGGGCGTTATTTTTTTTTAATTAATCACGTTAAAATATTTGACACAATTAACGCAGACGCCCCGCTCAGACACATTTAAATGACGGTACAGTGAAACGCTCACTTGTTAATTGTGTTTTATGGAGTTTTGCCGCCCTCTGCTGGCGCTTGGGTACGACTGATTTTATAGGCTTGAGCACCCATGAGCATTGTGTAAGTAATTATTGACATCAACAATGGCGGGCTACTAGTTTATTTTTTGCTTGAAAATTTAACAAATGTTATTTAAACGAAAACATTAAGAGGGGTTTTAATATAAAATTTCGATAACTTGTACTAACATTTATCAACTACAAGTCTTTCTATCCATGGATCGCTTTAACAAAATGTTAATAATGTTAATGCCATCTTGTTGATTTATTGTTATAATAAACAAATACAGTCCTTATGTACCGTATGTTGAATGTATATATCTATCTTGTGTCTTATCTTTCCATTCCAACAATAATTTACAGAAAAATATGGCATATTTTATAGATGGTTTGAATGGCGATTAATTACAATTAATTTTTAAGCTGTAATTAACTCGATTAAACATTTTAATCGTTTGACAGCCCTAATTTATATACAAGTTAAAATTAGCACTGTGAGAAGTTCAGAAGTTAAGATTTTAATATAAAGAATGCAATTTTTTTTTTTAACCTGCCTTTTAAAAAATCGGAATCGAGAATCGTTCGGAACTGGAATCGCTACATTTCAAACGATGCCCAACTCTATTTATAATTGACTGGGAAATATGATTGAAAAGTTATTGAATTATATATATTATAATTTACTTGTTCTCCCCACTGTATATGTTATAAAGTAAAGGCAAGTGGACACAGGCGTTCTTTGGACCGCGCCGTTTATTGGAATACGCTTCGGCAACTCCTTCACAACAAACATAAGTATCGTTTAGTAAAAGCACAACAAAAATAATATTCCTATCTCTCAAAAAAAAAAAATAATGTTCACAAAAAGAAAAGCACTTCAGTCTATAGTAATGAGGCCCTATTCTGACACAGTTAAACAACAATGCAAAATGAACTGGCATTCCATATCAAAATAGCTATGCAAAATATACGTAAAACTTTTCACTCTATTTTTATTATTGTTATTTTTATTCTTATTATTATTATATTAACTCTACTTTTGATTGAAAAGTTTACAAATTTTATTAAAACAAAAACATGAAGAGGGGTTTTAATATAAAATTACTATAACTTGTAACTATAACATTTATCGTTTAAGAACTACAAGTCTTTCTATACGTGGATCACTTTAACAGAAAGAATGTTAATAGTGCCATTTGTGGATTTATTGTTACAATAAACAAATACAGTACTGATGTACAGTATGTTGTATGTAGAGGTGTGCAAAATTTCCGATTCTTAGATTATTCGCGATTCGGCCGTGGAAGATTCGAGAACGATTCACAAACATCCAAATTCCGATTATTGAAATATGCCAAGTAAAGCGGAAGTACAACACACTCAGCGCGCCGCGCGGTCTTCGGGACGCAATGAGGAAGAACGGAGCGAGAGTAGCTAAACATCATGCTTGTCATTACCCGGCCCCTCGGGTAATGCCAATGCTCAACTCACGGCTCTAGCTCAACTCATGCCACGAGATAAAAAAAACACAACAACATACCTGACTGCTGCCGAAAAGCTCCTACAAAGTACATCCACATAATGTTATGGTAGATATCATTTATATAGGACTAGATGCACCATAGATTCGGTAGCGTTAGCAGCACATCTACAAAAAGCTAGATGTGGGTGTTAGTAAACGGCCGCCATCTTAAAGCAGTACACTTCCCTACAAGGCTGTTGTAGCGAACCTTCCAAGCACACCTAATTAACTTTTTATCTAAAATACTCCTAAATCGGTAAAATATTGACTTGAATCTATCTTTAAAACAGTTTTAAAACTTTCACATGTCGAAAGTAGACAAAAGGGAAATTATGGAATAACGGGAGCAATTTTAACAACTTTAACGGTTGATTCACAACATTAAATTAATTGAATGTAGTTTAAAGCTGCTGATACAGAATGGGGACTGGAGTTTTTTTATTTACTGTTATTTTTGTATATTTTTTATTGCTATATGTTAACTTGATACTGAAATAGTAGTTTGGTTTAGCCTGAGAGTATTTTTGAACAATTTTGGAACTAATGTACAAAACATTTAAAAAAAAGAAAAAGGAAAAAAAAACGAGGGGGGTGCATCAATAATCGTTTTATAATCGAATCGGAGCCTCTGAATCGTAATCGAATCGTTAGGTGCCCAAAGATTCCCAGCTCTAGTTGTATGTATATCCGTCGTGTGTCTTATCTTTCCATTCCAACAATAATATACATAAAAATATGGCATATTTTAGAGATGGTTTGAATTGCGGTTAATTACGATTAATTAATTTTTAAGCTGTAATTAACTTGATTAAAAATGTTAATAGTTTGACAGCCCTAGTAAAAATGTCATCAATATTCCTTCACTACAAACCAGCAAAAATCGCCTTCCAGTTAGTTTCCATGCTTAAAAGCCGAAAAAGTACATTTTCAAAATTCAAACATCACTTTAAAAGGAATCAATTGGCTTTGTGCAAAAATCTTGAATGAGTGGAATTTAATCGGAGCGCCACCGTTAAGAGGCATTCGGCTTTTATTTCTTGTATTTAACCTCAGCTCAACTTTCAAGTGTCTGACGGCGTGTTTGAGACACGACTAACCTCGACTTGTCATGCCTGCCGAATTCATCCTCGCTGCAGCTGCCGCCGATAAAGTCGACGTTCCCGGGAGAGAATTCCTCCGGCTCTTCGTCCTCGGCCGCCTGGATAGCCACCGTAATGGTAACCGTGCCCATCTCCTGGGAAAGCCGGTGGTCCACCGTGATGACCTCCTCGGACGAGTCCGGGGAACACGGGCTCGCCGCCGCGCTCATCTTCTCCCCGGAGTCGGTGGCGGAAGAGTCGAGTAGGCGGCGGGCGGGAGGCGACGCCGCTCGACGGCTACTCTGGCGCGAAGCTCCCCAGACGCGCTCCACGGCTTGCCGCGCGACCTCGATCCGGATCGGAGCGGCCTGCGGAGCCGGCGAGACGCAGCCTGAAGCGGGAGAGGCCGACTGACTGGAAGGGGAGGAGGAGGAGGCGGCAGCCGTAGCACCACCACCACCGTGTACCGCCGCGGCTACTGCAGCTACTTCCTCATATGTAAGCGGCTTTGTAGCTCGGAAGCGAGCTCTGGGATTGGGCCGTGTCGGCGTCTCTTCGCACTCACTGGCCCACGAGCACAGGCTGACACAAAGCCAGGAGGGGGGAAGTAGGAAGGAGAGGCAACGCAAGAAGGCGTTCACCAGAGCGTGCATGCTTTATTTATTTGATGATTTTCTCGCCAAATTCCAGCGTAATGTCGTGCCGGTGATGATCCGCTTCACCGACTCGTCTCTAAATAGCAGGGGAGCCAATTCACGTGTTGGGAAACTAATTGCCGTGACAATGGACAGGTAGAGGCGAGGGGCGACTAATTGGATAATAGGCTTGCAGCCTCGCTTGGCACGCAAGCAGGGAAGAAGTGGAGCTTCGGGGAAAGAGGGTTGTGTGTGGAGATGATTTCCCCCCTATTCCAATAAATTGATTTTAATTGTGAGTATATATATTCACAACATAACGTTTCCCCTTGTTTGAATCTCGACTGAATGTTTGTCGAATAATTCGACGAACTCAAATGGGTCACTTTTTAACAGTGCCATTTGTGCCCATGTATGTAGTTACGGTTATGTTAGAATGGCAAAAATCAACAGGAAGTGACCCAATATGTACAGGAAGTGAACCTGAAATACCCCAAAATAAACAGGAAGTGACCCTGGAATGCTCAAAATTAACAGGAAGTGACCTTGAAAACTTCAAAATAGTTCAAAATCAACAAGAAGTGACCCAATATGTACAGGAAGTGAACCCGAAATGCCCCAAAATAAACAGGAAATGACCCTGAAATGCCTCAAAATTAACAGTAAGTGACCCAATATGTAAAAGAAGTGAAACAGAAATGCCTCAAAATAAACAGGAAATGACCATGGAATGCTCCAAAATTGACAGGAAGTGACCCTGAAATGCCTCATAATCAACAGGAAGTGACCCAATATGTACAGGAAGTGAACCTGAAATACCCCAAAATAAACAGGAAGTGATCCTGAAATGCCCCAAAATAAACAGGAAGTGACCCTGAAATGCCTCAAAATCAACAGGAAGTGACCCAATATGTATAGAAAGTGAACCCAAAATGACCCACAATGTACAGGAAGTGACCGTGAAATGCCTCAAAATCAAAAGGAAGTGACCCGATATGTACAGGAAGTGAACCTGAAATACTTCAAAATCAACAAGAAGTGACCTAATATGTACAGGAAGTGAACCCGAAATGCCCCAAAATAAACAGGAAGTGACCCTGAAATGCCTCAAAATTAACAGTAAGTGACCCAATATGTAAAAGAAGTGAAACAGAAATGCCTAAAAAAAAACAGGAAGTGACCATGGAATGCTCCAAAATTGACAGGAAGTGACCCTGAAATGCCTCAAAATCAACAGGAAGTGACCTAATATGTACAGGAAGTGAACCTGAAATACCCCAAAACAAACAGGAAGTGATCCTGAAGTGCCCCAAAATAAACAGGAAGTGACCCTGAAATGCGTCAAAATCAACAAGAAGTGACCCAATATGTATAGAAAGTGAACCCAAAATGACCCACAATGTACAGGAAGTGACCGTGAAATGCCTCAAAATCAACAGGAAGTGACCCGATATGTACAGGAAGTGAACCTGAAATACTTCAAAATCAACAAGAAGTGACCTAATATGTACAGGAAGTGAACCCGAAATGCCCCAAAATAAACAGGAAGTGACCCTGAAATGCCTCAAAATTAACAGTAAGTGACCCAATATGTAAAAGAAGTGAAACAGAAATGCCTCAAAATAAACAGGAAGTGACCATGGAATGCTCAAAAATCGACAGGAAGTGACCCTGAAATTCCTCAAAATCAACAGGAAGTGACCCAATATGTACAGGAAGTGAACCTGAAACACCCCAAAATAAACAGGAAGTGATCCTGAAATGCCCCAAAATAAACAGGAAGTGACCCTGAAATGCCTCAAAATCAACAGGAAGTGACCCAATATGTATAGAAAGTGAACCCAAAATGACCCACAATGTACAGGAAGTGACCGTGAAATGCCTCAAAATCAATAGGAAGTGACCGTGAAATGCCTCAAAATCAACAGGAAGTGACCCGATATGTACAGGAAGTGAACCTGAAATACTTCAAAATCAACAAGAAGTGACCTAATATGTACAGGAAGTGAACCCGAAATGCCCCAAAATAAACAGGAAGTGACCCTGAAATGCCTCAAAATTAACAATAAGTGACCCAATATGTAAAAGGTGAAACAGAAATGCCTCAAAATAAACAGGAAGTGACCATGGAATGCTCCAAAATTGACAGGAAGTGACCCTGAAATGCCTCAAAATCAACAGGAAGTGACCCAATATGTACAGGAAGTGAACCTGAAATACCCCAAAATAAACAGGAAGTGATCCTGAAATGCCCCAAAATAAACAGAAAGTGACCCTGAAATGCCTCAAAATCAACAGGAAGTGACCCGATATGTATAGAAAGTGAACCCAAAATGACCCACAATGTACAGGAAGTGACCGTGAAATGCCTCAAAATCAATAGGAAGTGACCCGATATGTATAGAAAGTGAACCCAAAATGACCCACAATGTACAGGAAGTGACCGTGAAATGCCTCAAAATCAACAGGAAGTGACCCGATATGTACAGGAAGTGAACCTGAAATACTTCAAAATCAACAAGAAGTGACCTAATATGTACAGGAAGTGAACCCGAAATGCCCCAAAATAAACAGGAAGTGACCCTGAAATGCCTCAAAATTAACAGTAAGTGACCCAATATGTCAAAGAAGTGAAACAGAAATGCCTCAAAATAAACAGGAAGTGACCATGGAATGCTCAAAAATCGACAGGAAGTGACCCTGAAATTCCTCAAAATCAACAGGAAGTGACCCAATATGTACAGGAAGTGAACCTGAAACACCCCAAAATAAACAGGAAGTGACCCTGAAATGCCTCAAAATCAACAGGAAGTGACCCAATATGTATAGAAAGTGAACCCAAAATGACCCACAATGTACAGGAAGTGACCGTGAAATGCCTCAAAATCAACAGGAAGTGACCCGATATGTACAGGAAGTGAACCTGAAATACTTCAAAATCAACAAGAAGTGACCCAATATGTACAGGAAGTGAACCCGAAATGCCCCAAAATAAACAGGAAGTGACCCTGAAATGCCTCAAAATTAACAGTAAGTGACCCAATATGTAAAAGAAGTGAAACAGAAATGCCCCAAAATAAACAGGAAGTGATCCTGAAGTGCCCCAAAATAAACAGGAAGTGACCCTGAAATGCCTCAAAATCAACAGGAAGTGACCCAATATGTGCAGGAAGTGAACCTGAAACACCCCAAAATAAACAGGAAGTGACCCTGAAATGCCTCAAAATCAACAGGAAGTGACCCAATATGTACAGGAAGTGAACCTGAAATACCCCAAAATAAACAGGAAGTGATCCTGAAATGCCCCAAAATAAACAGAAAGTGACCCTGAAATGCCTCAAAATCAACAGGAAGTGACCCAATACGTATAGAAAGTGACCCCAAAATGACCCACAATCTACAGGAAGTGACCGTGAAATTCCTCAAAATCAACAGGAAGTGACCCGATATGTACAGGAAGTGTCCCTGAAATGCCTCAAAATAAACCAATAAGTGACTTGATATGTACAGGAATGAACCCAAAATGCCCCCCCCCCCCAAAAAAAACGGGAAGTGATCCTGAAATGCCCCAAAATAAACAGGAAGTGACCACGGAAAGCTCAAAATAAACTTGAAGTGACCCTGAAATGCCTCAAAATCAACAGGAAGTGACCCAATATGTAGAGGAAGTGAACCTGAAATACCCCAAAATAAACATGAAATGACCCTGGAATGTTCAAAATTAACAGTAAGTGACCCTGAAATACTTCAAAATCAACAAGAAGTGACCCAATATGTACAGGAAGTGAACCCGAAATGACCCAAAATAAACAAGAAGTGACCCTGAAATGCCTCAAAATTAACAGGAAGTGACCTAATATGTAAAGGAAGCGAAACAGATATGCCTCAAAATTAACAGGAAGTGAACCCAAAAATGCCCCAAAATAAACAGGAAGTGAACCTGAAATGCCTCAAAATCAACAGGAAATGACCCAATATGTATAGAAAGTGAACCCAAAATGTACAGGAAGTGAACCCGAAATGACCCAAAGTAAACAGGAAGTGACCCTGAAATGCCTCAAATTCAACAGGAAGTGACCCAATATGTAAAGGAAGTGAAACAGAAATGCCTCAAAATCAACAAGAAGTGACCATGGAATGCTCAAAATCAACAGGAAGTGACCCTGAAATGTCTCAAAATAAACCCACAAGTGACTTGATATGTACAGGAATGAACCCAAAATGACCCCCCAAAAAACAGGAAATGATCCTGAAATGCCCCATAATAAACAGGAAGTGACCATGGAAAGCTCAAAATCAACTTGAAGTGACCCTGAAATGCTTCAAAATCAACCGGAAGTGAGCCAATATGTATAGAAAGTGAACCCAAAATGACCCACTCTGTACAGGAAGTGACATTGAAATGCCTCAAAATCAACAGGAAGTGACCCTGAAATGCTTCAAAATCAACAGGAAGTGACCCAATATGTACAGGAAGTGAACCTGAAATACCCCAAAATAAACAGGAAGTGACCCTGGAATGCTCAAAATTAACACGAAGTGACCCTGAAATGCCTCAAAATTAACAGTAAGTGACCCAATATGTACAGGAAGTGAACCTGAAATACCCCAAAATAAACAGGAAGTGATCCTGAAATGCCCCAAAATAAACAGAAAGTGACCATGGAATGCTCCAAAATTGACAGGAAGTGACCCCGAAATGCCTCAAAATAAACCCATAAGTGAATTGATATGTACAGGAATGAACCCAAACCCGCCCCCCCCCTCAAAAAAACAGGAAGTAATCCTGAAATGACCCATAATAAAGAGGAAGTGACCATGGAAAGCTCAAAATCAACTTAAAGTGAACCTGAAATGCCTCAAAATCAACAGAAGGTGACCCAATATTGACATAAAGTGAACCCAAAATCACCCACAATGTACAGGAAGTGACCGTGAAATGCCTCAAAATCAGGAAGTGACCCAATATGTTTAAAAAGTGAACCCAAAATGACCCACAATGTACAGGAAGTGACCGTGAAATGCCTCAAAATCAACAGGAAGTGACCCAATATGTACAGGAAGTGAACCTGAAATACCCCCAAATAAACAGGAAGTGACCCTGGAATGCTCAAAATCAACAGGAAGTGACCCTGAAATACTTCCAAATCAACAAAAAGTGACCCAATATGTAAAGGAATGAACCCATAATGCCCCCAAAATAAACAGGAAGTGATCCTGAAATGCCCCAAAATAAACAGGAAGTGACCCTGAAATGCCTTAAAATCAACATGAAGTGACCCAATATGTATAGAAAGTGAACCCAAAATGACCCACAATGTACAGGAAGTGACAGTGAAATGCCTCAAAATCAACAGGAAGTGACCCAATATGTACAGAAAGTGAACCTGAAATACCCCAAAATAAACAGGAAATGACCCTGGAATGCTCAAAATTAACAGGAAGTGACCCTGAAATACATCAAAATCAACAAGAAGTGACCCAATATGTACAGGAAGTGAAACAGAAATGGCTCAAAATCAATGAGAAGTGACCATGGAATGCTCAAAATCAACAGGAAGTGACCCTGAAATGCCTCAAAATAAACCCATAAGTGACTTGATATGTACAGGAATGAACGGAAATTACCCGCCCCCCCCCCCCCCCCCCCCAAAAAAAATAGGAAGTGATCCTGAGATGCCCCAAAATAAACAGGAAGTGACCATGGAAAGCTCAAAATAAACTTGAAGTGACCCTGAAATGCCTCAAAATCATCAGGAAGTGACCCAATATGTATAGAAAGTGAACCCAAAATGTACAGGAAGTTACCGTGAAATGCCTCAAAATCAACAGGAAGTGACCGAATATGTACAGGAAGTGAACTTGAAATACCCCAAAATAAACAGGAAGTGACCCTGGAATGCTCAAAATTAACAGGAAGTGACCCTGAAATACTTAAAAATCAACAAGAAGTGACCAAATACGTACAGGAAGTGAACCCGAAATACCTCATAATTAACAGGAAGTGACCTAATATGTAAAGGAAGTGAAACAGAAATGCCTCAATATAAATAGGAAGTGACCCTGAAATGCCTCAAAATAAACCCATAAGTGACTTGATATGTACAGGAATGAACCCAAAATGCTCCTCCAAAACAACAGGAAGTGATCCTGAAATACCCAATAATAAACAGGACGTGACCATGGAAAGTTCAAAATCAACTTGAAGTGACCCTGAAATGCTTCAAAATCAACTTGAAGTGACCCTGAAATGCTTCAAAATCAAGTGGAAGTGAGCCAATATGTATAGAAAGTGAACCCAAAATGACCCACAATGTACAGGAAGTGACCGTGAAATGCCTCAAAATCAACAGGAAGTGACCCTGAAATGCTTCAAAATCAACAGGAAGTGACCCAATATGTACAGGAAATGAACCCAAAATGCTTTAAAATTAACAGGAAGTGACCTAATATGTAAAGGAAGTGAAACAGAAATGCCTCAAAATAAACAAGAAATGACCATGGAATGCTCCAAAATTGACAGGAAGTGACCCTGAAATGCCTCAAAATAAACCAATAAGTGACTTGATATGTACAGGAATGAACCCAAAATGCCCCCCCCCCCAAAAAAAAAACAGGAAGTGATACTGAAATGCCCATAATAAACAGGAAGTGACCATGGAAAGCTCAAAATAAACTTGAAGTGACCCTGAAATGCCTAAAAATCAACAGGAAGTGACCCAATATGTAAAGGAAGTGAAACAGAAATGCTTCAAAATCAACATGAAGTGACCATGGAATGCTCAAAATCAACAGGAAGTGACCCTGAAATGCCTCCAAATCAACAGGAAGTGACCCGATATGTACAGGAAGTGAACCTGAAATACCCCAAAATAAACAGGAAGTGATTCTGAAATTCCCCAAAATAAACAGGAAGTGACCCTGAAATGCCTCAAAATCTACAGGAAGTGACCGTGAAATGCCTCAAAATTAACAGGAAGTGACCCAATATGTACAGGAAGTGAACCTGAAATACCCCAAAATAAACAGGAAGTGACCCTGGAATGTTCAAAATTAACAGGAAATGACCCTGAAATACTTCAAAATCAACAAGAAGTGACCCAATATGTACAGGAAGTGAACCCAAAATGCCCCAAAATAAACAGGAAGTGACCCTGAAATGCCTTAAAATCAACAGGAAGTGATCCGATATGTAAAGGAAGTGAAACAGAAATGCCTCAAAATAAACAGGAAGTGACCATGGAATGCTCCAAAATCGACAGGAAGTGACCCTGAAATGCCTCAAAATAAACCCATAAGTGACTTGATATGTACAGGAATGAACCCAAAATGCCCCCCCTCCCCAAAAAAACAGGAAGTGATCCTGAAATGCTCCATAATAAACAGGAAGTGACCATGGAAAGCTCAAAATCAACTTGAAGTGACCCTGAAATGCTTCAAAATCAACCGGAAGTGAGCTAATATGTATAGAAAGTGAACCCAAAATGACCCACTCTGTACAGGAAGTGACATTGAAATGCCTCAATATCAACAGGAAGCGACCCTGAAATGCTTCAAAATCAACAGGAAGTGACCCAATATGTACAGGAAGTGAACCTGAAATACCCCAAAATAAACAGGAAGTGACCCTGGAATGCTCAAATTTAACAGGAAGTGACCCTGAAATGCCTCAAAATCAACAATAAGTGACCCATTATGTGCAGGAAGTGAAACAAATGCCTCAAAATCAACTAAAAGTGACCATGAAATGCTCAAAATCAACAAGAACTGACCCTGAAATGCCTCAAAATAAACCCATAAGTGACTTGATATGTACAGGAATGAAACCAAAATGCCCCCCCCCCCCAAAAAAAACAGGAAGTGATCCTAAAATGCCCCAAAATAAACAGGAAGAGACCATGGAAAGCTCAAAATAAACTTGAAGTGACCCTGAAATGCCTCAAAATCAACAGGAAGTGACCCAATATGTATAGAAAGTGAACCCAAAATTTACAGGAAGTTACCGTGAAATGCCTCAAAATCAACAGGAAGTGACCGAATATGTACAGGAAGTGAACCTGAAATACCCCAAAATAAACAGGAAGTATTCCTGAAATGCCCCAAAATAAACAGGGAGTGACCCTGAAATGCCTCAAAATCAACAGGAAGTGACCGTGAAATGCCTCAAAATTAACAGGAAGTGACCCAATATGTACAGGAAGTGAACCTGAAATGCCCCAAAATAAACAGGAAGTGACCCTGAAATGCCTCAAAATCAACAGGAAGTGATCCGATATGTAAAGGAAGTGAAACAGAAATGCCTCAAAATAAACAGGAAGTGACCATGGAATGCTCCAAAATCGACAGGAAGTGACCCTGAAATGCCTCAAAATGAACCCATAAGTGACTTGATATGTACAGGAATGAACCCAAAATGCCCCCCCCCACACACACACAAAAAAAAAGGAAATGATCCTGAAATGCCCCATAATAAACAGGAAGTGACCATGGAAAGCTCAAAATCCACAGGAAGTGACCCTGAAATGCCTCAAAATCAACAGGAAGTGACCCAATGTGTATAGAAAGTAAACTCAAAATGACCCACAATGTACAGGAAGTGACCGTGTCATGCCTCAAAATCAATAGGAAGTGACCGTGAAATGCCTCAAAATCAACAGGAAGTGACCCAATATGTACAGGAAGTGAAACTGAAACACCCCAAAATAAACAGGAAGTGACCCTGGAATGCTCAAAATTAACAGGAAGTGGCCCTGAAATGTCTCAAAATCAATAGGAAGTGGCCCAATATGTGCAGGAAGTGAACCCGAAATGCTCCAAAACAAACAGGAAGTGACCCTGAAATGCCTCAAAATCAACAGGAAGTGACCCAAGATGTTCAGGAAGTGAACACGAGATTCCCCAAAATGAACAAAATAGTGACTTGATATCTACAGAAAGTCTTGGATGCCTCCAAATCAATAAGAAGTGACCCGATATACCAACCATCACAGCAAAATGTTCTCTTTTGTCTTTATATTAGCTCTATAAATGTACTTATTTGACCAAAAATGAATCATAAAAAATCCCAAGTTTGGTTTGTTCAGTCAAAGAGGTTATGTTTTGTATATTCATAGTTTTCCATGGCAGATTTCCCTCTTGCATTGACTCATGTGTAGATCAAGTGAAAGCGCAATAAATTTTAATAAACTAACATTGCGCAAAAGGAAAATCCAAGTCATCCAATAGGCAAAATATAGTTTTTTTTCACAGTTGCCATGGAAGGAGTTCTGGCTCAAATGTAATACATTGTGCAATAATGCTGATTCAGCCCTGAAAACAGACGTTTGTCAAGTCATTCACACTTTTGATGCAGGTGGCGTTAACCAGTCCGCTTTTCTATGCTTCTTTCTCTTCCTCAGCCCAACAACAGTGACAATCACTCATAATAGTTTTGTTAGCTGTCACCAGCCCTGCATGAAGCACCCTGAGTACCAAACATTGGCAGGGGAGGCTCACAGCTGGTGGGCAGTCTGACTCATTCTCTGCACCACATGCCGTACGCACTGCTACATTTTCGCGTGTGCAAAGCAACATGGGAAGTGGCAGAGGTGTGTGTTTACGTTTGATTGACAGCACGTGACGTAGATTGAAGAATTCTATTTTTTCAAAGCAAATGTAACCAAGGCATAAATTCTCTTGATTAACTCTTTTACCGGAATATCACTTCACCAGCATGGCTTTTGGCAACCATTTTAATTTTAACGGTCCCCCCAAAATTTTTCCTTTGCCAAAATCGAAACCCAAATCACATAATTTACACATCAAAAATTCCAGGATGATAAGACGTACAGTTCCCTTGTAATTCGCCAAAAACGGTCCCATTCATTTCTAAAGGAATACAATTGACAGCCATGTACGTCCAAAATTCCCATTCGTTTTCAATGGAAGGATAACACACACTTGGTCCCTGTGATTTTTTTTGACCATTTACCATGGTAGTCCATTGACATTCAACGGGCACCCAAGTAAGTCGATGTCTCCAACAGCCATGCACGTCTATTCCATTGACGGCTATGTACGTCCAAATTTTCCCATTCATTTTCAATGGCAGAAAAACCTGTGTGGTGATTTTTGACCAAAAACTTGCAGCATGTTGATTTACAGTCACTTCCTGTTGATTTGGGGACATTTCAGGGTCACTTCTTGGTGTTTTGGGAGCATTTCAGGTCACTTCCTATTGATATCAGGCACTTGTTGATTTTAGGGTCCAATTGGGGTCACTACCTGATTTTTGAGCGGTACGGGATCACTTCCTGTTGATATCAGGCGCTTGTTGATTTTAGGGCAAATTGGGGTCACTTCCTGATTTTTGAGCGGTTCGGGGTCACTTCATGTTGATTTCAGTGCACTTCCTCTTGATATGTGGTCCTTTCAGGGGAACTTCATGTTGATAATGGCTCATTTCGCGGTGATTTGGGGGCATTTCAAGGTCAATTCCTATTGATATCAGTTCAGTTGTTGATTTTAGGGCAATTTGGGGTCACTTCCTGTTGATTTGGGGGCATTTCGGGGTCACTTCCTGTTGATATGGGGGTATTTCAGGGTCACTTCATGTTGATAATGGATCACTTCCTGGTGATTTGGGAGCATTTCAAGGTCATTTCCTATTGATATCAGGCACTTGTTGATTTTAGGGCAATTTGGGGTCACTTCCTGTTCATTTTTGAGCGGTTCAGGGTCACTTCCTGTTGGTTTCAGTTGACTTCCTGTCGATATGTGGGCATTTCAGGGTCACTTCATGTGATAATGGGTCACTTTGTGATTATTTGGGAACATTTCAAGGTCAATTCCTATTGCTATCAGGTCAGTTGTTGATTTTAGGGCAATTTAAGGTCACTTCTTGTTGGTTTTGGGGTATTTTGGGGTCACTTCCTGTTGATTTTAGGTCACTTCCTGTCGATTTGGGGGCATTTCAGGGTGACTTCATATTGATAGTGGGTCACTTCCTGGTGATTTGGGAGCATTTCGAGGTCACGTCCTTTTAATATCGGGTCACTTATTGATTTTAGGGAAATTTCGGGTCGCTTCCTGGTGATTTGGGAGCATTTCGGGGCCACTTTTCCGTTGATTTCAGGTCACCTCCTGTTGATTTTGGGGCATTTCGGGGTCACTTTCTAGTGAAATCGGGTCACTTCCTGGCGATCTGGGAACATCTTTGGGTCACTTTCTGTGGATTGCAGGTCACTTCCCATTGATTTCGCGGTAACTTCCTATTGATATCAGGTCACTTCTTGTTGATTTTGGGGCAATTTGGGGTCACTTCCTGATTTTTGAGCGGTTCGGGGTCACTTCATGTTGATTTCAGTGCACTTCCTGTTGATATGTGGTCCTTTCAGGGTAACTTCATGTTGATAATGGCTCATTTCGTGGTGATTTGGGAGCATTTCAAGGTCAATTCCTATTGATATCAGTTCAGTTGTTGATTTTAGGGCAATTTGGGGTCACTTCCTGTTGATTTGGGGGCATTTCGGGGTCAGTTCCTGTTGATATGGTGGTATTTCAGGGTCACTTCATGTTGATAATGGATCACTTCCTGGTGATTTGGGAGCATTTCAAGGTCACTTCCTATTGATATCAGGCACTTGTTGATTTTAGGGCAATTTGGGGTCACTTCCTGTTCATTTTTGAGCGGTCCAGGGTCGCTTCCTTTTGATTTCAGTTCACTTCCTGTTGATATTTGGGCATTTCAGGGTCACTTCATGTGATAATGGGTCACTTTGTGATTATTTGAGAGCATTTCAAGGTCAATTCCTATTGATATCAGGTCAGTTGTTGATTTTAGGGCAATTTAAGGTCACTTCTTGTTGGTTTTTGGGTATTTTGGGGTCACTTCCTGTTGATTTCAGGTCACTTTCTGTCGATTTGGGGGCATTTCAGGGTCACTTCATATTGATAATGGGTCACTTCCTGGTGATTTGGGAGCATTTCGAGGTCACGTCCTTTTAATATCGGGTCACTTGTTGATTTTAGGGTAATTTGGGGTCGCTTCCTGGTGATTTGGGAGCATTTCGGGGCGACTTTCTGTTGATTTCAGGTCACTTCCTGTTGATTTTGGGGCATTTCGGGGTCACTTTCTAGTGAAATCGGGTCACTTCCTGGCGATCTGGGAACATCTTTGGGTCACTTTCTGTGGATTGCAGGTCACTTCCCATTGATTTCGCGTTAACTTCCTATTGATATCAGGTCACTTCTTGTTAATTTTGGGGCAATTTGGGGTCACTTCCTGATTTTTGAGCGGTTCGGGGTCACTTCATGTTGATTTCAGTGCACTTCCTGTTGATATGTGGTCCTTTCAGGGTAACTTCATGTTGATAATGGCTCATTTCGTGGTGATTTGGGAGCATTTCAAGGTCAATTCCTATTGATATCAGTTCAGTTGTTGATTTTAGGGCAATTTGGGGTCACTTCCTGTTGATTTGGGGGCATTTCGGGGTCACTTCCTGTTGATATGGGGGTATTTCAGGGTCACTTCATGTTGATAATGGATCACTTCCTGGTGATTTGGGAGCATTTCAAGGTCACTTCCTATTGATATCAGGCACTTGTTGGTTTTAGGGCAATTTGGGGTCACTTCCTGTTAATTTTTGAGCGGTCCAGGGTCACTTCCTTTTGATTTCAGTTCACTTCCTGTTGATATTTGGGCATTTCAGTGTCACTTCATGTGATAATGGGTCACTTTGTGATTATTTGAGAGCATTTCAAGGTCAATTCCTATTGATATCAGGTCAGTTGTTGATTTTAGGGCAATTTAAGGTCACTTCTTGTTGGTTTTTGGGTATTTTGGGGTCACTTCCTGTTGATTTCAGGTCACTTTCTGTCGATTTGGGGGCATTTCAGGGTCACTTCATATTGATAATGGGTCACTTCCTGGTGATTTGGGAGCATTTCGAGGTCACTTCCTATTAATATCGGGTCACTTGTTGATTTTAGGGTAATTTGGGGTCGCTTCCTAGTGATTTGGGAGCATTTCGGGGCGACTTTCTGTTGATTTCAGGTCACTTCCTGTTGATTTTGGGGCATTTCGGGGTCACTTTCTAGTGAAATCGGGTCACTTCCTGGTGATCTGGGAACATTTTTGGGTCACTTTCTGTTGATTGCAGGTCACTTCCGATTGATTTCGCGGTAACTTTCTATTGATATCAGGTCACTTCTTGTTGATTTTGGGGCAATTTGGGATCACTTCCTGATTTTTGAGCGGTTCGGGGTCACTTCATGTTGATTTCAATGCACTTCCTGTTGATATGTGGTCCTTTCAGGGTAACTTCATGTTGATAATGGCTCATTTCGTGGTGATTTGGGAGCATTTCAAGGTCAATTCCTATTGATATCAGTTCAGTTGTTGATTTTAGGGCAATTTGGGGTCACTTCCTGTTGATTTGGGGGCATTTCGGGGTCACTTCCTGTTGATATGGGGGTATTTCAGGGTCACTTCATGTTGATAATGGATCACTTCCTGGTGATTTGGGAGCATTTCAAGGTCACTTCCTATTGATATCAGGCACTTGTTGATTTTAGGGCAATTTGGGGTCACTTCCTGTTAATTTTTGAGCGGTCCAGGGTCACTTCCTTTTGATTTCAGTTCACTTCCTGTTGATATTTGGGCATTTCAGGGTCACTTCATGTGATAATGGTTCACTTTGTGATTATTTGGGAGCATTTCAAGGTCAATTCCTATTGATATCAGGTCAGTTGTTGATTTTAGGGCAATTTAAGGTCACTTCTTGTTGGTTTTTGGGTATTTTGGGGTCACTTCCTGTTGATTTCAGGTCACTTTCTGTCGATTTGGGGGCATTTCAGGGTCACTTCATATTGATAATGGGTCACTTCCTGGTGATTTGGGAGCATTTCGAGGTCACTTCCTATTAATATCGGGTCACTTGTTGATTTTAGGGTAATTTGGGGTCGCTTCCTAGTGATTTGGGAGCATTTCGGGGCGACTTTCTGTTGATTTCAGGTCACTTCCTGTTGATTTTGGGGCATTTCGGGGTCACTTTCTAGTGAAATCGGGTCACTTCCTGGTGATCTGGCAACATTTTTGGGTCACTTTCTATTGATTGCAGGTCACTTCTTATTGATGTCGCGGTAACTTCCTATTGATATCAGGTCACTTCTTGTTGATTTTGGGGCAATTTGGGGTCACTTCCTGATTTTTGAGCATTTCGGGGCCACTTTCTAGGGAAATCGGGTCACTTCCTGGTGATCTGGTAACTATTTTTGGGTCACCTTCTGTGGACTGCAGGTCACTTCCTATTGATTTCGCTGTAACTTCCTATTGATATCAGGTCACTTCTTGTTGATTTTGGGGCAATTTGGGGTCACTTCCTGATTTTTGAGCGGTTCGGGGTCACTTCATGTTGATTTCAGTGCACTTCCTGTTGATATGTGGTCCTTTCAGGGTAACTTCATCTTGATAATGGCTCATTTCGTGGTGATTTGGGAGCATTTCAAGGTCAATATCTATTGATATCAGTTCAGTTGTTGATTTTAGGGCAATTTGGGGTCATTTCCTGTTGATTTGGGGGCATTTCGGGGTCAGTTCCTGTTGATATGGGGGTATTTCAGGGTCACTTCATGTTGATAATGGATCACTTCCTGGTGATTTGGGAGCATTTCAAGGTCATTTCCTATTGATATCAGGCACTTGTTGATTTTAGGGCAATTTGGGGTCACTTCCTGTTCATTTTTGAGCGGTTCAGGGTCACTTCCTGTTGGTTTCAGTTGACTTCCTGTCGATATGTGGGCATTTCAGGGTCACTTCATGTGATAATGGGTCATTTTGTGATTATTTGGGAGCATTTCAAGGTCAATTCCTATTGATATCAGGTCAGTTGTTGATTTTAGGGCAATTTAAGGTCACTTCTTGTTGGTTTTTGGGTATTTTGGGGTCACTTCCTGTTGATTTCAGGTCACTTTCTGTCGATTTGGGGGCATTTCAGGGTCACTTCATATTGATAATGGGTCACTTCCTCGTGATTTTGGAGCATTTCGAGGTCACTTCCTATTAATATCGGGTCACTTGTTGATTTTAGGGTAATTTGGGGTCGCTTCCTGGTGATTTGGGAGCATTTCGGGGCGACTTTCTGTTGATTTCAGGTCACTTCCTGTTGATTTTGGGGCATTTCGGGGTCACTTTCTAGTGAAATCGGGTCACTTCCTGGCGATCTGGGAACATCTTTGGGTCACTTTCTGTGGATTGCAGGTCACTTCCCATTGATTTCGCGGTAACTTCCTATTGATATCAGGTCACTTCTTGTTGATTTTAGGGCAATTTGGGGTCACTTCCTGTAGCTGTTAGATCACTGAAGCACTTGTCATATGCCGTTGATTTCTAGCTTCACTTTCTGTTGATTTGGGGGCATTTCAGGGTCACTTCCTGGTGATTTGGGCACATTTCATTGTCTGTTCCTGTTGAATTCAGGCCACATTCTGGTGATTTGTAAACATTTTTGGGTCACTTCCTATTGAGATCAGGTCATTTTATTGGTGATTGGGGAACCTTTTGGGGTCACTTCCTGTTGATGTTTAGGGGTGCCGAAGTAGATTTTTTCAGGTCTGGCTCACATGAGATCTAATAAATGTGGCCATAATGAGGCCCGCGAACCAAAATGAGTTCGACACCCCTTGTTTTGTGCATTGCTTTGGCAAGAAAAGGCACAGCTGGAAATAGACACATTAGGACCATATGGCTTATGTCACACAAACACTTGACAGCCATTTCATATGCTATATGTACCAGCTTTTGCTCTATCATGAATAGGCTGTGACAGGCATTGTGTGGGATGTGCTTTTCATACATTTGGAGCGGAGACTGAATACGACATACAGTCTAAGGCATTTGATAGTTTTTTTTTTTCTAATTAGCTCAAAATGTATTGTATGAGAGCATATTTAGGTCAGGGATTTACTATTTGCGCATTTTTGCGGCAGGTCCTGATAGCCATCACATTTTTACGTGATAATTATTCAGGGTTTTACTCACCTTTTGTCTGGCGATACAATTCGTATTACAACTCACAGGTCACAATTCGATCCTGATTAATCTGGAAACTGCTCCATAGGACGATTATTGCGAAATTTGCATATCACTTTAGAAAAAACCCCAAATCAAAATGGACATAAAAGTACATTAATATAAATATATTCCTTAAACCTCATCCAGCACTCAAGAAGTAAACATCTTTTTGTTTTATGTTCGAACAACATATGGTTTTCGTTAGAGATGCCGATCGATCGGGTCCGATTACGTCATTTTCAAAGTATCGGAATCGGCAATAAAATATCGGACATGCCTTTTTTTAACATATATATATATATTTTTTGATTAAATCGTTTCCTAATTGTATTTAACGTTACAGACTTAATATGTTACACTCATCCAGAATCTTTAGTTTAGGCTTAAAGTAGGGTTATCAAATTTATCCCGTTAACGGCGGTAATTAATTTTTTTTAGATTTATCACGTTAAAGTATTTAACGCAATTAACGCATGCACTGCACGACCCACTCACGCATTGTCGCACTCAATCTGTAATGGCAACGTTTTACCTATATAGAGATAAAAGGCAGCGTAAAATGAGTAGAGTGAATTTTGGCAACCTTTTTTTAATTGGCTAGAGCCTTATAATCTCTCTCCCTACGATTAGAAATATCATGGGAAGCAATGTGGGGAAGACAGGTAGTAACTGATCTTTCTCTTAACACCGTGTTATTTCCCAACGCAGAGAAGATATATCAATTGGTACCACTTCGCACAGTCATGGTTGCACTTCCCATCATGCATTTGGGCAGAACAGTTAAATGGCTACAGTATCATTTACTGAAAGCTCAACAAATACACCAGATGGCAATATTTAGTCACAATATACAAAGTCACATTTATCCTTTAAGAATTACAAGTCTTTCTATCCGTGGATCCCTCTCACAGAAAGAATGTTATTAATGTAAATGCCATCTTGAAGATTTATTGTCATAATAAACAAATACAGTACTTATGTACTTTATGTTGAATGTATATATTCGTCCGAGTTTTATTCATTTTTTTTTAATGCATCGCCAAAATATATATGATCGGGAAAAATTACCGGGAATGATTGGAATTGAATCGGGAGCAAAAAAAAAAGCAATCGGATCGGGAAATATCGGGATCGGCAGATACTCAAACTAAAACGATCGGGATCGGATCGGGAGCAAAAAAACATGATCGGAACAACCCTAGTTTTCGTTATAAAAATTTCTCTTTTTTAGTGCAAACCAGCTTTAAGCCTGAGTTATACTCCCGCGTTGCGGTGACGGCGTAGCGACTACGGCGTCATTCGACATTCGATAGTTCTGTGGTGAGGGAACGCGTTGCTCTGTAATTCACCGCCAAGCCACTAGAGGGATGTGGCGTTATGTTTGTACGGTTTTGGGGCATGCTTGTTTACTTCCGCTAGTCGGAGAAAAAATAAACAATGCAAGATGGAACTCTTGAAAGTAAATATTCTGCTCATCAACACTGAATAAATATTGAAAATACAAATGTTGACGGGCAGGCGACGCAGAAGACGGTTTCGAGGCGGTCTGGCCGACTTTTGATGCCGCACAGAGAGTTTTAGACTCGGGTGGAGAGAGCTAGCTGTGGCGGCTAGCTTCAAACTGGCGTCGAGCACTGCGTTCAAGGTCTGCAAAGCCCTCCAGCCTGATTTGTTTGCCGTGTCCTACAACCAGCCAGTGGGAAGCCATAGCAGATTTCTGGCGTCTAGGGAACTTCCCAAACTGCGTTGGGAGGCTTGATTTTAAGGTTATCATAAAAAGCACCGAGGCACTCTCAATCAGTGATGATGTATTGTGTGTGTGAACTTTTATTGAAAATTAAAGATCAAAACAACTCTTTTGACACCAAATCTGTGCTTTATTCTTCATATACTTGAAACATATGTACACAGTAAATGATGAAGTGCACCAACCAAAAATACGACATAAAGTGATAAAAAGTTGGCAGTTTTTGGCCGACTGGGTCACCGCTTCGTGTGGCCACTCGATTCCGACCACCCACGTCTCGGTGGTTCTTCCATTTATTTATTTTTTCGATCGCCGACCTTGCCATTTGGCAGTCACAATAATAATTTCTTGACGAGACTTGCTCTTCGATGATACTCCCGTCGGCTTGGTGCATTTTTGCGTGTAGAAAATAATGTTTGATTCTATTCTACAATGGCGGTGTTTTCGCCCGGAAACAACAGTCTGAGCGGACCAATCACAGTCCGTTTTCGCTACGTCTACGCGTCTACGCGACGCGAAGGTTAGAAAAATCGAGAGGTGCGCGTCAGGCTACGGCGTAGGGTCGTAACTCGATTCTTCCTTGACGGCGTAGGTCTGACGCGGAAGTATAACTCGGCCTTTAGTCCAAACCTGCACTGAAAAAGCAGTTTCTGCTCTTGCAACCCTCTACAAAATAAAATGCTGTATTTTAAGCCAAAAGAACTGTTTTATTTGATAGAACAATACATCTGTATGCTGCCATAGCAGATTCACGGCGCATTTAACCCCCTAACTATTTTTAATTTGTCCGTTTTACCCTGAAAACCCCCGTTTACAGACGTCGCTCAACCCAGCTATAAAACGAAGGTAATTAATTATATTTATTATTCATAATGTCTGTCATTTTTAGCTTAGAATCATTAATTGATGTCTAATATTTCGTTTAAAAAAAAAAAAAAACTTAAAAAAATTGTTCACTCGCATATTTTAAACAAATGATGTCACAATGAAAAAAATGGTGTCTGTAAAAAAGTAACGCATATCTACCTATCGCTTGTTATTTTTTTTGTTACTGTCGCATTTTCTCTGATATGTTAGATGATAAATAATCGATACAAAGAAAAATTGAAAAACAAAAAACGTTTAAAAGTGTAAATATTTGAAAAAGAAAATCTCGATCACTCCTCGATGTCTTCGATTTATGCATCGCGACCCTTGTTATATTACCGTGTTTCACCCACAAAATCCCCACAAAATCCAGCTGTGGCCATTCACAGCTGTGTCTTGAAACTCAGTGATACATGCTACATGGAGTTTTTGGATCGAAACAAGGTAAGTACGCGGTAATATCTCGTTAAAATCATGGCGTCTGTAACTCTGCTCTGGCGGGCTCTCACCTCCAGTTAGGGTTTTTCTATTCATTTATTTTTTTAAATGCCCTCCTGTTCAAAATTTTTCTTACCCCAGAAAATTGAGATTTTAAGATTTCCAATGATGTATCACACATGCATATCGGACAATTTTGAAAGTCTGCCAAATTGGGGGTGTCAGAGTGGAACTTCAAGTCACCTGACTGTTTTCCGCCTTATATATATATTTAAGCTGCAAGTTACCCACACTAGCGTTGCCATCGACATAATGGGCACCACTGGTGTATAGCATGTCAATAACGAACGGGTATTTAAAAAAAAAAAAAAGGCAGGTATTGAGGTGTTCCCTCAAAATGCAGCCATTATTATTACTACTAATATTATTATCAAGTATTAATTAACATTGTTTAAAGAAAAAAATCCCCGTAACGCATAGAGCTGGGAATCTTTGGGCACCTAACGATTCGATTACGATTACGATTCAGAGGCTCCGATTCGATTATAAAACCATTATTGATGCACCCCCCTCCTTTTTTTTTCTCTTTTTTTTTTATGTTTTGTACATTAGTTCCATAATTGTTCAAAAATACTCTACTTTCGACATGTGAAAGTTTTAAAACTATTGTAAAGTTAGATTCAAGTCAATATTTTACCGATTTAGGAGTATTTTAGATAAAAAGTTAATTAGGTTTGCTTAGAAGGTTCGCTACAACAGCCCTGCAGGGAAGTGTACTGCTTTAAGATGGCGGCCGTTTATAACGCTGCTAACACTACCAAATCTATAATGCATCTAGTCCTATATAAATGATATCCACCGTACCATTATATGGATGTACTTTTCTAGCAGCTTTTCGGCAGCAGTCAGGTATGTTGTTGTGTTTTTTTATCTCGTTGCATGAGTTGAGCTAGAGCCGTGAGTTGAGCATTGGCATTACCCAAGGGGCCGGGTAATGGGAAGCATGATGTTTAGCTACTCTCGCTCCGTTCCGTCCCGAAGACCGTGCGGCGCGCTGAGTGTTGTGTACTTCCGCTTTACTTCGCACATTTTAATAATCGGAATTTGGATGTTTGTGAATCGTTCTCGAATCTTCCACGGCTGAATCGCGAATAATCTAAGAATCGGAAATTTTGCACACCTCTAGCAACGCATCACATACCCAAACTCGTAGAGAAGTTTGCGACTCAACGCATTAGTGCTGCAACAATTAATCAATTAATTTGCGTAATTCGATTAGGAAAAATGCTTCAAATCAAATTTTGCTGCTTTGAGTATTTGTTTAATTAGAGTAGCGTTATATTTAGGGTTGTTCCGATCATGTTTTTTTGCTCCCGATCCGATCCCGATCGTTTTAGTTTGAGTATCTGCCGATCCCGATATTTCCCGATCCGATTGCTTTTTTTTGCTCCCGATTCAATTCCAATCATTCCCGATCATTTTTCCCGATCATATACATTTTGGCAATGCATTAAGAAAAAAATGAATAAAATTCGGACGAAAATATACATTCAACATACAGTACATAAGTACTGTATTTGTTTATTATGACAATAAATCCTCAAGATGGCATTTACATTATTAACATTCTTTCTGTGAGAGGGATCCACGGATAGAAAGACTTGTAATTCTTAAAGGATAAATGTAACTTTGTATATTGTGACCAAATATTGCCATCTAGTGTACCGTATTTGTTGAGCTTTCAGTAATTGATACTGCAGCCATTCAACCCAAATGCATGATGGGAAGTGCAACCATGACTGTGCGTAGTGCTACCAATTGATATATCTTCTCTGCGTTGGGAAATACCATAGGGTGTTATAAAAAAGATCAATTACTAACTTTCTTCCCCACATTGCTTTCCATGATATTTGTTATCATAGAGAGAAGGATTGTAAGGCTTTGGCCAATTAAAAAAAGGCTCCAAAGACTGCCAAAATTCACTCTACTCACTTTATGCCGCCTTTTAGCTCTCTATACGGGTAAAACGGCGCCATTACAGATTGAACGCGACAACGCGTGAGTGGGTCGTGCAGCGCATGCATTAATTGCGTTAAATATCTTAACGTGATACATTTTTAAAAATATAAATTACTGCCATTATCGGGATAAATTTGATAACCCTACCTTAAGCCTAAACTAAAAACTCTGGATGAGTGTAACATATTATGTCTGTAACGTTAAATACAATTAGAAAACAATTTAAATAAAAATATATACTGTATATATATTAAAAAAAGGCATGTCCGATAGTTTTTTGCCGATTCCGATACTTTGAAAATGACGTGATCGGACCGATCGATCGGGACATCTCTAGTTATATTGGTTCGTTTTAGTTTTGCATTTAGTTATATTGATTTGGGTGAATACACTGCCCTCTAGTGGCAACAGCTGCTCCCTGTTAAGACTAACATAAGCTAAGGCATATGGCGGAAAACACTCAGGTGACTTGAAGTTCCGCTGTGAGACCCCCAATTTAGCCAACTTTCAAAATTGTCCGATATGCATGTGTGATACATTATTGGAAAGCTTAAAATCTCACTTTTCTGGGGTAAGAAAATTTTTGAACAGGAGGGCATTTTTAAAAAAAATGTTTTTTTAAACAGCAAAACGCTATCTGGAGGTGAGAGCACGCGAGAACAGGATTATAGACGCCATGACTGTGACGAGATATTATCGCGTACTTACCTTGTTCCAATCCAACAACTCCATGTAGCATGTACTGTATCACTGAATGTCAAGACACAGCTGTGAATGGCCACAGCTGGATTTTTGGGGGATTTTATGGGTGAAACATGGTAATATAACAAGGGTCGCGATGCAGAAATCGCAGACATCAAGGAATGGTCGAGATTTTCTTTTTCATATAGTTACCCTTTTAAACATTTTTTTTCTTCAATTTTTCTTTGTTTGGATCGATTATTTATCATCTAACATATCGGAGAAAATGTAACAGTAACAAAAAAATACAATTAAGCGATAGTTATGAGGTAGATAGCCGTGACTTTTTTACAGACGGCATTTTTTTCATTGTGACATAATTTGTTCAATTAAAATATGTGGATGAATAATTTTTCTAAAGTCTTTTTTTTTTTTTTTTTTAACAGAATATGAAACATCAATTCATGATTAATGATGTGCCCTGCGATTAGCTGGCAACCAATTCAGGGTGTCCCCTGCCTACTGCCCGAAGTTAGCTGGGATAGGCTCCAGGACCTCCGCGACCCTCGTGAGGAATAAGCGGCATGGAAAATGAATGAATGAATGAATTAATGATTCTAAGCTAAAAACGACAGACATTTTGAATGATATAATTAATTACCTTTGTTTTATGGCTGGGTTGAAGCAAAAGCGGTTGCGCGATGTCTGTAAACGCGGGTTTTCAGGGTAAAACGGGCAAATTAAAAATAGTTTGGGGGCTTCATGCGCCATGAATCTTCTATGGCAGCATATAGACATATTGTTCTATCAAACACAACAGTTCTTTTGGCTTATAATACAGCAGTTTCTTTTAAAAATGAGTGTAACAGCAGAAACTGCTTTTTCAGCTTTGTCTGTTTTCCGCCATATGGTTTTTCATGATACATTTAAAACATCAACATTATCATGTAAATATGTGATATGCTACTACACTTTTCCCCCTCAGTATTACTTAAGCATATAATAATTGGTTGCATCACTGTATTTTTGTTTATTTGTTGACACTATTTTTTATTACTCTGTTTTAATGCTCTAGAAATTTGTCATTTGAAAGTTTACCATTACTGTATTATTGTGTTTTTTTCTTTATGTCATGCAGAGGAGGTGTTTAATCCTGGCTTGTGAGGATAAGCAGTACATAGAATGGATTGATAGGATTCCTGGAAAGCCGGACAGCAGGCACAGAGTTGAAAAGGTCACGGAGGAGTGCATGTCACCACATGTTTATTCAGTCTGTCGTACGTATATGCGCTGACAAGGCAGCTAATAGAAAGTATAATTTCAGCCAAAGTCGCAATTTCGTGTGCGGTTACCTTACCAGGCAGCGTTCACTTGTATTCTTTTATTTTGAACCATACCGTATGCCGTACGGTAGACTCCTAAGCAACGCCGTGGTTACTATGACAACGGAGCTTTTGCGTCTCAGTGGAAGTTTCCTAGTTTCAGGAGTAGCAAGAGTTAAGACAATTTCCTTTAAGGGTAGCAGATAACTGTATTTTATTCCCATTTTTACCTCCGTGCTTCCATTGCGATATGCTAGCCCGATGCTAACAAACACTAGCTAAGGAAATGGAGTCGGGGCGCACACGGAAAAACAGGGAGGACAATGACAATTTACTGTTCCTCACACCCATGGTTAGTCTGGCAATTTTGTAGTTTCTTCCGTTGTTTGATATGAACGTGAATTTTATGAATATTTTCGGACAAGCGTCCTAGCACTTTCAACACATTGGAGAGAGCGCATTAAAAATCTTTTATTTAGGTGCGATAAATGCTTTGGAATGTATCTCATCTTTTATTTGCATACCTGTCAACCCGAAGCCGTTGGCAATCTTATAAATAGTGACGTATGCCCTTACAAATTGGTGACTAATCTTGCAACGCTGTATATAGCGTGCAATATGAAACAAAAATAAAACTAATTTTTTTAAATAATAGGAATTTATTGGTAATATTGTAGGGTGACCAAACGTCCTCTTTTGCCCGGACAAGTCCTGCTTTCACGTAGTATCCTCGTCGTCCGGGCGGGTTTTATAAATTCATAAAAATGTCCGTTTTTTATGATTTTTCACGGGACCAATTTGAAGAGAATCCCTCCGACCGCTGGGTGGCAACGCCTGCCTGCGATGACATGGCTCTGAGTAGTAGGGAGGGAAGGAGTAGTTCTTCTTGTTTTTGTTGGCAGTTTACCCCTATCATGATGCATTACCGCCATCTACTGGGTTGACGATTTGGCCACAACGCCTGCCCAGTTGTTAATTTTTTTACGATAAATACGTATATAATGGCAACTGTTGACTTCTGTCGCAGCTTTGACTGTAAAATCCCGTTTGGTGTCGTATCGTTGCGCTGCCGATGACTGTAAACTTTTATTGCAAAGTTTGATTTTTGCCTCAGCTAGCTATCAGTAAGCTAAACTACGCTGGGCATTATGGTAGGGTGACCAAACGTCCTCTTTTGCCCGGACATGTCCACCTTTCACGTCGTGTTCTCGTCATCCGGCCGGGTTTTATAAATTCATGAAAATGTCCGGTTTTTATGATTTTTCACGGGACCAATTTGAAGAGAATCCCTCCGGCCGCTGGGGGCAGCGTTTGCCTGCGTTGTCGTGGCTTCTACTAGTAGGGGCGGGAGAAGGAGTACAGTTTACCCCTTGTATTATGGGGCATTACCGCCATCTACTGGGTTGACGGTTTGGCAAGAGAACAGGCAGTGACAGACTACAATAAGGGGTAGTTTTAAGAGACGTTTATAGTGCTCCGTGCAACTTTCTGTAAGTTTATCTTCTGTTAATGTCGCTCATGTGTCTTCTGTTATATGTTATACAATATACGGGTACAAAGAGATGTGGTATATTATATTAGTCTTGTATTAATTGTTCTGCGTTCGTGTATTTGGTTGAATGTTAGTATTATATTCTAAGTGGGAGCGCCTGCACAGTTGTTAAGATTTTTTTTACGATAAATACGTATATAATGGCAACTGTTGACTTCTGTCGGAGTTTTGGCATGATCTGTAAGATCCCGTTTGGTGTCGCATCGTTGTGCTACAGATGATTGTAAACTTAGATAGCAAAGTTTGATTTTGCCTCGTCTCCCGGTACTCGCTAATTAGGCTCGAGCGTATGACGTGGCACTCGCGAGGTTTCCGCCGCCATCGCCATTTTGGAAGCGGGAAGTTCGGTGTTAGAACCCCGGGAAACATAAACAGTGAGGCATTTCAACACAGGTCGCTCTTTAAAAATGGTTGGAAATTATTGTGCGGTAAAGAATTGCAACAACCGATCGAATAGAAAGGAGAACGTACAGCTCGACGGAACCCCACTGAGTTTCTTCCGGATCCCTACATGGAGAAAAGGCGAGGGAAAGGTCATATCTGAACTTACCAAACGTCGAAGAATGGCATGGGTGGCCTCGATCAGAAGGAAGGGCGTAATGTTTCATTCTCCAGTTACACACAGAGTTTGCTCTATGCACTTCCACTCCGGTAAGTTAATTTCGTTTGTTTACGCAAATTTCGGTAACTTTATGCCCTAAGTCGGCCTGTTGTTAGCTATAGCTACAGCTAAACAACTAGCATGCATACATGTGCATTGTCTTCATAAGACATAATTCCTGTCGTTGCTAAATGAAAAAGCTGTAATATGTTGACGTGAGAGAGTGGCAAAGAATTTGTACAAAGGGCTACATTTTCTGCAACAACAAAAAATTTGTACATCCGTGGTCACAGACTAATGTAAACACACATTGCCTACCTTTGCTAGAAAGATGGTGTTGCCGTTTGCTATGGTCATAATGTGCACAATGTGTTCTGCACCCATCCGCAGCAAAACTGTTCGTAGCTTTGTAGCGATTTGTAGTTTCGGAATTGCTGATGAGTTTAGTAACTTACACCAAACACTAAATGCAGCATGATGTCCATTTCGCGTAGTGGTGGAAGCTTGTCGACATCTTTATTCCATTTGTGTTCGGCTTGCTCGTAAGGGTCAACATTGTGCACATCCTTAAAATTGCTCACATATCTGTCCTTCGCCGTGGTAACAAGTTTGTCTCTGTATCGAACTGGCAAGTTTTCCTTACTTTTTTCCATCTTTGGCACTCGTAGTTGAATCGTATTTGCCGCTAAGTTTAAATGTCCCGTGATGCAGACGTGCTTCCAAAATGGCTGCGTTGTCGCAAATCTCGCATGATCCCGTGCTGCTGTGACATAAACGCTCGAGCCTAATAGGGTAGCTATCAGTGAGCTAACTAAGCCGCACTAGGCATTATGGGAAACGTAGTTTTGAACTGCTGTGTTTGGAAACATGCCGGTTGAATAGTTTGTCAGTTTATTTTATTTATTGTTTGCGTGCAATCTAGAACATTGAATGAGTATAAAAATTGAGTAGAAATAACAATTTCTCAACGACAATTGTCGTGATAATAATTTATAAAAATGTTTATGTGGCACAAGCCTACTGTGTGTCTGTATTGACTGTACTATATTTCCAAGGGTTTGCATTTTTTTTGGGTCATTATTTAATTTTTTTTTTTTTTTTTTTTGCATTTTTTTTGTTTTGTTTGTTTGATTATTTTTTTTTTAGTAAAAATAAAGCCTGTTGAGTAAAAACCGTATTTCCATATAGTATATAATATATACAAAAACCATATGGCATTTTTTTTTTTTTTTTTGATAAAACTGAATTTTTCTGTCCAGATGGAGGAGGCACACTTTAAATATATTAAACTGATATAGGCATCTTTGAGTGAACTTCGAGTAAAATTCAAGTATCTCGAGGCCGGGCAAAGTGTCCTCTTTTTTGGAAATCAAAATATGGTCACCCTACATTATGGGAAACGTAGTTCTTGATCTACGTTCGG
This sequence comes from Corythoichthys intestinalis, assembly GCF_030265065.1. NCBI lineage: Eukaryota > Metazoa > Chordata > Actinopteri > Syngnathiformes > Syngnathidae > Corythoichthys > Corythoichthys intestinalis. The sequence continues at coordinate 15,389,497 of NC_080395.1, read as the reverse complement.
AAACATGCTGGTTGAATAGTTCGACAGTTTATTTCGGTTATTGTTTGTATGCAATCTAGAACATTGAATGAGAATATCAATAGAATGTAGTATTGTATTGTTTTGTAGTGTTAGTAATTTATAAAAAAATGTTTAGTTGGCACATAGCCTACTGTGTGTATGTGTATTGACTGGACTACATTTCCATGAGTCTGCATTATGTATATATATATATATATATATATATGTATATATATATGGCGGAAAACACTCAGGTGACTTGAAGTTCCGCTCTGAGAAGTCCAATTTGGCCAAATTTCAAAATTGTCCGATATGCATGTGTGATACATCATTGGAAAGCTTAAAATCTCTATTTTTTTGGGGGAAGAAAAATTTTGAACAGGAAGGCATTAAAAAAAAAAAAAAAAAAAAATTTAAACAGCAAAACCCTATCTGGAGGCGAGAGCAGAATTACAGACGCCATGACTTTAACGAGATATTATCGCGTACTTACCTTGTTTCAATCCAAAAACTCCATGTAGCATGTATCACTGAGTGTCAAGACACAGTTGTGAATGCCCACAGCTGGATTTTGGGGGGATTTTATGGGTGAAACATGGCAATATAACACGGGTCGCGATGCAGAAATTGCAGACATCAAGGAGAGGTTGAGATTTTCTTTTTCGTATATTTACCCCTTTAAACGATTTTTTTTCAATTTTCTTTGTTTGGATCAGTTATTTATCATCTAACATATCGGAGAAAATGTGACGGTAACAAAAAAAATACAATTAAGCAATAGTTATGAGGTAGATATCTGTGGGTTTTTTACAGACGCCATTTTTTTTATTGTGACGTCATTTGTTTAAAAGTTTAAAATATGCGAGTGAATAATTTTTTTAAAGTGTTTTTTTTTTAAACGAAATATTAGACATCAATGAATGATTCTAAGCTAAAAACGACAGACATTTTGGATAATTGATATAATTATTTACCTTAGTTTTATGGCTGGGTTAAAACAAAAGTTGTTGCGCGACGTCTGTAAACGGGGGTTTTCAAGATAAAGCGGACAAATTAAAAATAGTCTGGGGGCTTAAAGCACCATGAATCTGCTATGGCAGTATATAGACATATTGTTCTACCAAACACAACAGTTGTTTTGGCTTAAATACCGCAGATTTTTTTAAAGAGGAGTGCAAGAGCAGAAACTGCTTTTTCAGTCTTGTCTGTGTTTTCCGCCATATATATTTAGTCATTATTTATTTTTTTCAAACAGCATTTTTCCATCCAGAGTGAGGGGGCACACTTTAAATATATTAAACTGATATAGGCATCTTTGTATGAACTTGGAGTAAAATTCAAGTATCTTGAGGCCGTGCTGAGTGTCCTCTTTTTTGGAAATCAAAATATGGTCACCCCATAATATTGTAACATATAACCTGGTACAATCAAATAACCATCAATATCTTCAGCTACATCATGATGACTAAAATTTAATAGTGACCTTTGTAATAATTGTATGAAGTGCTTTTGGCAATTTCTATCATGTCTTGATGGCTGCACTTCATGGCACTTCAGCTCGCAATTCAGTTTGTCTTGAAGGTAGTTCGTTAGTGTTAAATTAAAAAGGTCAATTGATAAAATTAACTTCTCGATGCAATCTTTGAGTCAGGGAACATTTCTTTTGCTAATTCTGAGAAGTGATCAGCAGTGTTGTTAATCCTACTTTAAAAAAGTAATTAATTACAGTTACAAATTACTTCTCCCAAAAAGTAATTGCTGAGTAACTCAGTTACCTGAATGTTAGAGTAATTAGTTACTTGGCAAAGTAATTGGTGATAATTTTCTTTTCTTTTTTTTTTTCTCAAAAAAAAAAAAAAAAGAAAAAAAACAGGTCACACAATGTGAAGTTTAAAGGGTTTTTTGGGACAATTGGCCCTAGCCCAATTCTTTACCCTAAACTTAACTAGACACTAGGGGTGCACGATATCCATTTTTTGAAACCAATATCGATAAGTTCCTGCTCCTCAAAGCCGATATCGATAACCGATATATAATTTTTAAAATGTATAACCTGAGTTTTTGAACACCTGGAGGTTTAAAAAAAAACAACAAAAAAACGTGGTTGATTCAGCATAGATTTGCCTTTGATTACACCAGATTTTTCATAATGACATGAATAAAACAGTGAAAAAAAGTAATTAATTAGATTACTCACTACTGAAGAAAATAACGCCGTTAGTAACGCTGTTATATTCTAACGCCGTTATTAACAACACTGGTGATCAGCAATAGTTGCAGGCAAATTGTGTTCGGCAACAAATTGGCAGAATAAAATCTCCGCTTTCGTCACTTTTCATTCTGCAGACTTCATCTTTATGACCAGTGTTGTTAATCTTACTTTTTAAAAGTAATTAATTTGTCACAAATTACTTTTCCCAAAAAGTAATTGAGTTAGTAACTCAGTTACCTGTAGGTAAGAGTAATTAGTATCTTGGCAAAGTAACTGGTGTTACCTTTCACGTTTTTTTTTTTTTTCCATTAAAAAAAAAACACAAAAAAACACAGTAACCTTTGCTATGTTTGGAAATCGTTTAATATTGTGAATCAACTGTTAAAGTTGTTAAAATTGCTACTGTTTTTGCATTAGATCCCTTCTGTCTACTTTCGACATGTTAAAGTTTTAAAACTGTTTCATCATTTAACGATAGATTCAAGTCAAGATTTTGCCGATTTAGGAGTATTTTAGATAAAAGTTTCTTAAGTTCGCTAGGAAGGTTCACTACAACAGAGCCTTTCTGAGAAGTCTACTGCTTCAAAATGGCGGCTGTTTATTAACGCCGCCGTCTGTCATTTCGCATGCAGTTCTATAAGCGTGTAATATCTAGGCTTAGATTGTAGACTGTCGGCTACAGTCAGGAAATATTGGACCCGCCTAGCATCGCGTTTGCTACGTCGTCAAAACAAATTCTTCTCTCTCAGTGTCTCTGACTTTTCTTGCGTCATTAAACCAACGTAGAACCGTATTTTCGGACTATAAGTCGCACCTGAGTACAAGTCGCACCAGCCATAAAATGCCCAACGAAGAGGAAAAAAACATATAAGTTGCACTGGAGTATATATCGCATTTTGGGGGGAAATTTCATTGATAAAATCCAACACACAGAACAGATGTGTCACCTTGAAAGGCAATTTAAAATAAAAATACAATAGAGAACAACATGCTGAATAAGTGTACAGTATGATAATGTTACATTTGTTATGAACAACGAAATGCGAACGTAGCCGGTATGTTAACGTAACATAGCTATTAAGAATTATTCAGATAACTATAGCATAAAGAACATGCTAACAAGTTTACCAAACCATCAGTGTCACTCCAAAACACCAAAATAACATGTGAAATGATATAATAATGTGTTAATAATTTCACACTTAAGTCGCTCCAGAGTATAAGTCGCACCCCCAGTCAAACTATGAAAAAAAACTGCGACTTATAGTCCGAAAAATACGGTAACGCATCGTAAGGTACATTGTCTCGTTGCTGAAACGGTGACAAAATCCGAACGGAGAAAAAAAAAAACGTAACGCACGAAAAACGTACAGATTTTGAATGTACGACGTACACATTTAAAAATCAGTGCTCAGTTGTACAAATTACGCCGAAACCGTACAACTTGACAAGTATGCATAGGCGAAGTTGACTTTTTGGGCAGGGGGGGCACAACATGTTGATGACCCCAAAACGCAGTGTCAGCAATAAAATTAACTTATAAGAATATAATAATAAGTTGAAAATGAGTGTTTTTTGTTTCCCGTCATTCTTGGGGGGAATTCTAAATCAGGCTGCTTAGGACAATTACCGTATTTTTCGGACTACAAGTCTCTCCTGAGTGTAAGTCGATCCAGCCATAAAATGCCCAACGAAGAGAAAAAAAAACATATACAAGTCGCACCGGAGTATAAGTCGAATTTTTGGGGGAAATTTACTTGATAAAATCCAACACATAGAACAGACATGTCATCTTGAAAGGCAATTTAATATAAAAATACAATAGAGAACAACATGCAAAATAAATGTACAGTGTACAGTGCATGAACAACGAAATGTGAATATAGTGTCCTACGCTACGGCTCGGTTCTGGCTATACAGCAAACTCCCAAAAGACAATGCTGGACGTCCGTATAATTTGCTGAATGAATTTGGTCCTCGATAGAAAACAGGTTCGCACCAACGTAAATAAATGATAATTAGGTACTACTGGTAATAAGTAACAGGTTAGCATGCGTTCGCTATCATGAGCACATCGTTCAAACAACCACACAACTGGCTCTAAGTGTCCGATCGCGGGTGGAAAACACACAACAACAACAGAAAAGATGATACACTCAGGTGTTGTCTCTGTAGAGATGATTTAAAAGCATAAACAATGAAAGTAGGTTCGCAGCTGTCTATTCTCTCTCGCTAACTCGCCCACTCACTCACTCACTCAGAGCTACGTAGCTGTCCGTCTTCTTCTGGTGTGTGAGCACTCTTCTTCACGTAAACAAGTGCGAGTGCGCCCTCACGTGGGCGTGAATGCGCCACAAACTAAATGCATCCATTTCAAGATAAAAAAGTCAATAATACAATTGAACATACACTGCCAAAGGCAGAAAGCCAATGTGGCCATAGCTATAAAGAGTTATTCAGATAACTATAGCATAAGAACATGCTAACAACTTTACAAAACCATCAGTGTCACTGCAAAACACCAAAATAACATGTGAAATGATATCATAATGTGTTAATAATTCTACACATAAGTCGCTCCTGAGTATAAGTCGCACCCCCAGCCAAAATATGAAAAAAAACGTGACTTATAGTCCGAAAAATACAGTATACTTTTCACCAAGGTCGTCATCTATTGAATATGGTACGCCTGCCAGTGTCGTGCCAATGTAGTTACCTATGGGGCGCCGTTCGTAAAGCAGCACATGCTGAAAATTACGACAACATTTTCTCACATTTAGCGCCGCACAAATATGTATTTTACCTATATATTGTTATAATCACAATGACAAATGTCGAAGAGCAGACTGCCACCGTTGAGTAGGTCTTATTCATTTTCAAGCATGGTAAACAGACAGTCTGAGCTGCTCCACCAGCTTTTATTTTGTTACTTCCGGTCTCCAGTCATGTGAATTTGCATATCAAGCTAAATATTTAGTTCTGACCATTTCCTGATTTAACATTTAGGATATAGGATATAAATTTAGGATTTAAATTAAATATTTAGTTCTGGATTCAAACAATCAGGTCCAAAACTACTTTAAAAATAAACATTTAAGTTGCTAAATAATGTTGTAAGTGCAACAAAAAAAAGTGACTCTAAAAAAATTTCACACCATTTTAATCACTGTGTGCCGCTAAATGTAAGAAAATTTGCAGCATGTGCTGCTTTACATATGGCGCCCCATAGTTACCCCAATCAAAAATTGTATCCCCTGGGCGGAGCCACATGGAGGTAGATTTGTGTCTTAATTATTCGATCCCAAAAAAAGTGTCTTCAATCAAATAAATTTGCTTCAATCACAATATGTATTTTCTATTAAAAAAGTCAATTCAATCAAAAAAAAAAAAGTGTTTGAATGCAAAAATAAATTTGAAACTCATAAAAATGCATTTGAATGCTATTTCTCTTTGAATTTTTTTTTGTTCGAAGTCAATTTTTTTGGGTTGAAGCAACTTTTTTGTTTGAAGTAATGTTGTTTTGCGTTTGGGCCACATTTTGGCTAGGACATTTGAGTATTTATTATTCAAACAAAAAATAAGTTGCTTCAAACAAAAAAAATATACTTTCAAAAGAAAAATCACTTCAATCAAATAAAAAATGAAAAATTTCAATCATAGGAAAAAAAAAGTTTTTGAATGCGAAAAAATATTTTATAATATTTGCATTTAAACACTTAATTTTTCATTAAAAAACCGTTTCATTGATTTTAGCAATCCTTTTTGTGTTTGGGCCATATTATGGGTAGGACATTTGTATCTAAATCATTCAATCCCCAAAAAAGTGGCTTAAATTTTTTTTTGACCCATTATAAAAGTATATATTTTTGTTCATTTCATTCATTTTTTTTATTTGTTTTACTGCTTTACAACTTTTATATATATAGCAAAGTCAATTACATGCAATGACACTTTTCGGCCACCAGGGGGGTCCTGGCCCCCTTGCCCCCCCCCCCCCCCCCCTAAACTCCTTTTAGGACAGACAAAATCACATGCTTTTATTTTGACATCGGTGCCGTAAAACTGTAGATTTGTGTTTTCTAGTGCGTTCACCACTGCACTTGACTTACTTTCGTGCACGCAGTTACATTCGTTCATACGCCCCCTCCAAGTCAAAAATCGGTCCCCAGCCCTGTTGATTTAGGGGCATTTCGGGGTCACGTCCTGTTGACGATTTGGGAGAATTTCATTGTGATTTCCTGTTGATATGAAGTAAGTCACTTCCTGGAGCTAAGGCAGTGCTTCTCAATTATTTTCTGTTACGCCCCCCCAAGCAAGACGTAAATGTTTCGCGCCCCCCCAAACTCTCTGCCGCCACTGTAAATAGTATTATTTGTCTATAAAATTACTATTATAAATACGCATCTGTCTAACATTGTGTCCTTTTTTTCTAATAAAGAAAAGTAACATAGACCAACTTATAATAAAGTATAACTTTATTAACATTGTTTTGTTTGTAACAGAGAAGACGTGCATCAATTTGCCTGAATTAAAAAAAAAAAAAGTCACATTCAAACTGTAAAAATACACTCAAGGTACATTTTTGACCATTTGATACAGAAAAATAAAATGTAATAAAATCCGTAAATAATAACAAATTCAAATTGATTAGAAACATTCACTCATGAGGACAATATGCCAAAAAATATGACCGAAAAAACAAAAATGAATAAAGGAAAAAAAAAGAGTGTCCTTGGACAGAGGGACAGTTTTTATTTTTGCTGCTCACACTCAGTATTACCTCCTTTGAAATGGTGTGGAGTCATTTTGCAATGAGCATGCTAACAATGCTCACTGGTTTACTGATATAACACTGACAAAGCAGGACGATTGTTGGCAATATTCGGCACGTTTTCGCTGAAAAACAATCAAGCGGCTTATCAATGAGATTGGGGTCGAATGTCTTTAAGTGGCGTCTTAATTGATTTGGCTTCTGGCAGTCCGCTATAATTATTTTTAAACACAGTAAACAGTGGTCTTTCCTCATCACCCATTGTATTAAAAGTCAAAGCTAAAAGACAAACGGCACGAAAAAAGCGCATTCTCGGCGGCCGAGGTAGAACCGTAGGTGAGGGCGGTCGTCGTGACGATCCCAAGCCGAAAATGGCACTTCTCGGGCGGCGACGTGAGAACCGGACAAGACAGTGGGTCGCTGCGTGAGTGAGTCCGGTCGGAAAACGGCTTTCGAAAACGGCGGCGGCGCACTGCTCTTCATATCTGTTTTCTGTGTGCTGAGTGCTCTTCCTTAGTTCAAAAATACTGCACGCACTCTGAAAATGAGAGCGCCACTGCCACCCACTGAGTGGATGTGCAAGTACACTTTATTCCAGTCCGGCAAAAACAAAAGAAAAAAGCATGTTCCCCGAGGACACATGCGCCCCCCCTGGCATCGCTCTGCGCCCCCCCAGGGGGGCGCGCACCACTATTTGAGAAATACTGAGCTAAGGGAACATTTTTCGGTCACTTCCTGTTGGTAACGAGTCACTTCATGTTGATTTGGGGGGGGGGGTCACTTCCTGTTGATTCGGGAATATTTTTGAGTCACTTCCTGTAATATCGGGTCACTTCCTGTGGATTTTGGGGCAATACGGGCTCACTTCCTGTTGACATCCGGTCACTTCCTGTTAATTTTGGGGCACATCAAGGTCACTCGCTGTTGATATCGGGTCACTTCCTGGTGATGCGGAAGCATTTCAGGGTCACTTCCTGTTGATATCGGGTCACTTCCTGGTGATATGGGAGCATTTCAGGGTCATTTCCTGTTGATATCAGGTCACTTTCAGGTGATTTGGGAACTTTTTATTGTCACATCCTGTTGATGCAAGTTACATCCTTTTCATTTAGAGGAACTTTGGAGTCACTGATGATTTCAGGCAACTTCCTGATGATTTGGGGGCATTTCAGGGTCACTTCCTGTTGAAATCAGGTCACTTCCGTGTGATTTGGGAATATTTTTGAGTCACCACCTGTAATATCGGGTCACTTCCTGTGGATTTTGTGGATTCACACAGACAGAGACACTCAAAGGCGAAGGACGCATTCTGCGTCCTTTATGGTATACTGGGGACGGGTTTCAATAAGCTTCGGCTTCTCCCGTCAGCCCTTTTCTTTTTGGGTTGAATTAATTGTAAACACATATAAATGCTTATTTGGATTTGTCATGCCTGAAGGGAAAATAAATAAATTAATAAATACATTTTGGGGCAATTCAGGGTCATTTCCTGTTGCTATCAGGTCACTTCCCATTAATTTTCTGGGCATATAAAGGTCACTTCCTGTTGATAGAGGGCCACTTCCTGGTGATATGGGAGCATTTCAGGGTCACTTCCTGTTGGTATCAGATCACTTCCTGGTGATACGGGGGCATTTCAGGGTCACGTCCTGTCGATAAAAGTTACTTCCTTTTCATTTAAGGGAACTTTGGGGTCCTTTACAACTGATTTAAGGTTTCAGGGTCACTTCCTGGTGATATGGGAGCATTTTCAGGGTCATTTAAATATTTCTTTTTCGCTTCCTGTTGATATCAGGTCACTTCCTGGTAATTTGGATTTTTTTTTAAATCACTTCCTGTAACATCGGGTAACTTCCTGTGGATTTTTTTGCAATTCGGGGTCACTTTCTGTTAATATCGGGTCACTACCTGTAGATATGGGGCAATTCGGGGTCACTTCCTGTTAATTTTGGGTTATTCCAGGGTCACTTGGGATTTGGGAACATTTTTGAGTCACTTCCTGTTGATATCGGGTCAGTTCCTGTGGATTTTGGGGCAACTCAGGGTCACTTCCTGGTGATATGGGGGCATTTCAGGGTCACGTCCTGTCGATACAAGTTACTTCCTTTTTATTTAAGGGAACTTTGGTGTCCCTTACAATTGATATAAGGTCGTTTCCTGTTGATTTTGGGGCATTTCAGGGTCACTTCCTGGTGATTTGGGAGCAATTTGGGGTCACTTCCTGTTAATTTTGGGGCATTCCAGGGTCACTTGGGATTTGGGAACATTTTTTGAGTGACTTCCTGTTGATATTGGGTCACTTCCTGGTGATTTCAGAGCATTTTAGGGTCACTTCCTGTTGATGTCAGGTCACTTCAAGGTGACTTGGGAACATTTCAATGTCACTTCCTGTTAGTACAAATCACTTCCTTTTCGTTTGTGGGAACTTCGGGGTCACTTTCTGTTGATATCAGGTCACTTCCTGTTGATTTTAGGGCATTCCAGGGTCACTTCCTGTTGATATCAGGTCACTTTCTGATGATTTGGGAACATTTAATTGTCACTTTCTGTTGATATCAGGTCACTTCCTGTTGATTTGGGGGGCATTTTGGGGTCACTTCATATCAATTTCAGGTTACTTCCTGGTGATTCACAACCTGGTGGTCACAACCTGTAATATCGGGTCACATCCTGTGGATTCTGGGGCAATTCGGGGTCACTTCCTGTTAATTTTGGGGAATATCAAGGTCACTTCCTGGCGATATGGAAGCATTTTAGGATCACTTCCTGTTGATATCAGGTCATTTCCTGGCGATTTGGGAATATTTCATCGTCACTCCATGTTGATACAAGCCCTTTTCATTTTGGGGAAATTTGGGGTCACTTGATATCAAGTCACTTAATGTCGATTTTGGGGCATTTCGGGGTCACTTCCTGGTGACATAGGAGCATTTCAGGTTCACTTCCTGTTGATGTCAGGTCACTTCCTGGTGATTTGGGAACATTTCATTGTCACTTACTGTAATATCGGGTCACTCCCTGTGGATTTTGGGGAAATTTGGGGTCACTTCCTGTTAATTTTGGAGCATTTCGGGGTCACTTCCTGGTGATTTGAAAGGATTTTTCGGGCCACTTCCTGTTGATTGCTGGGTGTGCCAATGTAGATTTTTGCAGGTCCTCGTTGGAAATCAATCGAAGTTTTTATCTAGAGATGTCGTCACGTCGATCACGTCATTTTCAAAGTATCGGAATCGGCAAAAAAATATCGGACATGCCTTTTTTTAATATATATATATTTTTTAATTAAATCGTTTTCTAATTGTATTTAATGTTACAGACATAATATGTTACACTCATCCAGAGTTTAGTTTAGGCTTAAGGTAGGGTTATCAAATTTATCCTGTTAACGGCGGTAAGGGTTAGTAAGGGTTAATTTGTTTTAAAATTTATCACGTTAAATATTTAACGCAATTAACGCATGCGCTGCACGACCCACTCACGCATTGTCGCGTTCATTCTGTAATGGCGCCGTTTTACCTATATTTGGCGCTAAAAGGCAGCGTAAAATGAGTAGAGTGAATTTTGGCAGCCTTTGAAGCCTTTTTTTAATTGGCTAAAGCCTTACAATCCCTCTCCCTACGATTAGAAATATAATGGGAAGCAATGTGGGGAAGAAAGGTAGTAATTGATCTTTTTCTTAACACCCTATGTTATTTCCCAACGCAGAGAAGATATATCAATTGGTACCACTACGCACAGTCATGGTTGCACTTCCCATCATGCATTCGGGCAGAACAGTTAAATGGCTACAGTATCATTTACTGAAAGCTCAACAAATACACTAGATGGCAATATTTAGTCACAATATACAAAGTCACATTTATCCTTTAAGAATTATAAGTCGTTCTATCCGTGGATCCCTCTCACAGAAAGAATGTTAATAATGTAAATGCCATCTTGAGGATTTATTGTCATAATAAACAAATACAGTACTTATGTACTGTATGTTGAATGTATATATTCGTCCGAGTTTTATTCATTTTTTTCTTAATGCATTGCCAAAATGTATATGATCGGGAACAATTATCGGGAATGATAGGAATTGAATCAGGAGCAAAAAAAAAGCAATTGGATTGGGAAATATCGGGATCGGCAGATACTCAAACTTAAACGATCGGGATCGGATCAGGAGCAAAAAACATGATCGGAACAACCCTATTTTTATCCCATTGAAATGAATGGCGAATAAAGCTAATGGAAAGGAATGGCAAATTTTGTTTTTTAGAAATGAATGTAAGTTTTGGGCAAAAACTTTATACAACTTTTGTGGCCCCTTAGCGTCCTGAATTTTTGGGATGTGATGAAAAACTGCATGACAAGTACTGTTTTAATTTGTTTACTTCAAAAATAATAATAATATTTATGGTTTTTTTTTAAATGCAGGTCAATAGCTGCAAGTTGCGCCCTAAGACGGTCAAATCACTGCAGAGAAGCCAACGAATGGTGAGTCACATAGAAGAGAACAGACACCAAGTTTTGCAAACAAGATATTTTTAGTTGTGAAAATAATGCTCACCATTTATTCTATTTAATTTTGTAGTTCACCTCACATTATTCCTTACACGACTCATGTTTCAATTTTACAAGAAATCCTCTTCAAACAGGTAAATAAATACTGAATAATAGAATCATAGCAATTTACTATACTTTGTATTTACCTATATTCCCCAATGACTATGTTTTATTCTGATTCCTCTCCAGATGCACCAGCTCCTCATCAAGCGTCATTTCCAAGTGGCGCCCCCTGCAGTTTACCCACAGTTCCTATTATAACAAATGGGTCCCGAAACAAATATCTCAGGCCAATACACAGTGCAGGGGACAGATACTACCGAAGCAACCAACTTCCCAAGTCAGCAGGTGAACATTGCAGGGCAAACCTCTCATTTTTCATGAAAAATTGGATTATTTTTCTTTTTCTTAATATGTGCTTACGTCTTGTTTAGATGGACATTTCAGTGCCACCTCTGGTTTCCCCATTATTCACTTCCATTGGGACGATGCACCGTCCACTTTTCAACGAATTGATTTGGACAGGTACTCATTGTCTTGATAAACAATTTAATGATCAAAATCAGGGGTGTCAAATTCATTCTGAAGGTTTGTTCATTCCTAGTCAAAATGGATTGGGATGTCTCGCACCGTCAATGGCACTAAAAGATAAGTATTTCATGTCAGACTTCTAGTTTAAGTGATTTGGACGTATATTGTTGTCAACGGCAGGTAATGAGTTCATTTTTTTCATACTGTTGGTTTTGGGGCTTTTTTTTTTTAGCTCACTTCATGTCAGCTAATTAGCTGCCACTGACAGTGCTAGACGTCCATTTTGACTGGGAGAGGGCGAATGAATGAACGAACGCAACTGCAGACACGGAACTGAGCCGAATGCAATAGTGCATGCAATTGATCACGCATATCTACAGTTTTACAATGCCAATGTCAACATAAAGGCGTGGGATTTTGCATGTACAATATGAATGAGCTACAACTTGCCTGCCAGGCAGAACAACATGGTACATTCGACACCCCTGATCTACATACAGTGGGGCAAATAAGTATTTAGTCAACCACTAATTGTGCAAGTTCTACCACTTGAAAATATTAGAGAGGCCTGTAAATTGTCAACATGGGTAAACCTTAACCATGAGAGACAGAATGTGGAAAAAAAACAGAAAATCACATTGTTTGATTTTTAAAAAAAATATTTGCAAATCATAGTGGAAAATAGGTATTTGGTCAATACCAAAAGTTATGTGCCCTTTGTTGGCAATAACGGAGGCCAAACGTTTTCTGTAACTCTTCACAAGCTTTTCACACACTGTTGCTGGTATTTTGGCCCATTCCTCCATGCAGATCTCCTCTAGAGCAGTGATGTTTTGGGGCTGTCGTTGGGCAACACAGAATTTCAACTCCCTCCACAGATTTTCTATGGGGTTGAGATCTGGAGACTGGCTAGGCCACTCCAGGACCTTGAAAGGCTTCTTACGAAGCCACTCCTTTGTTGCCCTGGCTGTGTGTTTGGGATCATTGTCATGCTGAAAGACCCAGCCAAGTCTCATCTTCAATGCCCTTGCTGATGGAAGGAGATTTTCACTCAAAATCTATCGATACATGGCCCCATTCATTCTTTCCTTTACACAGATCAGTCGTCCTGGTCCCTTTGCAGAAAAACAGCCCCAAAGCATGATGTTTCCGCCCCCATGCTTCACAGTGGGCATGGTGTTCTTTGGATGCAATTCAGTATTCTTTCTCCTCCAAACACTAGAACCTATGTTTCTACCAAAAAGTTCTATTTTAGTTTCATCTGACCATAACACATTCTCCCAGTCCTCTTCTGGATCATCCAAATGCTCTCTAGCAAACCGCTGACGGGCATGGACGTGTACTGGCTTCAGCAGGGGGACACGTCTGGCAGTGCAGGATTTGAGTCCCTGGCGGCACATTGTGTTACTGATAGTAGCCTTTGTTACTGTGGTCCCAGCTCTCTGTAGGTTATTCACTAGGTCCCCCCTTGTGGTTCTGGGATTTTTGCTCACCGTTCTTGTTATCATTTTGACGCCACGGGGTGAGATCTTGCATGGAGCCCCAGATCGAGGGAGATTATCAGTGGTCTTGTATGTCTTCCATTTTCTAATAATTGCTCCCACAGTTGATTTCTTTACACCAAGCGTTTTACCTATTGCAGATTCAGTCTTCCCAGCCTGGTGCAGGTCTACAATTTTGTCTCTGGTGTCCTTCGACAGCTCTTTGGTCTTGGCCATAGTGGAGTTTGGAGTGTGACTGACTGAGTTTGTGGACAGGAGTCTTTTATACCGATGATGAGTTAAAACAGGTGCCATTAATACAGGTAACGAGTGGAGCCTCGTTAGACCTCGTTAGAAGAAATTAGACCTCTTTGACAGCCAGAAATCTTGCTTGTTGCTCCACTCTAATTTGGAAATAAATTCTTTTTAAATCAAACAATGTGATTTTCTGGTTTTTTTTTCCACATTCTGTCTCTCATGGTTGAGGTTTACCCATGTTGACAATTACAGGCCTCTCTAATCTTTTCAAGTAGAAGAACTTGCACAAATGGTGGTTGACTAAATACCTATTTTCCCCACTGTGTATCATATACCACTTAAAAAATGAACTCTAGCTGAGGAACGCCTTAGTAGTAATGACAAATATGGCCACTGGGGAGCAGCAGACCCTTAAGATCCGGAACACCTGTCACATTTTGCTCAATGTCTCTCATCCAAATGAATTTTTCAACCACGCAGGCGCTGTCTGGATGAGTGTCCCCAATTGGGTGCCATGGATGACCTGCAAGTGCTCAACCTGCAGCACAACCTGATCACTGGCATCAGTCAGTTGTCACTCCTGAGGCAGCTCGTCGTCCTCAACTTGTACGACAACGACATCGTTGACATGAGTGGCATCCAAGCGCTGGCCTCCCTGAGAATCCTCATTTTAGCCAATAACAAGTGAGTTGTTGTGCTATTGGGTTATTTTTTCATAGGGTGCCATTTGTGTCCCCAATATAAATGAAGCTGTATTTTCACTTCACAAATACTCATTCAACTTATTTTTTGTGCGTATTATCAATGAAAAATTCAAGGGTACCAGCATAGGCGGAGTTTGACTTTTGGGGCAGGGGGGGAACAACATGTTGATGACCTCGAACCGCAGTGTCAGCAATAAAATTAAACTTTCAAGAATATTTATAATAATAAGTTGACAATGAGCGTTTTTTTGTTTCCCATCTTTCTTGAGGGGAATTCTAAATCAGGCTGCTTAGGACAGCTATACTTTTCGCCAAGATCGTCATGCATTGAATATGGTACGGCCGCCGGTGTCGTTCCAATGTAGTTACCCCAGTGGGTGGAGCCATATGGAGGTAGATTTGTGTCTTTATTATTCAATCACAAAAGAGTTGCTTCAATAAAAAGGAAAAATTGCTTCAATCAAAATATGTATTTTCAATCCAAAAAAAGTCGCATCAATAAAAAAAAAAAAAAAAAAAAAGTGTTTAAATGCAAAAATAAATCTGAAACTCAAAAAAAATGATTGTGCATGCCATTTTTCTTTGATTGAATTTTTTTGGTTGGGGTCAAGTTTTTTTTTTTTGATTGAAGCAACTTTTTTTGATTGATGGCAAAGACGTTTTTGTCTTTATTATTCAATCAAAAAATAAGTTGCTTCATACAAAAAATATATATTTTCAAAAGACAAATCACTATAATAAAAAAAAAGAAAAAAATTCAATCATGGAAAATGTTTTTGACTGCGAAAAAAATTTTGAGATTTGAAAAATTTGCATTTAAACACTTAATTTTTCATTGAAAAAGTTTCCTTTTTGTGTTTGGGCCCTAATATTGGTTGGACATTTGTGTCTAAATTATTCAATCCCCAAAAAGTTGCTTCAATCGAAAAAAATATTTTCAATCAAAGAAAAAAAATCATTCGAAAAATAAAATTGCCCTCCCCTAATTTTTTTTTTTTTTTTTAAGTATATGCAAAACAAATGACCGTCTAAAGTTGGGGTGCAACGGTTCAGTTAGCCCACGGTTCGGTTTGAATCTCGGTTTTGGGATCACGGTTTCGGGTCGGTTTCGGTTTTGCATTTAAAAATTTTTTTTTTTTTTAACTGCCTTTATTTTGCTTTTAAGAAAATGAAATAAACACTTAAAATGTAAACATTTTCGACTGTTAAAATAAATGCCTCTTAGCTCTTTGGCTTGTGTAGTGACTAACTACGAAATACACACACAGTAGTAAAAGTTACTTGGCAAAGTAACTGGTGTTACCTTTCATGTTTTTTTTTGTTTTTTTCTCTTTTTTTCTTAAAAAAAAAAAAAACTAAACAAAAAAAACCCCATAGTAACCTTTGCTATGTTTGGAGGTCATTTAATGTTGTGAATCAACCGTTAAAGTTGATAAAATTGCTCCCGTTTTTGCATTAGTTCCCTTCTGTCTACTTTCGACATGTGAAAATTTAAAAACTGTTTAATCCTTTAAAGATAGACTCAAGTCAAGATTTTGCCGATTTAGGAGTATTTTAGATAAAAAATTACTTAGGTTCGCTAGGAAGGTTCACTACAACAGAGCCTTTCTGAGAAGTTTACTGCTCCAAAATGGCGGCTGTTTACTAACGCTACCGAGTCTGTCATTTCGCATGTAGTTCTATATGCATGAGATATCTAGGCGTAGATAGTAGGCTGTCGGCTACAGTCAGGAAATATTGGAGCCACCTAGCCTAGCATCGCGTTTGCTACAGCGTCACAACAAACACTCTTCCCTCTCCGTGTCTCTGACTTTTCTCGCGTCATTCAACCAACGTATTAACAAACGGAGGAAATAAAACGTAATGCACGAAAAACGTACAGATTTTGAAAGTAACGTACGGCGTACACATTTAAAAATCAGTGCTCACTTGTACAAATTACGCCGAGACCGTACAACTTGACAGGTATGAATTATAGTGGACCGTTGTTCTGCCAAAATCTCCTACATCGGCGAAACATGCTACATTAGTCGAATTTAACACCCAAAGTACTACTGTGCGCTCTAAACTTGTTTTGTTTAGATGCATACAGGAATAACGTAATAAAAATATGCCTGCAGAAAATATTTAAATGAAGTTATATCAAATAAGGACAGTTTAAATACACTACGTGACTAATGTGGTCAACTGCTTCAAAGCTAACACAAAAAAACACAATGGTTAAAAGTATGAGAGGGTAATACATGCAAAAAGTATCTTTGAGGCAGTGAAAAGGTTCTAGATAACTAAATAAAAACAAAAATAGTGAGTACTCACCGCTTCTAACCGATGTGCGCATGCGTGTGGACGCATGCGCAAGCGCGCTTCGCATTGTGTAGGACGTTTCGCCGCGTAGTAAGGAATGGCCGAACACCGTCACAGTTAGGTAGTAGCACTCCGTAGCACAGGACGTCCAACTATCAGTGGTCACGGCGAAACTATGTGCTTTAGCGAAGTCATCTTCGATGGCTTTGCGTGCCATTTCATAAATGTTGGGGAATACGTTGTTGGAAAAATATATGTGCGCGAGGGAACAATGTAACGAGGGTCAAGCGTTGCAAATAAATTAACGAAGCCCGCCGTGTGTTTTCACTGATGTCATCAACTAGGCTAAGGGCTAACTCTAGCACAAAATGTCCCCTCTGTTAGTGTCCACTCTGTTACATCCAAATGGCACCTTATTAAAAAAATGACCCCATTCTGTTATTGCGGTTAAAGCATGGTCCTGGTTGTCATTGTCAACAAAACATAGTTAGCTCTGCAAAAATAATGAATGATCACCAGCGTTTACTCCAAATGGGGCTGTGGTTTTATTTTTGATCTGCTTTTTACGGGATGGAAATATCAGATATTTAAAAAAAAAAAAAAACAACAACTTAATGCATTTGGTTTACAGTAAGTATGTGTCTTTAATTAGGTCTTCTCTGTTGCAGGATCCGTAAAATATCCTGCTTAGACAACCTTTGCAAGCTCAACATCCTGGATTTGCATCACAATCAGGTACAGTCTTCATTAATCCACACTGGATTAGGGCTGCAGCTATTGATTATTTCATAGTCGATTAATCTACTAACTAGTTCGAATAATCGAGTAATCGAATTAGGAACATGGAACATGCGTTTCAGAATAGATTTTAGAGATGGAAAACAAAGGCTTGCTAAGATTGAACTTTCAAAATAAAATTCGCGAGTGTTTCTTCAAACTATGCACAATTGCACTTTTTGAAAATAAACTACCTGAGCTAAAAAAAATAGAATAAAATAAAGAAATCTAATTGTATTCTATAAATCTAAGTACAACAAAAGAAAAATTGGCTAGCTTGCGTAGCAAAAGTCCGCTATCTTAAATGCCATGAAATGCTAACTTTTTTTTTTTTTTTTACGACGCTTTCAACAAATGGTTCAAACACATATTACCAGAATAAACGGCTAACTATTCCTATAAACAAATTACGATTGCATTAAAGAAACATTTCAGCTTAAACAAAACTTACTGTATGTTGGTCTTAACAGGGAGCACCTGGATTCAGTCCTAATAAATGAGTTATGTAATTTTCACTGTTGCCACTAGAAGGCAGTGTATCCACCCAAATCAATAAAACTAAATACTAAATAGATTACATTACATTACGTTACATTGAAAATCCTGGGAGTCAGATTATTTTGTGCAAAAGCAAGTCATGTGCATCAACTTCCTGTTTCTCGCAAAAATAAAATTTAATATTTGAAAAACGAGATGAAATGATTAAAAAAAAAGAATATTGATTTCCATTTTAACATGTAAAATAAATGAATAAACATGAAAATAAAAATAAAGAACATGTTTTGTCCCCCCCCCCAAAAAAAATTACTGCCCCCCCCAATTTTTTTAATTCATCATTCATTTAGTATAAATGTAAGTACATTGAATTGAAAACAGAACTAGAAAATATATGCAAGTAAAGGGCTAAAAAATATAGCATTTGGACATATTTAAGGTCTCTAAACAATTGGATTTTAGCTAAAAAAAAAATAAAAAAATCACTTTGGCTAACAGATTAACAAACATAGCTGAAAACATTTGTACATTCGACCCCTCCCAGTCACAATGGATCGGACGTCTACCGCCACCAATCAGTTGAAAATGAAATGACTGTAAAATGCCCCACAACTAACAGAAAGTGACACTAAAATGCCTCAATATCAACAGGCGAAGCTACCGTGGCAATTCCTCCAGAAATTGCGTTTTCTAGTTTATATTGTAGGTAAAGATCTTGATTGAAATGTTGTTTTCCAAGTGAATCTAATTTAACTTTTTATGGCAGAAAACACAGACAAGACTGAAAAAGGAGTTTCTGCTCTTGTACCCCTCTTTAAAATAAACTGCTGTATTTTCAGCCATAAGAACTGTTGTGTTTGATTGAACAATATGTCTATATGCTGCCATAGCAGATTCATGGCGCAGTAAGCCCCCGAACTATTTTTAATTTGTCCGTTTTACCCTGAAAACCCCCGTTTACAGACGTCGTGCAACCGCTTTTGTTTCAACCTAGCCATAAAATGAAGGTAAGTACTCGTATTTATTATTCGAAATGTCTGTCATTTTTAGCTTCGAATCATTAATTGATGTCTAATATTTGGTTAAAAAAAAAAAAAAAAAAAAAACAACTTCAAAAAATTGTTCACTCGCATATTTTAAACTTTTAAACAAATTCCGTCACAATGAAAAAATTGGCGTCTGTAAAAAGTCACGGATATCTACCTCATAACTATCGCTAAATTGTATATTTTTCGTTGCTGTCGCATTTTCCGCAATATTTTAGATGATAAATAATAGATCCAAACAAAGAAAAATTGAAAAATAACGTTTAAAGGGGTAAATATATGAAAAAGAAACTCTCGACCTATCCTTGATGTCTGCGATTTCTGCATCGCGACCCTTGTTATATTACCATGTTTCACCCATAAAATCCACCAGAAATCCGGCTGTGGCCATTCACAGCTGTGCCTTGACACTCGGTGATTCATGCTACATTGAGTTTTTGGATTGAAACAAGGTAAGTACGCGATAATATCTCGCTAAAGTCATGGCGTCTGTATTTCTGCTCTCGTGTGCTCTCACCTCCAGATAGGGTTTTGCTGTTTAATTTTTTTTTTTTTTTTTTTTTTTAAATGTCCTCCTTTTCAAAATTTTCATCCCCCAGAAAATTGAGATTTTAAACTTTCCAATGATGTATTACACATGCATATCGGACAATTTTGAAATTTGATTGGGGGTGTCAGAGCGGAACTTCAAGTCACCTGAGTGTTTTCCGCCACATATTTATTTCTATACTAAATATTTTATTGGATGCCACAATGCAAGACATGAAGAATGGTGCATAAAGCATACAAAAGTTAGTTGATATTATGAACTAACACCCACGCTGATGCAGACTTCAAACATGGCGCTGCACTGTAATTATTCATTTCTTCGAACTGTAGGGCACGTAAAGCGAGACCACAAAGCGAGGAGGGCTCGTGAGCAACCCCCTCTGGTACGGTGTGGGTGGCGCGCTGGCACAGCACAATTAAGATGACCAGTTGTCCGTTTTATCATTATAACTGGCTGGGGGGCCACGGGGAGTGTTTGTTCCCACGAATCAAGTTCAGATCATTGAGAAAGTCCATGTAAGAGTGACGTGCAAGAGAGAAAACATTGTGTTAGTTCCAAGGGCGTAGGTTTGCATAGGAATTGTTGGGACAAAACACTACCACCTTTTCAGGATGCTCAAATTGTGTTATGTAATGACTTCAGTTATATAGGTCATTTACAGTGGAGCAAATAAGTATTTAGTCAACCATTAATTGTGCAAGTTCTCCCACTTGAAAATATTAGAGAGGCCTGCAATAGTCAACATGGGTAAACCTCAACCATGAGAGACAGAATGTGGAAAAAAAAAAAACAGAAAATCACATTGTTTGATTTTTAAAGAATTTATTTGCAAATCATGGTGGAAAATAAGTATTTGGTCAATACCAAAAGTTTATCTCAATACTTTTTGATGTACCCTTTGTTGGCAATAACGGAGGCCAAACGTTTTCTGTAATTCTTCACAAGCTTTTCACACACTGTTGCTGGTATTTTGGCCCATTCCTCCATGCAGATGTCCTCTAGAGCATTGATGTTTTGGGGCTGTCGTTGGGCAACACGGACTTTCAACTCCCTCCACAGATTTTCTATGGGGTCGAGATCTGGAGACTGGCTAGGCCACTCCAGGACCTTGAAATGCTTCTTACGAAGCCACTCCTTTATTGCCCTAGCTGTGTGTTTGGCATCATTGTCATGCTGAAAGACCCAGCCACATCTCATCTTCAATGCCCTTGCTGACGGAAGGAGATTTTCACTCAAAATCTCTAGATACATGGCCCCATTCATTCTTTCCTTTACACAGATCAGTCGTCCTGGTCCCTTTGCAGAAAAACAGCCCCAAAGCATGATGTTTCCACCTCCATGCTTCACAGTGGGTATGGTGTTCTTCGGATGTAATTCAGTATTCTTTCTCCTCCAAACACGAGAACCTGTGTTTATGCCAAAAAGTTCTATTTTGGTTTCATCTGACCATAACACATTCTCCCAGTCCTCTTTTGGATCATCCAAATGCTCTCTAGCGAACCGCAGACGGGCCTGGACGTGTACTTTCTTCAGCAGGGGCACACGTCTGGCAGTGCGGGATTTGAGTCCCTGGCGGCGCATTGTGTTACTCATAGTAGCCTTTGTTACTGTGGTCCCAGCTCTCTGTAGGTCATTCACTAGGTTCCCCCCGTGTGGTCCTGGGATTTTTGCTCACCGTTCTTGTTATCATTTTGATGCCACGGGGTGAGATCTTGCATGGAGCCCCAGATCGAAGGAGATTATTAGTAGTCTTGTATGTCTTCCATTTTCTAATAATTGCTCCCACAGTTGATTTCTTTACGCCAAGCGTTTTACCTATTGCAGATTCAGTCTTCCCAGCCTGGTGAAGGTCTACAATTTTGTCTCTGGTGTCCTTCGGCAGCTCTTTGGTCTTGGCCGTAGTGGAGTTTGGAGTGTGACTGACTGACTGACATTGTGGACAGGTGTCTTTTATACCGATAATGAGTTAAAATAGGTGCCATTAACACAGGTAACGAGTGGAGCATCGTTAGACCTCGTTAGAAGAAGTTAGAACTCTTTGACAGCCAGAAATCTTGCTTGTTTGTAGGTGACCAAATACTTATTTCACACTCTTAACTTGGAAATAAATTCTTTAAAAATCAAACAATGTAATTTTCAGTTTTTTTTCCACATTTTTGTCTCTCATGGTTGAGGTTTACCCATGTTGACAATTACAGGCCTCTCTAATCCTTTCAAGCAGGAGAACTTGCACAATTGGTGGTTGATTAAATACTTATTTGCCCCACTGTATGTTCTTAAGTCGTTAAAATTGAGATTTGGCATTTAGTATGTGAGGAAATGAGGGAAAATAAAAATTAGGAGATGGAGGTTGGGGTTATTGCTGTTTTTGTTAACTTTTATTTTGCAAATCATTGAAAAAAATACAATTTTGTATGATAATCAGTTTTTGTATGTGTTATAGAAATAACTGTGCCAAAACAGTTTTCTTTGCATTTTAGTAGTTTTAGGAGGTTTGACAAAAATAAATAAATAAATAAAAAAATAAAATAAAAAAATAGATAAATAAACAAATTTTCTGGCTCCGTGGCGACTTTCACCTCAGGGAGTTCCGGCAAGAAATTCTAGCCACTTTCACCCCCGACAGGAAGTGACTCGGTATCAACAGGAAGTGACTTTGAAATCAACAGGAAGAGGAAGTGACGCGATATCAACAAGACATAACCTCCAAATCAACAGGAAGTGACGCTGAAATGCTTCCAAATCAATAGGACATGCCCCAATATGAACAAGAAGTGACCCCAAAATCAACAGGAATTGACACAATATCAACCAACTGTGTCTGCGAAGTGCCTTAAAAATCACTACGAAATGACCCCGATGGCCCCCATATCAACAGGAAGTGACACGATAGACCAACCCTAACAGCAAAGCTACCATCGCAATTTCTCCAAAAGAAGAACCCTAGATACTTAGCATAGTATCCTAAACAGACATCCATTTTGGATGTACAGCAATCAGCCTGGATTACCCCGAGCTGAGCTTCAAATGTGACCTGACACGTCTGAATAGCGAGTGAGGCCACCACGCTTTCCACTCGGCCGATTTGACACGAGCGCTTCCACAACACGCTCCGTTCACTCTAAAAAAAAAAAACAAAAAAAAACGAGCGCTCCAAACCATCCTCCCTCATCAATTCTACTTGTACTGTCAGCATTGCAGTTTGCCGGTGATGGATCGAACCTCCACTGAGGCGCCCAACAAAGAGGTTGTCACTGTGAATTACATGTGCAGGGCTCGTTATCTGGGTGGACCCTGTCATTTGACACTAACGGTCATCATGAGATGGCATAACTGCTTTTATGGGGGCATGTTTCCAACCCTTCAAAATATATTTAGGTAGCTACTAGCAGACAATTGGACTCGAGTCAGAGACTTGCAACTCTGGTTTGGCCCATAAAACCCTTTAACTTGTTTCAGCTAATATAAATTTGTCTATGCATTTGTAATTAAGTTAACTGCTACAGTTTGTGAAGTTATGTGTGAGCGATTTGCTATGAAAATTATAAATACGTTAGCATTTGTAGCATTTCAGCTAGCGGACTTTTGCTAGGCAAATTAGGCTAATTTAATCAACTAAATTTACACAATTTTAGTGCTGCAACGATTAATCAATAATTCAAGCAATTCAATTAGGAAAAAAAACAACATATTTTATTGCTTTGAGTATTCGTTTATTTAAAGTGGCATTGTAATGGTTCCACCGCTCCCTGTTAAGACCAACATAAGCTAAGTTTTTGTTTGAACTAATGTTTTTTAATGCATTTGTAATTTAGTTTATAAGTACATTTAGCCGTTTTTTGTGGGAATATGTGTTTGAACTAGAGAGGTCTAATCACGTCATTTTTAAAGTATCGGAATCGGCAAAAAAATATCGGACATGCCTTTTTTTAATATATATATATTTTTTAATTAAATATTTTTCCAATTGTATTTAACGTTACAGACATAATATGTTACACCCATCCGGAGTCTTTAGTTTAGGCTTAAGGTAGGGTTATCAATTTTATCCCGTTAATTTTTTAAAAAATTTATCATGTTAAAATATTTAACGCAATTAACGCATGCGCTGCACGACCCACTCACGCATTGTTGCATCCAATCTGTAATGGCGCCGTTTTACCTACATATAGAGCTAAAAGGAAGCGTAAAATGAGTAGAGTGAATTTTGGCAGCCTTTGGAGCCTTATATTAATTAGTTAAAGCCTTACAATCCCTCTCCCTACGATTAGAAATATCGTGGGAAGCAATGTGGGGAAGAATGGTAGTAATCGATCTTTTTCTTAACACCCTATGTTATTTCCCAACGCAGAGAAGATATATCAATTCGTACCACTACGCACAGTCATGGTTGCACTTCCCATCGTGCATTTGGGCAGAAGTTAAATGGCTACAGTATCATTTACTGAAAGCTCAACAAATACACTAGATGGCAATATTTAGTTACAATATACAAAGTCACATTTATCCTTTAAGAATTACAAGTCTTTCTAACCGTGGATCCCTCTCACAGAAAGAATGTTAATAATGTAAATGCCATCTTGAGGATTTATTGGCATAATAAACAAATACAGTACTTATGTACTTTACGTTGAATGTATATATTCGTCTGTTTTATTCATTTTTTTCTTAATGCATTGCCAAAATGTATATGATCGGGAAAAATTGGAATTGAATCGGGAGCAAAAAAAAGCAATCGGATCGGGAAATATCGGGAATACTCTAACTAAAACGATCGGGATCGGATCGGGAGCAAAAAAAAATGATTGGAACAACCCTAGTTTGAACCATTTGTTAAGAGCATTGTAAAAAAAAAAAAAAAAAAAAAAATATTAGCTAGTGTTTTTTTGCTGTGTAAGTTAGCCAGTTGTTATTTTCTTGTACTTACAGTTGTATGAAAAGTATCTGAACCTTTTGGAATTTCTCACATTTCTGCATAAAATCACCATCAAATCTGATCTAATCTCTGTCAAAATCACACAGATGAAAAAAACAGTGTCTGCTTTAACTAAAACCACCCAAACATTTATAGGTTTTCATATTTTAATGAGGATAGTATGCAAACAATGACAGAAGGGGGAAAAATAAGTAAGTGAACCATCACATTTAGTATTTTGTTTTATTTATTTTATTCAAACTAACTAGTTCATCGATTAATCGACTACTAAAATATTCGATAGCTGCAGCCTTACACAGTTGTGAGGTAAAATGGCGGACGAGACTGCAGTGTCGGAAAAGTCAAAATCACGTAAGTCGAGTATGTTGTAACCCGGGGACTACCTGTATTAGTAAATTGGGGTTTTGTTGTTCCTTTAGTTTGTATGGTAACGTTTCGGTGTCCGTTAGTGATTGTTCCTTTTGTTTCGCTGAAAGATCTCCAAGATGGAGAACTTGAGTCATTTGAAGGAGCTGCAAGTGTTGAACCTGGCTGGGAACAGCATCTCCCGCGTTGAGAATCTTGACGGTTTGGACTGTTTGACCGAGCTCAACCTGAGACACAACTGCATCTCAGTAGTGGTAAGGACCATTCATCCATCGAATGTCATATTTTGTGAATACTTGATATTGTCCTTAGGTATGAATGTGATGTGAATGTTTTTTTATCATTTCATGCTATTCTGTAAGATCACTTTTGATATATAATCAAATGTGTTGTTGCTTTGCAAGATTTCCCATTTCAGCACATGAAATCAGATACTCAAAATACTCACAACCTTGGATTTCTAAAAGTGTTTCGAGGATTACTACATGTCATGACAGGCCTGTTAGTTTCAAACATAAATTCTTGGAGAACCTCTCCTGCCGGGAATCCTACTGGAATCTAAACACATCTCTAACCATCCCCTCAAAAGCTAATATAACTAGAACATTTTTTGGCACTTTCGGGGGGGGTGGAGCTGCGATTCAAGATGGCAGCTTAGATTTTTTTGCTCTGGAGAACCCTGCACAAGATCGACTTCAAAACCCACATTCATGTCCATAACCCATAGCGAAATACGTCTAAGACAAGCACAGTCAAGGACTGCGATATTTTTACCAGAAGACGTGGCCCTCCAAAGTCGAAAACAAGCTCATCTCCGTGTGAGCGAGAGGAAGAGGCCGACGGCGGCATGGCGGAGTTAGCAACAGTGCTAGCGGAGCTAAAAAGCTTGCGGAGCGAGGTTCACGCTGAGTTCGGTGGATTCGGCACTAAACTTGACAAAATAAATGACCGTCTAGAGAAGATGGCCTCATCAATCGGCGCTTTGGAGAGCAACTTGTCGGAGGTGAAAAGAAATGTTGCTGCGAATGCCACGCGGATGGAAGAAGCAGAGAATCGAATTGTCTCGGCAGAGGAACAACTGGAAAAAGCCGAAACCGAACTCTCCCAAGCTATGAAGCGTATAGCCTACCTTGAGACGAAAACTGATGACCTGGAGAACCGTAGTAGGCGAAACAATTTGCGACTCTTTGGACTCCGGGAGGGCGCAGAGGGAAGCCGTTCAATGTTGGACTATGTACGTGACATGCTACCGGTCTGGCTGAAGCTGGACGCGAATCAAGCGTTCACCCTCGAGAGAGCTCACCGAACCTTGGCGCCCCCCCGACCGGGCCAGAACAGAGCGGTCATCGTTCGATTCTTGAAATATCAAGACCGGGAGCTGATTTTCCGCTCCGCCAAAAAACACGAGATTACTCATGATGGAGACAAGCTCTTCTTCACAGACGACCTGTCTGCAGAGACTGTGAGGCAACGAAATGGCTTTAACAACATCAGGAAGATCTTCGTCGAGAAGGGCGCATTTCGTGGATTTACATACAATCCGTGTAAAATGAGGATCCTTCACAAGGGGAAAATACTCCTATTCTCGACACCGAAAGCTGCAGAGGAGTTCCATCGCAAGAATGAGGGAAACGCATAACTCAACAGTGCGGTGAGAACCAGCTATGTTCCAATGTACAGTACAGAATGATTGGTAATGTGGACACAATTTCCGTCGATCTTTTCTTTCTTTTATTTCGAGACTTTAATACATGTGTGGACAAATAAGACGGCGTCTAAATGCACCCGTTTTCAAAGGGTTGAATATAAGTTTATTAATACTGTGTGCAGGGGTCTTCCTACACCTGATCATTTTTTTTTTCTTTCTGTTTTGATTCGAGCTACCACAGTTTTGGCTGCTCCTCCACTAGGTGGATCGGCTACTCCCAGTCAGTTTTGAGTAAGGGGGGTGGGGGGTTCAAGTGTTGAACTCATGTGTTATGTGTGTATGTATGTATGTTTGTTTTGTGTATTGTCCAAGTTTGTATTTTTGAATCTTTTTTTTCCAATCCACAAGGAAATGTATGGTGGGTATCTGTCATTTTACATTCAACATTTGTTACATGGAAAAAGAAAATCCATCTAGCCTTAAAAATATACAGGTGACCAGTTGGAATGTCCGAGGGTTGCGGCAACTCAGCAAGTTGAAACAAATTTTGAATAGAGTGAAACATCTTAAATCTAGAATTGTGTTCCTTCAAGAGTCCCATTTGACACCCTCAGACATTAAATATGTTCAGAATCGATGGACTGGCCAGGTATTTCATGCGTCTTATAATAACTATGCCAGGGGTGTTATCATTTTAATCCATAAGGAAATACCATTTCAAATGACTAAAACAATACAAGATCAAGGTGGTAGATATGTCATTGTCCAAGGCAATATACTTTCGCTTAAAGTGAATTTGGTTAGCATATATGGGCCCAATGATGACAATCCAAAATTCTTTGAAGATTTTTTTATGACATTAGCTACATTATGTGGGAGTTACATCATTGGGGGAGATTTTAATTGCACCTTGGATCCTAAAGTTGATCGTTCTACGGGTATTGATACCACCAAGACATACACCAGAAAAATAATTCACCAATATATGTCTGATTTAAACCTCGTTGAGTTGTGGAGAGAACGGAATCCTGATAAAAAAGAATATTCCTGTCATTCAGCTGCACTTAGGTCTCGGTCCCGCATTGATTACTTTCTTGTGGCCCGAGAACTAATGTTCAAGATTGACGAATGCTGGTATGACAGCATTGTGATTAGTGACCATGCTGCTATTTCACTGAATTGGCACATTAAAAATTTTGTCCGTAATCTGCCAAACTGGCGCTTACAGTTGCACTGGTTACAAAACTCAGAATTTGTTAAACATATTGGTGGGAAAATTGATTCCTATTTTGAATTGAATACAAATGAAACTACGGCAAGCGTACGCTGGGAAGCATTTAAAGCATATATTAGGGGAGAAATAATTAGTTATACAAGCTATATGTCGAAACAGAGAAGAATGGAAATGGAAAATCTAGAAAAACAAATTAGAGATCTAGAGATTAAACTTAATATAAATTATGATCCTGTTCGAGAAAAAAACTTGTTGGCTCTGAGAACTAGGTACAACAAACTTTCAGCTGAGAAGGTAGCCAATAGCCTTTTATGGTTGAAACGTACCTATTATGATCAAGGAGAGAAGGCGGGAAAATTGCTATCCTGGCAAATAAAAAAGATACAATCTGAGAGAACCATTAAATGTATAAAAACTTCATCTGGCCATTTGACCAGAGATCCATTGGAAATAAATGACAGCTTCAGAGAATATTATCAATTGATATATAAATCGGAACTATCAAAGACTCTTGATGAACAAATTGAATTTCTGAATCAATATCAATTTCAAACGTTAGGAGAAGACTTTAAGATGGAATTGGAGAGTAATCTAACGATTGAGGAAATTTCAGAAGCGATCCAAAATACATGTAGTGGGAAAACGTGTGGACATGATGGCATACCGATTGAATTCTATAAAGTGTTTAAAGAAAAGTTGGTAATCCCATTACTAAATATGTTTAATGAATCATCTCAAAACTGAGTGCTCCCACCATCATTACGATTGGCAGTTGTAACATTGATCTTAAAATCAGGGAAGCCTCCTACAGAACAGTCTTCTTATAGACCAATAAGTTTGATGTGCTGTGATACTAAGATTCTTTGCAAATTATTAGCCCAGAGGTTAGAAAAATGTATTCCTTATTTAATACATGAAGATCAAAGTGGTTTTGTGAAAAAACGCCAAGGGTTTCATAATATAAGACGAGTCTTGAACATAATTCATGAAAAATGTGACGCTAAAGACACGGCACTGTTGTCATTAGATGCCAAACAAGCTTTTGATAGGATTGAATGGCCGTATTTATTTGCATGTCTGCCTAAATATGGGTTTGGAAATAATTTTCTTAAATGGGTTAAGATACTGTACAATACTCCATTGTCCAGTATTTTGACAAACGGTATCGCCTCAAAACCAATAACTCTTGAGCGATCAACTCGCCAGGGATGTCCCCTGTCGCCTATGCTGTTTATACTTGCCATAGAGCCATTAGCGATAGCAGTTAGAACAGATAACGATATTGCTGGTGTCCGCTTAGGCGGACTGGAACATAAAATATCATTATATGCTGATGATGTTATTCTTTTCCTAACGAATCTACGCAAAAGTATCCCAAGCCTAATTAAGTATATTGACATATTTGGACAGTTTGCTGGCTACTGTATCAACTATACAAAATCATCTTTACTATTTTTGAATAATGAAGAGCGTTCAAACCCAACCATAAACACTCCATTTATCAATGCTAAAGAAGGATTTACTTATCTTGGAATTAAGATAACACCTTCAATTACGACAATTGTTCCTTTGAATTTCGACCCCTTAGTTGATAACGTGAAACAAACGCTTGACCGTTGGATGGTACTTCCTGTATCCATAATTGGATGAATCAATTTGATAAAAATGAATATATTACCTAAATTCTTATATCTATTTCAGTCAATTCCGCTACCTCTGCCAGATGTGTTCTTTAGTACAGTAAATAAACTTTTCAACACTTTTATATGGAACGCAAAAAAAGCTAGGTTGCGTCTTAAACTTTTATACCTTCCATATGAACGAGGGGGACAAAGTTTTCCAAATTTAAAATGGTATTATTGGGCTGCTCAGTTACGTTCAATGGCATTCTATTTTGCAGATGAGACACGTCCATCTTGGTTGGCTATAGAGCAGGCATCGGTACAATGCCTACCCCTAAGACTTTATTTGTACTCTGCAGACCTCAAAGTTTTAAAAAAGAAAACAAGAAACCCATTTGTCAAAAATTGTATTGACATTTGGTATAAGACACATCAACACGTTAAGGATGTTCCTCAAATTTCGCGCTATAGTCCTCTGTGGGGTAATTCCAATTTTGAACCAGGAAGGGATGATGGTGGTTTCAAAATATGGGCAGAGAAGGGGGTTGGAAAAGTTTCAGATCTATACTCGAACAATGTTTTACTTACATTTGAAGAGCTCTCTAACAGATTTCATATCCCAAAAAAACATTTTTTTAAATATTTGCAGGCAAAACATTTTATTATTTCAAAATACAAACAGGTTGAATCGGAACCACCACTGTCGATCTTAGAAAATCTGACACTCTTACATCATGAGAAGGGCTTACTTTCCCTATTCTACTCGGTTTTGGTAAAGAGTGATGGTGAAAACGCAACTGATAGACTGGAAGCATGGAAATCTGAACTTGGGGAGGCAATAACAGAGGAAGAATGGAACAGGGCATGTTTAAAAGCCCAAAAACAAACTATTAACACAAGAATGAGGTTATTGCAATATAAATGGCTGATGAGAGTATACATTACACCTGTAAAGTTAAACAGCTGGTCCCCTGATATTCCAGACACCTGCATTAAATGTTTAGAAGGACGAGGAACTCTTTTACATTGTGTTTGGGACTGCCCTAAATTGCAAAGATATTGGATAGAAGTGGCACGTATTATGTCATATATCGCTGGGATTGACGTACCGTATAATGCAAAATTGTTTATACTGGGCATTTACCCAAGGGACTCTGTGACCTGCAAAAAAAAAACAGACTTTGATTGATTTTGGACTGCTACAGGCCAGGAGGCTCGTTGCGTTATTTTGGAAGAAAATGGACACACCTTCAATAAATCACTGGATTAAGGAAATGATAAATTCTGTTATGCTGGAAAAACTAACCTATGTAGTGAGAGGAAAGGCAGATGATTTTGAGCAAATATGGAAACCTTTATTGGACTTTATTGACAAATGGGGTGTACAACTACCTGTGGCATAATAAGTTGTGAGACTACTTGACTTGTGGACGGTTTTGTTTTTGTTTATTTTTTGTTCTGTGTTGTATGTTGCTATAAAATGTGTATAATCAATAAAAATATTGTTTAAAAAAATAACTAGAACATTTTCACAGGTTTAGATCAAAATGGTTGACCTCAGTTTGACCTATAAAAGAACTGTACAAATGTCAAAAACGCAAAGTGGTGAATTCCAGTAAACTTAAGCCAATTGAAATTTCAATATTTTTAAATCCTCCCGCTCTCATGTACCTGCTGTATATAAAACCTTTAGCTACCTTACACCTGTGTGTAAAAGTAGTTGTAGATGATTTAATACCGCGTAATATGACTGCTTTCAAACGTCTCTGGATTTCAATGACATTCACAAGCCTCAGGAAAACTGTGCCTCGTGATTTACAACTAGCCTCAGAATTCAATGAATCACGCTTCTTTGATGTTTTTCCACTCATTCACAGGCTAAGCACGGTTAGTGTGTCAGAAATCTGGATGGGAGAATACATGTAGATGTAAAGTGCACAAGACCAGGCTTGTTAGGGGAAAAAAATTGAGAGACAGTGTGAACGAAAGTGGTATTTGGTGTATGGCAAAATGGCTTTTGGCACATGGCATTTTTTTGGTACATGGAATTCTTTTGGCATATGACAAAATGGCTTTTGGTATATGGCATATTTTGTTGGGTACATGGAATTTTTTTTGGTATATGGCAAAATGGCTTTTGGCATCTGGCATTTTTTGGTATATGGCAAAATGGCCTTTGGCATCTGGCTTTTTTTTGGTATATGGCTTTTTTGGCATATGACAAAATTGTTTTTGGTATATGGCATTTTTTGGTATGTGGCAAAATGACTTTTGGCATCTGGCAATTTTTTGGGGGTATATAGATTCTTTTTGGTATATGGCAAAATGGCTTTTGGCATCTGGCATTTTTTGGTATATGACAGAATGGCTTTTGGTATATAGATTTTTTTCTTTTTTGGTATGTGGCAAAATGGCATTTGGCATCTGGCAATTTTTTTGTAGGTATATGGATTTTTTTCTGTAAATGGCAAAATGGCTTTTGGCATCAGGCATTTTTGGTATATGGCAAATGGATTTTGGCATTTGGCATTTTTGGGGTATATGGCATTTTTGGCATACGGCAAAATGTTTTTTTGCTATATGACAAAATGGCTTTGACATCTGGCATTTTCTTTGGTATATGACATTTTTTTGGCATATGGCAAAATGGCTTTGTTTTTTTGTTTTTTTCTTTTGTTTTTTTTTGTACATGGCATTTTAGCAGGCCATACACATCCATGCCATTGACGGCCATGCATGTCCAAATTTTCCATTCATTTTGAATGACAGAAAAACATGTATGGTTGTGATTTTTGACCGTACACTTACCATTACAGCGCATTGTCATTCATGTGGCACCCAAGAAGAAATGCCAAATACAAAAAAAACGGCCATATGTCAACAGCCATTTTTCCATACACAAAAAATATGACATATACCAATAAAAAGGCCAGATGCCAAAAGCCACTCTGCCATATACCCCCAAAAATGCCATATACAAAAGCCATTTTGCCATATAAAAAAAAAAAAGCCATATAAAAGTGTCACATACCAAAATAATGGCAGATGCCAAAAGCCATTTTTTCACATACCAAAAAAATGCCATATACACCCCCAAAAAAATGCCAGATGCCAAAAAACATTTTGCCATATACCAAAAGCCATTTTTTTAATATACCAACTACCACATATAGTTGTCGGCCCTCCTGAAAATTTCTTTGTAACAACAAAAGTAAAAGACAACACTGTTAGTGTCT
Organism: Corythoichthys intestinalis; assembly: GCF_030265065.1. Lineage (NCBI taxonomy): Eukaryota > Metazoa > Chordata > Actinopteri > Syngnathiformes > Syngnathidae > Corythoichthys > Corythoichthys intestinalis. The sequence goes on along the minus strand of NC_080395.1, from coordinate 15,356,775 downwards.
GAAGCAGTGTTCTCTTCGGCAGCTCTTTTATATTTTGACTTTACCTACTTTTCGACTTAGCTCGTTAGCTTTTCATCATCGTCATGAAAATAGTTTTGTTATCTTTATCTTTGACGAAAACAACAATTTTCTGAAGGATGAACTCAGCACATGTCTATTGATACAGTAGTCACTCAGTGCCTTTTTGGATGTGTTTTTCTTCATCTTACTTTAAAAAAAAACAACTATTCACTTCAGTTAATCTATCATTTGCATTGAAGCAAGGTCATTTGTCAAAATGTTAGCTGTTTTTATACGTTGACAGGTTGCTCTTTCTCACTGAGAATTCCCGTGACAGTCTGTGTTTGAATTATGCCTTCACTGATAACATAAGAAAAAACATATAGAGGCATCACCAGGGGCTAGCTAGCTTAAAGGATTACTTTTTCCAAGTCTTCGTGCAGGTTAAAAATATTGAACCGTTCAGGCTAAATTCATTGCAGATCGCTCGCAAATTCTGTGTGTGGTCTTGACTTAGTTTGCAGAGACTTACAGTACAAACATTAGGTTCATTGTCAAATTTTCTAATGTCGTAAAATTGATTGCGAGGGTACTGATGTATCCAGGCTACCGTGTGAATGGTACTGATTAGACTGTGTTTTTATTAGTTAAATCCCCAGCGGACCATGTCACAACCTCGCAGGCACGTCTTCGGCGTGCTCTGTTTTCATGCCAGAGAGGCAGCGAGCATCGCACTCTGTCTGAGGCTAAATATAGCCCTGCTGTCTCAGACTGCATGATGTCATCGCTGAGCCGAAGTGTGGCCTAACGACAACCGACCAATTGCATTGGCCCACTTTTTAAACAACATCCCTATTGATCTCATTGTCAGCTTCCTCTTGCTGACAGCATTTGATTTTACACACTCACCCTGAACACCTTAGCGTGAATATACCAAACTGGAGCTTGGCTTTGCTGCGTGCAAAAAAAGTAACAACATAGTATTAGCATTTTGGGTAACGAGCTAACAACAGAAAAAAAGATGTTCCATTGTTAGCTTTTCGCTCGCCTTCTTGTAAAATGTCTCATGATACTGCTACTTTCGACTGCATTGTTCAGCTTTCACTACGCTAATAGAGCTAACTTTATTAAAGCAACACTAGGTAACTTTTCACCCTTTATAAAATATTTTCATAACATTTGTGATAATATAGAGGCAGTCGGACATCCGGGCATTTAATGACGTCACCAGCCACAACAAAGCGTCGCCATATTGACAATGGGCCAAAAGACGAGTCACTTGTAATACAAACGCATTGAACTTTCGTCTTATTTGCTGTCTTTTTTCCGTCGGAATGGTAAAAGTTTTAGTGTTCCGGGTTGTCACACAAGGAAGAGTTCGGAGCCGCATTTGAAGTTCTTCATTCTTCCTCGCGAGAAGAAAAGGAGAAACAAATGGCTGAAAGCAATTAATCGAGGAACAGTAAAAGAAGACGGTTCCGTGGACTATTCTCGCCTGTGGGAGCCTAAATCCAAGCACATTTACGTTTGCATTGCCGACATTTTATTACTGGTGAGTAAACTTTAATCGATTATTTTTTTTGCCCCTAATTAGCTGCTACGATTCAATAGACTAGGCAGTGGTTATTATTACCGTAACTTAAATAATTAAATAACGCTTGGAGGTGAATTACTGTGTTCTGCCAAAATGTTCTACATCGGCGAAACGTCCTACATGAGTCGAATTTGACACCCAAAGTACTACCGTGCGCTCTAAACTTGTTTTGTTTAGATGCATACAGGCAGAACGTACTAAAAAATGCCTTAAGAAAATACTTAAATGTAGTTATATCAAATAAATACGGTTTAAATACGCTACGTGACTAATGTGTTCAACTGCTTCAAAGCTAACCCCAAAAAAACAATGGTTAAAAGGATTAGAGGGTAATACGTGCAAAAGCTATCTTAGAGGCAATGAAAAGGTTTTAAAAAACTAAATAAAAACAAAAATAGTGAGTACTCGTCGCCTAGAATTGATAAAGGTCAACTTACTGGATGAGTTTATGAGGTAGTTGTTGATGTTTCCGAACTCCACTGCAGGCCATTCCTTTGGATTGTTCATCCAGCTATCAGCTGCAAGTTTGTAAGGGCAAATTTTCAAGCCAATACACGGTAATTTTAAATTGTACCGCCTCCTTGCGTCTGTCGGCAGTGACTCGTGATAATAGTAAGCCATGTTTAAGACGTTTTTATAAAAAAAGATGCTGAAATATATGAATTTCAGATGTTTGTCAATGGAATGTTTAGCTGCGCGTTCCCCCTTCGCAAAATGGCGACCCGTTGCTAAGCGAGGTGACGTCATTGTGACATCACGCCGACTTCCTCCATAGCCTACAGTCTGGCAACTAGTTGAATGACACCTTTTTTATATCTTGAGGGGTCTGTATCACTCCCACACGCTGTAATTAACTTTAAGCAGGTGAGTTGGTTAGCCACACTAAGCCACATGTTTGCTAACCGTCATATGCTATTTTTTAGCCACAACTGGATTGATTACCTTATTACTATTCATCCTTCACACAGCCGCTGGAAACAGAAATGTTGTTTTATCCATCTGCAGGCGACCGGGAGATTTGAGTGATTGATGATTTTACGACACTGTGCAGGTGTGCGCTGGTCCTCGTAGGAAACACAGTGCTGGCCCTCATGGCAATGGCAGTCTTCTTCAAGGCAAAACACTACCGCTTTTGTCCACCAGCGTTGCTAAAATTAACCAAAACTAAAAAGTTAGCAAATGTTGCTTCAATCTGTTAATTAGTCTTTAAAGGGATCCTCGGACTTAAAGACTTGTAGGCTTTATTAAGCCACAATTGTTCTCTTATACTAAAATATGTTATTAATAGGAGTGTCAAACGATTAAAATTTTTAATCGAGTTAATTGCAGCTTAAAAATTAATTAATCGTAATTAATCACAATTCAAACCATCTATAAAATATGCCATATTTTTCTGTAAATCATTGTTGGAATGGAAAGATAAGACACAAGATGGATATATACATTCAACATACAGTACATAAGTACTGTATTTCTTTATTATAACAATAAATCAACAAGATGGCATTACCATTATTAACATTCTGTTAAAGCGATCCATGGATAGAAAGACTTGTAGTTCTTAAAAGATAAATGTTAGTACAAGTTATAGAAATTTTGTATTAAAACCCCTCTTCATGTTTTCGTTTTGATAAAATTTGTAAAATTTTCAATCAAAAAATAAACTAGTAGCCCGCCATTGTTGATGTCAATAATTACTTACACAATGCTCATGGGTGCTGAAGCCTATAAAACCAGTCGCACCCAAGCGCCAGCAGAGGGCGGCAAAACTCAGAAAAACACAACAAGTACACCTTTCACTGTGCTGACATTTTAATCTGTTTGAGCGGGGCATTTGTGCGTTAATTGCGTCAAATTATTTTAACGGGATTAATCAAAAAAATTAATTACCGCTTGTTAACGCGATAATTTTGACAGCCCTAGTTGTTAAACACAAAAATATATTGCCATTGATGTAAAAATCTATAATATTTAGTCAATGTTTTGACCTACAGAGAACGCCATGTTTTACGCGCAGAATGCACACTGGGGTGATGACACAGTTGGGCTGGACTGGCAGAATAGCTGTGGTAGCTACCAAGCGAAGCTAGTATGAAGACTGGAATGATTTTGTCGCATTCTGCTGCTGGTCAAATTGTTTTGTTACTGAGATGTGGGATAAGTTCCCAATGTCGTACCTACATCCAATTCCAGCTCATCAGCAGTGTCTTTAAACCGATCCTAGGCGGCTTACCAAGATATTTATTGCTGCCATTTGACAGTTTGTATATCCCTTCGTTGCTAATTGCATCTTCATCTCATGAGAACCTAACTTGCCTTAAAACTCGCCTCTTTTTGGGGGGGATCACAAATACATTCACACACCTAGGAGAAAAAAAACCCTATTGAAGAGGGTCCTACAAAAAAAGGAGGTGCTCCTGAGCTTTGCAGCCATGCTCTTATTCAAAACCAAAATGAATGTGAATGTGCCAAATTTCATGACTCTATAGGTTGCCTCAGTTCATGAAAAAAAAATCTACTTCCTTTTAATGGCGAACAAAGGCCTTAAAATGTAGTATTACAAAAGGTCTTGTAACTACAATGACCAACCTGAAAAGAACTGGACATATGTCATTAAAATGAGCGACCTTCTGTTGCCAGTGCCACTAGTTGGCGCTGTAGGATTGATGCAAATGACCCCTACAGAACCCTTCAGGGTATGACTCTCAACAAGCACTGGAAGTTTGGCACAGATATGTTGTATATCTGCCAAGTTATGACTGTTCAAAAATTTGTGGCGAGACAAAATGGCAATGGTCATTTCCAATTTCCTATTTGGACCCCTCTGCTTCAAAGAAACCTCAATATTTTTCATCAGGCACTTGAACACATGTCTTTGGGTTCCCATGATGCAGGTTTAAGGTGAATTGATTTTTTTCCGTTGGAGGAGGAGCCTGTCTAGTAAAAAAGCTTGTTTTCTGTTCCCAGCAGGGGGCGCCAGGCCTAATGAGGAATATTTCAATGCCGTTGTGTTGTGTATGAAAAAGACTGCACCTTGTATTAAGGAGTTATTAGTCATTTACTGAATATGACGTGTTGCCAAAAAATGGCCGACTTTGGCACCGTACCCAAGTCAGACACATGAATGAAAACTCACCATTTTGAAAACTTAAGATCTCTTATGTCTCATGAACAGTCTTACTAATTTTGAGGAGGATCCAACTAACTCCGTGAGTGAAATAGGGCTGTCCCAATCAACTAATTTCCTCCCGATTAGTCAGCCAACTATTTTTATGATTAGTCGACTAATCTATTTTTTTTTTTTTTTACTACTACTTTAATAATGAGATTTTTTTTCAAGCTTATTAATTCACAAAAAACATTTTGGAACACCTAAATTCTTTATTAACGTATAAATAAATAACATAAATACAAAAAATAAATCACAAACAATGAGGTCAAATGCTGCTGGCATTAACTAGTGCAAAAAAATGTAAACGGAAACTCTGTGACTTCACCTCTTTAACAGGAGTCAAAACAATTCTTACTCTTTTTGTGGTATGTCATTGTCTATATATTTCTAAATGTTAAAATGAATTGCAATGTCCCGGACAACCATTTTCAGAATACTTTGTGTGAGTTCAGATGGTTTTTCTGGTGTGCATGCCGCATTTTTGGGGGATGGGAAAAACTGTTCAACTTTTGTTTTAACCTGAAAATAGAAAAAGTAGAGGGCACACTGAAATATTGCAATTATTTTGAATGAAAGGCACACATACCCACAGTAACAAAAATTAAATATATAGTATTAATTTTATAGTATACTACTATATGTAAAACTTTATAATATTAAATAACTAACATTAGTGCAGTCATGGATTACAGTAAGCAAGCCGGTGCTGTTTCCATATATTTTTTTATCATATTATGTATATACAGGATATACAGTGGGGAGAACAAGTATTTGATACACTGCCAATGGGAAAACCCATTGGCAGTGTATCAAATACTTGTTCTCCCCACTGTATGTATATATTTTCCCCAAGTGGGAGCTTCCATGATCCTAATAAATGTAATAATAATTTTAGAAAATATATAATTATATTAATTATTTTATTATATAAAAATGCACGTTGATACGACGCACATAAAGACAACTTGCTTCAAGTGTTCCTTCATAGCCGGCGTGCTACCGTGGTATGCTTGCTAAGCTTAGCAAAGAGTACACAAAGTGGCACCCTCCATATTTTCCTTGAAATAATTCCAGGCTCTGGCTATTCTGGTCCGCTTTTTTGGCCTTATGCCACTTTCACGTATTACCAACTTTGCCCTTTTTGGAAATTGGCTGTGTTTTCAACTCCTCACCGGCGATTCACTTGGCTCGTTGTCGTCGGTTCGTCTGGGTTCGTCCGATTTCCTCCTCAGGAAGGCGGCGGCGTGCATAAAAACACCGAAAGGCGTCGGATGGCTCTTTATGGATACTTTTATTGACCAAAACAAAAAGGTGGAGGATCCAGCCACTGAACTCAGCGGTACCCGCGCACTTTCCCAACTCACTCGCTCATCTCGCTCCCACTCTCTTGCTCGCCCACTTTCTTCCTCTTTGCTCAATCTGACAATGCGGGACACATTGAAATAACAGCGGCCCCCTTGGGGGTGCCAGTAACAACCGCTTGCATCGCGAGTGCCCGCCATTCTAAACTTTATCTGCATGTAAATTTTTTTAACACGTCATTACCCGTCGACGGTATGTTTTGCATTTACGTCATCGATGACGTTGACAACGTCGACTAGTTGGGACAGCTCTAGAGTGAAATTTCACATTCAATCCAAAATACCTGATTCCCTGTTGGGTTTGGAAAATGGCTACAGACACTTTTTGGAGCAGTTTTGCACAAGGTATCGACTCCCCAAATTTCATCGCTCTACGTTGAAAAAACATGACAGGGGAGGCCTTTTCAAATATTTCAAGGGGGCGCCACTGAAGGGTTCTCGCACCAGTTGGTGCTCGGGCCCTAAAAACATGTCTTATTTGTATCTCTTTCCAATGCTAAATCTGAATAAATACATTGAACAAAAAAAAAATATACAGTATATATATTTTTTGGCACTACTTCTAGTCCCCATTAACCGCGAAAAACGAGGGAACATTGTACAGTATATGTCTTTCTGACTGTGGTTCCCTTTAACACTCAAAACAAGATGGAAGAAATAATTTGACCAGATCTAAGAAAAATAAACAAATTTAGACGTTATAAATATGCCGTGCAGAATAATGGCCCGATTTCCAATCATGTGATCAGATCGGGGACATCCCTAATTTCTACAGGAAGTGACCCCGAAATTCCTCAAAAGCAACAGGAAATGACCCGATATATTCACCATTACAGCAAAACTATCATCACAATTTCTGCAGAAATTGCATTTTTTAATGATTTTAATGTATCATATAGTGACTTTTAACATATATTTAGTTGTAGTATTTGTATTATTATAGTTTGTCGAATACTTTATTCATCGATCAATCGGATTAGGAACATTTAATGCGTTGCAGAATAAATTTTAGCATACAGTGCCTTGCAAAAGTATTCGGCCCCCTTGAACCTTGCAACCTTTCGCCACATTTCAGGCTTCAAACATAAAGATACAAAATTTTAATTTTTTGTCAAGAATCAACAACAAGTGGGACACAATCGTGAAGTGGAACAAAATTTATTGGATAATTTAAACTTTTTTAACAAATAAAAAACTGAAAAGTGGGCCGTGCAATATTATTCGGCCCCCTTGCGTTAATACTTTGTAGCGCCACCTTTTGCTCCAATTACAGCTGCAAGTCGCTTGGGGTATGTTTCTTTCAGTTTTGCACATCGAGAGACTGACATTCTTGCCCATTCTTCCTTGCAAAACAGCTCGAGCTCAGTGAGGTTGGATGGAGAGTGTTTGTGAACAGCAGTCTTCAGCTCTTTCCACAGATTCTCAATTGGATTCAGGTCTGGACTTTGACTTGGCCATTCTAACACCTGGATACGTTTATTTTTGAACCATTCCATTGTAGATTTGGCTTTATGTTTTGGATCATTGTCCTGTTGGAAGATAAATCTCCGTCCCAGTCTCAGGTCTTGTGCGGATACCAACAGGTTTTCTTCCAGAATGTTCCTGTATTTGGCTGCATCCATCTTCCCGTCAATTTTAACCATCTTCCCCGTCCCTGCTGAAGAAAAGCAGGCCCAAACCATGATGCTGCCACCACCATGTTTGACAGTGGGGATGGTGTGTTCAGGGTGATGAGCTGTGTTGCTTTTACGCCAAACATATTGTTTTGCATTGTGGCCAAAAAGTTCAATTTTGGTTTCATCTGACCAGAGCACCTTCTTCCACATGTTTGGTGTGTCTCCCAGGTGGCTTGTGGCAAACTTTAAACGAGACTTTTTATGGATATCTTTGAGAAATGGCTTTCATCTTGCCACTCTTCCATAAAGGCCAGATTTGTGCAGTGTACGACTTATTGTTGTTCTATGGACAGACTCTCCCACCTCAGCTGTAGATCTCTGCAGTTCATCCAGAGTGATCATGGGCCTCTTGGCTGCATCTCTGATCAGTTTTCTCCTTGTTTGAGAAGAAAGTTTGGAAGGACGGCCGGGTCTTGGTAGATTTGCAGTGGTCTGATGGTCCTTCTATTTCAATATGATGGCTTGCACAGTGCTCCTTGAGATGTTTAAAGCTTGGGAAATCTTTTTGTAACCAAATCCGGCTTTAAACTTCTCCACAACAGTATCTCGGACCTGCCTGGTGTGTTCCTTGGTTTTCATAATGCTCTCTGCACTTTAAACAGAACCCTGAGACTATCACAGAGCAGGTGCATTTATACGGAGACTTGATTACACACAGGTGGCTTCTATTTATCATCATCGGTCATTTAGGACAACATTGGATCATTCAGAGATCCTCACTGAACTTCTGGAGTGAGTTTGCTGCACTGAAAGTAAAGGGGCCGAATAATATTGCACGCCCCACTTTTCAGTTTTTTATTTGTTAAAAAAGTTTAAATTATCCAATAAATGTTGTTCCACTTCACGATTGTGTCCCACTTGTTGTTGATTCTTGACAAAAAAATTAAATTTCATATCTTTATGTTTGAAGCCTGAAATGTGGCGAAAGGTTGCAAGATTCAAGGGGGCCGAATACTTTTGCAAGGCACTGTATGTAAAACAAAGGCTTGCTAAGATTGCACTTTCAAGTAAGTATTTAAATGTAAATTTAAAACACTAAATAAAAAATTCAGACGGAGAATTGCACTTTCATTTCACAAAAGCAATAAATACATTTAAAAACAAATATAAAATACCTGAGCTTTGCCTCAAACGGTATTAAAAAAATGAATAAATAAATAAATGAGGATCTAAGAACAATTGGCTAAAATGCATAGCAAAAGTCCGCTAGCTTAAATGCTGTACAATGCTGTTTTTCTTTTAGTTTTTTTTTTTTTTTTTTAACGACACAATGCTCTTAAAAAAATCATTTAAACACATGGTCCCACAAAAAAACAGCTAAATATACCTAGAAACTAAATTACGAATGCCTAGAAAACAAGCTGGATTCAGCTACAGCAGTATGAAAAATTATCTGAACGTTGATCAAATGTAATCTGATCTTTGTCAAAATCAGACGGATAGAAATAAAGTGTCTGCCTTAACTAAAACCACCCAAACATTTGTAGGTTTTCATATTTTAATAAGGATAGCATGCAAACAACGATAGAAGGAGGAAAAATAAGTAAGTGAACCCTATGCCTAAGGAGACTTAAAGAGCAATTGAAACCAAATTTTACCAAACATTTTAAATCAGGTGTGTGCCCAATCACTGATGTGTGGTTTAAAGCTGCCCTGCCCACTATAAAACACACACCTGGTAAGAAATGTCATGATGAGAAGCATTGTCTGATGTGTATCATGGCTCGGGCAAAAGAGCTGTCTGAAGACCTGCGATCAAGGATTTTTGAGTTGTATAAAGCTGGGAAAGGATACAAAACAATCTCTGGCAAATTACTGGTGGCCTGCGGTTCCGCGAAAAACAAATAAATTAGTATCGATACTTTTGCAATTAAATACAGTATGCGGATGAAACTTATATATATATATATGTATATATATACTTCTCAATAGTTTTGAAAACCTTTTTAAATACAAATTATGATCAAAGGTATAGGCCGAAAAATTCTGGATCTTTAGGCGTTCAGAGATGGGAAATTATGTCTACACTATCCTGTCTACGTACTAATCACCTCTCTCCGCTTTTCGCACTTTCTTAGGCAGAGAACCAAATAAGTTTTAGCAGGATAATCCGTTGATTACAGGATACCTACTAATCTGATAGTCTTGTTAAAACCGATTTTTGGTTGGAATGAGTTTGAGGGGATCAGAGTGACAGAAAGCCAAAACCTTGCTCTAAATCCTCAGTGAATCCGACATACATCTGACAAATCACTGCAAGAGCTGCAATACGTACACAATAATAGTAAAGGGTGCAAAAATTATCTTATGTTGTGCTAAATTAATCTTTTTGTGAGCAACTGAAATCCTTCCAAGAACATGTACAGTGGTATGAAAAAGTATCGGAACCTTTTGGAATTTCTCACATTTCTGCATAAAATCACCATCAAATATGATCTGATCTTTGTCAAAATCAAACAGATGAAAAAACAGTATGTGCTTAAACTAAAACCGCCCAAACATTTATAGGTTTTCATATTTTAATGAGGATAGTATGCAAACAATGACAGGACGGGGAAAAATAAGTAATTGAACCCTATGCCTAAGGAGACTTAAAGAGCAATTGAAACAAATTTTTACCAAACAATTTAAGTCAGGTGCATGCCGAATCACTGTATAGTTATTTAAAGCTGCCCTGCCCACTATAAAACTCACACCTGGCTAGAAATGTCTTGATGAGACTCATTGTCTGATGTGCATGGATGGCTCGGTCAAAAGAGCTGTCTGAAGACCTGCGTTCAAGGATTTTTGAGTTGTATAAAGCTGGGAAAGGATACAAAACAATCTCTAAAAGTCTGGATGTTCATCAGTCAACAGTCAGAGAAATTGTCTACATATGGAGCAGGGGTCGCGTTAACCGAATATTTTCCGTCGTTGACCGTTTTTTTAAAATGGTGACGGAAAAAACTGAAGTCCGTCCGTCATTTTGACAGGTTGCAATTCACACCCCAGACCACAGGGTGGCGAGTGAGCATATTAATTAGCTATTTTCTCTCTTAATGCATGACGTCGTTGGCTATTCTGTCAGAATATTGTAGCGTCACCGGGGTCTGGCGGCGGCACCGTGATTGACACATCAACGCGAGGTTCTTATTGGTGCACCCGGTGTGCCAGCGCGTCATCCAATTGGTGGACTAGATTGCCGCCTGTGTATAGACCCCAATCACATGACGTCACAACTCCGCCCCCCTGACTGGAGCCGCTATATTGTTTGTCAGCTCGTCGTGTTTACACATTACTGCTACGTACATGCCTCCTATTACGGCGTGTTTTTCTGCTCGTTAACATTAATAATCAAAATGGTGAAGGCGTGTGTGGAGGTTGGTTGCAGTAACAGAGAAGATAGACGGAGAGACTTGAAGTTCTACCGTTTTCTGAGAGACCCGAAGAGGAGAGCGAGATGGACTGCTGTAATTCGACAAGAAATCTGGGCACCAAACGATCACCACAGACTATGTAGTAGTCATTTTATATCTGGTAAGATGCATTTAATATATATTTAGAAGATTTTGGGCTGACAACCACAATTAAGATCATTGTGTGACGTTGGTGATTGGGGTCTATATAGTTGCCTCTTTTTTTTTGAGGGGCGGAGTTGTTGTTTTGTTGGTGTTGTTGGTGGTAAGCAGAGTAAAAAGAGGGAGAAAAATACCACGACTTCCGAGTCTAATTTTTCACCGCCAAGCAAGCGTTACAATATTAATTAAAAATGAATGAATACTAAATACTATTGAATATGTCATCATTATCATTTTAAAAATTTAAGTGACGGGTAAAAATAGATTATGACCGGATTTTTATGAGGAGAGAGTTTGGCACTGTTGCTTCTCTCCCAAGGAGTGGCCGTCCACCAAAGATGATGCCAAGAGTTCAGCGCAAAATACTCAAAGAGGTAAAAAAGAACCCCAGAGTGTCTGCTAAAAACTTACAGAAATCAGTGGCACGGTCCAATATCTATGTGCACACATCAACTATATGTAAACCTATGGCCAAGAATGGTGTTCATGGGAGGAGTCCACGGAGGAAGCCACTGCTGTCTAGAAAAAACATTGTTGCTCTTTTAATGTTCGCAAAAAGGCACTTGGACACTCCACAGATGTGTTGGCAAAAAAATTTGTGGACTGATGAAACCAAAGTTGATTTGTTTGGGAGTAACACACAATGTCATGTGTGGAGTAAAATGTAACAGCTCACCAACATACACACCTCATCCCCACCGTGATGCATGGTGGAGGGACCATCATGATTTGGGGCTGTTTCGCTGCCTCAAGGCCTGGACAACTTGTAATCCTTAATGGAAGAATGAATTCAAAAGCTTTTCAGGATATTTTGCAGGAAAACCTGAGGCTGTCTGTCAGACAGTTCAAGCTGAAAAAGGATGGATGCTGCAACAAGACAATGATCCAAAACACAGAAGTAAATCAACTTCAGAACGGTTTCAGAAGAACAAAATACACATTCTGGAGTGGCCAAGTCCAGACTTGAACCCCATTGAGATGCTGTGGCATGACCTAAAAACAACGATTCATACCAGACATCCCAGGAATCTGACTGAACTACAGCAGTTTTGCGGAGAAGAATGGGCCAAAATTAGTCCTGATCGATGTGCCAGACTGATCTGCAGCTACAGGAAGTGTGTGGTTGAAGGTATTGCTGCCAAAGGGTGGGCTACAAGATATTTTAAATGTGATGGTTCACTGACTTATTTTTTCCCCTTCTGTAATGTATGCATACTATCCTCATTAAAATATGAACACTTATAATTGTTTGGGTGGTTTTATTTAAAGCACTTTTTTTCATCTGTGTGATTTTGACAAAGACAAGTACACATTTGATGGTGATTTTACGCAGAAATGTGAGAAAATTCCAAAAGGTTCAGATACTTTTTCATACTTCTTCAATGTAAGTACAACAAAAGCACAAATGGCTAATATAGCTAACATAGCAAAAAGTCCACTAGCTTAAATGCTATAAAATGCTAACTTAAAAAAAAAAAAATGTTTTAAAGCTGTGTGTTTTATAGTGGACAGCTTTACAACACTTATGAGTGATTGGGCACACACCTGTCTTAAATTGTTTGGTAAAAATGGGTCTCAATTGCTCTTTAAGTGTTCTTAGGCTGAGGTTTCACTTAATTATTTTCCCCCATCTGTTATGGTTTTCATATTTTCCTCACTAAAATATGAAAACCTATGAATGCTTGGGTGGTTTTAGTTAAAGCAGACACTGTTTTTTCATCTGTGTGATTTTGACAAAGATCAGATCACATTTGATGGTGATTTTATGCAGAAATGTGAGAAATTCCAAACGGTTCAGAAGCTTTTTCAAACCACTGTACTTGGAAAACGCGTCTCTACTAATTTTCAGTTTACCAGACCACTTTCAAAACCAACTAATTCCATAAGTAGAGGTACCACATTTTATCATTCTGTCCTCACTCACTAAGAGAGTTGTTAAAAAGTGTTTGATGATTTTAAAACGTCTGCAAAATTAAAAATAAATCTGTGAATATGAGCAGATTGCACACGGCGTGGAGTAGATTGTACGCGTTGGACTTGGGAGCTTCCGCCGTATCTCATTTACATGTGGTCCTCAGAGGTTTTGTCAGGGGCGGGGGGCGGATGCAGCTTATTCAGAACCGGCCATTGTTCCTCAACGTGTGTGTGTAATGGTGTGCGTGTGGATGTGGCCTCCTGCTGCAGCATCTCTGCATTGCTCCCCCTCCCCTCCCGAACCTCGCATCGCCTTGCCCCGCCTCGCTGGATGAGGAGGCAGCATGCCGGGCTCGGTGCATGCGCAGGGCGGACGGGGATGCTGTGCTGCCGGATCGGCGAGCTGCAAGGTGACTGACTGACTGACTGACTGACTGAGAGGAGAGGCGAAAGCGACGATGCTCTTCCTCCCTCTCTCATCCCTCCATCTCCCCCTTTTCCCTCCTAGACCGAGGTGGACCGTCTCCCCCGCTTACGGCGCCTCTTTCTCAGCTGCAATAACATCAGCAGGTAAGACGATTAAAAAAAAAAAAAATCCTTTCATCATCACACGCTGGCAAACTGTCCCTAAAACCTTAAAAGTTCTTCACTGTTAGTTTGAAAGTGGGTCGGTTGTTTTTACGCGCCTCAGTGAAGATGACTTGACGCTAACTTGTTAACCCGGTAACGTGGCTAACCTCATTAGCCTCAAGCTTGCATGTGAAGGTGGCCTTGTTGATGGCATACAGTCAACCCTATTCAAGTCGTGAGTCATCATGTGTCCAACTCCAACGAACCCCACCTATTAGCCGGTGACAAATGTTCAAGAAAAGTCTTAGTTTTTTGGACGGAAATACTTTTAAGTTGGGGTGGGAACGTCTGACTGAGGGAGGCAACCAGTTAAAATATAATGGCACTGAAACATGAGTATTATTAGCCAGTTCTTCCAGTTTAGTTGAATTAAACATTTTTTGCTAGCTTTTTTAGCTTGAACCAGGAAATCATGACCCCTAATGTGGCCTAATGTGGGCATTTTGGGGTCACTTCCTGTTGATATCAGCTCACTTCCTGTTAATTTGAGGTCATTTTTTGGTCAATTTCTGTTCATATCAGGTCACTTCATGTTTATTTGAAGGCATTTCATGGTCAGTTCCTATTGATTTTGAAGCATTTAACTGGGGCTGTCAAACGATTAAAATTTTTAATCGAGTTAATTACAGCTTAAAAATTAATTAATCGTAATAAATCGCAATTAATCGCAATTCAAACCATCTATAAAATATGCCATATTTTTCTGTAAATTATATATATATTCTGTAAAATAAATTGTTGGAATGGAAAGATAAGACACAAGATGGATATATACATTCAACATACGGTACATAAAGACTGTAGTGGGCATTTCACTCTACTGTCTTTTAAATCTGTCTATGCTGTCCTCACTCCGAAGCGTCTACTTTTTCCAAAACTAGACAGCTAGTGAACGACGCCTAAATAATTAGACTTCTTCCTTTTTCATCTGATTAATAAATAAAATGGCCTCAAACAATTGTCCTCTTTAGACCGTCGTAAAACTACAAAAAGTACACAAGCATTGCATTAGCAACAACGTTAGCTTAGCACGCTATACAAGCGTCTCATACAAAAAATATAACATTTCGCTTACTAACATAATATGTACATTCTTTACAACAACCATACTTACGGACAAATCTTGTCCAAGGATCATATAAGCACAACATTATCAGCCCGAGACGTCATGCAGCCATAATGAACTGGCAAGAAAACAATAAACCATGTCGCAAAGCGACCATAAGAGTTCGCTGTTGGACAGCACAAAAACCCTTGCTGTAAAACTTACCAAAAGGCAGAATACTTTCTGAGCGGGACATGTGCGTTAATTGCGTCAAATATTTTAACATGATTAATTAAAAAAAATAATTACCGCGCGTTAACGCGATAATTTGGACAGCTCCACATTTAACCCTTAGATGCATAAGTGGGTCAAAAATGACCCCGTGAGATTGTTTTCTTGAAATATCTTCGGATTGAAAAATTGTTATCAATTCATATTCCAGGTATTCCTCAAAAAACATGTTTTTGATATAATGCCATTCAAATTTTTGATTAACTTTTTGAGCATTTGAAGAAATTGTCAGTTTTGTATTACTAACCTAAGCTTCCACAAGTGGGTCAAAAATGACCCACATGCATTTTCTATGGAATCCAATGGGAATCTTTCATTCTTATTAACTTTGGCTGTCAGGAATAAATTTACACGGACTAGTTATGTAAAAAGTGACATCCCTTAAGAAGATAATTTTCCACAGCAAGAGCTGATATGTATACTGTAAGTATTATGTCCATATAGTATTTTGTGTGTCTGTCTTTCATGACTCTTTATTATTATTTATCAACAAATTAAACTAATTCATAACTATCTAGCTAACTAAGGCTAGGTTCATACCGCAGGTCCTAATGCACAATTCCGATTTTTTGTCATATCTGTTTTTTTTGGCGTGCCCGTTCAGACTGCCTTTGTCCATTGAGCCTGTTCAAGTATCACACATGCGCTCTAATTTGCAGTCTGAGATGCGCTGAGCAAACTAGCCCGCATGCGCAGGAGCATTGGAGCAGAGAGAAATCCGAGCATTCTCAGACTTATCATCAACCCATTTTATTTTTTAATGACTGTCAAGCCCTCTCCTTCCCCAAAATCCTCGTTCAAGCTAGGTGCTAATACACAGCTGCACCGCTACTGTAGCGCCCTGTCGCTCTTATTCTTTGCTGACGTTAATTGCTGTATGAATTCCAATTTGGGGGACTTGACAGTTCAGACCGCAGCCACATTCTGGAAAAATGTGGCCGGATGGGATTTTAACCACATACGAAAGTGACCTGGATAGAATTTAAATTGGTCCACTTTTATGTGACTTTTCCCGTTCAGTCGAGTCAGAAAAACACGAAAAAATCAGATTCGTGCATCAAGACCTGCGGTATGAACCTAGCCTAAGTTAGCTAACATTACTGTATATATATGGGGTGTGGGTCTGTGTGTGTGTGTATTTATTTATACAGTTACATATTGATCTATTAAAAACACTACTCTTATGTTTCCTTAACCAAAATTTCATAGCTGCTAGATTTACTGCTGAAATGGTCCTACAGATGTTAGATGACGGAGAGGCAGTGACGGTGTTGGACTCAAGAAATTTCTGTTGATGAGGACCCAGACTATTGTCCAGGTAGAAGTGGCAGTTGTCCACCTGGAAATCAAACTGAACAGGATCAATCTGACTCATAAGATTCCACTTTTGTGTCCCCTGAAGAAGAAAGTGTCCAAATCATGGCCATAAGAATGAGTTGGTTGGGCTTTTACTAGAGAGAATTACCTCCCACCCAGGGCAGAGCCACAATATCCTCAGAAATCGGTCAGTGCCCCCACAAGGGCTTAACACAGCTGTCTCACCAAAAAGATGCATGGGAGCTCTTCATCATTGATGATAAAATACAAGGAAGGATAAAGTCTATTGCTGTTTTATTTATTTATTTTTAATTATTTTTATTTTTTTCAAAAAATGTTAATTGAATCATAAAGATATTTCAAGCATGAAATCATTCTTGTGTGGCCCTAAATATAATACTAATTAATATACAAGTGATTATACTTCACCAAAATGGCATAAAAACACATTGGTTCTAATATGGGTCATTTTTGACCCACTTATGGAAGAGTGAAGGGTCCAGTAACTCGTGCATCTAAGGGTTAAGGGCCACTTCCTGTTAATTTGGCTTCATATCAGGTCACTTCCTGTTTATATTGAGTAGCTTCCAATTGATTTGGGGGCATCATAACCTTCCTCATACTGTCAGGTCACTTCCTTTTAATTTGGAGCATTTCAGAGTCACTTCCTGTTGATATCGGGTCACTTCCTGTTGATCTGGAGGCATTTCATGGTCAGTTCCTATTGATTTTAAGTCACTACTTGTTGATATCAGGTCACTTCCTGTTGATTTGGCGTCATTTCGGGGTCACTTGCTGTTTATATTGAGTCACCCCATGGTGATTTGGGGTGGGTCACTTCCTGTTGATTCCTATTAATTTTAAAGCATTTAAGGGTCACTTCCTGTTGATTTCAGGTCACTTCCTGTAGATTTGGGGACCATTCGGGGGTCACTTCCTGTAGATATCAGGTCACTACTTCCTTTTAATGTGGTGTCATTTCATTTTGATTTGTGGGCATTTTGGGGTCACTTCCTGTTTTTTATCGGGTCACGTCCTGTTAATCTGGAGGCATTTCATGGTGAGTTCCTATTGATTTTGAGGCATTTAAGGGTCACCTTCTGTTGATATCAGTTCACTTCCTGTTGATATTAGGTAACTTCCTTTGATTTGAGGGCATTTTGGCATCACTTCGTTGATATAGGGTCACGTCCTGTTGATCTGGAGGCATTTCATGTTGAGTTCCTATTGATTTTGAGGCATTTAAGGGTCACCTTCTGTTGATATCGGTTCCCTTCCTGTTGCTTTGGGGACCATTCAGGGTCACTTCCTGTTGATATCAGGTCACTTCCTTTGATTTGGCGTCATTTCATGTTGATTTGGGGGCATTTCGGGGTCACTTCCTGTTGATATCAGGTCACTTCCTGTTGATCTGGAGGCATTGTGGGGTCACTTCCTGTTGATTTTGGGGTATTTCGGCATCACTTCCTGTTGATATAGGGTCACGTCCTGTTGATCTGGAGGCATTTCATGGTCAGTTCCTATTGATTTTGAGGCATCCAAGGATAACTTCCTGTTGATATTAGGTCACTTCCGGTTGATTTGGGCACCATTCAGGGTCACTTCCTGTTGATATCAGGTCACTTCCTTTGATTTGGCGTCATTTCATGTTGATTTGGGGGCATTTCGGGGTCACTTCCTGTTTTTATCAGGTCACTTCCTGTTGATTTGGAGGCATTTCATGGTCAGTTCCTATTGATTTTAAGGCATTTCAGGGTCACTTCCTGTTGATATCAGGTCACTTCCCGTTGATTTGGGGACATTTTGGGGTCACTTCCTGTTGATGTTAAGTACCTTCCTATTGATTTGGGGGCATTTCGGCATCACTTCCTGTTGATATAGGTTCACGTCCTGTTGATCTGGAGGCATTTCATGGTCAGTTCCTATTGATTTGCAGTATTTAAGGGTCACTTCCTGTTGATATCAGGTCACTTCCTGTTGATCTGGGGACCATTCGGGTCACTTCCTGTTGATATTAGGTAACTTCCTATTGATTTGGCGTAATTTCAGGGTCACTTCCTGACTTCCTGTTGTTTTGGCTTCATTTCGGGGACATTTCCTTTTTAGATCCAGTCACTTCCTGTTGATTTGTGGGGGTCACTTCCTGTTCATATTGAATCACTTACTGTTGTTTAGGCGTCATTTTGGGGTCCCTTCCTGTTTATATCGCATCACTTCCTGTTAATTTGGAGGGGGGGGGGTCACATCCTGTTGATATCAGGTGACTTCCTGTTGATTTGGAGCATTTCAGAGTCACTTCCTGTTGATTCCGTGTCACTTCATGTTGACCTGGAGGCATTTCAGTGTCACTTCTTATTTATATCGAGTCACTTCTTCTTGATTTGGGGGCATTTCAGAGTCACTTCCTGTTGTTATTGGGTCACTTCCTGTTGATCTGGAGGCATTTCATGGTGACATCCTATTAATATGTGGCTCACTTCCTGTTGATTTAGAGTCATTTCAGGATCACTTCCTGCTTATTTCGAGTCACTTCCTATTGATTTGTGGGGGTCATTTCCTGTTGATATCAGGTCACTTCAGTTTGAGTTGGGGCATTCCATGGTCAATTCCTGTTGATTTAGTGGCTTTTCAGAGTCACTTCCTGTTTATATAAGGTCACTTCCTGTTGATCTGGAGGCATTTTATCGTGAGATCCTATTGATATTAGGTCACTTGCTGTTAATTTGGTGTCATTTCGGGGTCACTTCCTGTTTATATCGGGTCAAGTCCTGTTGATTTGGAGCAATTTGAGGTCACTTTCTATTGATATCGGTCATTTCCTTTATATTTGGGGACATTTGGGGTCACTTCCTGTTGATATCAGGTCACTTCCTGTTGATTTGGAGCATTTCGAGGTCACTTTGTATTGATACCGGTTCACTGTATATTGATTTGGAGTTATTTCAGGATCACTTCCTGTTTATATCGAGTCACTTCCTCTTGATCTGGAGACATTTCATGGTGACATCTTTTTCATGTTAGATCACGTCCTGTTGATTTGGGGAAAATTCAGGGTCACTTCCTATCGATATCGGGTCTCTTCATGTTGATTTGAGGGCATTTTTGGGTCACTTCCTGTTTATATCAGGTCACATCCTGTTGCTCTGGAGGCATTTCATGGTGACATCTTGTTATTAGGTCACTTGATTTGGCGTCATTTGAGGGTCACTTCCTGGTGATATCGAGTCACTTCCTGTTGATTTGGAGTGCCTCACTTCTTGCTGATATCAGGTAGAGCAGGGCGGTAAACCGAAAATTTACCGTCACCGAAATTCTTAACGATGACCGACGTAATTTTGACCATGTTGGTAAATTCGGTAAATTAATAACACAAGAAAATATAGTCTTTTCATCCCGCTTTGATCCTGTGTTGTTCGTCTATGTTCATTCCCCTTTAAGAAAGCAGTGAATGTGCTTACGTTGGGAGTCACGTGATCATCAGGAAGCCAATCAAACAAAAGCCCGGTAAGCTAACGCTAGCAGCTAACGCTACAAGCAAAACGTGATGGAGTGTGGCTTAAGGGAGGTTCACCAAACTTTCAACCGACATTTAGTAGACTCTTGGTGGCATCCAGACGGGCTTTCACCCGCTGTCCTCCTTTGTTCTCACGATTTCCGGAGATGGTGCTTTCAGTGCTTTCTACTGGTAGCCAGGCTAACGCTAGCTAGCGGCTAACGCTACAAATGAACGTTATGGAGTCGGATAGCGGCTCTAACCTTGTCGAAACGGCTGAACTTAATGAGTGGATTGGGCACGGACTGCATCTAGCAATTACTATGTGGCGTTATTTTGTATCTGTCTGTGTGTGATTCCTCTGATAGCTTTTGTGATGGTAAAGCATTCAGCATAAAGTACAATCCAACGGCAAAACTTATAATGACCGAGAAATGGGCCCAGCTATTTTTATTGTGCGTGCATTTATTAAAAAATGCACTGGGGGGAAAAAAACCCTTAAACCATAAAGTAAACACTTGTATTTAATAATTATGTCACAGCAGCCATTAACAATAAGTTGTCTTTTTGAAGTGTACTGTTCAAGCTGCAAGTCATTTGTGTTACAATTACATGTTTGCACAGGCATATTGATTTTGACAATGTACATTGTTCAAGTCATACACACTGTTATAAATGTTCATACTTGAATTCTTATTGCTTACAATACATTTTTATAAACTTAATGTTTAGACTGCATGTACAATTGTTAAATACAGTATATCAAATTGAATGCTGGTAAATAAATCAACAAGAAATAGTAAATCTGTATTTCATGCATTGATTCAGATTTTCAAATTATATAACAGTCCGCTTGGGTGAATTTATCGTCATTTATCGTTATCGAGATAAATCTGCTCAATTTATCGTGATACATGTTTAAGGCCATATCGCCCAGCCCTAATATCAGGTCACTTCCTTTTGATTTGAGGCATTTCATGGTCACTTCCTGTTGATATCGGTTCACTTCCTATTGATCTGGAGGCCATTCATGGTGACATCCTATTGATAATAGGCCACTTCCTGTTGATTTGGCGTCTTTTTAAGTTTACCTTCTGTTTATATCGAGTTGCTTCCTGTTGGTATCAGTTCACTTCCTGTTGATTTGGGGGCATTTTGGCATCACTTCCTGTTGATTTGGCATAATTTCAGGGTCACTTCCTGTTTATATCGAGTCACTTCCTGTTGAATTAAGGTGGTCACTTCCTGTAGTTATCAGGTCACTTCCTGTCAATGAAACGGCGACTAGGGCCATTGGAAATGAATGGGAATTTTTGTCTATTGGAAATGAACGGCAAAGTTTTGGGCAAAGTTTAGCGGAACCGTACATTTTTGCCGCAAGTAAATAACAAACCTGGTGCGTTTCAATACATTGATTTTTTAAATGTGTAAACGATGTGATTAGGACAAAAGCTTTAGGACACAGATGTCAAACCGATTCCAGAAAGGGCCTAGTGGGTGCTGGATTTTGTTCCAGAGAGTTTATCCAATGAACTTCCTGCTGAAACAAGCAGCACCTGACAAAGTTTTAACTGATTACACATGTAAAAGATCTAATTGGTGAAAAGGTGTCCTCTTCATTGGTTGGAAAGCAAACCAGCACCCACTAGGCCCTTTCTGGAATCGGTTTGACACCTGTGCTTTCGGACAAGTAGTGTTTTGAAATATCACATTTTCTCCACTTTTTTGGGCAAACGGTCAATTTTGGGCTGTGAAACGAAACAGCAGCTGGCATCGAAGTCGCCAGCCTTGTCCGACACGCCCCGCAAAACGTATTGATCGGCCCCACGCTAGCCGAGTCAATCACGCCGACTAAACCCCGAGAGGACTTTTTCGCCTACGATTATGAATGCAAGCAATTAGGTGCGGTACTTTTATTCCTTGGAGACAGCATTCAATCATGAAAACTCCGTCTGGTTTTAATCGCTCGTCATGGTCTGACACACGTTGTTAAGTGCAGTCAATGAAATGCAGGAATAACTATATTTTTCTTCTGTTAAAGGCACATTTTAAGAAGTGTCAGCACTGTACTGTTACAATTCCGCAATATACAGTATATTTGAGATTTTTGCTGATTCATGGCAGTTTTGATAGGTTGCACAAGCAGCTATGCGGTCTTTGAGTGAATTGATCACACTTGGCTTATATTTCTATGACAGTGCTACTATTTACAATTCATATAATAAGTGGCAAGGTTCTTACGAACAAACAATTTTGAAAGTTGAACAGTATTCTGTGATTTTTCTTTTTTTAAAGGTGCTATATAGCATTCCAATGGATTAATAACTCTAAAATGCAATTCATTCATTTTCCAATCCGCTTATCCTCACTACGGTCTCGGGGGTGCTGGAGACAATCTCAGCTAACTATGAGCAGTAGGCGGGGTACACCCTGAATTTGTTGCCAGCCAATCAAAGGGCACCTAGAAGACAAACAACCATTTGCGCACACACCCATACCTAGAGCCATTTTACAAACAAACCATATGCTAATGGTGAGTCTTTTATCGTAACTAATATTTTAGCATAACTAATAGTGCGTCACCACAAAACCACTAAAAACAAACAAACAAACTGTATGCTAACGGTCAGTCCGTTATCGTAACGTACCTCTGTTAGCATCACTAACAGTGCCTCGCAACTAAAAACAAACAAACAAACAAACTGAATGCTAACAGTGAGTCTGTGATCGTATCATACATACATTAGCATCACTAACAGTGCCTCACCAAAACACCACTGAGCCACAAAAAATGTGCTAACAAGCTGTCTGTGATCGTAACATTAAAAGTTAGCATCACTAGCAGTGCCTCACCAAAAAACCACTAAATCACTAAAAACAAACAAACAAACAAACAAACATTATGGTAACGGTTAGTCTGTTATTGTAATGTAACTACATTAGCATCATTAACAGTGCCTCACCACAAAACCACTAAGCACATAAACATATAAACCATATGCTAACGGTCGGTCTGTTATCGTCACGTAACTACTTTAGCATTGCTAACAGTGCTTCACCACAAAACCACTTAAACAAACAAACAAATAAACTATATGCTAACAGTCAGTTTCCATAACTTAAATATTTTAGCATAACTAATAGTGCGTCACCACAAAAACACTAAAAACAAACAAACACACTGTATGCTAACAGTCAGTCTGTTTTCGTAACTTAAATATTTTAGCATAACTAATAGTGCTTCACCACAAAACCACTAAAAACAAACAAACAAACTGTATGCTAACAGTCAGGCCGTTATGGTAACGTACCTCCGTTAGCATCACTAACAGTGCCTCACCACTAAACTACTAAAAACAAACAAACAAACTGTATGCTAACGGTCAGTCCGTTATCGTAACGTACCTGTGTTAGCATCACTAATAGTGCCTCGCCACTAAAAACAAACAAACAAACTGAATGCTAACAGTGAGTCTGTGATCGTATCATACATACATTAGCATCACTAACAGTGCCTCACCAAAACACCACTGAGCCACAAAAATTGTGCTAACAGGCTGTCTGTTATCGTAACATTAAAGTTAGCATCACTAGCAGTGCCTCACCAAAAAAACCACTAAATCTCTAAAAACAAACAAACAAACATTATGCTAAAGGTCAATCTGTTATTGTAATGTAACTACATTAGCATCATTAACAGTGCCTCACCACAAAACCACTAAGCACATAAACATATAAACCATATGCTAACGGTCGGTCTGTTATCGTAACATAACTACTTTAGCATTGCTAACAGTGCTTCACCACAAAACCACTTAAAACAAACAAACAAACAAACAAATAAACTATATGCTAACAGTCAGTTTCCATAACTTAAATATTTTAGCATAACTAATAGTGCGTCACCACAAAAACACTAAAAACAAACAAACAAACTGTTATCCTAACAGTCAGTCTGTTTTCGTAACTTAAATATTGTAGCATAACTAGTAGTGCGTCACCACAAAACCACTAAAAACAAATAAACAAACTGTATGCTAACAGTCAGTCCGTTATGGTCACGTACCTCCGTTAGCATCACTAACAGTGCCTCACCACTAAACTACTAAAAACAAACAAACAAACTGTATGCTAACAGTGAGTCTGTTATCGTATCATACCCACATTAGCATCACTAACAGCCACACACAACCAGAAAACCACTGAGTCACAAAAAATGAACAAACTATGTGCTAACGGTCAGTCTGTTGTCGTAACATTAAAGTTAGCATCACTAACTCACCCCAAAAAACAACAACCACTAAATCACTAAAAACAAATAAATAAACAAACAAACAAACAAAGAAACAAACATTATGCTAACGGTCAGTCTGTTTATCGTAATGTAACTATATTATTATCATTAACAGTGCCTCACCACAAAACCACTAAAAGCAACCAACCAACCAACCAACCAACCAACCAACCAACCAACCAAATGTCGGGTAACTTGTTGATTTTCGGGCATTTCAGGGTGACTCCCTGTTCCTATCGGGTCATTTCCTGTTGATTTGGGGCATTTTGGGGTGACTTTCTGCTCCTACTGGGTCAGTTCCTGTTGATTTGCCGCATTTCTGGGAGACTTCCTGTTAATGTCGGGTAACTTGTTGATTTTGGGGTGACTTCCTGTTCCTATCGGATAACTTCCTGTTGATTTGGGGCATTTCCGGGTGACTTCCTGTTAATATCGGGTAACTTGTTAATTTTCGGGCATTTCCTGTTGATTTGGGGGCATTTTGGGGTGACTTTCTGTCCCTTTCGGGTGACTTCCTGTTGATTTGGAGCATTTCCGGGTGACTTCCTGTTGATGTCAGGTAACTTGTTGATTTTGGGGTGACTTCCTGTTCCCGTCGGGTCATTTCCTGTTGATATTGGGTCACTACCTACATAAACCTGAGGGCATCAAGAGGGGGCATTTCTGGGTCACTTCCTGTTAATATTCGGGCATTTCAGGGTCACTTCCTGTTGACATTGGGCCACTACCTGTTGATTTTTGTCACTTACTTTTGACAATAATCACAGGACTTTATTATACCGATCTTGTAGTGCCGTAAAAATGAAACTATTTGACATTGTGTCAACATTACTTGAAAGCATCCATTTCAATTCCTCTCCCAGTTTTTATTGGCGCCGATAGACCGCCGAAAACCAGAGATATGATTGTTTTAATTTCACGGTTGGAGATGTTTTCTCCACTAGAGGGCATTCATGCTCTTTGAGCTTATGGGTTCGATGATTTTTGTGTATTTCCTTTGGCCTAATACGCTCATGTTTACAGTATGGTAATAACAGTTCATATAGATGACGTTGTGCTGTTAAAACAATATACCATTGCTTAGAGGGAAAAAAATCAGACATTGTTAGCAGCTACTCTCAATGTTACTTTAACTTGGCTCCATTCTTCCTTTTAAAGCCCAGACATTAAAAACGAATGGAATTAAGGAATGATTCCAGTCCCAAATGACATTTTTGACTGTTCTGGTTTAGTCTCCACCAGCTAGGCTGCTCTGGGGAGTCACTCTCGCTTTCCGAGCTCACCCTGGATGGGAACCCAGTAGCCCTGGAGACATGGTACAAGCAGGCTGTCCTGCGCTGTGTGCTTCACCTCAGACAGCTGGACATGAAGCGCATCACGGTAAGCCTCACTGATAATTCTTGCCTTCTGTTTTTTGATTGGTTATACAGGCATGTCAAATATGGGCTGGAAGCGGCCTGCGATGGGCTCCAATTTTGCACATGGGATTGTGCAGGGCACTTTGTTGTGCTTTCATACTGTACTGTACATACAAATGTGTTTATTCTTATTTATTCTGACACTGGTGCCATAGCCCTTTATTGTCATTATACAGTTGTACAATAAAATTGTGAAGCATCCCCCTTTACAGTGCAGGATAAGTTGAAAACCGGAGATTTGTGCACTTCTGGAGTCATATTTGTTCATTCGCCTCCTCCCAGTCAAAATGGAATTGACGTCTAGCGCTGTCAATGGTAGCCAATGAAGTGGAATAGAATAGAATAAAATACAATTTAATAGAAATCCTTTATTTTAATTGTAAAGAGAACAGTGAGTATAAAGTTTAATTAGCAAAGAAGTGACCCAAAAATGCCCCAAAACCAACAGGAAGTGACTCGAAATCAACAGGAAGTAACCTTGAAATTCCCCCAAATTAATTGGAAGTGGCCAATACATTCAAAGTGGGTCGGAAATGCCCTAAAGTCAATAAGAAATTATGCAAAATGCACAGGAAGTGACCTTTAAGTGCTCTAAAATTACAAGCAAGAGACCAATAAATAGGAAGTGATCCAAAAATGCCATAAAATCAACAGATCGAAAATATACAGGAAGTAACACTGAGATATCCCAAGATCAACTGGAAGTAACCTGTGAACGGGAAGTGGCCTGGAAATTCCCTACAATAAACAGAAAATTATCCAAAATGTGCAGGAAGTGGCACTGAGTTACCCCAAAATGTACAGGAAGTTACCCCAAATTAACAGGAAGTGACTAATAAACAGGAGGTAGCCTGGAAATGCGAAAAAAAAAAATCAACAGGAAATGATCCAAAATGTGCACTAAGTGACGCTGAGATACCAAAATACAGAGGAAGTGACCTAAAGGAACTCTAAATTTACAAGGAAGAGACCAATAAATAGGAAGTGGCCCGGAAACGCCCGAAAATCAACAGGAAATGTTCCAAAATGTACTGGAAGTGGCCTTGAGATACCTCAAAATGTACAGGAAGTCACTCAAAATCAACAGGAAGTAACCTGTGAAAGGTAAGTGGCATGGAAATGCCCCAAAATCAACAGGAAATGTTCCAAAATGTATAGGAAGAGGCCTAAAAATACCCCAAAATGTACAGCAAGTCACTCAATATTAACAAGAAGTAATCTGTGAACAGGAAGTGGCATGGAAATTCCCTAAAAGAGACAGGAAATTATCCAAAATGTACAGAAAGTGACACTGAGATAGCCCAAAATGTACAGGAAGAGACCCAAAAGCAACAGGAAGTGGCCCGGAAATGCCCTAAAATCAAAAGGAAATTAGCCAAAATATACCGGAACGTACACTAAAATACCCCAAGATGCACAGGAAGTGACCTGTAAACATCCTAAAATTACAGGGAAGTGACCAACAAACAGGAAGTGGGCCAAAAATACCCTAAAATCAACAGGAAATGATAAAAAATATACAGGAAGTGACACTGAGATATCCCAAAATCAACAGGAAGTAACCTGTGAACAGCGAGTAGCCGAGAAATTCCCTACAATAAACAGGAAATGAGTCAAAATGTACTGGAAGTGACACTGAGATACCCCGAATTGGAGAGACAGCGAGAACCAAAAGTGGTATTTGCCATGTGGCAAAATGGATTTTGCCATGTGGCATTTTTCTTGCCGTGTGGCATTTTTTTGCCAAGTGGCAAAAATGATTTTGCCATGTGGCATTTTTCTTGCAATGTGGCATTTTATTTTTTGCCAAGTGGCAAACTTGATTTTGCCATGTGGCATTTTTTTGCCAAGTGGCAAAATTGATTTTGCCATGTGGCATTTTTTTTTGCCATGTGGCAAAATGGATTTTGTCATGTCAGTTTTGCATGCCATGCACGACCATGCCACTGACGGCTATGCATGTCCAAATTTTCCATTCATTTTAAATGGCAGAAAAACGTGTGGCTGTGATTTTTGACCATGAATGGAACATTTGGACGTGCATGGCCATCAATGGCATGGACGTGCATGGCCTGCAAAACTGCCATATACCCCCAAAAATGCCATACACCCCCCCCCCCCCCCCCCCCAAAAAAAAAATGTCACATGGCAAAATCCATTTTGCCACATACCAAAAAAATGCTATATGTCAAAATCAATTGTGCCACATGGCCGAAAAAAATGCCACATGGCAAAATCAGATTTGCCACATGGCAAAAGAAATGCCATATTATGCCACATGGAAAAATATGCCACATGGCAGAAAAAAAATTGCCACAAAAAATAGCCGCAAAAAATGCCACATGACAAAATCCATTTTGCCACATGGCAAATACCACTTTTGGTTCTCGGCCCTGCGGATTTTACAGGAAGTGACCTGTAAGTACCCTAAACATACAAGGAAGTGACCCGAAATGAACTCTTTGGATTCCATTGACAACGATTAACGTCCAATTCACTTAAAATGGGAGGACTGGCTGTGAACACTGATATAAATTCAACTTGTGGCCACTCAAAGTGGTGAAAATCTTCGAGTAAATAAACCGAACTGTTCATCTCGTATTCATCTTTTCATGTCAAGTCCAAAAGTGATTTTGTGTACGCCAATCAAAATGAATTGGCCTCGTTTTCCCATTCCTTTTGGAGTGGAGTGAGTTTGCATTACTAGAGATGTTCTGGAAGTCTACATTGAGTCATCTAAAATAACAATGCAAGCACCCTTCACTGTCAGCCACGGCAGCCGAAGCCGGCGAGCCCTCAGAAAGTGCTGTCAGAGTCCATTTATGTCTTTGTTGCGGCGCGTTCAAAAGCTGTCGCGGACATCGCATGCTTTGTGTTTTATTTATGGCTCCGTGGAGGTCATTTCATGGGGTCCTTAATTTGCAATTCACGACAAGATTCTTGAATATTAACTTACAATACTTCCTTTCTATATATAGCTATACTGGGTGGTTCAAAAGCAGGTGTACTCTTTTTGATGGTAGCTTTGCATGTATCTAGCTACCTTGGGTCTGTTAATAAAAGCTTTCTATCGACAGACAGACAGACAGACAGACAGACAGACAGACAGACAGATTTATTAACAGACTCATAGCTAGATGGATTAACTAATGGTTCGATAAATCGATAGATAGAAAGCTTTTATTAACAGACCCAAGGTAGGTAGCTAGCTATTCTTGGGTCTGTTAATAAAAGCTTTCTGTCTAGATAGAAAGCTTTTATTAACAGACCCAAGGTAGATAGCTAGCTACCTAGATAGCTCGCTCGACAGACAGACAGACAGACAGACAGACAGACAGACAGACAGACAGACTAGATTAGATTAGATTAACTAATGGTTCGATAAATCGATAGATATTAAGCTTTCATTAACAGACCCAAGATTAGCTAGCTACCTACCTTGGGTCTGTTAATAGCTTTTATTAACAGACCCAAGATTAGCTAGCTACCTACCATGGGTCTGTTAATAGCTTT